>NC_089492.1:257217589-258467589 GCF_036850765.1 Saccopteryx bilineata
TTGAAAAAGAAAAGAAGAGAAGGGAAGAAAATAGAAAAGAAGATTACAGTGAAAGGAAGAGATAATTGTGACTTGGAACACTATCATGGAACAAGTAGAAATTGTTCCACTGTAGAGATGCTAAAAATCAGTCTTCAGACATTAGCAACACATGTTATGTTATAGCAGATTATATTACCCTACCAAAGATCCATGACAAAATGCCAAGTTTTCTGTCATTGGTTGATAGCTACATATAAGATAAAGACATCGGTTATGTGGAAATTGCCTCTAACTAGGGTTATTTGAATCCTCATTGAAGCAATAATGGCTACCTGGTGGAAGTGGTAATAGCTCTTTCTTTTTAGTGCATGAAGATTTAAAATGTGATCCCTCTTTTATATACTTTGATGAATGTTCTTCTAAATTTTTTTTTAAATAAATTTTTATTAATGGTAATGGGATGACATTAATAAATCAGGGTACATATATTCAAAGTGTAAATTCTTTACATCAAGAAGTATCATGTATAATATATTAAAGTGTGGGCTGTAATCAGACAGACCTGAGTTTTATCTTAAATCCATTGTGTACTAGTTGCATAACCCTGAACAAAGTCACACAATTTATAGTCCAAGATTTCTGATTTGCAGAGTGAGATTGTTGTAAGAATTGAGAGAACTCATGTAAAATACATTGAAATGGCTCAATAATATTAACTGTTAGAAACAGACCAAATCTAATTGAAATAGACAAGTTATCTAAATGAATGAGAGTTTTTATGGTTTTCCTTCTTCTTCTTTTTTTTTTTTTTTTTTTTGTGATACAGAAGTCATTGTTGTTACAACCAGGGATGTCCAAAAAGCTCTATCTGCAGAATTCAAGATGAAAATGAAGCTAGATATTGTGTGTATTTCTGATGAAGCTGATAAGGGAACTGCAGATTCTCTGCGCCACATATATCCAAAACTTAAGGTGAAAACTTGATTTTTATTATTTATTGAAGCTAAATGTCTTATGTTTTTTCCAGTACATTATAGTTTACAATGATTTTAAAAAAAATTCTTGCATCACCTACTTTTTGCCCCTGTACTCTTCCAACTGTTTTAAATGTGATTACAAGTGAAGATTTAGATATTTAGTTATCACAGTCACTGTTATCCAATATTTTAAAGTAACAGTACATCTTTATAAAAAATATAAAAAAAATAAATAATATATACTTCAGGGCCCTGGCTGGTTGGCTCAGTGGATAGAACATTGGCCTGGTGTATGGATGTCCTGGGTTTGATTCCTGGTCAGGGCACACAGAAAAGTGACCATTTGCTTCTTTCCTCATCCCTCTCCCCCTTTTCTTCCTCTTCCCCTCCCGCAGCCAGTGGCTCGATTGGTTTGAGCATCAGCCCAGGTGCTGAGGATAGTTCAGCTGGTCCCAGGGCATCAGCCTCAAATGCTAAAAATAGCTTGATTGATTAGAGCATCAGCCCCAGACAGGGGTCACTGGGTGGATCCCAGTTGAGGTGCATGCAGGAGTCTGTCTCACTATCTCCCCTCCTTTCACTTAAAAAAAAATACACATACACACTTACTTCAAATTTACTTTAAAAGATTTCATCTATATGAAGTTCATGAATAAGCATGATAAAAATTAGAGCAGCCTGACCTGTGGTGGTGCAGTGTATAAAGCGTTGACCTGGAAATGCTGAGGTCGCCGGTTCGAAACCCTGGGCTTGCCTGGTCAAGGCATATATGGGAGTTGATGCTTCCAGCTCCTCTCCCCTGTCTCTCTCTCCTCTCTCTGTCTCTCTCTCTCCCTCTCTCTCTCCTCTCTAAAATGAATAAATTAAATAAAATAAAAAATTAAAAGGAAAAAAAATGCTTCCTTTAAAAAAAAAAATTAGAGCAGCCATTGACTCTGCATATGACAGATTAAGTGGAAAGAAGTACAAAGGACCTGGCCTGTTGTGGTGCAGTGGATAGTGTGCAGACCTGGAATACTGAGGTTGCTGGTTCTAAATTTGGCTTGCCCAGTCAAGGCACATACGACAAGGAACCAATGACCAACTAAAGTGAAGCAGCTATGAGTTGATACTTCCACTCCTCCCTTCTTCTCTCTGTAAAATCAATAAATAAAAATCTTTAAAAAAATAAAGAAAAATGGTGACAGACCAAACCAAGGCAGTGGCAGTGGTAATGGAGAGATGGCAACAAATAGGAGAAGATTTAGGAGAACTTTGTGGCTAATTAATTGAATATTAGAGAATAAAGAGGGGGGACGGGTCAAGCATGACTCCCAGGTTTCTAGAAAGAGCAACTGGTTGGGTGATGGAAACATTCACAAATTTAGAGACCACAGGACAAGAAACGGGTTTATAAGGGTAATAAGGTTTGTAACTACATTTAGCTCACTAAATATACTATTCCTTTGCTATTCCACAAATTTAGATATTTATAAATCTACTTGGACCACATTTAGTTGACTCTATTCCTACCTAAATAATTATTTCCTGATATTCTGTCTTAGCCTGGATTTTACCCAGAAAGTAGAAACTGAGATAAAAGTTTGTTTACAGGTAGTTTATTTTGAGAGGTGATCCCAAAGAACAGGAGTAGGATTTAGAAATAGTGATATAGGGGAAAAGGGAAGGCCAATCTAAATGCATGTTGTAGACTTGGTTACTACTGTGAGCAACTGAGGCTCAGTGCCACTAGGGTCCTTCTACGGGAACAGGTAGAATATACCTCAGAGTAATTGTTCAAGGCTGGGAAAAGAGGAGTATTTATTCACTGGCTTCCTTTCCCCATTGATCAAAGGTTGTCTATAAATTTCTTTTTTTTTTCTTTTTCTAATTTTTTTTAAGACTTTATTCATTTTAGAGAGAAGAGGAAGAGAGACAGGGGAGAGAGAGACAGAGAGAATGAAGGGGGGAGGAGTAGGAAACATAAACTCCCATATATGCCTTAACCAGGCAAACCCAGGGCCTTGACCAGCAACCTCGGCGTTCCAGGTTGATGCTTTATCCACTGTGCCATCACAGGTCAGGCTTGTGTAAAAATTTCTTCACACTTAAGATTTGCATGTGTTTCAGAATGGCTGAGTGGCTGAGGGGGTTTGCATAGAAATCCCATTTGGTGGAGTCCTGGGGGCAGAAAATGAGAGATGACTGGTAAACAGAGTGAAATGCTATGAGGTTACATAGCTGATTGCCAGAGAAATTACTGGAATAAAAAGATGGGCCCACAAACTGTGCGATGGGTCACAAGAGATGTCTTATTCATCATCTTTCAGAATTTGGCTGTCTTGCCTCTGGAAGCCTTCCTTAGCCTCCAAGGCTAGATTAATTGTCCCTCCTAATTGTTCCCTGAGCTCCACTGTGCTTATCCTTACTATACAGCATTTTTTTTTTTTTTTACGGAGACAGAGTCAGAGAGAGGGATAGACAGGGACAGACAGACAGGAGTGGAGAGATGAGAAGCATCAATCAGTTTTTCGTTGCGCATTGCAACACCTTAATTGTTCATTGATTGCTTTCTCATACATGCCTTGACCATGGGCCATCTGCAGACCGAGTGACCCCTTGCTCAAGCCAGCACCTTGGGCTCAAGCTAGTGAGCTTTTTGCTCAAACCACATGAGCCCTCACTCAAGCTGGCTACCTCGGGGTCTTGAACCTGGGTCTTCCACATCCCAGTCTGATGCTCTATCCACTGTGCCACCGCCCAGTCAGGCTATACAGCATTTTTATATAATTCTATGTATATTGTAATTCCAATTACATACCTGTTTCCCTCTCTTCCTATCTCCTGGGAGTTGTAAATAGAATTAGAGTCCAAAGGAACAATTTTCTTATTTCAAATGGGAGAACCCAAAAGAGAGTAAGGAACTAGACCAACAACTTTAAATATTATTAAAGGCTGTAAGGACCACCTGTCCTGTGGTGGTGCAGTGGATAAAGTCAACCTGGAAATGCTGAGGTCGCCGGTTTGAAACTCTGGGCTTGCCTGGTCAAGGCACATATGGGAGTTCATGCTTCCAGCTCCTCCTCACCTTCTCTCTCTGTCTCTCTCTCCTCTCTCTCTCTCCTTCTCTGTCTCTCTCTCTCTTTCTCTCTCCTCTCTAAAATGAATTTTAAAAATTAAAAAAAAAAGAAATCTTTAAAGGCTGTAAGGACCTAGAGGGTTGATATTTTTATCTCATTCATTGTCAAAGCTGCATCATGAGTTTGGATTTATTAGTGATCAAAACACTGTATAAATATTTTTTGAATGGGTAAAATGAATGGGTAAATGAATGATGATTAAGTGAATAAACAGATAAACTGATGGATAAACAAAAGGTGAGACTTTTTAAAAATCTGTTAATTATCTTCAAGTGGGATACCTAGCAGGTAGTCGATAAACTTATATAGAATTCCGGAAGAAGAGATGAGGTAGAAATACAGGTCTAAAAGTTGTGAGCTTTTAAGTGATAGCTGAAGCTGTGAATGTGAAACAGCTTTCTCACAAGAATGAGTAGAGTAAATAAAGAAAAGGACAGAATACAAATGGCCTAAGGAAGCACCAATATATTATATGATAGATGGGTAAGAGACCCTCTGAAAGAGCTAAGAGTGACACTTATGGCTATAGGCCCGAGTGGCTGCTGTTGAAATGGGCAAGTTATGAAACCTGGGAAGGTAGTGCTGGTCCTGGCTGGATGCCACCCCGGACACAAAGCAGTCATTGTGAAGAATATTAATGATGGTACCTGTTCCTACAGCCATGCTCTGGTGGCTGGAATTGACTGCTATTCCCACAAAGTGACAGCTGCAATGGGCAAGAAGAAAGTTGCCAGGAGGTCAAATATTAAATCTTGTGAAAGCTTATAACTATGATCATTTCATTCCCACAAAGTACTCTTTGGAAATCCCCTTGAACAAAACTGTTGCCAACAAGGACATCTTCAGAGACCCTGCTCTGAAATACAAGGCCCAACAGGAGGCCAACAGCAAGTTTGAAGAGAGGTACAAAACTAGTAGGGTTCTTCCAGAGCTGTGGTTTTTACATCTTTTTTGCTTCAGTCATTAAAAATCCAATAGAGAGATAGAAAGAAACACTAATGACCATAGATATTTTGAAATAATAGGTAATAACTAATATATACATATGGTTCAAAAATCAAAAAGCATGAAAAGGTTTATGATAAAATGTTTCCTTTCCTTCCCTGTCTACCAGCCACCCAGCTCTCCCCATTAGCAACCATCATTATTAGTTTCTTATACTTTGAGGATATTTTAAGCAACCTGAACTTTTATTTTTTTACAGAGACAGAAAGAATCAGAGAGAGAGATAAATAGGGACAGACAGACAGGAACAGAGAGATAGGAAAAGCATCAATCATCAGTTTTTCATTGTGACATTGTAGTTGTTCATTGATTGCTTTCTCATATGAGCCTTGACCGCGGGCCTTCAGCAGACCGAGTAACCCCTTGCTCAAGCCAGCGACCTTGGGCTCAAGCTGGTGAGCTTTGCTCAAACCAGATGAGCCTATGCTCAAGCTGGTGACCTTGGGGTCTCGAACCTGGGTCCTCCGCATCCCAGTCTGACGCTGTATCCACTGCGCCACCGCCTGGTCAGGCAACCTGAACATTTTTATAAGAGAGCAAGAAGACCAGTAAGGAAGTACAGAAGAAAGGAAATAAATGATGGATAACAAGGAGACAAGAAGGAATAAAGGAACAGCTTTGGGCAGGAGGAAGGCTATATATACATCTTGCACTGAAATGAGAGGAAACATTCAGATGCAGATCAGGAAGAAGAGGCAGAAATTAAAATAATTCACTACAGAGGACTATTCTTAATTTTTTTAAATTTTTATTTATTTATTTTTTGTGGCAGAGACAGAATCAGAGAGAGGGACAGATAGTGACAGACAGACAGGAAGGGAAAGAGATGAGAAACATCAATTCTTCGTTGCAGCTCCTTAGTTGTTCATTGATTGATTTCTCATATGTGCCTTGACTGGGGGCTACAGCAGAGCGAGTGACCCCTTGCTTGAGCCAGCGACCTTGGGCTCAAGCTGTCGACCTCGGGGTCTTGAACTTGGATCCTCCACATCCCAGTCCAACATTCTATCCACTGCGCCACCTCCTGGTCAGGCCAGAGGACTGACTATTCTTGATGAAATAGGAGGCTGAGTTGTCTGTTGAGAATGTGGAGAGAGGATGGTGATGGAATTGGTATCCACAGAGTAATGAAGCTTTAGAATTGCCACTAGTAAATAGGGGAGAGCTGACTGCAGACACTGAGAAGGAGATCTAGGCAACATGAGGGGTGTAGCTGGGGTTGAAGAGTATAAAGTTATAATTACTACAGTTAGCACAGTTGTGGGATCCCATTACTTTCACCGTTACTCAGGTGTCTAGGTGTAGAGAAGACATATTTGTATTGATCAGTGTTCTGGGCAAAGGTAGCATTTGTGCCCACTAGAGAGTAGGGGAAACTGAGGCTAGGAAGAATGAAATTTGACTAAGGGCTTGTTGGACATTCTTTTTTAAGCATGAGCCTGGTAGATAATTTTCTCCCAGAGCCAGTCCCTCCAAATGAGATCTGGCTTCTGGGTGAGAATTTATCTATTTCTCTTCTGTGGGACAGATTGCTTTCATTTCTTTCACTATGTATAGTGAACATCCTTGCACCAGTTTCTTTGTGCTCTTGTGAAGACCCCTAGAAGTGATGTGTGGGTTGTAAGCTATGTGCATCTTCAACTTCACTAGATAAATATTGGGAAATTACTCTTCAAAGTAGTCATACTAGTCTACATTCCTACCATGAGGATGAATTAGAGTTCTGGTTTCTCCTCCTCACTAACAGTTCTTAGATTTTTAAGTTTTTATTAATATGATGGGCATGAAATGTTACCTTATTGCTGGTTTAATTTTGTATTTCCTTGATTACTTGTGAATGTGAGGATTTTTTACTAGGTATATTGGCCATTTTCCTTTTCACTGAAATTTCTGTGTATAGCCTTCGCCTATTTTTTGTAGAGTTGTTGGTCTTTTTCTTACTAATTTATATATATTCTATATGTTCTGTATACTAATCCTTTGAGTTTATAGTATATTTTGTCAAACAGATGTTTTAACCTTTTTATGTGGTTAACTAGATCAGTCTTTTACTTTATGGTTGGTGGTTTTTGTATCTTACTTAAAAATTATATAAAGATAAATTCCTGCCATCTAAAAGCTTTATAATTTTGCTTTTCATATTTGAATCTTTAAATTAGTATTTATATTTGTATATATGATAGATATCTAACTTTATCTTTTTTTCCAAATGAATAGTTGGTTACCCCAATACTATTTATTGAATAAACTAACTGCCTTTTCTTTCCTGATTTATACTAAGCTTCACATATACATGGGACCATTTCTAAGTCTATTATTCTGTTTCACTGGTCTAGTTGTGTTTTCCTTCACCAGTATCCTTTCTAAAAAAATTATCTTTTTAGCTTTATTTATTGATTGATTTTAGAGAAAGAGAGAACCATCAACTTGTTATTCCACTGATTTATGCATTCATGTGTTGATTCCTGTATGTCCCCTAACTGAGATCAAACCTACAACCTTGGTGTATTGGGATGATGCTCCTACCAACAGAGCTACCAGATCTGAGAACCAGTATCTTATTTTATTTTTTTATTTTTAATTTTTCCATTGATTTGAGAGAAAGAGAAAAAGAAAGGAGCAGGAAGGGAGAGAGAGAAAGAAAGGGGGAGAGAGGGAGAAGCATCAACTCGCCTCTCTACCCAGTTGTTTCATTTAGTTGTGTACTTGTTGATTGCTTCTTGTACATGCCTGACTGGGAATCAAAACTGCAACCTCGGTGCACTGGGATGATGCTTAATCCTCTGAGCCACCCAGCCAGGACTACCAGCACCCTATTTTAATTACTATAGCTTTATAGAAATTTTGTCTAGTAGGATAAGTCCCCTCTATCTCACCTTATTATTGTTTCTCCTTCAAGTTGGCTATTTTGCATCTTTATTTATTTATTTATTTTTACAGAGACAGAGAGAGAGTTAGAGAGAGGGACAGATAGGGACAGACAGACAGGAATGGAGAGATATGAGAAGCATCAATCATCAGTTTTTCATTGTGATACCTTAGTTGTTCATTGATTGCTTTCTCATATGTGCCTTGACCGTGGGGCTACAGCAGACTGAGTAACCCCTTGCTCGAGCCAGCGACCTTGGGTCCAAACTGGTGAGCTTTGCTCAAACCAGATGAGCCCGCACTCAAGCTGGAGATCTCGGGGTCTCAAACCTGGGTCCTCAGCATCCCAGTCTGATGTTCTATCCACTGCGCCACCGCCTGGCCAGGTTATTTTGCATCTTTGACATATGAGTTTTCTCAGTCATGAAAAATCTTTTTTTTTTTTCTTTGAGAGAGAGAGAGACAGGAAGGGAGGAAGGGGGAGAGATGAGAAGCATCAACTTGTAGTTGTATCACTTTAGTTGTTCATTGATTGCTGCTCATACGGGCCGTGACCAGGGGACTTAAGCCAAGCCACTGACCCCTTGCCCAAGCCAGCAACCTTGGGCTTCTAGGCACTACCTTTGGGCTCAAGCCAGCAACCATGGATCATGTCAATGATCCCATGCTCAAGCTGGTGACCCTGTGCTCAAGCCAGATGAGCCTGTGCTCAAGCAAGCAACCTGGGGGTTTCAAACTTGGGACCTCAGCATCCCAAGTTGATCCTCTATCCACTGTGCCACCACCGGTCAGGTGAAAAATCTTTCTTGATATTTGACCAGAATGACACTGATTTTCAAATTAATTTGGGAGAGTTGACATTATATATATAATACTGAGTCCTTATATTCCTTAAGCATAACGTAGCTCTCTTTTTTAAGACTGTTTTTTTTTAAAGTTTAATAATTTCCTATAAAAATGTCTTACATATTTTGTGCCAATAATTTTATTAGAAGATACTTTCTATAGTTTTGTTGTTTTTGCAAATGGTATTTTCTTAAAGGTCCACATATTATATTTGTCTTATTAGTGTCTTTTACTCTAGAATAAGTATCCCCTCCACCCACTTTTTTTCTTTATGCCACTGACTTTTCCAAGAAAACAGGTCATTCTGTAGAACATCCCACATCTTCAGTATGTTCAACTACTTTCTACAGACTACTTTCTACTACTTTTTTCCAAGTATTTTCTTGTAAACTGGAATTTGGATCTAAATGTTAATTAGGTTCAGTTTTCACTTTTCTGGCACTAACATTTCACATGTATACTTCCTATTGCATTGTATCCAGATCTGAAATGAGACATTTCTTTTAAAAGCCCTGATTTTCCTATGTACAGCTTTTTATATGTCCATCATACTTCAATAAAGTGGTTTTAAGAAAATCCTCATTTTTTTCCTTTGAGACAACCCTCCTGGGAGCCATCCATTCTCTGTTCACATCTCTCTACTGGTTGCTGTCTGGGCTGTTACCAGGTGTCATCCTGGGATGTCTCTCTACCATCATTCTAGGAATTCCCTTCTGTTTCCTGTGTTGGATGCCCAGGTGCCCAGATCCCATATTTTCCTTTTTCTTGATTTACTTCCTCATTTCAAGGAACCCAAACTTTATCGGCTTCTTAAAGAGAAGGTAAATCTTTTGAGAACTTGTGTGTTTGAAAATGTTTTATTCCATACTTTTGTTGAAAGATGACTTTCCTTGTCAGTTAGAAATAATATTTTCTCAGAATTTTTTGTCCCAAGCCCAGAGACGTATAAACCTCCTTGATGACTCCCTGTGCTGTATGTAGACTTTGTTTTTCTTCCAAATTTACCCTTTCACTGAGGTCCTATTTATATAGGGTCTCAGTTCAAACTTCCTGCTTCATACCAGCTTCAGGCCACATCTTTTGGCCCAATGAAGCCTTTAAAAACCCCAGCTTAGGTAGCTGAGATTTCATCTCAGTTTTCACTTCCTTCTTCAGTTTTGGCACTTGGTATTTTCCCATTCTTTCTTGTAATTTCAAATATACTGGTACTTGCAGTAATGTTTTATGTCTTATCCAAAGTTTTTTGGTGGTAGTAACAGAATTTTTTGGGTTCTTAGTCCACCAGTTCTCCAACTCCAGAGGCCTACATGCTAGACACTTAATGTACATTATTCCATTTAATCCTTCAACTATGCTGAGGTAGATACTACTGTCTTTATCCTCACTTTACAGATAAGCAGGGTAGGCTCAGAGAACTTGAATAACTTGCCTAAAGTTCAGGTGGAAAGTAAGACTATGCATTATGTGCCAAAGTCTCGGTAATGCATTGAGTAATCAAGGGATTAGTAGGATAATGTCGGCTAGCTACAGCGAGATGGCACATGTCTCACTGGACATTGAATTTTAATCTGAGAGTGCATTAGTGGAGTGGGTTAAGGGCATGGTAAAGAAGAGAGGAGAGTACTGTGCGCCCTCTAGAGGAGTATCAGGAAACACAGCCTGGATCTGCTTATTGAAGGGCTGCTTCGTGAATGTCACTTTATAATTGAGTCTTATAAGAAGAATTGGAATTTGAGGTGGTGGAGAGAAGTGTAAGGATAGCTATTCTTAGTGTGAAGAGGATAGAATTGTTCCAGAAAAGGCGTAAAAATGTTGGTAGATCCTGTATAACAATTGAAGAATTACCACAAAGCTGAGATATGATGGGACATTTTTAGCTCCAAATTATGTCATCTGAAGATCTCAGTCAGTGTAAGCATATACCTTTAAAACTTTTACCTAGGTCCTTATTTCTTTGAGATATAATAAAAAGGAAAACGTCAGCCTGACCAGGTGGTGGCGCAGACTGGGATGCGGAAGACCCAGGTTCGAGACCCTGAGGTCGCCAGCTTGAGCGCAGGCTCATCTGGTTTGAGCAGGGCTCACCAGCTTGAGCCTAAGGTTGCTGGCTTGAGCAAGGAGTCAGTCTGCTGTAGCCCCCGGTCAAGGCACATATGAGAAAACAATCAGTGAACAACTAAGGTGCCACAATGAAGAATTGATGCTTCTCATCTCTCTCCCTTCCTGGCTGTCTGTCCCTATCTGTCCCTCTGTCTGACTCTGTCACCAAAAAAACAAAACAAAACAAAACATCAATTAAATAACTTTATTGGTAGTATTTTCTTTCTGAGTGACAGCCTGAATTATATATGTTTAGGGTGTAATTTGATCTTTTATCAAAAGTTGGACAATTTTGGAGAGAATAGAAAGGCAGATGAAAAGTGGAATTGAGCCTAGCCTGAGGTGGCACAGTGGATAGAGCGGTGACCTGGAACACTGAGGTCATCCATTTGAAACCCTGGGCTTCCCAGGTCAAGGCACATGTGACAAGCAACCGATAAACAGCTAGATGAAGCAACTACTTTTCGTCTCCCCCCATGCCCCCATTAATCAGTAAATAAAAAATCTTTTTTAAAAAATGGAATTGAAAAGCATCAGAGACCTGCTTTGCAGTAATAGCGGATTATTTACACAAGAACTGTCTATAGCCAGTTGAGCACTTCCCAGGATACTTAAATTTGCAAAAGCTTTATAATTTGAGAAATTAATTAATTTACTTCAAAATATTAGTTTCTGTTCTTAGAGACTACCCTAAAGTAGGGAGTTAATTTGTTAGCTGATGATGAGGATATAAAATTTATTTTCCTTGGAGTTACCTAGAATGCTTGCTCTGAAGATTACAAGGGAAAGTTTTCATATTTACTGTATGTTTCTGGCCTTGCAGATTGTTAATCCCCACAGCAACCTTAAAAGGTAGATGGTATTGCCTGACCAGGCGGTGGCGCAGTGGATAGAGTGTTGGACTGGGATGCAGAGGACCCAGGTTCGAGACCCGGAGGTCGCCCGCTTGAGTGCAGGCTCATCTGGTTTGAGCAAAAGCTCACCAGCTTGGACCCAAGGTCGCTGGCTGAGCAAGAGGTTACTCGGGCAGCTGAAGGCCCGCGGTCAAGGCACATATGAGAAAGCAATCAATGAACAACTAAGGTCTCGCAAGGAAAAACTGATGATTGATGCTTCTCATCTCTCTCCATTCCTGTCTGTCTGTCCCTGTCTATCCCTCTCTCTGACTCTCTCTGTCCCTGTAAAAAAAAAAAAAAAAAGGTAGATGGTATTATTCTATTTTGCAGTTGAGAAACCTGACATCATAGAGTTTAAATAACCTGCCCCAACCTGACCAGGCGGTGGTGCAGTGGATAGAGCGTTGGACTGGGATGCAGAAGACCCAGGTTCAAGACCCCAAGGTTGCCAGTTTGAGCGTGGGCTCATCTGGTTTGAGCAAAAGCTCACCAGCTTGAGCCCAACATCCCTGGCTCAAGCAAGGGGTTACTCGGTCTGCTGAAGGCCCGTGGTCAAAGCACATTAAAAAAAATAATAAATAAATAAATAACCTGCCCCAAATCCACACCTGGTTAGGTGTTGAGCCAGAGCTAGAACCCAGCCCTGGGTTATGCCCATGGGTTTTTCTCTCTAATGCCAGTGGGTTTTTCATTCTATCATGTTGTGTCCAAAAGACAAATATCAGTAGTCCTTATAACTACTCTGATTCTAGACCCTTGGCTTTAGAACAGGTTTAGTTGGTCTAATATTTCAAAATTACATTTTCTTTTCTTTGTGAGTCTATGGGGTTTGTGTTTGTAGAATTTTTTTGTTTACATTGGATAGTTGTATGTATACATATACTATATAGAACTTTCAAAGTATTCAATTTGCTGGTTCTTAATTAAATATTTCTGTACAAAACATTTTTTTCAAGATTTTATTCATTTTAGAGAGGGGTGAGATTAAAAAGAGAGAGAGGAGTGGAGAGGTGGAGGAAGCATCAACTCCCATATGTGCCTTGACCAGGCAAGCTCTGGGTTTCGAACTGGCGACCTCAGCATTCCAGGTTGACGCTTTATCCACTGTGCCACCACTGGTCAGGCTCTGTACAAAACATTTCAAAATGAGCATATTTCCTAATATGACTCAGAACTATGTAGTATCCTTGTCTTGAAAGTGGCCAGCTGTTGCTTGTTGATATTTTTCTGTAAGTGGAAGGAGATCCAGTGTTATCAAAAGCCTTTCTATCCTATCTAGAGCCATGTGAGCAAGAATCCCAGATCTTCTTGAGCACGGAGTAAGGATGCAGTCTGTGATCAGCATATTAAGCAAAACTGGCTGACTCCTTGGACAGTGAACTTGACCCACTCATATTAGATGCTCCTCTTATTGGCTGAGGTAATCAGCCTTGGTGCCATTTTTTCCTTTAGAAACAATGCGATGATTTCTTAGATAAGTGTTTTGAGAACAGGTTAGTGAGGTATATTAAAAGGTCTCAACAGACTAAATCTATAATCGATTTCTGTAGCCTATATTTAAAGCACTTATATTGCAAGTCTCATGGCTTCTCTTGTTAGAGATTACAGAGCTAATAATTTTGTATTTAATCTAAACAGGAATCTTTCCTTGGCCTCAGGCAAGCCTCATTTATTCTTTGCCTCAGTTTCACAACCAAGAAAATAGGGATAATGATATCAACATGTTAGAGGTTTAGTTATTTAAATCCTTTGATGTAGGAAAAGGACTATTGTTATCTGTCTTATGAAACAGCTAACATGCTACAACAGAGAACTATGCCTATGAAATCCCCATCCCAGAGACAGCTTATTAGAAAGATTGAGCATACATGCTATTTTTAGATGTTCAAAAAGCTAAGTACAAGTTCTTTTCAGTTGAGTGTTTGCTATCTTTATCAAATTACAAATCTCTCTCATTTTTTCCTGGAACCTTTCATTTTGCCCAGAGACTTGTTTTTGGCAGATTTCTATCTGCTTAAAAGGGAGTGCAGTTTGGTTAAGTGAAGATCTAAGAACTTGGTCTCAACTTGCTTCAAGACTTTTTTTAAGAGGCAACTTTTTTCTTATGACTGCTTTGGTGGGCTGTGGTTGCCTCGGAGGGCCTTGGTATATCCCAATGATGCTTTGTTTGAGCCTGCTGGTGGCATAGGGAAAAGCCCAGCAGTTATGGCAGAAACAAGTTAACAAGTTGAATGAGGGAATTTTTGAATATTTTTCCCCCCTGGAAATCTGAATGGAGCTTCTCTATTGACTGTACTAGTCAAGTTTATAATGTATTTACAAGCTTAAAGATGTTTTAAGCTTGTAAATTAAGCTTAAAAAAAAATGTTTTCATCTTAACCTCTCACAGACTGCAACTTGTTGGAACTCTGGTCTTTGGGATGGGATTTCTGCAGCCCTATACTGCATTTAGTAGCCAGAAAACTTACAAACTCTGTGTGAGCCCAGTTCTTTAGAGTCACTTTCCTTAGTCTCTCGGGACACTTTTATGGAATGAAGGGCTGTAGGGTAGGGGAAAATGTGGTAGCTAGGAATTATGGTAGAAAGCCCAGGCTGCCATTACAAACTCTATCTGTGAGTGATGAGCAGCCCACATGGCTTAGATTTTTGGAAACTCTTGGTTGGGCCCCCACCCTGCTCCGAATTAGAAGGTAACACTACCACCTGACTAATGGAATGGATCTTACAATTTTGAGGAATTCAGTAAGTATTCTGACATCATGACCAGGAGTTTGTTTGAAGTAGCCTGTAGCTACCCAGCCTTTTTTTCAGCTCTTATTTTAGGCATCATCTGCTCCATCAAGCCTTCTCTGACTTTCTAAGATTAGATTAGGTACTTCTTTTTTTGCATTTGTACAGAGGATTAAAATTATCTGTGATATCATTATCTCCCTGCATAAGACTGTTGGACAAGAACTATATTAATTCAGCTTCAACCTTTTTACTAGTTGTCCGATCTCCTCTCAAGATAGACTTATCAGCTATTCTATCAATTTTATCTTTCTAAAGTTCTCCCAGAGCCTCTGATATAATTCAGTCTGTAGTGATTGTCTTCCATGCCTGGTACACAGCTGTCATTATGCCATCTCCCTTCATTGTCATGAGGATTCACTTTGCCTGTTTTCTTCAGTTGTTCTGTTTCCTAGAATCCATATTTTTCTTTTTCTTGAGTTCTCCTCTTGTTTTTATGGAAAACATACTAAAGCTTTGTGACAAAATTTGTAAGGAAGCTAAAGTTTTTGAGACCTTATATGCCTGCAAAATCTCTATTCTAAACTCATACTTGATGAGTAATTTGACCAGGTCAGTGGTTCTCAAAGTGTGTGCCAGGGTGCACTGGTGTGCCCTAGAAGATTTCCAGGTGTGCCCCATGGTATTCCAGAGAAATATGTGCCTGTTGGGGACCAAAAAACCAACAGGGTTTTTGGAGTTTAGATTTTTGGGAGACAGAGGTATGGGGAATTGGCTGTAAACTGACAGTCTGCCCAACCCCCCACCTCACTTGCCTGATTAGGTTTCAAAAGGCTGTTAAGCTGTGGTGCTGGATTGTTTACACTACCTCCAATGTTCCCAGGAAAGACTGGAGGCAAGTTTCTTCTATCCTCTGTTTGGTGTAAAGTTAAGATGATATGAATGATGGGGGTTTCCTGCACTCAACGCAATTAAGAGTAAAAAGAGAGGAATTCTTCAATGTATTGATGAGGAAATGAGAGTTTGCCTTCAAATACTATATATGCCCAAACATTGAAGAAATTGCTAGGACACATCAGGCTCATGTTTCTCATAAACACAAGAATGAAAAAACACATTCACACTGGGACCTGCTGAATTTATTAAATCTTACTAAGAATGGGCCCTGGCCGGTTGGCTCAGCGGTAGAGCGTCGGCCTGGCGTGCGGGGGACCCGGGTTCGATTCCCGGCCAGGGCACATAGGAGAAGCGCCCATTTGCTTCTCCACTCCCCCCTTTCTCTCTGTCTCTCTCTTCCCCTCCCGCAGCCAAGGCTCCATTGGAGCAAAGATGGCCCGGGCGCTGGGGATGGCTCCTTGGCCTCTGCCCCAGGGGCTAGAGTGGCTCTGGTCGCGGCAGAGCGACGCCCCAGAGGGGCAGAGCGTCGCCCCTGGTGGGCGTGCCGGGTAGATCCCGGTCGGGCGCATGCGGGAGTCTGTCTGACTGTCTCTCCCCGTTTCCAGCTTCAGAAAACAAACAAACAAACAAAAAAAACTTAAAAAAAAAATCTTACTAAGAATGTATATATATATATACATATATATACATATATATACATATATATATAAAGATAACTTTTTTGTCACTTTTTTATTTTTTAACCCCTCTTTTTTATGAATTCTAAAAGCATAACTCAAAAAATGTAACATAAAAATGTTTTTTAATGTCAGAATAAATTTAATTTTGTCATATTTATTTCATTTAATTACCATAAAAGCACACTTGGACTTTATATTTTTTTCTTTAATATTTGACTTAATTATTATAACATATTTCTCAGAAATTTGTATATAGTATGCCTACAATTATTTGTAGGATTTTAAATGTGCCCCGACTTCAAAAAGTTTGAGAATCACTGGACTAGGTATAGAATTCTACGCTTTTGATTGTGACCAATATTTTTTATCTTTTAGATTTTATTTATTGATTTTATAGAGAGTGGAGCGGGGAGCAAGAAGTATAGTTGCTTCACTTTAGTTCTTCATTGCTTGCTTGTTGTGTGTGCCTTGACCGAGCAAGCCCAGGATTTTGAACCAGTGACCTCAGCATTCTAGGTCAGTGCTCTAGCCACTGTACAACCACAGGCCAGGCATGATCAACTTTTTCTTGGAAATTTGTAATATCTCTCTTTGTCTCAAGTGTTCTGAAATTTCATGGTGATGTACTTTCATGTGAATCTGTATTATCCATGTAAGCCCTCCTCCACTCAATGAATCCTTTCAATTTGGATATTTATGTCCTTCAGTTTAGGGGGGAAAAATTTTTTTTTTGGGGGGGTACCCGGATCAGTTTAGGGAAATTTAAAAAAATTGTTTTTTGTTGATGATTCTTCTTATCATCCCCCCCAAAAAACATGCTGATAATGGATTTTTTAGACTGTCTAATTTTCTTATCTTTTTTCTCATATTTTCCTTGATCTTTTTGCTCAAGTTTTATATATGGATGGGGCATGTGGACTGTGAACTTAACTGTAGAGTGATATGATGCTGTGGTTGGGCTCTTTTGTGGGGAATCTCTTATATTTGTATCTTTAGGTTTTTTTCTCTTGGATTCCCCAGAGAAAACTATTAAATTCTCCTTTCTGAAAGGTATAGACCTGGCTCCTGGCATTCTAGGAAATGATGGGGTCAGGGTCAGTGGGTATCTCAGATTCCTGTATACATTCTTTTTAAGTTCTCCTTTTTCAGTAAGGTGCATCTCCTCTCCCTGTTTCCTACTGTGATTATGCTTTCTCAGTCCAGAGTTCTCTATTTTGCTCTCTTCAGGCCTCTGGCAGGGTGGGACCTGTGCAGTAGTTGGGTTGCATCAAGTGGAAAAGAAGGATCTTTCAACCAGCCTTTTTTAATTTTTAACTGGTCTCTCCCCAGCTTCCTATCCATACCAGTTTCCTGAACCTTTGAGGGAGTCAGGTGTAAGTTGAGTTGGTTCTCAGTTTTCCTGTGACTGACTTAGGAATCATTTATTAAATGTTGTCTCCTCTCCTATTCTTTCTATTTTTGTGGGTTTATGCTCATTTAAAACATCCATTTATATTATTTCAGTGATGTTTTGAGAAGGGCTTTAGAGTTGTGTATCTTCAGTTGATTGTCTTTATAAAACTTTTACAATCTCTAGAGGAGTAGGGCAACAGGGAGTTTAGTAGCTGACTCCAACAGGAAACAGTAGATGATTAATCTGTTGTCATTTGCCTCACATGAACTGAGGTCATGGAATGAGAGAAACAGCCTGGAAATGATAATGGGAAGCAAGGAGTTTATCTACTTGACCTCTGGGCCATTTTGTTGCAGGACAGGAAGAAAGATGGAAAAAACATCCTCAACAGTCCTTGGGTTCTTTTAAAATCAAGAGTGATAGACTCTAAGGACCTTAGAATTAGAAAAGATTTATAAAGATATCTATGGTAATCTAATCTTTTATCCTGGCAAAGAATCTATTCTTGAGTATTTCCCATGAAGATTAGCTAGGCTGTGTTTGAAAATCTCCAGTGGGGGTTTCTCATGAGATTCTAGATATTAGAAAATTCTTTGTAACCTTGTTCTCATCAGTGCTCCTGTTAAATTTCTACTCTTTGATCATATTCTGTCCTTGAACAATCAAAACACATTAGCTTCCTCTTCCTGTGGCAGCCTTTCTTACTGGGTCACCAAGTTCTTCTCTTCAGCTGTCTAAGGACCCCTGGCACCTGTGATTTTCAAATCCTTCAGCATCTTCTAACTTCCAATGATTTCTCTTTTATTTTTTTTACTTATTTTTTTTTATTTGAGAGAGATGGAGAAACATCAATTTGTTGTTCCATTTCTTTATGCATTCATTGGTTGATTCTTGTATGTGCCCTAACCAGGCAGTGAATCTACAACCTTAGTGTATCAGGAGGACCCTATAACCAACTGAGCTACCTGGCTAGGGCCTCTAACTTCTTCCTTTTTTTAATTAAGATTTTATTTATTGGCCCTGGCCAGTTGGCTCAGTGGTAGAGCATTGGCCCAGCGTATGAATGTCCCAGGTTTGATTTCCAGTCAGGGCACACAGGAGAGGCGCCCATCTGCTTCTCCACCCCTCCCCCTCTCGTTTCTCTCTCATCTCTCTCTCTCTTTCTCTTCCTTTTCCTCCTCTCCTGCAGCCATGGCTCAACTGGAGTGAATTGGCCCCGGGTGCTGAGGAGGACTCCATGGCCTCTGCCTTAGGCACTAAAAAATAATGGCTCTGAATGCAACCAAGCAAGAGCCCCAGATGGGCAGAGTATCGCCCCCTAGTGGGCTTGCCGGTGGATCCCGGTCAGGACGCATATGGAAGTCTCTCTGCCACCCTTCCTCTCATTAAATAAAAAAATTTTAAAAAGATTTTATTGATTTTTAGAGAGAGGATATATATAGAGGGTGGGGGGTAGCAGGAAGCATCAACTCATTATAGTAATTGCTTCTCATATGAGCCTTGGCTGGGTAAGCCCCGGGTTTCAAACTCGTGACCTCAACATTCCAGGTTGATGTTTTATTCACTGCGCCACCACAGGTCAGGTATGACTTCTCTTTTAAAATATGATGCTCATACATCCAGTTTGAACAGTGTACATTATTTTCTATGATCTGGAGGCCATTATTACAAGAGATTTATTAATTTTAATAAACAAAGCCATGGCCCTGGCAGGTGGCTCAGGGGATAGAGCATCAGCCTGGCATATGGATGTCTCAGATTTTATTCCCCATCAGGATGCACAGGAGAAGTGACCATCTGCTTCTCCCCCGCACCACACACACCCTGTCCTTATCTCCTTCTTCCCCTCCAGTCCATAGTCAGTGGCTCAGTTGGTTCAAGTGTGGCCCTGGATGCTGAGTATAGCTCGTTTGGTCCGAGCATCATCCTCGGGTGCTAAAAATAGCACCATACTACAGCTTCTGCCCCAGATGGGGTTGCCGGGTGAATCCTGGTCAGGGCACATGTGGGAGTTTGTCTCACTAATCTCCCCTCCTCTCAACTGAAAAAAAAGCAAAGTCATAATTAAAGTATTACATATAAGTTATTTTAAAATACAATCTATCTTCTAATATTTCATCAACTATGTTTTAGTTTGTTTTTTATTTAGTTTGTTTTTTTAGAACAATAAACACTTTCATTACATGAACTGAGATAGGAGGGGGAGGATTAATTTGCCTTTCCGGGCCTTGATTTGCCTCAGATGGAACTGCAGCTCCTTGCCCTTTAGCACATAGCCATCTGCTTGGCCACTCTGGCCTGGTCTTGAAATGATGCATGCAGGAAACTTGCTCTTTTGGAACTGCTCCTCGAGAAGACTGCTGATTTTGGAATTCTTTTTCCTTTCATCATATTTCTTCTAAATTTTCTGTGGTTGTTCTTTATTTAAAGTCTCTTTCTCCCCAGAAGTCAGCATGACCCTTTTATTGGGGCTCAGGAGCAGTGCATAATGGGACTTATACCTCTGTTGGTACAGTGTGCTATCAATGAGCACGATGCAGCCTGACCAGGTGGTATTGTAGTAGATAGAGCATTGACCTAGAATGCAGAGGACTGGTTCGAAACTCTGGGCTTGCCTGGTCAAGGCACATATGAGAAGCAACAACTACGAGTTGATGCTTCCTGCTCCTCACCCCCTGCTCTCTCTTTCTCTCTTTCTCTCTCTCTCTCTCTCTCTTTCTTTCTTTCTTTCTCTCTCTTCCCCTGCTCTCTAAAATCAATAAAATAAAATCTTGCCTTGGTCAGTTGGTTAGAGCCCTGGTCAGTAAACCGCGGCTCACGAGCCACATGTGGCTCTTTGGCCCCTTGAGTGTGGCTCCTCCACAAAATACCACGTGTAGGCGCTACCTCGATAAGGAATGTACCTACCTATATAGTTCAAGTTTAAAAAATTTGGCTCTCAAAAGAAATTTCAATTGTTGTACTGTTGATATTTGGCTTTGTTGACTAATGAGTTTGCTGACCACTGGGTTAGAGCAGTGGTTCCCAACCCCCAGGCCACAGACCCGTACCGGTCCACAGAGAAAGAATAAATAAACTTATATTATTTCCGTTTTATTTATATTTAAGTCTGAACAATTTTTATTATTGTTTTTATTTACTTATTTTTCCTGAAGTTAGAAACGGGGAGGCAGTCAGACAGACTCCCGCATGCGCCCGACCGGGATCCACCCGGCATGTCCACCAGGGGGCGATGCTCTGCCCATCTTGGGGCGTAGCTCTGCCGCAACCAGAGCCATTCTAGCGCCTGAGGCAGAGGCCACAGAGCCATTCTCAGCACCTGGGCTAACTTTGCTCCAATGGAGCCCTGGCTGTGGGAGGGGAAGAGAGAGACAGAGAGGAAGGAGAGGGGGAGGGGTGGAGAGGCAAATGGGCGCTTCTCCTGTGTGCCCTGGCTGGGAATCGAACCCGGGACTCCTGCACGCCAGGTCGACGCTCTACCACTGAGCCAACCGGCCAGGGCAGATGTTTTATTTTTTTTAAAGAAGCATTTGATTTATTTTTTTTTAAATTTTATTTATTTATTTATTTATTTATTTATTACAGAGACAGAAAGTGAGTCAGAGAGAGGGATAGACAGGGACAGACAGACAGGAACAGAGAGAGATGAGAAGCATCAATCATTAG
This sequence comes from Saccopteryx bilineata, assembly GCF_036850765.1. Classification (NCBI taxonomy): domain Eukaryota; kingdom Metazoa; phylum Chordata; class Mammalia; order Chiroptera; family Emballonuridae; genus Saccopteryx; species Saccopteryx bilineata. The sequence continues at coordinate 257,238,749 of NC_089492.1, forward strand.
TTTTTCATTGCGTGTTGCAACACCTTAGTTGTTCATTGATTGCTTTCTCATATGTGCCTTGACTGCGGGCCTTTAGCAGACCGAGTAACCCCTTGCTGGAGCCAGCGACCTTGGATTCAAGCTGGTAGGCTTTTACTCAAACCAGATGAGCCTGTGCTCAAGCTGGTGACCTCGGGGTCTCAAACTTGGGTCCTCTGCATCCCAGTCTGATGCTCTATCCACTGCGCCACCTCCTGGTCATGCGATGTTTTATTTTTAAAAAATGACCAGATTCCCTCTGTTACATCAGTCTAACACTCACTCTTAACGCTTGTCTCATTCACATGATACATTTATCCGTCTCACCCTAAAGGCCGGTCCATGAATATTTTCTGACATTAAACCGGTCCGTGGCCCAAAAAAGGTTGGGGACCACTGGGTTAGAGCATCATCCCAAAGCACAGAGGTTGTCGTTTGAGGTCACTGTTCCTGTCTCTGTCTCCCTTCCTCTCTTGCTAAAATTAACAAATAAAAAATGATAAAAAGGCAATGTAATGACAAGGGGACAGATCATGTAGAATTTTTGAGCCCTTGTTTTCTTGTCTATAAAATAGGTTTAACTGTATAGAGAATTATGTGAGAATTAAATGAAATAAAATATGTGTAAGAGCTCTGTAAACAGTAAAATGCTGTTCAATTTTAAATTCATTGTTTTTACCATCAATTTATAGGTAGCATAGCCTTAGAGAACCAGTTGGGCTGATAATTGCAGGTAGAGTATAACCATTGGTTCCAAACTGGAATCTTTATGGATTGGAACCCTAAAAGTATGTGATTACTCAGGCTGTTGCTGAAAAAGTATTCAGAGGTACATTCTTTAATGAATGAATTTGGATAGTAACAGGATGGTTAGCTGGTTATGGGTTTTTGTGTCTGACTTCTCTGATTAACTGAAAATTGCCATATGTGCCATACATAGATTATTATTTTTGAAAGAGTTGATTTAGTTAAATGTACCGAGTATGCCCCGGCCAGATAGCTCTTAGTTGGTTAGAGCATCATCCAGAAGCACAGAGATTTCAGGTTCAATCCATGGTCAGGGCACACACAGGAACAGATCGATATTCCTGTCTCTCTCTCTCCCTCTCTTGCTAAAACAGTAAATAAAAAAATTTTAAATGTGCTGAACATCAAGACTGTACTTAACATGATTTAGTTTTTCATGTTAATTCCTAAAGTAGATGATAAATTCAGGAGTTTAAGGGTCACCCCATTATTAATGCCACTGAACCCAGAGTTTAGGTCCTAAAGAATTGAAAATAGCTTGACCCTTGTAATCATACACTTTTATGCCATAAATAACTTCAGAAATAGTGTATCTCTCTTATCTTATTTATGTGGAAACTGAGACTCAAAGAGGGAGTGACTTATTTAAAGACACGTATGGAATTATTAGAAAAGAAACCATACCTAATCTTAGCAGTTGCTTTTGGTGACTGATCAAACACTGATTTTATTTTAGTTTTTTTAACTTGTTAGTTGTCTTTTTCTCGCGTTGCTATAAACTTTCCTTTGTCACAACCCCTCTCTGCTGATCTTCTCCCAAGATTTCTGGTTTCCAAGTAAATTAGATAATATTTCCCTGTCATACTTAAGGATATAACGAATATTAAAGTTACGGAAAATATATAATGTCATTTTAAGACTATGTTCCATGGTCTTAAAATTGGACAATAATATTTTTTTCCTGTGTCGTATTTGTGTCTGACCAAAGAAAAAGAATGAAATTATTTAATGTAAATTCAGAGTAATAAATTATTTCAAAGTGAAGGTTTGATTTGAGAGAACAAGGAAGCCTTTGTATTTCTCTATTATTATCAGTGCTTTGGAGACTAAAATTAATTGCTGATATCTACATCCTGGAAGAGAAGTGGCTAACATTTTTATAGAGAACTCATTTAAAAGAGTTAGAAATGAGCACATTCTCAGTTACTTCTTAGCTTCACATCGAAAACATGAGTAGAATTCCTCTATTTGTTCTTGACATGAAGAGGAAAATTTTAGAACTATAAATGATGAGTCTTCATTTTAAAATTATAAATCTAGCCATGCTGTCCAGGACAGTTGCATCTAATTTCTTTCCTTTCAGACATCTCTTTCCAACTTCTTTGGAGGCAGCAGGTTTGTTCCCTACCCCATTTCTTTAGGGAGCTGCCAAGTTACCTTTACGGCCCTTCTAACTCTGAACAGTCAACAGTCTCTATAGAGGAGGCACTCAGCTCTGTCAGAAAATATGCTATTTTTAAATATCTAAAATTGGATGTTTTAATCATTGAGTTAATTCAAACAAGGAGAAGGAAGTAGTAGGAAGAGTGCTGATTCTAGTTTGCCAGCAGCACTAGGTTGAACTCTGGGGAAACAAAGATAAAAGAGCTCTCCTTATGAAGCTCAAAGTCTAGGTGGGAAAGAAACCATGTAATCCAATTTAGTGATTTAAGGTCTGTAATGAATTAGAAAAGACTCATCTCTAGAGGAGATAATGTATTAGCTGTATTAGCTCTGCCCTTTATAATGACTATGACAAGATCTGAATCTCAATGGATGAAAGTGAGGTAGAAAGAGAAAATAAGGCATGCATTCTTGGCAGTTTACTCTAGCAATTAACATTAGTTATATGGAGGGGGAATTGTGAGAAAGAAGACTGAATTAGATAGGTGGTGCCATATTTTGAAAACCCTTAATGTCATGCTAAGGAATTTGTTTTCTTTTTTTTTTTTTTTTTTTTCATTTTTCTGAAGCTGGAAATAGGGAGAGACAGACAGACTCCCGCATGCGCCCGACCGGGATCCACCCGGCACGCCCACCAGGGGCGGTGCTCTGCCCCCCAGGGGGCGATGCTCTGCCCATCCTGGGCGTCGCCATGTTGCGACCAGAGCCACTCTAGCGCCTGAGGCAGAGGCCACAGAGCCATGCCCAGCGCCCGGGCCATCTTTGCTCCAATGGAGCCTTGGCTGCGGGAGGGGAAGAGAGAGACAGAGAGGAAAGCGCGGCGGAGGGGTGGAGAAGCAAATGGGCGCTTCTCCTGTGTGCCCTGGCCGGGAATCGAACCCGGGTCCTCCGCACGCTAGGCCGACGCTCTACCGCTGAGCCAACCGGCCAGGGATGCTAAGGAATTTGAATCAGTCCTGTAGAATAGTGATCTCCAAAATGCGGTATTCTCAACGCCAGGGGATGTGCAGACTACCTGAGGAAAATATCTCTAATTATCTTGTCCCTTCTTTTGAAAATGTCTATTCGTATATGTTACATAAAGAACATATTACAGCGTTTATAGTGATCCATGTATTTTAAAATAAGTTTTAAAAATAAGTAGGAGGCTTGACCTGTGGTGGCACAGTGTATAAAGTGTCTACCTGGAATTCTGAGGTCTCCAGTTTGAAACCCTGGGCTTGCTTGCCTGGTCAAGGCACATATGGGAGTTGATGCTTCCTGCTCCTCCCCCCTTTTCTCTCTCTCTCTCTCTCTCTCTCTCTCTCTCTCTCAAATGAATAAATAAAGTCTTTAAAGAAATGTTTAAAAAATAGAAAAATAATTAGGAATAAGTGGATATATTCATTTATTCAACATTTTTTGTGTTGGAGAGCACAACTTTTTTGTTTTGTTTTACCCCCTTTATCCTCTCCTACCTCTCCCCTACCCTGAAGATCAATATGCAGTGGAATTGGAGTATGAATTAGAATAAGGGAACACTGGAGTGAGAGAGAGACTAGTTAAGAGACTGGGAAAAGCATTGGCCAGGTGGCTCAGAGAATAAAGTGTCAACCCTGTGCACCAGAGGTCACAGGCATATATAAGAAGCATTTAGTGTACAACTAAATGGAACAACTAAGTGAAACAATGAGTTGATACTTCCCTCTCTCTCATTTAAATCAGTGAGAATTTTTTTTTTTTTTTAAAGAGAGATTAGGAAAATATTCTGAGGCCTGAACTAAGATAGTGCAGTGAAGATAAAAGAAGAGGAGGTCCTGGGACCAGTGAGATGTTGAGTAGGGGGCTAGGCAAAGAGAGAGAAGATATCAGTCCTAGACCATGGCCAGATTTCTGACTTCAGATCCTGGATGGTGGTAACACTGTGATTCAGCTAAGGATCACAGCAAGGATATTTGGTTGTCAGCCTAAAGATTATCACAGTTCTGGCCCTGGCCGGGTAGCTCGGTTGGAGCATCGTCCCAACATGCTGAGGTTGTGGGTTCAATCCAGGTCGGGGCACATAAAAGATTCAACCAAAGATGGCATAAATGAGTGGAACAGCAAGTCGATGTTTCTCTCTTCCTCCTTCTGTCTCTCTCCCTTCCTCCCTCTCTCTAAAAATAAATAAAAAAGATTATCACAGTTCTTACAGACTGAATTGGTTATTCTATCCTGAATTTAATGTCCCAAACTCAGTAAAAGAACAAAATGGCAATTTGCTCTTTGCTGTACACTTGAGGGACTGCAGACTGGGCATCTTTTTCAAGCATTTTCAACCAAAATTGAGCATAATGAAGTCTCCATTGTAGGTAGCCATTGGTGTTTATTAAAGTGCACCAAACTACTCTTGGGTATCAGATTGGGATTGGACTACATAGGAAATGTAAATTGTGACCATTCATAGTCATAACCAAGTAATTGAATTCATTAGTTCCATATGGACAGGGGTGGAGTACAGGGTGGTGATTTGGATCATAGCCATTGTTTCTAGAAGTGCTGGGTGGGTAAAAGCGTATTAGTTATCTTGCCTTGTCATTTTTTTCTGGGGGAGTAAGTATATTTTCCTTTCTCCTTGCTGTAGGAAATTATTTGCCAGATTCTGTTATTTGTAACAATCTGTCATGGAACAGCTGCCAGGAAAAGAAAAGAGGCTATTCCCAGTAGCTCTCCCCACCTCCCACCCCACCATTACCACCGCGTACACATACATCCGGTTTTCTGATTTAACGTTTGTTTTTTTTCTTCCAGTTTTACTCAGTGGTTTTGGCTTGATTGAAAATATTCTTATAACAGATTTCTGGGCTCTGCCATGGCTTGCTAATTAAGTTTTCTGTGCTTAATTTGTTTGCTTTAGCCAAGACTGACTGGCAGCAGTTTGGGTTTTGAATTCCTGGGTGTCTTGATTTTTCCCTAAACATTAAAGTGCTGTCTCTTCTGCCTTGTCTTGAAGACCTTGTATGTTTCCACGTTGTCAAAAATACACACATTTGCCTGACCAGACAGTGGAGCAGTGGATAGAGTGTCGGACTGGGATGCCGAGGACCCAGGTTCAAGACCCTGAGGTCGCCAGCTTGAGCGCGGGCTCATCTGGTTTGAGCAAAAGCTCACCAGCTTGGACCCAAGGTCGCTGGCTGGAGCAAGGGGTTACCGCGGTCAAGGCATATATGAGAAAGCAATCAATGAACAACTAAGGTGTCGCAAAACTAATGATTGATGCTTCTCATCTCTCAGTTCCTGTCTATCTGTCCCTGTCTATCCTTCTCTCTGACTCTCTCTGTCTCTGTAAAACAAAAACAAAAAAAAACCCACACACATTTGCTGTCCTTTGAGCTATGTTTTTGCCCTTGACATTACATTACCTTGGCTCCTCTAGGAGCAGGCTTGGGGTAAGGTATACTGAAGACCGTTAAAATTGTGAGTAGGGAGGTCTGTGGAGATTCCAATTGGTCTCTGCAGAAGATGAGGCATACTGTTGGTGTTAGAAAAGAAGTGGTTTCCAAAACACAAGGCAGCTGAGAATTGGTGTGTCCAGGGCACTTTCAAGTTAATTGCATTTCAGATATACTATGCCATTGCCTTTCAGTCCAAACAGTCTATGTTTACTCATTGCTTGTGGTCACACACAATCAGAAATACTTCTGACTCTTAACAGTTTTTCAGGTTTTCTTTCTAGGCTCCGAGTAGTAGAAGAACATTTGTATTTCTAGGATGAGCTTTACATTTTTAGAATAAAAATCAAAACAATAGTTAATTATTTACTTTCTCTTATAGCTTACAACAGTGATTTCCAAACCTTTTCATTTCATGGCATACATAAACTAATTGCTAAAATTCTCTAGCACAGCAAAGGATATATTATGTTTTTTGCTGATCTGACAAAAAAGGTATATATATATATATATATATATATATATTTTTTTTTTTTTTTTTTCATTTTTCTGAAGCTGGAAACAGGGAGAGACAGTCAGACAGACTCCCGCATGCGCCCGACCGGGATCCACCTGGCATGCCCACCAGGGGCGATGCTCTGCCCACCAGGGGGGCGATGCTCTACCCATCCTGGGCGTCGCCATGTTGCGACCAGAGCCACTCTAGCGCCTGAGGCAGAGGCCACAGAGCCATCCCCAGCGCCCGGGCCATCTTTGCTCCAATGGAGCCTTGGCTGCGGGAGGGGAAGAGAGAGACAGAAAAGCGCGGCGGAGGGGTGGAGAAGCAAATGGGTGCTTCTCCTGTGTGCCCTGGCCGGGAATCGAAAAAAAAGGTATAATTTTAAAATCATTTACACTATATGGTTATTGTTGTGTTGGCTATAGTCTTTTTTTTTTTTTTTTTTGACAATCAAAGACAAAAGAAGTCAGTGCCCCTGACTAAATAGTCAGGTATTGCATGTTTTCAAAATTCTTGTAGCACCTGGTTTAAAATCATTTGTTGGCTTATAAAAATGGATAGTATTATGAAGATGTGAAGTAAAAAAGTAAAGATAATTTAGTTTTCCTTTTAGACTTTTGTTTCTTTCAGGATATGCAGTTTTGAAACAAAGTATGTTGATCAGGTAGCAAACACTTTCCTTTGGAAGTGGTGGAGTTGCAAAGATGATGGGAATGTGTTTGGTCTTAGTCAGTCTGACTCTGTGCATTCTCTGGGAACAGAGGCAGGAGAGGGCCTGACAGGTAGCACCTCCATCTGTATCCTAGACCCTGATCTTTCAGACTGGGCTTTCTTTTCACATTGAGAACAGATGGCAACCAGACACTGGGAGGAGGGGTCTGTCCCCTGTGTTCCTTGGGGATTTTGCATTCAGCTTAGCAAAAAGTCATCTAAAAAGGCAGAGAAAAATGAGGCTGCAGACTGTTCACAATTATGCAGGACTTGTTTGGCATTCACTATACTGATGGATTTATTTTTTGCAAGTATTGAATGATAATAGCATTTATTTCCAAGACAACCTCTTCAGAGACATCTGCATTGGGGTCATTGTCTTCACTTTGTAGTATACTTTAAAACTGAATTTATTAAAGAAACGTCAGCTTACAGAAATCAGTTCTCTTATTAGAGAAACTTAGAAAAACAGTTTGTTTTTTCCTCAGCACACTGTCATTTTCAGTATTATGAAATGCAGCAGTTCCTATAATGATATGTCTTTAGTAATGGTCCAGCTCTCTATCTTTCTAAGCATTGTTATAAGAAGTAGGATTCTGCAGGCTATTTTTTTTTTCTTAGCTCACATATATGTGGGCTGATTTGTTAATGTTTGGTGGTTCCTAGATGATGAGCATAGAAAATTTTTTTTTCTAAAAAGAAGATGTTTATAGGGACTATTTTTTTTTTTATTTTTTTTTTTATTTTATTTTATTTATTCATTTTTTTAGAGAGGAGAGAGAGAGGGAGAGAGAGAGAGACAGAGAGAGACAGAGAGAGAGAAGGGGGGAGGAGCTGGAAGCATCAACTCCCATATGTGCCTTGACCAGGCAAGCCCAGGGTTTCGAACCGGTGACCTCAGCATTTCCAGGTCGACGCTTTATCCACTGCGCCACCACAGGTCAGGCAGGGACTATTTTTATTTTTAATCTCCGAGTTAAAAATCCAAAAAGAATTAAGAGAGAAGCAGAAGGGTAGGGGGGAAAAAATCAAATTTTAACTTTTTTTTTTTTTAAGAGAGAAAGAGGAAGGGAAAGAGAGGGAGAAACATCAATTCCAAAAAGAAAAAGAAAAAGAAACATCAATTCCTTGTTTCACTTATTTATGCATTCATTTATTGGTTGATCCTTGTATGTGCCCTGACTGGGGATCCAACCTGTAACCTTGACGTATTGGGGCAACATTCTAACCAATTAAGCTATCCGGCCATAACCTTCAAATTTGAACTTCTTAATTATTATTATTATTATTATTACTATTTAGTGAGAGAGAGACAGATAGGAAGGGAGATGAGAAGCATTTTATCAACTCATAGTTGTGGCAATTTAGTTGTTCATTTATTGCTTTCTCATATGTACCTTGACCAGGGGGTTCCACCTGAGTCAGTGACCCCTTGCTCAAGCCAGTGACCTTGGGCTTCAAGCCAGCGATCATGGGGCCATGTCAATGATCCCACGCTTAAACCAGTGACCCTGCGCTCAAGCCAGGTGAGCTGGCGCTCAAGCCTGAGACCTCAGGGTTTCGAACCTGGGTCCTCAGTGTCCCCGGTCGATGCTGTATCCCAGGGGTCCCCAAACTTTTTACACAGGGGGCCAGTTCACTGTCCCTCAGACTGTTGGAGGGCCGGACTATAAAAAAACTATAAACAAATCCCTATGCACACTGCACATATCTTATTTTAAAATAAAAAAACAAAATGGGAACAAATACAATATTTAAAATAAAGAACAAGTAAATTTAAATCAAAAACTGACCAGTATTTCAATGGGAACTATGGGCCTGCTTTTGGCTAGTGAGGTGGTCAATGTCCGGTTCCATATTTGTCACTCCTAGCCATAACAAGTGATATGACACGCTTCCGGAGCCGTGACGCCTGCGTCCCACGTTACCAGAAGTAGTACTGTATGTGAGCAATGCTGTGCTTTGCGGCGCCGCCACATACAATACTCCAGGGTGCATCCTGTGCTCCTCTCACTGACCACGAATGAAAGATGTGCCCCTTCCAGAAGTGCGGCGGGGGCCACATGTGGGCTGGAGGACCCCTGCTCTATCCAGTGCTCCACCACCTGGTTATGCCTAACTTCTTAATCTTAAAATAAGAACTTCAAAAGGAATTGTTTAGGCTATAAAAAGTGAGTTATATGTAGAAAAATAATGATTCTGGTACAGATTCTAACAGACAGTCCCTGATTTATGATGGTTTTCCTTACTATTTTTCAACTTTACAATGGTGCTAATGCATTCAGTAAAATCTTTACTTTGAATTTTGAAATTGGTTTTTTCCCAAACTAGCAATATGCAGTACAATACTCTGACATGGCAGCAGCATTGAGCCACAGCTCCCAGTCAGGCACACAATCAGGAGGGTAAACAACTGATACTCTACAGCAGTGGTCCCCAACCTTTTCTGGGCCATAGACAGGTTTAATGTCAGAAAATATTTTCACGGACTGGCCTTTAGGGTGGGACAGATAAATATATCATGTGACCGAGACAAGCATCAAGAGTGAGTCTTAGACGGATGTAACAGAGGGAATCTGGTCATTTTTTAAAAATAAAACATCGTTCAGACTTAAATATGAATAAAACGGAAATAATGTAAGTTATTTATTCTTTCTCTGTGGACCGGTACCGGTCTGCAGCCCGGGAGTTGGGGACCACTGCTCTACAGTGTACTGAGTTAGCAGCATTTTTTTGAATATTGTTTTCTGAACATGTTTAAGGTAGTCTGGGCTAAACCATGGTGTTCAGTAGGTTAGGTATATTAAATGCATATTCAACTTAATGATATGTTCAACTTATATTGGAGTTATCAGGACATAATGCCATCCTAGTTGAGGAGTATGTGTATTCAGAATAAGAAAATTTAGACAGTAAGACAAGACATTCTAATCATTGAACCTCACTTTCTAAGCAAACACGACTGTTTGCTATAGTAGAATGTGAATTGAAATAATCAGTTTTCCCACCCAAAGCGAAAATCTTGATTTTTAAATTAAAATCTTAGAAAAGTTGGAACCACTTACAAAAATTTTCATGAATACAGATAATCACTTTATTCTTAAAACTGGGATCATTTAGCAATAATTTTCAAACTTTTAAAACGTAGCAGAACCTGTTTTCCATACCAAAATCTACAGAAGCTTAGACAGTAAAATTAATAAAAGAGCTGCCTTGGTTGATTCAGGAGGGTGCTTTTGAGAAACACTGATGTAGTTGATTTGAATGGCAGTTTAAGGAATTTGTTTTCTAATTGATTATTTTGTTTTTAATTTTATTTAGAAAATTAAATTTAGTGGGTGGTATTGATCAATAAGAGTACATAGGTTGCAGGTAAATATTTCTATAGCTTTTAAACTGTTGATTGTATTGTGTGCCCATCACCCAAAGTCAAATCATTTCCCATCACCATATATTTTTCCCTCTTTATTCCCCTTCCTCTCTCCCTATTCCCCTTCCCATGGTAACCACTTAACTTTTATCTATGTTCGTGAGTCTCGTTTTTTTATCCACCTATGTATGAAGTCATATACTGGTAGTTGTTAGCTTTTTCTGATTTACTTATTTTACTTAGTATAATGTTCTCAAGGTCCATCCACGTTGTCGTAAATTGCATTATGTCATCATTTCTTATGGCTGAGTAGTATTCCATTGTATATATGTACCACATATTTTTTTTTCCATTCTTCTATTGAAGGACATTGGTTGTTTCCATGTCTTGGCCTGGGTAAATAATACTGCCATAAACATGGGGGTGCATGTGTCTTTCCGTACTAGTGTTTCTGAGTTTTTTGGGTAGATGCTCAGTAGAGAAATTACTGGGTCTTATGGTAAGTCTATTAATTTTTTTTTTTTGTACAGAGACAGAGAGAGTCAGAAAGAGGGATAGACAGGGACAGACAGACAGGAACGGAGAGATGAGAAGCAGTCAATCATCAGTTTCTCATTGCGCATTGCGACACCTTAGTTGTTCATTGATTGCTTTCTCATAGGTGAGTCTATTAATTTTTCGAGGAACAACCATACTCTTTTCCATAATGGCTATACCAGTTTACATTCCGACCAACAGTGAATGAGGGTTTCTTTTTCTCCACAGCCTCTCCAACACTAGTTATTACCTGTCTTGATAGCAGCCAATCTAACAAGTACGAGGTGGTATCTCATTGTAATTTTTTTTTTTCTTTTTCATTTTTTTGAAGCTGGAAACAGGGAGAGACAGTCAGACAGACTGCCGCATGCGCCCGACCGGGAGCCACCTGGCACGCCCACCAGGGGCGATGCTCTGCCCACCAGGAGGCGATGCTCTGCCCCTCTGGGGCGTCACCATGTTGCGACCAAAGCCACTCTAGCGCCTGAGGCAGAGGCCACAGAGCCATCCCCAGCGCCCAGGCCATCTTTGCTCCAATGGAATCTTGGCTGCGGGAGGGGAAGAGAGAGACAGAGAGGAAAGCGCGGCGGAAGGGTGGAGAAGCAAATGGGCGCTTCTCCTGTGTGCCCTGGCCGGGAATCGAACCCGGGTCCTCCGCACGCTAGGCCGACGCTCTACCGCTGAGCCAACCGGCCAGGGCATCTCTCTTTTTTTTTTTTTTTTTTTTTTTTTTTTTTTCATTTTTCTGAAGCTGGAAACAGGGAGAGACAGTCAGACAGACTCCCGCATGCGCCCGACCGGGATCCACCCGGCACGCCCACCAGGGGCGATGCTCTGCCCACCAGGAGGCGATGCTCTGCCCATCCTGGGCGTCGCCATGCTGCGACCAGAGCCACTCTAGCGCCTGAGGCAGAGGCCACAGAGCCATCCCCAGCGCCCGGGCCATCTTTGCTCCAATGGAGCCTTGGCTGCGGGAGGGGAAGAGAGAGACAGAGAGGAAAGCGCGGCGGAGGGGTGGAGAAGCAAATGGGCGCTTCTCCTGTGTGCCCTGGCCGGGAATCGAACCCGGGTCCTCCGCACGCTAGGCCGACGCTCTATAGGGCATCTCATTGTAATTTTGATTTGTATTTCTCTAATAGCTAACGAAGATGAGCAGCTTTTCAAATATCTGTTGGCCATTTTTATGACTTCTTGGGAGAAGTTATTTTGGGACTTTTGTTTTCTGCCTTTATGATAAGATATAATGGCCAAATATATAGGTGGAAATTTTTTTTAAATATATTAAGTAGCTTTTCTTAGCCACTCACATTTCATATTTTCTAGACCCAGAAAGATCACCAAAAGTGAAGCTGCTTCATTAGAAACCAAAGCTAAAATCATCTACATCCTCATATTCCCAATTGTTATGTATGAATACAAAAGTTGTACAGTAAAGAAGGATGATAGAAAAAAAAGTGATTTATTTGAAATATAGAGTTAGAGGAGAGCTCTGTGGACACCCTGGAACATCAGAAAGACAAACAAGTAGGTTGTAGAGCAAATTAAGCCTGAAACATTGCTGGAAGCAAAAATGACAACATTGAACCTGTCCTACTTTTGGGGTCATTATGAAAAAGAAGGGTTTTTAGGAAAAGGCTGGGAAAAGTAGAAGGCCTCAGGAAAAGAGGGAGACTAAATATGAGATGGATTGACTCCATAAAGAGAGCCATAGGCATGAGTCTAACGGAACTGAACAGGGATGTTGAGAACAGGACATTGTGAACATCCCTCATCCACAGGGTTACCAGGAGTCTGAGCAACTGGATGGCATCTTAACACACGCAGTCCAAGATTCCTCTAAGTTCCAGAATAGGATCTGGCTGAGCAAAGAGTAAGCGCTCAGTGTACGTTAGATAAATGAATCATTACAAGCAATATTCCAGTTTCTTAATGAGCATTCATAATGATTCATTACCTTACAGAATTATTCTTTTTTGAATAGCTATAATTGACAGAAGTTAATATGGAAACCCAAAATGCTTCTGTTCATGTTTCACCTATTTGTTCTTAGTTTTGGTCTTGGGTTATTAAGATAAAATTTGGTTGTCCCTTATGACTGTCAGGTATCTGAAGAATGCTATTATCTCTTTCTTTCCTAACCCCACCCCCTACCCCTTGTCTTACCCACTCACCCACACATGAAATCTTACTTTCCCTACTAAACAACTTGTGTTCTTTCAACTCTCATGTTTTCCAGCTCTTTCACCATCTTGATCAACTTCTTCCTGGTACAATTTTGGTTTATCAAGGTTACTCTTAAAATATAATTTTAGTCACCCTCACATGAAATCTTATTTTCCCTACTGAACAACTTCTTTCAGCTCTCATGTTTTTAGCTCTTTCGCCATCTTGATCATCTTCTTCCTGACACATTTTTGCTTTATTAAGGTTACTCTTAAAATATAATACCTAGCCAACCTGACCTGTGGTGGGACAGTGGATAAAGCATCCGCCTGGAATGCTGAGGTTGTCAGTTTGAAGCCCTGGGCTTGCCCGGTCAAAGCACATAGGAACATAGGAGAAACAACTACTATGAGTTGATGCTTTCTACTTCTCCCCTGCCTTTCTATCCTCTCTCTAAAATCAGTAAATAAAAAATATATATATAATCCACTGATATCTACTACCTGCAGTACTGGATAATAGACCAAAACTTAAGAGTAAATTTAGATCTTTTTAGTACCTAGTACCCTTTAAACGGGTCTTCAGACTAACAAAGCAATATGATTGACTCATAAAACAACATGGGTTTGAACTGCACAGGTCCACTTACAGATTTTTTTCAGTAAAAACATACTGTATTGTAAATGTATTTTCTCTTCCTTATGATTTTTTTAGTAACATTTTATTTTCTCTAGCTGACTTTATTATAAGAATACACTATATAATGCATGTAACATACCAAATATGTGTTAATTGACTGTTATCAGTCAACAGTAGGCTGTTAGTAGTTATGTTTTTGAGGAGTCAAAAGTTATACGTGGATTTTTTACTGTGTAGGGGGAAGGAGAGATCAGTGCTCCTAACTCCTACTTTGTTCAAGGGTCAACTCTATCTTTTAGTTATATGAATAATCACTACTAGTTGTTAGACCTTAGTTACATAACTATTGTGAACTTGTTTCTTAGTCTGTAAAATACAAATAATACTGTTTATAGCATAGTATTTGGAAGATGGAGATAATGCTTGAAAAGTGTTGTTACAATTCCTGATATGCATTCAATAAATGTTAATTACTATTATTAGTTATTATTGTAATTAATCTGAATATACTGCTCACAAAAATTAGGGGATATTTCAAAATGAATATGAGCATGTAGATACTACACTGCTTTCAGCCTTTTGTATAGTACATTTTCACCATATTTCAAAATGAATATGAGCATGTAGATACTACACTGCTTTCAGCCTTTTGTATAGTACATTTTCACCAATGAAATAAAAGTTGGTTTTGCATCTCATTTGCATACTTGAACAACTTTCTTTGACTTGTCGTTTGCTTTTCTGATGTTCTTATTTAATAAAAAAAATCAAATGCTTCTTTTTTTTATCACTTATTCAATTTGAAATATCTACTAATTTTTGTGAGCAGTGTACTAGAATAGCAATAACATGAGAAAATCTTTTTTTTTTCTTTCTTTTTTATATATATATATACTTTTTGTATTTTTCTGAAGCTGGAAACGGGGAGAGACAGTCACTCCTGCATGCACCCGATGGGGATCCACCCGGCACGCCCACCAGGGGCGATGCTCTGCCCACCAGGGGGCGATGCTCTGCCCCTCCAGGGCATCGCTCTGCCACGACCAGAGCCACTCTAGTGCCTGGGGCAGAGGCCAAGGAGCCATCCCCAGTGCCCGAGCCATCTTTGCTCCAATGGAGCCTTGGCTGCGGGAGGGGAAGAGAGAGACAGAGAGGAAGGAGGGGGGGTGGAGAAGCAAATGGGCACTTCTCCTATGTGCCCTGGCCGGGAATCGAACCCAGGTCCCCCGCACGCCAGGCCGACGCTCTACTGCTGAGCCAACCGGCCAGGGCGAGAAAATCTTTTTTTACAACATTGATTTGTTCATTCATTCATCAGACAATTTACTAAATGCCTATTATGTGGCAGGCACTGTGATAGTTAGGCCTATTTCTTATCTACAAAAACAGAGGCTAATAATAATAACCGTTCTATCCCTATGGTATTGTTATCAGGATTTAAGGAATGGTTTTATACATACCTGAGGTTGTATTATAATTGTTTACTAACAAGATTGATTTTCCAAAGAGGAGGGCATTATATTATATTCATCTTGTTATTTCCTAGTACTGTAGCAAGGACAATGGATCACACAAATCATCATGGAATAAATTACAGGCTTAGAAACATGCACAAATCAAACGCTTTTCAACATGTTGAATAATCAAACTATGTGAAAATGCTTTGCAAACTGTAAAGAGATGTATAAATTTCTTTTTTTTTTCTTTTTTTTTCTTTTTCTTTTTTTTTTTTTTTTTTGCATTTTTCTGAAGCTGGAAACAGGGAGAGACAGTCAGACAGACTCCCGCATGCGCCCGACCGGGATCCACCCGGCACGCCCACCAGGGGGCGACACTCTGCCCATCCTGGGCGTCGCCATGTTGCGACCCTCCTGGGTGTCGCCATGTTGTGACCAGAGCCACTCTAGCGCCTGGGGCAGAGGCCACAGAGCCATCCCCAGCGCCCGGGCCATCTTTGCTCCAATGGAGCCTTGGCTGCGGAAGGGAAAGAGAGAGACAGAGAGGAAGGCGCAGCGGAGGGGTGGAGAAGCAAATGGGCGCTTCTCCTATGTGCCCTGGCCGGGAATCGAACCCGGGTCCTCCGCACACTAGGCCGACGCTCTACCGCTGAGCCAACCGGCCAGGGCCGAGATGTATAAATTTAAGATAATTAATTCCACAGTCATTTAATAGACAATGTGGTAGTTTTCAGACTCTGTTTCAAAGAGCCCAGGATTCTAGAGATGCCTCAGGAATGGCAGCAGTAAGGCATGCACAAAGGGGAGATGGATATTCCAGACCCTCCCCCACAATAGTTCAATTAGAACAACCCCATTTATTTTACTTATTTTGCTACTTAAAAAAAAAAGGTTTGAGCCTGACCAGGTGGTGGCGCAGTGGATAGAGTGTCAGCCTAGGACACTGAAGACCCAGGTTCAAGACCCTGAGGTTGCCAGCTTGAGTGCGGGCTCACCAGTTAGAGTGTGGGGTCGCCAGCTTGAGCATGGGACCACAGACATGATCCCATGGTCACTGGCTTGAGCCCAAGATCACTGGCTTGGCTTAAGCTCCCTAGTCAAAGCACATAGGAGAAAGCTATCAGTGAACAGCCAAAGTACCACAACTATGAGTTAATACTTCTCATCTCTCCCTTCCTGTCTGTCTGTTCCTGTCTTTCTCTCTCTCTCTCTTGCTTAAAAAAAAAGTTTGAATATAAGTGTTCAATTGTGCATGTTTCTGAGCATTTGTAATTTATCCTATGATGATTTGTGTGATATGTTGTCCTTTGTGATACTGACTTTTCCTTTTTCCATTTGACAGACAGATGTACTGGTCCTGAGCTGTGATCTAATAACAGATGTTGCCTTACATGAGGTTGTAGACCTGTTCAGAGCTCATGATGCGTCACTTGCCATGTTAATGAGAAAAGGCAAAGATGGCTTAGAACCAGTTCCAGGTCAAAAGGGGAAAAAAAAAGCAGGTAAGGAGACAGAAGTTTGATTTATTTGTTTGTTGGGTTTTTATAATTATTATTGTCATTTATACTTTCTCTTAAGACACATTTATTGAAAACTGATTGCAGTGCAGGCACTGTGCTAACAGCTGATCACATAAAGTTCACTATATCGCTGACTTATAGAGGTTTATAAATATTGATTAAATTCTGTAAAGTCCAAGAAGCTTTTGTATGAAGAACAGGGCACTCAGAACTTTTTGCATTGTGTTTAAGGCTCAAATAATAAAATGCATATATCTAAGAAATATTTAATTTTTTTTAAATTTAATTTAAAATCAAAAATTTTAAAATATATTAAGTGTTGATTGCAAATTTAATTAATACCTTTAAGTAATTAAAATTATTATTACAAATGTACTATGGTTGATTTGTTTGAATGGGCCAATTCCCATAAGTAAAGAAGATAGTCGTTAACCATACTTTGTCCTCTTAGGGTTATAACATATTTATCTTTATATTTTCCTAAGATTCTAGTACTGTAGTAGGTTAATCTTTTTTTAATCTTCAGAGAGCTATAGTAATCTGAACAGACCAAAATGAAAAGAAATAATACTGCAGTCCTTTCAAGTTTATAGAATTTGGATTATTGACCAGTTGTTGATTTTTGGTTAAGGCATAGTTCCTGATTGCTTTTCCCAGAATATTTCAAACCTGAGCCACTGATTCTAAGACCGGCCTATGTTTTGTTGTTTTTTATTATTCATTTTAGAGAGGAGAGGGAGAGACAGAGAGAGTGAGAGAGGAGAGACAGAGAGAGACAAGGGAGGGGAGGAGCTGGAAGCATCAACTCCCATATGTGCCTTGACCAGGCAAGCCCAAGGTTTAGAACCGGTGACCTCAGCATTTCCAGGTCGATGCTTTATCCACTGAGCCACCACAGGTCAGGTGACCGGCCTATGTTTTAATGAGCTTTTTATTTGTTGTTTCTTTTTGTGTTTTTTAGAGAGAAAGAGAAGAGGGGTGAGGACAGACAGAAAGGAAGGGAGATGAGAAACATCAACTCTTAGTTGCAACATCTTAGTTGTTCATTGATTGCTTTCTTTTTTTTCTTCTTTTCCAAGTTAGAGGAGGGGAGATAGAGAGACATATTCCCACATGCATCTTGACCAGGATCCACCCAGCAACCCCTGTCTGGGGCCAATGCTCTGCCCATCTGGGGCCATGCTTGCAACCAAGCTATTTTTAGTGCCTGAGGCAGTGGCTCCACAGAGCCATCCTCAGCACTTGGGACCGATATACTTGAACCAATCGAGCCATGTCTGTGGAAGGGAAGAGGGGAGAAGGGGAGGAGTGGAAAAACAGATTGTCGCTTCTCCTATGTGCTCTGACCGGGAATCAAACCCAGAGATATCCACATACCCAACTGATGCTCTACAACTGAGCCAATGGTCCAGGGCATTGATTGCTTTCTCATATGTGCCTTGACCAGGGGCTCCAGCCAATCCCAGTGACCCCCTTGTTCAAACCAGCAACCTTGGGCACAAGCCAGCGACCATGGAGTCATGTCTATGATCCCATGCTCAAGCTGGTAACCTCAGGGTCACCAACCTGAGTCCTTGTTGTCCCAGGCCACTGCACCACTGCCTGGTCAGGCTTTTTTTTTTTTTAAAGAGGAAGGGAGAGAGAGAGAAACAGTGACTTGTTGTTCCACTTATTTATGCATTCATTGGTTCTTGTATGTACCCTGACTGGGGATCAAACCCGTAACCTTGATGGTATTTGGATGATGCTCTTACCCAGTGGTTGGCAAACTCATTAGTCAACAGAGCCAAATATCAACAGTACAACGATTGAAATTTGAGAGCCAAATTTTTGAAACTTAAACTATATAGATAGGTACATTCCTTATTGAGGTAGCACCCGCACGTGGTATTTTGTGGAAGAGCCACACTCAAGGGGCCAAAGAGCCGCATGTGGCTCTTGAGCTGCAGTTTGCCGACCAGGGCTCTTAACCAATGGAGTTATCCAGCCAGGGCTACTATTTGAATTCAGGTGATCACTGGTGCAAATTAGTTGTTGATCCTCTTTCCACCTTATTATTATGTATAATTCTCATGTCACTCATTCTATTTGTCCTTGATATATTTTCTACTTTTGCAGTGTCTGGTTTGCCTTCTCACAAGTCTCTGTACTCAGCCTTTTTGACTTTCACAGATAAAAACAACTGTATAGACTTTATAATTGATGTATACTTTATAAATATAAAATCTTTTATATATTGATATTTCTCTATAATAATTTTAAAAATCAAATACCCTGTTATACTATTCTTGGTATTAGAATGTTTTAGTACATTTCATGTTAACCTTTATCTCTTAAGTATTATTATAATATCATTATAAATGTGTAGCTTTTTACAATTTTATTTTGAATGAACTATATTATCTGTCATCCCATCCATTTAAAAATATTTGATGTTGCCTGACCAGACGGTGACGTAGTGGATAGAGCATTGGACTGGGATGCAGAGGACCCAGGTTCAAAACTCTGAGGTCACCAGCTTGAGTTTGGACTCATCCGGCTTGAGCACGGGCACACCAGCTTGATCATGGGATCATAGACATGACCTCATGGTCGCTGGCTTCAGCCCAGAAGTTGCTGGCTTGAAGCCCAAGGTCACTGGCTTGTATAAGGGGTCACTCTCTGCTATAACGCCCCCCCATCAAGACACATACAAGAAAGCAATCAATGAACAACTAAGGTGCCGCAATAAAGAATTGATGCTTCTCATCTCTCTCTCTTCCTGTTTGTCCTTATCTGTCCCTCTCTCTGAGTCTAAATAAATAAATAAATAAATAAATAAATAAATAAATATTTGATGCTTAACTTGTCACAACTTTGCCAGTGGAATTTCCTTTAAGCCAGCTCTTCTATCCTCTTTGAAAAAGTATGATGTATACTGTTTGCTTGCTGTTTAGCTTGAGTGTGAGCATGGAGGGCCAGGAAGCAGGAAATGGGAGTGGAGAGGAAACAGGGATCATACTAAAGATTTGAACTTCATCCCCGAAACAATGAGGAGTTTTTGAGGAATTTTAAACGAAAAAATGTCATAATTAGATATGTGTTTTAGAAGATTTTTTTTTTTGACAGAGACATAGTCAGAGAGAGGGACAGATAGGGACAGACAGACAGGAAGGGAGAGAGATGAGAAGCATCATTTCTTTGTTGTGGCATCTTAGTTGTTTGTTGATTGCTTGTTTATTGATTGCTTTCTCATATGTGCCTTGACTGGGGGGCTACAGCAGAGCGAGAGACCCCTTGCTCAAGCTAATGACCTTGGGCTTCAAACCAGCGACCTTTGGGCTCAAGCCAGGGACATCAGGATTTTTTTTTTTTTTTTTTTTTACCTCAGGATTTTGAATCTGGGTCCTCCACCTCCCAGTCTGACATTGTCCACTGTGCCACCACCTGATCGGACAAGATTTTTCATTCTTATCATGAAATTTTGAACTTCTCATTTTTTATATTTTTTATAATTGAGGACTAAAATTCAACTAAGTTTCTGAGTTTTTAATTCCTCCCATGGGATACTATGCATTTTATTGATGAGCATTTTTTATTTTTATTTTTAAATTTTTCTTGATTTTTAGAGTGAAAGGAAGGGGGAGAGAGAGATCAGTTTGGTGTTCTACACATTCATGCATTTATTGGTTGATTCTTGTATGTGCCCTGTGACCAGGGATCAAACCTGCAACTTTGGTGTGTCAGAATGGCACTCCAACCAACCGAGCTAACTGGCTAGGGCCAGTGATGAGAGTTTTTTAGAAAATCTTAAATTTCTCCGACTGTGTTTGGTCTGCTTCTTGACTGATGTTGTGTGCCAGAACAGCCAACAATGCCCTCTTTCCCATATTTTGTTGATCCCATAGGTCCAAGTTTCCCAAATCACTGTTTACTGACTTACGGGAGAATGGCTATAACTAGATGTTTCAGAAGCCATCTTTCTCCCCCTTTCCACTTTCTTCTTGGCAGATTTATAGATGTTGATAATGAGGAAGGCAGGATCAAATTCATATTTGGAATCTTTTGGGCTTTCTTTTTCCTGCTCTGCAGACTGTTACACATGGTCTTTGTCTGAAGTGCTCTCCATCCTCTCTTCTCCCGCAATATATGCACTCTAAATCCAGCTTAGCCTTCAAATTATTTTCTGAGAGAGGCCTTCATTGACCCTCTAATGTGAAGTTATAACCCCTTGTTTGCCTACATAAGGTAGTCCTGCCCTCTTATTTACTCTCGTCTCTACGGGACTATAAACTCCAGGAGAGCAGGGGTCATATCTGTTTTGTTCATGTCATTCCCAGCATCTGGTCCAGTTATGGCCATGGTGAGCAGTCAGTAGATAGTATTGAATGCTTGAAGGATCTGCTTAGAAAGGCAGCTCTTACTGCCCCCCAGGTAAGAGAAAGTAAATTCAAGCCCTAGCAGTTAAAATCCTAAAACTGTGAGTCTGAGCTATAGTGGGTTTCATGTGTGGGTATTATAAGAGCACAAATTTATCATGATTTTTTTAGACTGACACTACATTGTCTATTAACTTATGTTTAGGAATGTTGTCCAGATTTTTATATAAACACCTACTGCTGTAGTGTGGCTGTTAAGAGCAAAAGCTGTTGAGTTCAGACTATGTAGGTGTCAATGCCCCAAAACTATATGATATTGGGCAATTTCTTTTTAATTTATTGATTTCTGTGAGATATGAAGGGAGAGAGAGAAAGACAGGCACATCAAGTTGTTCCTGTATGTGCCCTGACTGGGCATCAAACTGGCAGCCTCTGTGCTTCAGGATGACCAATCGAGCTATCCAGCCAGAGCTGATAATAGGGCAAATTACCTAACTGTTCTAAGTTTCATTTTCTTTAGCTGTAAAAGGCAAATGAACCCTTTCAGAGTGTGTGTGTGTGTGTGTGTGTGTGTGTGAGAGAGAAAAATAAGATGTTTGTAAAGCATTATTTTTTCTCCTTGAAGCATAGTAGTTGCTTAATAAATTGTAATTGCTATTCCTATCATCATTATCACTTTCATATATATTTTAGAAATACTCCTATGGGAAGTAATTTGCTCCTGTAGCATAACAAATCACATTTCATAATTTTGTGAGCATTCTATATTTTAAAAGGGAATATTTTATGTGAAATGGCAATGCCTTAAATAAGACCACGAAATACCAAAATGTTTTTGCATAATAGCTTTTAAGTCTATAGGGAAACTAGTAGTGGCAGCCTGAATGTCTAGACAAGTCTCTTTGGAAGGACCACACATAACTTTTTGTAGTGATTCAAACAGGCCCAGCTTTCTAGCTTGTTTAAAGTATCAACTTCTCAGAAAAAAAATTGGATGACTTAGAGGTGCAAGAGGAACCCAAAAACCCAGCTAAGCTGTGCACGGAAATGGAGTATATAAACTCCAGCAGACCCTATGTACTAATTTTTGCAGCATTGAGTACCATTACTGAAATATAAAATCTGCCACTTGTCAGTCTTTAGCCATTGTTCCACCATTGGTTAATATTACTTACTGAGGCCCTGGCCGGTTGGCTCGGGTAGAGCGACGGCCTAGCGTGCGGAGGACCCGGGTTCGATTCCCGGCCAGGGCACACAGGAGAAGCGCCCATTTGCTTCTCCACCCCTCCGCCGCGCTTTCCTCTCTGTCTCTCTCTTCCCCTCCCGCAGCCAAGGCTCCATTGGAGCAGAGATGGCCCGGGCGCTGGGGATGGCTCTGTGGCCTCTGCCTCAGGCGCTAGAGTGGCTCTGGTCGCAATATGGCGACGCCCAGGATGGGCAGAGCATCGCCCCCTGGTGGGCAGAGCGTCGCCCCTGGTGGGCGTGCCGGGTGGATCCCGGTCGGGCGCATGCGGGAGTCTGTCTGACTGTCTCTCCCCGTTTCCAGCTTCAGAAAAATGAAAAAATGAAAAAAAAAAAAAATTACTTACTGAGAGACTAGGTCGAGAGATCAGTTTAATACAGTTACTGAGTATGTTTTATGCCAAGCACAGAACTAGATACCAAGGGCCATATGCATGAAGAAAAGAAAAATCTCTAAAAGGTAGACAGACAAGTGTTCATTATGTTTATTATACCCTCCCTAATCAGGACATTTGAGAAACTTGAAACTTAGAGTGTCCTGGCTAGATAGCTTCGTTGGTTAGAGCATCGTCCTGAAGCACAGAGTTGCCGGTTCGATCCCTGGTCAGGGCACCTACAGGAACAGATGATCCTGTCTCTTCTCTGCTCTATCCCTTCCTCTCTCTAAAATCAATAAAATAAACAGAAAAAGAAAAGAAACCTGAAGGGGGAAATTGGATTGAAACTATAATCTTGAGAGAACTAATGAAAGCCTCATATATGTAATTTTTGCAGTCACAAAAATCAAACTGTAAAGATAACGTTATAAAGAGAATATAAGTGATACTATAATACATATGTATCTTAAACTTGCAATGATGTGTAAAGATCATTACTTCCCATTTACCATCCCTTGCTTGTTACAAACTTACGGATTTCCTTTTTTCATCAATTTCAATGAGAACATAGTATATTTATTTTGCTTTATTGCAGATAGCATGTTTATTAAAGGGCTTATCATTTTTGGTATATTCCTCTGTCCAAATGTTTTATGTTATTATAATTTTATAATTATAGAAAGTTATCTCTGCAGTTCCATTGAATCTCTTAGGATATTTGAAATTGAAAATTTTCTAGGAAACTTATTTAACCCATTCATTTTACTGTTGTAGTATTTCTCAAATTCCTCTCCAGTTCTCAGAGTTATAAAGTCTTGATCCAGACTAGAATCAGTATATATTCATGTGCCTTAGAATCACACAAGTGAAAGCTGTCACTTGGCTGTCACCTCTCAATCAACTTAGTTCCCTTTGCACTAACAAATATTGGTAGGCAGTTCTGAGCCTATGTTTCTTTTACTTCAGCGTCCTTCATTTTTCTCAAAGCTGGACTGTAAAAAAAACTACACCTGCTTGGGCATCTGCTTGATCTATTTTCACAATTCCCACTTTCCCTCTCCCACCCCCACCCCCTGCCTTTTTGGCCTAATTATGTCCAACGAAAGTAACTTGAAATCCCTGCATATTCAAAACTGAAATTCTTATGATTGAGGAAATAGTATAAGGAGGTTACATTCAAATGTGCCTGGAATTTATCAGTCACAACATGGTAAGTACACTGGTACACTGCTTACAAAAATTAAGAAATATTTTATTTTATTTTATTTTTTTTCCCCTGAAGTTGGAAACGGGGAGGCAGTCAGGCAGACTCCCGCATGCGCCCTACCGGGATCCACCCAGCATGCCCACCAGGGGGCGATGTTCTGCCCATCTGGGGCGTCGCTCTGTTGCAACCAGAGCCATTCTAGCACCTAAGGCAGAGGCCACAGAGCCATCCTCAGCGCCCGGGCCAACTTTGCTCCAAAGGAGCCTTGCCTGCGGGAGGGGAAGAGAGAGAGAGCGAGGGGAGGGGTGGAGAAGCAGATGGGCGCTTCTCCTGTGTGCCCTGGCCGGGAATTGAACTCGGGGACTCCTGCATGCCAGGCCAACGCTCTACCACTGAGCCAACCGGCCAGGGCCAAATTAGGAAATATTTTATAGCTTCATATGAAGGTGATAAAATATCTCCTAATTTTTGTGAGCAATATACAATAATAGGAGTGTGTGCAAAAACACTTTAATGTCTCAGTTACAGGAAAATCTATTTATTTTTGAGAGAGACAGACAGACAGACAGGAAGGGAGAGATGAGAAGCATCAACTCATAGTTGCAGCACTTTTAGTTGTTCATTGATTGCTTTCTCATATGTGCCTTGGCCCGGGGGCTCCAGCTTAGCCAGTGACCCTTTACTCAAGCCATTGACCTTGGGCTCAAGCCAGCGACCATGAGGTCATGTCTGTGATCCCATGCTCAAGCTGGTGACCTCCGGGTTTCCAACCTGGGTTCTCACTGTCCCAGGCCCAGACTCTATCCACTGCACCACCACATGGTCAAGCCAGGAAAATATATTTTAAAATATGATATTTGAAAAGAAGGAGGTAAGCAATTTACATATATGCAGACAGTGTGGTGGACATGAAATGAGATCCCTGCCGTACAAATGCACTATATTTTGATGTAGTCATTGAATTTAGGACATACTACATATAAAATATTTGCTAAGCCCTGTATGGGAAAGATATAATCAAGATTTGCTCTTTTATCAAGGTTTTATATGGCCATGAGTGAAAGAGTGATATAATTATCCAAGAGTCTTTTACAAGGCTGAAATCAGGGTGTCATCCAGGGTTGAGGTCTCATCTGAAGAATCAATTAGAGAAAGATTTCTTCTAAGCTTACTTGTTTGTCGGCAGAATTTCAGTTCCTTAAGGACTGTTGGACCAAGAATCTCAGTTTTTATGTTAGCCAGAAGCTGCCCTCTTTTTTTTTCTAATCACCTGGGTCTCTCTCCACATAGCCACTTGCTTTATCAAAGCCAGCAAGGGAGAAAACCTAGCAAGACAGCAGTTACGAGCTTATGTGACCTAATCACAAAAGTGATGTCTCATCACTTTTGCCATCTGTTAGTTAGAAGCAAGTCACTAGGCCTGCTTATACACAGGGGGAGAGGATTCAGAAAGGTGTGAATATCAGGAGGCAATTATTCTTCAAGCTTACCCACCAAGCTGGACTCACTAATATATTTAGGGCCTCAGCTGTGACAGCTGAGTTTCTACCTTCCATCCACTCCAGGGGTCCCCAAACTACGGCCTGCGGGCCACATGTGGCCCCCTGAGGCCATTTATCCGCCCCCGCTGCACTTCCGGAAGGGGCACCTGTTTCATTGGTGGTCAGTGAGAGGATCATAGTTCCCATTGAAATAACTGGTCAGTTTGTTGATTGAAATTTACTTGTTCTTTATTTTAAATATTGTATTTGTTTTCATTTTGTTTTTTTACTTTAAAATAAAATATGTGCAGTGTGCATAGGGATTTGTTCATAGTTTTTTTTTATAGTCCGGCCTTCCAACAGTCTGAGGGACAGTGAACTGGCCCCCTGTGTAAAAAGTTTGGGGACCCCTGATCTACTCTCTTATCATGTAGGAGGCTAGCCTTCGTTTGTTCAAAAGGCAGCAGCAGCAGATTATAAAAGTAAGAGAAGAAACTACAAGTTCTCTTGACACCTAAACTCAGAACTCACATTGTGTCATTTCCTCTGCATTCTTTAGTCAAAGCTGATCATTAGGCCAGACTAGATCTAGTTATAAAAGATGAGCAACTAAAGCTAATCTCTTTTTTCTTTTTTATCCTGTGAGCATTTTTTTTCTTTAAAAGTTTTTGTGGTAAAATACATATAACATAAAATTTACCATTGTTGTTTAAGTATTAAATTCATTGTTATTATACCCTCCCTAATCAAACACACTTATAATGTTGTGCAACCATCACCACCATCTATCTCTTCCTAACTTTTTTCATCTTGTAAAACTGAAACTCTGTACCCATTAAACACTAACTCCCCATTTCCCAGCACCTGGCAACCACCATTCTACTTTCTGGCTCTATGATTTTGACTACTTTAAGTACCATATATAAGTAAAATCATACAGTATTTGTTGTGGGGTTTTTTGTCTTTTGTCACTGCCTTATTTCACTTAATATAATTTCCTCAAAGCTCATTCGGGTTGTAGATATTGCTGAATTTCCTTCCTTTTCAAGACTGAATAATATTCTCATATGTGTATACTACATTTTGCTTATCCATTAATCCATCAATGGACACTTGGGTTGCTTCCACATTTTAGCTATTGTGAATAATGCTGCTATGAAAATATTTGTACAAATACCTCTTCAAGATGCTGGTTTCATTTCTTTTGGGTATATACCAAAAGTTGAATTGCTTGATCATGTGGTAATTCTATTTTTAATTTTTTGAGGAACCACCATACTATTTTCCACAGTTGCTATACCATTTTACATTCTAGAACTTACTTGAAGGAAAGAGCTGTAATAAATTTGCTATCCTTTTTAAAATCTATTTACGCTGTCAGTTTTGACTTGCTAATGTGTTTAGAATCTGTTGGGCCAGTGGCCACCACTGTGGCCGTGCAGGTTCACATTGGATTCAGGCAGACAGTAAAAGAACTGTGGAGCCAGGAAATGGTGGGCCATTCCATTTATTAGAGTTTCTAATGGCACATGAGCAAACAGGCAGGAAAGACCACTTCCCTCTCTCTCTCCAGACTCTCCAGGACTCACCCCAACTCACAGACCCCCATAAACAAAACAGCACTCCCCAGCCAAACAGGCCCAGCAAAACAGGCCGGGAGGAAAGCAAACAATAGCAAACTAACTGCAGTTTGCAGTCTGCCACCCTGAGTGCAAGCACCCACAGCTTTCCATAGACTGTACACACACGACGCTGCCCCAATACATATGAGCAGACCTAAAAGACACTTGTTTACCCAACAGAATCTTTATGTAACAAGTGAAAATGTCATTTTCCTTTCTCATAATATCTTTGTCTAGTTTTGGCTTCAGAATCATGCTGGTCTCAAAATGAGATAGAATTCCCCACTTCAAACATAATGCCTGTCACAGGGGAGGTACACAAATATATTTATCAGTTGAGTGAATAAATGGATAAGTAAATGACTATAGATGAAACGGAAGGATCAAAGGAGTAAAAAAAACTAACAAAAACTGAATAGTTGAATATGACAGAATTTTGAAAAATGGAACTTCATAGTTTTAGCTGCTTTCTTAACATTATTTGTGTGGTCTTTCTTCTTAGAATGAACATTCTAATGTTACCTGCTCTGCCCTCAAAGTGGAATTCACTTTGTTAAAGCAAAACAGAAACCTTTCCAAGTTCCTATAATTTGTATCATATTCTGAGGTCCTAGTTACTATGGTAGCTGCAAAGAAGCAAATACAAGAATTTGGGGCCTGAGAGGGAGGGGGATGTGTCTCAAGTGCAGCATAACTGGAAAACTGAATTGTTGGAAATTATTGCTCCCAAGATATTAAGTAATTCAAGGTTTCGTGAGCCTAACGATTTGGATAGGGTAAGCACTCCACATTATATCCAAAAATAACATCTCCATGTTTCTTTTTAAAATATTCAGTCATAAACAGACCCTTGCTGACTTTATTATATTCTCAGGTTTCCATGTAATGGATGAATGAATGAGTTGATATATGTCAAAGTTACTGTGTGACATTTTAAATTCTCTGAAATTTTTAGCCTTGATTGAAATTCTGTAAAACTTACCTTCGATTGGCATTATTTTCTCTTTCTTCTTTGGAGTTCACTCATCTTAGATATTGAAACAGATAACATAACTTTTTAAAAATTTATTTATTGATTGTAATAAGAGAGGAAGGGAAAGACAGGCAGACAGACAGAAACATCAATCGCTACCTATAAGTGCCCTGACCAGACATCAAACCTGTAACCTTCACATTTCAGGATGATGTTCTAACCAACTGAGCTATCAAACCGGGCAAAGATCATAACTATTTTTTTTTTTTTTTTTTTGTATTTTTCTGAAGTGAGAAGCAGGGAGGCAGGCAGGCAGATTCCTGCATGTGCCCAACCGGAATCCACCTGGCATGCCCACTAGGAGGCTATGCTCAGCCCATCTGGGGCATTGCTTTGTTGCAACTGGAGTCTTTCTAGCACCTGAGGCAGAGGCCATGGAGCCGTCCTCAGTGCCCGGGCCAACTTTGCTCCAATGGAGCCTTGGCTGTGGGAGGGGAAGAAAGAGATAGAAAGGAGAGGGGAAAGGGTGGAGAAGCAGATAGATGCTTCTCCTGTGTGCCCTGGCTGGGAATTGAACCTGGGATTTCCACATGCTGGGCCGACACTCTACTGCTGAGCCAACAGCCAGGGCCAAACATAACTTTTTATAATGGCTTCTCCCTATTCAGATTCAGACACTACGTATGATAAGATGACCAGAAACCATCCAAAGAAATGAATGCTTTAACCTCTGATGTAAACTCATTATGTACACTTGAGTAATTCATTTGCTTCTAGATGTAGAGGCAACTGAAGCCAACAGGGAAGCATGTTCAATCACATGGCAGTCATTGCCTGTCAGTAGGAGGCAGATAAATTCATCTTTAGAGAAAACATTTTTCAAGTTCAACTTTCATTTTCTCCTTTTCTTTCCTTTTTATTGAATTTATTTGGGTAATACTAGCTAACAAAATTATACCAGTTTCTACAACATATCTGTACACTGTTGTTTATTCACCACCCCTCACTTTCTTCTTTTCAAAGAGGTATTAAATAATTTCTTTATTTGTTTTTTGTGAGGACCAAATGAGAGGATATATTAACGTATTTAGTCCTTATAACAAGCCAGTGAGGTAGGCACTATTATCCCCATTTTACAGATGAAACTGAGGAACAGAGGGGTTTAGTATCTCACTCAAAGACATAACAGCTAGTAAGTGGCATTCATACCCAAGTGGTCTGGCTTCAAAGGCTCTTTTAATTAGATACTATGCAGCCTCTATGTGAAAATGCTTTTGTAAGCTATAGATAGATACTATACAGATCTTAGCAGATTTTGTTAAGTGTCCGACATTGTACTGGATTTTATAGGAGATACAAAGAAATCATAAGCCAGCCTTTGAAGAGCTTATAATGGGGTTGGGGGTGAAGCAATATAACACAGATAACAGCAATAATAGGGCAGCCTGTGAAATCAGTTCTATCAGATGACTCTCTATTTAGTAAATATGTACCTTATTTTATTTGAATGCTCCCATAGATAGCTTAAAATCTAGTGCATAGTAGACATATAGGTAATGTTGGTTGAATGTGGATGTCTTTAAATAATGTTATCCCCATTTCACAATGAGAAGACCTAGGTGATTAATTGCAAAGAGAGAAGAATTCCTTGTACTTTCTTTCTGTACCATGTGGTGGTGGGCTTGTGGTTTATCCATTTAGTTGATTAAATAGTATCCTGACTGCCCCTCTTTAAGTTTATTTATTTATTACAAATAAAAATTATTTATATTTAAGGTTTAGAAGGTGATATTTTTATATATTGTAGACATTGTGATTACTACAATCAAATTAATATAGCTATCACCACCTTAACTTTTTATTTTTAAATAATTTCAAATTTATAGAATGGTTACAAGAATAGTATAAATAACTTATATATCCTTCACCTAGATTCCCCAAATGGTAATATTTGCTTTATCATTCTCTCTCATAATATATATTCAATATATATATCTTATGAATACATAATGTATAATTTTTTTCTAAGCTATTTGAGAATAAGTTGTAGGCATCATTCCCTTTGCCACTAGTTTTTAAATTTATTGATTGATTTTAGAGACATATGGACAGAAGCATCAATCTGTTCCTGTATATATGTTCCTGTATGTGCCCTGACTGGGAATTGAACCCACCACCTTTGCGTTTCCAGGCAACGCTCTAACCATCCAAGCTATAGGGCCAGGGCTTCCTTTGCCTTTAAATACATGAATGTGTATCCTTTCCCCTCACCTTCCACCCCGACAAAAAGGACAGTCTCTTAAAATAGAAAATTATATTCACACAGTACTTTAATCCACAGAATTTATTCAAAATTCATAGGAATTAGAACAATAAAAAGAAATCAGACTGCCTGTGTTTTAAACGTTGTAATGAGTATGTGCTATATAACGGTCAATTCTGTATTTGGTTCCAAGAGAAATATCAGCTGGTGCCCTGTTCTCTGACTTAGTCATACAGACAAGGTAAATGTCTTTGTTTGATTTTCCTTCTTTTGTATGACTCAGTGGAGCAGCGTGACTTCATTGGAGTGGACAGCACAGGAAAGAGGCTGCTCTTCATGGCTAATGAAGCGGACTTGGATGAAGAGCTGGTCATTAAGGGATCCATCCTGCAGAAGTAAGCCCTAGGGTTTTTCTTCTTGGCAATTCTTCTAGTCTTAAAACAAAATAAAACCACCCAGTGGATGGGAAAGAAGGAATGAAAAGATTATACTGTGTGAAATTAACAAAAGTATGTGAATGTTTTCCCATGAGATAGAAGGAAGGCTTTTCTTTACCACACAAGCTTAGCTTTCCCCTGCGTCTTTTCTTGCCAAGGTAGAGTCAGATCCTGCATAGGAGTGGGGCAAAGCAGCTGTGGAGAGAACAGGGAACAGGACTGTTTTTCTGTCATTGTTATAGAACTTCCATTTTAAAAAAAGTTGTGGTAAACACAACAAAATTTACTATTTTAATCATTTTTAAGTGTACATTTTAGCAATGTGAAATATATTCACATTGTGAATCATCTCCAGAACTTTTTCATCTTGCAAATCTGAAGTTCCATATTTATTAAACAACAACTCTTCTCCTCTCTCTAGCCTGCGATAACTACCACTCAACTTTGTTTCTATGAATTTGACTATTTAGATACTTTCATATAAGTAAAATCATAAAGTATGTCTTTTTGTGACTGTCTTCACTTTGTGTAATGTCCTCAATATTCATCCATGTTGTATGTGTCAGAATTCTTTTCCCTTCCATTGTATGTCTACACAATTAAAAATTTTTTTTTAAATTTTTATTTTTCACCTACAGCTGATATACAATGTTATATAAGTTTTAGGTGTACAACCAGTAATAAGACATTTATGTAAATTACAAAGTGATCCCCTTGATAAATCTAGTACCCATCTGACACCATACATAATTATTACAATATTGACTATATTCCCTATGCTGTACTTTACATCCCCATGACTGTTCTGTGACCAATCTGTACTTCTTATTCTGTCATCTTTTTCATCTATCCCTCCAACTCCCCTCCCATCTGGCAACTGTCAAACTGATCTGTGTATCTATGAGTCTGTTTCTGTTCTGCTTGTTCATTTATTTTGTTTTTTAGATTCCATATATAAATGAAATCATCTGGCATTTGTCTTTCTCTGCCTCACTTATTTCAGTACAATACTCTCTAGGTCCATCCATGTTATTGCAGATGGCAAGATTTCCTTTTTTCTTTTTAAATTTATATATTGATTTCAGAGAAAGGAAGGAAAAGAAAGACACAGAAAGATCAATTTGTTTCTGTATGTGCCCTGAGTGGGGGATCAAACCAGCAACCCTTGCATATTGGGGCAGTGTTCTAATCAACCAAGCTGTCTGGCCAGGACTTTTTTTTTTAATGGCTGAGTCATGCCACTTCTTTATTCATTTATCTGTTGATTGACATTTGGGTTGCTTCCATATCTTGGTTATTGTAAATAATGCTGCAGTGAACATATGGATGCATATGTCTTTTCAATTTAGTGTTTTAGGTTTCTTTAGATAAATACCCAGAAGTGGAATTGCTAGGTCCTTCTTTTTCTCTTGTTATAGCCTTTGTTTTAAATTTTGTCTGGTATAAATATTGCCACCCCAGCCTTTTTGTTTGTTTGTTTCCATTTTCCTGAACTACCTTTTTCCATCCCTTTACTTTCAGTCTGTGTGTCATTCGTGTGTGTGTGTGACAGAGACAGAGAAAGGGACAAATAGGGACAGACAGGCAGGAAGAGAGAGAGATGAGAAGCATCAGTTCTTTGTTGTGGCTGCTTAGTTCATTGATTGCTTTCTCATATGTGCCTTGACTGGGGGGCTACAACAGAGCGAGTGACCCCTTGCTCAAGCCAGTGACCTTGGGCTCAAGCCAGCAAGCTTTGGGTGCAAGCCAGTGACTATAGAGTCATCATGTCTGTGATCCCACGCTGAAGCCAGCAACCCCGTGCTCAAGCTGGTGAGCCTGCAGTCAAGCCAGATGAGCCTGCTCTCAAGCCTGGGTCCTCTGCATCCCAGTCTGGCACTCTGTCCACTTTGCCACTGCCTGGTCAGGCCTGTGTGTCATTCTATCTGAAGTATCTTATAGACAGCATATGTAAAGGTCTTGTTTTCTTTTTTTAGAGAGCGGAGAGAGAGAAAGAGAGCGAGAGAGTGAGAAAAAGAGAAGTGGGGAAAGAGAAGGATGCATCAACTCCCATATGTGCCTTGACCAGGAGAGAGAAAGAGAGAGAGAGAGAGAAGGGGGGAAGGAGCAGGATGCATCAACTCCCATATGTACCTTGACCAGGAGAGAGAGAGAGAGAGTGTGTGTGAAGGGGGGAAGGAGCAGGAAGCATCAACTCCCATATGTGCCTTGACCAGGCAAGCCCAAGGACTCAAATTGGCAACCTCAGCATTGCAGGCCTTATCCACTGTGCCACCACAGGTCAGCTACACTGTGTCTTTTGACTACAGCATTTAATGCATTTGCATTTAAAGTAATTGTTGATAGATATGTATTTATTGCCATTTTATTATTCATATATTTTTTTTATCTCTTCTTAAGATAGATCCTTTAATGTTTCTTATACTGATTTGGTGGTGGTGAACTCCTTTAGCTTTTTCTTGTCTGAGAAGCTCTTTATCTGTCCTTCAATTCTAAATGATAACCTTGCTGGGTAGAGTAATCTGGGTTATAGGTCATTGCTTTACATCACTGAATATTTCATGCCAATCTCTTCTGGACTGCAAAATTTCTCTTGAGACATCAACTAACAATTTTATAGGAGCTCCCTTGTACTGAGGTAATTTGCTACTTTTAAGATTCTCTGTTTATCTTTAACCTTTGGGATTTTAATTATGTATCTTAATGTGAGCCTCTTTGGGTTCATGTTGTTTGGGACTAGCTGTGCTTCCTGGACTTCTATGTCTATTTCCTTCACCAGGTTAGGAAGCCTTTCTGTCATTTTTTTCACATAGGTTTTCAATTCTTTGCTCTCTCTTCTTCCAGCACCTTCATGATATGTATTAATTTTTTTTGGATTCTTATTGTTTTCTTTATTTTTATTTTTTAAATATTTTATTCATTGATTTTTAGAGAGAGAGAGAAAGGGAGGGGGTGAGGAGCGGGAAGCATCAACTTATCATAGTTGCTTCTCATATTTGCCTTGACCAGGCAAGCCCAGTATTTCGATCGAACCAGCGACCTCAGTATTCCAGGTCGACATTTTATCCACTGTGCCACACCACAGGTCAGGCTTCGTATTGCTGTTCTGATTGTGTTTTCCGCTTCCTGATTTGATCCTCTGATCCTCTGCTTCATCTACTCTACTGTTGATTCCCCATAATGTATTCCTCATTTCTGACTGGTTCTTTTTTATGGTTGTTGTTTCTCTCTGGAATAGTAAAAATGTTGTGTTTTTTAATTTATTGATTTGAGAGAGAAAGAGGAAGAGTAGAGAGAGAAACATCAATTTGTTGTTCCACTGACTTATGCATTCATTGGTTGATTCTTATATGTGCCCTGACCAGGGATCAAACTTTGGCACATCAGGGCAACACTCTTAACCAAATGAGCCACCCAGCCAGGGCATATGTTTTCTATTTCCATTTTTATGGTTGTTATCTCTTTCTTAAAATTCTCTTGAAGTTCATCTGTTCTTCCCCTAAGTTCATTGAGCATTCTTATAACTAGTGTTTTGAAATCTTCACCTGGTAGATTGCTTGTCTCCATTTTGTTTAATCTTTATCTGGAATTTTGTTCTGTTTGTTTATTTGGGACATAATTCTTTATCTCCTCATTTAGGCTGCCTCATTGTAGCTGTTTCTCTGTATTAGATAGAACTGCTATGTCTCCCTTTCTTGCTAGAGTGGCCTTCTATGTCACAGCCTCCCCAGTCACTTAAGCTGGGCACGCCAGGTGCGCCCCTTGTGTGGGCTCTGTGCACCCTCCTGTTGTAGAGCCTTGATTACAGTTGGCCAGTTGGCGGGAAAGATTAACCCCCAGACTGATTGGCTGCGAGGACCGGCCATAACCACAGTGGAGACTGTGCTATGCAAGAGTTACCTCCATAGAGCAGGACTTTCTTCAGCAAGGTTCTGATGCCCAATTAGTCCACCCCTTGAGGGTGTTACTCGTGAAGGTGGTTTGGGTGGTGCTCCAGTGTGGTCTGAAGCTGTCCACCATGTGCGAGCTGGCTCTGGGGCCTCCTCGAAAGTGCAGGCGAGGGTCAGCTGCCACCTGTGCCCTGCCCAGGTCTACCTGGCATGAACTACAAAGTGATCTGTAAATGGCTTCCTCTTGTGCTGGGTTGGAGGTACCTGAGAGAGGCCAAGTCCCTTTTGCCATATAAGGTGACTTATTCACAGGTTTCACGGAATAGGATGTGGACATCTTTGAGGGGCCATTATTCTAACTACCACTGCCCCTTAGTTTTTTAACATGGTTCTCAATGGCTATATAATAATCTGTCATTTGAATATGAACCATCATTTATTATATTATTATATTTTATTATATTATATTATTATATTAACTATATCTAATATTGTTGGTCATTTAGATTGTTTTACCTAATATTTGGGTGTTTTTTTTAACGGGTTTATTGAGGCATCATTTGCATATAGTAAAATTTACTCTTTGTAGAATACAGTTCTGTGTATTGGAGAAAAGTAGGTGCAAATACCTCATGTCTATGGTTTCTGGGACGGTATTCTCTCATGCTAGTTTACACTCATCATTTAGAAATTTGTTAAGCATTTTAACTGAGTTCTTACCCACTTTTATAGCAGCCCTCTCTTCCAAGCTGTGCTACAGGTGAGCTAGTGTTGATGTTTCATTTCCCCTTGGAGGCTCTAGTCTTTCCTCAAAGTTCTGCTACTTGGTTGCCCTGTGATGAAAAGGGCAACCAAATCCTAACTTTTTAAGAAAAATTATGATATTGTAGATTATTCAGTTTTTTCTTGTTATAATGACAGCAACTCTCTTTCCAGCTTTATAAATCTAGTTGGAAAGCAGAAGTCCTAGCATTTTATTTTGATGTATTTATTTGTTTGTTTATTTACAATTGAATAAAGTTAACATGTAACATTATGTAAGTTTAAGGCATAATTTTTCTTTTAGTATACAACAGCTTTATTGACATATAGTTCATACGACATACAGTTCACCCATTTAAATTCAGTGATTTCTAATACATATATTCATAGGGTTGTGCAACCACCACCACAGTCCATTTTTAGAGCATTTTTACTATTCCAGAGAGAAACCTGAGACCCATTAGGTCACTCCCTATAGGTCACTCCCTATTTGTTCCCAATCTATCCCTCCCACCCTAGGCAGCCGCTCATTAGTCCACTTTATGTCTATATGTATTTTCCTATTCGTATGAATTTGACGTTTCATTTAAAGGCAATCACAATATCTGGTTTTTGTAACTGGCTTCTTTCACTTAGTATAATGTTTTGCAGGTTCATCTATGTTGTTATTTTATGTATATTAGTAGTTTGTTCCTTTTTATTTTAGAAGAATATTTCATTGTATGGCTATATCCCATTTAAGTTATCCATTATTTATTAGTTGCTGTTGGCACTTGCTTTTAAATCACCATTTTTCCTGACCAGGAGGTGGCACAGTGGATAGAGTGTTGGCTTGGGATGCTGAGGACCCAGGTTTGAAACCCCAAGGTCACCGGCTTGAGCGTGGGATCATAAACATGACCCCGGGGTCACTGGCTTTAAGACCAAGGCCACTGGCTTGACAAAGGGGTCACTGGCTTGGCTGGAGCCCCCCAGTCAAGGCACATATGAGAAAACAATCAATGAACAACTAAGGTGCCACAACAAAGAACTGATGCTTCTCATCTCTCTCTCAAAAAACCAAATATATATATAGCTCTCATAATAACTGAGGAAATTTGTTATTTGTTCGTTACCAAGTTTTGGGCAGATAGTTGACTTGGAAGATAATGATTTTGTCAGTGGAATCATTCAATTTCACATTGTCTTTTTTTTTTTTTTAATTACCTGATTTATTCATTTGCCTGCGAGTCCCAAGGCACGGCCTGGTTCAAGGCTTTATCTCTTATGGATACACTTGCCTCCAAATCCCAGAATGTCGAGGGGGCAGGATCTTTGGGATAACTTTAGTACACATGTTGTATGAATGCCTTTTTAAATTTTTTTTAAAGGCCAAGTAGCTAGCAACCCCAGACCCCTGCCCATCTACCCATCGGCCCTGAGCCTCTCCCATACCACTCTACACCCAACCCTCTAAGCCAAAAATCTCACATTGTCTTTTAATGTTGTTGCTTTGAGTTTGGGGCTACAAGTAAGCTCTAAGTTCTCAAGAGAGCTATTTATAAATTCAAGTCATATTTGTTTTCCTGATAAATTGTGGAAAAGATACTGAGTTCTTGATATTTCTGGGATTAGAGGGCTGTGGTGTCAACTGCCATTTCATATCAATAGAACATTCCCTATATTCTTTTGGTTCTATTCTGAGTGTTGTCATAATAAAGTTCCTTCCAATTATGAAGTCAGGCTTTGGGGGGCTAGGCTTCTCTCTTTCACTTAGGTGGTTATGGCCATCAGAAGAGCCTGCTTGTCCTAGGACATCAAGAAAAGATGATGATGATGGTGACGATAATGATGATAGCAGCTGTCATTTTTCAAATTTTGCATTAGCCTAACTGGGCAGTGGTACAGTGGCTAGAGCATGGGACTGGGCCCCAGGGGCCCCAGGTTCAAAACCCCAAGGTCACCTGCTTGAGCACCGGCTCATCCAGCCTGAGCATGGGCTCACCAGCTTGAGCACGGGGTTGCTGGCTTGAGCGTGGGATCATAGACATGACCCCAGCTTGAGCAAGGTGCCACGAACCAGTGGTCCAGGTCCTGAGTGAGGACCTTGCGAATGAAGAGATAAACTCAGAAAGAGAAAAAGGATGGGATTGGGAGGTCTCTTTGCACAGCCAATGGCTTGCAAGAGCAAAGCAAAGCTCCCCCCATCTAGTGCAGATGTGTGTATATGCAAATATACACATCTGAGGCATAAACAGGAATCCCCCCACCATGCATAACTGAAATCAACCAACATCAGAACAAAGGAAGGGTGAGAGGAAGGGCATGTAAATTGCCTCTAGCAGCTTAAGCAAGTGAGGTAGGGGGATGAGACCAGTAGAAATTACTCAGCTTCAACTGGAAAGCCACATGCAAAAGAATGAAACTGGACTACAGTCTCTCCCCCTGTACAAAAATTAACTCAAAATGGATCAAAGATCTAAACATAAGACCTGAAACAATTAAGTACATAGAAGAAGACATAGGTACTCAACTCATGGACCTGGGTTTTAAAGAGCATTTTATGAATTTGACTCCAATGGCAAGAGAAGTGAAGGCAAAAATTAATGAATGGGACTACATCAGACTAAGAAGTTTTTGCTCAGCAAGAGAAACTGATAGCAAAATAAACAGAAAGCCAACTAAATGGGAAATGATATTTTCAAACAACAGCTCAAATAAGGGCCTAATATCCAAAATATACAAAGAACTCATAAAACTCAAC
Source organism: Saccopteryx bilineata (assembly GCF_036850765.1). Classification (NCBI taxonomy): domain Eukaryota; kingdom Metazoa; phylum Chordata; class Mammalia; order Chiroptera; family Emballonuridae; genus Saccopteryx; species Saccopteryx bilineata. Next base: position 257,276,618 of record NC_089492.1, read on the forward strand.
AACAAACAAACAAACAATCCAAAAAAAAAATGGGAAGAGGATATGAACAGACACTTCTCCCAGGAAGAAATACAAATGGCCAACAGATATATGAAAAGATGCTCATCTTCTTTAGCTATTAGAGAAATGCAAATCAAAACGGCAATGAGATACCACCTCACACCTGTTCTATTAGCTGTTATTAGCAAGTCAGGTAATAGTAAATGTTGGAGAGGCTGTGGAGAAAAAGGAACCCTCATACACTGTTGGTGGGAATGTAAAGTAGTACAACCATTATGGAAGAAAGTATGGTGGTTCCTCAAAAAACTGAAAATAGAACTACCTTATGACCCAGCAATCCCTCTACTGGGTATATATCCCCAAAACTCAGAAACATTGATACGTAAAGACACATGCAGCCCCATGTTTATTGCAGCATTGTTCACAGTGGCCAGGACATGGAAACAACCAAAAAGCCCATCAATAGATGACTGGATAAAGAAGATGTGGCACATATACACTATGGAATACTACTCAGCCATAAGAAATGATGACATCGGAACATTTACAGCAAAATGGTGGGATCTTGATAACATGATACGAAGCGAAATAAGTAAATCAGAAAAAAACAGGAACTGTATTATTCCATATGTAGGTGGGACATAATAGTGAAACTAAGAGACATTGATAAGAGTGTGGTGGTTATGGGGGGGAGGGGGGAATGGGAGAGGGATAAGGGGTGGGGAGGGGCACAAAGAAAACAAGAGAGAAGGTGACAGAGGACAATCTGACTTTGGGTGGTGGGTATGCAACATAATTGAACGACAAGATAACCTGGACTTGTTATCTTTGAATGTATGTATCCTGATTTATTGATGTCACCCCATTAAAAAAATAAAATTATAAAAAAAAAAAAAAGAAATTACTCAGCTTCATAGCTAATATGGAGTTGTGGGGAAGAGGTTAACCTTTTGGTTTAAGTCTTAAACTGGGAGGGCTTTGCCAGCTTGCAGTCTCCCACAGCAAGGGGTAACTCTGCTCTGCTGTAGCCCCCCAGTCAAGGCACATATGAGAAATCAATCAATGAACAGTGAAGGAGCTGCAACAAAGAATTGATGCTTCTCAGCTTTCCCTTCCTGTCTGTCCCTATCTGTCTGTCTGTCTCTCTCATACACACACACACAAATCAAAATTTTGCGTCTGGCATTGTGTTAAAGGCTTTATATTATCTTTAGATAACCTTATAAAGTAGATACTATTCTGTGCCTTTTTACAGATGAATTGAATAAAGATTTAGTTAGAAATAAGAAATCCCAGTAAATATTTATAGAATGAATGAGTGGGAAATCGCCTAGTAACCAGTTATGATTAAGGGGCTATAATCTAGGACTTTAGCCTTTTGTGATGAATGTTAAAGAGTATAGGACAAGGATCAGGAAATTTTTCTGTGAAGGATAATTAGTGAATATTTTAGACTTTACAGACCATATGGTCTCTGTTGCATTTATTGAACTCGGCTGTTATAACACAAAGGCATCTACAGATACATAACAAATTAGTGTGGCTGAGTTCCTGTAAAACTTTGTTTACAGCCTGACCAGGCAGTGGCGCAGTGGATGGAGCATCGGACTGGGATGCGGAGGACCCAGGTTCGAGACCCTGAGGTCGCCAGCTTAAGCGCGGGCTCATCTGGTTTGAGCAAAAGCTCACCAGCTTGGACCCAAGGTCGCTGGCTTGAGCAAGGGGTTGCTCGGTCTGCTGAAGGCCTGCGGTCAGGGCACATGTGAGAGAGCAGTCAATGAACAACTAGGGTGTCACAGTGAAGGGCTGATGATTGATGCTTCTCATCTCTCCGTTCCTGTCTGTCTGTCCCTATCTATCCCTCTCTCTGACTCTCTCTCTGTCTCTGTAAAAAAACAAACAAACAAAAACTTTGTTTACAAAAACAGGCAGCAGGGCCATCCAACTGGCAGGGTCTAGTTTGCCAGGGCACTGAAATTATTTTTTCTCTCTATAAAGAATAGCGATGATGGGATCTTGTTAACACAGCTTGTTTCTTACAGCAGTCAAAATACAGTTTACTGGATCTGGAATTATATGCAGAAAGAAGTAAGGGGTTTGTTATGAAATTTTTTCTTTTTTTTCTAAATCCATTTATCAAAATCAAATTTTAGGAATCAAAGGGAATTCATTAGTATTTTAGAAGAGCCTACCATACAATGCAATTAAATAATATCTCTTAATATATTAAGTATGTTGTTATTTGTAGATATTTAGAATCAGAATGACACAGTTAGAAGGTTATTTACTCCAGTCCCTTATATTTCAGATAATGATACTGAAAGCCAAAACAAGAAGGGTTTGTTCCATACTGGTTATCTAATTAGGGACAAAGCTGGACCTTTTCTATTAGTTCAAGCTTTCTACTTTTTAGGAACACATTATTCAAATGGCAAATATTTTTCAAGTTTCCTCCTCTAATTAAAACCACTATTTTGGTTTTAAGGGGATCCTTGATACAGAAGACTGTATCAAAGAGTGTATTAGCCTTAGTGGAAGATAATATTATACATATAAAAGATTAACAATAGTAAAAATATCAGGATACTGAATAGTTATGGCCAACAGTGTTGTGAAAATTCAGTTGAGGTATAGTTCACTATGGGCTGAAGTGGTCAGGAAAATTACTAAAATAATTCAGACTTGAAGGATGGATTTGATCCAATATGGAAAGGGACATGGGAAGCTGAATTCTGTATGGGGAGAATGCTGTAAGCAAAAGTGTAGAGACAGAAAACCAGAAGGTGACAGAAGACAATTTGACTTTGGGTGAGGGGTATGCAACATAATCAAATGTCAAAATAATCTGGAGAAGTTTTCTCAGAACATATGTACCCTGATTTATCAATGTCACCCCATAAAAATCAATTAAAAAATATAAGGTTAAAAATAAACCATAAAAATGAAATAAAAGCGAAAAAATTCACAAGAAAAAAAAAAGTGTAGAGACAGAGTGTGCAAGACTTGTTCAGGAGCAGTTTGGCCCAAATGTAAGGTTCCTGTTGGGGAGCACTAGGAGATAAGGATGGAAAATTAAGTTCCGCCCTGACCCATGGCTAGTGGTTAGAGCATCAGCCAGGTGTATGGATGTTCCGGGTTTGATTCCCAGTCAGGGCACACAGGAGAAGCAATCATCTGCTTCTCCCCACCTCCCTCTCTCCCTTCTTCCCCTCTTTCCTTCTCTCAGCTAGTGGCTCAATTGGTTCAAGCATGGCTATGGGCACTGAGGATAACTCGGTTGGGCTGAGCGCAGCGCGGCAGCCTCAGGTGCTAAAAATAGCTTGGTACTTAAGCATTGGCCCTAGACGGGCATTGCCAGGTGGATCCCAATAGCAGCACATGTGGGAGTCTGCCTCACTATCTTCTCTGCTTCTCACCAAAAAAAAAAAAAAAAAGAGAGAGAGAGAGAAAGAAAGGTAAGTTTGTCCAGAAAGTCTTGAATACCAGGAGATTGTAAAGACTTTTTGAGGAGGGAAATGGTGGTTCAAATTTGGGATTCTGGAAAGATAATCTGATAGCAGTAAGCAAGATAAATTTAAAGTATAAGAATCTGAAAATGTAACAGTATTGTTAAATTTACAAGACTTTAAAGGGTAAAGGGATTGTGTCCTTTGAAATGCAAAGAACTAATTGTGATTATCTATTATTATGTGAAACAAGGGACCTTACTCATTTATGCATCTATCAAGCACTGATGTTTATGCTTTGCTCTGTATTAGAGTTGTCACAGTAAGTTCTTTTGGGCTAGTCATGTTTCTGTAGTTACAATTACAGGGTAGAGACTGTCTCCTGCTTTCTCTTGAACTTCCCTGAGAACTAGTTTATGGTTCAATATGGTGGACTGTTAGTAAATGCCTTAATCCCAGTGTTCCCTGCGAAAAAGAGCAAAGTTTGGGCATAATGGGAGCAAAGAAGGTGGACATAGCCAGAGGTAAAGTGAAAATGAAGAGCAGATGGAAGTATATTTTTCCCTAAGAGCTGTGGAGCTTGGGGCTTTGGGTAGGCACTGGAGCCATTAAGACCAGATCTACCAGTTTCCTAAAACTTAGCTGCATTTTTGGTTGTTGGCCGGTTTTTCCCCTCTATTCTTCTAACTTACAATCTACACACCAGTGATTCAGGATATTTGGAGTACAGTTGTATTAGGGCAGCTGGCTGGATAAATGAGCAATAAAATGTTCTTCCCCCCATCCCTATGACCCTCTAGGGCATTGTGCTCCTCCTGGCCTCAGCGAGATGGTGGGTAAAAGCTAATTAGATTCAGATTTTCAAACACTTTTGAATATGAAAATCTGATACTTCCTGTGCTTTTTTAAAACTGAATTTCCAAAGGTGGGGACTAATTCCTACTGGGAAAACACCAATTTTGTTGGAAAAGGCCTTTGTTTATATATGTGGAAAAGCCAGAAACCTCTTGTTTTAAAGTTTTCTTACTTTTGTAGTGGTTGTAGGAGGAAAGGGCAGTGATGATGGAATGTACATCCCATTTGTTTTCATCTTTCCTGAGGGTCACAAGAGAAATGTTCTGTTTTGTTGGGCCTTGGGCATATTTGGTCCTGGAAAGTAAAATAGTGTAAGATGCTGTTGGAGTAAGAGTCCTACTAAGCCTGTAGTGAGGTACGAAGGAAGTCCGAGCTATCTAGTCATTAAGTAGTACTGATAATTCAAATGGGCCCAGCTTCTTACTACCTCAGTGCATTTAGAGAAAGCTGAAAATCTTTCCCAAGTATTGAGTTGATGCATTACTAACTTGGAAGGGCATTACATGTAGTAGCAAAAAATGTTGCTGCTAAAAAGAGCATAGTACTGGAAATTCAAGTCCAGAGACTTTGGAATTAGTCTTGAGACAAACCAGCTATATGACCTTGAGCAAATCCCTTTTCTTTTTTTTTTTTAAAGTTTATTTTATTGATTTTAGAGAGAGGTAGGGAGAGAGCAGGAAAGAGACAAGAACACCTGTTGCTCTATGTGCCCTGACGGAGAATCAAACTGGCAAACCCCTGCACTTTTGGGCAATGCTCTAAACAACTGAGCTATCCAGCCAGGGCACACTTTGCTTTTCTAAGCCTCAGTTTTCTCAACTAAAATTGACTTAGTTTTTAAAGAACCCTTCAGCTCTAAAATTCCTGTTTTATTTCTGAAAGACATGTGTTTTTAATAATTCATAAGTAAAAGGTATTTGTGCCAAATATTTAATAAGAAAATGATGTAGCTTTTCTCCAATGTCATATTATTTTCTTTTGAATACTAGTCAAGGTTTTGTTCTGTTTTGTTTTTGTTTTTACTGGAAGAGTAATTAAAAATTAAAACAACTTCTAAAGGATATCTTTAAAATGGAATAAAGGGTTCACACATTCATCTTGGAAAGCTTAGACATTTATATCTGGGAAGACAAGGACTTGAATCAAACGTCAAAGATGGCCAGATCTGTATTTCTGGGATGATGAGATGATGAGAAATGGGTTTACATTCTTAATTATTTTCCCAATGGTATGGATAGTCTTGAAAAGTATTTCTCTAAATTAGTATCCCCATTGCTGCAAACTAGCCATAAATTCCTAAAGTGCTTTCTAATATTGCAGGGTTTTATTGGGGTGGGGGGGCAGAATCAAGAACTTTTCCCAAGGTATCTTGTCCAGCATAGGCAGTGAGACTTTCATTCTTATTTTTCCATACTTTTAACTCTCACTTCTATAAAGTCATACGTTATTTCTAAAAGAAACCCTATGCCAACATCCTTAAACTAGTTCCTGATCATTTCAGGGTTTCTGCAGTATAAATCAGGTTGCTATCAATCTTCCTTATAGCTGGTTTAGATTTAAGCTTTCTTAGATACACTAAATCTGCTACCACCATCCTTCTGCTTTCCAGCTTTCAAAATTTTGTTGTTGCCCTCTCTTCCTAATCTTTGTCCTTGGGGGTTATTCCTTTTTAAAAACAATAACAAAACGCTTTACTGTCACTTTAATGAGTTTTTGAAAAGAATAGGGCTTTATGCTGTGTTCTGCCATCTTTACTTAGAATCCTTTTCCTTCATCTTAGTCCCATTATATGTTTCAGTTCCTCAACAGCCCTTCCTCCCTGCTCCTCCCTCTCTCTCTTCTTTCTGTCTCATTGTTTTTCTTTATCCAATCTAGACCCTGTGGTATATTGCTTCAGATATGTCCCACCATATCCTGACCCATTGTCTTTTTGCTGTATCTATCCTCATGTCCTTCAGTTTTGGATTATTCTTAACATCTCCTTTGTCTACTTCTATATCTGTCCTGTCAAAGACTTCAGGAGAAATTTTAATTGGTGTTGTAAATTGGCACCACTATAAGTTCATGGTTCCAGTCTTAGCTGAGCCCTCAGCCCATTCTGCATCCTTACCACTTTCTTACCTCAGAAAATGACCCTACCTCCTCCTTCTGCAAGAAAATCCTGACTACTAGATACTGAATTCCCCAGCATACTACTACAACCCATGGTTTTATTCTTTACTCAGACCCACCTTCAGTTCCTATTCTTTAGCCTTAGAGGAAGAAGTTTTTGTTCTATTTAGAACCAGTCCCCTAACTTATGTCTTTTACCCCATTCTCCTCTGCCTCCCTTGGAACCTTGTTCCATCAGTTTTTCCAACACTCCAGAATTTCCAGCTTTGCTTTCTACTACTTCTTTATCCTATACCTATGAACACATTACTTATAGGCTAAAGCACAAATTCCTAAGGCCCTCAGTAATCTAACCATGCTTACCCATCCTAGCCTTTATTTCATTTCCCCAATGCAACCCATACTCAGCACTCTACCATATAGCTGTGGAGAGTTGCTTATCGTTCCCTGACTTCTGCATTCCTTTTTACACCTCTGTCCTTTTGCTTTTGCCACTCGTAGCTCTTCTTCAGCCAAAGTTCCCCTTTTCTTCCTGGCTAAATACCTGCTCTTCTTTTAAGATTCAGCTCATATAGTACTTCTCTGTGAAACTTTCTGCCCCTTTTCGCAGTAGGCAGAATTGAGAATGGACTCTTCTTTTTTTGTGCTCTCCTATATACTGCAGAGATATCTAGATAGTATCTGTAATCCTTTATTGCTCTGCATTGTAAAGTTACATGAGGAGGACCATGATTGTATTTTGTTTGTCTTTATAACCCCATGGTCTAATACGTGGCCTAACATATAGTTAGGAGTCCAATAAATTTGTTGGAAGAGGACATTAGTGGAGCCAGAGTCATCTTGTGTTTGAATGTACTCTTTCATGGAGTTTCTGTGGGTAGAGCTGAGTGAGACCTTTTAATCTTGTATATTGGAAAAGGGCTGAAACAGCATCATTCCTACCACATTCTTTTGGTCAAAGCAGATTCATGGGCTGGGAAAATAAACTCTACCTTTTTTTTTTTTCCTGACGTGAGAAGTGGGGAGGTAGAGACAGACTCCCACATGCGCCCAACCAGGATCCACCCAGCAAGCTCATCAGGGGGTGATGCTCTGTCCATATGAGGCGTTGCTTCGTTACAGCCGGAGCCATTCTATTCTAGTACCTGAGGCGGAGGCCATGGAGCCATCCTCAGTGCCCGGGCCAGCTTTGCTCCAGTGGAGCCTTGGCTGCGAGAGGGGAAGAGAGAGACAGAGAGGAAGGAGAGGGGGAGGGGTGGAGAAGCAAATGGGCGCTTCTCTGTGCCCTGGCCGAGAATTGAACCCGGGACTTCCACATGCCAGGTGAGCCAGCTGGCCAGGGCCTTAAACTCTACCTTTTGATGTGAGGAGGTGCAAAGTCACTTTATAAAGGGATGTGGATACAGGGAGGAAAATAATCGTGTAAGTTTCTGAAAATTATCTACCACCATTCTAACTACCAAAGGGTTTTAAGTATGTAAATAGCATATAATCAAATTTGCCTTTTGAAAAGATAGCTCTGATTCTGGTGTGGAGAATGGATTGGACTTGAGTAAGACACAATGTGGAGAGACCAGGTAAGGGAGGGTATTGTAGTAATCCAGGTGAGAAATAATGATAATTTGGTTGGGGTATTAGCAGTGGAAATGGAGAAAAGCAGATAAATTAGAGAAGGAGTTAGCTGGTAAAACCTGAGAACTTGGTGTGTGATTGAACTTTGAGGTGAGATGTGGAAAGGTGTTAGTAATGACTCACTTCTGTGGTTTGAGCAACAGAATAGATAATGAAATAGGGAGCACAGAGTGTATGGAGGTGTAATCCAAAATTCAGTTTGGGATATGCTGAATTTGAGGACTTTTAAGGCATTCAAGTAAAGATGTCAATAGGAAGTTTCATATACACTTGTAATTCAGAGGGAGGATAGGACTATACCTAAGATTAAAAATATTTTTATTCATTGAACATATAGATGGTTACTGAAGGCAGGAGCATGGATAAAGTCACTTAGAAAGAAAACACAGAATGAGAAGTAAAGGCTTAGGCCAGTTAGAGAATTATATGCTTCTGAAGGAAACTTAGAAAAGACAGAAAAGGAAAACCAAGTGAACATAATGTCACAGAAGTGAGAAGGAGGAGGTATCAGTAGTGTTGAATGTGTTTGTGTGGTTAGATAATTTTTAAATGATCACTATATTTTACTAATATGGAAGTCATTAGTGACCTTATTAAAGTGGGTAGAGAAGATGATTAAATGATGATAGCAGGTTGATTTTTTGTTTGTTTGTTTTTTGTTCTTTGAGAAATTTGGCTGTGAATGATAGAAAAGAGAGAAAACTAGAAGAAGGAGGAGGAGGTTTAAAAAAGGATATTTTAATTTGCTAGAAACTGAGAACCTCTTAAGGTTATATGAGCCATATTTCATTTTAAGCAGTCCATAAGGGTATAGCTTATCTCTGAAGCTACTATGTGGTAGTTTGGGAGAAGGAGATGCTCAGCACAGCTAGATAATAGCTGCTACCCTGACTGTAGGTGGCATAGTGGGACTGTCTTGGCCCTGGCCAGTTGGCTCATCGACCCGGCCTGTGGAAATTCTTGGTTCAATTCCCTGGTCAGAGCACACTGGAGAGGCAACCATCTGCTTTTTCCCTCATCCATTCTCCCTTCCCTTTCTCTCACTTTTCTCCTCCCAGAGCCATGGCTCAATTGATTTGAGTGCAACAGCCCCAGGCACTAAAGATAGCTCTGTGGAGCCTCCACCTTAGGAGCAATAAATACATAGATCAGTTGCAAGCATGGGCCCCAGATGGGCAGAGCATTGGCCCCAGACAGGGATCATTGGGTGGATCCCAGTCAGGGCACATGCAGGAATCTGTCTTATCTCCCCTCCTCTCACTTAAATTTTTTAAAAAATATTATATATTTTTTTACCCAGTTTCTATAGAGGGTGGTAAATTTTTTAGATTAAATTCTTCAAACATAATAGACCAGACAGCTTGGAAAAATAACTCCAGAGAGACAGCTCTCTTCTCCTGGCTTGTCTTTGAGTAGGAGCCCTTTGTCAGTGGGGCTGTGCAGATTGCTGTCTAGAGCAGTGTTTTTTAACAACTGGTCCACAGACTGGTGCCAGTCCACCAGAAATTTCATGCCAGTCCACAAAAGAATCAACAACCCCGTTGGTGTATGAAGATATTGCATGTGGACCGGCGGTTAAAAACCACTGGTCTGGGCCCTGGCCGGTTGGCTCAGCGGTAGAGCGTCGGCCTAGCGTGCAGAGGACCCGGGTTCGATTCCCGGCCAGGGCACACAGGAGAAGCGCCCATTTGCTTCTCCACCCCTCCACCGCGCTTTCCTCTCTGTCTCTCTCTTCCCCTCCCACAGCCAAGGCTCCATTGGAGCAAAGATGGCCCGGGCGCTGGGGATGGCTCCTTGGCCGCTGCCCCAGGTGCTAGAGTGGCTCTGGTCGCAACATGGCGACACCCAGGATGGGCAGAGCATCGCCCCCTGGTGGGCAGAGCGTCGCCCCATGGTGGGCGTGCCGGGTGGATCCCGGTCGGGCGCACGCGGGAGTCTGTCTGACTGTCTCTCCCTGTTTCCAGCTTCACAAAAATGAAAAGAAAAACAACAACAACAAAAAAACACACACAAAAAAAACCACTGGTCTGAGCACCTCTTGGGGAATGTGAAGGATGTTCCAGGCCTCAGTAGGTTCCAGCATTCTGGGTTGGGATGACAAGGAAGATGAAAGTCAGTGTGATTCTGCTTAGGAAGGCTTTGCTGACTTCTTTGTAATATTAGACATGTGATTCTCATTAGTCTATTTCAGTGGTAGTTAACCTGGTCTCTACCGCCCACTAGTGGGCATTCCAGCTTTCATGGTGGGCGGTAGTGGAGCAACCAAAGTATAAATAAAAAGATAGATTTAACTATAGTAAGTTGTTTTATAAAGATTTATTCTGCCAAATTTAGCAAAAATCCAACATAAAGTACTTAGTAAGTAATTATTATTATATGCTTTAACTTGCTTTAACTCTGCTTTATAAATTTTATAAAGTAAAGTTACTTCCCTACTTTATAAATCACCATTACTGTGGAACTGGTGGGTGGTTAGAAAATTTTACTACTAACAGAGATACAAAAGTGGGCAGTAAGTATAAAAAGGTTGACTACCCCTGGTCTATTTGGTAGTTATTTTTATATGTTAATTTGGCTAGGCACTAGTACCCAGTTTTTCAATTAAATACTAGTATAGGTGTTATTGTGAAGGTATTTTGTAGATATTGTTAACATCAACAATCTGTTGATTTTAAATAGAGGAGATGGGAGATTATCCTAATTAATCTCAGTGGGTGTCATGCAATCAGTTGAAAGGCCTTCAAACCTAATCAAATTAAAGAACTAATTCCAGGTAACAACGAAATCAGCAAACCCATCCTTACGTTTCTCTGTTCTTCCAGGACCACTTCTGGTAGCAATTTTTATGTCAATCAGAAAAACAGAAATGCTATGAGTGATATAGAAAAAAGGATTTATTATGCAGTTATGGAAACTCTGTAGTAGAGCAATATATGCATGCTGTTGCCTCTGTGTCTAGTTTTAAGGGTGAAATTGCTATCAGTCAGCCAGACTGAAAATCAGAAAGGAAAGCTAGATGTGGACAAGAGCAAGAACAAAACAAGGACCCACAAGAATGAACTGGAATCCACATCTTTCGCTCACTACCTTCAATCTCATTTCTGTGGGTGACCTGCATTCTAAAGAAGCTGGCATCCTTCACTACAGAGCTTCCCAGTGCTTGGCTCACGACTCAAGAGAAACTGAAGGAGGTTATCTGGCAGGATCTAGACAAGCTGCAGAACTGGATACTATTCCATGCCTACTAGGTGAGCAAGCATATCAGTGACATCATGTGCAAGTAGCCACAGTACTTGGCACCATCCATTAACCTTCAGAGCATTTAGAATGTAGCTGCAGCTTTTTTTCTACCTTCTAAATGTCACATAAAATATCTCTTGTGGCCATTGCTGACTCAGAACCATTCAGAAAAGAGAATTTTGCATAACATAAATCCAGCTCAGCTAAGTTAATACAAAGCCCCATACCATGTATATATATAGTCATGCGCTGCTTAATGACAGGGGTCTGTTCTGAGAAATGCATCATTAGGCGGTTTTGTTGTGCAAACATCATAGACTGCACTTATATAAACCTAGATTATATAGCATACTACATGTCTACATTATATGGTATAGCCTATTACTCTTAGGCTACAAGCCTATATAGACTGCTACTTTACAAAACAACATGAGATTAAATCAAGCACAAGAGGAAATGATGCAATCGAAACACAGTAAGCATGATACGTGTGAGCCTGCTGCTGGTGTAACACAGCATACTGTTTCACAGTGGTACAGCGGGCTTTTTTTATATATATATAAATAGAAAGAGTACATTCTAAGGCAGGGGTTGGGAACCTATGGCTCGTGAGCCAGATGTGGCTCTTTTGATGGCTGCATCTGGCTCGCAGACAAATCTTTAATAAAAAAAATTAAAAAATAATAATAATGTTAAAAATATAAAACATTCTCATGTATTACAATCCATTCATTTCCTACCGCTCATATTCATGGTTGCGGGTGGCTGGAGCCAATCACAGCTGTTCTCCAGGACAACACCAAATTTTTATTGGATAATGCGTAACATACACGGGTCGTTGTATGGCTCTCATGGAATTACATTTTAAAATATGTGGCATTCATGGCTCTCTCAGCCAAAAAGGTTCCCGACCCCTGTTCTAAGGTAATGCTAAAGAGTATAGTTTAGAAATTACATAAACCAGTAACATGGTTGTTTGCTATCATTATCAAGTATTATGTACTGTATAATTATATGTGCTGTACTTTTATGTGACTGACAGCACTGTAGGGTTGTTTACACTAGCATCACAGATATGAGTAATGAGTTGTGCTATGACATAATTAGGCCATAGGAATTGTTCGGGTTGGTTATAATCTTATGGAACCACTGTTATATATGTGGTCTGTCGTTGACTGAAACATTGCTATGCAGCACGTGACTATTTACTTAAAACAATAACTTTCCAGCCCTGGCGGGTTGGCTTAGTGGTAGAGTGTCAGCCTGGCGTGCAGGAGTCCCAGGTTCGATTCCTGGACAAGGCACACAGAAGAGGAGCCCATCTCCTTCTCCACCCCTCCCCCTCTCCTTCCTCTCTGTCTCTCTCTTCCCCTCCCACAGCCAAGGCTCCATTGGAGCAGAGTTGGCCCGGGCGCTGAGGATGGCTCTATGGCCTCTGCCTCAGGCACTAGAATGGCTCTGGTTGCAACAGAGCAATGGCCCAGATGGGTGGAGCATCGCCCCCTGGTGGGCATGCTGGGTGGATCCCGGTCAGGCACATGTGGGAGTCTGTCTGACTGCCTCCCCGTTTCCAACTTCAGAAAAATACAAAAAAAAACCCCACAAACAATAACTTTCCATATTTTCTATCACCTAAGAGACAAAATCCAAACTCCTTAACTTGACTTCTAAGAGTCATAGGAGGCTTTCCATGTTCTGCCATCTGGCTGCCTCTCTAGCTTTAATTTTTACCATTACATCCTGGGATATTTTTTCCTATCCTGTTTGCCTTTGTATATGCTAGTTCCTTGATCTGAAATATTTTTTCTTGCTTTGACCTCCTAGCAAAATTATCCTCAGGTTTCAGAACCCGCCCAAGCTTCATCCACCCCTGTAAATCCTTATCCTGTGCCTGCTCCCTTAGACATCTCATTGCATCCTCTTCTCTACAAGCTCCTACACTATTATGTACCACAGTACTAGAAAATGTTTTCTAACATGTAATCTTTCCCACTAGATTATGAGATCCTAAGGAGCTCTGTTTATTTCAATTCTTTTTCCCTTGTATCAAAGCATAGTATATGGCTCATGATGATAATTATAATAGTTATTATTATATCACAGTGAGTGCCCAATATACAACAAATACAAAGTACACATTTAATTTCCTTTTTTTTTTTAATTTAAGCAAGAGTAGGGGAGACAGAGAGACTCCTGCATGCACCCCAACTGGGATCCACCAACAACCCTTGTCTGGGACTGATGCTCTGCCCATCTGGGGTCGATGCTCACAACTGAGTTAAATAGCGCCTGAGGCAGAGGCTCCGCAGAGCCATCCTCAGTGCCTGGGGCCAACGTGCTCAAATCCAGCCATGCCATGGCTACAGGAGATGAAGGGGGTGGAGAAGCAGATGGTTGTTTCTCCTGTGTACCCTGACTGGGAATTGAACCCAGGACTTCCACAGGCTGGTCTACCACTGAGCCAAGCAGCCAGGGCCACACACTTTAATTTCTAATCATCCCAGTAACTTTGCAATAGGTAGGTAATATGATAGATCTCAGTGTTTGTTGAATAAAATAAATTAGTGAATATATTATGTAAGATTAAAAATTGCAATAATTTTTATTTAAAAAATTGCAATAATTTTCCAACTTTCTCTTAAGGGAGTGAAACTTTTTCTGTAAGTGAAATCTTATATAGAAGCCTAAGATATAAACCATAGAACACCAGGTAGTTCTTATTCAGGCTTCCCCTAGCAGTTCTGGAAGCACCTCCACCAAACTCTAGGACTAATTGAAGCACAATATTTCATTTTATAACAAGGAAACTGGCACGAAGGTGAGGTCACATCTAGAGTCCTGACTCTTAGTCATTGCTCTTTGTACTACACCAAGCCTGCCTTTCGAGTTTGATTTAGCTCGGTATTAAGCCAATAATATCACCACAGACTATAGGTGGTTATTAGTGTCAAGATATTGAATATGCTAGAAATACAGGAGATGATTTTGTGTTAGACACCTCTACCTTTACTGATACCCATAACCTGAGACCTATTTCCTTTTTTTTTAATCCAAAATGTGTTTATTGGGATGGTTCCCCACTCATCTTGATTCTGGGAGCTTTTATTGCTGCATCCTTCTGAAGGAACATCCTTCTGTAAGCCATCCTTTTCTTTCTGTAAGCTGACAGAGGACAATGGAGCAGTCAACCCAAAACTACCATTTATGCATGGCTACAGATGGTGATTTTTTAACATCCTGGACATTTCACATCCATGAAGTAGGAGTTAGGGCTCTGCACCAGGCGCTTCTTGTGTTTCTTCCTCTCTTCTGGGAAGGAATAAAGGAGATTCTTAGCAACAAGCATGTTGTCATGGGGAGGTTGTCACCACTGGAAAACGAGACCTACTTCCTTTAGAATAAAGATCAAAATCTTTAACATGGCCTAAAACCTCTCCAGCCTCTTCTTGTGTATCTCCCCATCTCATTTTCTGTGTTTTATCGGTACTGGCATCTTTAGTTCCTCACACTCACCAGTCTGCCCAGAGTGCCCATCTTAGTTTCTGTACTCTGAAAGGGTATCTTTTTACCTTCTTTCAGGACTACGCTGAAAGGAAAGCTTCCCCTTATCTCCCAGCCTCAGTGAGGTCCCCCATTACAGGCTTCCACAGCATTCTGTGCTTGCCTTTCAGTTACTGCACACTTGCAATAATTTATTTTCTTCTGTTAAACTATAAGCTCTGTGCAGGGATCATGTCCATTTGGTTTACTGCTGTACCCCAAGTGCCTGGCATATAGTAGGTATTCACTGAATGTTGGCTGGGGCTGTTGTTCCCTAGGGGAGTGAAGTGATTTGCTTTTTTTTTTCTGTCAGTACAGTGAAGAGAAGCACTTGTACTATCTGTGGCTTTCAGTCCAGGACTTTCATTTCAACAACACACACTGCTTTTCTTGGAGAAGGCCTAGGCACCAGTGGTGCCATAGCCCTTTCTGCTGCACAGACAGCTCTTTGGTTTGGTGACTCCGTATGCACTCCTAAGAGTCAACAGCCTGTCATTCCTGCCACTTAAAGTGCCATCAAGATGAGGCATTTAGAGTGGTATAGCAGGTACCTTTTTATAAAACAGGTAGTTACACAATAGGTACTTGTCCCAAAATCTGTCTTAGAATTATAGAAGGCTAGTAAGTGGCCATGCTTCATAGGTCTTTTCTTTTCTTTTTTGCTCCCCTCCCCTCCCTTCCCCTCCCCTCCCCTTCCTTCCTTTCTTAGATTTTATTTATTGATTTTTTTAGAGAAAGGGGAGAGAGAGAGATGGGGTGGGGGTGAAGCAGGAAGCACCAACCTGTAGTAGTTGCTTCTCATACGTGCCTTGACCCAGCAACCTCAGCATTCCAAGTCAACACTTTAATCACTGTGCCACCATAGGTCAGGCAACATGGATCATTTTCTTTCCTCTACTTCTGAGCAATCTTGATTATTTCAAGCATACTTTAGTATCTAGTTTTTTTTAAATTGTAATGATTGGTCAGTAGGGAATTAGACTCTTATAGTGGAAGAACAGATGCTTTTTTATTGGAATAAGTTTAAGATTGCCAAATAAAGTAGAAAGTGACTGTCTGAGGAAGGTTGTTTATGTTGTTGCGTTACTACTTCTAGATGGCTAAGTTATCATAGGAGCTTTTTATCCTCCTTAGAATTGTTGCTTCTGGTTCTTAGGAGTTATTGTTTCAAGCTCCAGTTTCCCTGGCATCTGAATTCAGGAGCCATCCATGACATTCTCTTTACCTGCTAACATTCATATTTATGCAAAGAGAAGTTTATATTACAGTTAAGTTTCTTTTATATTTTGAGTTTTTGTTCAACCGAGTTTTCTTCATTCTATTCCCATTCCTTGCTATTCTTTTATCCACAAGCTTTGGACTAAGTTTGGTCCTTGAACTTCTTGATGTTTAAAAATAATCTACCCAAAGCAGTGGCTGCTTCTTTGAGAGCATTTCCCTCCCTCCCTCCGTTCCTCCCTCCGTTCCTCTCTCCTTTCCTCCCTCCTTCCCTCCCTCCCTTCCTTCCTTCCTTCCTTCCCTCTTTCCAACATGACCTAAATTTTAAAAATTGCCTCAGTCTTCTGACTTTACTTCCCAGAATTGTTAGAAGATCTAAATGACAATATAACTCATTATGAAAATATATGGGAAAATACAAGAGCTGCTGTAAAATGGTAATCAAGGCTCCAGTTATCAAGGATTTAAAATAACTGAAGAATAAAGCCAGCCCTACGGCCAACAGATGCAGGTTGTACTAATTTAACAAGGTGCCATCCTGAAAGGCCATCAAATGTGTCTGGGGACTAGTTATAGCCAGAAAAGTATTTCTGTGGGTTGATTTCCTACCCTTTGTTTTGTAAATGAATTGCCTTCCTTTAGTAACTTAGGATTCTTTTTAGCATTTCAAAATTAAAATAATTCATCAAATAGGAATCATTTTCATAGGTAAGGTAAATCACAGGATAATATATTGGTATAATTTTGTTCTTTATAAAAATCAAATAACTTTAAAATGGTTAGGAGTTGATGGAATGAGTATGACAAATACACACTTTGGACTTTCATCAACAATAAAAAAATAGCCTGGGCCCTGGCCAGTTGGCTCAGCGGTAGAGCGTCGGCCTGGCGTGCAGGAGTCCCGGCTTCGATTCCCGGCCAGGGCACACAGGAGAAGCGCCCATCTGCTTCTCCACCCCTCCCCCTCTCCTTCCTCTCTGTCTCTCTCTTCCCCTCCCGCAGCCGAGGCTCCATTGGAGCAAAGATGGCCCGGGCACTGGGGATGGCTCTGTGGCCTCTGCCTCAGGCGCTAGAATGGCTCTGAATGCAACAGAGCGATGCCCCAGAGGGGCAGAACATCGCCCCCTGGTGGGCATGCTGGGTGGATCCCGGTCAGGCGCATGCGGGAGTCTGTCTGACTGCCTCCCCGTTTCTAGCTTCGGAAAAATGAAAAAAAAAAAAATAGCCTGACTGGGTGGTGGCACAGTGGATGGAGCGTTAGACTGGGATGCGGAGGACCCAGGTTTGAGACCCTGAAGTCACCAGCTTGAGCACGGGCTCATCTGGTTTGAGCAAAAGCTCACTAACTTGGACCCAAGGTCGCTGGCTCGAGCAAGGGGTTACTTGGTCTGCTGTAGCCCCACGGTCAAGGCACATATGAAAAAGCAATCAATGAACAACTAAGATGTCGCAACAAAAAAACTGATGATTGATGCTTCTCATCTCTCTCTCTGTTCCTGTCTGTCTGTCCTTATCTATCCTTCTCTCTGACTCTCACTCTGTCTCTGTAAAAAATAAAAATAAATAAAACATTGATAAAAGTCCAGCCCATCGCAACCACTGCAGCCATTCTTTAAAATATGCATGACCACCATGGCTTGCTCTCAGGGAGCCTTTTCTGGCAAGTTGCAGAAGACCTCCCCCACCCCCAAATGAAACTCCCTTCAATGATAACACTAGAGTTCATAGCCAATCCCGACTGATATAAAAGTCATATTTTCCTTGTACCTGGCTTATTTAAATTGTTACTTGAGGCCCTGGCCGGTTGGCTCAGCGGTGGAGCGTCGGCCTGGCGTGCGGGGGGGCCCGGGTTCGATTCCCAGCCAGGGCACATAGAAGAAGCGCCCATTCACTTCTCCACACACCCCCCCCTCCTTCCTCTCTGTCTTTCTCTTCCCCTCCCGCAGCCGGGGCTCCATTGGAGCAGGGATGGCCCGGGCGCTGGGGATGGCTCCTTGGCCTCTGCCCCGGGCGCTGGAGTGGCTCTGGTCGCAGCGGAGCAACGCCCCGGAGGGGCAGAGCGTTGCCCCTGGTGGGCGTGCCGGGTGGATCCCGGTCGGGTGCATGCGGGAGTCTGTCTGACTGTCTCTCCCTGTTTCCAGCTTCAGAAAAATACAAAAAAAAAAAATTGTTACTTGAGAGGTTCCTGTGACTCACATTGAGACAAGACAGAGAAGTGCTGGTACTGGAGACAAGATGATGTAGTCTCCACATCCTCTGCTATAGGCTCAGGTCACCTCCACGCATACCTTCACACAGGCTGCTCTCTCCTGTGCTCACTGTGGCCAGTGCTTCTGTCACCACCCAGTGGGAGGTGCAAGATATGGGGTTGCAGCCATGTACTCCATCTTCTCCATGGGGGAGCACCTAGGATAGCTTGCCCTGGGACAACCTCCAGCACCTGTAGCTGCCGATACAAAGGACCACTGCCAAGGAACTGGGAGCATTTCTTAGTGTCTGCTTTCCTGTTCTCTAAGAATGTATGAGGAAACTTGGAAGCAGAGTGATGAAGAGTTCCTCTAGGCTTTGCCCCAGGTCAATGCTGAAAACCCCATTCCTTAGGAAATTGCTTTTCAAATGGTACTAGTGGCTAATAAACTCCTAAGTAGGATATTCAGCAAGGGAGCAAATACAAAAACATATTTTTATCCCAGCCAATCATTCTACCTTCCTTTCTTTTTTTTTCTTTTTATTTTTTTGCATTTTTCCAAAGCTGGGAACGGGGAGTCAGTCAGACAGACTCCCGCATGCGCCCGACCGGGATCCACCGGCATGCCCACCAGGGGGCGATGCTCTGCCCATCTGGGGCATTGCTCTGTTGCATCCAGAGCCATTCTAGCGCCTAAGGCAGAGGCCACAGAGCCATCCTCAGTGCCCGGGCCATCTTTGCTCCAGTGGAGCCTCGGCTACAGGAGGAGAAGAGAGAGACAGAGAGGGAAAAGAGGGGGAGGGGTGGAGAAGCAGATGGGCGCTTCTCCTGTGTGCCTTGGCCGGGAATCAAACCCGGGACTCCTGCACGCCAGGCTCACGCTCTACCACTGAGCCAACCGGTCAGGGCCCATTCTACCTTCCTTTCTACAAATTTGGGTGTGAGACTACGTATTTGGAGCAGGGCCTCTCTATATAGAATTCCTAAGATTATATGTGGAGAAAAGAAGGAAGTTGCTTGAAAGACATATAGGCGACCTATTGGGCTGTACACGGGGATTGTGGGGGATAATCCAAGGTGCCAGGCGCCTGCTCTAGGCATGTAGCTATGCCTCGCAAAATTGAAGAAATCAAGGACTTCCTGCTCACAGTCAGACAAAAGGATGCCAACTCTGTCAAGATCAAGAAAATAAGGATAATGTGAAGTTTAAAGTCCGGTGCAGCAGATATCTTTATACCTTGGTCATCACAGACAAAGAGAAGGCAGAGAAACTGAAGCAGTCCCTGCCCCCAGGTTTGGCAGAGAAGGAGCTGAAATGAACCACACACGCTGATCCATATTAAAAAGCTAAAAATTAAAAAAAAAAAAAAAGGCATATAGGCAGTAGAAAAGTTTTAGTTACAACCTATCTAGGTTTTTTTTGTTTGTTTTGTTTGTTTGTTTGTTTGTATTTTTTCTGAAGCTGGAAACGGGGAGAGACAGACAGACTCCTGCATGCGCCCAACTGGGATCCACCCAGCACGCCCACCAGAGGGCGACGCTCTGCCCACCAGGGGGTGATGCTCTGCCCCTCCGGGGCGTCGCTCTGTTGCAACCAGAGCCACTCTAGCGCCTGGGGCAGAGGCCAAGGAGCCATCCCCAGCGCCCGGGCCATCTTTGCTCCAATGGAGCCTTGGCTGTGGGAGGGGAAGAGAGAGACAAGAGAGGAAGGAGGGGGGAGGGGTGGAGAAGCAGATGGGCGCTTCTCCCGTGTGCCCTGGCCGGGAATCGAACCCGGGACCTCTGCACGCCGGGCCGACGCTCTACCACTGAGCCAACCGGCCAGGGCTGGTTTTTTTGTTTTTTAATGTTTATTTTATTGATTTTAGAGAGAGGGGCAGGAAGAGAGAGACAGGAACATGACCCATTCCTGTATGTTTCTTGACCGGGGATCAAACCGGCAACCTCTGTGTATCCAGGCGATATTCCAATCAACCAAACCAACCAGCCAGAGCACACATACCTAGATTTTAATCCCAGTAACTACCACTGTCTACCTCTGTGTCCTAAAAAAGTTACTTATCTTGAGTCTACTCTCCTCATCTGTAAAATGAAGACATATGTTATGAATATTAGTCTATATAAAATCACATTGCAAAATGCCTGGCACATAAAAACTATTCAACAATGTTGATTCCCTTCATTCATTTCCTTAAGTAACTAGAATCAAAGTGTTGGATTATGGTGCACACATAGTGACATACTGAGAACAGATGAGTGTTCAGAGCATAAAGAAAGCCCTGGGTGAATCAGAATGGTATAGTGTGAGCGATCAAGATATGTGCTTCAAATGGCTCTGGCTGAGCAATGGAGCAATGACCCAGATGGGCAGAGCATCACCCCCTAGTGGGCTTGCCAGGTGAATCCTGGTTGGGGTACATGCAGGAGTCTGTCTCTCTGCCTCCCTTCCTCACTAAAATAATAAACAAACAAATAAAGATCATGTGCTACATCCTGACTGACCCAAGTGACTCAATTAGAAATAGAAAATCTGCATAGACCTATAACAAGTATTGAAATCAAATTAGTAATTAAAACTCTTTCAACAAAAAAGATCCAAGACCCTGATGACTTCTTTAGTGGATTTATCAAATATTTAAATAAAAGCCTGACCCGGTGGTGGCACAATGGATAGAGCATCGACCTAGGATGCTAAGGACCCAGGTTTAAAACCCCAGATCATCAGCTTGAGCGCAGGCTCATCTGGCCTGAACACCAGCTCACCAGCTTGAGCACAGGGTCACAAACTTGAGCATGGAATCATAGACATGACTCCATGGTCTCTGGCCTGAGCCCAGAGGTCGCTGGCTTGAAATCCAAGGACACTGGCTTGAGCAAAGGGTCATTGTCCCAGGTGGAGCCCCCCAGTGAAGGCACATATGAGAAAGCAATCAATGAACAACTAAGGAGACTAAGGAGCAGCAACAAAGAATTGATGCTTCTTATCTCTCTCCCTTCCTGTCTCTCTGTCCCTATCTGTCCTTCTCTCTGTCTCTGTCACACATAAAAAGAAAAAGAAAAATAGTTCTGATGGCTTATGTTGTCCTAGGTTTTCTAGTCTTTTGTATCTTTGTCCATTTCAGACCTTTTCTAAGTTCTTTCTCTTTCTTCTCCACTCTGTTTTCCTTTTCTTCTTTAATAACAGACCATATTTTTAAAATTCATTTTAGAGAAGGTTGGAGAGAGAAAAAGAAAGGGGAGAGGAGCAGGAAGCATCAGCTCCCATATGTGCCTTGACCAGGCAAGCCCAGGGTTTCAAACTGGCAACCTCAGTGTTCCAGGTCAATGTTTTATCCACTGTGCCACCACAGGTCAGGCAATAACAGATCATTTTAAAAGCATTAAAAAAACTTTTTTTTTCTACTTTACTGATTTTGGAGAAAGAGAGAAACATCTCTTTGTTGTTCTACTTATTAATGCATTCTTCATTGGTTGATTCTTGTATGTGCCCCAACTGCAGATCGAACCCACCACCTTCTTGCATCTGGATGACGCTCTACTAAGCTACTGGGCCAGGGCCTATTTTGTTTTGTTCTAAAATATCAATCGTTATTTATCAGCTCATTCAAAAGTAATAAAGTGAAATAAGGAAACCACCTTTCTGGCAACTTACATGCCATTATTTTCCCAGCCCCAAGACTTAAATTCACTACAAATTTGATATGAAAGGGAAAAAAAATCTCTGAATTGCCCTCTATATTTCTTCATTATATTTCATATTTGTAGCTAGATCTCTTGCATTGAATATTCTAACTAAATTTTTGGAGCATTTTTTCTTTAAAATGCAAGAACATTTTTTTTTTTTTTTTTTTTTTTTACAGAGACAGAGAGAGGGAGAGAGAGGGACAGACAGAACGGAGAGAGATGAGATGAGAAGCATCAGTCATTAGTTTTTCGTTGCAACACCTTAGTTGTTTATTGATTGCTTTCTCATATGTGCCTTGACCCTGGGGCTACAGCAGACCGAGTAACTCCTTGCTCGAGCCAGCGACCTTGGGTCCAAGTTGGTGAGCTTTGCTCAAACCAGATGAGCTCACGTTCAAGCTGGCGACCTCGGGGTCTCGAACCTGGGTCCTCCGCATCCCAGTCATACGCTATATCCACTGTGCACCGCCTGGTCAGGCAATGCAAGTACTTTTATAAAAAAAAATCTACTTTGTGAGGTGAGAGTAAAGAGTTGGGAAAAAATTTATAAACTATAAATGCTATATAACTATTAGTGCATATATGCTAGAGATTGATAACAGTTTAGAAGACTGTTAGTTAAGCTTTTAATTTATTCCTTTTCTGTCTATATAATACACGTTGGCCTCTGCTTTAAAAATGAGAGTAATATATCTTACTTCATGAGGTAGTTGTGAGGATTCAATAAATATAGGTAGAGTATATTGAATGAGTCAAAAGAATTCATAAACCAAGGGACTGAACAGGACAGAGCAACTTTCTAAATTGGTTAGATCAAGGGAGAGAATTATTATCAGAGAGTAGATTTCCACAAAGTAACCCCCTTTGTATTTGCAACATTTTATTTCCTGAGAAATTTCCTAGAAGTCAAGAATCTTAAAAAGTTAGAAGAGGGAAGTACCTTCTACTTTCTTTTTTCATCCTCACTGTATATACAGTGTGTCCATAAAGTCATGGTGCACTTTTGACTGGTCACAGGAAAGCAACAAAAGACTATAGAAATGTGAAATCTACACCAAATAAAAGGAAAACCCTCCCAGTTTCTGTAGGATGATGTGGCAGCATGTGCGCATGCGCAGATGATGACATAACACCGTGTATACAGTGGAGCAGCCCATGGCCATGCCAGTCGAGATGTGGACGGTACAGAGGGAAGTTCAGTATGTTCTGAAGCATGCTAAATTCGAATCCATGACCAAAGTGCAATGTGAATATCAGCGCATTTATAATGAAGTGCCACCACATAGGAATAACATTACTGGGTGGGATAAACAGTTGAAGGAAACAGGCAGTTTGATGGAGAAACCCCATTCTGGTAGGCCATCAGTCAGTGATGAGTCTATAGAAGCTATATGGGATAGCTACCTAAGGAGCCCTAAAAAATCTGTGCGTGAGCCCACATCAAACTGCACTGAATAGGTATGAAACTGGGAGAGTTTTCCTTTTACTTATTATTATTTTTTTTTTTTTGTATTTTTTCTGAAGCTGGAAACGGGGAGAGACAGTCAGACAGACTCCCACATGCGCCCTACCAGGATCCACCCGGCACGCCCACCAGGGGCGACGCTCTGCCCACCAGGGGGCGATGCTCTGCCCCTCCGGGGCTTCGCTCTGCCGCGACCAGAGCCACTCTAGCACCTGGGGTAGAGGCCAAGGAGCCATCCCCAGCGCCTGGGCCATCTTTGCTCCAATGGAGCCTTGGCTGTGGGAGGGGAAGAGAGAGACAGAGAGGAAGGAGGGGGGGGTGGAGAAGCAAATGGGCGCTTCTCTTATGTGCCCTGGCCGGGAATCGAACCTGGGTCCCCCGCACGCCAGGCCGACGCTCTACCGCTGAGCCAACCGGCCAGGGCCAAGAGAGAGTTTTCCTTTTATTTGGTGCAGATTTCACATTTCTATCATCTTTTGTCGCTTTCCTATGACCGGTCAAAAGTGCACCATGACTTTACAGACACACTATATTAAGGGGTTGTGTGTGTGGTGTGTGTGTGTGTGTTATAGATGTGGGATGCCAAGTCTGATTCCACTCTTGCTCTTTTGAAAGCATTTTGTTTCCTCTTCTCCCAAAATAATGGAAGCCCACGGTGATGCATCTTAACTTATTTCACAAATTACTTCTAGAGTATCTTCTAGATCCCAAGAGAATAACCTTCCTTAAAAGTATAAGCCAGTCAAAGCAAAGTAACAGAGTAGGGAATTAACATCTGAGCAGCTATGATGGAAATCTTCATTTTCCACCCTCTTTCCTCCACTCCCTCAGCTATTTGTTGTTGTTGTTGTTCTAATTTCTTGGGGTTTTTTGTATTTTTTTGAAGTGAGAAGCAGGGAAGCAGAGAGACTCCCACATGTGCTCAACTGGGATCCACCCGGCATGCCCACTAGGGGGCGATGCTCTGCTCATCTGGGCCATTCCTCCATTGCAATCAGAGTCATTATAGCACCTGAGGCGGAGGCCATGGAGCCATCCTCGGCACCCAGGCCAACTTTGCTCCAGTGGAGCATTGGCTGCGGGAGGGGAAAAAAGAGAGAGAGAAAGGAGAGGGAGAGGGGTGGAGAAGCAGATGGTCACTTCTCCTGTGTGCCCTGGCCGGGAATCGAACCCAGGACTTCTACACACCAGGCTGATGTTCTACCACTGAGCCAACTGGCCAGAGCTGCAGCTGTTTTTATTAAATAAAATGAACTTAGACATTATAAGCATGACATTTCTTAAGTCTGAAACCAAAATGACAAACTAAAATAGCAACAACTAAGCAAATGCCTTAATTTGACCTAATTTATACATTTGTTTGCTTATTCAACATTGTTTATTAAATATTTACTCTGTGGGCCCTAGCCGGTTTGTTCAGCAGTAGAGTGTCAGCTTAGCGTGTAGAAGTTCCGGGTTCAATTCCCAGTCAGGACACACAGGAGAAGCGACTATCTGCTTCTCCACCCTTCATGTCCCCTTCTCTTTCTCTCTTTCTCTTTTTCTCTTCCTCTCCTGCAGCCATGGCTTAAATAGTTTGAGCAAGTTGGCCCCTGGCACTGAGGATGGCTCCATGGTTTCCACTCAGGTGATAAAATAATTCATTTGCTGAGCAACAGAGCAGCAGCCCCAGATGGGCAGAGCATTGCTTGGTACGGGGCTTGCCAGGTGGATTCCGGTTAAGGCGCATACTGGATCTGCCTCTGCCTCCCCGCCTCTCACTTAAATTTAAAAAAAAGAAAATTTACTCTGTGTGAAATACAATGCTAAGTGCTCGGTCTATAAAGATAAATCTTTACCCTCAGGGAGTTTATCATCTAGTGGGAGAGAAACAAGTAAATAGTCTGTTATCTTAGTGTATAATAATTTATTTGATATAGGTGGGCGTAACTGTGGGAGCACAAAGTTGGATCAAGTTTCTTGGAGGAAGTAAATATAACTGGTGAAAGTCCTAATGAATAAATAATTAAGAGTGAGAGTTAAAGAGTATTCTAGAATTTTGCTTCCTCTTCTATGAAAATGGAATAATACACACCAAATCCTGGGGGAAAGCATAGCTAAAGTATGGCCTGCCAGAAGTAGAGCAGTTGGAGCAGAAGCAGGAAAAGGTTAATGACAAGGTTAGTGGGTAGGAGTGATAGAATAGAAGGTGACTTGTCAGTGATTTGATGGTTTATTGATTTTGGTTTAATGTCCTTAGAAGCCTAAAACCCCCGTAAAGTGTGAAATAGGGTTTCTACAAAGAGAAGACCTTTTCCATGGTTGGAACAGAGCTGGTATCCACCATCTTGGTCTTCCCAGGTTGGGGTAATAGGCAACATGGCTCTTAAAAAGTTTCTAGTGTCTAGTACCTAATAGAATCTATGTTATCTAATTTTGACTCCCTTTTCTCTTCTTTTTGCAGGCACCCCAGAATAATTTTTCACACAGGCCTCGTGGACGCCCATCTCTACTGCATGAAAAAATACGTTGTGGACTTCCTAATGGAAAATGAGTAAGAAAGAGGGAGGTAGAGTCAGACCTACAGTACTTAAGCTACCATGTGACTTAGTTAACAGTTTTAAATCTTGATAATGTTAGGTAACAGTTTATATAAATAACATAATTTAGTTTCACCTTTGTTCTAGAAACGAAGTTACGTTATTCTGTCTGTACCACCGAGTCCCCCACTTGTATTTTTGGGACCTGTGTTATAATAAACCAGAAAAATATTTTCAGGCCTGGCCAGTTGGCTCAGTGGTAGAGCATTGGCTCAGCATGTAGATGTCCTGGTTTGATTCCTGGTCAGGGCACACAGGAGAAACAACCATCTGCTTCTCCACCCCTCTCCCTGCCCTTCCCTCTGTCTTCTCTCTCTCCCCCTCCCTCCCTTCCTCTCTCCCTCCCTTTCTCCCACAGCCATAACTTCATTGGTTCAAGCACATCAGCCCCAGCCACTGAAGATGGGTCCATGGAGCCTGCACCTCAGGCACTAAAAATAGCTCAGTTGCAAGCATGGTCCCAGATAGGCAGAGCATCAGAGTCTCAGACAAGGGTTGCAGGTGGATCCTGGTTGGGGTGCATGCGGGAGTCTTTCTCTATCTCTCCTCCACTCACTTAGAAAAGAAGAAAAAAATATATATATGTTTTTTATTAAATTTTTTTTTTTTTTTTTTTTTTTTTTACAGAGACAGAGAGTGAGTCAGAGAGAGGGATAGACAGGGACAGGCAGGAATGGAGAGAGATGAGAAGCATCAATCATTAGTTTTTCATTGCGCGTTGCAACACCTTAGTTGTTCATTGATTGCTTTCTCATGTGCCTTGACCGCGGGCCTTCAGCAGACCAAGTAACCCCTTGCTGGAGCCAGCGACCTTGGTTTCAAGCTGGTGGGCTTTTGCTCAAACCAGATGAGCCCGCGCTCAAGCTGGTGACCTCGGGGTCTCGAACCTGGGTCTTCTGCATCCCAGTCCGGGACCTCGGGGTCTCGAACCTGGGTCTTCTGCATCCCAGTCCGACGCTCTATCCACTGCGCCACTGCCTGGTCAGGCTATATATGTTTTTTATAAAACTAAGAATAACCTATGATGCCTCTTTCTGCACAATTCCAGGCTGTTCTTGCTTCCTTCTTCAGGGGTAAGCTTCCCAGCTCTAGTGCTGTTTATCTCCAAGTAGATGTCCTTCCCCTAGCAATTATCCTATAGATGGGCCCTCCTAGCAAAGGGCCAGAGAATTA
Source organism: Saccopteryx bilineata (assembly GCF_036850765.1). NCBI lineage: Eukaryota > Metazoa > Chordata > Mammalia > Chiroptera > Emballonuridae > Saccopteryx > Saccopteryx bilineata. The sequence goes on from NC_089492.1 coordinate 257,303,750, forward strand.
CCCAAGAGTAGGAAAAAAAGAAGAGCAAGTTTTCCTTCAATTTTGGAAAAGAAATCCATCTCACTGAGTGAACTTTCATGAATGCGAAGAAACAAATTTTGGTACTTTTCTGATTTTGCTTTGAGAACAGAACTGTGGGCTTTAATCCTCAAAGACTGTCTAGCAGATGACAGGACTCAGATTTCCAGAGGGATAGCCTCCTCTTGCTGTTCTCAAGGATTTTTTTTTTTTTTTGTATTTTTCTGAAGCTGGAAATGGGGAGGCAGTCAGACAGACTCCTGCATGCACCCAACCAGGATCCACCCGGCACGCCCACCAGGGAGCGATGCTCTGCCCACCAGGGGGCGATGCTCTGCCCATCTGGGGCGTCGCTCTGTTACAACCAGAGCTACTATAGCACCTGGGGCAGAGGCCATGGAGCCATCCCCAGCGCCTGGGCCATCTTTGCTCCAATGGAGCCTTGGCTGCGGGAGGGGAAGAGAGAGAGGAAGGAGAGGGGGAGGGGTGAAGAAGCAGATGGGCGCCTCTCCTGTGTGCCCTGGCCGGGAATCAAACCCGAGACTTCCACACGCCAGGCCGACGCTCTACCACTGATCCAACTGGCCAGGGCCTGTTCTCAAGTATTTTTGATAGGAAATGCAACTAGAATCCTCAGAGGAACCTGTAGGAAAAGATGTAATAGGTGCAGCTAGTCTCCCTTGATGGCTGCTCATCAGTTTCTGCCTTGTCAGTAGCACTGGTGGACTTGAAAGCAGGTGGCCAGTGTACCACAGCAGCAAGTTCCCTCAGACCGGCAGAGGAAGGAAGGCGGAAAGCCTGAGTTTAAATGCCAGGATGCCCTTAGCTGATAGACTTGGATATATAAGGGAAGGGGACTTCTCTGTGCCCTTTTTTTTTTTTCAATTGATTTTTTGAGAGGATGGGGGAAAAACAGGAAGGGAGAGAGAGAGTGAGAAGCATAAACTTATGATTGCTTCACTAGTTGTTTATTGATTGGTTCTTGTGGTTGCTTGACCAGGGGGGTTAAGCCAAGACAGTGATGCCTTCCTCAAGCCAGTGACCTTGGCCTTCAAACCAGCAATCTTTGATTTCAAGCCAGTGACCTTGGGATCATGTCGGTGATTCAGTGCTCAAGCCAGCGACCCTCTGCTCAAGTTGGCAAGCCCACACTCAAACTGGCAACTTCAGGGTTTCAAACCTGGGACCTCAGCATTTCAGGTCAACACTCTATCCACTGTGCCACCACTGGTCAGGCTGTGCCCCATATTTCTTTGTAGCATCCTAATCCTCATCCCCACAACACCTGCTAAACTCCTATAGGAAGGCCCAGGTAGAGCCAGTGGTAAAATGTCTGACGACAAAAACTGCCTGACCGAGCAGTGGCGCAGTGTCAGACTGGGATGCAGAAGACCCAGGTTTGAGACCCCGAGGTCGCCAGCTTGAGCGCGGCCTCATCTGGTTTGAGCAAAGCTCACCAGCTTGGACCGAAGGTCGCTGGCTTGAGCAAGGGGTTACTCGGTTTGCTGAAGGCACACGGTCAAGGCACATATGAGAAAGCAATCAATGAACAACTAAGGTGTCAAAACGAAAAACTGATGATTGATGCTTCTCATCTCTCTCCATTTCTGTCTGTCTGTACCTATCCATCCCTCTCTCTGACTCTCTCTCTCTGTCCCTGTAAAAAAAAAACCTGTATACTATGGAAAATTTCACACAAATACTAAAGTAGAGAAAGTAATATAATGAACTCCCATGGATTCATCACACAGTTTTAGTAATTATAAATTTATGGTCAATCTTGTTTTATATGTGCCACTACCCATCTACCCACTGTCACACCAAATTATTTTAAAACAAGTGATTATAATAGTTTATCTGTAATTATTTCAGTTGTAATTATCTGTAAATATTTCAGTATATATCTCTAAAACATAATATTTTAATCTTTTAAACAAAGACCTTAATACCATTTCCTTAAAAGAAAGAATTAACAGTGCTTTCTTTTCATTTTTTTAAAATTTATTTATTAATTTAGAGAGAGGGGCAGGGAAGGAGAGACAGACAGAAACATCAGTCTGTTCCTGTATGTGCCCTGACCAGGGATCAAACCAGCAACTTTTACATAAAGCGACAATGCTCTAACTAACCAAGCTCTCCAGGCAGAGCACTTCTTCTTCTTATGTGCCTTGACTGAGAAGCAAACCTGGGACATCCATACACCGGGCCGACACTCTATCCACTGAGCCAACCAGCCAAGGCCTTTTTTTTAAGTGAGAAGAGGGGAGATAGTGAGACAGACTCCTGCATGTGCCCCAAATGGGATCCACCTGGCAATCCCTGTCTAGGGATGATGCTCAAATTAACCGAGCTATCCTCAGCACCTAAGGCTGACGCTTGGAGCAACTGAGCTATCCTCAGCACTTGGGGCCAAGGTTCAAACTAATCAAGCCACTGGTTGGGAGAGGGGTAAAGAGAGAGAAGGGGGAGAGGGAGGGGAAGAGAAGCCTATGGTCACTTCTCATGTGTGCCCTGACTGGGGATCAAACCTGGGACTTCTGCCTACCAAGTTGACACTCTCTCCACTGAGCAAATCAGCCAGGGCCAACAATGCTTTCTTAATACTGTCAAATGGGATAATAGTTTTTAGTGTCTGGATACAAGGATACTGCTGGCCATTGTAGCTCTTTTGTAGCTTGTTCGGCCGCTACCAGTAATTGTTCCCATGCTTATCAAGTATAGTACAGTGGTATGTACCTTGAGAACAAGCCTGAATTTGGTGATTCTGTGGCTTGTAGCCAGAAGCTTCACCAAATAGGACTTTGTCAGACCTGCTATAATAGAGAATGATACAGAGCCTCCCATTTCATGATCTGTTCAAAAGACCCTTATCTCTTTCTTCCCCCATCAACCCTTCACTTCTTAGAGTTGTTGTGAGTAAAAGCATTATGTTGAAAATCAATAAATTTCATATGTTAGGAAAAAATTGAAGACATAGCAAGACAAATTAGAATGGTACTCAAGGGAGATTCTTTATTCCTGTCTGGAATAGCGTAGGTCTTGTCTCAAAGTTGTGGAAGATAGGATTGACTATGTTGGTGAAAGCAGCATGTAGAAGGCCTTAAAACCTGGGCAGGGAGTTCTAGATTTTTTTTTTTTTTTTTTTTGTATTTTTCTGAAGCTGGAAACGAGGAGAGACAGTCAGACAGACTCCCGCATGCGCCCGACCGGGATCCACCCGACACACACAACAGGGGGCAATGCTCTGCCCACCAGGTGTCCATGCTCTGCCCACCAGGGGGCGATGCTCTGCCCCTCCGGGGCGTCACTCCGTTGCGACCAGAGCCACTCTAGCACCTGGGGCAGAGGCCAAGGAGCCATCCCCAGCGCCCGGGTCATCTTTGCTCCAATGGAGCCTTGGCTGCAGGAGGGGAAGAGAGAGACAGAGAGGAAGGAGGGGGGGGTGGAGAAGCAAATGGGCGCTTCTCCTATGTGCCCTGGCCGGGAATCGAACCCGGGTCCCCCCCGCACGCCAGGCCGACGCTCTACCGCTGAGCCAACCGGCCAGGGCCAGGAGTTCTAGATCTTTAAACAGAATAGTCTCATATGGAATGAGCAATGATGTAACCTGACAAGGGAACACAGAGGCTTCTGGGTGGGAAAGGGACTCTTTCAAGCTAAGTAGGAGTCATTTATAATAATCTGGTTATGGAATGATGACTTCTTTGGGGATAGAAAGAGAAAAATAAATCTAGGGAATGTAACTTCAAGAAAAGATAGTGTGCCCTGGCCGGTTGGCTCAGCGGTAGAGCATCAGCCTAGCGTGCGGAGGACCCGGGTTCAATTCCCGGCCAGGGCACACAGGAGAAGCGCCCATTTGCTTCTCCACCCCTCCGCCGCGCTTTCCTCTCTGTCTCTCTCTTCCCCTCCCGCAGCCAAGGCTCCATTGGAGCAAAGATGGCCCGGGCGCTGGGGATGGCTCCTTGGCCTCTGCCCCAGGCACTAGAGTGGCTCTGGTCGCAACATGGCGACGCCCAGGATGGGCAGAGCATCGCCCCCTGGTGGGCAGAGCGTCGCCCCTGGTGGGCGTGCCGGGTGGATCCCGGTCGGGCGCATGCGGGAGTCTGTCTGACTGTCTTTCCCTGTTTCCAGCTTCAGAAAAAATGAAAAGAAAAAAAATAAAAAAAAGAAAGAAAAGATAGTGTTAGCAATTCTGTTACTTTCTTTTTTTTTTTTTCTTGTTTAAATTAAGTGAGAGCAGGAGAGGCAGAGAGACAAACTCCTGCATGTGCCTGGACCAGGATCCACCCAGCAAACCCCCTATGGGGGAATGCTCTGCCCATCTAGGGCCGTTGCTCCATTGCTTGGCAACCTAGCTATTTTTAGCACCTGAGGTAGAAGCCACCAGAGCCATCCTCAGTGCCTGGGGCCAACCCACTCTAGCCAGTTGAGCCATGACTGCAGGAGGGGAAAGAGAGAAAGAGAGGGAAGGAGGAGAAGTGGAGAAACAGATGGTCGCTTCTCCTGTGTACCCTGATCGGGAATTGAACCCAGGACATTCACACACCAGGCCCACATTCTACCACTGAGCCATCTGGACAGGGCCTGTTGTTTTTCCACCTATGAAAATTGATATATTCTGTCCTGTGCCCTTTTTATAGTTGTGTACATGTTAACCCTTCCACCAAAATTCTTTGAAATTAGATACCTACCTGAATTAGTAAGGCACTAATATATTGAATAATATACAGGGGTGGGCAAAGTAGGTTTACAATTTTAAGTACAGGAAGCAGTTTATTGTTATATTATTATTTAATTATTTTCCATTTGAAAAGTTGTAAACCTACTCTTGCTCACCCCTGTATGTTTGGTGAATGGAAGAAAAGGAGATGTAGTAACAGTTCAAATAGCAAAAGTAATTTGATACATTAGCAGTGGAAAAAAAGATGAGGATTTCTGCAGCTAAGTAAGAAAAAGTATTTTGTCTACTCTTCCTGTGTACTCCAGTTACTTTTCAGAAAAGATTTTACCTGTTTATACTCTGACTCCCTTTGTACAAAGTAACTATCTCAAAGCACCCTTATTAGTCATGAGAATTATTTTGAAATCTGTTAATTTGACTGGGGGTTAGAAATTGCAAGTTGTTTAATTGTGTGTGTGTGTGTGTGTGTGAGAGAGAGAGAGAGAGAGAGAAAGAGAGAGAGAGAGAGAGAGAGAGAGAGAGAGAGAGAGAGAGAGGAGATATTTCTTAGGAGCTTATAATTTCATTAGGCAGGTGTTTCTGGAAGGCTGTGTATAAGCAGGAAGGGAGAACGTGAGGTTACCCAGGCCCAGGGCAGTGAGTGGATTCAGCTACTGGTCTTCGCCCCCAGGGTCAGGATGTTCACATTGCTTCATGGTGGCCTGTCCCACATCTTACCACAGCTTTGAGCTGCCTCTACTTTGAGTAGGAGACAGGAAGAATATTTTTGGCCTCATTGTGTTACTAAGCCAACTGCATTATGGGAATTGACCTGATGTTGAGTGCCAGCAGAGGCAGGTGGGAACTGGCAGGACTGCTTCATGTCCTCTCCTCATATCACTGCCTGATCTCCTTAAAGGGCTCTGCCTAAATGGACTGTGTGCCAAGGCTTGTTTGCTTGTCTCTTGCAGTGACAGTTCTGTTTGGTCCATAATGTAAATATCACTGGCTCTGAAATCCCCCAGCTGTCCATGCTTTGTCATTTCTTCAAAGGAAACTGACTTGTTTTCCACCAGAGGAGGCCAAGGAACATTTGTTACCCACACTGGTTTGGTGCATTAAAAGGGGAGAAAAAGAGCTAAGTGTAAATGTTGTTTCATTCTTTGTATTCGTATGGAAATTTTTAATCTCCATCAAAAGATCAGAAGAAAAATCACATTGAAATTCAGTACAAGAGTTTCCAGCTTACACAGAATTTTTCAAAGATGTTTGCCTTGATCTTTAAAAAATGACAAAAACCATGAACTGTGTAGCTCCAGGGTTCATAATTTTGCTTACCCTCCTCAGCCTCCACCTCTGTCTTGCCTTCCTACCTACACTCTATCTGTGTGGTCCTGTGTCAGCCTGCAAAACTTCTTTGAAGAGGGTGTGAGGCTGGGTGGGGGGTGACTGTGTAGCAGTCAGGTTTATAAGGCTGTTTTTAGAGTCTTCTTACTGGTCTCCCTGACTTCATTCTCCTTATTCCGGGCCTATTTCCACTGCTACCAGAATTATCTTACAAAGAAATAAAATTGATCATGTCATTTTCCTGCTTAAAAACGACCACAAAAGGCTTCCATTATCTGACTCCCTTACTACCTAATCAGTTTCATCGCTACCCTTCTTCGTAAATTCATAATCAGGATACTGTCCTCTGTATTATGAATTATTTGAAGTCAGAAACTGTATGTTTCCAAGACCTAGCACAGTTACTGGCATATTAATAGATGCTTGGTAAATGCTAAATAAATTAATTTGTATTTAAAATTTTAACAAGGTCACAATGTGAGAGAGAAAACTAAAAATCATGTGCTAGTCTCTCACACCTCTGTGCGTGCTTTGTTTTGCACAGTATAAATCAAAAGCATAATCACTTTTTAAAAAGCGCGTAATCACTGTACTAAGTATTAGGTCCCTTCTTCTCCATTATAGATTCCTGGTCATTTTGACCCAAAATCCTGTCTCAGTACCCACCAGGAAGCACCATGCTTCCTGAGATCCAAAAAAGCCAAATGAAGGAGCGCTCCAAAGCTCTTGGTCAAAGTTACTGACTGCTGTAATGTAATGTAAAAAAAAAAAATTTCCTCTGGAAGTTTTTTTACACATTGATCTTTGATCTTACTTTCTGTAATTACTGTCCTAGTCCAGCAGTTTTCAACTAGTGTGTTACAGCACACAGGAATTTTTAAAATATGCAGTACCTTACTATTTAGTTAGGGAAACTGACCTCTTTTCTCTTAGATTGTCAATTTTAAAAAATGACAACAGCCAACACAACAATAGCCATCCAATGTGAATGAATCAACATTATACCTTTTTTTTTGTTATATCGGCAAAAATATATATATTTGTTGTGCCACAGAATTTTAATAATTAGTTTATGTGTGCCATGAGATAAAAATCACAGTCCTAGACTAATCTGATTACATAAAAGTTAATTTAAGCCTGACCAGGCGGTGGTGCAGTGGATAGAGAGTGTTGGACTGGGATGCAGAGGACCCAGATTCAAGACCCCGAGGCTTGAGCGCAGGCTCATCTGGTTTGAGCAAAGTTCACCAGTTTGGACCCAAGGTCGCTGGCTCGAGCAAGGGGTTACTCAGTCTGCTGAAGGCCCACGGTCAAGGCACATATGAGAAAGCAATCAATGAACAACTAAGGTGTCGCAATGTGCAACGAAAAACTAATGATTGATGCTTCTCATCTCTCCGTTCCTGTCTATCTGTCCCTGCCATCCCTCACTCTGACTCTCTCTCTGTCTCTGTAAAAAAAAAAAAAAAAAAAAAAGTTAACTTTTTTGTTTTGGTTGGTTAGAGCATTGTCCCAAAGCACAGAGGTTGCCAGTTCAATCCTTGGTCAGGGCACATACAGGAACAGATCAATGTTCCTATCTCTCTCTCTTGCTCTCTTCCTTCCTCTAAAATCAATCAATAAATATTTTTTTTAAAGGTAACTTTGTTGTAGAAATTCTTTGTAGCCATGGGTAAATAAGTACAACTGTTGTAACATGACAGAACCCACTCTTTTTTTTTTTTAATTTTTATTTATTTATTTTTTACAGAGACAGAGAGTGAGTCAGAGAGTGGGATAGACAGGGACAGACAGACAGGAACGGAGAGAGATGAGAAGCATCAATCATTAGTTTTTCATTGCGCGTTGCAACACCTTAGTTGTTCATTGATTGCTTTCTCATACGTGCCTTGACCGCGGGCCTTCAGCAGACCGAGTAACCCCTTGCTGGAGCCAGCGACCTTGGATTCAAGCTGGTGGGCTGCGCTCAAGCTGGCGACCTTGGGGTCTTGAACCTGGGTCCTCTGCATCCCAGTCCGATGCTCTATCCACTGCGCCACCATCTGGTCAGGCCAGAACCCACTCTTTTTTTTTTTTTTTTTTTTTATAATTTTATTTTTTTAATGGGGTGACATCAATAAATCAGGATACATATATTCAAAGATAACAAGTCCAGGTTATCTTGTCGTTAAATTATGTTGCATACCCACCACCCAAAGTCAGATTGTCCTCTGTCACCTTCTATCTTGTTTTCTTTGTGCCCCTCCCCACCCCCTATCCCTCTCCCATTCCCCCCTCCCCCCCGTAACCACCACACTCTTGTCAATGTCTCTTAGTTTCAGTATTATGTCCCACCTACGTATGGAATAATACAGTTCCTGTTTTTTTCTGATTTACTTATTTCGCTTCGTATCATGTTATCAAGATCCCACCATTTTGCTGTAAATGTTCCGATGTCATCATTTCTTATGGCTGAGTAGTATTCCATAGTGTATATGTGCCACATCTTCTTTATCCAGTCATCTATTGATGGGCTTTTTGGTTGTTTCCATGTCCTGGCCACTGTGAACAATGCTGCAATAAACATGGGGCTGCATGTGTCTTTACGTATCAATGTTTCTGAGTTTTGGGGATATATACCCAGTAGAGGGATTGCTGGGTCATAAGGTAGTTCTATTTTCAGTTTTTTGAGGAACCACCATACTTTCTTCCATAATGGTTGTACTACTTTACATTCCCACCAACAGTGTATGAGGGTTCCTTTTTCTCCACAGCCTCTCCAACATTTGCTATTACCTGACTTGCTAATAACAGCTAATCGAACAGGTGTGAGGTGGTATCTCATTGCCGCAGAACCCACTCTTAAGTAGATGGAAGGATGAAATCCTTATGGGAAGTACTTAATCATTAAAATGGATTTTAAATTTACAGAGTTTGAATCAAACCAAGAGAGTAATTTCATCGGAGCTAAGGAAAAATGAGAGACAAGACCCTTAAGAATGGCCTAGCCTGACCAGCAGTGGCGCAGTAGATAAGAGCGTCGGACTGGGATGTGGAGGACCCAGGTTAGAGACCCCGAGGTCGCCAGTTTGAGTGCGGGCTCATCTGATTTGAGCAAGGCTCACCAGCTTGATCCCAACGTCGCTGGCTTGAGCAAGGGGTTACTCGGTCTGCTGAAGGCCCACGGTCAAGGCACATATGGGAAATCAATCAATGAACTACTAAGGAGCCGCAACAAAGAATTGCTGTTTCTCATCTATCTCCCTTTCTGTCTGTCTGTCCCTATCTGTGCCTCTCTCTGACTCTCTCTATCTCTGCCACACACACACAAAAAAAGAAAGAATGGCCTAAAATTGTAGAATTTGATAATTTGCATAAAGAATAAAAGACTCTTTCTTAGTCTCTACTGTGAGGAAGTATAGAGCAGAAATTCTTTAAACAGTCTTTGAATAACACAGCTGTTATTACTATGAGGAAAAAAAGCATCCCCAAATATGGTAGATTAAAGGGAAAAAAATGAGACGCAAAATAAATTTTTTAAAATTCAATACACATTTATTGATGAAAGCTTTCACAAATTAGGAATAAAAGAGAACATTCTTACTTTGTAAAGGGTATATACAAAAAAAGCCCATAACATGTGCTATTAGCTATAAGGTCTGAAGACAATATCTACACATAGAAGATAATAAATGGTAGCTTTGATGATGAAAAAATTACAATAACAATCATCAGTCTAAGTGATAAAATATTAGAAGAATTCTTTTTAAAATCAAGAACTGGCCAGGTAGCTCAGTTGGTTAGAGCATCGTCCCCATATGCCAAGGTTGCAATCCCCAGTCAAGGCACGTGGAAGAATCAACCAATGAATTCATAAATAGGTAGAACAACAACTCTCTCTCTTTCTATTTCTGTTTCTCTGCCTTCCTCTCTCTAAAATCAGTAAAAAAAAAAAGTTTTTAATTTTAATAAAATAAAGAACAAGTAAAATAGCCTGACCTGTGGTGGCGCAGTGGGTAAAGCGTCGGCCTGGAAACGCTGAGGTTGCCGGTTCAAAACCCTGGGCTTGCCTGGTCAAGGCACATGTGGGAGTTGATGCTCCCTGCTCCTCCCCACTTCTTTCACTCTCTCTCTTTCTCTCTCCCCTTCCTATAATGAATTAAAAAAAAAAAAAAAATCTTTAAAAAAAAAAAAAAGAACAAGTAAAATAAGGAAAGAAAGAAAGAAAAAGGAAGAAAGAACAAGTACAGATGACTGCTGTCAGTGCTTCTATTCAGCATTATATTGGAGGTCTTAGCCAATATAGTAAAACAAGAAAAATAAACATCTAGAGATTAGAAAGGAAGAAAGAGCCCTGGCCGGTTGGCTCAGCGGTAGAGCGTCGGCCTAGCGTGCGGAGGACCCGGGTTCAATTCTCAGCCAGGGCACACAGGAGAAGCGCCCATTTACTTCTCCACCCCTCCGCCGCGCCTTCCTCTCTGTCTCTCTCTTCCCCTCCCACAGCCAAGGCTCCATTGGAGCAAAAGATGGCCCGGGCACTGGGGATGGCTCTGTGGCCTCTGCCTCAGGCGCTAGAGTGGCTCTGGTCGCAACATGGCGACGCCCAGGATGGGCAGAGCATCGCCCCCTGGTGGGCAGAGCGTCGCCCCCTGGTGGGCGTGCCGGGTGGATCCCAGTTGGGCGCATGCGGGAGTCTGTCTGACTGTCTCTCCCTGTTTCCAGCTTCAGAAAAATGCAAAAAAAAAAAGAAGGAAGGAAGAAAGAGAGCAGTTTTCATAGTTGGTATGAGTGTCAGAATCTAGAATTATTTTTTTGTTTGTTTGTTTTTTGTTTTTTTGGGTTTTTTTGTATTTTTCTGAAGCTGGAAACAGGGAGAGACAGACTCCCACATGCGCCCGACCGGTATCCACCCAGCACGCCCACCATGGGGCGACGCTCTGCCCTCCAGGGGGCGATGCTCTGCCCCTCCGGGGTGTTGCTCTGCCGCGACCAGAGCCACTCTAGCGCCTGGGGCAGAGGCCAAGGAGCCATCCCCAGTATCCGGGCCATCTTTGCTCCAATGGAGCCTTGGCTGCGGGAGGGGAAGAGAGAGACAGAGAGGAAGGAGGAGGGGGTGGAGAAGCAAATGGGCACTTCTCCTATGTGCCCTGGCCGGGAATCGAACCCGGGTCCCCCGCACGCCAGGCCGATGCTCTACCGCTGAACCAACCGGCCAGAGCGAATTAAGATTTTTTTAGCAAGGTATTTGACTAAAAGCTCAAATAGTAAGTTGAATTTCTATAAACCAATAACAAGAAGAAAATAATTGTTTAAAAGATAACATTTATATGCCTGACCAGGTGATAGTACAGTGGATAGAGCATCGGGCTGGGACACAGAGGACCCAGGTTCAAAATCCTGAGGTCGCCAGCTTGAGTGCTGGTTCATCTAGCTTGAGCACAGGCTCGCCAGCTTGAGCATGAGATCATAGACATGACCCCATGATCGTTGGCTTGAGCCCAAAGGTCGCTGGGTTGAGCAAGGGGTCACTTGCTCTGCTGTAGCCCCCTCAGTCAAGGCACATATGAGAAAGCAGTCAATGAACAACTAAGGAGATGCATGAAGAATTGATGCTTCTCAGCTCTCTTTTTGTCTGTCTGTCCCTCTCTATCACTCTCACTGTCTCTGTAAAAAAAAAAGGATAACATTTATAATACTAATAAAATTATATACTTAGGATTAATCTAACAGAAGATAAGCAAGGCCTTTATGGAGATAATTTTTTAAACAACTTTTTTCAAAAGATCAGAGCAGACCCTGGCCTGTTTGCTCAGTGGATAGAGCATCAACCCGGCATATGGACGCCCTGGGTTTGATTCCCAGTCAGGGCACACAAGCAAAGCAACCATCTGCTTCTCTACCCCTCCTCTCTCCCTTCTCTCCCTTCTCTCCCTCTTGCCTTCTTACAGCCAGTGGTTCAGCTGATTCAGGTGTCGGCCCTGGGTGCTGAGGATAGCTCAGTTGGTCCTAGCATCAGCCTTAAGTGCTTTAGCATTGTTCCCAGACAGGGCTGTAGGGTAGATCCTGGTTGGAGCACTTGCAGGAGTCTGTCTCACTATCTCCCTCCACTCCTCTCACTTAAAAAAAAGAAGAAAAAAAAACGGCCTGACCTACAGTGGTGCAGTGGACAAATCGTTGACCTGGAATGCTGAGGTTGCTGGTTCAAAACCCCTAGCTTGCCTGGTCAAGGCATATATGAGAAGCAACCTATGAGTTAATGCTTCCTGCTCCTCCCCCCCTTTCTCTCTCTATATAAAATCAATAAATAAAATCTAAAAAAAAAAAAAAGATCAGAATGTAAGCCTGACTGATTTTGGTGCAATGTATAGAGCATCAATTTGGGACACTGAGGATCCAGGTTCGAAACCTCAAGGTTACCAGCTTGAGCACGGACTTGTCAGCTAGAGCACAGGAATCATCAACATGATCCCAAAGTTACTGGCTTAAGCCATGATCCCAAGGTCGCAGGTTTAAGCAAGGGGTTACTGGCTCAGCTTAGGCCACCCCCACCCCCACCCCCACCCCATCAAGGCATGTATGAGAAGCAATCAATGAACAACTAAAGTGACACAACTATGAGTTAATGCTTCTCATCTCTCTCCCTTCCTGTGTCTCCCCCCCCCCCAAATAAAAAATAAAAAGATCAGATCATTCTACCTTCTCATGAATCATTGCCAGTTAAGAGTCAAGCCACCGCCTTACTGGTGATGATGCAGTGGATAGAGCGTCAAGCTGGGATGCTGAGGTCCCAGGTTTGAAACCCCGTGGTTGATGGCTTGAGTGCAGGCTCACCAGCTTGAGCGCAGGGCTGCCAGCTTGAGCACGAGGTTGCTGGCTTGAGCCCAAGGTCGCTGGCTAGAGCACCCCCCCCCCCATTCTGTCAAGGCACATATGAGAAGCAACTATGAGTTGATGTTTCTCATCTCTCTCCCTTCCTGTCTCTGTTTCTGTCTCTCTTTTTCTGGCAAAAAAAAAAAGTCAAGGCACCGTGTTAAAATACGCATACACACATACACACAGGCCGTGTAGATGGGACTTTGTGAAAGCTTTTTTTGTATAGGTCATGGGAGGGAAGTCCCACATTCATTATTCTACACTCCTACTTCCAGCCTAAAGCTGATAGAGAACTTAGATCCATTGCTTCTTCAGAACTGTGAAATTCATACTACTTTAGATCTCTATCAATCCCAAGGCGGCACGACAGGGAGGAATTTGGATTTTCCTTGGATGCACAGTTTTTGACCCCTAAAGAATCTAGCAGATTTCTCATATTTGACCACTCTGTCTTCCTAGGTCCATCACTTCTATCCGGAGTGAACTGATTCCATACCTAGTAAGAAAACAGTTTTCCTCAGCTGCCACACAACAAGGACAAGAAGAAAAAGAGGAGGATCTAAAGAAAAAGGAGCTGAAGTCCTTAGGTCAGTGCTTAGGTTGGTGCAGTAAGGTCGGAGTAGCAGCACCTTTGGAAAAAATGGCTGCGCAGCTTAGCCCAGCCCAAGATCCCTGTCTCAAGGCAGCAGTTTACTGTCTACCAACCAAGCAAGACAGGGTAGCTGATGCCACTCTCTGAGCACTGGGTAAGCTTGCTCAAACAGATCCTGTCACTATGCTCTTCAGGGACAAGTTAATCATGCCTCAAGTTCATTCTCTGGTTCACAGCTCTGGATGGCTGTGTGCCTCAATAGATCATTTTAACTTTAAACTCTGCCCACCACTTCTCAGTTCTCCTTTTTTCTAGGCTCTGGGCAGGGGGCTGACTAAATTCCCACTCCTGACTAAACTCAGCCTCTTCTGTCAAGGGAAGAAAGGCGTGCAATTACAGCCCAACCAGAGGCCCATCAGTGGTCATCTTTCCAGGGTGTAGGGATGAAATCTGTCTTGTTTGCTCTCATATCCCTGCCTAAAAAAAAAAAGGCATACACACACACGTTTCAAATGAATTAATTGGCTCTGTGACCTGAGGAAGGTAACTCAGTTTTCTTTTTCTTTTTAACAGTACTTTTTATTTGACCTTAAACAACATACTCCCCATTTTTTCTCAGTTCTGAAATGTAGATGGATTTAGATTCAGAAGGTGTACTCAGTCTTCTGAACTCATTTTATAATTATAAATAAAATAAATCCCAATTGATTATTGTAGAAGTTGAAAAACTGGAGCCCAGCCACTCTGGCCCCAAGCCCTGTACTCTTTCTGTCCCAGCACAACTATGGTATAGAGGCTGGCCCCACAGTATGGTGGGTCGCTAATACCTGGACACTTGCTTGCGTACTTCATGATCCACAAGAGTCATCTATTTTATTTTCCCTAGTAGTGCTTGGTTATCGGTTGAACTTGCTTTAGGATATCTTTTTAAGCATTTTTGTATCATACATTTCAAACACACAAGAAAGCACATTGCCTCTTTTAATTTTACTTAGTCTTTCACGTTTTAGTGGAGTTTCCCTAGGGTCCATGCTGCAGAGGGGAATTCCAGGGGGAGAATTATGAGCTATGCCCTTTCAAAACTTACTGAGTCTATATCCCCTCTGTCATCTCTCTCATTCACTTCTTCGGTGTGGGTGTTTGTTCTGAAGATATTTACAGTTTTATAAAAGAAGCCAATACGCTGACCTTTGCTCCCTGTGATGGCTGCTGGAATGCCTGTCGAGGAGACCAGTGGGAAGACTTGTCCAGATCTCAGGTGCGCTGTTATGTCCACATCATGAAAGAGGGGCTCTGCTTTCGATTGAGCACCCTGGGACTCTACATAGAAGCAAACAGACAGGTGAGAGGGTGGGTTTGGAAGAAATCATGGGAGCATCTCCCCTAGAAACAGACTTTTGTTTTATTTCTTCAGTAGATAGTGTCTTGTTCAGAATCTCTTTCATTCCTAAGTTTGAGCAGGACCTAGAATGTCAGGAGAGACCATTAGGGTACCCAGGTACAGCAAAAGTGGCAGCAGAGGGCCTAATCCATAGGGGCAGAGCCTCTGTGACTCCAGGGAAAGGCCAAGATCTCCAGGAAGGCTAATTTATGGCGTCAGAGTTTAGCAGCTTTCCCCTGTTCTGCACAGCATGGGGATATCTACAGTACTCCATAAACAAACAGATAAATATTGTATAATCATTACTGTGGTGAGATAAACCCACCGGCACACAGAGGAGTCTTTCCTAAGAAGGCGAAGGAACAAAGTGTAGAAGAGCCAGATGGCAAAGCCTCAGGGAAGGAATGTCTGAGAGAGAAATGTCTGGAAGCCGCATTAGAGAGTGAGGAGCCTTAGGAACCCCCTTGTTTTTTTTTAACCCTGAGGTTTATGAGAAATGGAAAATTAGTAGCTTCTGCTGAAGGGGAATTTGTACCATGAAAGACAAGCCAGGTTTTAGTGTAGTTAAGGGATGCAGAGGGGAACAGTGAAAAGGATAAGGGTATAAGGTAGCTCTTTATTGCGTAGCAAGCACAGGAGGAAGGTTACAGGAGAGAGGGATGATGAGACCATGAAAATGAAATACAGAGCAGTTAAGAGTTGAAATGAGAATAGGAAAAGATAGATGATTGAGGGAACTAATTGGAGTGGCATTCACACAGAGATGAGATAATGGAAAGATTAGCGGTTGACGTGGTTCCTGGTAGAACATTGTGAAATTGTCAGTGTAGGTATGAGCTGGGGAGTGGGTGGAGAGGTCAGTTAGAGTGATAAAAAATATTGAAAAACTTGGATTGAGTCCCTGAAAAAGACCTGGCTCAGGAATATTTAGGACCCATACCATGTGGTGGGTATAGCCACGGCCCCACACCCCAAGCTGGTCTCAACATGGATTGGTTATAAATCCAAGGGAATCTAGGCCAGAGAGTTTATGAGAAATCATAAATAGTCCCATGTTTACTTAGGGCAGTCCTGGATAAAGTTAGCCCCAATTTAAGGTCAGAGCTATTAGAAATCTTCCTTAATTTGACTTTCAGTTTTCTTTCTTCAATTCTATGACTAGACACTGTCAGACTGGTCAAAAGCAGGTCCATGGACAGCCTGAGGCTAGAAAAGTGTCCTCTGAAGTGCTGGCGAGGGCTGTGCAGCAGACAGGCCTGAATGGCCTTGGTTGAAGTGTGATGGAGGAGATCTCAGGGATGGGGACTGAGGGATTAGCATTCATAGTGCCAGTATAGCAGTCCTGACAAGGCCTCCCTCAGCCATTGTGGCCACTGCACACTATAGGCTATCATGTCATTCTTCCCATGCTAGAAAATCAGATAGGTACACTTATCTGTGCCCTCTTAAAGAGTCTAGAGCTAAAACTCTCCATACTCTGACCTTTCAGTTTTCTCATGCTGAAGAGAGAATGGTGGGAACTTTCCCTTCAGTGTTTTATTTTGGCTGGTGAAGAACGTGGCTGTTTTCTCAGGGTCAGTCCTGATTGTGGAATTGGCTAACATTGCTCTCATCCCCACCTCCTGCCCGGTCACAGTGGTCCAGGAGGTGGGCAGGAACCTAGGATGACTATGGTCAGGACTCAGTATGCCTCCTGCCCACATTAGGGCTCCTCTCCCAAGTGCTGCCTAGGTATCTCAAAGGTTTATCTCACCACCTCCCAGCTGAAGGACATGGTATTCCTTTCAGTTCAGAAACTGAGGATAAAACCATCTAGAAGCTGCGGCATAAACAATCTTTGTCCTAGGGGAAATGCAGTAGCCACCTGCTCTGCCACATCCCCATCTCTGACTGGGCTCTGGGTTCTACCTAAAGTGCTTTCAGGTGTTTTCTGGTCTTACTTTACTGACCAAACCTCTTTCCTCAAGGTGCCCAAATTGCTGCCTGTTCTTTGTCCAGAAGAATCATTGGTCCATTTATCAGCTCAGATTGTCAACAGACACTTGGTAAGTACTAGTACTAGCTTGAGCAGGGCAGGTATGGGACAATCTCTGGATGCATTGAGGCTTGTCCTTGTGAAGCTGGATAGGGCTTTCAAACTCAGAACCTCATTAGCCCCAAGGAAATACCAACTGGGTTCTGGTTATAAAATTTTACCTTTTAGTCCAGGCACACCTGTCCAATCTGCCTGGACAGGTGCTGGCCCCAACTACACAAACCCTGTAAGGAAAGTCCGTTATAGTCCTGGCACTCAGACATAGGAGCTTTCCATCTCTCTTCCTCTTCTTACCCCGATTTGAGCACTCTCTTCAGAAAAGCATATCTGCCCTGGCCGGTTGGCTCAGCGGTAGAGCATCAGCCTGGCATGCGGGGGACCCAGGTTCGATTCCCGGCCAGGGCACATAGAAGCGCCCATTTGCTTCTCTACCCCCCCCTCCTTCCTCTCTGTCTCTCTCTTCCCCTCCCGCAGCCAAGGCTCCATTGGAGCAAAGATGGCCCGGGCACTGGGGATGGCTCCTTGGCCTCACCCCAGGCGCTAGAGTGGCTCTGGTCGCAGCAGAGCGACGCCCCGGAGGGGCAGAGCATCGCCCCCTGGTGGGCAGAGCGGCGCCCCTGGTGGGCGTGCCGGGTGGATCCCGGTCGGGCGCATGCGGGAGTCTGACTGTCTCTCCCCGTTTCCAGCTTCAGAAAAATACAAAAAAAAACCCCCGCATATCTATGTACCCAAGTGCATGAGCGTGTAAGTTTGAGTTGTTCTCAGAGGTATTATGTGACCTTGGGGCCCTAAATAATACTGATGATGGTCCCTCTTGCTGAAATGTGTTTGGGGAAATATCCTGTTAGATGCCAGGTGAAGGGATCAGGGGAGGTTAACTTACAGTCAGTTAAGATGAATGGAACGTTTTATATTTGTCTTTTTCAGGTTGGAGCTGACTGCCTCATCGGGTCAGATACACAGGTTGGAGAGAAGTCATCCATTAAGCACTCAGTAATTGGTTCATCCTGTGTCATAAGAGAGAGAGTAACTATCACCAATTGCCTTCTCATGAACTCAGTCACTGTGGAGGAAGGGTATGTTTTCCCTTGCGCCTACTTGAAGCAAGGCCCCTAGTACCCCTTGGATGCTTTGGAGGCCAGTACAGCCTAGGAAAGGGCTTAGCTTAGAGAAGGCAAGAAAGGGAAAGGATGAAGGGAGGAATAGTTCCTAAGCCTTTTGAGGTCTTAGTTTAGTTCTATAAAGAAATGGTCTTGCCCTAACTGGTTGGCTCAGTAGTAAAGCGTAGACCTAGCATGTGGAAGTCCCAAGTTCAATGACCAATCAAGGCACACAGCAGAAGCCACCATCTGCTTCTCCCTCCTACCCCCATCTCTCTCTCTCTTCTCCTCTCGCAGCCATGGCTCAAATGATCAAGTTGGTCCTGGCGCACTGAGGCATGGACTGGCCTCAGGCACTAAATAGCTCAGGGGCCACACAACAGAACAGCAGCCCAGATAGGCAGAACATCAGCCCCAGACAGGGGTTGCCAGGGGGTTGCCAGGGGTGGATCTGGTCGGGCGCATACAGGAGTCTGTCTTTCCACCTCTCTGCCTCTCACTTGATTTTAAAAGAAAAAATAAAAAAAGAAAATGGTCTCTGGCCCTGCCCAGATAGCTCACTTGGTTAGAGCATCATCCAGAAGTAAAGAGGTTGCCAATTTGATCCCTGTCAGGGCACTTACAGAAACAGATGGAGGTTCCTGTCATGCGCTTTCTCTCTCTCCCTTCCTCTCTCTCTAAAATCAATCTTAAAAAAAGGAAAAGAAAGAAATGGTCTCTGAAAGCATTTCCAGCAGCCTTCTCACACGACAATTGTGGTCCTGGAAGAAACCGCCCTCTCTTGCTTTGATATCCTATTTGATGGGATGGCCACAGTAGTGAGCCGCTGACAATGCTGGAATGACACAATACTAATATCTAAGGGTCACCTTAGCCTGACCTGGGGTCACACACTGGATAAAAGTGTCAGCCTGAAATGCTGAGGTCGCCAGTTGGAAACCCCATGCTTGCCCAGTCAAGGCACATACAAGAAGCAACTGCTAAGAGTTGATGCTTCCCACTCTTCCCCAGCTCTTCTCTCTCTCTGACTCTTTCTCTCTCTCTCCTCTCTCTCATTTCTTTCCAAAATCAATAAATAAAATCTATTTTTAAAAATGGGTCACCTTCGCCTGACCGGGCGGTAGCGCAGTGGATAGAGCGTTGGACTGGGATGCTGAGGACCCAGGTTTGAGACCCCAAGGTCGCTAGCTTGAGCACGGGCTCATCTGGTTTGAGCAAAAGCTCACCAGTTTGGACCCAAGGTCACTGGTTCTAGCAAGGGGTTACTCAGTCTGCTGAAGGCCCATGGTCAAGGCACATATGAGAAAGCAATCAATGAACAACTAAGGTGTCGCAATGCACAACGAAAAACTAATGATTGATGCTTCTCATTTCTCTGTTCCTGTCTGTCTGTCCCTGCCTATCCCTCTCTCTGACTCTGTCTCTGTAAAAAAAAAAAAGGGGGGTCACCTTCGCCTGACCAGGCGGTGGCGCAGTGGATAGAGCATTGGACTGGGATGCAGAGGACCCAGGTTCAAAACCCCAAGGTCGCCAGCTTGAGCACGGTCTCATCTGGTTTGAGCAGAAAGCTCACCAGCTTGAACCCAAGGTCACTGACTCAAGCAAGGTGTTACTCGGTCTGCTGAAGGCCCACGGTCAAGGAACATATGAGAAAGCAGTCAATGAACAACTAAAGTGTCACAACAAAAAACTGATGATTGATGCTTCTCATCTCTCTTCATTTCTGTCTGCCTGTCCCTATCTATCCCTCTCTCTGAATCTGTCTCTGTAAAAAAAAAAAAAAAAAAAAAAGGGTCACCTTCCCTTATCTCAGAATCCAGAACAGCCCTGAAGAGGGCAGAGGCCTCGGAGGAGTGGACTTATAAGCCATACACTCTTTTTTGAGGAAGAGCTTCTCCATTATAAGTTATGGAGAATCTTCCCCCATTTTGAGATCCCATAGTATCCTAAAATCTTCGTTTATGAATAACCTGTACTTGGAGTAACAAAACTTGAATGATATTTAGTAGAATTCTTCCTCTGTATGGACCTCAGGTTTTGTTTTGTATGAAAAGCAATCATAGGTGATGGAAGAGAGGAAGGATTTTCACACATTTTTTTTTAAGAGACAGGAAAGGAAAGAGATGAGAAGCATCAACTTGTAGTAGCAGCACCTTAGTTGTTTATTGATTGCTTTTTCATATGTGCCTGAACTGGAGGGCTCCAGCCAAGCCAGTGACCCCTTGCTCAAGCCAGCAACCTTTGAGCTAAAGCTAACGACCATGGGGTCATATCTATGATCCTACACTCAAGCCAGTGACCCTGCACTCAAGCCGGCAACCTCAAGGTTTCAAATCTGGGTCCTCAGTTCCCCACTGTGCAAACGCCTGGTCAGACCAGATTTTTTTTTTTTTTTTTAATTTTTTTTTTTTATTTATTCATTTTAGAGAGGACAGGGAAAGACAGAGAGAGAAAGAGAGGAGAGACAGAGAGAGAGAGAAGGGGGAGGAGCTGGAAGCATCAACTCCCATATGTGCCTTGACCAGGCAAGCCCAGGGTTTTGAACCAGCGACCTCAGCATTTCCAGGTCGACGCTTTAAGATTTTTTTTTTTTTTTTTTAACATAAGTCTTACACAGAAACTCGGCTTTTTTTTTTTTTTTTTTTTTTTTTTTTACAGAGACAGAGAGAGGGATAGATAGGGACAGACAGGAACAGAGAGAGATGAGAAGCATCAATCATCAGTTTTTTGTTGTGACACCTTAGTTGTTCTTTGATTGCTTTCTCATATGTGCCTTGACAGTGGGCCTTCAGCAGACCAAGTAACCCCTTGCTCAAGCCAGTGACCTTGGTGAGCACACACTCAAACTAGCAACCTCAGGGTCTCGAACCTGGGTCCTCCACATTCCAGTCCAATGCTCTATCCACTGTGCCACCGCCTGGTCATGCTAGAAACTCAGTATTTAAAACTGATAAAAGCACAGAGTTTTGGAATACAGTGGGGAAGGGTCACTTGTCCTTCCTATAGGATGTGAAGCAGGTCTACAAAACAAATTTTGAAAACCAGTAGGCTGGATCAGGCTGAGATTGATTCTAGTTCAGATATCTGTTGATTTCTCTGTCTATAAACTGATAGAAGAGGAGAGAAGTATAAAATGGGGTAAAAGCTGAACTACCTCACAGATTTATTGGGAGTACTAAGTGAACTAACAGACAGAAAGCACTTAGAATAATGCATGGCACACAGAATGTTGGTTGTTACTTTATCTCATTTCACAGAGGTGGCATGTTGCCAGCATTGTCTTCCTAAAGGATATCTCTGCCCTATTTAAACTTTTGAACCTGACCAGGTGGTGGCACAGTGAATATAGCATCAACCTAGGATACTGAAGACCCAGGTTTGAAACCCTGAGTTCACCAGCTTGAGAGCGGGCCCATCCAGCTTGAGCACAGGCTAACCAGCTAGAGCACTGGACTAAGGTTAGGAGGCTCTGGCATCTGGAAGATTGGATGATTCAGCCATAATCTTTAGGCTGAAGTAGTGAGTCATATCTTTAAAGCCTGTCAACTTATCCCCAGGGAAGAACCTGCCTGTCTTCACAATCACTGAGAAGTTTCATGGTTCTTTGCCAAATATTGCTGAGTCAACACCTGAGGCAGAAGCCCATGACATGGTGGTGAGTCACCACTGTGTAGGCTTGGGCACATTGCTTAACCTCTATGAACCTAAATTTTCTCTGTAAAAATTAGAATAAATACCACTATCCCTATAGGTTCCCTGAATGGATTAAATTACATAATGAATATAAAGTCTTTGTGTAATCAAGTTGTGTTAGACAGCCTGGCCAGGCAGTGGTGTAAGGGCTAGAGCTTCAGACTGGGACATGGAGGACCCAGGCTCAAAACCCCAAGGTCACCAGCTTGAGCGTGGGCTCATCAGGTTTGAGCGAGGCTCACCAGCTTGAGCCCAGGGTCACTGGCTTGAGCAAAGGGTCACTTGGTCTGCTGTAGCCCCCTGGTCAAGGCACATATGAGAAAGCAATCAATGAACAACTAAGGTGCTGCAACAAAGAATTGATGCTTCTCATCTCTCCCTTCCTGCTTATCTGTCCCTCTCTCTGTCTCTCTCTGTCTCTCTCTGTCTCTCTCTGTCTCTGTCACAATAAAAATAATAATAAAAGAGATGTGTTAAACATTAGATTTATGTGAGTTCCCTTTCCTTCTGAAATAAACTGAACAGAGTCCTACCTGGAGCCAGAGAGGAACAAGAATTTGGAGGCACTCTTGCTTCCCAGGTCAGGGCTTCTTCCTCGTGTTGTATGCCAGGACGTGTAGGGTGGGCAGCATGGCCAAAGCAAGCAGTGGTCTTACTGTAGACATCTGTGTTTTCTCACGGCCTCATCTCCACGGAAGCTTTGCGGTTTCCAGGGTAATATATCAACGCCTAAGGTTTGCTTAAAATTTAACCCACCGAAGAAAAATGAGGACCAAAACCCCATTAATCTTAGCCATCATTTAGCAGCTTCTTAGAGAACACAGCCAGGCACATTAGCATAGCAGAGTCCTTAGTACCAAGTTGAGAGTTAAAAATAGATGCAAAATAGTAGTTCTGACATTGGGGCCAGCCAGTTCTTTCCTTGAGTTATATAGGAAGCTGCTTCCCCTCCCACCTTAAGCACTGAGCAGAAAAGGCCAAGTCATTACTGTGGATCGGCAACCTGGAGAGGGCTTGTTTGCTATAGCAGTATCTGTCCTTCCCCTCTAGCATGAGCAAACACACACACTTTCAGTAAAATCCTTAATTCTAGAATTTTTTTCTGACCAGAGGGAAAGGTATATTGACTTGAAATTTTTCCAAAGTACTTCAGCCTTGCTAATAGAGGTGACTTGTGGCTATAGGCATGATAATGGGGGACACCTGAAGAAACAAGTGGTAGAAAAGAGCTTCACTAAAAAAAAACAAAAATTAATTAAAATAATAATAAAATTTAAAGAAAGAAAAGAGCTTCACACTCACTAAGCATTTTGTCAGGTGCTCACCTCAAAGACTTCCACAGATCCACTGACCAGAAGCCTCAGGAGAGCCCCCAGCTTCCCATCAATCAACTGCTTTTTCCCTATCACATCTGCAGACTCTACGGTAGCGGTTTATGTGTCTCAGATGCTGTTAACTCACAAACTATGTAGATGAGAAAAGCAATGTGGGAGGTTCTGAAGACCTCAGTCAGACTTGCTAAACATAAAGAGAACCCATGCTATGCTTTGCTGTGGAAATCTGACCTCACTCATTCCAGCCTCCTCCTTGCAGAAATGCTTCCCACTTATATCCCATATTCCATGAGAGCCAGTTAGTAATCTCTAACTATGGCTGCTTGCATTTCTGATGGCTGTTTTTTGTGTGCTGACCATGTTTACCATTTGCCTAGCTCCAGGACATGCTTTCACAGGCTCTTAAAACTACTGAACCGGAAGCATCCCCGCTACACCCACTTTGGAAAAAGGAGACTTTTCAGTGACAAACTAGTAGCCAGTTGCAAGCCTGCTATATCCCAGGAAACTGGGTACCTGAGACTCTCTATACTTCCTTACTATTATTTTTTGTGCAGGAAAGAGGGACGGACAGGAAGGGAGAGATGAGAAGCATCAACTCATAGTTGCAGCACCTTAGCTGTTCATTGATTGCTTTGTCATATGTGCAGTGGTGGGATTTAGCCGGTTTGCACTGGTTCGGCAAAAGCGATACCTAATTTTTTGTTGAGTTCAGCAAACTAATTGTTTTAAAATGGCACTTGTAGTCAGGGTTCTCTCTCAGGTGGGTGTCTGGGCAGCCACCCAATGTGGAAATCACAAATTTACATTCTTACTCTTTTTTAATGTTCCTCTGTGCAACAGCATATTCTAAGGGCCCATAGTATGTTCACTCTGTCCATAGGTGAAAAAAATTTGATGGAACTATGCTTGTAATATTTACTTATTCAGGCCCTGGCCGGTTGGCTCAGTGGTAGAGCATCGGCCTGGCGTGCAGGACTCCCGGGTTCGATTCCCGGCCAGGGCACACAGGAGAAGCGCCCATCTGCTTCTCCCCCCCTCCCCCCCTCCCCCTCTCCTTCCTCTCTGTCTCTCTCTTCCCCTCCCGCAGCCAAGGCTCCATTGGAGCAAAGTTGGCCCGGGCGCTGAGGATGGCTCCATGGCCTCTGCCTCAGGCGCTGGAATGGCTCTGGTCACAACAGAGCGACACCCCAGATGGGCAGAGCATCACCCCTGGTGGGCATGCCGGGTAGATCCCAGTTGGGCACATGCGGGAGTCTGTCTGACTGCCTTCCCGTTTCCAACTTCAGAAAAATACAACAACAAAAAAAATTATTCATTTTATAAAACTCATTATACTTACTTTGATGAAATGCTACATTTTAATTCCCTCACATTTGTTACTTCAGTAGGCAAACATATAACATAAAGAGAAAAACTGCCAAACAACCTGGGGATGACAACTTGTATTGTTTTTTGTCAGGTATTTTATTTAATATTTTTATTAATATTTTAAAACTTTCTTATAAGCTAGTTTTGTGTACCTCTTTTATTCTTATTCAAATATTAAATGCACGATATAATAAACTACCTTTCAGTGTATCTTTTTTTATATTTAAAACGGTCATTAGAACCACTTGTTAAATTATTTGAATCCCACCACTGCATATATGCCTTGACTGGGGGCTGCAGTTGAGTCAGTGACCCCTTGCTCAAGCCAAAGACCTGGGGCTTGAAGCCAGCGACCATGGGGTCATGTCTGTGATCTCACACTCAAGCAGGCTATCCTACAATCCTACGCTCACCCTTGATGAGCCTGCGCTCAAGCTGCTGACCTCTGGTTTCAAACCTGGGTCCTCAGTGTCCCAGGTCAGTGCTCTATCCACTGTGCCACTGCCTGGTCAGGCCCTTACTATTTTTTTTAGGAGAATTTTCCCCAGGGAACAGGTACTACTATAAAACTTCCGACTTAGGCTGAACTGCTTTGCCTAAGTCAGAGGGCAAGTGGGAAAGTTCTGGAAAGTCCCTTAATGCCCGCCCTGTGAGTGTGTCCTGAGTTTGAGCCAAAAAAGTCAAATTCCTACTTCCTCTGCATGTATCTAGCCCGCACCATAGAGGTGCTGTGGCTTTGGCATTTTACTGCTTTCTGACAGGCTTGAAAAAAGCAGGAAGATTCTCAGATGCCATAAAGTACTAGATTTTTTTTGTTGTTTGTTTTGTATTTTACTGAAGTTTTGGCATTTGGGAGACTCTTTTAATGGCCTGTGCATTGATAGTTTCAGTCCTTGGACCATCCCTTCTCCATTGCCCCGCCTCCTAGGTTGTGTGAGGGTTCTTCCTTAGTTGGTGTTTTGTTTGTTTCGTTTTGTTTTGTTCAAGTGGATGCTCACACCCTTACTCACCTCCTTTTCCCCTCCAGCTGCCCCTGACTCTTTAAGGTACTGGATCTTTTTAAAACAGAGCTCGTCTCTGCTCAGTAAAGCAGCTCAGCAGCTCCAGGCTTCCTCGAATCTTTTCTTCCCTTAATTTCTTTGTATGGCATTATGCTTAAACGTATGGATTCTGGACAGACCTGGATTTGTATCTGCTACTTGGCAGTTATGTGGTTTGGGGTAAATGGTTTAACTTCTCTATTGCCTTAGCTACAAAATGTGGTTATTTTTACTACATTAGAGGGAAAAATGATACTCCCACAATTGTGTAGGAAACTTTTTTTTTTTAATTAAATATATAAGGCTCTTTATCTAAGACCTACCCCAAAATATTGATGGGAGTCAGGATATTGAGAATGTTTTCGTTTGCTTTTTTTTTTTTTAATTCATTTCAGAGAAGGGAGAGAGAAAGAGAAGGTGGGGAGGAGCAGGAAACACCAACTCCTATATATGCCTTGACCAGGCAAGCCCAGGGTATCAAACCGGTGACCTCAGCATTCCAGGTTGACACTTTATCCACTGTGCCACCAAAGGTCAGGCCCTGTTTGCTATTTTTAACACTGCCCAGGTGATTTTTCCGATGAAATAGCTAAATTTGTAAGTCACTCCTGTAATATACATAGAGTATTTAGCATAGTACCTGGCATGGAGCAGGTATGCAATAAATGCTAGTGAAGGTTTTCAAAAGGAATTTTCTCTCACCCACCAGATTTCAGGAGCCAGAAGATGCTCTTTAAACACACTTAAATGGTAAGAGCCAGTGGTGCTACTCTTGAGAGTGTGGCTTTAGGGTCTGGCGTAGTCTTTTATATGGCATGAAGCTGGTTTAGAAAGCAACCTGTTTCTCCTAAATGAGTATGGTTTAAACCAGAGTCTGTGGTGAGAGTTGTGGGGCACCCATTATTTCCACAGCTGTTCTCCTAGGAAGATTAATGGGATTTGAACTGCAAATGAAATTTGGTGTATATTCCCAGATGAGAGGCAGGAGAGATGGGTCAGCTCAGGGACCAGTGCCAGGTTCCACCCCCAACTAAAGGAGGAAAGATTGGATGAAATTTAGGTCTGTGGTGCCTAAAGACTAAAGTCAGAGTGTCTTCTTTTTTCAAACTTTTGGGGAGAAGATCATTGTGAGCCTGTCCAAACTCTGGACTTCCCTGAATCCAGGTCCTCCCTTGATCCAGCTGAGCCATTATGTCTTTGAGTGATAACTTCAGGCATGTAGACATTAACCAGACTGACTAGCCATTATTCCTAACCATTGAAGGAGCCAGAAACCCTAGCTCATAGTGGTGAGGATGGTGAGGAGAGCTGTGAGCACTCCCTGACTTAGCTACTGTGTTACAGGAGCAACATCCAGGGCAGCGTCATCTGCAACAACGCTGTGATCCAGAAGGGAGCAGACATCAAGGATTGCCTTATTGGAAGTGGCCAGAGGATTGAAGCCAAAGGTAAACAAAATCCAAACTGTAATCACAGATGCCATTTTTTAACCTATCACACTAGCACAGATAATGCTCAGTGCTGGGGAGGACTGGGGAACAGGCCTATGCGTACTCTGCAGGTGAGAACATACACTGATAAAAGTTGTTCTTGCAGGGAGGTTGACACATTGTCAGATTTTTAAATTTTGACTCAACAGTTCCATTTCTAGGAATTTATCTTACAGAGTAGCTTATATATGTACGCATTCTTGCTATTAAAAAATGTGCCCTGGCCAGTTGGCTCAGTGGTAGAGTGGCGGCCCGGCATGTGGATGTCCCAGGTTCAATTCCCGGCCAGGGCACACAGGAGAAGTACCCATCTGCTTTTCCACCCCTCCCCCTCTCCTTTCTCTCTATCTCTCTCTTCCCCTCCTGCAACCAAGATTCCATTGGAGCAAAGTTGGCCTGGGCATTGAGGATGGCTTCATGGCCTCCACCTCAAGCACTAGAATGGCTCTGGTTGCAATGGAGCAACACCCCAGATGGGCAGAGCATCGCCCCCTAGTGGGCAAGCCAGGTGGATCCCAGTCAGTTGCATGCAGGAGTCTCTCTGCCTCCCTGCTTCTCACTTCAGAAAAATACCCCCGAAAAAGTAAAAATACCAGAAATATCAAATAATCCTGATTGGCACCAATAGTTTACAAGGACTCTTAGACATGAGAGAGAAGGGCCAGGAATCCAGCAAACACTGTGACTTCTCAAAGTCCTTGAGCACTTTATCTGACCTGATGTTTAAGGGGATTAGTCTCATAGAGTCCTGGCTTGGAAGAAGGTTAGTAGTTTCTTCAAAAGCCCTTCACGCCTGACCAGGTGGTGGCGCAGTGGATAGGGCGTCGGACTGCGATGGCGAGGACCCAGGTTCGAGACCCCGAGGTCACCAGCTTGAGCACAGGCTCATCTGGTTTGAGCAAAAGTTCACCAGCTTGGACGCAAGGTCGCTGGCTCAAACAAGGGGTTACTCGGTCTGCTGAAGGCCCACAGTCAAGGCACATATGAGAAAGCAATCAATGAACAACTAAGGTGTCACAACGAAAAACTAATGATTGATGCTTCTCATCTCTTCGTTCCTGTCTGTCTGTCCCTGTCAATCTCTCTCTCTCTGACTCTTTCTCTGTCTCTGTAAAAAATAATAATAATAAAATTTAAAAAAAATTTAAAAAAAAAAAAAAAAAAAAAGCCCTTCACTCAGAGCCATTCTCAACCATTTAGAGGTGAGGTTATCAGCTGCACTATTAGCTTGCTCTGTTCTATAGCAGTAGAAAGAGTATTTAGTGCTTGAGAGACATAGAGACTTCAGGGTTTTCCCTGAATGGGCTGGAAAATATTGAATGGTCCATAATTTGACTGCATGTTTTTAGCCAAAAAATAGACAAAGCTCAAGGTCAAGAAGAATGGCTAATTCCTTTTAACATTATTCCTAAACCTAAAATAGGGTGGGGTAGGGAAGTTGCCGAAGGAACGAGCCCCACCAATTCTGTACTGGTAGAAGCAACATCATTTTCCTTCTCTCCAGTACACAGAAGCCTTCTTCACTGTTTTTCTTCCCCTTTATAAAGTCACATACCTCTAGAATCAAACAGACCTAGGTTCAGATCTCAGCTGTGCAACTCAGTGCACATGCACCATGTTAAATTTTTTATCTCTATGCCTCAGATTTTCAAAACTAGAAAAACTGAGACAATAATACCTATCTTGGAGGGTTTTTATAAGAATTAAATATAATTAAATGTTGTAAGGAACACATACAACTCCTGGAGTATATACCAAGGGACTTAGAGCTCCACATACACATCATGCTGTTGTGCCTCTTCCTGCCTTTGCAAATGCCTTTTCTCTCTGGAATTCCTTTCTTGAAGACTGCCCAAGTGTTTTCTTTTCTATAGAACCTTCCCTGACTCTTCCCATGCCCCCCTACAGCCAAACTAAGCATTCCTTTCTCCTTTGCACCCCTGCGCTTTGTCAACATCTTTATTGAAGTACTTGTACAAGTTATGGCAATAATTTATGAATCTGCTTTTCTCACTAGACTGAGATCTTCAAGGGTAAAGACTTATTCCAATATGTATTCCTAACTCTCTGAGCAGGTCCTAGTTTATAGCAGATGGGGATGGGTCAGGGATAGATGAATGAATGAAATTTGGATCATAAAGCACATTTTGGGGGATTTCAGGGCCAAAGGGCTCCAAAAAAAGCATGTGTGAGATGGCTAAAAGTACCATGAGATCTCTCCTTGCTTTTTTTTTTATACTTACGCTAATAAAAGAACCACATGCAACACTGATAACTGAACTAGGGAGATGTGGCCTTGGTCTAAAGCCATCCTTCCTTCTTATTTCTCCTCTTGAGACTTGATGTAGCTCTCCATCTCATTGTCTTTCTTTTCATATCCCAAGCACTTTCTTCTTCTACATGTGAGAATTGTTATTTCTGGTGGGCTTCCTGGGTGTCACTAGTTTACTAGTAAGGTTCTTTGCTACACGCATCATAAACTAACTCTGATTTAAGCTAATAAAGAATTCATTGAAGCCTGACTAGGCCGTGGCACAGTGGATAGACCTTCAGCCTGGGATGCTGGGGACACAGGTTTAAAACCCCGAGGTCACCAGATTGAGCACGGGCTCATGTGGCTTGAACACAGGCTCACCAGCTTCAGCACGGGATCACCAGCTTGAGCAAGGAATCATAGACATGTCCCCAAGGTTGCTGGCTTGAGCAAAGGGTCACTGGCTCAGCTGGAGCCCCCCATTCGAGGCACAGATGAGAAAGCAATCAATGAACAACTAAGGTGCTGCAACTATGAGTTGATGCTTCTCATCTCTCTCCCTTCCTCTTTCTGTCTATATCTCAAAAAAAAAAAAAAAAAAAAGCTTGATCAGGCAGTGGTGCAGTGGATAGAGCGTCAGCCTGGGACACTGAGGACCCAGGTTCAAAACCCCAAAGTCTCTGGCTTGAGTGCAGAATCATAGACGTGACCCCATGGTTGCTGGCTTGAGCAAGGGGTCACGGACTCAGCTGAAGCCCCCCACCCTGGGTCAGGGCACATATGAGAAAGTAATCAGTGAATAACTAAGGTGCCGCAGCTATGAGTTGATACTTCTCATCTCTCTCCCTTCCTGTCTGCTGTCCCTCTCTGTCTCTCTCTTGCTCTGACTTCAGAAAAAAATTTTTTAAAGATACTAGCTCACAGCTCTACAATGGCTGCAGAGTCAAACTTAGAAAATGGTTTATAGCCAGATTTATACACCAAACCATTCTGGTGGAAACACTGCTTCTGTCCTCAGTGAATACCAGAACAAGTTGCACTGCTTTTCCAACCACCCAGCAGCCACAAAGTGGAATCTGTCTGGTTCCTTCTTCTCTTTTGTTTGTTTGTTTGTTTGTATTTTCCTGAAGTGAGAAGCAGGGAGGCAGAGAGACAGACTCTCACATGTGCCCAACCAGGATCCAACCAGCAAGCCCACTAGGGGGCAATGCTCTACCCATCTGGGCCATTGCTCCGTTGCAACCAGAGCC
Source organism: Saccopteryx bilineata (assembly GCF_036850765.1). Classification (NCBI taxonomy): domain Eukaryota; kingdom Metazoa; phylum Chordata; class Mammalia; order Chiroptera; family Emballonuridae; genus Saccopteryx; species Saccopteryx bilineata. The sequence continues at coordinate 257,334,167 of NC_089492.1, forward strand.
ATTCTAGTGCCTGAGGTGGAGGCTATGGAGTCATCCACAGTGCCCGGGCCAACTTTGCTCCAGTGGAAGAGAGAGAGAGAAAGGAGAGGGGGAAGGGGGAAGAAGCAGATGGGCACTTCTCCTGATGTGTGCCCTGGCCGGGAATCAAACCTGGGACTTCCACATGCTGGGCCGCCACTCTACCACTAAGCCAACCGGCCAGGGCTGGGTTCCTACGTCTTTATATCACTATTTCCTAGCCCAAGGTTTGAGGTGACTGCACCTGATAGGTCAAGCCCATGTCATATGCCCATGCCCTAGCTGCAAGGAAGGCTTGTATTTTTAGTTTAGTTACTGGCAGACAGACTCCACCCAGTGTCTCACCAGAGAACCTTTGGCAGGAGTGTTGCTCAGCAGCAGTGTCCTAGCTATTCATACTTTCTTCTGTGATCACCAGCATGCTAAGGGTATGTGCCTAGGCAAGAGTGCTGAGACACTAGCTGGAACTCCAGTGCTGGAAGCATGGATGTCACTGCCCTCTTGGAATTTTGTTGGCTTTCAATTGTTGTTTACAGCTTTAAAATGTTCTCACATGCACTGTCTTATTGGTTCTTGTAGAAGCCCTCTGACAAAGGATTCATTATTGACCCATTTGGTGAAGTGGAAACTAAGACTTTGAAAAGTTGAAATTTACCCAAAGTAGTTAGTAGATGACAAACTGGGTGTTCAGCCTGAATTATTGCCAAATAGCCTTTAAAAAAGCAAAGGAAGAAGCCAGTCCTGGCTTGCCCAGCAGAATTTGATCAATGATACCCTGTTTCTCCTCTTAGTCCATCTTTCCCAGACCAATAGAACAATAACTTGGCCTCCATATCCATGCTCTTTCTGATCTTCAGGAACCTCAGGTCTTAGCTGTCCTCCTGATCAGCATACAAGTCACAGAGGCCTACCCTGAGGTTGCAGAGAAAGTTGTTTCTTGAGCAGCTGGGGCCTGTTGGTAGTAGTCTTAAAAATAGGATTCAGAAACCCCAGCTTTTCTCTGACTCCATGAAAGGCTGTGAAAGGAGTCCCCACAGTTTTAAAAACAGCTGCTCAGCTTATCTGTGGAGCTGCTTTGTTATCCTGTCCCCTCCTGTCTCATTGTATTTCTCTGTCCTTTGGTCTCTTCTGTTTGGGTTTGTGACCCCCACACAATGTTTCTTCCACCCCCTTCCTCCCTCTTTGTCTTTGTAAACTATCTGCTACTCAACAAAAAGGAGAAACATCCCCCAGTGCTTTCTTCTTTCACTCCCTCATGGAACCAGGAGCTGCTTCCTTTTTTTGTTTTTAAGAGTTTACTCTAGAAGCTTATTTGAATGAGTGAACTCCATTTGCTACTACCCTTCTTACTTGTGTGCTAGAACCCCAAATTTCACAGTTTCTGCTTTTCTCCATTTCCAACAAAGTAACGGTGTTTCTTCCTTTTACTTTACCCCTTTTTCTTCTATGTGCAGAATACATGAGTGACAACTAAATTCCAGATACCTAGGATTTGAGGCATGGCTACTCCCATCAGGGAGCGAGCACAGGGCTGGGCTTCATTGTTTCCTGAGCTTTCTCGTTCTGTCTAACACTATGTGCCCTTTTTTTCAACGAGGAGACCCCTTAATGGCCCCCCTGAAGGAAAGGTGGCCAGGGAAGTTATCTAGACTCTAAATTAGAGAACTCCTCACTTCCTGTTCTGTGTTCTGTGCTGGGGGATCTGTGCATCCAGCACAGTAGTCAGGGCCTTCCTGCTATAAGCACTCTGGCCAGTCACCTGTTCCCACTGTCACTTTTCTTTGAGGCTGAACTGTATGGATAAAGCAGATTCCTAGCCATCAGTACAGCACTCAAGACCTGTTACTTTGGATTACTCAGACTTTAGCAACTTCAGCAACTCCAGCAATTCAGGTCTTCACCAGCAAAGAACTCAGTAAATGACGAAGTCCCTACTCAGTCTTACTCACCTGGAGGGATTTCAGGAAAAAACATTCATCCTCAGAAGTAATGCTGTCCCCTCTCCAAATTCCAATCACTCACCTACCACAGAGTCACCAAATCCATAGTAGTCTTTTACCTCAAATATGTGATTCTCATAACCCAGTGTAGGCTACTCTGCCCTATTCTAAGACTACCAGGAGAACAGGCACTTTTCTAACAATTCTGGCTTTTGTCACGCTATCCCATCATGCTCAGTTAATGACATTATCTTTGGCAAAAATCCTGATGGCCAAGTTTGACCTCCTGCTCAAGCCAAGAGAAAAGCCATAGCCAACAAAGTCAAAACCTGGGAGACTAATTGGACCCTTTATCTCAGTCTCTTTTTTTTTTTTTTTTCTGAAGCTGGAAATGGGGAGAGACAGTCAGACAGACTCCCGCATGCGCCCGACCGGGATCCACCCGGCACGCCCACCAGGGGGCGATACTCTGCCCCTCCGGGGCATCGCTCTGTTGCGACCAGAGCCACTCTAGCGCCTGGGGCAGAGGCCAAGGAGCCATCCCCAGCGTCCGGGCCATCCCTGCTCCAATGGAGCCTTGTCTGCGGGAGGGGAAGAGAGAGACAGAGAGGAAGGAGGGGAGGGGGGTGGAGAAGCAAATGGGCACTTCTCCTATGTGCCCTGGCCGGGAATCGAACCCGGGTCCCCCACACACCAGGCCGACACTCTACCGCTGAGCCAACCAGCCAGGGCCTATCTCAGTCTCTTATCACTGTCAGTGAAAGAACTTGGATTTCTTCCCTGTGACCACAGTGATCAGTCCTTTGTCCATGAAAGTAGACCTAATGGGTACATAGTTCAAGTCCTGGCTAGCAGGAATCCTTCCCAGCTTCCCAACAGTGCAGCTTTTCATATGTGACTTGTTATTCCCTTCCACCCCATCGGTTTTTCCCCAACTTACCATCCTTCCTGTACTCTTACCTTTAAGATCTTTCCCAACCTGATTCTAGCCCAGAACTTTTCCAGCGAGTTTATTGGATCTGGGCTTCAACCCTGGCCAAGCAGAACTAGTGCTGCTTGTTTCTACCCTTCAGGTTCCTCTCATCTTACTGAATCTCCATGATAATACATCTACCCCCAAAATACCAGATAGTCTCACTCTCCTGAATCCCAGTGAGTTTTCTCCCAACCCCAAGTGAAGAACAGACCAGAAGACAGAGAAGAGAGTAGGGAGGGCAGGCCAGTGAAGGCCCAGGTCTTTATTTGGAGCCTGGCAGAGCATAAGAAAAAGTGTGTCTGCCCCAACAGGTACCGAATTAGCCCCTCTGTTCTGAAGCACTGAGGGCCAAGAAGAATGTTGGTTGGAACTGGGACTGTCTTCAGAACAGCCCAGTATCCCTGAAGACTAAGAAGAGACTGAATGAAGGAAGAGCCTATGTCAGAGTCTAGATATGAGACAGTGAGGTTGACTCAGCTGTAGAGAGATAAAGGGTAAAGTAGAGCTGATGGAGGTACCCTGGGAAGCTAGCCAAAGAAACATTTCCTTTGTTCTCTTCTGGTCAGTCTTATCTTGAGGGTGGAGCCTGATTGACAGTCACACTCCAGGACCAGCCCAGCCCCAGGAAATCTGGCAGCCAGAGCACTGTCTGGGCCTCATCCCCATTCTTCTCCCTGAAGGAAGCAGAAAGTTATGCAGTATAAAGAGGAGCACCTCCCAGGGCAGGAGGACACAGACCAGACCAGACCCATTCTGTGATTTCTAGTTAATATTTACAAAGCACTCTTTGGGGCTCTTTACATCAGTTATGTTACTGAATCCCCACAATTCTGTGAGGAAACTAAAGCCCAAAGATGTGAAACAGTTTGCTCAAAGTCAAATTAGAAATCGAGTTGTTGTGACTCAGAAGCTCTTTCTTTTTCAGTACTGTCACCTTTTCTTTCTTTCCTGTCCTTCTCATCTGAGATTGCCTCTGGTAGGTGTGCTGCCATAACATTAAACTTGGTGAAAGACCTAGACCTAGGTTTCTCTTCCCACTGGAGAAAGTTAGAGAAATGGGCCTGTGGATTCTGGCACTGTTGCTCTAATGCAGTGGTCTCCAACCCCTGGGCCGCGGACCGGTACCGGTCCATGGGCCATTTGGTACCTGTCCACAGAGAAAGAATAAATAACTTACATTATTTCCGTTTTATTTATATTTAAGTCTGAACGATGTTTTATTTTTTAAAAATGACCAGATTCCTTCTGTTACATCTGTCTAAGACTCACTCTTGACGCTTGTCTTGTAAGTTTGACAATTATATCAATATTTAAAAATACCACAGTTTTTATGCTGGTCACATAATTTTATTTTGTGCATTTATCTGTCCCACCCTAAAGGCTGGTCCGTGAAAATATTTTCTGACATTAAACCGGTCCGTGGCCCAAAAAAGTTTGGGGACCACTGGCCCTGGCCGGTTGACTCAGTGGTAGAGCGTCGGCCTGGCGTGCAGAAGTCCCGGGTTCGATTCCCGGCCAGGGCACACAGGAGAAGCGCCCATCTGCTTCTCCACCCCTCCCCTTCTCCTTCCTCTCTGTCTCTCTCTTCCCCTCCCGCAGCCGAGGCTCCACTGGAGCAAAGATGGCCTGGGCGCTGGGGATGGCTTCTCGGCCTCTGCCCCAGGCGCTAGAGTGGCTCTGGTTGCAACAGAGCGACTCCCCGGAGGGGCAGAGCATCGTCCCCTACGCCCCCTGGTGGGCAGAGCGTCGCCCCCTGGTGGGCGTGCCGGGTGGATCCCAGTTGGGCGCATGCGGGAGTCTGTCTGACTGTCTCTCCCCGTTTCTGGCTTCAGAAAAATACAGGAAAAGAAAAAAAAGATTGGGGACCACTGCTCTAATGCACCAAACATGTCAAATGCATTCTCTTTGAGAAGGAGATTGGAGGCCTTCTCGTCTATACATGCTTTTTTCCTATATGTGTACTCTCACTTTATCCCAAAACACCCACACATTCAAAGAGTTACCGCCTACTATATTCTTGCTCTAGTAGGGACAGTGTAGGCGAATAAGACTTGCCTCTTGGCTGTCCAACTGCTCACAGTCTATTATAGAGAGACAGATGGGTAAATAAATGTTTCACAGGGATCATGGCAGAAGACTATCAGGGTTCATTAAGGTCATAACAGAAAAATTGATTAGTTCTTTGCACAAGGATCAAGAACACTATCTTAAAGGAAGGAATTAAGGCTAAATCTTGAAATTTTTGCTATCTACCAAATAAACAAACAGAAGAACCTCTCAAGCAAGGGGGAACCATATAAGCAAAAATCAGAAAGCAAAAAAAAAAACACAATCCGAAGTGTTGGAAATTGCAAATCATTTGAGAAATCTAGAATATAGGGTACAAGGGAGATGTGGCAAGAAACAGCCAGAAAGATTAGTAGAACAGAAGACATGTCTGAAATCTCAAGGTCTCCAAAGCTTCAGTCAGAAACTCCCTTTTCGCCTGACCAGGCGGTGACGCAGTGGGTAGAGCGTCAGACTGGGATGCGGAGGACCCAGGTTCGAGACCCTGAGGTCACCAGCTTGAGCACGAGCTCATCTGGTTTGAGCAAAAAAGCTCACCAGCTTGGACCCAAGATCGCTGGCTCGAGCAAAGGGTCACTTGGTCTGCTGAACAACTAAGGTGTCACAACAAAAAACTAATGATTGATGCTTCTCATCTTTCTCCATTCCTGTCTGTCTGACCCTGTCTATCCCTCTCTCTGACTCTCTGTCTCTGTAAAAAAAAAAAAGAAAGAAACGAAACCCCCTTTCTAGTGGCAGGGCAGAAGGAGGCTCCAGCTATGGGCCCTATGAACACACTCAAACATCTTTCTCTAGGAGACTTGGTCCCATCATCAAGGATCTTCATTTTGCTGCACCAAAGCCTTCTGAGGCTGAAGTAGAGCCTCAGGAAAGCCAAAGTTTCTTCCTCAACTATTAAGGTCACACTCAAGCCCTCAAGTATGACAAGAAATATATTTGACTGCCTGCCCAGGCGGTGGCACAATGGATAGAGCATCAGACTGGGACATGGAGGAGCCAGGTTCGAAACCCCCAAGGTCATCAGCTTGAGCACAGGTTCATCCAGCTTGAGTGCGGGCTCACCAGCGTGAGCATAGGGTTACCGGCTTGAGCGTGGGGTCATAGACATGACCCCATAGTCGCTGGCTTGAGCAAGAGGTCACTCGCTCTGCTGTAGCTCCCCACTCAAGGCACATATGAGAAAGCAGTCAGCTATGGTGCTGCAACAAAGAATTGATGCTTCTCATCTCTCCCTTCCTGTCTGTTCCTACCTGTCCCTCTCTCTGGCTCTCTCTTTGGCTCTGTCACACAAAAAAAAAAAAAAAAAAAAGGAAAGAAAAATAATGTATTGGACCTTTAAAGGCCATAGGAAGCTAGCCCAGAATTAATACATTTTCAGAACTGCCTTATGACCTAGAAGTTCCTCTTATGGGAATTTATCCAAAGAAACCAGAAACACTAATTCAAAAGAGTATGCCTGACCAGGCGGTAGTGCAGTGAATAGAGTGTCAGACTGGAGGACCCAAGTTCAAAACCCCAAGGTCGCCGGCTTGAGCATAGGCTCATCAGCTTGAGCACAGGGTCGCTGGCTTGCTAGTAGGATCATAGACATGACCCCATGGTTGCTGGCTTGAGCCTAAAGGTTGCTGGCTTGAAGCCCAAGGGGATCACTGGCTCAGCTGTTGCGCACCCCTCCTCCCCCCGCATCAAGGCAGATATGAGAAAGCAATCAATGAACAACGAAGGAGCTGCAACAAAGAATTGATGCTTCACATCTCTCTCCCTTACTGCCTGTCTGTCTCTCTATATTCATTGCAGCGTTATTTACAATAGCCAAGATTTGGAAGCAGCCCAGGTAACCATCAGTAGATGAGTGGATAAAAAAGGGGTAGTATCTTTACACAATGAAATACGATTCAGCCATAAAAAATAAAAGAAGGAAATCCTACCCTCTGGCAACATGGATGAACCTGGCGAGCATTATGCTAAGTGAAATTAGCCAGTCAGGGAAAGACAAGTACCAAATGATTTTACGCCTATGTGGAATCTAATGAACAAAATGAACTAACAAGCAAAATAGAGACAGACTCATAGAGAGCAGACTAACAGCTGTTGAGGGGGCTGGATGGAGTTGGGGGAATTGAGCAAAAAAGAAAAGAGAAAAAACTCATGGACATGGACAACAGTGTGGAGATGGCTGTGGGGAGGGGGCTGGAGGAGGGCTTGGGGGAGATAGTGGTGACAGAAGGGAGACTTGACTTGAGCAGTGAACATGCAATACAGTGTACAGATGATGTGTTGTGGGATTGTGTACGTGAAACCTGTATATTTTTGTTTGTTTATAGATTTTATTCATTTGAGAGAGAGAGAGAGAGAAGGGGGGATGAGCAGAAAGCATCAGCTTCCATATTTGCCTTGGCTAGGCAAGCCCAGGGTTTTGAACCTACAACTTCAGCATTCTAGGTCAATGCTTTACCCACTGCACTACCATAGGTCAGGCCTGTATAATTTTATTATTAATCAGTGTCATCCCAATAAATTCATTAAAAAGGAAAAAAAAAGAACACATTTTCAGCCAGCTGGTCAGCCTTTTTTGTCTGAGTCAATAGAAGACTGAAAAATTATCTGCTCCATCTGCCCCATATCTCTGGCAAGAAATAAAAACATCATGCCCAAGTTCACCCTGTCCCTTTCTGACCATTGGTTCTCTGTCTCTTTTCTATGGCTCTTATTCCTTGAAAGCTAACCCTCTTCTTGCCTTTCATGCACCACTGGTCAGCCTCCAGGCACTGCCCTAAATATATCGAAGGTTCTTGGTATTCCTCTTCCTTTCCTCTTTTTTTCCAAACATCTTGGACAACTTAAACATATTCATCAGTGAACTATCCAACCCCTCAGCTTCATAATTTCCTGAACTTCTCTACTCTGTCAAACTTCACCTGCTTTTTTTTTTTTTTTTTTTTTTTTGTATTTTTCTGAAGCTGGAAACGGGGAGAGACAGTCAGACAGACTCCCGCATGCACCCGAGTGGGATCCACCCAGCACGCCCACCAGGGGCGATGCTCTGCCCACCAGGGGGCGATGCTCTGCCCCTCCGGGGCGTCGCTCTGCTGCGACCAGAGCCACTCTAGCTCTTGGGGCAGAGGCCAAGGAGCCATCCTCAGCGCCCGGGCCATCTTTGCTCCAATGGAGCCTTGGCTGCGGGAGGGGAAGAGAGAGACAGAGAGGAAGGAGGGGGGGGTGGAGAAGCAAATGGGTGTTTCTCCTATGTGCCCTGGCTGGGAATCGAACCCAGGTCCCCCGCACGCCAGGCCGATGCTCTACCGCTGAGCCAACCGGCCAGGGCCAAACTTCACCTGCTTTTAACTTTAGCTCTCCACTTATATAACCATATCCGATCCTTGTCAGTACCCCAAATCTCTGAAATCTTTCTGTACCAGTAGTTGTGCTAGACCCCGGGGTATGACCATAAATGCACTGCCCCTGCCCTCAAGAGTCTTACAGTGAAGTAAAGGAGAATTATATAATGATGTAGAGATATGAATTGGGTAGGGTGTTTTCACAATGCAGAAAATGGACAGTTCAGAAGGAAAAGTGTTCATCACATAGTGGAAGTGTTTGATTAGGGCATTTAGAGTAAGAGTGTGATGGGGAGAAAGGCAGGTTGAAGCAGCATGTGCTGAGGTCTAGAGCTATGACATAGTATGGTTTTACGTACAAATGAAGACTAGTGGAAGACAGAGCTAAAGAGGCAGGAAAGTCAGGTCATGGACAGTCTTAAGGGTTTGGTCTTGACAAAAATACTGTAATGCTAGTCTTTATCAAGCACTCACTGATTCTCTAATTCATTGAATCCTCCCAACAACCCTATACAGTTGGTGGTATTATTTCCATATTACAGAGGCATCTCCCTTTTTCTCATTTGCTTATCTCCTTTTAACCCTTTAGTCTCATTTCTCCTCACTCTTTTCCCCCCATTCCCTGTCCCTAGGCATGTAGGGACAGTATTTCCCTGTCCCACAGTATTTCATGTTCCCCTTTCATACATCTTTATGTTTTTTCTCATATTGTACTAATAGCATGGAATTCCTTCCCTTTATACACTGCTGAAAAAACTCTTCATTCTTTAAGACCCAGCTCCAGCTCCCCTCTTATGTGAAGTCTCCCTGAAAGCCAGTGTGTAGAATCAGTCCCCTCCTGCTGTGTGGGAAGGTGCTGTCTCCTATAGTCCCTTTGGCAAGTTGTATTCCAAGAGCAAAGCCACATAGAAGAGGAATAAATGTTTATGAACACAGAATTAGAAGTAATTGGGTTTGAAATGACATCTTTTGCTGACAGTTCTCAAACAACCTTTCCTTTTTTTTTTTTTTTGTAGCCAAACGAGTAAATGAGGTGATCGTGGGGAATGACCAGCTCATGGAGATCTGAGTTCTGAGCAAGTCAGACGCCTTCCTCTTGGCCTCCAGAACTACAGCTATTGGCTGGCCCACCTGTTTGACTCTGTATTTATTTCCTAATAAAGAAGGGCTTCCAAAGGCATGCTGGAGTCTTATGGAGTAGTGCCACGCTCCACATCAGGGAAGCTCCAGGGACAGTGTGTGTTCATGAGCCAGTGTGTAGAACAAAACAGGACACACACACACAAATAGGACACAATGGCCCTATTTTTTATTACCAGGCAGGGGCAGCAGTGTCCAGTGGTAAAGCTCTGAGGAGGGCTACTTTCTGACTGGCTGGTCTGGCCTAGTCCATAAAATCATATCACACCTAAGAGGATTGAAAGTACTTCAATCCCTGGCCCCTGAGCCTCAGCCCAGAACTTACTACTCTGTCCCCATACCTGCCACACAGATTCCCAGTCCCTGCCATCACCCCACCCCAGCCTCCCCCTCTAACCCTACTACCCCTCCTTACCCTCCCAGTCTGTAGCCAGTTTCTCTAACTCAGCCATTGTCCCTTAGAGACTCTTAAAGCAAGCCAAAGGCAGCACCTGCTTAGCCATCAAGCCTATGCTCACTGGTTTTAGTGGAGGCAAAATCAATAAAATTCATGGTCTGAACAGCCAGACCCTTTCCCACCTCCCCTTTAGTGAGATCTGTTCAGCTTGGTAAGGAAGAGCTAGGAAACTCTATCATAGTTTTCACTTCATCTTAGCCAAAAGGCCAGGAAGCAATATGGAAACATCGTGGTTTGAAATTCTTTCTGACTCTTCTCCAGCTGCACTCCTGTATAATTATATCTTAATTATACAGACTCTCCTGCTTCAGATAATTGAGGAATGAGATTTCCATACTCACAGCTCTTCTAGAGTCCTGTCCCCCTTCTCTTCACCACCCACTCCCAAACGCACTACTCCGCTCTTACCGTTCCCTGTGCTGCTTTTACAACCTCCAGGAGTTTGGTGGAAGATAAAAGTGGTTCCTGGGGTAAGATTTCACTTCTTAGATTGAACAAAGTGAAGGTTTCTCTTGATGTGCTCACTGTGGGTGGCAGTAATTATAAAAGTACTGGTTTCTACATTGCTTCAAAAATCTGAAGTCTCTCAAGTTCATTTAAGTAATCTTGCCTGAATCTTAATATTGTTCTCATTGAACTTGTGAGAGACTGACTAGATAAGCATTCCTTCCCTGCGGGATCTCCACCTCCACCAGCCTTCTTGGGAGCTCTGGAGCTCCACAGCTCCACATTCTTCCCACTGGTCAGAACAAGGTTCCTGAGAGTTTGCTAAAATGGTCCAGCAGAAGTGGTTGAATAGTACTGCAGCAGAGGTGGGAATCAAGAGCTTTGGTGGCACCCAAGGTGGTCCCCTTTGGCACTGAAATTAAATTTGTGGGGCCCAGCCTGACCAGGCGGTGGCGCAGTGGATAGAGCATTGGACTGGGATACAGAGGATCCAGGTTCGAGACCCCGAGGTCGCCAGATTGAGCGTGGGCTCATCTGGTTTGAGCAAAAAGCCCACCAGCTTGAACTCAAGGTTGCTGGCTCCAGCAAGGGGTTACTCGGTCTGCTGAAGGCTGGCGGTCAAGGCACATATAAGAAAGCAATCAATGAACAACTAAGGTGTTGCAACAAAAAACTAATGATTGATGCTTCTCATCTCTCTGTTCCTGTCTGTCTGTCCCTGTCTATCCCTCTCTCTCTCTGAAAAAAAAAAATTTGTGGGGCCCAGATGAAACTGCAGACAGTTGTGCCCTGGATGGAAGAAGCCTTGCCCTCTGTAATGTTGTTTGGCTTTGACCAAATCACTGCCTCTCCTCTTTCCCTGAATTTCCCCATCTACAAACTGGGAAAGTTGTACTGGGTAACATTTTTTTAAAGATTTTATTTATTGATTTTATGGAGAGGAGGGAGATGTGGAGGGTAAAGAGAAGTATCAACTCATAGTTGCTTCACTTAGTTGTCCTGTTGATCGCGTGTTGTACATGCCTTGATCCGGCAAGTCCAGGGTGTCAAACCAGCAACCTCAGCATTCCAGGTCTACACTCTATCCACTGCGCCACCACAGGCCAGGCAGGACTAGGTAACTTTTAAAGGCCCATCTTATTCTCAGGTTTTGTCCACCTCTCTCAGAGCTTTCTGACTTGAGGTCTGGGTAGCCTAAGAGGCCAGAGGACTGTTCCTTAACCACAGAAAGGGGATGGAGCTGGGTAGGTTTTAGTGGGGGGGATAATAAATTGATTAAACTGTCCCAGAGGCTTCCATACCTCCTCCTGACCTTCTCCTTTGAGCCCTAGGAACACCTGACAGGAAGTATAGGAAACCCCTTTCCTCTGCCTTCTACAAAAGCCCATGAGCAGCCCTTACTACAGGAAACAAACCAGTGCTGGGGAAACAGACAAAGCAAGGGTTCCCCAGGGGAAGGCCTTGCTGGGTTTGAGTCCCATCTGGGAGCAGCTACCAGCTCAGGACACTGCTGCTATTGTCTCTAATAATTCCAGGACTGGCTGGGTGCCCCAGATGCTTTGATTTCTCTTCTCTTTGCTCTGTTTGTCTGCCAGAAGGCAGGGACAGTTTTTGTTTCCTTTTGGCAGCAGCTACAGAGCGTTTGGGTATGTCTGAAATACAGTGTGCAACTGAATGTCCCCAGGCCAGCCACCTCTCTGTGGGACAGAAGCCAGAAGAGCCAGGCAGGAAAGAGTTGATAGGATCTGCCCTGCCTCTCCCAGTGATGCTCCATGAGGGAAGTGGAGGAGAGGAGGAAGGAGGCCTTCCTGCCAAATCAGGGAGGACTCTGGGGAGGGGTTGAGGAACAGGGTTCTGGCAGTGTGCCAGGTCAGACAAAATTTGATGGCTGCCACTCCAGGGAATTCTTCCTTTCCTCTACCTGCTGGCAAGAGCTCCCAGGAGCCTATAAGGGAATTGACTGCCAAGGTTGCCCCTCAAGCTTTCTCCCAAGGCCTGAGGCTAAACTTCCCAGTCCTCCTCCACCACATTATTCTTCCTGCGACATGCCCATCCACAGTGGGGGGGGGGGGGTCCTCTAGCTGAAGCCCCAAGAGCAGTCCTAGTTTAGAAGCTGTTTTTATTTCCAGAGGATTCTAGAGAGTATACTTTATCCGTAGCCATCCCTGCCCCTGAGGAGGTATATAAGCCCAGGCCTTTGTCTGCTGCTTACTAAATATATAGTTAAATGTGTTTGAGGGAGGGGGAGAAGAGTAGGAAGGACCACCCAGACAGAAGGTCTACAAGGCTCAGCTCCAATGGAGCCGAGGGGGGCGGGGGCTGAGCAGCAGAACACATTCTGCTGGAGGCCAGGATGACCTGTCCTCGACCTGAGCCGCTGCTCCCACCCAGAAGGATTGCATCATGGGCGTTTCTGCCATGGATAAATGGGGAGGTTCTGCTTTGATTCTTAGCCTCTTTCCCCCCACCCTCCAGGTGAAAGGCATTCTCTGATCTCTGGTTGCAGCCTCCAGCACTAGAGACTTAACAGTCATTACTGACCTAAAGCTGCCAACTGGAAGGGGCAAACATTCCCAGGCTTGGCCCCTAAACGTAATGGGTGGCAGTGAGGACTGCCAGAGCCCCTCTACATCTCAGGGTCACTGATGCTGCCTGGACCAGATAACAGAAGCCAACCCAAAGTGTGGTCAGTGAGAAGCTTAGGGAGCACCAAGGAAGGAAGGCCTGCCCAGGCTCCTTGCACTTTGGACCCTACCCTGAAGTTAGGCTGGTCACTTTTACCGTGGCGGGAGGGGGGGGGATACCTCACTTTTCCTGGCACTGTTCCTCAGCATATATATCACTTCATTTAATCATGTCAGTGTCAAGAAAGATTATACAACTTGCTCAAGGTCTTTAATCTCAGACCTTGAATCATATCTTTTAGATTCAGTCATCCTGCCACCTCTCTGATCCAATTCCTCACTACTAGAAATCTCCCTGAGTATTTCAGCTCACTGGTTTCCCTATGGTCTCTGTGCTCCCCCTTAAGCTATGAACGTTTAAAAAGCAGATACAGTGGTACCTTGAGATACAAGTTTAATTTGTTCTGTAACCGAGCTCGTAAGTCAGTCAACTCGTATATCAAACTAATTTCTCATGCAAATCAAAACTACAATGAGATACCACCTCACTCCTGTTAGATTAGCTATTATCAACAAGACGGGTAATAGCAAATGTTGGAGAGGCTGTGGAGAAAAAGGAACCCTCATTCACTGTTGGTGGGACTGTAAAGTAGTACAACCATTATGGAGGAAAGTATGGTGGTTCCTCAAAAAACTGCAAATAGAACTACCTTATGACCCAGCAATCCCTCTACTGGGTATATACCCCAAAACCTCAGAAACATTGATACGTGAAGACACATGTAGCCCCATGTTCATTGCAGCACTGTTCACAGTGGCCAAGACATGGAAACAACCAAAAAGCCCTTCAATAGAAGACTGGATAAAGAAGATGTGGCACATATACACTATGGAATACTACTCAGCCATAAGAAATGATGACATCAGATCATTTACAGCAAAATGGTGGGATCTTGATAACATTATAAGGAGTGAAATAAGCAAATCAGAAAAAAACAAGAACTACATGATTCCATACATTGGTGGAACATAAAAATGAGACTAAGAGACATGGACAAGAGTGTGGTGGTTACCAAGGGTGGGGGGGGAGGGAGGACATGGGAGGGAGGGAGGGAGAGAGTTAGGGGGAGGGGGAGGGGCACAGAGAACTAGATAGAGGGTGACGGAGGACAATCTGACTTTGGGCGAGGGGTGTGCAACATAATTTGATGACAAAATAACCTAGACATGTTTTCTTTGAATATATGTACCCTGATTTATTAATGTCATCCCATTACCATTAATAAAAATTTATTTAAAAAAAAAAAAAAAAAAAAAACTAATTTCTCCCATTTAAAATAACTGAAATAGATTTAATCCATTCCAGCCCTGTGAAACATCCCCAAACCATCCTAAATTACAAAAAAAGACATGTTTTTAATTAAGAAACACACATGTATACTTTACCAATGCATGACAAAATATATGAAATAAAAGAAAAAAGTTATTTAGTACTGTATTCTTACCTTGGAGACAGAAGAGTACAGCTAATGGAGGTGAATGGTGGAGGAGGGAGGGAAGGAGGAAGGGATGCAGGCACTGTAGATGCAAACTAAAACTGCACTTTCTTAACACTAAATGTAAACTAAAACTACATTTTCTTTAAACAAAACTAAAACTGCACTTTCTTTACTTAAAATAAACCACAAAAATTTAATTGTAAAAAAAATGCACTTTCTTAACTTTAAACTTAACCTAAGCTTAATATTATGTATATTTCATTTAATCATCACCTGTTTTTGTCTTTTTGGCTGCACTTTCGGCACTTTCACTTCTAGGACTTGAATAAATATCTATCCAAAGAGGTTTGCTTTTGTCTGCCCTTTAAAATTTTATGGAAATGTAACAAACAAGTGTCATTAAAAAGTGCTGAGCCTGACTAGGTCGTGGCGCAGTGGATAGAGCATCGGACTGGGATGCGGAAGGACCCAGGTTCGAGAACCTGAGGTCGCCAGCTTGAGCGCGGGCTCATCTGGCTTGAGCAAAGAGCTCACCAGCTTGGACCCAAGGTCGCTGGCTCCAGCAAGGGGTTACTCGGTCTGCTGAAGGCCGGCGGTCAAGGCACATATGAGAAAGCAATCAATGAACAACTAAGAAGTCGCAACACGCAACAAAAAAAAAAAAAAAAAGTGCTGAAGCAGCCGGTCAGCTTAGCGGTAGAGCGTCGGCCTGGCGTGCGGGGGACCCAGGTTCGATTCCCGGCTAGGGCACATAGGAGAAGCGCCCATTTGCTTCTTCACCCCCACCCCTCCTTCCTTTCTGTCTCTCTCTTCCCCTCCCGCAGCCAAGGCTCCATTGGAGCAAAGATGGCCCAGGCGCTGGGGATAGCTCCTTGGCCTCTGCCCCAGGCGCTACAGTGGCTCTGGTCGCGGCAGAGCGACGCCCCTGAGGGGCAGAGCATCGCCCCCTGGTGGGCAGAGCATCGCCTCTGGTGGGCGTGCCGGGTGGATCCCGGTCGGGCGCATGCGGGAGTCTGTCTGACTGTCTCTCCCCGTTTCCAGCTTCAGAAAAATACAAAAAAAAAAAAAAAAAAAAGTGCTGAAGCAGGCCTGACCTGTGGTGGCGCAGTGGATAAAGCACCGACCTGGAAATGCTAAGGTCGCCGGTTCGAAACCCTGGGCTTGCCTGGTCAAGGCACATATGGGAGTTGATGCTTCTTGCTCCTCCCCCCCCCCTTCTCTCCTCTCTCTCCCTCCCCCTCTCTCTCTCCCTTCTAAAATGAATAAATAAATTAATTAATTTAAAAAGTGCTGAAGCACAACCAGTTGAAACTTTTTCTGGGTGTTTCTTTTCAATGAAACTTGAAAGCTTCTCCCACATTACCAGCATGTCTTTAACTTCGCTTGTAGAAATCACTTCCTCCAACTCTACCTCCTCCTCACTACTAATCTCTTGCAGAAGCTCCATATGTTGCATCATCTATAGCTCCTTCAACTCCTCAGTTGAGAGTTCCTCCTCATGTTCCTCCACGAGCTCATTTATGACACCCTCATCTACCTCCAGACCCATCGACTTTTCGAGGGACACAATCTCCTCCAAGGCTTCTACCTCGGTGTCAGTTTCTGGTTCAAATCCTTCGAAGTCCCTGTCTGCAACAACATCAGGCCATAACTTTTTCCATGCTGAGTTCAAAGTTCTTCTTGTAACCTCTTGCCATGCCAAGTCAATAATGCGTAAACATATCACAATGTTGTAGTGATCTTTCCAAAACTCTCGAAGGCTTAGAATTGTATTCTCAGTCGCCTCAAAGCAGTGGAACAAGTGCTTTATGTAAAGTTGTTTTTTGTTGGGGTTTTTTTGTATTTTACTGAAGTTGGAAACGGGGAGGCAGTCAGACTCCCACATGCACCCAACTGGGATCCACCTGGCATGCCCACCAGGGGACAATGCTCTGCCCATCTGGGGCGTCACTCTGCCACAACCAGAGCCATTCTAGCGCCTGAGGCAGAGGCCAGAGAGCCATCCTCAGCACCCGGGCCAACTTTGCTCCAATGGAGCCTTGGCTGTGGGAGGGGAAGAGAGAGACAGAGAGGAAGGAGAGGGGGAGGGGTGGAGAAGCAGATGGGCGCTTCTCCTGTGTGCCCTGGCTGGAAATCAAAACCGGGACTCCCGCACGCCAGGCCGACGCTCTACCATTAAGCCAACCAGCCAGGGCAAGCTTTTTAAAGTTGGAAATGACCTGCTGATCCATAGATTGCAAGATTGAAGTCATGTTGGGTGGGAGGTAGAGGACTTTCACAAATTTAAACTCATCGAGAATGTCATCTTCAGGACCAGGTGGGTGGGCTGGAGCATTATCAAGGATTAGTAATGCTTTCATCGGGCGTTTATTTTCTTGAAGATATTTCTTCACTGCAGGACCAAAGATGAGATTTACCCATTCAATAAAAAACTGCTGCATAACCCATGCCCTAGCATTGGCACACCACATAACCTGCAGTTTTTCTTTAAGAATCTTGTGAGTCTTAAAGGCTCGAGGATTTTCGGAATGATACACTAGCAGTGGCTTTACTTTACAATCACTGCTAGCATTTGCACACAATGCAAGGGTCAGACGGTCCTTCATGAGTTTATGCCCTGGAAGCTTCTTCTCTGCAGTGATGAAAGTCCTCAGGGGCATTTTTTTCCAAAACAATCCTGTTTCATCACAGTTAACACTTGTTGGGGGATGTAGCCTTCTTTTGCAATAAGCGCAGCAAAACGTGCGATGTACTCCTCAGCTACCATAACGTCAGCACTCACAGCTTCACCATGCCTCACCACCAAGTGGATGCCAGATCTCTTCTTGAAATTTTCAAACCAGGCATGACTTGCCTTAAATGCATCTTCTGCTGCCTCCTTTGAGGTTGATGGGGTTTTTTATTCTTTTTCAGAGACAGCGAGAGTTATAGAGAGGGATAGACAGGGACAGACAGTCAAGAACGCAGAGAGATGAGAAGCATCAATCATCAGCCTTTCATTGTGGCACTTTAATTGTTCATTGATTGCTTTCTCATATGTGCCTTGACCGTGAGCCCTCAGCTGACTGAGTAACCCCTTGCTCAAGCCAGCGACGTTGGGTCCAACTGGTGAGCTTTGCTCAAACCAGATGAGCCCTGCTCAAGCTGGCGACTGCGGGGTCTCGAACCTGGGTCCTCCGCATCCCAGTCCGATGCTCTATCCACTGCGGCACCACCTGGTCAGGCTTTCTATTATTTCTTGCTTTACTTCTATCGACATCATTTTCTTCTTCTCACCACTGCCCTTTACACTCACTTTCTTCGGCCCCATGATAGCACACAAAAAAAGTTAGTAAAAAATGCAAAAATGACTCAAGAACCAGTACAGCGCACAAGATTTGACTTGATTCTGGGGGTAACACGTGAGAAAGAAGGAGATGCTGGTGTTGTGCTGCCGATACTGGACCCATGCGCCAATGCGCCCACTAGCGGCAGCTTCCCAAATCACGACTCGGATCTCGAACAAAAATAGGGACCGAGTCGCAGCTCGTATCTTAAAAAATAAATAAATAAAATAAAATAAAATAAAAAATAAAAAATAAATTTTTATGTTAATCTACCCGTATCTCAAAGTACCACTGTACTCTGCAACCCTAGAGTTTAGCAAAGGGGCAAGACACACTGCTCACAAAAATTAGAGGATTTTTTTAGCGCTTATATTCATTTTGAAACATCCCCTGATTTTTATGAGCAGTGTAAAAGAAACCCTAAGGGATGTTTGTCTCGTTAATCAGTGATAAGCTGTACTCCTTGGTGATAATGAATTTAGATTGCTTTTCTCTTGTTATTCTTTGTACAACTTTTCTCATTTGGGTCCAAAACACATACCTCGGTCCAGTAGAAGTGACAGTGAAGCAGGCTGCTTGTAGAGAGAAAAGAGGAGCTTCTACTTCCCCTTCTGTTCCCTGGGGCCTGTGGCTTTAACTCACCCTGGATGAGCTCAGCTGCACTCAGGAAATCACTTTGTTGGGGAGAAGAAAGGTCATTTTAGGGCTTGGAACAGAGCACTGGGGCCTGAGTTGGAATGGTTTGGAAATGCAGCCAGTTTCTCCCAATCTGGCCTTTGAACCACAAAGCAAAAAGTTTTCTCAGTAGGCAGGCCCTATGCGGGAACATGCTGGACTTCACCACGGTTGTTAGCAATGGTAGGCCTGCTGCAGAAGCAGAGTCCCAAGGCCCAGGCAATTACAAATCTATATAACTCCGTGGACCTATGTCTTGCAGAGTCTGATAAGAAGGAAGGCAATCTCAAGAGCTACTTACAGCAAATTCTCTCCACTTGCAATCCAGCCATACCCACCTTTGATTATAGCCCCAAAAGCAATGTAGAGGCCCATACAGCCTAGTTTGGAGGCTATTTCTATTTCCAGAAAATTGCTCAGAGTATGTACTGTTTTTATCCACAGCAGGACCCACTTCTCTATGACAGGGAGAAAAAAAGTGCTGTGCACATATGCTGCTTTTAGTGCATAACTTCTACTTGGCCAACAGCATCATACATGTAGTCATTGTTCCACAGGCATTTTGCTACATGAATGGATCTGTGGAAGTGGCAAATCTATCAGGGGTTTCACCCCCTCAGCCTAAAGGTTTCCTTTCCCCAGGACTGAGGCTCTGGAGCTGAAGAGCAGTTTGGCAATCTGTAAGGAGAGCCATAAGAATGTTCTACTTTTTGACCCAACACCCTCACTTCTGGGAATCTATCCTAAGGACAGTCTCCAAATGATTGATAAAAAGACTATGTAGTAACATAAAATATTTATGATGTAATGATAAACAAGTCTAGAAGAAATGACCAAGAAATTGGCTGAGGATAATAGTGATTGTGTTAAGAGTAGTGATTTTTTTTTTTTTTTTAGAGTAGTGAATTTATTGGAGATTCTTTTTTCCTAAACTTCATTGGTTTTTTTAAAAATGTATTGATTTCAGGGAGAGAAGAAGGAACAGAGAGATACAGGAATATCAATCTGTTGCCTTATGTGCCCTGACCAGGGATCAAACCGGCAACCTCTATGCTTCCGGATGATGCTTTAGTCAACTGAGCTATTCAGCCAAGGCTAGAATACTGATTTTACCGTCTCTGCCACTCAGTTTAAACAGCCAGGAACCTGGCAGAAACAGCACACTCAGATGGGATTGTTGATGAAAATTTAATAAAGGGACTATTCCCTGTTTCCAGCCCTTTCCACCCTGGTTTCTGCACATCTCAATGACTCACTCAACAATGATCAAGCACCTACTTTATTGCCTAATGAGAGAGGCAAACTTTCAAGTACAAAAATTGTCATAAATGCAATAAGGAGTGCAAAGGAAGAAGCAAACTGTCTGGAAGGAGGTGTGAATCAAGGAAGGCTTCAAAGAGGAGTGATTGATGCATATCCAGTTTTGAAGTTTGCCAAGACAAAAGGGCCACAACACGTACAAAGGCGGAAATGCAAGGCATAACATGGTCCTTGTAGGAAATTCCCTGGGCTCTGCAGGGCTGTAAGAAACATTGGGTGGGTATGAAGAAACTAGGAGATAAGGCTTTGGTTAGATCATGCTGAGCGCTATGCTCCAAGAGGGCTTTCTGTTTTGGAGTTAACATTTAAATTTTAGACAGACGGATCTGGCCTCAGTGGAGAGAGTGGGCTGGATGGGGCAAGAATGGAGGCAGAAAAGAGTGAAAAAGATTTGGATCTAGGCTGGGTTGACTAGTCGATACCCTTCCGCAGCACCGGCCGCTCCTGTCTTATACTTGGCTAAAGCCCTGCCTCTCCGGGATCTCCCTCCCTCCTCCTCCCCGAGGACCCCGCGGGCGGGCGGGGAAGCTCAGCAAGGGGTGGCCCTACCTGGGTGGTCTCTTGTGCTACCCCCGGCGGCTCCGTTGCCTAGCAGCGAATCCGGCTGCGCGGATCCGGGTAATTTGCTGAGCCCTTCAGCCAATAAGAGAGAGTCCTCCTTGCCCTCTCCCTTTTTCTGGGGCTGCGGACGCCTCCCCGGCACTGTGGTCTCCACTTCGAGCCGCGCTTGCAGTCACAGGCTGGTAGCTCTTGGGGCACCCGGGACTATTCCGGACACCGCGTGCGCCCCAGGCCCACACCGCTTTGCAACTCCACTGGTTCACAGCGACCGCAGCACGCCCGCACCCGACCCTCACCCCACGCCGAGCGCCTAAAGACCCCGCTGAATCCCTACGCGGGCCCAGCGGTACAGGGGGATCAAGCCAGCCTATGGGGGCTCTCAGATAACGCGGGTTGGGGGCACCTAGGCCCCCCACACACCCCCGCCAACATGGCTCGGCCGCGGTCCCTCGGGGAGCCACCCCCGGACTACACGCCCCCATCTAGAACCGCAGCACCCCAGGTGAGTGGAGGGGAAACCTGAAGAAGGAAGATTGGGGACCGGTTCTAGGGACCCCAAGTCTGTCACTCAGGCCCGTGCAGGGTGGGATATCTCTAAATGCCTTGTGTTACTGCCTGCCCGGGAAAGGGGTGTGTGTGTGTGTGTGTGTGTGTGTGTGTGTGTGTACGTACTTTGGCATCTGTCCCGTAAGAGTGTCTGTGAGTTCACCCCTGTCCAGCTGAGAACAGGTGTGTATGTATGTATCCTACTCAGAAAACGGGTCTCTGCCTTCCTCAGATGTGTTTTGAGTGGGAGGACAGGGAATGCAATTAAGTCATTCCAAGTTCCAAGGCTTTGTATCTGCGTAGGTCCTCGTGTCCTGAATCCAGACAGTAGAAGCTAGGGCTTGGCAGAGGGTATACATATAGAGGAAAGGAAACGATTCCATGCCTTGTTGCAATAATGCCTACTGATCCTTCTCTTTCCATCCCAGATCCTAGTTGGGAGCCTGAAGGCTCCGCTCTGGCTTCGTGCTTACTTTCAGGGCCTGCTCTTCTCTCTGGGCTGCAGGATCCAGAAACACTGTGGCAAAGTACTCTTCTTGGGACTGTTGACCTTTGGGGCCCTGGCACTGGGTCTCCGTGTGTCTGTCATTGAGACAGACCTAGAACAGCTCTGGGTTGAAGGTGAGTTCTGGACACTGACCATAGCTGCTTGGGTATGGTGAGCAGGGTGCGGAGCTGGCTACTGGATTCTAGTAGACTTGGCTCTGGGTCTGGAGTGGGCACCTGCATGGCTGACCCCCGGTAGCCGGGAGCACTGTTCCCTCCCACAGCCATAAGTGAACAACTGCAGGTGATAGAGCCCTGTGGATGGGTATATAGAATAGTCATCTGTGAGTGTGTGTATGTATGTATTTAGCATTTATTGCCCAGCTTTTATGTTTATTTTTTTAACTGCATGACAGTGTTTGCAAAAGCAACTAAAAAAGACCCATCTTTGCCCTGGCCAGTTAGTTCAGTGGGTTAGTGTTGTCCCAAGACGCAAAGGTTGCAGGTCTGATCCGCAGTCAGGGCGCATGAGAAGCAACCAGTGAGTGCACAATTAAGCGGAACAACAAATAAGTATTTTCTCTCTCTCTCAAACCAATCAATAAATAATAATTTTTTAAAAACATGTAAAAAAATAGAAATAGATCAATTTTTTTAGTAGCAAGGAAAGTAAAATATGTACTGGAATATAACATACAATATAATACAAAGCAGAATATGACTATGTTGTATAAGAGAAGGCAGGGAGAGATCACATCTGACCAGAAGAACCGGAAAAGTTAGAACTGGAGGGCCAGAGAAACTGAGTAAATCACCTGGTAGGGCTCCAGAGAGAGGTCCCATGAACTCAGGGCCC
This sequence comes from Saccopteryx bilineata, assembly GCF_036850765.1. Taxonomy (NCBI): domain Eukaryota; kingdom Metazoa; phylum Chordata; class Mammalia; order Chiroptera; family Emballonuridae; genus Saccopteryx; species Saccopteryx bilineata. Next base: position 257,356,443 of record NC_089492.1, read on the forward strand.
CTGCAACCGTTTAGGAAATCTGCATTTTAAAGCAACAGCAGGCTCTAAGGGGATCAAATCCTCACTTCCTAAGAAGTATTAGATAAAAATGATTTTTTATTAATGATTTTGGCATAACTCTCTCCTTTACTGGGGCCTGGTTTCATATGGCTACCCTTTAAGTCAAACTCCCCTCCACTTGCCTAAAATTGTGCGTTTGTGGGTTCACCCAAACCTCCCCCAGCCCGGGCCCACACCCAAGGGCAGGGCCCAGGTTAAAGTCTCACACCCTTGAGTTATTTCAAATGCTGGCAAGCTCCAGGATCCAGAGCAGATGTTCCTTGGAGCCTGCCTGCTTGTTGGGCTCTCACACCCCATCCCCACCCTACCCCCAGCCCTCTGCAGACTCTCACATACATGCACACTCTAGGCCCTGGGGTCCAGAGCAGATGTTTTTCTGTGCCTGCCTGGCTGCCCCCAGCCCCAGGACACATGTGCATACATGCACATACACAATAGCCCCACCCACACCACTCCTTTCTGGGTGGTCCCAAATTACTCTTGAATTTCCTGCCATAATAGAGGCTGTCTCCCCCCCTCCCTCCTTCTCCATTCCCCAGATTTTCCCCATCTCAACACAGCTTGAACTTCCATGTTTCTTCATCCTCTCACCTATACTCCAGCACAGGACAGGCTAGATCCCAACAGATTTTTGCTGTTTTACGTGGAAGAGTGGTGTAAGAGGGTGGTAGCCAATTCCTAGGACTTTTTCCTTTATTTTAGCATACCCTCCTGTCCTGTATTGGCTAGGACTGGGGTTGAGGTAAAAGCAGTGACCCAGACCTGGTCTTTTCTCTGTAGAAGCTCTGTAGTTGAGCTTCTCCCAGCAACGCCCTAAGCAGTGAGGAGCTAATCAAGGTGAGGATTGAAAGGTATGCTCTATTCCTTTCCATTTTGCTAATACAGAAGGCAAAGAAAGAAGCAAGACACTGGCTATCAGAGTTCTGGACCAGAGTTCAGGGTCCTCTCCAGCTTTGCCATGGTGAAAGTTGGAATATGACTTGTCCTCCCTGATCAATTTTAAAATAAAACTAAAGGGCTCACAGATAGATTGTTAAAATAAAAATCACAACATATAGCCCAACTAGTACTTACGGAAACAGCCAGTGATAGAGAGGGTTTGCAGTTGGAGCTGTCCCTGAAGATAAGATGCATATAGCCGTTCTCTCTAGAAGGCAGGAGATGGCCACACAGCAGCAGTTGGTGGAACCAGTATCCACTGAAACACCAGGTTTTCTTTCTAAACCTCGGAGGTCCGTCTCAGTTCTCTTTGCTCACTTAATTGGCATAAAACCAGCAAATTTTTCCTTCTTAACATCTCTCATAACAGACCCTCCTTCCCACCTTTGTGGCCATTGCTGTAGTTGAAGCCTTTGTTAGTCTCTGGCTGTGCACTTCTGATTTAGAATACTTTTAGCCACATGAAAGAGAAAGAAAGGAAAGGAGGGAGGAAAGAAGGAAGAAGATTGATGTTTTATTCCCGTAACAAGAGATCTGGCAGTAGACAGTGAAGACATTCCAGAAGTTTAATTCAGCAACCAAAGGACATCAGCAAGGACCCGGGTCCTTGTTGTCTTTCTCCTCTGTCTTCTTCAGTATTTGGGCTTTTGTCCTTGGGCTTATCCCCTTGTTGTGACTGCTTCAGTGGCAGGAAAAAAAAAGTCCCTCTCTTGCATCCCTTTTTGAAAATGAGGAAAAATTTACCAGAACCTCCCAGCTGACTTCTCATATGGTCACTTTGGCAAGAATGTGTCGCATCCTATGCCTGAATCCTTCACTGGGCAAAGGCAGTGGAGTTCCTGTGATGGACTTCTCATACTAGTAAAATTTCAACCCCTGGAGGCTGGGGAGAGGCCCAGCTGCCCTGAATCACTAGGCTTTTCAGAGAATGACCCAACAAAATCAAGGTCTGTTGTAGAAGTAGCTGATCTTTCTGTCCCTCTTACCTTCAAATCTGCCTCCACACTGCCCTCCTGTGGTGCATCTAAATCTTGCCAAGTCAGTCCCCAGTGAGGCTTTCTTCCGCTTTCTGCTAGGTTCTGGGGAGGCTCCAGAATAGAGTGCAAGCTTCTTAGCACTCTCTCGGCCCTCCATAATCTAATTCTTGATTGCTTCTGCATCATTGTCTCAGCCTCGCTCTTAGCAGTCCAGCACTGCTTAGCCTTTGGCAGTTCCCTGCACACACTTGGTCCAGAGTGCCTTTTCCTGACTTCTTCCTATGGCCAGTTCCCATTTCTCATTCACTACCCAGCCTCAGAATATATTGTTAGGTGATGAAAAAGTCAGGTCATCTCACATCTGCTCAGAGCCTGCCGCGGCTCCCATTTCACTCAGTGACAGCCTGACACCCTACAACAGCTTATAGGACCTAACAGATGAAATTTCTAGACCAAAGATTATGAACACTTATGAGGGTCTTGATACATATTGCAATATTGCTTTCCCCAAAAATATTGTATCAAATCACATTCCCATGGTACTCCTGTAATCCAGCAATGAGTACTATGAATTTTTTGTTGTTAATTTGATAATTTATTGCTCTTTTCATTTGCATTTATAGGATTACCTTTTTTCCCATGCTGGCTAACCAGTTATATCCTCCCTTTTGTAGGCATAAACGTTTTTTAAAATGTCCCTTTTGATGCCTCCTCCATACTCCTACTTCCTCCCTCAGTTCTTTCTCATTTTTCTGTCACGTCATTTCCCTCCCAGCAACTCTTGAATACTAACTCCATATCTGTGCTGTGTACTTGCTGGGCAATTTCCTAAGTACTTTGCCTGCACTGATTCTAATTCTACCAAGGTAGGCATTGTCCCCATTTTATAGATGAGAAAATTGAGAGTCAGAGACGAAGTAATTTGCCCCAAGCACAGACAAGATGCCAGAGCCAAGGCTCAGAGCCAGGTCTGTATGGAGCCTTCGTGCTCTCCCTAAACCCGCTGTCTCTTCTGCCTGCATAATACATCCCAGTTCGTCTGTCCTCATGTCTGTCGTCATCGTCAGCCAAGGTTTATCTTTTCCTCATTTTTACTGAGGATTCTTTGTTCTCTTTGATGTTGTGTTTTAAGTTGTCAGGGTTTCTTCTTCCTGCTTTGTTATTAGCTCTCTCTGGATTCCTTCCTTCTCCCATGTCTCCTTCCCTTCAGCCCTGGGAGCTCCTCTCTGCTCTCCCTCCTGTCCCTCCTCGTGGCAGCTCTGGCTTGAGCTTGGTGAAATGCACACGGTAGTACCGGCATGGGAGAGGTGTCGGCATCAGGGAAGGAAGAAAAAGTAGCTGGAAGGGGGCAGGGCGGCTGTGTGAACCGGGATGCGTGAGGGGAGGACCAGGAATCTGATGGGGGGGGGGGCGATAAGCACATAGGCAATCTGTTTGGGCAGGTTACCAAGGTTTGGGGCTCTCGTGAGTGAGAAGATGACATGGGTGTGAGAAAGAGATTGGCAAGCATGATGATCCTGGGTGGGACCAGCATCTCAGAGAAGCAATACCTGTGGGCCCCAGGGGTGCCGTGATCAACAGGAAGAGGCAGAAAGTGGGCCCAAGACCAAGTCCACCAAGCCTTGGGGTGGTTTGGCACTGTCCCTCGCCCTCCAAACCAGTCAAGTCATATCCCCTCACAGCGACCTCGCCTCCCCCAAGCCCCAGTGACAGAGCCTGACTCCGTGGCCAGCGTAATGCAAGACGTGAGCAGTGCTGAGATCACGGAGACTGAGGCAGCCCTGGCCCTGGGACTCCCTGTTGTCTGGACAGTGAGACTGATGAAAGGGATCAGGAACCCTTTCTTCCCCTTGTCCCACTTTGCTCTCACCTCTGCCAGGGTACATGAGCTGATTCCACGTACCCTACATGAGTGGGAGCAGTATGGTGACGGCACCCACTGAAAGACTGATCCTCCCCTCACTGTGCCGCCTCCAGGCCCACGGTTACCAGCCACTCCCATTCCTGCCCTCTTACAGAACGTTTACAAAAGACGTTACATGGACAGAAATCTCTGCCTGGGGCAACCTGAACTAAGAACCAGCCGCAGCCCCCAGATCTGTTTTTCAGGAGACCCTCCTAGTGGCGGCCTCCCTGTTGGCCGCTTTTGTCCTCTTGTCTTCCCCACCAGAGCAGAAAGGAACTGAGTGAGGGCCCCCTGGGCAGGATACCCCCATGACCACAGCCCAGGCCCAGCTCCTACTGAGCACTCTTTTTTTTTATTATTATTTTTATTTTTTTCATTTCAGAGAGGAGAGGGAGAGACAGAAAGAGAGAGAGAGAGAGAGGAGAGACAGAGAGAGAGAAGGGGGAGGAGCTGGAAGCATCAACTCCCATATGTGCCTTGACCAGGCAAGCCTGGGGTTTCGAACTGGCGACCTCAGCATTTCCAGGTCAATGCTTCATCCACTGCGCCACCACCACAGGTCAGGCCTGAGCACTCTTTTTTTTTTTTTTTTTTTTTTTTACAGAGAGTGAGTCAGAGAGAGGGATAGACAGGGACAGACAGGAATGGAGAGAGATGAGAAGCATCAATCATTAGTTTTTCACTGAGTGTTGCAACACCTTAGTTGTTCATTGATTGCTTTCTCATATGTGCCTTGACCGTGGGCCTTCAGCGGACTGAGTAACCCCTTGCTGAAGCCAGCGACCTTGGGTTCAAGCTGGTGGGCTTTTCCTCAAACCAGATGAGCTTGCACTCAAGCTGGCGACCTCGGGGTCTCGAACCTGGGTCCTCTGCATCCCAGTCCGATGCTCTATCCACTGCACCACCACCTGGTCAGGCCTGAGCACTCTTTTTTAAGTTATTTGCCCCAAACCTAGCCAACCCAGTTCACGCTTATATCTTAAACCTTAGACCCTGCAAGCATCCCATAGCGCTCAACTGAGGCTTCTGGCTTCCTGGCCGAACTCCAGATCCTGAGCAGAGGGGCAGGAGCCTGGGCAGTCAGAGTGGCCGTCAGCGGGAAGGTGGTGGTTCCTCTCAGCAGCACTTCTCCCGCCTGTCCTGCGAGGTCTTCCTGGGTCAGGGTCCCACGTTCCCCAGAGCTCTCATCCACGGTTGCCCCCAGCTTTCTCTCTCTGCTCTGGCAGTAGGCAGCCGGGTGAGCCGGGAGCTGCAGTACACCAAGGAGAAGCTGGGGGAGGAGGCTGCCTACACCTCCCAGATGCTGATACAGACCCCGCGTCAGGAGGGAGAGAACATCCTCACGCCTGAGGCACTTCGCCTCCACCTCCAGGCAGCCCTCGCGGCCAGTAAAGTGCAAGTATCACTCTATGGAAAGTGAGTCTGGCAGATCCCCTAAGCACTGGGGGTGAGGCATGCTGTGGCAGGCCTCGAGTCCCCTCCTCTGCTGCTGATCTCCTGTGCCCCTGGCTGCTGCAGGTCCTGGGATTTGAACAAAATCTGCTACAAGTCAGGAGTTCCCCTAATAGAAAATGGAATGATTGAGCGGGTGCGTATCCTGAGCTGTGTTCTGAGACTGGAAGGAGGCGGAACCTTTTCCGCAGTAGAAGGGGGCTCAGAAAGCCTCCAGAGGCTAGAATTGGGAGGTGGGCGTTGTAGAGGGCGCCCTACAAAGGTCATGGAGCCCAGAGACAGTACTGATGTGGCCTGGGGTGTCCCTGGCAGATGATTGAGAAGCTGTTCCCGTGTGTGATCCTCACCCCCCTCGACTGCTTCTGGGAGGGAGCCAAACTCCAAGGGGGCTCTGCCTACTTGCCGTGAGTGCCACCACAGCTGCTCCCAGGGCCCTGCCTTGTCTTCTGTGGGGACTTCTTCAGCAGAAAAGAGGGGTGGGAGTAAAGACGGGATCAAAACCTTACCAAGGCGTAATGACCTCCCAGGCCAGAGTCAGAGCATGGGCTCTCCCATCCCTTCCACATCCCCATCTCCTCACTCCAAGAAAAGGCAGGCCTGTCTTACTTAAACAGAACAAAACATCAAGATATATATAAGACCTTAGCAAACGAGGAAAAGATCCCAGGAAAGAGACTTTGCCAGAGAGAGTTAAGTTAGCTAGGTATCAGCTAAGCTGTTGCCCAGGCCAGAAAGAAAACCTGTTAGAGGCAAGTGCCTGTATGGTTATGTATCCAAACTAAGGGTAGATGGCTTGTGAAGGGGCTCAGTTGGTCTTTTCTCATCCTTTCCCATGTGTCCTGATGTTCACCTCAGCCCCGTGCATCCAAGCACAGTCCCTGCAGCAGACCGCCAGGTCTGGGAAGCTGAACCTTCTATACCTTACCTTCCAAATGGAGGAGGGCGGGCTACAGCGTGGGTCCCCTAGCAGCACTTTGGAGAATGGGAATTGATCCCTGATTCTCACCAGCCATGGGCTCTTCCCTCAGCGGCCGTCCCGACATCCAGTGGACCAACCTGGATCCTGAGCAGCTGCTGGAGGAGCTGGGACCCTTTGCCTCCCTTGAGGGCTTCCGGGAGCTACTTGACAAGGCACAGGTGGGACAGGCCTACGTGGGGCGTCCCTGTCTGAACCCTGATGACCTTCACTGCCCGCCTAGTGCTCCTAACCATCACAGCAGGCAGGTGGGTTCCAGCCAGGTCTGCCAGGGAAAGGCTGTCTTTCTTCCCTTTTCCCTCCTTGTATGTTCCTCTGTTATGAGAGAGAACAGATCATGCTCTGAGCTCTGCCTTCTATTTCCTGGGTATTGTTACCCAGTCTCCACTGTGCTGGACACCTGAGGGTTCTTATTCAGTTCTCCTAAGGAACCCTCAAGTGGCATATGAGTCCCTTTGTTATTTTCTAAGCCCCGAAAAGCCACTCTATTCAAATAGATTTATACAGGGAAACAGGACGAATTAGCTAAGCACAAGTATCATACCTAGTTTCCTGAGTGTTTTTGTGGCCCCGTGAATGTGCACCTTTTGCAAAACCCACTAATTATGTCAGCTCCTCCCAGCAGCCTATTCCCAGGCCCCTGCTCCCCCTATGGCCTCTCTGCAGGACACAAGCCTACACTTAAAGCATTGGCAGAAAGCTCAGGAGACAGTTAGCTACACTTCAGGCCTACAGAGCCTCATGGTTCCTGAAGGTAGCAGCTCAGGGACACCAGTTACCACAGCCAGGGCCTTGAGTAATACACCCCGCTGTCCCCTCTAGGCTCCCAGTGTGGCTCAGGAATTGAGTGGGGGCTGCCACGGTTTCTCCCACAAGTTCATGCACTGGCAGGAAGAATTGCTGCTGGGAGGCATGGCCAGAGACCCCCAAGGACGTCTGCTGAGGTATGGCCTCCCTCGGGATTTGGCAAGGGGGCCCCAGGCTGGGACTCCATACTCTGATTCCAGGCAGCTCTATCAAAAGCCCCCTGCATGCCCACACTTGAGTGTTCCGGCAGCTCTGACACCTAATTCTCCTGCCCCACTCACCAGGGCAGAGGCCCTGCAGAGCACCTTCTTGCTGATGAGTCCCCGCCAGCTGTATGAGCACTTCCGGGGTGACTACCAGACACATGACATCGGCTGGAGCGAGGAGCAGGCCAGCACAGTGCTGCAGGCCTGGCAGCGGCGCTTCGTGCAGGTCAGTGTGGCGAAGGGCAGAACGGTGCCCGGAGGCCCCTCCCTCCCCTCCCTCCCCTGCCCCTCAGATCCACCCTGTCTCTCCAGCTGGCCCAGGAGGCCCTGCCTGAGAACACGTCCCAGCAGATCCACGCCTTCTCCTCCACCACCCTGGATGACATCCTGCACGCCTTCTCAGAAGTCAGTGCTGCCCGTGTGGTGGGAGGCTATCTGCTTATGGTGGGTCCGACTCCTGGCACCTTGCCCCACCTCGACCTGCTGCCTGCCCTCAAACCCCTGTCCAACACAATGTCCTCTCTCCCCACAGCTGGCCTATGCTTGTGTGACTATGCTGCGGTGGGACTGTGCCCAGTCCCAGGGTGCGGTGGGCCTTGCCGGGGTGCTGCTGGTGGCCCTGGCGGTGGCCTCAGGCCTTGGGCTCTGCGCCCTGCTTGGCATCGCCTTCAATGCTGCCACTACCCAGGTACACCAGGACTGCAGAGCAGACATGGGTGCCCACAGCTCAGGCTACTCGGTTCCTCCAGCTGCCACCCCTGTGCCCCTCCAGGTGCTGCCCTTCTTGGCACTAGGCATCGGCGTGGATGACATATTCCTGCTGGCACATGCCTTTACAGAGGCTCCACCTGGCAGCCCTCTCCAGGTGCGGCCTCACCCCCCAGCCTGCGCTCATCTGAGTTCAGCGTAGGGGTTAAGAGCCTCTTGGTTTGGGTGACCTTGGGCTGGTAATTCACCTCTCTGTGCCTCAGTCCCCTCATCTGTAAATGGGTGTAATAACAGTGCTTATATCACAGAAGGGTTGATGTGAGGATGAGTAATTTGAGTGCTTAGAACAGTGTGCCTGACACGCATGTGATACACAGCCATGTTGGCTGGTCTGTCGTTATTGTCCCTCCTCTGCCATCCCATGTTCCCAAGCCTCCCCTTCACTCTCCTTGATGACTCACGGCGCCCTCCGTCCTGGCAGGAGCGTATGGGCGAGTGTCTGCTACGCACAGGCCCCAGTGTCGCCCTCACATCCATTAACAACGTGGTTGCCTTCTTCATGGCTGCCCTAGTTCCCATCCCTGCACTGCGGGCCTTCTCCTTGCAGGTGAGGCTTCACAAATTGGGCCTGGGTTCAGGGTGGGCGGAGCTGGGGCATGCTTCATCCAGCCTGCACGCTCTTCCATTGCATCCCCTAGGCGGCCATAGTGGTTAGCTGCAACTTCGCTGCCGTGATGCTTGTCTTCCCAGCGGTCCTCAGCCTGGACCTGCACCGGCGCCACTGCCGGCGCCTTGATGTGCTCTGCTGCTTCTCTAGGTACGGTCCCTGCCCCCCCACTCCCATCCCACGAGGCTTTCCTCTCTTGGCCCCATCCCGTCCTGTCCCCTCACTATCATTCCCAGGCACAGACCTGTCACCCTGTCTCTCTGCCTTTTCAGCCCCTGTTCTGCTCGGGTGATTCAGATTGTGCCCCAAGAGCTAGCAGATAGGACAGTTCCAGTGAGCATTGCCCACCTAACTGCTACCGTTCAAGCCTTTACCCACTGTGAAGCCAGCAGCCAGCATGTGGTCACCAGCCTGCCACCCCAGGCCCACCTGGTGCCCCCACCTTCTGACCCACTGAGCTCTGAGCTCTTCAGCCCAGGAGGGTCCACACGGGACCTTCTGGGCCAGGAGGAGGGGACAAGGCAGAAGGCAGCCTGCAAGTCTCTGTCCTGTGCCCGCTGGAATCTTGCCCACTTTGCCCGCAATCAGTTCGCACCGTTGCTACTCCAGTCACATGCTAAGGTACGACTCCAAGCCCGGAGGAGTTGCAGTGGGCCAGGGCAGAGGCCGAAGTGTCTCTGGGCCCCAGGAAGGGCAGGGGGCCTCACCCACCATCTGCTGGCTAGGGGCCGTCCCTGGGCCTCCCTCTGAATTGCCATTCTCCACAGGCTGTGGTGCTGGTTCTCTTTGGGGCTCTTCTGGGCCTGAGCCTCTACGGAGCAACCTTGGTGCAAGATGGGCTGGCCCTGACCGATGTGGTGCCTCGGGGCACCAAGGAGCATGCCTTCCTGAGCGCCCAGCTCAGGTACTTCTCCCTGTATGAGGTGGCCCTGGTGACACAGGGTGGCTTTGACTACGCCCACTCCCAACGCGCCCTCTTTGATCTGCACCAGCGCTTCAGCTCCCTCAAGGCCGTGCTGCCCCCACCTGCCGCTCAGGCGCCCCGCACCTGGCTACACTATTACCGCAACTGGCTACAGGGTGAGAGGCGAGGAGACCAGCAGGGAGGGCTGCCGCATACAGACGTTCCTGGGGCCACAGGCTAACTGCCCCCTACCCTGTTCCTTCCCAGGGATCCAGGCTGCATTTGACCAGGACTGGGCTTCCGGGCGCATTACCCACCACTCTTACCGCAATGGCTCTGAGGACGGGGCCCTGGCCTACAAGCTGCTCGTCCAGACTGGTGATGCCCGGGAGCCTCTGGATTTCAGCCAGGTTGAGAGAGGACTGGAAGGGTCAGGGAATCAGAGGGGTTCTGGGCCTCACGGGCCTAGGCCTTCATCTCTCCCTGCCTCTGTAGCTGACCACGAGGAAGCTGGTGGACAAGGAGGGGCTGATTCCACCCGAGCTCTTCTATGTGGGACTGACCGTGTGGGTGAACAGTGACCCCCTGGGCCTGGCAGCCTCGCAGGCCAACTTCTACCCCCCACCTCCTGAGTGGCTGCATGACAAGTACGACACCACCGGGGAGAACCTTCGCAGTGAGTCCTAGGGGAGCCAGCAGGAGCCTCGACCTGGGCCCACACAGGCCCTACCCTAAGGCCCTGCCCACTGCTCCCTGAGCTCACTGGCCACCCCTCCCTCTCCCTGCCGCCCCCTTCCCCTCCACAGTCCCGGCGGCTCAGCCCCTGGAGTTTGCCCAGTTCCCCTTCCTACTGCATGGCCTCCAGAAGACTGCAGACTTCATGGAGGCCATCGAGGGGGCCCGGGCAGCGTGCACCGAGGCAGGCCAAGCCGGGGTGCGTGCCTACCCCAGTGGCTCCCCCTTCCTCTTCTGGGAGCAGTACCTGGGCCTGCGGCGCTGCTTCCTGCTGGCTGTCTGCATCCTGCTGGTGTGCACTTTTCTCGTCTGTGCCCTGCTGCTGCTCAACCCGTGGACAGCTGGCCTCATAGTGAGTCTTTGCAGGGTTGGGGCCGGAGAAACCCATGGCTGCCTCACCCTCTCCTGCCTATCCCCTCATCCCTTCTCCCAGTAGCCCCAGGTGAGCTCTGCCCTCCCTAGGTGCTGGTCCTGGCAATGATGACCGTGGAGCTGTTTGGCATCATGGGTTTCCTGGGCATCAAGCTGAGCGCCATCCCTGTGGTGATCCTTGTAGCCTCTGTGGGCATTAGTGTTGAGTTCACTGTCCATGTGGCTCTGGTGAGCACAGGCATTGAGGGAGGGGCCGGCTGGCTGATTCAGTATGCAACAGATATTTATCCAGCACCTACTATGTGCAGGGGACTATATAGTTAAGAATTGGGGTTATAATAGCAATACAACATTTAAGGAGCTTATATTCTAGAGTGTAGTGATAAGCAAGCAGCCATTTCAGTAGAGAGGAGGGGACAAAGCCCCAAACAGAACGGGATAAAGGCAGAATGGAAGGAGAGAAAATGGGAACCAGTGATTCTTTTGGTTGGTTTTCCTGTGAAGATCAGAGAAATGGGATGGCAGCTGATGGTGATGTGGGTAAAGGAGGGCTTCTACCAGTACGGAGGTGGGAACACTGAGGCAGGCACAGGGCTCCCCACAGAGCGGGAGGTGAGCTAGGGGTGCCACAGACCAACTTGCAGCATGGCACAAACCTTGCCAGACCTCACAAACAGCTCCCTTCTTTTTCCGCCCATAATATACTGCTCCCAAAAATTAGGGGATATTTCAAAATGAATATGAAGTGATAAAAAAAAACATTTGATTTTTTAAAATTAAACAAGAACATCAGAAAAGCAAATGACAAGTCAAAGGAGTTGTTCAATTATGCAAATAAGATGCAAAACCAACTTTTATTTCATTGGTGAAAATGCACTATACAAAAGGCTGAAAGTACTGGAGTATCTGCACGTTCCCTGATCCTCTAATTTTTGTGAGCAATGTAGTCCTATTATTCTGATCATAAGAACAATATATGTATATTCCTGGTGGGTGGGGAGAATCAGCATGCAGTAAAGTACAAAGAATAGAAATCCTCTGAAATGCCAGCCTGAGAAGTAACTGCTATCACTCTGGTATCCATCAGATGGCAAACTGTTTCTGTCAAGGGCCAGAGTGTAAATATTTTAGGCTTGTTGAGTCATATATTCCCTAATGCAACTCTGCCATTGTAACATTCAAGCAGCCATGGACAATATGAAAATGAATGGGTGTGGCTGTGTTTAAACAAAACTATATTCACAAAAATGAGTGACAGGCTGTAGTTTGCCAACCTATTCTAGACATTCCTCTGAGTCTCCCCAGACACATCTACGCAGTGTTAGCTAAACAGATTCATGCACGCTGCCTGGACAGTTCCCAGGAACTCAGCTCCTCCGGCCTTCTGTGAGCCAAGGCATGGGTGACCCCTGCGGACAGATGAGAAGTTGGGGACATAGAAGAGTTGGCTATGGTTGGCCAAGGAGCAACTTCCGGATCACTTTGTGCCCCCAGGGCTTCTTGACCACCCAGGGTAGCCGGAACCTGCGGGCTGCCCGGGCCCTAGAACTCACATTCGCTCCAGTGACTGACGGGGCCGTCTCCACATTGCTGGGCCTGCTCATGCTTGCTGGTTCCAACTTTGACTTCATTGTAAGGTAGGGAAGGGCTCAGAGCAGGGAGGCAAGGCCTGCCCAAGCTGACCTTAGGGGTCTGCCCAAGCTGACCTCCCCCCACCCTACCACAGGTACTTCTTCGTGGTGCTGACGGTGCTCACACTCCTGGGCCTCCTCCACGGGCTCGTACTGCTGCCTGTGTTGCTGTCCATCCTGGGCCCTCCGCCGGAGGTAACCACACTCTCCCTCTCCTCCTAGCCCAGGGGACAAGGTGGGGCAGGCAAGGGAAGGGACAGAGCCAGGAAAAAACGCCCTCAGTGGCCGAGATGAAGTTTAACTGACAAGGATCCTTGCCATGAGGTGCCACCCACTGAAGGTGGCAGCCTCCTGCTTTGCCCCAAACACCATGCCTCTGCCCCTCATCTCTCCTGGCTTCTTTGTGAAACCCACCTTCGCCTTTAGGGTCCAGAGCAAGGTGTATGGTTTGTCCTGGGCCTTGACATCCTGTCCCTTGGCAGCTGTCATACCCTGCTAGAGGCCAACAGGACCCCAGCTTCCCACAGTTGTGATGATGCACCAGGGAGGTCCTGAAGGGAGTGAGGCTCCAGTAGCCCTGGACTCACCGGGGCTGGTATCTCCCTCCAGGTGGTTCAGCTGTACAAAGAGAACCCAGAGGTCCTGAGCCCTCCAGCTCCACGACCAGGAGGGCTCAGGTGGGGGTTGTCCCCCACCCTGCCTCAGAGCTTTGCCAGAGTGACTACCTCCATGACTGTGGCCCTCCACCCAACCCCGCTGCCTGGTACCTACATCCACCCAGCCTCTGATGAGCCTGCTTGGTCCCCTGCTGCCACACCAGCTGCCAACGGCTCCAGCAACCTCACACCTCGGGGGCCGTCTCCAGCCACTGAGTGAAAGCAGCTGAAGCATGGAGGCCCCGCTTGGGCCATGTGGAGCCACGGGGAAGCCGCGGGTGGATAACTGAGTGCCGGATGGACTCCTGGAGAGCTCTGCTGCTGCTGTCTGCCTGCCTGCACCCTCCCCGGACCTGGCTGTCACAGGCCTCCCTGATATCTATACAGAACCGGCCCCCGCCTTCCACGCCCAGGCCCTGTGTGCCTGTCCCTGTGTCTGCGTAGGGGTAAAAGCCAGCACTTCAGGCTGCAGTGCAGCCCTGTTCCAGCCACCCCCACTCCACACTGGTGCCCCCCACAGACCAAATCTGAGGGGTCCTCTAGTGCCCTTTGCCAGTCCTGGCCACGCACTGGGTAGGCTCTATCCCTGCCTACCTCCTACCACATAAATTATTTATATGAAGATGTTTATTTTTGTAGTTTGTACAGATGTTAGCTGTGCTGAAAGTTTTATTTTTAAAGAGTGAAATATATTCTATATGAACTCATCTCAAATGATTTTGGTGCTTTTCTTTCTAATAATTGGGAATTTGCCAGTAGTAATATCAGGACCTAAGGTGCTAGGGCTGCTCTGTTCCTGGGTGGGAAAGGCCCCAGGTTCTAAATTTTTGTCACATAACTATGGTCTGTTTATTCACCTAGAAGTGAAGATGATCAGTAAGCATATGTTTTTTTTGTTTTGTTTTAAAAAGCAATCTTTTTTTTCTTTATTCATTTTTAGAGAGGAATGAGAGAGGGAGAGAGAGAGAGACAGAGAGAGAAGGGGGAGGAGCTGGAAGCATCAACTCCCATATGTGCCTTGACCAGGCAAGCCCAGGGTTTTGAACCGGCGACCTCAGCATTTCCAGGTCAACACATTATCCACTGCGCTACCACAGGTCAGGCCTAGTAAGCATATGTTGGTCACATACTTGGTAACGGTCTGGGTTAAGTGCTTAATATGCAAAATGATGTAATGTTTTTGGTGTCAAGCCCCACCGTGGCTTTCAGAGCCATCCTCCTCTGCCCTGCGCACCACCAGCTTCATCACCCACTTCCCTGTTTCAGCAGCACAGGGCCCATGGGGGCCCGTGGGTGCAGGGGCAGCCATGCAGCAATGGGAAGCGAAATGGAAGATCAGGAAAGGAGCCAATTGAAGAGATAGGGGCAGCAGGGTCTGAGGAGGTATTTTTGGAGTTTTGTGCCCAGACCAACTTCTTTTTTTTTTTTTTTTTTTTTTTAAAGACTTTATTTATTCATTTCAGACAGGAGAGAGAGAGAAAGAGAGAGAATGAGAGAGAGAGAGAAGGGAGGAGCAGGAAGCATCAACTCCCATATGTGCCTTGACCAGGCAAGCCCAGGGTTTTGAACCGGCGACCTCAGCGTTTCCAGGTCGACGCTTTATCCACTGCGCCACCACAGGTCAGGCACAGACCAACTTCTAAGGCAGAGGCCAGCAGTCAGCCTGGCTCCCAGAGGCAACTTTGGCCAGACATTCACTGGACCGCTAGAGGAAACTGCGATAGCAACCAGTGAGGCACTGTATTTAAGCTCTTTGTTCCATGAAGGTTAACGCCCCCACTGCAGCGGCCTTGAAGACTTAGGGCACACCCCTGGGGTACAGTGCCGCACCCCACGGGTGGGGGTGAGGGTCTGTTATTACCTTTCCCCAATTATCCCCTGGCTCAGTCTCAACTGACACATACACACACTCTGGGTTCCAGCCACCCACTCACCACCAGGAACAAGCCCATCCTGAGAGCACTGCCTTCTCATACACGCACTACAGCAACGGCTAGATAATCATGTTCTGACAAAGTGGAAAAAAATAATAAAATAAGCTTAATGCAGCTGAATCAACATTAAAATACCTAAAAAGAAAAGCGATCAGTGAGTAGTTGGCTTGGAACCTAAAGCAGGGTTTCATCCATCAGGTCCAAGGGATGGAGGATTGGCTGGATTTGGGTCCACTAGAATTTAGGTCACTAACGGGCTTTTGGGTGGAGCAGGAGAGCTCATCAGATTGGAACAATGCAAAAGCAGACAGTCCATTTTTCCCGAGTGACCTGGGAAAGCTAGCCAACCTCCCTGAGCCTTAGCATCTTCCTCTGTGAAATGGTGTTAGAGATGAAATTAAGCAAGACTCAGAGACAAAATACCTCGGCAAGGCAACTTTAATAACTTCTGCAGAAGGGCGCGCTGCCATTATTGAAAGCCAGTCCGCAAGTGAACAGGCAGAGGGCAAATTCTGTTTTTATCCCTAACGCAGGCCCTAGGATGCTGGGTCCTGCTTCATCGGCTGGAGTGTTCACTGTACAATCTTATTTTTTCTCGATTGGCTAGTTTAAATGGCCGCAGAAAAGTGGAAGGGAGAGATGGGGATATCTTTAACTAGGTAAGGGGGTTTGAGGAATGGTTGGAAACAACCAGATGACTGGAAGAAAGGGGATGGGGGATTGGTAAACAAGTTAGCTATTTCTCATTCTATTCCCTGGTCAGAGGAATCCGAATGAAGGGGGTTAGGAAATTAGTTGAAGAAAAGAACACGAGTTAAACATTTCTTCAATGGGGAGATTAGAGTCTATCTTGTAGGTTGCTCTCTCTTTCTTTCAGGATTTTTTTTTAAGATTTCATTTATATTGTCTGACCAGGCGGTGGTGCAGTGGATAGAGCGTCAGAGTGGGGTGTGGAGGACCCAGAATCAAAACGCCGCGGACACCAACTTGAGCGTGGGCTCATTTGGTTTAAGCAAGGCTCACCAGCTTGAACTCAAGGTTGCTGGCTTGAGCAAGGGGTCACTTGGTCTGCTGTAGCCCCCCCCATCCCCACCCCGTCAAGGCACATATGAGAAAGCAATCAATGAACAACTAAGGTGCCGCAACAAAGAATTGATGCTTCTTTTTTTTTTTTTTTTTTTTTTTTCTGAAGCTGGAAACGGGGAGAGACAGACAGACTCCCGCATGCGCCCGACTGGGATCCACCCGGCACGCCCACCAGGGGCTACGCTCTGCCCACCAGGGGGCGATGCTCTGCCCCTCTGGGGCATTGCTCTGTCTCAACCAGAGCCAGTCTAGCGCCTGGGGCAGAGGCCAAGGAGCCATCCCCAGCGCCTGGGCCATCTTTTGCTCCAATGGAGCCTTGGCTGCGGGAGGGGAAGAGAGAGACAGAGAGGAAGGGTGGGGGGTGGAGAAGCAAATGGGCGCTTCTCCTATGTGCCCTGGCCGGGAATCGAACCCAGGTCCCCCGCACGCCAGGCCAACACTCTACCGCTGAGACAACCGGCCAGGGCCAAGAATTGATGCTTCTTATCTCTCTCCCTTCCTGTCTGTCCCTCTCTCTCTGTGTCTCTGTCACATACACAAAAAAATATTTTATGCCTGGCCTGTGGTGGCGCAGTGGATAAAGCATCGACCTGGAAATGCTGAGGTCGCCGGTTCAAAACCCTGGGCTTGCCTGGTCAAGGCACATATGGGAGTTGATGCTTCCAGCTCCTCCCCCCCCCCTTCTCTCTCTCTGTCTCTCCCTCAACTCTCTAGAAAAAATGAATAAATAAATAAATTAAAAAATATATATTTTATTTATTTGTCCACCTGGAATGCTGACATCACCAGTTCAAAACCCTGGGCTTGCCTGGTCAAGGCACATATAGGAATTGATGCTTCCTGCTCCTCCCCCCTTCTCCATCTCTCTAAAATATCTCTCTCCTCACTCTCTAAAATAAATAAAATCCTTTACTTTTTTTTTTTTTGTATTTTTCTGAAGTTGGAAATGAAGAAGCGGTCAGACAGACTCCTGCATGCGCCCGACCGGGATCCACCCAGCATGCCGACCAGGGGGCGATGCTCTGCCCATCTGGAGCGTTGCTGTGTTGCAACCAGAGCCATTCTAGCACCTGAGGCAGAGGCCACAGAGCCATCCTCAGCACCCGGGCCAACTTTGCTCCAATGGAGCCTCAGCTGCGGGAGGGGAAGAGAGAAACAGAGAGGAAGGAGAGGGGGAGGGGTGGAGAAGCAGATGGGCGCTTCTCCTGTGTGCCCTGGCCGGGAATCGAACCTGGGACTCCTGCACGCCAGGCCAACGCTCTACCACTGAGCCAACCAGTCAGGGCAAATAAAATCTTTAAAAAAAATAATTTGGAATAATATTTGCCTGACTAGGCACAGTGGATAAAACGTCAGCTTCGGATGCTGAGGACCCAGGTTTGAAACTCCGAAGTTGCCTGACCTATGTGAATAAATTTAAAAAATAAAAAGAAAGAAACCTGAGGTTAGCTTGAGTGCAGGCTCACCAGCTTGAATGTGGGGCTGCTGGCTTGAGCTTGGGATCATAGACATGACCCCATGGTTACTGGCTTGAGCCCAAAGGTCGCTGGGTTGAAGCCCAAGGTCGCTGGCTTGAGTAAGGGGTCACTGGCTCCGCTACAGCCCCTATGAGTTGATGCTTCCCATCTACCACCCTGTCTGCCTGTCCCTGTCTGTCCCTCCATCTCTCTCTCTCTCTCTCTCTAAAATTTTTTTTAAATTTTTTCAAGTAAGATTTTATTTATTGACTTTTAGAGAGAAGACAGAGAGAAAAGTGGGGGAGGAGCAGGAAGGTCTTCAATAGTGCCTTGACAGGGCAAGCCCCGGTTTTAAACCAGCGACTCAGTACTCCAGGTTGATGCTTTATCCACTGTGCTACCACAAGTCAGGCTCTTTCAGGATTTTAAACTTTATTATTTTTTTTCAGATTTTATTTATTCGTTTTCTTTTCTTTCTTTCTTTCTTTCTTTCTTTCTTTCTTTCTTTCTTTCTTTTTCTTTTTCTTTTTTAATAGAGGAGAGAGAAAGAAGGGGGGGGGGGGAGTAGCAGGAAGCATCAACTCCCATGTGCCTTGACCAGGTAAGCCCAGGGTTTTGAACTGGAGACCTCAGTGTTCCAGGTAGATGCTTTATTCACTGCGCCACCACAGGTCAGGTGCTCTTTCAGGATTTAAAATGAAATCCTTTACGTAAGCAATGACCTGGCATCTCATTTTTGTAGTTTGCATGGATGTTAGCTTTGTTGAAATTTTTTGCTCTAATTTCATGCCTAAGGGCATGAATTTCTCTGAAATACAGAATGAAGGGTGTGTCCTGGTATGGCAGGAGCTGAAGGGATTCCACCCAGTTGGAGCTCAGCCACCCCAGGAATGGTCCGTCCTGGGACACTGACCACATTCAGTCTCTGGAATAAGTCCCACTGTTTGCAGAACAATGTACCCTGCGTGGACCCTCACACTACTCAGCTCTCTGACTTCAACACCCATTCACCCCTCCCTATCCCTGACAAGATAAAATCCAAGCCATTTTCCAGCCCAACTCCATTTAGCCTCTGCAGTCATCTCAGCTGTGACAGCACTCTGCCACACACTCTCATTCAGAGCACCACACTCCACACAAGCTGAATTACTTTGTGTTCACCTCCCATAATTTCACACACACCATTCCCTCTGCCAGCGCACTGCTCCACCTCCCCTTGACTGAACTATTCTTCAAGATAAACTGGATGTCATCTCCTTCGGGGCGGCGACGGGGGGGGGGGGGGGGAGGTGATGTGCCTCCTACGTGACCCCTGAATGTCTCTGTTCGACAGTATCCGCTTCTGTCCCTAGAACTGTGGGATCCCTGCGGGTATGGAATGATGGGCTGAACCTCAACCATTAGTACTTACTCCCAGCCCGTAAAGAACTCGGTCCCACTGGGATGTGGAAGACCCAGGTTCCAAACCCCGAGGACGCGGTTTGAGCGCGGGCTCATCTGGATCGAGTAAGGAAGGCTACCAGCTTGAGCCCAAGGTCGCCAGCTCGAGCAAAGGGTTACTCAGTCTGCTGTAACCCCCAAACACACCCGTCAAGGCACATATGAGAAAGCAATCGATGAAAAACTAAGGAGCCGCAACGAAGAATTGATGCTTCTCATCTCTCTCCCTTCCTGTCTGTCTCAATCTCTCTCTCTCTCTCTTTCTCTCTCTGTCCTCTGCCCCCACCACCACCACCACCAAAAAAAAAAAAAAAAAAGAACTTGGTCTCAGACACTGGCAGGAAACACCCTTCCTCTCCGGGCAAACCAGACGAAGGTTCCCGGATAGACCCGCAGGGAAGAGAGGAAGCGCTTCCGCCCGGGGTCCCCTGGGCACCGCCCCGCTGGGACCGCCGGTGTCTCCGACAGGCCAGAGCGACCTGCGATTTACATACCCATGGTGCACCACGAAAAACAGTTTACAACGCTCGGGGTTCCAGCCCAGTGGAAACCCACTGATGCGGGGCACGCTTCTTGTTAGAAACGTATGGTCTCTACAAACACCAGGCCAGGAGCACGAACCGGGAAGGCAATGAATAACCATAAGTGTGCTGAGGGTTAGCTTGCTCTGCAAGAATCCGAGCGGAAACAACCAAGCATGCTCTCGTTTCTCTTCAGATCGCATAAATCTTTCGCCTTTTACTAAAGATTTCCGTGGAGAGGAACAATTATGAGTCTTGAACGAATTTTTTGAGGTCTCGTTTTTAACGAGGCTATATTCTGGAAGTTCAAAAATAGAAATTAATAGCTTACTTAAACTTTCTGGTAACGTGGTCGTGGTATATATAAGGTTGATATTTTTGCCTTTTTTCCGTCTCTCTATTAACTGAGACGAGTAAAAAGTTAAAGAGGCTGTTTTATTTCTGTGTTGACAGGCTCTTGGTCTGTATGGTGCTTTTTAGGTACCACTGCAGTTATAAATATTCCATCGTTGATTTAATCAGTTCTCTGGGAATGTTTTTTTTTTGTTTTTTTTTGTCTGAAGCTGGAAACCCGGCACGCCCACCAGGGGGCGATGCGTCGCTCTGCCGCGACCAGAGCCACTCTAGCGCCTGGGGCAGAGGCCAAAGAGCCATCCCCAGCGCCCGGGATGCTCCAATGGAGCCTCGGCTGCGGGAGGGGAAGAGAGAGACAGAGAGGAAGGCGGGGGGGGGGGGGATGGAGAAGCAAATGGGCGCCTCCCCTATGTGCCCTGGCCGGGAATCGAACCCAGGTCCCCCGCACGCCAGGCCAACGCTCTACCGCTGAGCAAACCGGCCAGGGCCTCTGGGAATGTATCTTAAAACAGTTTTCTTTACCCAAACAATGCTGTCATGCAGTGGAATGGTTAATCATGTGCAACATATTTTTGCACAAAATCCCTGAGTTAGAAGTTTAACTTTATTTTCTTCCAAATAGTCAATTATCCCTTGTTTATTTTATTTTGTTTTTTATTTTTTACAGAGACAGTCAGAGGGATAGACAGGGACAAACAGGAATGGAGACAGATGAGAAGCATCAATCATTAGTTTTTCTTTTGTCTTTTTTTTTGTTTTTGTTTTTTTTCATTTTTCTGAAGCTGGAAACAGGGAGACAGTCAGACAGACTCCCGCATGCGCCCGACCGGGATCCACCCGGCACGCCCACCAGGGGGCGACGCTCTGCCCACCAGGGGGCGATGCTCTGCCCATCCTGGGCGTCGCCATGTTGCCACCAGAGCCACTCTAGCGTCTGAGGCAGAGGCCACAGAGCCATCCCCAGCGCCCGGGCCATCTTTGCTCCAATGGAGCCTTGGCTGGGGGAGGGGAAGAGAGAGACAGAGAGGAAAGCGCGGCGGAGGGGTGGAGAAGCAAATGGGCGCTTCTCCTGTGTGCCCTGGCTGGGAATCGAACCCGGGTCCTCCGCACGCTAGGCGGACGCTCTACCGCTGAGCCAACCGGCCAGGGCAATCATTAGTTTTTCATTGAGCGTTTCGACTTCTTAGTTGTTCATTGATTGCTTTCTCATATGTGCCTTGACTGAGGGTCTTCAGCAGACAGTAACCCCTTGCTGGAGCCAGCGACCCTGGGTCCAAGCTGGTGAGCTTTTTGCTCAAGCCAGATGAGCCCGCGCTCAAGCTGGTGACTTCAGGGTCTCAAACCTGGGTCCTTCCACATCCCAGTCCAATGCTCTATCCACTGCGCCACCGCTTGGTCAGGCTATCCCTTGTTTTAGATTAACAGTATTTTGTTTCACAGCTCTTTTAAATTCTTTATGGAATACAATAGTATTTTTTAAAATTTATTTATTTTTAGAGAGGAGAGAGAGAGAGAGAGAGAGAGAGGGATAGAGAGGAGAGAGAGACAGAGAGAGAGAAGGCGGGGAGGAGCTGGAAGCATCAACTCCCATATGTGCCTTGACCAGGCAAGCCCAGGGTTTTGAACCCGTGACCTCAGCATTTCCGGGTCGACGCTTTATCCACTGCGCCACCACAGGTCAGGCCTACAATAGTATTTAAATAAAGGGAAAAAGTAATCACTGAACATTTACAGAGCACTATTTAAGTGATAGGGACAGAGAAAGCAGAAGTTCAAAGGGCCCCCACTCGAGGCCCCAGGGATCTTTCTCCAGGGTGACAGGAAGACAAAATGTGTAATGAATGAGATATATTGCATGGGGAATACAAGAAAGTAGCCTGACCAGGTGGTGCAGTGGGTAGAGCATCAGACTGGGATGTGGAGGACCCAGGTTCGAGACCCGAGGTCGCCAGCTTGAGCGTGGGCTCATCTGGTTTGAGCAAAAGCTCACCAGCTTCAACCAAAGGTCGCTGGCTTGAGCAAGGGGTTCGTCAGTCTGCTGAAGACCCGCGGTCAAGGCACATATGAGAAGGCAATCAATGAACAACTAAGGTGTAGCAATGCTCAACGAAAAACTAATGATTGATGCTTCTCATCTCTCCATTCCTGTCTGTCCCTGTCTGTCCCTGTCTCTGTCCCTCTCTCTGTTAAAATAAATAAATAAATAAACAAACAAACAAACAAAACGTTATAGCGTGGACTGGACAAGCCAAGGTTTCCGGTTTTATTAGGGTTGGGGCGCATATAAGGAGCAACCAATAAATGCATAAGTAAATGTAACAACATATCGATGTTTCTCTCTCTCTAAGATCAATCAATATAAAATTTTAAACGAGTAACAGCCCTGGCCGGGGACATGCTGAGGTTTGGGAGTTCCATCCTGGGTCAGGGCAAATGACGGCATGAATAACTGGAGCAACCAACTGATGTTTCTTTTCTTTTTTTCCCCCAGAGAATCAGAGAGAGGGATAAACAGACAGGAACGGAGAGAGACGAGAAGCATCAATCATCAGTCTTTCGCTGCGACACCCTAGTTGTTCATTGATTGCTTTCCCATATGTGCCCCGACCGCGGGCCTTCAGCAGACCGAGCAACCCCCCGCTCGAGCCAGAGACCTCGAGTCTAAGCTACTGAGCTTTTGCTTGAACCAGATGAGCCTGTGCTCAAACTGGCAACCTTGGGATCTCGAACCTGGGTCCTCAGCATCCCAGTCCGACGCTGTATCCACTGCGCCACCGCCTGGTCAGGCAATTGATGTTTCTATGTATCTCTCTCCCTTCCTCTCTCTTTTAAAAATAATTAATAATAATAAAAATATTAACAAGAGAGAAGCAGAAGTTTATTAACATGTATTCTTTATGTATACCCAGAGAAAAATGAGTAACTCCCTGAGCGGCCCAAAATACCCACTTAAATACCATCTTCAGCTAAAGACAAAAAAAAAAGGAAAGTGAGGGGGCCACCAGGAAAAGCACAGCAAACAGGGTAAAGTTTGTTAGGCCGATTGCAATGGTCCCTTCTCCGTTGACAAGATTCTCTGGAGTTAGTCTACCTCTTCTTCCTGGTACAAAGAGGAGAGCACCCTTACAAATGGAGATTTCCTTTATAAATATAAATTTCCCTTACAAAAGGGTAACTTGTGTACTCTAGTTTCAGAGCTTCTCCTGTTTCTCAAAATAATCATCTTAAAGTATTCCTTATGCCAAAGGATATGGTGTGGCATATTCTGTTACTCTTCAGGCTTAGAAGGTAGGAGCCACCAAGCAAATGTGAGGAAAAGAAATAAGGCCAGGACGAGATCCAGGTTTCTGGCTTGGGCACTCACCATAGGGTCAGAACTGGGAAAAGATGAGAAAATTGAATTTTGAACTGACTCTGAGGTGGACAATGTGAGGCATTTAGAAAGCGATCTCCAGGACGCGGTTCTGGAATTAAAGAGGCTGAGCTGAAAGCTAAGAAGTGGTTATAACAGTAAACAGGACAGGCGAGAGTGGCCACGGACCGGCAACGGAGGGAACAGTGCAAGATAAATTATTTGATTTCCAGTCTGGCCAGGAGGTTAGGTCCAGCCGAAGCCCAGTCCTCCGCGCCTCCCGCCCAGTCCCGGCCCCACCCACAGAGCTCTGCGCGCCGCGGCCGCGGTCCTTCCCACGCCTGGCTCGCGGAGCATGCCGGGAGCGGAAGCCCACTCCCAGGGCCGAGCGTGTCCGGAAATGCAGGTGGGACAGGCCCCAAACTCCTGGTAAGACCTATCCTTGGGTCACTTAAAGGGCAGGTCTAGAAAGCTGTGGTGCTCCCGGGGCAGGGTCCCCCTCCGGCGGCGGCACGAAGATCCCCGGGCCGCATCCCCTCTCCGCAGAGCGTGGCATTTCCACGCTTCCACGATCTGCTCCACCTGCAGGAGAAGACCAGTCACCGTGGAGCTCCGCAGTGCTCCCGTCACCCCTTCACCTGGCAGACCCTGGGCCACCCGCGCCTTTCCCCCACGTTGCTGAGTGGATCTGAGCCTGCTTTCTCGCGTCCGCACCGGGATGAGTGGCTCCTGCCGATTTTGCTCTTCCAGGGCGCTCAGCTCTGCGGGGGCCAGCAGGGCCAGTCTCAGCTCCCGCACCACCGGTGCCGCTACCTCAGCCACAGGCCTCTCCAGCACTGCCTGGGAACACCAGCTCTGAGCCCAGGCAGGTGGGGACACCTGGCCCACAACCCACCACCCCCTCGCCAGGTTTCTGCGGCCCGATCCTTCAGCGCCCCCAGACCGCATTCCCCTTCGCCTCGCTCACCGCGCCCACGCGCGCCCAGCTCCGGGCCGCCCGGACGAGATCAGCCTCGTCCACGCAGAGCTTGTCACTGCGCAGCAGGGGCAGCAACGCGGGAGCTGACAGCTCCAGGAAGCTGCGGGTTCGAAGCACCTCCTGTGGGTCCGAGAATGGGTCAGGGCAGAGCAGAATGAGGTCTGTGGGAGTGGGAGTATAAGCACGGGGGTGGGAGGGCTGTACCTGGCTGTGGGTCTCTATGAAGGCTATGCAACGCTCCTGCAATGGTCCCAGGCCAAAGGTTACAGCCATCTGAGAGCAGAATGAGGGAGATCAAGTTAGAGATAAGAGGCCATGAAGCCCAGCCCTCCACACCGGGGATTACCTGCCTGGGTCCAACAACACCCACCTGTAGCGCCTCACAAACTAGCTCCACATCCAGCACCTTTACCACAAACTCCAGGCATAGCTGGGGACAGAAATGAATGTGGGTTATGCTGAAGTATTCTTGCCCCAGAACCCAACCCCACACCAGAAGCAGTGAGCAGGCTTGGAGAAGTCTACCAACCACCCCACCCCAGAAGCAGTGAGCAGGCTTGGAGAAGTCTACCAACCACCTCACCCCAGAAGCAGGGAGCAGGCTTGGAGAAGTCTACCAACCAGGCTCCTAGCAGCCTCAGGCCCAGAGCCTTGGCAAGCCAAGCCCAGCTGCCTCTCTTCTAGCACATACCCCACAAATCAGACTAGATAAGAAACAAGGAAAAATTCCACTCTCCTTTTTCACTCAGGATGTTTATCTTCCTCTACTTGTCCCCCTCCTGACTTAAAGACACTCAGAACTGGAAACTTAGATTTCATCCATGACATCCTACTCATCCTCACATACAGAAAAGCATTGAGTCATACCAGTCCCACTTCCCTCAGTGCTCTCTTGGGTAAGGTGACCAACTTTTTTAAAATGAAAAGGAGGACAAAAATAAGCTAAAGAAAACAATATCGAAATAAAAGAAACATTTTATTCATTGCAACAATAATACACTATAATATGATAAATGCATATAAAAACATTTGTAATATTTTATATTGTAATTGTGCATACATGCCTATTAATTTTTTTTTTTTTTTGTATTTTTCTGAAGCTGGAAACGGGGAGAGACAGTCAGACAGACTCCCGCATGCGCCCGACCGGGATCCACCCGGCATGCCCACCAGGGGCGATGCTCTGCCCACCAGGGGGCGATGCTCTATTGCAACCAGAGCCATTGTAGCGCTTGAGGCAGAGACCATGGAGCCATCCTCAGTGCCTGGGCCAACTTTGCTCCAGTGTAGCCTTGGCTGTGGGAGGGGAAGAGAGAGACAGAGAGGAAGGAGAGGGGGAGGGGTGGAGAAGCAGATGGGCACTTCTCCTGTGTGCCCTGGCCGGGAATCGAACCCGGGACTCCTGCACGCCAGGCCGATGCTCTACCACTGAGCCAACCAGCCAGGGCCACATGCCTGTTAATTTTTAATAATTGTAAGAAAAGAAAAAACTCATTTAGTAAAACTAAATATCAAACAAAACCACTAATTTGAAGTGATATTCGGATCTATTTATCATTTTCTAATTAAAAAACCTCTGTTGCCTGACCAGGCAGTGGTGCAGTGGATAGAGCGTCGGACTGGGATGTGGAGGACCCAGGTTTGAGACCCCGAGGTCACCAGCTTGAGCACGGGCTCATCTGGTTTGAGCAAAAGCTCACCAGCTTGGACCCAAGGTCGCTGGCTTGAGCAAGGGGTTACTCAGTCTGCTGAAGGCCCGTGGTCAAGGCACATATGAGAAAGCAATCAATGAACAACTAAGGTGTTGCAACGTGCAACAAAAAACTAATGATTGATGCTTCTCATCTCTCCGTTTCTGTCTGTCCCTGTCTATCCCTCTCTCTGACTCTCTCTGTAAAAAAAATAAAAATAAATAAGAATAAAATAAAAAACATCTGTTTTATGCAACTATTTAATCAAAATGCATTACTAATAGATATGGTTTGAGATTGGATTTCCACTTTAAAACTTGAATTTCAGGAAAATACTTGTAAATAAAATTATACATATTTGGAAATTATTAAATAGATAATGAATTAATAAAACATGAATTATGTTTACCTGTAATTGAGAAATATACCTGTATATTCACTGAGAAGGAAATAATCATGAGTCTACACATGTGTGCCATGTTGTGTTTCAGTAAGAAGTACACAAAGCCATTTGCACGCTCGGTATATCACACGCTCTCTCAAGGTCTCCCTCTCATAATAGCGTCTTGCCACACTGTACTGATCCTTGATGAATCATGTCAAATACAAATACGTCATATCATACTCAATGGATCGACTCTGCATCAATCAAATACCGACATTTACAGATTAGTCTTCAATATCAATAAAGGAGTACACTTTTCTGAAGTTGGAAACGGGGAGGCAGTCAGACAGACTCCTGCATGCACCCGACCGGGATCCACCCGGCTTGCCCACCAGGGGGCGATCCTCTGCCCATCTGGGGCTTCGCTCTGTTGCAACCAGAGCCATTCTAGTGTCTGAGGCAGAGGCCATGGAGCCATCCTCAACGCCCGGGCCAACTTTGCTCCAATGGAGCTTTGGCTGCGGGAGGGGAAGAGAGAGACAGAGAGGAAGGAGAGGGGGAGGGGTGGAGAAGCAGATGGGCCCTTCTCCTGTGTGCCCTGGACTGGAATCGAACCTGGGACTCCTGCATGCCAGTCCGACGCTCTACCACTGAGCCAACTGGGTAGGGTTAAAGGAGGACACTTTTCAAGGGAGGATGGAACTTACAAAAGGACTGTTCTCCCTAAAGAGGACAATCGGTCACTTTACTCCTGGGCTAACCTTGTGCTTCCCCTGCTGCCCCCATTCCTATAGGACTGATAAATCTTCCCCATCTTTCCCAATCCTATCTCCTCTAGCTTCCAAATCCTCACCCTCTTACCAGAAACCTCTAGTGAGTCTCCATCACCTTCTGGGTAAAAGAAGTGCAAAAAACTTTTTCTTGCCTGACCAGGCAGTGGCGCAGTGGATAAAGTGTCGGACTGGGATGCAGAGGACCTGGGTTCAAGACCCCGAGATCGCCAGCTTGAGTGAGGGCTCATCTGGTTTGAGGAAAAGCCCACCAGCTTGAACCCAAGGTCGCTGGCTCCAGCAAGGGGTTACTTGGTCTGCTGAAAGCCCGCGGTCAAGGCACATATGAGAAAGCAATCAATGAACAACTAAGGCGTTGCAACGCGCAATGAAAAACTAATAATTGATGCTTCTCATCTCTCTCCGTTCCTGTCTGTCTGTCCCTGTCTATCCCTCTCTCTGACTCACTCTCTGTCTCTGTAAAAAATAAATAAATAAAAATTAAAAAAACCAAACTTTTTCTTAATGTTTATGAGTTTATTTGAACCAAACTGATAATATATGCCAAGGAGCAAGATCTCAAATGCCCTAAGAAGTCCAATTATTATTATTTTTTTTACAGAGACAAAGAGAGTCAGATAGAAGGACAGACAGGAACGGAGAGAGACGAGAAGCATCAATCATCAGTTTTTCACTGTGACATCTTAGTTCAGGGGTCACCAAACTACAGCCCGCGGGCTGCATGCGGCCCCCTGAGGCCATTTATCCGGCCCCACCGCACTTCCAGAAGGGGCACCTCTTTCATTGGTGGTCAGTGAGAGGAGCATAGTTCCCATTGAAATACTGGTCAGTTTGTTGATTTAAATTTACTTGTTCTTTATTTTAAATAAAGTATTTGTTCCCTTTTTTTTACTTTAAAATAAGATATGTCCCTGGCCGGTTGGCTCAGTGGTAGAGCGTCGGCCTGGCATGCAGAAGTCCCGGGTTCGATTCCCGGCCAGGGCACACAGGAGAAGCGCCCATCTGCTTCTCCACCCCTCCCCCTCTCCTTCCTCTCTGTCTCTCTCTTCCCCTCCCGCAGTGAGGCTCCATTGGAGCAAGGATGGCCCGGGCGCTGGGGATGGCTCCTTGGCCTCTGCCCAGGCGCTGGAGTGGCTCTGGTCGCAACAGAGCGACGTGCCCGGGAGGGGCAGAGCCTCGCCCCTTGGTGGGCAGAGCGTCATCCCCTGGTGGGCGTGCCGGGTGGATCCCGGTCGGGCGCATGCGGGAGTCTGTCTGACTGTCTCTCCCCGTTTCCAGCTTCAGAAAAATACAAACAAACAAACAAACAAACAAAAAAGATATGTGTAGTGTGCATATGGATTTGTTCATAGTTCTTTTTATAGTCTGGCCCTCCAACAGTCTGAGGGACAGTGAACTGGCCCCTGTGTAAAAAGTTTGGGGATCCCTGCCTTAGTTGTCCATTGATTGCTTTCTCATACGTGCTTTGACCATGGGCCTTCAGCAGACCGAGTAACCCCTTGCTCGAGCCAGCGACCTTGGGTCCGAGCTGGTGAGCTTTGCTCAAACCAGATGAGCCCGCGCTCAAGCTGGCAACCTCGGGGTCCCACACCTGGGTCCTCTGCATCCCAGTCCCACACTCCATCCACTGCACCACCGCCTGGTCAGGCCGAAGTCCAAATTTTTGAAGGTCCTGAATGAACCAGCTCCTGGCACCCTCTCCATTTCATCCCTTCCATGCCTCCTCTCACACTCAGCCTAGCCATGACTAAATATTTCACAAGCTCTTTTTGTGCCTATGTGACTAGAATGCCATCTTTCCAACCCCCCCCCCCGAACAAACTCCTACACTGTTCTACCTAACCCAACACAAATATTTCTTTTCCTTGGTGGTGAGGACTAGAGAGAGACCCCCTTCAGTCTCAGCATCATCTACTCTTATCTATCACACTTTTTATCCCACTTGATTAAAGGAGGTCAAGTTGGAGACTGAAGAGGCCACAATGCAGCCCTCCACATAGGAGAGCTTTCATGTCTTTCTTTGAAGAACAAGGATCAAGGCTGACTGACATATCTTGGTATCTACAGCATCAGACAGTAACACTCCATGTACCTCCACAACACACAAAAGGCATGCCCGTATCCTTTTGCACACTGGAACACATAAATGCCTATTTACACAGAGAGATATCCATACTTCTCTCTGTACTGGTGCATGTTCCTCTCCAGGACAGAATGAGTGGGAGGCAGGGTATGAACTGAGCTCCTAAGAGGCAAGGGAAATGAGACAGGGGCCTGCCACATAAACCCACCTCTCTCAGTTCCTCCAGCCCATATTCCACAGCTGCTGTCAGCACCTCCAGCACCTGCAAAGTGGGTGGTTGGGTTGGGAGTTCCCCCTGCCCCTCAGCCCACCTCCCCTCCTCTCCCACCCAGACCCCTGCCCTGCGGGCTCACAGAACGGCGGTGCAGTTTGACACTGTTGGTGTACAAGAACTCCAGCACTGCCAGGAAGGCCTCAGCTGGTACAGTGCTTAACACCACGGGGATAGGCACCCCAGGGCCTGGCTCCGGGTCCAGAAGTCGCTGGAAAAAGTTGCATCTACAGGCCAACAAGCACCGGTGGGCAAACACCTCCTGCCTTTCTTGACCGACCACAAAGCGAACATCACTGTGGGAGAGATGGGCAGAGCCAGTGGACAGGAAACCAGAGCATGCCATACGGTAAAATTCTAGGCTTTGCCTTTTCCTATTCTGGGCCTTTGTTTCCTTATCTGTGGGCTTAGTCCTTCCAGCAGATGGTCTGGGACACAGAGACCTGGGTTCTAGTCCTACCCCACCCTATAGTGGGGCTCAGGCAAGTGACTTTCTACCTTTGGATCTCAGGTTTCTCTCCCATGAAATGGGATGGTAACCCCAAATTCTCAGGTATCAGAGGAGGTGGCTGTGCCAGGGCTGATGCAAGATTGGTCCCTGAGTCTTGGGGGAAGGGAAGCTCTTCTTAGCTCCTCCTCCAGACTCAGCTTTTTTCACCCTCCTCCTGGCAGGAGCGGGTGGGAGGATGGAGGTACAGACTATGCTAGCTGCAACAGACACAGCAGAAATGCATCATCAAGAGGCCAGACCACATTTTCCATCTTCATGATCACTTCCTGCCCCAGCCTCTGGGCCTCTGACAACACAGTGAGTAGGAGGCAGGAGATGAAGCTTCAGTTCCTGGAGCCTCCTAGTCCCGGGTCCAAGGCCTGGGGTTTCCACTACTCAGACCTGACTGATCCCCAAAGCAGTAGGGTTATAGGAGTCACCAGCCCTTGCAGAGGAACCCAGCTCTGAGCCAGTAAGGACAGAAGGCTGCACTCTAGTTCTCCTGACCAGCCCTGCCCCATACTTTACCCCTGGTTTCAGACACCACTGGCATCCTAGGCAGGCAGTGAGCCCCAGGCAGCACCCTTAAACCACTTCCTGGCTGAGACTCTGGCTCAATCCCTCCAGCTTTGCTTCCCTTGTGAATCCCCAGTTCCCAGAACAGGGTCATCTGCTCCTCAGCCTCCCCAGGGACTCAAGTTACATCCCTTCTCTCAGGGGGCTGAGGGCTCTTCTCTGCCAGGAGCCCAAGATCCAAAAAAGGAAGACCTTTGCTTGAGGTCACACATCACTCTGGGCTGCAGGTCCCATTGCCCTCCATCTCTGGCTCTCAAGATGTCATGGACCTCGAGTTTGGCAAGAGAGTCAAGTTCTAGTTCCCCACCTCTTCTGTACCCAGC
This sequence comes from Saccopteryx bilineata, assembly GCF_036850765.1. Taxonomy (NCBI): domain Eukaryota; kingdom Metazoa; phylum Chordata; class Mammalia; order Chiroptera; family Emballonuridae; genus Saccopteryx; species Saccopteryx bilineata. Next base: position 257,387,172 of record NC_089492.1, read on the forward strand.
GCCTTCTCAGTCATGGGACCCAGCAGAGCCAGCCATCAAAAACCCATGGACAGGGCCAACCCCCTCACCTGTATAGGCGGTTGTTGACGAGGCTTCGGAGTGCTGTGGAAAAGGGCTCAGCTTCCCCATGCACAACCAGTCCGGGGGTCTCCATGGATGGGGTGGGGCAAGGGAGTAAGTGGGTGGAACAGCCAGTAAGCTTGTTGTTGGTTGGTATGTGGGAGGCAGTAGGTGGGAAGGAGCGGGAGGCCTGGCCAGGCCTAACTGCTGGTAAGGAGACTAGAAAGGCCTGAGAGGGAGGGGCAGGAGCTTGGGAGGCCTGTTTGCTGAGAAGCTGTTTAGGGATGGGGCAGGAGAGGCCCAGGTTCCTGAAGAAAGCATCAGAGGTAAAGGAAGCCGGAGGTTTGGCTTGGTGATGGGGACTCAGGCAGGGGACCAAGAGAGGCCGAGGTGGAGCTGACTAGACCTGGAAGGAGAGGCTAGCTGCAAATGAGGCCTCAGCTGGGAGCCTGCCCAGGCAGCTGCTAGGGTGGGAAGCCTGTGGGTTTCCAAGGAAACTGGAGTCTGGCCTGAGAAGACAGGCCCCGCCCATCTCCCACAGGCCTAGGGAAAACTTCAGACCTCAGAGGAGCCCTGAGCAGAGTTGGAGGGTCTTAGCTCCTTGGCCCTTGCCTGTCCTGGGTTCAGAGTTTAGACTCCTTGCCCCTCCTACCCCCCAACCCACAAGCACACAGGGTTCAGATCTGGTTAGCCAGCTCTGGGGAAACCCCCTCAACAAGGGAAGGAACCAGGAAGGCAGTGCTTTCCCAGCAACGCATGGCAACTCTACCGCTCAGGCAAGGGGCCCGTACCCGGTGGGGCCCAGACAGGCTTACTTATGAGGGGGCAGTCTTGTCTCTAGAGGGGGTCAGATGAGGAGGTGTCAATTCTGACAAAGGAGTCATGGCCTCTGGCATCCCTGAAATGCAATACAGAGGTGTGGCAAGCTGGGGACAAGCCTGAGTGCTTGGTCAGCAGAGGCTGGATGCCTCGAGTGTGAGCCCACCCCCTCGCCCTCCCTCCACTGTGCTGAGGCAGCCTGGACTCGAGGAAGTCAGTCAAGCCCCACCCTAGCTCTGCTCAGGGAGCGGAAATGTTTGTCCTTGTTTAGAAGGGAAGACTACTGTCATGATGTGCCCCTTCCTGTGTGCCCAGATCCTGACTTCTGAGCAGCCACCTCTACCACTCAAGGTCTTCCCATATCCCTCTGAGACTTACAGGTGAAGAGTGAAGAGCCATTCTTCTCAAGGGGAGAAGTGGATAGTGGCTTAAGAGCCCTGGGGTAGGGACACCTTTCTGACCAGAGCCCCTCTCTCCATCTGCTCCTTCAGCTGTTGTCATGGTAGAACATTGCTGTCATGGTAGAACCCCGGCTGTCCCTTCTCCCCTGACAACTCAGGCACCCTGCACTCAGCGTGTGCTCACAGTAGTAACACTCCCAGGTTAAGCCAAAGCCCGGATGGAGGAAGGGAGGGGCTCTGGCCCAGCAACCCGTGGCAACTCCACAACACGGGCAAAGGGCCCTTATTTTCCCACCGGCAGGTCAGGCCAGCCAGGCTAGAGCTGGAGGCCAAAGGCTGCAGATGACTCAGGGTGCCTGCGGGGGTTTCGAGAGAAGAGGGCAGCTATACCAGATGGTTCTGGAGGTAGGGCCAGAGGCCAAAGGCAGAGTGGAAGGAGTTCCTGTGTAACCTGTCCCCAGCCTCAACCAGTTGTGGGGAGATCTTTGTGCCCACCATTCTAGGAGCGGGTTGGGGTGGAAGATGACTCGATTCAATACCCACAGGGCTAGAAGGACCGGTGGGGGTCGGAGCTGGGTCTGAATGTCCCTCCTTCTGGTTAGGGGTTGGGGGCACCACTGTCTGGGCTGAGGCAAAGGGAAGATACTGTTCCTTTCTCCTGCTGGCAGTCAGGCTGAGGGGAGAAAAGGAGATCACTTAGCTGACCTCCATAGTGCCCAAGGGAAAGTGGAGCTCAGGGGCCAGAAACTAACCCAAGATGATAGTCTTAAGCAGCATCTCTTGCCTTGTTTATGTCCCTAACAGCCCTTAACCTTCCAAGAACCAAGGAATCCACTCAGCCCCGGACTATTTTAATTCCTGTCTCAAAAACACAGGTAAGAAGGTAAAATCCTGATCAAGAAACTGGGTGGTACTCAAAGGGCCATTGAAGGCCACCCAATCCAAGTGTGGGTCTTCCAACCAGCAGACCTATGGCTGGCAGGCCTGTGCCCCCGGGACGCCAGGAGGAGGAAACTGCCAAAGACTCCGGGTTGAAACTATCACCGTTGCGGCCTCCAGGCCACTTGACCAGCATTGATGAGGACCGGCCGGCAGGTCTGGGCCCAGCCTCCCGCCGTGGCTCCATGCTGGGCCTGGCCCTGTCCTTTTCCCGTCGCAATTCGCTGGTTGGACCAGGTATGGGTCCTGGGGGCCGACGTCCATCCTTGGGCCCAGTGCCTCCATTAGGCTCTCGGGTCAGCTTCTCTGGATTGCCCCTGGCACCTCCTCGGCAGATGGCGCCCTCATATCGCACTGAGCCGGCACCCGGGGAGCGCTGGGAGGCCACGCGAGCACAACGTGCCCTGGAGGAGGCACTGGCTGCTGGACTGCAGGACACATGCTACTCTGGCACCAAAGCGGGGCCGCTGGCGCGCACTGTGTGCGAACTGGTACACACACGCCTGCGAGAGCTCAGCCTGCCACGCTATAAGTTAGTGTGCAGTGTGGTGCTGGGGCCAAATGCCGGCCAGGGTGTGCACGTGGTCAGCCGCACACTCTGGGATGTGGCCAATGATGGTCTGGCCTCCGCCACCTTCACCAATGCCTCGCTCTTTGCAGTGGCCATAGTCCACGGGCTGTACTACGAGTAAGGAGGCATCCAAGTTCTACAAAATGGTTTATTATTCCAGGACGAGGCCCTCCCTAGGGCGCACATCCCAATAAATAAATGTCTGTTAATAAATAAAAGTGGTCCATAAATAACACCCCCTAGCTGGGGGCTAAGGCTCAGGCTTTTCTTGGAGAAGGGATAGGAGGCAGCTAGTACAGGAAGCCTCCAACCCCAGTAAAGCTGGTCCCTGATTCCCTGGGGGATTAGGCCCAGAGCCCCCAGTGAGGCACCAAAGGGATAGGGAGGGCCAGAGGTGAGGGCTAAAGCCTTACAGGCACAGGCCGTAGGCCTGAGGGCTTGGGTCACAGCCTGCTCTGCAGGCTGGGGCCTAGGTGGAGCAGCGGTCCCGAAGCAGGCGCAGAGTATAGCGGAGCCGCTGTCGCAGGTCGGGGGAGCAGCCCAGCTGCCGAAGGTGGGAAGCAAGGTAAGTGCTAGCGCTCCGATTGCGGGCCACAAAAGTCACAAGGAGGGGCTCCCAGCCACTGAGGATCAGCTTGGTGTGGTCTCCATAGAAGTTTACCTGTGCACAGAAGGATGGCATTGATCAGGGCCTAGTCCCCAGCTCCAGCTTTCTTCCTACCACCCAGGGTACCCCAGAACTTCCCCAAACTCCGAGAGGAGCTCTTACCTGGACAGTACCATCACTAAACAGCATGAGTAGGGCCTGATCAGTCTTAACCCACTGAAGTAGGAGTGGGGGGACAGGCACCTCCACTTCTTCCACACTGGGCAGATCTCCACCCTGGGGGGAAGGGCAGGTCACTTTTCTGACATGAGTCAAGCCCCTTCCCAGTGATGTCTCCCTTAGAGGTTCAGCCTTCATCTGTGAGCCTCTCCACAAAGGGGAATAGGAAGGGACCAGGATGTGTTAGTCCTCAAATGTGCCCAACCGCAGTCCACACACCTTCATGAGGCGCTGTTCCATGTAGGAGGTGAAATACCGCAAGACACTCAGCTGAGGCTGCAGGGCCCGAGGCACAGCACCCACAGAGAAAGAGAAGTGCTTTATGCTGGTGGGGTTGTAGTGCACAGTCCTGCAGGGAGGAGACAGAGGTCAGAGGGAGCCCTGCACTGATGCCCCTCTCCTGAGAGACCCCAGGACCCTGAGCCCAGGAGCACACCAAGGTATGGCCCAGCTGGGTACAATGGCCTGGATACAAGGCACACACCCATAATAGCACTTACTTTCTGTTGGCTGACAGGGCCATGTGTGTGCCGTTGTTGAAGAGCACAGCCACTCGGCGGCTGGACAGCTGATACCCAAAGCCAAACTTGTTTGAGTAGTCAACCCACTTGCTGACCCACACCAGAGGCTCTGGCTGTGCCAGGGGAGCTGGGTTCTGTTCCGCTGTCATGGGAGAGGAAGGAGTAAGGACCTATTCCTGGCCTCCCAGCCAAAGAACTCCCACCATCATTCTCATGAACCAGACCTGAACCTTACCTGGGGGCATGAAGGCCAGGCAGTTTCTCAGAGCACAGAGGGCAGACTCCACCACTGTGGCCACAGTCAGACCTTCTTCAAACCCTAAAGGGAATGGGGTACTCAGAATTAGGCATTCGTCACTTAGGACCCAGGCTTGTCCTTCTGCCTCCTCCTTCCCTCTGGTCCCTGTTCTCAGCCCAGCAACCTCCAGCACCTCTCATACTCCTGGCTGCTCACCATCTCCACTACTCGCCAGTGTCCCACGGGGTGAGCTGTCTTCAGGTGCCGTCTCTACCAGGCTGAGGGGAGCAGGACCGGAAGCTGCTGGAGCCTGGAGGGTTGGGTAGGGGGAGGGAGTGAGATAGGCCCCGAAATCCAAATCTTTCAGAGTCCATGGGCCAGCCCTGTCCTGCACCCAGGGCACCCCAGGTCAGCCCCACCTGCCTAATGAGACAGCCAATTAGGCCACCACAAGGCTAGATGCTTCACCAGCCTCTTTTATCCCAAGCTTCCCATAGCTGCTAGGGCGGGGGTGAGTCAGGGAAACACTGCCCATGTGAGCACCTCACCTCAGGACTGGGATCCTGATGGCCAATGGATGTCCGAGTGAGGCCACTCACCAAACAGGAAACCTCGTCCCGCTCTTCAGGATGGTTCTTACCTGGATGGGGCAAATGTAGCTCTCAGTATCCTGCTTCCCACAGGGATAACACAGATTGGCACACCCGAGTGCCTATATAACACACACTGTCCCCAGGGACTCACTGGCACTCACACTCACACCACCACAATGTATGTGTACGATATAACAAGCCCCCTGTCGCTCTGTACCCTTGAAACCACTGGCATTCCAGACTCACTCTTATTCTTCTTCCTGCCAAAGAGGCTCTTGGTAACTTTGACAAACAGCATCCTAGCTGGATTAAGGGGTATCAGGTCTGGGACTGTCACGCAGCTGTTGACAGGGAGCCGGTCGGGGGTATAGCCCTGAAGAATAGAGCCATGTGAGCAGAAAAGAGAGGCCCCACGGGTCCTGTCATCTGCCCCCCATTTAATCCCCTGGGTATGTATAAACTGGACTTAGGTGTCTTCAGACCTTGGTAAAGAAGTCATGGCGCAGGATCTGGTCAATCGAGGGGCGGTCCTGGGGTGAGGCTCGGAGGATGGCAGCCAGGAGCTGACGGGCCGGCAGTGAGAGGCTGGCGGGCAGCGTGTAGTGGACCTGTTTGATGCAGCGGTATGTCTCCTTCAGATCGACTGTCTCAAAGGGGGGGCTCCCACACAGCAGCGTGTACCTGGGGGCAGAGATAAGAGGTCAGGAGTAAAGGGGAAGGTGTGCCCCACCCATGCACCCATCTGTGCACAGATGACCCTGGGACTCACATGACACAGCCCAGGGACCACACATCTGCCTCTGGGCCATGGCCTTGTCTCTGTAGCACTTCTGGAGCCACATAGTTAGGGGTGCCACAGATGGTCCTGAAAAGGGGTAGGGACGAGAGGGAAAAGTTCAGAGCCAGCTCAGCTTTCCCCTACCTCATCCCTGCCCCCACTGTGAGTTCAGACAAAGCAGCTGCCTGTCACCAAAGGCCAGAGAACTTCTGCTTGTCTTAGGACAATGGATGCTAGGGATGGCAGCTGAGCCCACGCCTACCCGCCTGGCCCAGCTGCTCATCTGCTCTATAGGACAGGAGGAGGGCCTGACCCAGCCCCCACCTCCAGGGTCAACAGAGGGTCCATCACTGAGCCCTTCCCCCTTCCCCCACTCCTGTCTGTCAGACACCCATACAGGCTGCCACCTCCTACGGTCTGTGTCACATACACTCACCAACACCAGCTGTCACATCCCCCATAAACACTCATCTGCCACACATACTATCTGTGTCCCTCACACCCAGTCATGGCCATAGCAGGTCTTCTAACACACACAGGGTTTTATGTCCTGCCATTCCCACACTTTCAGTCTGTCTCATACACAAAATGCTTACGCCATCTTCCCCCTTCCACACACAAGATCACCTTCAAGAATCCTTATACTCCAGCCTGACCTGTGGTGGTGCAGTGGATAAAGCGTCGACCTGGAAATGCTGAGGTCGCCGGTTTGAAACCCTGGGCTTGCCTGGTCAAGGCACATATGGGAGTTGATGCTTCCAGCTCCTCCCCCCCTTCTCTCTCTCTGTCTCTCCTCTCTCTCTCTCTCTCTCTCTCTCTCTCCCTCCCCTCTCTAAAATGAATAAATAAATAAATAAATAAAAAAGTATCCTTATACTCCCACCTGTCTCAAGGACGCAGACACCCAGAGGACCCTCAGCCTTTCCACCAGTCCCAGTAACCCAGGCTGCTGCTTACACCTTCACACATTCACAGCCCAGCTTCTCTCCCTGTCTATCACACACACACATATCAGGCAGTCGTGGTGCTTCCCACAGACTGTCATGCACACATCTGTGACACATACAGACTCTGGCCGCCCCAACCCCAAACACTCACTTCTTCCTCTGCTCTGGGGGCTCCAACCGGGTTGCCAGCCCAAAATCCCCCATCTTCAGTTCCATGTTCTCAGTGATAAAAAAATTTCCTGGACGGGGGCAGAGAGGTGTGTCAGACTTCTTTCTCTCTGCCTCCCCACCCCCACCCCCATGCTGCTGGCCCAGCAGTCTCACCCAGCTTGAGGTCTCGGTGCAAGATGCCCCGCTGATGCAAGTACTTGAGTCCCGAAAGGATCTGCCGCAGGTAGTAGCGGACCTCTGGTTCCAGCAGGGTGTGACGGGCCTTCCAGATGTGGGCCAGAGACTACAGAAAGCCACTGGTTCAGATCCTGGTCTACCTTTCCTGACTCTCCCTCCATCTGTGCTCGATGAGGAAGAGGCAGGATCTCCAGCTTTGGACCTTAAGGCCCCTTTACCCCTCACCCTGCATCACCATCCCTCACCTTCCGGCTGCAGAGCTCTAAGAAAATGTATATGTTGTCAGCATCCTCAAAGTGGTGCAAGAAACGCACGATGTGGCGGTGCTGCAGGCCGCGGTGTAGCTCAATCTCATTTAGAATCTGCAGTAGGGGCGCAGGGTTGTCATCCTAAGGGCTCCCATGCCACCGTCCCCACCCCCTCTAGTCGCTGGGCCTGGGCCCAGGCCCACCTTCTCGCGCTGATGCGGCTTGGTGATGCGGCTCTGCGAGATGACTTTGACCGCGTAGGCGTTGCCAGTCTCAGTGTCCGTGGCCTCATAGCAACGCGCGAAGCCCCCCTGCGGGAGGAAGCATCAGGCATGGTGCTCCAAGAAAGCTGGATCTGGCCCGCAGAGGTCCCAAGCGCCCGACGCGGGTAGAGGTTGGCCAGGGCACCCTCCACCCTGGCTAACACTACCCCCCCGCTCACCTTGCCCAACAGGCGGCCTTTGAAGTAGGTGCGGCCGCTGCCTGGGTCCGTGATGAGGCGCCCGGGGTCTGGCGCTGGCGGCCCGGTCAGCGTCTCGAGTTCAAGTCCCGGCACGGCACTCGGAGGCGGCCCAGGCCCGGCGGGGGGCGCGGGCGGAGCGGCCGCACGTTGAAAGAGGCGCGGGGACAGGATGGCGGCAGCGGGCTCCATGCGGCAGGTGAGTCGCAGGCGCGGGCCGGGCTCGTTCTCGGTTCCACCCGGCCGGGGCCGCGCGCAGCGCTGCCTGGGTTTGCTACTCTGGGCTCGCGCCCGAGGGAGCGTGGCGTTTTTATCAATGAACGCCGGCCCCTCCACGGCGTCTCGTCATTGAGGGCCCGCCCTCTTCCTGGCGGCGACTCACCGCGGAGCCATACCTTCCCAGGCCTTACATCATTAGGCAGCTCCGCCTCCCATCCAACCCTCCTCCAGGCCCAACCTCCTCCTCATGCCTTAAAGACGCAGCCGTACTGCTAGTCACCATGCGGATCCCACCAGGATGTAAGGGTTATCCGTTCCTCCGTTCCTATCCACCCCCCCTGGTAACGGGGGACCCACTTCTTTCCCAGTTCTTCGGGATTTATGCTGAAGTCTGGGTGGGTTCTGGGCATCTGGGGAGTCTCCCTAGCAACTAGGTGGACCAGCGTTCCAGCCGCGAGGGGAGAGTCAGGCGGCGCTCGCTTTCACCAGGCGCATCACTAACATTCCCATTTAAGTGCGTGTGTCCCTGGCCAGAGCCCGCACGCCCAACCAGTGCTGCCCCCTTTAGTGCTTGGTAAGAATTGCACCCTGCCGAGTCTGGACTGGCTTGCGCAATGTTGAGGGGCGGGGCGGGGCCCGGGGCTGCCCTGCTGACTTTTGGCTTCAAACAGCGCCTGGCATTTAAAGATTTTACCATGCACCTGTCCGCATCTTTCACTGCTCACCTCTACACTCAAGGGGCAGGTCTGGGCTCCCTCTCCCTGAAAACACCCACTGCCCTGAATCAGCAACCAGAAGGCCAGGAAATGAAGGATGGGAATCGAATTTTCTTAAACCTAGCAATGGACAATTAGGCAGGGGGTCCGGGGATCATTTGGACCCTTAAAATCCTGGTCCATGCCCATCCTTCCCAGAACCAGAGACAGAGGTTAGGTCTTAACCCCTCTGGAGTTTTTGTGAGTATCAGAGGTCTCCTGGCCTTGTCCTGCTCACCTTTCTGCTTTCACTCTGCGAGCCAATCAATTATTTTTTAAACATTTTTAAAATTTTATTTAGAAATTAAATTTAATGGGGGGGCATTGATCCAATCAGTTATTAAGCTATTTAGTTCTCAAAGATTTATTGAGGCCCTGGCCGGTTGGCTCAGTGGTAGAGCGTCGGCCTGGCGTGCAGGAGTCCCGGGTTCGATTCCCGGCCAGGGCACACAGGAGAGGTGCCCATCTGATTCTCCACCACCCCCTCCTTCCTCTCTGTCTCTCTCTTCCTCTCCCGCAACCGAGCCTCCATTGGAGCAAAAAAGATGGCCCGGGCGCTGGGGATGGCTCCTTGGCTTCTGCCCCAGGCGCTAGAGTGGCTCTGGTCGCGACAGAGCGACGCCCTGGATGGGCAGAGCATCACCCCCTGGTGGGCGTGCCGGGTGGATCCTGGTCTGGCGCATGCGGGAGTCTGTCTGACTGCCTCCCCGTTTCCAGCTTCGGAAAAGGAAAAAAAAAAAAAAAAAGATTTATTGAGAGCACCTGCTAAGTGCCCAGCACTATCTGAATAAGCCTGGCCAAGGTTATAGTCCTTTGATTTACAATCTGCTTGATGGAAACTTACAACAGGCAAATATGTAAATAAGATAATTGCAGGCTGTGAAAAATGCTATGAAGGAAGTTAATAGAAGAGTAACCAAAGATCCTACTTTAGGGAGAACAGTCAAGGAAGTCAACAAATATTTGCTGAGTACCCATTCCTGTCAATTTAAACTCCCCAATATCTCTGAAATCTATCCACTTCATTCCAGCTCCCCCCCACACACACACACACCCTAATCTGTGTCACAGTCTCTCCGGTTGGATTATTGCTATAGCACTTTGCATCGCCCGTTTCATCTTCCTTCCTATAGCCAGCCCACCTACTCCCTCATTGGGCCCACAAGGTGCTACTCTAACCTTGCCCTTCACAGCCACTGAAGGGTGAACCAAAACAGCTTGAGATATGGCAAAATCCTAGTAACTCAGATGAGGGGGAGTGGGAGATGAGAGTGGGCAAGAAGACCTTCAGTGCCAGACTCAGGAACTTGGTCTATATCAGGGGTCCCCAAACTATGGCCCGCGGGCCACATGCGGCCCCCTGAGGCCATTTATCCGGCCTCCACCGCACTTCTGGAAGGGTACCGCTTTCATTAGTGGTCAGTGAGAGGAGCATAGTTCCCACTGAAATATTGGTCAGTTTGTTGATTTAAATTTACTTGTTCTTTATTTTAAATATTGTATTTGTTCCCGTTTTGTTTTTTTACTTTAAAATAAGATATGTGCAGTGTGCATAGGAATTTGTTCATAGTTTTTTTTATAGTCCAGCCCTCCAACAGTCTGAGGGACAGTGAACTGGCCCCCTGTGTAAAAAGTTTGGGGACCCCTGGTCTATATTCTACGGATCAACAGTCTTCCATGGGGAATACAGTACTATTGGGGCCAGAAGGAACAAATCCACAGGGGAAATGGGGCTGAGGCATGTATAATTTGAAAAGGCATACCTGTATTTGGTATTGCAAGTCTATTTTGGAATATAAAACGTATTTGTATTAGCTTCCTAATGTTGCCATATTAAAATACCATAGACTAGGTGGCTTTAACAACAGACATTTATTTCCTCAGTTCTGGAGACAAATTAACAAAATAAAAACAAACAGAAGTTTATTAACATGTATAATTTATGTATGCATGGAATATATCCAAGGAAAACAAGTAATTCTCCCATGTGCCTTAGAATTCAGATTTAAATATCCTCTTAATAGGAAAAGGGTGGGGGGGGGACATAAGCCTCTTAGGGTAGAGTAAGTGATTTCTAGGGTCAAGGGGTTAAGCTTCTTGCCCAAGAGTGCATATAACTACCAAGAGGCAGAGCCAAGAGGTGAACCTAAGATGTCTGGCTCTACTATATACCTTTGCCTGACTTTTCTAGGGGTCATTTGTTCTGTCCTTGCATCTGTCTTATGACACTACTCCGTGTTCCATGTCTTTCTTACCAGTGCCCTTTCTCCTCCCCACAAGACTCTCACAACCTCTGCCCCCTCTGAGGTTTTTCTGAGCTCTCTGGATCTCCATCCCCAGGGGATGCCGTCAGTCCGTTGCCCCTAGTGAGCATATGCCCACACTCTTTGCCAATTTAGCAGCTCAGAGGCAAGAATCTCTTGACAGTGTCAGGTTACAGAGGCTACGGGAGTCTTTCAAGAATGAGCGATGCCCAGTAAGGCTAGAACTCAGAAAGGGCTATTGGATTCAGCAATAAAGAGGCCTCAGGTGGTCCTTGCTGGGTGTAGAGGTAGAAGCGCTAAAGCTGGGCCAGAGAGAAGAGAGATGCTAATAGCGACAGTACAGGGGTGAGGTTCCAATAATTTAACAACCAGTTCTCTGCCCTGATGACTGTTTTAAGTACTATAAAAAAACGATATACTGAAAAGTAGTTTATTATTTCATGCATTTAAGACTTAAATAAGAACAATTAAAAAGGTACACAAAACTAGAATATAAGAAAGAGTTTTAAAATATTAATGAAAAAAATGTTAAATAATACCTGACTAAAAACAATACAAATTGTCCACCCCCTGGCTGTTTGGCACTTTTTATGCTATATATTTGTTTACTGAAGTAACAAACGCGAGGGAATTAGAATGTAGTATTTCATCAAAAGTATAATGAGCCTGACCTGTGGTGCTGCAGTGGATAAAGCATCAATCTGGAATGCTGAGGTTGCTGGTTTGAAACCCTGGGCTTGCCCGGTCAAGGCACATACAACAAGCAAGCAATGAACAACTAAAGTGGAGCAACTATGAGTGATACTTCTCACTCCCCCAATCCCTTATCTCTGTAAAATCAATAAATAAAATCTTTTCTTCTTCTTTTTTTTTTTTTGTATTTTTCTGAAATGAGAGGTGGGGAGGCAGACAGACAGACTCTCACATGCACCAATTTGGGATCCATCCAACATGCCCACTAGGGGGCGATGTTCTGCCCATCTGGGGCGTTGCTCCATTGAGACCCGAGCCATTCTGGCACCTGAGGCAGAGGCCAATGAGCAATCCTCAGTGCCGGGGCCAACTTTGCTCCAGTGGAACCTTGGCTGTGGAAGGGGAAAAGAGAGATAGAAAGGAGAGGAGGAAGGGCGGAGAAGCAGATGGGTGCCTCTCTTGTGTGCCCTGGCTGGGAATCGAACCCGGGACTTCCACACACCAGGCCAACGCTCTACCGCTGAGCCAACCGGCAATAAATAAAATCTTAAAATAAAAGTATAATGAGTTTTATGAAATAAATAAATAAATATTACAAGCTTAGTTCCATCAATCTTTTTTCACGTATGGACGGAATGAACATTACTACATATATTTAGACTACGCTGTTGCACAGATGAACACTAAAAAAGTAAAGAATGTAAATTTGTGATTTTCACATTGGACGGCTACCCAGGCACCTATCTTAGAGAGAACCCTGATTACATTTATTTATTTATTTATTTACAGAGATAGATAGAGAGAGAGGGATAGATAGGGACAGACAGACAGGAATGGTTGAAGAGAGATGAGAAGCATCAATCATCAGTTTTTTATTGTTAAACCTTAGTTGTTCATTGATTACTTTCTCATATGTGCCTTGACCGTGGGCCTTTAGCAGACTGAGTAACCCCTTGCTCGAGTCAGCGACTTTGGGTCCAAACTAGTGAGCTTTGCTCAAACCAGACAAGCCCACACTCAAGCTGGCAACCTCAGGGTCTCGAACCTCGGTCCTCCACATCCCAGTCCAATGCTCTATCCACTGCACCACCGCCTGGTCAGGCAACCCTGATTACAAGTACTGTTTTTTGTTTGTTTGTTTGTTTTCTGAAGCTGGAAACGGGGAGAGACAGTCAGACAGACTCCCGCATGCGCCCCACCGGGATCCACCCGGCACGCCCACCAGGGGCGATGCTCTGCCCACCAGGGGGCGATGCTCTGCCCCTCCAGGGCGTCGCTCTGTTGCAACTAGAGCCACTCTAGCGCCTGGGGCAGAGGCCAAGGAGCCATCCCCAGCGCCCGGGCCATCTTTTGCTCCAATGGAGTCTCGCTGCGGGAGGGGAAGAGAGAGACAGAGAGGAAGGAGAGGGGGAGGGGTGGAGAAGCAGATGGGCGCTTCTCCTGTGTGCCCTGGCTGGGAATCGAACCCGGGACGCCAGGCCGACGCTCTACCACTGAGCCAACCGGCCAGGGCCACAAGTACTGTTTTAAAAACAAGTTCGCAGAGAGAAGACAAGATGGCGCTGGAGTAGGCGGACGTACCAACATCCACCTCCCAGAACCAAAGTGGATTACAAAATAATTTTAAGAACTATCTTCTGGAAAAACCAACTTTGGACTATACTAAGAGGACTCTTCAACCAAGGAACACTGAAGAAGCCACACTGAGACTGGCAGAGGAGAACAGAAGCTCCATCTCCACACATGCTGCAGATGACTTTTCCAGTCTACCTGAATCATCACCAGCTAGAAGCAGCTGTCATTGGGACTTGGACGTGAGCTGCAAAGTATAGAATTGTGACAACAATTCCAGTGCCATGCGAACTTTTCCTGGATGTGGACTTTTCCTGGACTCCTGCTCCTTGTGACAGCTCCTAACAGACTGAACTGAGGTTGGGTTGCATTTTTCAGGGATTTGGCATGGTTTGGGGCCAAATTGGACTTGGTGAACATGTTAAGGACACTACTCTTTTATGGATTCTTGCTGTATTGGCCAAGAGTTTGCTTAAAGGCTTTAATCACTGTAAAAAAAAATAGAAGACTGGATAAAGAAGATGTGGCACATATACACCATGGTATACTATTCAGCCATAAGAAATGATGACATCGGATCACTTACAACAAAATGGTGGGATCTTGATAACATTATACAGAGTGAAATAAGTAAATCAGAAAAAAACAAGAACTGCAGGATTCCATACATTGGTGGGACATAAAAATGAGACTAAGAGACATGGACAAGAGAGTGGTGGTTACGGGGGGCGGGGGGAAGGAGAGAGGGAGAAGGGGAGGGGAGGAGGAGGGACACAAAGAAAACTAGATAATCTGACTTTGGGTGATGGGTATGCAACAGAATTGAATGACAAGATAACCTGGACATGTTTTCTTTGAATATGTGTACCCTGCTTTATTGATGTTGCCCATTAAAATTAATAAAAATTTATTTATTAAAAAAAAAACCAGTTCACCAAGCTCAACAAAAAATTAGATATTGGTTCTGCCATGTGAACTGGCTGAATCCCCTGCAAACTGGCTGAATCCCACCATTGCTCCAGTAGCATTTCATACTTACCATGTGCTTTGCTGTTCTGAACACTTTATAAATATTAATTCATTTAATATTCAGAAAAACTCTATGAGATAGGTATTATCATTCCCATTTCTCCATGGGGGAAATTGAGCAAAGAGGTTAAATGACTTGCCCAAGGTCACAAAGGTAGTTTATGGTGGAGTCTGGATTTGAAACTATGACCAGTCTGGCTCCAGACTCCATGCTGTAAACTGCCATGCCATAAATCCAGCTCTTGACTGTGAGGAGGAGAGAAGGGCACCGGTGGTTAGGACCAGAGGGAGGGAGCTAGGCAAGAGGAGAACCAAGGGCAAGAGGATGATAGAGAAGGGTGGACCAGATGATTTACAGCTGGAGCGGTTCCCTCTCCTGGACCATAAAACAAAGGGACCTGTCAGCAATAGGGAAGGAAGATAAGCAGACTGAGGAGGGGCCTGGGGACCAATCCCTTCCTCTGGTAAAGGCTTCAGGTCCTGTGCCCCTATTGGTGGCTCTGTGGGAAATTCACAGCCCAGAGATCCAGAGTTGGTAACAGTAAAGTAACCAACTTTTTTTTTTTTTTTTTTTTTTTTTACAGAGACAGAGAGTCAGAGAGAGGGATAGACAGGGACAGACAGACAGGAACGGAGAGAGATGAGAAGCATCAATCATCAGTTTTTCGTTGCGAGACCTTAGTTGTTCATTGATTGCTTTCTCATGTACCTTGACCGTGGGGCAACAGCAGACCGAGAAACCCCTTGCTCAAGCCAGCGACCTTGGGTCCAAGCTGGTGAGCTTTGCTCAAACCAGATGAGACCGCGCTAAAGCTGGCGACCTCGAGGTCTTGAACCTGGGTCCTCTGCATCCCAGTCCGATGCTCTATTCACTGCACCATCGCCTGGTCAGGCAAGTTAACCCAACTTTTTACAATGAAAAGGAGGACATAAATAAATTGAAGAAAACAATACCATAAATTAAAAAAAAACACATTTTACCCTGGCCGGTTGGCTCAGCGGTAGAGCGTCGGCCTAGCGTGCGGAGGACCCGGGTTCGATTCCCGGCCAGGGCACATAGGAGAAGCGCCCATTTGCTTCTCCACCCCTCTGCCGCGCTTTCCTCTCTGTCTCTCTCTTCCCCTCCCGCAGCCAAGGCTCCATTGGAGCAGAGATGGCCCGGGCGCTGGGCATGGCTCTGTGGCCTCTGCCTCAGGCGCTGGAGTGGCTCTGGTCGCAATATGGCGACGCCCAGGATGGGCAGAGCATCGCCCCCTGGGGGGCAGAGCACCGCCCTTGGTGGGCGTGCCGGGTGGATCCCGGTTGGGCGCATGCGGGAGTCTGTCTGACTGTCTCTCCCTGTTTCCAGCTTCAGAAAAATGAAAAAAAAAAAAAAAAAAAAAAAAAAAAACCACATTTTATTCATTGCAACAATAGTACACTATAATATGATAAAAGCATAATAAAAACATTTGTAATATTTTATATTGTAATTATGCTTACATGCCTACTAATTTTTAATAATAATTGTAAGAAAAAAGTACTCATTTAGATACAAATACGTCACATCACACGCAATGGATCGATTCTGCAATGATCGAATACGAACATTTACAGATAAGTCTTCCAATATCAAAAAGGAGGACATGTAGGAGGACACTTTTCCACGGAGGGTGGAACTTACAAAAGAAGGACTGTCCTCACTAAAGGAGGATGATTGGTCACCTTAGTAACAGGCAGAAGTGTGAGGGCCACAGATGTAGATTGGGTGGAGGACTGAAATGCAGCCCGCTAGGCTGCCCTCAAGGACCACTGTCAGAGAGATGCCCCCGGGACCTCGAGGCCTGAGCTCCTCCAGGCCCTGAGCCTGGCTTCCCAGGTACAAGAAGCTCTTTGAGTGGTAAGCAGCCTCAGCCAGATACCTTGGTTGGTAGGATACTCCCAAAGCTCAGAGGTTGCCAGTTCAATTCCCAGTCCCGGCACACACAGGAACAGATCCATGTTACCTGTCTCTTTCTTTCCCTCCTTTGCTCACTAAAATCCATAAATTAAAAAGAAAAAAAATTTTTTTAAGTGGTAAGCAGTTCAGAATGCTGTAGGAAAGCCACAGATCAGAGCTTGGGAAAGGGCTACATGGCCAGGATGGCCAGAGGCCCCAACGCTGGTGTCTCATCTTCCCCAGTCCCTCCTGGATCTTCCAGACCTCTAAGATGGACACACATACACACCCTGTTCTCTCCTCACATTGACAGTTCACCTGGGCCCTGAAAGGAGAACATAACTCGTCAGGCTGTGAGTAGGTTTCTAGACCTTGCTCGTCCAAGAAGTCGTTTATGAAAAAGGAAGGAGACCAGATGTCTTTCAGGTTAAAAGGGACAAAAATAAAAAAGAAAGGAAAAGCCTGCCTGGGTTCAAGTCCTCTCCAGGTTTACCAAGATGAATCAGATCCAGTCCTGTCCTCAAGAGTCTCATGGGGCCCTGGCCAGTTGGCTCAGCGGTAGAGCGTTGGCCTGGCGTGCAGGAGTCCCGGGTTCAATTCCCGGCCAGGGCACACAGGAGAGGCGCCCATTTGCTTCTCCACCCTCCCCCTCTCCTTCCTCTCTGTCTCTCTCTTCCCCTCCCACAGCCAGGCTCCATTGGAGCAAAGATGGCCCGGGCGCTGAGGATGGCTCTGTGGCCTCTGCCTCAGGCGCTGGAATGGCTCTGGTTGCAACAGAGTGATGCCCCAGATGGGCAGAGCATCGCCCCCTGGTGGGCATGCCGGGTGGATCCCGGTCGGGCGCATGCGGGAGTCTGTCTGACTGCCTCCCCATTTCAAGCTTCGGAAAAATGAAAAAAAAAATAGTCTCATGGGCTGGAGGGGAGAGCTTCCTGTAGACAGATCATAGACCAGTAATGATAACCAGCTATGAGAGGCCAGAAGAAACCTAGAGGGTTTTGAGGAGTGACCTGAGGGAAGATCATGGAAGGCTTCCGATGGGAGCTCTGAGCTGGATTGTGAAGGAACAGGGGAAAGGAGCTGGGCCAGAGGCTGGTGATGCGGGATGAAAGTTGAAATGGGGGCATCTCAGAGGGCCTTGTGCATCCAGCTTAAAAACCAGGTCCTGGTGCTGTCTGGCTTGGGGATAGGCAGGCGAGGCATCAGGGGAAAGTTCTCTCTTCATCGCTCCAGGTTTGTCTGGTTCTGGGATGCAATAGTAGATCAGTAGGTAGACACCAACGAGAGCAGGTTTGGCTTTTCATGGCCTGAGCTAAATGCCTGCAGTGCTCCAGGCTCTATCTGGGCATCATTTCTTTGAATACTAGGTTGCCCTGCAAGAACAATGTTTTACAGAGGAGGAAACTGAGATTCAGAGAGATTAGGTAACTTGTACAGGTTACCGAGGGCTGGAATTTAAACCCAGGTTTGTCTGGCTCCCGAGCTTGGCCTTTTTTTTTTTTCTTGTATTTTTCTGAAGTTGGAAACGGGGAGAGATAGTCAGACTCCCGCATGCGCCCGACCGGGATCCACCCGGCATGCCCACCAGGGGGCGATGCTCTGCCCATCTGGGGCATCACTCTGTTGCAACCAGAGCCATTCCAGCGCCTGAGGCAGAGGCCATAGAGCCATCCTCAGCGCCCGGGCCAACTTTGCTCCAATGGAGCCTTGACTGCAGGAGGGGAAGAGACAGACAAAGAGGAAGGAGAGGGGGAGGGGTGGAGAAGCAGATGGGCGCCTCTCCTGTGTGCTCTGGCCAGGAATCAAACCCAGGACTCCTGCACACCAGGCCAATGCTCTACCTGAGCAAACTGGCCAGGGCCCTGAGCTTGGCCTTTTGCTTTCGTGCTTCTTCTCTTTAGGAAACACTTGTGGGTGAGCCCCAGCTCACAGTGTGGGGAAGGAGCTCCCCAAGACAGGTCAGAAGTGAGAGCACCACTCCTGGATTTTGGGGGTGACTTTGCACTGGGTGGACAATTGAGCTCTCATGCCTCAGGTCTTATTTCCTTTATTTGAAAGATAAAGAAAATGAAACCCACAAGTAAAAATGCCACTCAAGATCCTGGGCACCTCTTAGGAGTCAGGCTGCTGGACGCAGCTGAAGGAGTCTGCAGCTCTAGGCCCGACTCCCAGACCTGTGACCTTGTCAGTCTTGTGGAATGGGAATGGGAATGGGCCTGGGGAAGGGCTGGCTAGGCCCTCACAGGGCCTGGACTAGAAGCGTGCAGTGTGGCTGGTGGCAGGATCCTGGTCCCAGGGTGTGAGCCCTTGTTTAGGCCCAGATGGGCCAATTTCAACCTTTGAAGTCCATCAACTCTAGCTGTGAATCCTGCCTCCAGCACGTCCCAGCTGTGTGATCTGTGAAATGGGGATGATCCCTACCTCATGGGGTTGCAATGAGGATTCTATGAGAGGGTGATATAGTGGTGCCTTTGGCACAGTGCCTGCCACTTAGTCAGTGCTCTGTGATCAGCAGCTGTTATGATTGTAACAATTTATCACACATCTGTTTTCTCACCTGGACCAGCGTGGGACAGTAATCCCTGTCATCCTGACTTCAGGGACATGGTGTCATCTGTGTGAGCTGTGGTGTCAATGCAGATGGCATTTCTGCCACTCAATGTCCAGCCCAGCCCTGCAGGGGTAGGGAGACATATCCAGTTCCCAGGACCAGGGGAAGCTGGATGACAGGCTCAATCCATCAATGATAACCTCAGTCCAAACATAATGGACCCAGGAGGTACTTAAGAGTGTGGGGGGTGAAGGCCAACCCAGTTCTCCTTTCTCAACACAAGCTGCTGCTCAGAGCAGGTAGGCAGGTGTGGGTGGGGGTGAGAATGCCCTGGGCCTCAGGAGACCAGCTGTCAGCTTCGAGAGCAAGACGCCAGGGGACAATGGTGGGTCTGGACTAAAGCTTCAGTGGTTCAGGATCTGGCCATTCCTAGCCCTGTAAGCGGAAGAGGAGCCTGGGAAAGCCTCATGTACACGAGGGCCTAGATCTCAGGCCCCCCTTGTCCCACCCCATGCTAGCGTGAACCCTGCACAGCTGAGGTCCAGAGGGGATGGAATGTGCTTTGTCTGCTCTGCAGCTTCCTCCCACCTTGTCTACTGACACAGGGTGAAGGTTGGGTGTTTATGACCAGAGTTGAAGGGAGGTTGCCTGGGGGACTAAGCTTGGTGATGAGAAGGCAAGCGAAGGAGAAGGCTTGCTGGGAAAGAGGGACAGTTCTGGGGGCAGCTCTTGTGACCTCCTACTCCAGGCCCCCAGCACCATGACAGTTTCATACACCCTCAAAGTGGCAGAGGCCCGCTTCGGAGGCTTCTCTGGGCTGCTTCTCCGTTGGAGGGGAAGCATTTACAAGCTCCTCTACAAGGAGTTCCTACTCTTCACCGTCCTGTATGCTCTGCTCAGCATCACCTACCGGTGCGAGGGTAAGGCCTCAGGGCTGGTCTGCGGGGGTCTAGGCTGCCCACCTCCCTCTAACCCAGGCCTACACCTGACCTTCCCCAGGCTGCTGCTGAGCCAGGAGCAGAGGCATGTGTATGCTCAGGTGGCCCGATATTGTAACCGCTCTGCAGACCTCATCCCCTTGTCCTTTGTCCTGGGTAAGGCTCCCTCTGTTCTCCCTGGTATCATCCTTACTGTCTTCCCTGGCCTTTGGGTTGGGTTGATAGTGCTGAGGGTCAGAATTACTCCAGTAGCACAGCCTGGAGACCAACCAGAGCGGGCTCAGAAGGCATAGCAGCTGTGTGCCGGCTCCAGGATTTCCAGGGGGCTGGACCCTGCCTATCACTTGCTGGACCCTCACTCAAAACAAAATCCAAGCCACCTGCTGGCTGGCATAACCTACCTATGGGTACTGGAGGGGAGCTGGTGAGAGATGATAGCCCATTCCCCCCCTCATAGGAAGCAGGGCTCAGAGTTCATCATTACCTGGCCCTGAACCACCACCTTTCTACCCAAGGGGGGTTCACTCTTTCCTCCCATCTTGGTCCAGCACATCAGGCTGGAACCAGAGGAAGCGACTGTCCTCCTGACAGTGAGGCAGGGCACTGGGAGCCGATGTGTCCTTCCCTCTGCCTTGGTTCAATCTGGCCTGGGCCAGGTGCTCTGGCTGACGGGCAGGGCACGCTGACTCCCAGGACTTCCATCTTCCTTTCCCAACCCTCCTATTCTTGGTGGCAACCAGGTTTCTACGTGACCCTGGTGGTGAACCGCTGGTGGGCCCAGTACACAAGCATCCCGCTGCCAGACCAGCTGATGTGCGTCATCTCGGCCAGCGTGCACGGCCTGGACCAGCACGGCCGCCTGCTGCGCCGTACCCTTGTCCGCTATGCCAACCTGGCCTCGGTGCTAGTGCTGCGCTCGGTCAGCACCCGGGTGCTCAAGCGCTTCCCCACCATGGAGCACGTGGTGGATGCAGGTGTTTCCTGTGCCTCCGGGGAGGGGAGGTCTGCTCTCCAGGGAAAGCTCCCACGCCCAGGGCCCCAGCTTTTAGAGGCAGAGTCTGTTTCCCACCCACTTTATCTCTGCAGGTTTCATGTCTCAAGAAGAGAGAAAAAAGTTTGAGAGCTTGAAATCTGACTTCAACAAGTACTGGGTTCCCTGTGTCTGGTTCACCAACCTGGCAGCCCAGGCCCGGAGGGATGGGCGAATCCATGATGATATTACCCTCTGCCTACTCCTAGAAGTGAGTCAGCCGAGGACCAGGCCCATCTGCTCTCCTTCCCCTGGCTTTGTAAACTGGAATAATTTAGGACTTAACACATACATGGTGCCAACTTACCACACATTGTTGGAAGCACTATACTTATATTAACTCATTTAACCTTTAAAAATCCTTGAGACAGGCGCTATTATTACCAACCCCCTTTCACAGATGAGGAAACTGAGGCACAGAGCAGAAAAGAAATTTGTCCAAGTCACACAACTAATTAGGAAAGCTGGGATTCATACTCAGACATTCTGGTTCCCAGCTCTGTGCACACAATTACTTTGCTAAACTGCTTCCTGCCACAGGCACCCCAGCCGGATAAGAGCTCTGAGAGTAGAATGAGCCTCCAGACCTGGCCCAGGCCTGGGTTGTGCTGGGCTCCCCTCTTCAGCCCCACCTTTACTGACTTCCTCTTCCTGCTGTTCTACCAGGAGCTGAACAAGTACCGAGCCAAGTGCAGCATGCTGTTTCACTATGACTGGATCAGCATCCCCCTCGTCTACACCCAAGTAACTGCCTGTCATCTCCT
Source organism: Saccopteryx bilineata (assembly GCF_036850765.1). Classification (NCBI taxonomy): domain Eukaryota; kingdom Metazoa; phylum Chordata; class Mammalia; order Chiroptera; family Emballonuridae; genus Saccopteryx; species Saccopteryx bilineata. The sequence goes on from NC_089492.1 coordinate 257,408,654, forward strand.
CAGTCCCAGCGTCTACTGTATGTCCTATACTGTGTGTGAGGCACTGGGAGTTAGACATGGCACCTGCCTGGCGCAGTTCAGTCTAGTGAGACATTGAACAACCAAGGGTTCATCCTCAAAGCCTCCCTGGACACCCACTAAGATGATCCCATTTTCTCCAGTGAAACACTTAGCTACCTGTTTTCATTACTTGTTGGATCCCCGCCCCTCCCCCATGTCCTTAGGGATAGGGACAGCATTTTCCCCTGCCCCATTCAGCCAGGCTTCCCTTCTCCAGGTGGTGACTATAGCAGTATACTCCTTCTTTGCCCTGTCCCTGGTTGGCCGCCAGTTTGTAGAGCCAGAGGCAGGGGCTGCCACACCTCGGAAGCCTCTGGAGCCAGGCCAGCAGCCAGAGCCAGTGGTGGGGGACCTGGACATGTATGTGCCTCTCACCACTCTGCTGCAGTTCTTCTTCTATGCTGGCTGGCTCAAGGTGGGCACTTCAGGTGGTTGTGCCAGCCTGCTCTGTAGGAACATGGACCCAGCACCCACTTCATCTTTGGGGACAGAGAATGGGGGACAAAACACTATTTTACAACTGGCAGGTGGCTGAACAGATTATCAACCCTTTTGGTGAGGATGATGATGACTTTGAAACCAACCAGCTCATTGATCGCAACTTGCAGGTGAGCAGGGGTCTAGGGGCAGAGCCCCGGTGTGGAGGAGAGGAGCTTTTTTATTTTTTGAGAGAGAGAGGAATATCGATTTGTTGTTCCACTTATTCATTCACGAGCCCTGACGGGGGATCCAACCTGCAACCTTGGTGTATCGGGAGGACGCTCTAACCGAGTCACCTGGCCAGAGCCAGGAGATTTGTAACCTGTTGCCCACCCTAGGTGTCCCTGCTATCCGTGGACAATATGTACCAGAACCTGCCTCCCGCCGAGAAGGACGTGTACTGGGACGAAGGCTCGGCGCAGCCCCCCTACACTGTGGCCACGGTGGCTGAGTTGCTGCGGCCTTCCTTCCTGGGCTCCACTTCTAACCTTCGGTGAGTGGCCGCCTCTAGCAGAGGCAGGAATGACCCAGCCCGCGGGCCCCAGGTCCCCGCCCACCTTCTGGGCGTCAATGACGCACTGTCACCCGCCCCCTCTGGAGACCCAGCCCACCCCACACACGGGCGGAAGCTCACTCTCTTCATCCTCCGGCCCGCAGCGTGAGCGAGGACCCCGAGCAAAACCTGCAGGTGGAGGCGACCCCTAGGTTGCCTCGGCCGGTGCCGGCTGCGCAGAGCCCACTGCTCAGCGGCGTCCCGGGTGCACGAGGGCCGTCCCCCGCAGTCAGCCTCCCGAACTTAGGCGGCCCACGAGGACCCAACCCAATACACCCGCTGCGCTCTGAGGACTGCGACCCGGAGGCAGCAGACTGCATCGAGGAGGCAGCGGGTTCAGGGGACCAAGCCTAGGAGCCCTGAGCAGAGGTAGCTGGGTGGGCCCCGCTGCCAGCCTCCCCCAGGCTCGACCCCACCCACCTTTCGCCTCTCGCTGCCCACTTTCCGGGCAACGCCCGGTCCTGCACTATTAGAGCGGCACTTCCTGTGTTCTCCAACCAGAGCATTTAAAGAGGAAAATGGCCAGAGGCCCTGGCCGGTTTGCTCAGTGGATAGAGCGTCCGCCCTAGCCTGTAGATGTCTGCAGTTCCACCCTGTCAGGTCACACAGAAGTGACCATCTGCTTCTCTTCCCCTCCTGCAGCCAGTGGTTCTATTGGTTCTAGTGTTGGCGAGGGTGGGAATGGGGGGGGGGGCAGTGCTGGGTGGATCCTGGTTGGGGCACACGCAGGAATCTGTCTGCCCTCCTCACTTAAAATAAACTGTTTAAAGAGGAAGATGGCCGCAAGGGCCTGAGCCAGGGTTAGGAGTGTGTCCACTTTGGCGACGAAGGTGGGATGGATTGTTTGGGAAGTTGAGGCTGGAAGGATACATGAGACCAGGCATGGAGGACTCATGCAAAGGGCAGTTAATTTCCTCTTCAACGAGGGACTAGGCCGTTGTCAGACTGAAGGGAGCATCAGCATTACTGAAGGGCTTATTAAAAAGTTCTAGGTAGGCCTGACCTGTGGTGGCGCAGTGGATAAAGCCTCGACCTAGAAATGCTGAGGTCGCCGGTTCGAAACCCTGGGCTTACCTGGTCAAGGCACATATGGGAGTTGATGCTTCCAGCTCCTTCCCCCTGTCTCTCTCTCCTCTCTCTCTCTCTCTCTCTCCTCTCTAAAATGAATAAATAATAAAAAAAATTAAAAAATAAATAAATTATTAAAAAAAAAGACATTAAACTAATTAAAAAAAAAAAAAAGTTCTAGGTACCACTCCTAACATTTCTGACTGATTAGATCTGGAATGGAGCTCAAGGATCACAATTTGAGTCTTATATGTACCTTACTCTGATAACCTTACTCCGAAGAGGGGTCAAAGTGTGTGTGTTAGATACTTTTGCTTTATCTGTAATGTTCAATTTTTTTGTTTATAATGAGACTATATTATTACTTGTGCATTACAATTGTTTAAATTGAATTGGCAGGCTGTGTGGTGAGATAAAGGTAAAGGTTTGGGAATCTGCCCTGGAGGCTGATTAAACTCACATGTGACGGCTGTTACACATACACCACCCAGCCTAGACTTGATCATTTGGACTTTAGATTGCCAAGCCTTTCTCTACTCCCACCAACCCAATGGGGAGAATGGATAAATGGAGTGAAAGCTGCAGTCTGTTTCCATGGTGGGACTGCGATGTTGGGAGCACTTGGTTCATGTTGAGAACATTATGGAATACAGACTCAGAACACTAGATTGGAGTCATTGCTAAACTGAGCTCCTCTAAGGTTCCTGTTTTGTAACCTCAGCCTCCACTAAAGAAGTGGTGAATGTCAAAACTGAACATAAGGGCCTGACCAGGCGGTGGCGCAATGGATAGAGCATCGAACTGGGATGCAGAGGACTCAGGTTCGAGACTCCGAGGTCGCCAGCTTGAGCGCGGGTTCATCTGCTTTGAGCAAAGCTCACCAGCTTGGACCCAAGGTCACTGGCTTGAGCAAGGGGTTACTCAGTCTGCTGTAGCCCCATGGTCAAGGCACATATGAGAAAGCAATCAATGAACAACTAAGGTGTCGCAACGAAAAACTAATGATTGATGCTTCTCATCTCTCTCCATTCCTGCCCATCCCTCTCTCTGACTCTCTCTGTAAACAAACAAACAAACAAACAAACAAACAAACACATAAGGGCCCTGGCCTGTTGTCTCAGCGGTAGAGTGTCGGCCTAGCATGTGGAATTCTGGGGTTCGATTCCCAGTTAGGGCACACAGGAGAAGCACCCATCTGCTTCTCCACCCTTCCCTCTCTTTTTTCTGTGTCTCTCTTCCCCTTCTGCAGCCAAGGCTCCATTAGAGCAAAGTTAGCCCAGACGCTGAGGACAGACCTTGGCCTCCACCTCAGGCACTAGAATGGCTCCGGCCACAACAGAGCAATGGCCCACATGAGCAGAGAATCAACCCCTGGTGGGCATGCTGGGTGGATCCGGTCAGGGCATGCTAGAATCTGTCTGACTGACTCCTGGCATCTAACTTTGGAAAAATACAACAAAACAAAACCAACTGAACATAAGGCCAAAGGAAAAACAAATGCCAGAACTCAGGGGAGCTGGGAGTGTATAGGTAGAAGCTGAGTGCTGCATCTGGCACTTGTCAACAGACCATATTATAATACTGGCTTTGCTACTTTCCTGCTGGATGATCATGGGATATCAAACATTTTAAAGCCTTGCAAGTGGCCAAATCTATAATATGGAGGTAAAAGCACCTCTCCATAGCCATTCACTGAGAAAGTGTCTGAGGTTTTTTTGCTGATTTATAGGGGGAGGTAGCCTTGCTCCAGGGCAATAATGGCCTCTATAAAGACAGCAGACTCCTTAGAACCTACTGAGGGATTAGAGGTAGAAGTGACGTGGGGTAGGAATAAAGACCAATGCCTTGTAGAGCTCAAATTAGAAAGGGCAGAATTAATTATTGCTTTGCTATGCTCTGAGTAAACATTAATGTAGTGCATGAAAACCCTCACTGGGTGTAAAGGAAGGGGCCAAGTCTCCCCAGAGCCAATGGTAGGAGGGTTGGATTTTGTTTTCAAAGATTTATTGCCTGACCAGGTGGCGGCACCGGCCCCGCCACACTTCCGAAGGGGCACCTCTTTCACTGGTGGTCAGTGAGAGGAGCATAGTTCCCACTGAAATACTGGTCAGTTTGTTTTTAAATTTACTTGTTCTTTATTTTATTTATATTTTTTACAGAGACAGAGAGGGAGACAGGGACAGACAGACAGGAATGGAGAGAGATGAGAAGCATCAATCATTAGTTTTTCATTGCGCGTTGCAACACCTTAGTTGTTCATTGATTGCTTTCTCATATGTGCCTTGACCGCGGGCCTTCAGCAGACCGAGTAACCCCTTGCTGGAGCCAGCGACCTTGAGTTCAGCTGGTGGGCTTTTGCTCAAACCAGATGAGCCCACGCTCAAGCTGGTGATCTCTGGATCTCGAACCTGGGTCCTCTGCATCCCAGTCCGATGCTCTATCCACTGGGCCACCGCCTGGTCAGGCATTGTTCTTTATTTTAAATATTGTATTTGTTCCCATTTTGTTTTTTACTTTAAAATAAGATATGTGCAGTGTGCATAGGGATTTGTTCATAGTTTTTATTTTTTAAAAGATTTTACTCATTATGGAGAGGAGAGAGAGAGAGAGAGAGAGAGAGAGAGAGAAGGGGGGGAGGAGCAGGAAGCATCAACTCCCATATGTGCCTTGACCAGGCAAGCCCAGGGTTTTGAACCGGCAACCTCAGCGTTTCCAGGTTGACGCTTTATCCACTGTGCCACCACAGGTCAGGCCATAGTTTTAATTTTTTTTTTTTTCCCATTTTTCTGAAGCTGGAAACAGGGAGAGACAGACAGACTCCCGCATGCGCCCGACCGGGATCCACCCAGCACGCCCACCATGGGGCCATGCTCTGCCCACCAGGGGGCGATGCTCTGCCCATCCTGGGTGTCGCCATGTTGCGACCAGAGCCACTCTAGCGCCTGAGGCAGAGGCCACAGAGCCATCCCCAGCGCCCGGGCCATCTTTTGCTCCAATGGAGCCTCGGCTGCCGGAGGGGAAGAGAGAGACAGAGAGAAAGCGCGGCGGAGGGGTGGAGAAGCAAATGGGCGCTTCTCCTGTGTGCCCTGGCCGGGAATCAAACCCGGGTCCTCCGCACGCTAGGCCAACGCTCTACCGCTGAGCCAACCGGCCAGGGCCATAGTTTTAATTTTAAAAATATTTTATTTACTCATTTTTAAGGAGAGATAAGGGGGAGGAGCAGGAAGCATCAATGCCCATATGTAGCCCAGGGTTTCGAACTGGCAACCTCAGTGTTCCAGGTTGATGCTTTATCCACTGTGCCACCACAGGTCGGACTGTTCAGTTTTTTTTCTAGTCTGGCCCTTCAACGGTCTGAGGGACAATGAACTGGCCCCCCGTGTAAAAAGTTTGGGGACCCCTGGGATAGAGCATCAGCCTGGAATGCTAGGACCTATGTTTGAAATACTGAGGTTGCCAGCTTGAGCGTGGGATCAGACATGCCATGGTGGCTTACTTTTAGGCCCAAGGTCACTGGCTCAGATGGAGCCCCCAGTCAAGGCGCATGAGAAAGCAATTAATGAACTGAGGTGTCACAACTGAGTTGATGCTTCTCATCTCTCCCTTCTTGTCTGTACCTCCCTCTCAAAAAAAAGTAAAAAATCATTTAAAAAAGGATTTTATTGACTTTATGGGGTTGGGGGTGGGGTAGAGCAAGTATCAACTTAATATGAGTTGATGCTTCTCATCTTTCTCCCTCTTATTAAAAAAATAAGGTCAAGATGACCCAAGATTTAGATTGAGGCAGTTTTATGAAGGCATGTGCTACAATCAAATAATTGAGAATTTGAAAAGGGAGAGCTGAGGAATGTGATCAGTTTTCACAATGCTGCCATCAAAGTGCAGGTGTCATAGGCTTGGGCTAAAGTCAGAAAGACGGAACACAAACCACTTTTAAATGCTGGTGACAGGCAATGTAGCTAAATTGAAGACGAAGAGCTGACGCTTAGATTTAGCAATGCATAGATTACTGGTAATCTTAACACTTTTTAGTGAGAAGGGATTAGAGCTCAAGAATTTTACTTTTTTTTTTACAGAGAGAGGGATAGATAGAGACAGACAGGAACGGAGAGAGATGAGAAGCATCAATCATTAGTTTTTTGTTGTGACACCTTAGTTGTTCACCAATTGCCTTCCCATATGTACCTTGACCGTGGGCCTTCAGCAGACCAAGTAACCCCTTGCTCGAGCCAGTGACCTCGGGTCCAAGCTGGTGAGCTCCGCTCAAACCAGACGAGCTTGTGCTCAAGCTGGTGACCTCAGGGTCTCAAACCTGGATCCTCCGCATCCCAGTCTAACGCTCCATCCACTGCACCACCGCCTGGTCAGGCTGATTTACTTTCAACAATGCAGGAATTTGGAACAAATTTCAAAATTTCTAGACCACCTGTGGACCCAGGTTGAAAACTCTGAATTACAAACCAAGGTCCAAAGGTACAGGATCTCTACAAGAGCCAACACTGCTTCCCTTAGATGGTCTCTGCTTGCCCTGTATGCCACATCCGTTCTCAACTTCAGGGTAAGAAATGTTTCCACTACTGTATTAAGGCACAGCCTACCTAACAGGCCTGGCTTCAGGGAGAAAGAATTAGGGTACTCTACACTGAGTTGATCAAGTAAGTATTCAGACAACATGGACACAGAACCCAGAATAAACACTTTTATTACACGTACTAAGACAGGAAGGAGGAAGGAGGATTTATTTGCCTTTCCGGGCCTTGATTTTCCTCAGATAGAACTCCAGCTCCTTGCCCTCTAGCACATAGCCATCTGCTCGGCCACACTGGCCTGGTCTTGAAGCAATGCAGGCTGCAAGAGAGTTACGTGGTCCTTAGCAAAATAATACTGTGGCCCTACCAATTCTAGGTGCCCTTAAAAGCCCACCTTGGTTCGGGTATCCTGGGGCCAGGCATGAAAGAAACCTGTTGTCTCTTCAGATATACTTTATCACCACTTAAAATCAGTAGCAGAACTGGACAAAGTTTTCATCACTGAGACAGCCCCCTCAGCCCGAGCAGACTTTTCAAAATCCTGCTCCTGAAACTCAGGCAGAGGCCAACCTCAGGCCTACAGACTCCTGCCCACCACTTCCTATTTTAGCTCCACACTAATGGGCTGAACAAATGTTGATTTTTGTCTTTGTATGCTGTTACAAACTGACTGCATAACAGGCAATCAAAAGACCCGAGGCAAGGGTAAATGCAGAGGGCACACCGTCCCCCGTCCCCCCCCATGCACCAGCCAGCTCACCAAGAAGCTTGCCCTGCTGGAACTGCTCTTCTAGAAGGCTGCTAATTTTGGCATTCTTTTTCCTTTCATCGTATTTCTTCTGAATTTTCTTTGATCTTTTTTTGTTCAAAATCTCTTCTTCCTCAGGAGTCTGAGTCAAGGAAACACAGATGGGTTTAGCTGGGGCTCCCAAAAGGAGTTACCATAGCCTCAAACCCTGCACATCCCAACTCTTGCTGCCTTCCTCAGCACTAAAGGCTCTCATCTCTTTCTTCAGTAGCAGAACTGGACAGACTTTTCATCACAAGAAGGCTGGAATCAGATTGGCCTCCACCACCCCAACAGGCAGGTTGCCCCCAGATACATACCAGCTTGGCTCCCTTCTTGCGGCCCAGGGGCAGCGCATAGTGTGACTCGTACCACTGCCGGTATGGTGTGCTGTCAACGAGCACGATGCAGTTCTTCACTAGGGTCTTGGTGCGGACCAGTTCGTTGTTAGATGCATTGTAGACAACGTCAATAATCCGTGTCTTGCGCGTACAACCTGCTCACAGGATAAATTCAGAATCAAGTCATGGTAAAGCAGTGGTCCTCAACCTTTTTGGGCCACGGACCAGTTTAATGTCAGAAAATATTTTCACGGACCGGCCTTTAGGGTGGGACAGATGAACATATCATGCGACCTAGACAAGCGTCAAGAGTGAGTCTTAGACGGATGTAACAGAGGGAATCTGGTCATTTTTAAAAAATAAAACATCGGCCTGACTGGGCAGTGGCGCAGTGGATAGAGCGTTGGACTGGGATGCGGAAGACCCAGGTTCGAGACCCCGAGGTCACCAGCTTGAGCGAGGGCTCATCTGGTTTGAGCAAAAAAAAAAAAAAAGCTCACCAGCTTGAGCCCAAGGTTGCTGGCTCAAGCAATGGGTTTCTCGGTCTGCTGAAGGCCCGCGGTCAAGGCACGTATGAGAAAGCAATCAATGAACAATTAAGGTGTTGCAACGCGCAACGAAAAACTAATGATTGGTGCTTCTCATCTCTCTGTTCCTGTCTGTCCTTGTCTATCCCTCTCTCTGACTCTGTCTCTGTAAAAAAATAAAAATAAAACAAAAAAATAAAACATCGTGCCTGACCAGGCAGTGGCGCAGTGGATAGAACGTCGGACTGGGATTTGGAAGACCCAGGTTCGAGACCCCGAGGTCGCCAGCTTGAGCACGGGCTCATCTGGTTTGAACAAAAGCTCACCAGCTTGGACCCAAGGTCACTGGCTCCAGCAGGGGGTTACTCCATCTGCTGTAGTCCCCCAGTCAGGGCACATATGAGAAAGCAATCAATGAACAACTAAGGAACCGCAACGAAGAACTGATGTTTCTCATCTCTCTCTCTCTTCCCGTCTGTTTGTCCCTATCTGTCCCTTTCTCTGACTCTGTCTCTGACACACACACACACACACACACACAAATAAGTAAAAAATAAAAATCGTTCAGACTTAAATTGGGGTCCTCTGATGTAAACCATAGGCTAGCTGGCTTTGCCCTCCCATCCCCACCCTCACAGGCCTAGGAGAAGCAAGGGAACCCTAGTCTATTACTCAGCCACAGGGCATCAGCTCATCTCCCACAAACCCATCTTTCCAGAGATAGCTGACAATGACATACTCAGTCTCTATTTTTTTATTTATTCATTTTAGAGAGGAGAAAGAAAGGGAGAGAGAGAGAAGGGGGGGGGGAGCTGGAAGCATCAACTCCCATATGTGCCTTGACCAGGCAAGCCCAGGGTTTCAAACCGGCGACCTCAGCATTTCCAGGTCGACGCTTTATCCACTGCGCCACCACAGGTCAGGCTGACATACTTAGTCTCTAGATTCAGCCCTCTCCCTAAACCTACAGCAGTCAAGAAACAGACTGGAGAACGCTCAGGTTACAAGCTCAGTCTTTCCCACCCACTCCCGGGTGGCCTTACTCACACTCGGAGCCCCAGGAGAAGTTGCCCACGTCCAGCCTCAAGGCTCGGTACTTCTTGTTGCCTCCCCGCACACGGACTGTGTGTATTCGGCGGGGGCCAATCTAGGAAACAAGGAGACAGGAACTAGGTTATGAAAGCGAGCAACACAAGGCAGGAAAAAGGAACCTGGACTGGATGGAGGAAACAGTCAGTGTAACTATGACAGGTCCTAGCATTGGCAAGTGGCACACAGGTGACCAAGACGGCCACACCACGCCTAAGGATACTTTTTCATCACTCTCGTTACCTCCAAGAAAAAATGACTTGGTTCCAAACTTTATAATCAAGTGTCCAAACAAAAATACCAGACTTCTAACTATTATACGTGGAGCTCACTCCCTCCTGGCATCCTTCAATCGTAACACAGCGCATCTCCGGCAATCTCTTCAGTATCTATCCAGCAGGTAAAGGTGAGACGCATTCCCAAACATCATGGAGCCCCAATATTCGACAGCCACGTAGAGACCGGACCGCGGAGATCAGGGAGGGGGCGACCTCACAAAATGCTGAGGCCCCACCACGCACCTTAGTGTTGGCAGCAGGGCGTCCCAGCTCATATTTTCGCTTTTTGTGGTAGGGTTTTCTCTTGCCTCCGGTCTTGCGGCGCTTGTGCCAGTTGTCCCTAGAAATGCCTGTATGTGGGAGCGGGGAGCGGAGGCTTTAGCCGCTGGCTGGCGCGGCCAGTCCCCGTCAGCTCCAGAGCCCCGTAAAGGGCGGGCCGCACGTTCAGTTCTCCAAGGTTTGCTTCCCCACTGAACACTCGGTAGTTTTCAGCAGTACTAATGTATCATCATACACGTGCTGCCCAGCCGGCACCCTTTTTCCCACGGCAGCCATGTTGGTGTCGCTTGCAGCCCTGGCTCGGGCTCTGGAACGAGCCCCGGCGCCTGCCTCGGCGGCCCGAACACGAGCAACACCATCCTAACAGCTACGAGCAACACCATCATAATGGCTGTTCTTGCCGAGGGTCGGGTCGCCCACCCTCCTAACTTGGCTGCGAGGCAGGATGGCGCTGGATTAAGCTCGTTCCTCTACCCCACCCGCAAACCAAAGCCACACTCACCCATTGCTTGGCGCCGGCAGAAAAGGAAGGACGTACAACGTCACGGTGCGATTTGTAAAACGAAGTACTGCCGGAAAGTGGTAGCCGTTGCGTCTACGCCGTAGAGGGTAGCCGTTGCGACTACGCCGTAGAGGGTAGCCGTTGCGACTACGCCGTAGAGGGTAGCCGTTGCGACTACGCCGTAGAGGGTAGCCGTTGCGTCTACGCCGTAGAGGGTAGCCGTTGCGACTACGCCGTAGAGGGCCCGCAGGAAAGTGGTAGCCGATGAAACTACGCCGTAAAAAAAAAAAAAAAAAAAAAAAAAAAAAAAAAAAAAAAAAAAGAAACTACGCCGTAGAGGGCCTGCAGTTACAACGTGTTTGCGACAGCGGGAGCGCCTTCCGAAACGGCAGTCTGAGCTCTGAAACTCCGGGAAGCGCTTTTTCGGTAGTCTCCTGGCGTCGGGAGCTGTGCAAGCTTTAATAACGTTTGGAGGAGCCATCTGGGACGCAACGGAGGAGTAACCTGGCTGTATCTTTTTATTTTTATATTTATTTTCTTTAAAAATTTTTTAAATTAAATTTTATTGGGGTGACATTTGTTAGTAAAATTTTATAGGTTTCAGGTACAATTCTATAATAACATCATTTGTACTTTGTATTGTGTGTTTACCTTTGAAAAGACTCGTTTTAGAAGCTCTTGCAGCAGTGGTCCAGGATGAGAGATGCTGGTGCGGGTGCCTTGGAAAAGGGAGAAAGGCAGTAGAGATGGAAAGAAGAGGTGGACTTGGGTTTGGTTTTAGTTTTGAAGGGTTTGGTAAGCGATTGGATGTGGCGGTTTAGAGAGGGCTGTGTGTCAGGGTTTTCCAGTAACTTACTTCATTAATTGGATGAATATTGGTGCCATTTTTACTGAAGTGGGGAAGGCTAAGTAGGAGCTTGGTGACTCTTTTAAGTGGGAATGACAGTGTTGTGCCTCAAGACAGGCTTCCCCAGCCTGACCTGGCGGTGGTGCAGTGGATAAAGCGTAGGACTGGGATGCGGAAGACCCAGGTTCGAGACCCCGAGGTAGCCAGTTTGAGCGCGGGCTCATCTGGCTTGAGCAAAAGCTCACCGAGCAAGGAGTTACTCGGTCTGCTGAAGGCCTATGGTCAAGGCACATATGAGAAAGCAATCAATGAACAACTCAAGTGTTGCAACGCGCAACGAAAAACTAATGATAGATGTTTCATCTCTCTGTTCCTATCTCTGTCTCTGTAAAAAAAAAAAAAAAAAAAAAAGTTACTTGACAAGCAGACTCCCTCATCTCCTTGAATGCAGGAACTAAATCTCTCATCTGAAAGGTGTTCTCCTTGCACCTGAAAGATACCCCTTATTGATAAACAGTTCAGAGCTGTAGTCTGTATAAACTAGCATTGTCTATTATAATTTACTACCCAAGCCCAAACCTTGCTTAGAGTCCTTTTTTTTTTTAATTTTTATTTATTTATTTATATTTTACAGAGACAGAGAGTGAGTCAGAGAGAGGGATAGACAGGGACAGACAGGAACGGAGAGAGATGAGAAGCATCAATCATTAGTTTTTCATTGCGTGTTGCAACACCTTAGTTGTTCATTGATTGCTTTCTCATATGTGCCTTGACCTCGGGCCTTCAGCAGACCGAATAACCCCTTGCTGGAGCCAGCGACCTTGGGTTCAAGCTGATGGGCTTTTGCTCAAACCAGATGAGCCCGTGTTCAAGCTGGCAACCTCGGGGTCTCGAACCTGGGTCCTCAGCATCCCAGTCCGTCGCTCTATCCACTGCGCCACCACCTGGTCAGGCTAAATACTTTTTTTTTTTTTTTAATTCATTTTAGAGAGGAGGGAGGAAGAGAGAGAGAGAGAGAGAAAGTGGGGAGGAACAGGAAACATCAACTCCCATATATGCCTTGACCAGACAAGTGCAGGGTTTTGAACCGGCAACCTCAGTGTTCCCAGGTCGACGCTTTATCCACTGCGCCACCAGAGGTCAGGCTAATAAATACTTTTATTATTTTTATTTTTAATTTTTTTTTTTTGCTGGGGATATCATTTATTGTTTCAAGATCACAGTCAATTCACTGTCCCCACCAGCAGATGCCCTGAGCAGGGGGCAGGGTGGTATAGGGTGGGGTGGGCAGGGAGCCACTAAGCTGGGGACCTGGGGAGGGTGTACTTCTTTAGTCCATATTTGGGGGCCACTGAGGGCTAAGAAAATGACTCTGGACCACCTGGTCCCCAATAATAAGTACTTTTAGGCCCTGGCCGGTTGGCTCAGCGGTAGAGCTCGGCCTGGCGTGCGGGGGACCCGGGTTCGATTCCCGGCCAGAGCACATAGGAGAAGCGCCCATTTGCTTCTCCACACCCCCCCCTTCCTCTCTGTCTCTCTCTTCCCCTCCCGCAGCCAAGGCTCCATTGGAGCAAGGATGGCCCGGGCGCTGGGGATGGCTCCTTGGCCTCTGCCCCAGGCGCTGGAGTGGCTCTGGTCGCAGCAGAGCGACGCCCCGGAGGGGCAGAGCATCGCCCCCTGGTGGGCAGAGCTTCGCCCCTGGTGGGCGTGCCAGGTGGATCCTGGTCGGGCGCATGCAGGAGTCTGTCTGACTGTCTCTCCCTGTTTCCAGCTTCAGAAAAATACCTCAAAAAAAAAAAAGATCTGGATGGATGTTATTTTGGGAATCATTGGTATTAAATGGCAATTAATGCTACCAGAATGAATGTAATCTAGGGAGACAACATAAGGCAAACTTTTCTTGTAAAGGGTAAATAAATGCTTTAGGTTTTGTGGGCTATTGGGTCTGTGCCACAACTATTCAGTTTTGCAGTTGAGTGTGAAAGCAGCCATAGTCAAAGGTAAACATGGATGTGGCTGTGTTCCAATAAAACTTTGGATACTGCTCTGGCTGGTTAGCTCAGTTGGTTAGAGCATCATACTGAAGCGCAGAGATTGTTGGTTTGATCCCTGGTCAGGGCACAAACAGGAACAGATCAGTGTTCCTGTCTTTTCCTCCCTCCCTCCGCCCTCCCCCCTCTCTCTAAAATCAATAAAATAAACATTAAAAAAGCTTTGGATACTGAGATTTTTTAAAAATATTTTTTTATTTATTCATTTTAGAGAGGAGAGGGAGAGACAGAGAGAGAGAGAGAGGAGAGACAGAGAGAGAGAAGGGGGGAGGAGCAGGAAGCATCAACTCCCATATGTGCCTTGACCAGGCAAGCCCAGGGTTTCGAACCGGCGACCTCAGCATTTCCAGGTCGACGTTTTATCCACTGGGCCACCACAGGTCAGGCATGGATACTAAGATTTTATTTGTCATGATACATGCTTTTGAATTTTTTTTTTCAAACGGAAACAAAAACCACTCAGTAACAGCACAAGGTGAGGGTCATGTCATGGTCTCATGCTACTGTGATGTCTAATTAAAAGGAAAACTAACAAAGTGATAATTGGATTATTGAGTAGCATTGGCAAGAGCAGTTTCTGTGCAATGGAGTGGACAAAAACTTGAAATGGGGAAATTTTAAAAATACAGTATATGTAGATCATGTTTTGGAGGTTTAAAGAGGAAGAATTAGGGTGGTGGCTGAAGAGAAACAAGCAAAGGACAGATTTTTTTTTAAAAGAGTAAAATGCCTGGTGGATGAGCCCTTTTACACTTGGCTCCAGATCCCATCCCATTCATTGGAAAGGATTCTCAACATTATAATTTCTTCTGTATCTTCAGCCTTCCATTGGCTTCCCAGCACATTCAGAATAAAATCTAAATTTCTTACCAGGGACTGGAGGATCCAGGAATAGGGGCTGTGTAATTCCAAGTCATCTTGGAGAGATCCTCTCTTCTGTTCCCCTCTAACATCCCAGCCTGGTCACCACTCCCATTTATATATATATATAAATATATATTATTTAAAAATATTTCTCTCCACCTATTTCCTCAAATCTATGTGCTGTGTCATTCATCAGGGGAAAAAAAATCCTCTTTATCTTCAACCTCGTCTCTAAATTTTGCCTTCTGAATGTTTCTTTGCCTTCTGACAGAAACCTGATTCAGGATTTTCCCTGTCAACCCTCTCAAGTGGAGGAGGACTGTAAACTCTTGTTCTCTAGATGAGAGACACGTGTGCTCCATGGTCTTCATTGCCAATTTCAGGACATTCTTACTTTATCTTCCTTAAAACCACAAACTTCAAATTTTATGCTGTAAGACCTCGAGATTTCGAACCTGAGTCCTTGATGTCCCCGGCTGATGCTCTGTCCACTGTACCACAACCTGGTCAGGCAATAATACTATTTTTATATAGTAAAATATAAAGTTATTACAAATTTTTTTTTTAGATCAGGTGCTCTAGAAAAGCATTTGATAGTATTACTAGTTTAAGTTTAATTAATATATCTTAAAATTCTTAACAGAAGCCCTGGCTGGTTGGCTCAGTGGTAGAGCACTGGCCCAGTGTGTAGATGTCCAGGGTTTAATTCCTGGTCAGGGTATACAGAAGAAGTGACCATTTGCTTCTCCATCCCCTTCTCTCTTCCTCTCCCACAGCCATGGCTTGATTTGTTCAAGTGCATCGGCCCCAGGTGCTGAGGAAGAGTCTGTGGAGCCTCTGCCTCAGGAACTAAAAATAGCTTGGTTGCAAAGCATCAAGGGCCATAGACAGGGGGGCCCTAAGTGGCACATGCAGAGTCTATTTTCCTCTCACTTGGAAAAGAAAAAAGCAAAAACAAAACTAAAGTTCTTAGAAAATATGTGTTTGTTGTGCCTGCGTTTACAAAAGTTTCTTGTTATCTGTGTCATGTCTTTTAAAAATATGTTTGCCAATAAAAGAACCTATTTCTAAAGAGTATAAAATATGGTCTAACCTGTAGTGGTGCAGTGGATAAAGCACTTGACCTGGAATGCTGAGGTCACCAGTTTGAAGCCCTGGGCTTATGTGGTCAAGGCACATATGGAAGCAACTACTATGAGTTGATGCTCTGGCTCCTCCTACCCCCCTTTCTCTCTCTTCTCTCTAAAAATCAATAAATAAAATCTTAAAAAAAAGATAAAACATGTTCATAAAAATATCAATCTAAAGAATGCTAATTACTGCCTGACCAGGTGGTGGCGCAGTGGATAGAATATCGACTTGGGACACTGAGGACCCAGGTTTGAAACCCCAAGGTCTTGAGTGCAGTCTTATCCTTGAGTGCAGGCTCACAAACTTGAGTGTGGGGTTACCGGCATAAGTGTGGGATCATAGACGTAATCCCATAGTTGCTGGCTTGAGCCCAAAGGTCACTGGTTTGAAGCCCCTGGTCACTGGCTTGGCTGGAGACCCCCCATACCTTGTCAAGACATGCATGAACAGCAATCAATGAACAACTAAAGTGATGCAACTATGAGTTGATATTTTTCATTTCTCTTTCAAGAATGCTAATTACTTTTAGCCCTGGCCGGTTGGCTCAGCGGTAGAGCGTCGGCCTAGCGTGCGGAGGACCTGGGTTCGATTCCCGGCCAGGGCACACAGGAGAAGCGCCCATTTGCTTCTCCACCCCTCCGCTGTGCTTTCCTCTCTGTCTCTCTCTTCCCCTCCCGCAGCCAAGGCTCCATTGGAGCAAAGATGGCCCGGGCGCTGGGGATGGCTCTGTGGCCTCTGCCTCAGGCGCTAGAGTGGCTCTGGTCGCAACATGGCGACGCCCAGGATGGGCAGAGCATCGCCCCCTGGTGGGCAGAGCATCGCCCCTGGTGGGCGTGCTGGGTGGATCCCGGTCGGGCGCATGCGGGAGTCTGTCTGACTGTCTCTCCCTGTTTCCAGCTTCAGAAAAATGAGAAAAAAAAAAAAAAGAATGCTAATTACTTTTAATTGTCACGAAAGATGAAGGTTTGTAAAGGAGTTCTAATTCAGTTAAAAAGAAACTACATATATAGCCCTGGTCAGTTGGTTCAGTGGGTAAAGTGTTGGCCTGGCATACGGACATCCCAGGTTCAATTCCTGGTTAGGGCACAGATGAGAAGCAACCATCTGCTTTTCCCCTCCTCCCTTTTGCCTCTCCCTCTCTCCCAGCCAGTGGTTTGATTGGTTCGAGTGTCAGCCCAGACACTGAGGATGGCTTGGTTGATTTGAACATCTGCCCCATACAGAGGTTGCTGGGTGGATCCTGGTCAGGCGCATGAGGGAGACTGTCTCACTATCTCCCCTCCTCTCACTTAAAAAAAAAGAAACTACGTATATAGTTTTAGTAATAAAAATACAAGAATAAAGGTACATTTTTTTATTATTATTTATTTTTCTTTTTTTTTCTGAAGCTGGAAACGGAGGCAGTCAGACAGACTACCGCATGCACTCGACCGGGATCCACCCGGCATGTCCACCAGGGGGCAATGCTCTGCCCATCTGGGGCGCCGCTCTGTTGCAACCAGAGCCATTCTAGTACCTGAGGCAGAGGCCATAGAGCCATCCTCAGCGCCCGGGCCACCTTTGCTCCAATAGAGCCTTGGCTGCGGGAGGGGAAGAGAGAGACAGAGAGGAAGGAGCGGGGGAGGGGTGGAGAAGCAGATAGATGGGTACTTCTTCTGTGTGCCCTGGCTGGGAATCGAACCTGGGACTCCTGCATGCCAGGCTGACGCTCTACCATTGAGCCAACTGGCCAGGGCATAAAGGTACATTTTTATAGGATGGAATTAAAAATACATTGTATATCTGAAAATGGTTATTTCTAAATAAATCTCAAAAGATCTACACAAATTATAGTTTTGTGCAAAGGAGAAAACAAAAAAAAAGTATAAAAAAGGCACATAGATAACAAATCTACTAATAAATAATTATATTACATTTTGTGTACATATATTTTATTAAAATAAATGTTCTAAAGATTCTGTAAAAATCTCCAAAAGTTTACAAGTTTTCTAATATACTGTAGTTTGTAATTTTAATTATCTTAATATAGTGTTATGAAAACATTCTTTTATCAATTGCATTATAATCAGGTCTATAATCATGTCATATTAAGTTCTTTCGTCATCTAGAAACAGCCATTATTTTAGCCTAATGCTTTTGAAAATACTGTATATTACATCTTCAAAAAAGATCCAAGAAAAAAACTAGACTTATTTGAAAATATAGGTTTCCAAAATAGGTGTTCAAATTACACTTTTGAACTAAATAAAGATTTGTAGAACTTGGAGAACAAGAAAGTGGCTAAATTCATAGAAATACTGGCAAATAATATACATATAAATAAATATTAATTAGGACTAAATAAACAGAATTATTTTCCTGACTCTGTTCAAAATAAATTGTTACCTTTTAAATCTTTTTGTTTCCAGATACAAGGAATGTATTTCCTAAAGCAATTTAGTAGAGTGTATCTTTAGAAGCAATATTAAGGCATTTATAATTTCCTCCCTACTTAATCTCTCTAGAATCTGGTAGCTCTCTCTTTTTTTTTTTTAGATTTTATTTTACTTCTTAGAGTAGAGAGAGGGAGGGAGAGAAATGGGGGAGGAGCAGGAAGCATCAACTCCCATATGTGCCTTGACCAGACAAGCCCAGGGTTTCAACAGGGGACCTCTGTGTTCCAGGTCGACACTGACGCTTTATCCACTGCGCCACCACAGGTCAGGCTGGGCAACTCTTTTTGTGTGTGTGTATGAGACTGAGACAGAAAGACAGAGAAAGGGACAGATAGGGAACAGACAGGAAGGGAGAGAGATGAGGAGCATCAGTTCTTTTTTGTGGCTCCTTAGTTGTAGTTCACTGACTGCTTTCCCATATGTGCCTTGACCTGGGGGCTACAGCAGAGCGAGTGACGCCTTGCTCAAGCCAGCGACCTTGGGCTTCAAACCAGCAACCTTGGGGTCATGTCTATTCTATGATCCCACACTCAAACCAGTGACCCCACACTCAAGCCGAATGAGCCTTCAGTCAAGCCAGATCGGGGTTTCAAACCTGGGCTCTCTGTGTCCCTGTCTGATGCTCTAGCCACTGCGCCACCAAGTCAGGCTGGGCAACTCTTTTTTTTTTTTGGCAACTCTTAATAAGTATAAGGTCTACCGGAAAGTTCTGTCCGTTTCTATTAAAACAAGTTTCGACACGTAAGCACATTTATTTGACGCATGTGTGCCTCTCTATTTTTTTTTTTTTTTTCAGTCAAACGTGGGGGTGGGGGGAGACAATGTTAATCAGCTTAACAATAACCCACCACCTTCGGACCAACTTGCCTCTCTATTTTTATCACTTACTGACATAGCAAATTAACTAAAACAAAGTTGATTCACGTTAGTCTTATGTGTGAAGTGATAGTGTACCCATGGCTACTGATAAAGTTCATTTACGCCACTGTATTTTATATGAATTTCAACAAGGAAGAAATGCTACAGAAGCATGTAGAAATTTATTGAAAGTGTTTGGTGAAGGTACAGTTTCTTTTTTTTCTTCTTTTTTTTTTTTTTTTGTATTTTTCTGAAGCTAGAAACCGGGAGAGACAGTCAGACAGACTCCTGCATGCGCCCGACCGGGATCCACCCGGCACGCCCACCAGGAGGTGACGCTCTGCCCACCAGGGGGCGATGCTCTGCCCCTCCGGGGCGTTGCTCTGTTGCGACCAGAGCCACTCTAGCGCCTGGGGCAGAGGCCAAGGAGCCATCCCCAGCGCCCGGGCCATCTTTGCTCCAATGGAGCCTCAGCTGCGGGAGGGGAAGAGAGAGACAGAGAGGAAGGAGGGGGTGGGGGTGGAGAAGCAAATGGGCGCTTCTCCTATGTGCCCCGGCCGGGAATCGAACCCGGGTCCCCCGCACGCCAGGCCAACGCTCTACCGCTGAGCCAACCAGCCAGGGGGATCACACTTCTTGATTTCAAACATTACAAATGACAGTAATCAGTATAGTATTCGCAAAATGATAGGCATAGAGACCAATGGAATATCACTTAAAACTCAGAAGTCAGCCCATATATCTATGGTTGGTATTTTTTAAATGTTTATTTTATTGATTTCAGAGAGGAAGGCCTGTCCAGGTGGTGCTCAGTGGATAGAATGTCGGCCTGAGACGCTGAGGACTCAGGTTCAAAACCCTGAGATCAGTGACTTGAGTCTGAGCTCAGCAGCTTGAACACAGGGTTGCCAGCTTGAGCATAGAATCATATATATGACCCCATCGTCGCTGGCTTGAAGCCCAGATCTCTGGCTTGAGCAAAGGGTCACTGGCTCAGCTGGAACCCCCTCAATCAAGGCAAATATGAGAAAGCAACCAATGAACAACTAAAGTGCCGCACCTACACGTTGACGAGAGAGACAGGAACATCAATCGGTTCCTTTATGTGCCTCGACTGAGGATCAAACCAGAAACCTCTTAGTTTTGGGACAAAGCTTCAACCAACTGATCTATCCAGCCAGGGCTAGATTGATTTTTTAAAAAGATTTTATTTATTGATGAGAGAGAGGAAGAGAGAAACATCTGGTCATCGATTGCTTCTTGTATGTGCCCTGACCAGGCAAACCCAGAGTTTTGAACCAGTGACCTCAGCATTCCAGGTCAACATTCTGTCCACTGTGGCACACAGGTCAAGCTATGGTTGGTTGATTTTCAACAAAAATGCCAAGGCAATTTCGTGGGGGAAACAATAGTCTTTTCAACAAATGGTGCTTAAAAAATCTGGATATCTGCATGAAAAAGAGTGAATTCAAACCCTTACATCACATCACCTATAAAAATTAAAATAGATCAGCGACCTAAATGTAAGATCATAAAATTCTTAGAAGAAAACTAATTTTCACAGCCTTGGATTGGGTAATGGATTCTTAGATATGACACTAAAAGCACAAGCAACAATAGAAAAAGGCAAGTTGAACTTTATCAAAATTAAGCTTTTGTGCTTCAAAGGACATGATCAAGGAAAGTGAAAGACAACTCACAGAATGAGGGAAAATATTTGCAAATCATGTATTTGATAAGGGTACAGCATCCAGAATAGAGCGAGCTCTTAAAAGTCAACAATGAAGCCCAGGCCTTGAGATTCAAGAACCATTTAAAAGGTGGACTTGGGCCTGGGCCAGATAGCTAGACTGGTTGGGGCATCATTCAGAGGTTGCTGGTTCAATTCCTGGTCAAGGCACATAGAGGAACAGATTGATGTGCCTACCTCTCCCTCTCTCTCTTCCTCTCTAAAATCAATAAAATAAACATTAAAAAAGTCAACAAAGACAGCTAATTTAAAAATGGGCAGACGACTTGGATATACCCAAGAAAACTTAAAACATATGCTTAAAAACTTGTACATAAATGTTCAAAGCCCAAGTGATTTATTCGTAATACCAAAAAGTGAAAATAACCCCAAATATTCATCAATTAATGGATTAACCAAAGATGGTATAGCCAAACAGTAGAATACTATTTGGCCACAAAAAGAATAAAGTACATGATCCTTTAGAACACATGTAAGTGAAAGATGCCAGACATAACAGACCATGTACTGTATGATTCCGTTATATGAAATGTCCAAAATAGGCCACTAATAGAAAGATTAGTGGTTCCCTAGGGTTGAGGGAGAAGGGAATTGGGGGTGAATGCTATTGGGTATGCAGTTTCTTTTTGGGTGATGAAAACATTCTGGGATTAGCAGTGATGGTCGTCCAATTAAATGAGTATACTAAAACCCACTGAATTGTATCCTTTAAAAGGGTGAATTTTATGTGAATTACAGCTGATTAAAGCTGTTATTTTAAGAAAAGCCCTGATATATTCAAGAAATAAAGGCCAGTGTGGGTACAGAACAGTGAGTGGTAGGATGCATTTACTCATTAAAAAACATATATTGGCCCTGGCCGGTTGGCTCAGCGGTAGAGCGTCGGCCTAGCGTGTGGAGGACCCGGGTTCGATTCCCGGCCAGAGCACACAGGAGAAGCGCCCATTTGCTTCTCCACCCCTCCGCCGCGCTTTCCTCTCTGTCTCTCTCTTCCCCTCCCGCAGCCAAGGCTCCATTGGAGCAAAGATGGCCTGGGCGCTGGGGATGGCTCTGTGGCCTCTGCCTCAGGCGCTAGAGTGGCTCTGGTCGCAACATGGCGACGCCCAGGATGGGCAGAGCATCGCCCCCTGGTGGGCAGAGCATCGCCCCTGGTGGGCGTGCCGGGTGGATCCCGGTCGGGCGCATGCGGGAGTCTGACTGTCTCTCCCCGTTTCCAGCTTCAGAAAAATGAAAAAAGAAAAAAAACAAAACAAAACAAAAAAAAAAACAAAAAACATATATTGTGGGCCCTGGCCGGTTGGCTCAGTAGTAGTGTCGGCCTGGAGTGCAGAAGTCCCAGGTTCGATTCCCGGCCAGGGCACACAGGAGAAGCGCCCATCTGCTTCTCCACCCCTCCCCCTCTCCTGCCTCTCTGTCTCTCTCTCCCCCTCCCGCAGCCGAGGCTCCATTGGAGCAAAGATGGCCCCGGCGCTGGTGATGGCTCCTTGGCCTCTGCCCGAGGCGCTAGAGTGGCTCTGGTTGCGACAAAGGGATGCCCTGGAGGGGCAGAGCGTTGCCCCTGGTGGGCGTGCTGGGTGGATCCCGGTCGGGCGCATGCGGGAGTCTGTCTCTCCCTATTTTCAGCTTCAGAAAAATACAAAAAAACAAAACAAAACATATTGTGTGCTTGCTGTATTTTCTAGACACTGAATACAGTATGAAATTTAAAATCTGTTATGTGCTTAAATAGCTAGCACTTATTAAATGTGATACTGTACTTACTGTTATCTGTATAGGAACTCAATATTCCTAACAATTCTATACCAGTATTACCCCATTTCACAAATAGCACAGAGGTTAAAGAACCCACTTAAGGTTCTGCAGTCACAGAACTAGGATCCCACCTTGCAGAGTGGCTTCACAAGCTGGGTTTGTAGTTTCCTCTGTCCTGTCTGCCCACTGGGCCAACAAGAGAGGAGGTGACTGGCCAGGCATAACATGTCACTGCAGGGCATTCAAAATTTATCCTTTGTGCAAAGTGATGTTATTAAAGGGTTCCAGCAGGGAATAACTTACAAGGATTCCTCTGGCTGTTGGGAATGGGTCACTGGGAGTCAGTCAAGAATAAAAACAGACCAGTTAGGGATTCATATGGTATTCCAGCTGGGAAGGTGGCCCAGATCTTGGCTGGTGGCAATCTTTCTTTTAACCTTTTCAGTTCTGTGAGGTGGGTATTGGTGTCTGCATTTTATAGATGCCATTTAGCTGACTTTTTGAATCCAGGTCTTATATCATGTTATTTAATGGTATCTCAAATTCATGTATTCTCACCATTAGACAGAGAATATCCTATTTTACAAATGAAGTAACCAAGGCTTAGGGGGCCAGAACTTGGGTCCCAAACTCCTCACCTGTCTCCCTGACTGAGGCCTTTCTAAAACACATTTGTGTGGCTCCGAGGCCAAAGCCTTTTTTTTTTTTTGGAGGGGGGGGGTATTTTTCCAAAGTTAGAAGCAGGGAGGCAGTCAGCCTCCTGCATGCACCCAAACAGGATCCATCCCGCATGCCCACCAGGAAGTGATGCTCTGCCCACTGGGGCCTTGCTCCCTTGCAGCCCAAGCCATTCTAGCACCTGAGGTGGAGGCCATAGAGACGTCCTCGGTTTGCACCCAACTTTGCTACAATGGAGCCTTGGCTACGGGGAGGGGAAGAGAGGGGGAAGGGTTGAAAAGCAGGTGGGCGCCTCTGTGTGGCGACTGAAAATGAAACCTGGGACTTCCATACACCGGGCCGACGCTCTACCACTGACCAACCAGCCAGGGCTGAGGCCAAAACCTTTCATTTTATTTTTAAATTAATTTTAGAAAGAAACATCAAATTTTTGTTCCACTTACTTACGCATTCATTCGTTGATACTTGTATATGCCCCAACACTGGACTGATACTGTATATGCCCCAACACAACCTTGGTGTATTGGGAGGATACTGTAACTTAGCTACCTGGCCAGAACCCAAGAACATTTTATTTATTTATTTTTGGTATTTTTCTGGAGAAGTAGGGAAGCAGAGAGACAGATTCCTGCATGTGCCTGACCAGGATCCACCAGGCATGCCCACTAGGGGGCGATGCACTGCCCATCTGGGCTGTTGCTCTTTTCCAACTAGAGCCATTCTGAAAATGCCATGGAGCCATCCTCAGCACCCAGACCAACTTTGCTCAATGGAGCCTTGGCTGAGGGAGGCAGATAGAGAGCAGAGGGGGAAGGGTGGAGAAGCAGATGGGCGCTTCTCCTGTATGCTCCAGCAGGGAATCAAACCCAGGACTTCCACACACCGGGCTGACGCTCTACCACTGAGCCAACCAGCCAGGGCCCCAAGAACATTTTAGTGATACATTACTATTTAGATACAGTGGTACCTTGAGATATGAATTTAATTCGTTCTGTAACCGAGCTCATAAGTCAGTCAACTCATATATCAAACTGCTGATACTGGACCCGTGCGTCAACACGCCAACTAGCGGCAGCTTCCCTAATTATGACTTGTATCTCGGAATTTCGCTCGGATCTTGAACAAAAATACGGACTGAGTAGCAGCTCGTATCTTAAAAAAATTTGTATGTGGCCTGACCAGGCAGTGGCACAGTGGATAGTGTTGGACTGGGATGCAGAGGACCCAGGTTCAAGACCGCCAGGTCACCAGCTTGAGCGCGGGCTCACCTGGTTTTGAGAAAAGCTCACCAGCTTGGACCCAAGGTCACTGGCTCGAGCAAGGGGTTACTCACGGTCAAGGCACATATGAGAAAGCAAAAATGAACAACTAAGGTGTCACAACGAAAAACTGATGATTGATGCTTCTCATCTCTCTCCGTTCCTATCCGTCCCTGTCTATCCCTCCCTCTGTCCCTGTAAAAAATAAATAAAAAAATTTGTATGTTGGTCTGTTCGTATCTCAAGGTACTGCTGTAATTCATGTTCTATGACATTGAATGTGGAGTCCTCCAGTCCCCAAATGGTCCATACACTATGTTTGGTCCCTTAGTATAGCTGGGAAACTTCTACTCATTTTTTTTTTTTTTTTTTTCATTTTTCTGAAGCTGGAAACAGGGAGAGACAGTCAGACAGACTCCCGCATGCGCCCGACCGGGATCCACCCGGCACGCCCACCATGGGGTGACGCTCTGCCCACCAGGGGGCGATGCTCTGCCCATCCTGGGCGTCGCCATGTTGCGACCAGAGCCACTCTAGCGCCTGAGGCAGAGGCCACAGAGCCATCCCCAGCGCCCGGGCCATCTTTGCTCCAGTGGAGTCTTGGCTGCGGGAGGGGAAGAGAGAGAGAGAGAGGAAAGGGCGGCGGAGGGGTGGAGAAGCAAATGGGCGCTTCTCCTGTGTGCTCTGGCCGGGAATCGAACCCGGGTCCTCCGCACGCTAGGCCGACGCTCTACCGCTGAGCCAACCGGCCAGGGCCTCTACTCATTTTTCAAAACTAAATTGGTGTTGCCTGTCAGATCCTTTGTCTAGCGAGCCAAGTGCTTTTTTGTCAGTGTTCCCACAGAATCTTTTAACACCCCTTGAGCAGACTGAAACTAACAGAGCACCATCTCTTCTCTGCTTACAGCTCCTGTTCCCGGGAGAGGGCCTGTGACCTAGTAAGCATCACTGAACAAGACAAAGGTTGAAGTCTTCAACATGTCACTTAATGGCAGGTGTGGATTTTGTCTCCTAGGTATAGTACAGAACCAGCACTGCCCAGAGTTGCAGCAGTGTCCTTGGGCCCAGAAGGATCAGACACTTCCTGGCCCTTCCCACATGCCACTCAACAGGCTAGTTTTTCCTCTTTCTTTATTGTTAGACACCGTGTATAAATATAAGACAGAAAACAGCAGGATCCTCTTACACCTTAAAAAATAGCAAGGAAGGAAGAGGTTCCAGAAACTTTTTTAAAAGTACAAGACATATTAGTGCCCTCACCAATCGTGTGGATGGGAGGCCACAGCCAGCAAAGGTGAACTAAAGGCTCCTTCCCTCTCCCCAGAGCCAGGCCAACCCCAGGGGGCCTCCACCAGCAGCCAGGCCACACAGGCAGAATGCTGACTAAGGGACAATTCCATGCCAAGGAGCCTTCCCTACCCGGAGAGAAGGGCCACACAGGATAGTTCAAGTTCCCTCCTCCCATGCTGGCAACCTTCAGGGCTTACAACTGAGGAAAAGAGAAGTAGTGTCTCATGTCACTCTGATCCCCTCCCCAGCTGCCCTGGCCCTGATGTTCCAATACTTGGCATTTACCAAAGCCTGTCCCAGCTCAGAACTTGGCTAGACCCACCAGATTCCCAGAGCTCACTGGGGTGGGTGGGATGTTGAAAAGGCTTGGTGTGAAACACCAAATATCTTTATTTGCAGTCATCACTGGGGCCGTTTCTTGTTGCTCATTTGCTTGCTGGCCTGCTCTTCCAGCTGCATGGCCAGACGCAAGGTCTTGATGACATCTGGAAGGGAAGGTGTGCTCAGGGCCAGTGGGTGTCTCAGAGGCCCCATTCCCTTCAGGCAGAGCTGCCATCACCCCCAGTGACCCCACCCCACCCAGCTATACCCACCTCGCAGGGCTGAGAAGTGCTTGGCTTGCTTGGCTTGCTGAGCCAGGGCAGACTCTGCCTTATTCACAAAGGTCTCCAAGTCATAGTCTGGCTGGTCAGTCATCTCGGAGAGCTCAAGCCAGCCTGGCTCTTGCTGCAACGACACAGGGAGGGCGTTGTCAGTTCAAACAATGACCAAACCAACAAATCATTCCTGGGGCCCCACCAACTGCAATGCAGATGCCTATGTAAGAAGCCCATTCCTCCAGGCATGGCCCAGACCCTGCCTTCTGATGCTCTTGCAGAAGTCCCTAGACTGAGTCCATCCTCTTCACGACCTCAAACTTGTCCTTGTCCTTTATAGCACTTGAATGCTGTCCTCTGCCTTGATGACCAAGCCAGAAATCTGAGCAACAATTTTATTTTTTTAACTTGCTTGTCCCCAAATCCTACCAAGTCCACCTTTTAACTGGTTCTTGAATCTCAAGCCCTAACTTCAATTCCATGGTTACTGCCACACTCAAGTCAGTCTCTTTCCAACAGTCTCCTAATGGCTCTCAACTACTTACTGCTGCTACTCACATTTTCCCCGTCCCTAAACCAAGTTCTACACTGTGGCTACAGTGATGTACCCAAAGCTCTGATATGACCATGGACCACTGTTTTAACTTCCTTCCAAGGCATCCACTGCCCTCATAATGAAGTCAAGGCCTCTGGTATGAACCCTGTGGCCCTTTAGCATCAAGTTCCTGCTGACCTATCCATAGCTTAATCTCCCTCTGTGATCTGCTCTCATCTTTTGCTCTGACCAGAGAGAACTTCTCATTCTTCCTAAAAATACCATGTCCTTTGAAACATTTGTACCCGAGCACTCCAGGGAGGGAGGGAGGACAAGCCTCGACAATTATCCTTCACATTCCTTCCTCAGTTCCCAGAGTGCCAAGCTCTTACTGCTCTGCACTGAGGCCCACCGTTAGGATGCACTTTTGGGTCTCCCCCTCCACTCGCTCTTCCAGAGCAGGGATCATGACAGTGCTAGTACCTACCACTTACTAAGCACTGACCACATACTGGGCACTGCTGAGTGCTTTAAAAGCACCTCACTTAGGCCCTGGCTGGATAGATCAGTTGGTTAGAGCATTAATTATCCTCACATGCCAAGGTTATAAGTTCAATCCTCGGTCAGGGCACATCCAAGAAGCAACCTGTGAATGCACAACTAAGTGGAACAACACATCAATGTTTCTCTCTCTGCCTAAAATCAATCTTCTTTTTTTTTTAATTAAAAAACAAAGCATACCAGTTAATCCTCAGACAAAACCATCCTGTCTTAGCCGTTTCTGGGATGAAGAAACTGAGGCCCAGTGTGGCTAAATGACTCTCACAAGGAAATTGGCTTATAAATATATAGATCAAGACTGATCAAGCATTATGTAAGGGCCTACTATTCATACTTGTCTTTGGTCTCAGCACAGGAGCTGGCATATAGAAAGTACTCACCAAACACTCTCTGAATAACAAGGCCCCTGCACATAAGCCACCCTGCCAAACCCCCAATCAGGAGCATGGCGGGGGAGACTAGCTCCAGCTAGGAGGATGGAGGAAAGCTCATGTGTGCCAGGCTAAAGAAGGGGCTGTGGTGTTAGTTGCCTTAGAAGAACGACGGATGAGTAGGTAGAGAATTAAGGAATGCTAGGGTCGAGGGCTGCCTCTTGCCATGTCAACCTGAAGACCTGCAGGAGCAAAGGCCAGGTCACATTCAGGGAATGGTGCTGAGCACAGCTGCGGGTCGGTGCTGGGGTGGACATCCAGTCCCTGCCTGGCCAGGGCCAGCTTCCCACCTGCACAATCTCCTTGAGCTCTTCCATGGCCCTCTCCTCCAGCTCTCTGATCTGAGTCATGGCTTCATTAAAGCTGGACATCTGGGAAGACAGTTCCTCATCTTCCTTAGAAAACTAAGGGGACCAAAAGGAGAGACACAACGGCATGGCCCAGTTCCCATGTCAGCAGGCCACGTTTCTGTCTTGTTTGGCCCCACCCTGCACTTACACTGCCTACGATCAGGGACCCGTGAGAGATGGCTTCTGTCCCTTCAATTTCCATTGGAGTTGGCTGCTCCCCACTGGGCCCACTGTGGGGGCTCAGCTCCTTGACTCTGAGGAAACAAGATGTCAGATCCTACAGCAAACTCCTAGGCACTCACAAGAATCCTGCACCACTTAAAGACTGACAGTCTTGAGGCTTCAAGGGGAAGGAGTAGCAGCTTTGCATGTGCTGCATGTGGCCTGGAAAAGACCCTGATGCATGCTGACTCTTACGCAGGCCTGCAGGCAATTGGAACAGACCTTCTAGCATCATGCCTGAACTTCTGAGCCTTAGGTTCACTGAACCGCAGAAAAGTACAGTAGGCACTGAGCCCCAGGGCCTCCTCCCTCCTCATCACTGCCACTCCTTTCCCCACTCCCACAGTCTGCTCCCTACCCCACCTGCCCATAGGTACTGGTACCTGTCTGCATATCTTAGTGTATTTAAAGTATATTCACAGGAACTTATGCCCGGTGAGATCATGGCAATCTGCAAAAGAGGGGATGGGTGGTTAAGAGGTTGAGGATCATGGGGAAAGGCTGCCAGGAGTTTCTCCAGGTCTCTGACACCCACATGGAATTGGGGGGAGAGCTCATTAAAGACCCGCTCTCTGCCAGGCAACTTGCTCCATGGGCACGGAAAATTAAGGCTCTTTAAAAACTGGTTCCTGCCTTTAAAGGCACATCGTACTACATCCTGTTTCTCTATCTCTTTACTGACCCATTCCTCACACCAAGGTCATACCTTAAGCTCTGTGGCTCCTGATAGAACCCCCAGTTTGCCCAGGCTCAGGGATAATGCCTCATGGGAAGGGTTAGAGCTTAGTCAGAAATCCCCTCTTTCCTAGCAGACAGGAGAGAGGACATTCCTTGGCGAAGAGGTAGGGCAGGTCTTAGCTAGAAGAGCTTGTGCATCAAATAAGGAAGGGACAAAAAGCCACTCAAGGCCATAGCCCTTTCCTATTTCTTTAGCCGGGAGCCAAGAAATCTGAGGGAAGCCACAGAAGCCAGGACTTCCCTCTCCTGCTTCTCCAAAGGTCCTCCCTGAATTCTGGAGCTTCTGTTCTACCAGGTAAGGGAGGAATACCTCCCCCAAACCCGGGGCTGCACGGTCATACAGTAAAGAGAGTATACCTTCTCCCCTCTTGAGCGGTCAAGGAGGAGCCTGGTACTGAAAAGCAGGGGGGAAGCCCAGTCAAGTTAGAGCCTGGAAACCCAGATCGCCAAGGGCACTGGGCCTCCTATCTAGGACAGGAAGAAATACCTTCCGGCACCACCTCCAAAATGCTCCTACTCACCATGCAGGTCCTTGAGTTCTCCCCGATAAAGGAGTCCCGTAGTACCTGTGTCAGCTTGCTCTCACGAAATGGGGTGTGGGCCTTGTTCTGTCCCAGGGCCCTGATGCACTCCTGCGGGGCAGCAGGTGCAGCTGAGGTCCCTTCCTTCATCTCACGCTGCCCACTTCCCCCACACCAGCAGTAGTCCCCCAGACCAACCACCTCCAGCTCGCCCCTGCTACCTTCAGAGCCAGGAGACTTTTGTTGATTTCTGCACTTTCCATGCGGGTCTGCCGGTCAGCACTAGAAGTGTCCACACCTCGTTCGTTCCCTGCCAGATCCACCAAAGAGAACTTGCCATGCAGTCTCCCTTTGGCTCGAAGAAGGATCTGGAAGCAGGCGTGGGAGCGGGAAGAATTGGAATTGGCAAATGTCTGCCCAGAGGTCCTGTGGAGGGCAAAGAAAGGCTATGAGGTCCTGAAGCCACCAGCCACCATGAGTTCTCTGATTGGTAAGAGAGGGACACCGATCAGGACTTTCAAAGTCCTGTGTCTTTTTGTCCCAGATTTCTGTTCTGCCTTCTCTGGGCAGAAACTCTCCCTCCAGCTCATGTCCTAGTAGGTTTACCAGCAGCCACAGTATTGGATTCTAAGCTAGGGGCTTGGCCAGACATGGAGGCCCATAAAGACATGGGGAAAGATGAGTTGCTCTGTTGCAAAGCACACAGGGAAGAAAGGGTTGTCATGAACCACTTGCCAAAACTTGAGGGCCCTGTAGAGAGGACAGCTCACTCCCTGAGCCATTATAAGCCGCACAGCAAGTACCCCACCGAACCATGCCCACGACCCTGGAAGAAGAGCACTTCCCTACCTCTGTGCAGGAGCAATGGCCCCAGCACTTTAGCCTAGAACACACCCAGAGCTCCCATCTCCCATCACAGAGGAAGAATAGCAAAGAGAAACCAGAGAAGTCAGGAAGCATGCCTTTGGAGTAAGAAGCTGGGAATAAAGCCTGCCTTGGTTAGACTTGAAACACTTCAAGTTGCTCCTGATGAGCCACTTCAAGAACCCTTTGGGACTGCAGAAGCCATCACAGCCCTCTCCAAGCTGGGGGAAGCAGGGCTCTGTGCAACAAGGACTTCAGAGCTAGTCTCTATCACCTGAACCCAGTGTTAGAAACTGACTTCTGCCTGACCTGTGGTGGCTCAGTGGATAAATCGTCAACCTGGAACGCTGTGGTCTCCAGTTTGAAACCCCGGGTTTGCCCAATCAAGGCACATACAAGAAGCAACTATGAGCTGATGCTTCCCGCTCCTCCCCCACTTCTCTCTCTCTAAAATCAATAAATAAAATCTAAAATAATAATACTAATAATTAAAAAAAAGAAACTGGCCCCTTCCCCATGCCAGAATTCTGACCTGCAGGCACTGCCCATGTCGATCATCTTGATGACATCGTCAGCACTGTTAACTGGGTGCTCCTGCAGCCCCAGCACCTGCACCTGCTGCTTCCCGTCTTCCAGCACGCGCAGCTTGGCCTTCTTGTTGAGCAGATCGAACAGCTGTGCCAGGCAGGGGAACAAGACTAAGGCCATCAGGCACCGGGCACCCCACCTGGCTCCTCCCTCCTTCAGGGCCTGTCCCAGCTCAGACAAGGGCAGGCAGCAGGAAAGGCAGACAGAGCTGAGGTAGGGCTTGAAGACTAGCAGAGGGCTTGGCTTCTTAACTCGCCTGCCTCAGTCTGTCGTGTCTCCACTAGCTGTGTGAGCCTGGGTAAGTACTTAAACACTCACTCTAGAGGCAATAGTGATGGTAGTACTTCCCTGGAGGGTTGTTGTGATTAATGAACTGAAACAAGTACTTGGAATAATGCTTAGCACATAATGTCATATTATTAATCAACATTAGCTATTATTATTATCTACATCCTGCTCTGAGGAAGGCAACTCTGAGGGATGTTGGGAGAAAGGAAAAATGGATATCAACATGAGAATAAATATGCATGATCAAAGAAAAAAGAGAAAGAGTTATGAAGGAGGTGAGTTAAGATACCACAGGGCACACACAAGGCAAAGCTCCCACCTGAGCAGGAGCCCTGAGAAGTATTTCTACCATACTGGCTGAGCCTGTGTACCATCCCACCATCAGATGAAACCCCCCACAGGGAGGAGTGGCCCAAAAGCTTCCCAGCCCGCAGAGTGTTTGGCTTCTACCATTTCTAGCCAACTTCAACGTTTCAGAGAGTTCAAGGGCCCCAACAGAATAAACAGGGTCCCCTTGCCAGCTACCTTCCCATTATAGATCTCAAAGAATGTCACATAGACTTCCAGGCCCAGGTTCCTGTAGCGGGGCTGATTCTTCAGGAGGAAGACGTCCTTGGCTATGGGAGAGAGCATGGATTAAGTAAGCAATCTGCTTTCTGTGCCCAACCCTACTGCAGCAGAACACACGACTTACACGCCATCGCATAGATCCCTCTGGATGCATTCTGGGCTTTCCCAGGGAGGCCTCCACCCATAGTCTGCAAAGGGAAGGGAAAGATGATGTTGGTAAAGGGTAATTGGCACTGCTGGCTCCATCACTGCAGTGGGCCACACCAAAGTTGTCAGCTGATCCTGCTACTAAGGTCCCTCTTTGCACACTGCACAGAAAGCGTATCTGAGCCTGATCAGGCAGTAGTGCAATGGATAGAGCGTCAGACTGGGATGCAGAGAACCAAGGTTTGAAACCCCAAGGTTGCCAAGTTGAGCACGGGCTCACTAGCTTGAGCGCGGGGTTGCTGGCTTGAGCGTGGGATCATAGACATGACCCCATATAGTTGCTGGTTTGAGCCCAAAGGTCATTGGCTTGAAGCCCAAGGTTGCTGGCTTGAGCACGGGGTTACTTGCTCTGCAATAGTCCCCCCATCAAGGCAGCACATATGAGAAAGCAATCAATGAACAACGAAGGAGCTGCAACAAAGAATTGATGCTTATCTCTCTTCCTCCCTATCTTTCCTCTCTGTCTCTGTCACATACACACACACACACACACACACACACACACACACACACACACACACAGAATCTGGTGCTGCAGGATCTGCACTGAGGGGATTTTCTACAAAAATAATTCACTGTCTGCCTGACCTGTGGTGGTGCAATGGATAACACCTTGATTTGGAATGCTGAAGTTGCCGGTTTGAAACCCTGGGCTCATCTGGTCAAGGCATCAACTCGTAGTGGTTGCTTCACACTCCTCCCTTGCCCCTCCCTTTCTTTCTTTCACTCCTCTAAAAAAAAAATTAGTAAATAAAAATCTTTTTTTTTTTTTTTTTTTTTTTTTTTTAGAGACAAGAGAGAGGGATAGACAGGGACAGACAGAGATGAGAAGCATCAATCATCAGTTTTTTGTTATGGCACCTTAGTTGTTCATTGATTGCTTTCTCATATGTGCCTTGACCGCAGGCCTTCAGCAGACCGAGTAACCCCTTGCTGGAGCCAGTGACCTTGGGTTCAAGCTGGTGGGATTTTGCTCAAACCAGATGAGCCCGCGCTCAAGCTGGCGACCTCGGGGTCTTGAACCTGGGTCCTCTGCATCCCAGTCTGACGCTCTATCCACTGCGCCACCGCCTGGTCAGGCAGTAAATAAAATCTTAAAAAAAACTTCACCATCTTTCTTTTCAGGGACCCAGTGGTGCCCCATGGGCAAACTCACACCATGCCAGCCTGAATATTCAGTCTTTTTTTTTTTTAATTTATTGCTACACACACTTTTTGAGAGAGAGAGAGAGGAAGACAGAGAGAGAAACATTGATTTCTTGTTACACTTATTCATGCTGTCATTGGCTGATTCTTGTATGTGTGCTCACTGGGGATCGAACCCACAACCACAGCATGTCAGGTCGATGCTCTAACAAACTGAGCTACCCAGCCAGGGCCTAAAATACTCACATATGTCTTGCCACTTCCCGTCTGTCCATATGCAAAACAGGTCGCTTTTCCACCTTGAAAAACTGTGTGTACCAGTGGTCTTGCTGTGAACCTACAAGAAAGGACAGAACGAATATATATCTCTGACTGAAATGTGCACCCTGGAACATGGTCCCGCTGACCTTCTACTGTGGAACTCCTAGGATCTTGATTCCTCCTTCCAAGCACTAGTACCCTCTCCTGCACAGTGGTCCCACCTGCAAATCTGAAATTCTCTCAGCCAACTGGAGGGGGGCTGGACTTGTGAAGATCAAGCTGATGGGCCTGACTGGGTGGTGGTGCAGTGGATAGTGTTGGACTAGGACGTGGAGGACCCAAGTTCGAAACCCTGAGGTAGCCAGCTTGAACGTGGGCTCATCTGGTTTGAGCAAGAGGTCACTCGGTCTGCTGTAGCCCCACGATCAAAACACATATGAGAAAGCAATCAATGAGAAACAAGGTGCCACAAAGAAGAATTGATGCTTCATATTTCTCTCCATTCTGGTCTGTCTGTCCCTATCTGTCCCTCTCTGTCTCTGTCACTCACACACACACACACAATATCAAGCTGATGGTCCACACTAACTGAGCCACCAGCACCTCCTTTGACTCTGGAGACATAAGACAAAAGCCTGAATTTAGAAGCCGATTTCCAGCATAAGATATACTACAAAGTTCAGTGGAAACCCTCTAAAGCAAGAGCCTAAAATATTTTAGGCTTTGTGGACCATGTAGGTCTGTCACATTTTTTTTTAAAGATGTTATTTTTCCCTGGTCGGTTGGCTCAGTGGCTAGAGCACTGGCCCAGTGTATGGACGTCCCGGGTTCAATTCCTGATCAGAGTACACAGAGAAGCGACCATCTGCTTCTTTCCCACTCCCTCTACTCCATTCTCCCTCTTCTCTTCCCGCAGTCAGTGACTCAACTGGTTTGAGCATTGGCCCCAGGTGCTAAGGATAGCTCAGTTGTTCTGAGTGTCAGCCTCAGGTGCTACAAATTGTTTGGGTAATTTGAGCATTTGCTCCAGGCAGGAGTTACCAAGTGGATCCTGGTCCGGATGAATACAGGAGTCTATCTTCCTTCCTCTCACTTAAAAAAAAATTATTTATTGATTTGAGAGAGGAGGGCAAGGAAGCAAGAATTATCAACTCAAAGTTGCTTCACTTTAGTCGTTTACTGCTTGCTTCTTTTTTTTTTTTTTTTTTTTTTTATTAATTTTTTTTTTATTTTTTTTATTTATTTATTTTTTTTCATTTTTCTGAAGCTGGAAACAGGGATAGACAGTCAGACAGACTCCCGCATGCGCCCGACCAGGATCCACCCGGCACGCCCACAATGGGGCGAGGCTCTGCCCACCAGGGGGCGATGCTCTGCCCATCCTGGGCGTCGCCATGTTGCGACCAGAGCCACTCTAGCGCCTGAGGCAGAGGCCACAGAGCCATCCCCAGTGCCCGGGCCATCTTTGCTCCAATGGAGCCTTGGCTGCGGGAGGGGAAGAGAGAGACAGAGAGGAAAGCGCAGCGGAGGGGTGGAGAAGCAAATGGGCGCTTCTCCTGTGTGCCCTGGCTGGGAATCGAACCCGGGTCCTCTGCACGCTAGGCCGACGCTCTACCGCTGAGTACTGCTTGCTTCTTATATGTGCTTTGACGGGGCAAGCCCATGGTTTTGAACCAACAACTTCAGCGCTATGCTCTACTGCACCACCATCGACCAGGCACATTTAAAAAAAAACAAAACAGCCTGACCCGTGGTGGCGCAGTGGATAAAGCATCGACCTTGAATGCTGAAGTTGCCGGTTCAAAACCCTGGGCTTGCCTGGTCAAGGCACATATGGGAGTTGATGCTTCCTGTTCCTCCCCCCCGCCCCGTCCTGTCTGAAATGAATAAAAGAATAAATAATAAAAAAGCAAAACAATCCTGATAGACTGAGAGTCACAGAAAAAGGGCTTGTGACTGGCTATAGCTATCAAGTAAGCCAAGATGGGCATTTACAAGTACACCCAGGAGCTGTGGAGGAAGAAGCAGTCTGATGTAATGTGCCTTCTTCTCAGGGTGCACTGCCAGTTCTTTGTACTCCACAGGGCCCCTGCCCTACCTGGCCTGATAAAGCATGCAGGCTGTGACACGAGGCCAAGCAAGGTCATGCATATATTGAATTTGTATGTGCCATGGTGGCTGCAGACACCCTGTTCCTATGGATATGACAAGTAGCAAGCCTATTCATCATGGTGCTAACTAAAATTTACTCAAAGCCTTCTGTCCGCTGCTGAGGAGTGAGCTGAACGCGACTATAGGGCTCTGAGAGTCCTAAATTCTTACTGGGATAGTGAAGATTCCATGTACAAGTTTTATATAATATATATATATATATATATATATATATATATTTTTTTTTTTTTTTTTTTTTTTGTATTTCCCCGAAGCTGGAAATGGGGAGGCAGTCAGACAGACTCCTGCATGCGCCCGATCGGGATCCACCCGGCACGCCCACCAGGGGCGACATTCTGCCCATCCGGGGCATCGCTCTGTCGTGACCAGAGCCATTCTAGCGCCTGGGGCAGAGGCCAAGGAGCCATCCCCAGCGCCTGGGCCATCCTCTGCTCCAATGGAGCCTTGGCTGTGGGAAGGGAAGAGAGACAGAGAGGAAGGAGAGGGGGAGGGGTGGAGAAGCAGATGGGCGCCTCTCCTGTGTGCCCTGGCCTGGAATCGAACACGGGACTTCCGCACGCCAGGCCAACACTCTACCACTGAGCCAACCAGCCAGGGCCTCTTTATATTTTTTTAATAGTGAGATAGAGAGAGAGGGACAGGGACAGACAGGAAAAGGGAGAGATGAGAAGCATCAACTCATAGTTGTGGCACCTTAGTTGTTCACTGATTGGTTTCTCATATGTGCCTTGACCAGGGGTTACAGCCAATGCAGTGTGACCCCTTGCTCAAGCCTGCGACCATAATAAGGTCATGTCTCTAATCCCACGGTCAAGCCAGTGAGCCGCACTCAAACCAGCAATCTTGGCATTTTGGACCTGGGTCCTCAGCATGCCAGGCTGATGCTCTATTCACTGTGCCACCACCTGGTCAGGCCATGTACAAATTCTCTGAGGTTATCCTCATTCCATCCCATAAGGCTATCAGATGGAATCCTGACACCCAGTGGATCACCTAACCAGTCTACATACACAGGGAGACATGAGGACTGACATCTACAGGCCACAAGAGCCCTGGTCTTAGAAAGGGCTGCCAGTTCCACCCCACTATTGGTGGTTCTCACTGTGTAGCTTGAAGACACAATACACTCCGCTCCACCTTTACAGCTAATGTAAGTAATGTTAGCAAAATTCTTACTTAATAATTCGGGACACTCATGTCTGTTTAAAAATAAACAGGGTAGCCTGACCTGTGGTGGTACAGTGGATAAAGCGTCAACCTGGAAACGCTGAGGTTGCTGGTTCAAAACCCTGGCTTCCCAGGTCAAGGCACATATGGGAGTTGATGCTTCCTGCTCCTCCCCTTCTCTCTCTCTCTCTCTCTCTCTCTCTCTCTGTCTTCCCTCTCTATAATAAATAAAATCTAAAAAAAATAAAAATAAATAAATAAATAAACAGGGTAGGGCTGACCTGTGGTGGCACAGTGGATAAAGCATCAACCTGGAAACGCTGAAGTTGATGGTTCAAAAAAAACCAATGAGCTCACCTGGTCAAGGCACATATGGGAGTTGATGCTTCCTGCTCCTCCCTTCCTTCTATCTCTCTCTCTTTCCCTTTCTCTCTCCTCTCTAAAATGAATGAATAAGATAAAATAATAAAAAAGCATTCATTCAATAAAAAATAAACAGGGTAGGATTGTGAGCCAAATTTGACCCAGAAATTTGTCAACTTCTAGTCTGGAGCAGTGCTGTTCAACAGAACTTTCTATAGATAGATGTTCTATATCTTTTCTGTCTAACAGTAGCTACTTCCACATGTGTCCAGCAAGCACTTGAAATGTATTAAACTTTTTTTTTTTTAAAGACTTTATTCATTTTTTTAGAGGAGAGAGAGAGAGAAGGGGAGGAGCAGGAAGCATCAACTCTCATATGTGCCTTGACCAGGCAAGCCCAGGTTTTCAAACCGGAGACCCCAGTATTTCAGGTCAACACTATCCACTGTGCCACCACAGGCCAGGCATATCGAAGTTTTACTAAACAGCCACATGAGGCTAGAGGGTGCTGTATTAGATAGAGCAATAATAGAGTTTGCTGGGTGCTAAGCCCAGTGGGTAATGGGGCGGCTAC
The DNA here is from genome assembly GCF_036850765.1 of Saccopteryx bilineata. Classification (NCBI taxonomy): domain Eukaryota; kingdom Metazoa; phylum Chordata; class Mammalia; order Chiroptera; family Emballonuridae; genus Saccopteryx; species Saccopteryx bilineata. Next base: position 257,446,216 of record NC_089492.1, read on the forward strand.
ATAAGACAACGGAAGAGCCCCTGAAGTCCGCCCAGCCCAGCCTCAGAGAATGCAATGGGTAAAACCTCACCTCTGATCCACCCTAGGATGTGCCGATAAAGCTGTAAAATAGCACATGGCAGCCCAGGAAACAGAGCCAGAGCCAAAGCCAGCTCTACATGATAGCTGATCCAAGGAAAACAAGAGAGGAGGCCAGGAAGGGCTTTAGAGTACAGCATGTCTGTGATCAGTGTTACTACAATGTCTTGTGTTGAGCGTGGGAGAAGAGGCAAGGGACTAACCTATAGATGACTTCATTTGAAGCTGTTTCATCAAACACAAAGTCAAAGCAGAATGCCTGGTTTTCCAGATACTTCGTTAAGTCCACTTTTAACTTGGGCTCATGTACAAAGAGGAGACACTTGCTAGGGACGGAAATCACATCAATTTCTTTCTTGGCCAATTCTGCAAAAAGAGTATTTTCAGGAGATGCTCCCTGGACACGGGAACCCACAATCACTCCAAAGCCCCTTCTGACTGACTGGAGTTTACCTTGTTTATTCAGTGGGCGTTTCCTGACACAAACGCATATTCTATGTTCTTCGATCTTCAAGAGGGTGAGAGGAGACAACCAACCAACAAAAGGTTAGGGCAGTATAAAAAAGAACCCCTCCCCTTCCAGTCCCATGTCTGGCCCAAGCTCTAACACTAGGACCCTGCTTCCCCCATCAGTTACTCAAGAGCACAGGGCGGTAGTTCTCAATTTTCTTCCTGGTGTTCTCACTCTACTGCCTACAGGTTTCAGCACACTTTCATAATTATTGGTAAGAATTTGGCCAACCTATAAAAGTGGGATGGTGGGGTTGAGGAGTAGTTTATAAAGACCGGACTTGGCCCTGGTCGGTTGGCTCAGTGGTAGAGCGTTGGCCCAGCGTGTAGAAGACCTTGGTTCGATTCCCGGCCAGGGCACACAGGAGAAGCGCCCATCTGCTTCTCCACCCTTCTGCCTCTCCTTTCTCTCTGTCTCTCTTTCCCTCCCGCAGCCAAGGCAAAGCTGGCCTGGGCGCTAAAGATGGTTCGATGGCCTCCGTCTCAGGCGCTAGAATGGCTCTGGTTGAAACAGAGTGACGCCCCAGATAGGCAGAGCATTGCCCCCTGGTGGGCATGCCAATGGAACCCGGTTGGACACATGCGGGAGTCTGTCTGACTGTCTCCCCACTTCTCACTTCAGAAAAATACAAAAGACCAGACTCTGCCATCCAGGGCTCATGAACTCCAGTCCACCAAAGGATATTAAAACACTCTCAGGAAAACTGAACATTTCTCAATGCTCTCACTCCTTTAAAGAGATGTTTTCTGCTTCTCAATTGTATACCTATTCAGGAAGGAGAGGTAGAAGCCCTCTGGGTTTACTTACAGGATCAGTCATAGTGAGTGGATGACATTCCAAAGTGGCCCGAAATTCTTTAATCATCCGGGCAAATTCCCAGTTTGGAAAGCTGTTGTCATACTCCTATTTGGGACAGGAGCAAAAAGGAGCTGACTACTAAGATGCAAGTGCTCTCAGACCTCAGTGCTCAGCAGATTTAACATCTCATTGTGCACAAGGCCCATCAGAGTTGACAAAAGTCATACCTGAGCTGACTTCCTCCCACCCTGGCTCTAGGCTGAGAACCCAGGAAGGAAGCCCTGGGAATAGAGATTGGCAAGGGCCTAGGCATGCACCAAACCACTACAGGGACTGGGGCGAGGGCTACTGCTCCTCATCGTTAGGAGATCAGGAGGCTGGGATTCCCCAAAGCAATTAACCCAACTAAGGGGAAATGCTTAAAACGACTGCATGGTAGCACCTCCACCACCACACACACAAGGAGGTTAGGGGAAAGCAGGCAACCGTGCCCAGCAGCCCGCTGGCCACTGCGCTGGGGGATGGGCGTGCCCACTGGACAATCAGCATGAAATAGTCCTCAACTGAAGAACCCCAGAACAATATCTGACTTATTTGTTCTCTGAATCCTGATGAGACACCAATTAAACTTCCTGGATATCAGAACTGGAGCCTCAGTAACCAACTGTATCTGTACTGCTGTTCACATTCCAGTTAAGGACACCTGCCCCAAGCCCTGTGCCCTCCCTTCCCAAGAAAGGTACCTGAGCTCGCTTTATTCTCTCTTCAGAGTTCTGGGCCCTCTTCTCTTCTCGCTTGTTCTTCATTTTTTCCATTTCCTTCACAAAACATGATTTCCTCCGAACTAGGAGCAGAAAATCTTATTCTTTTACTTGTTTAGGCCAGTCAGCCTGCTATTCTCTGGCTGAGGTAGAGTCCTGGGCCTTTCCCAGAACTAGGCCTTCTCTACACCCTTGCTCCTAAATCACCATCAGCAAGGAGAGGAAGCAGATATAACTTTTGGGATGGCTAAACCCACAAAGCAAAGATTTGCTAATATGAGCATTCCAGGTCTAACCACCCAAGCTCTCCCCACACTTCTGTGGCATTTTTCCAACAACCAGAAGTGAGACCATCTCTGCTTGATCTTAATGGTCAGCCAAGATACTATAGCTGTGACAACTCGATTATATTAGAAAGTTCCTGCCGGCTTAAGGGGACAGGGTTACCTCTTGTGAAAACCTGACTCCATGGCCACAGGGAAACATGCCCCCAAGTGACAAATGCAGTTTGAACTCAGGTGTCAAGGTAGGCCAGGTTTGAGACTGGATGTAACTATCTGTCCTGCACAAGGAGCAGAGCAGCAGATAGCTCAGCATGTCTACCTGATTTCAGAGGGCTTTCAGAAGAACTGCCTTGGGTAGAATGAACTTGATCTTTCACCTCTTCGCTGACCACTGTAAATGGTATTTCAGCCACTGCAGGGCAGGAGTTCCTAGAGGGGGCAGCTGTGGGGAAACAAGAGTCATTGGAGGAACAGGCAACTACATCAGCTGTACTCAGCTGACCCTGAGTGGGTCATGGGCCAGGAGGAGGAGGCTACTGCCTGCCAGCTCAGCAAAGGCTCAGGCTCCTACGGTATGAGCAGGGCTCGGGCTTTCCCTTCATCTCAGCCCACACTCTGAACTGGACCAGTATCTGTAGAGGCTGGCACATCGGGTCAAAAAAATCTTAATGGGTGGCCCTGGCCAGTTGGCTCAGTGGTAGAGTGTCAGCCCAGTGTGTAGATGTCCTGGGTTCAATTCCCGGTCAGGGCACACAGGAGAGGCAACCATCTGCTTCTCCACCACTACCCCTACTCTCTCTCTCTTTCTTCTTCTCCCGCAGCCATGGCTCAATTGATTAGGGCGTACCAGCCCCAGGCACTGAGGATAGCTTTGCGGAGCCTTGCCTCAGGTGCTAAAAATAGGTCAGTTGTGAGCATGATCCCAGATGGGCAGGGCATTGGCCCCAGACAGGGGTTGCTGGGTGGATCCTGGTGCGGATGCATGTAAGAATCTGTCTATCTCTCCACCTCTCACTTGGAAAAGGAAGGGAAAAAAAATAGAAAAAAAAAAATCTTAAAATGGTGTGAGTTCCTCAGTATGGGCTGAATTCTTTTTTATTTTTATTTATTTTTATTTTTCTGAAGCTGGAAACGGGGAGAGACAGTCAGACAGACTCCCTCATGCGCCCGACCAGGATCCATCCGGCACGCCCACCAGGGGCGATGCTCTGCTCACCAGGGGGCGATGCTCTGCCCCTCCGGGGCGTCGCTCTGCCAAGACCAGAGCCACTCTAGCGCCTGGGGCAGAGGCCAAGGAGCCATCCCCAGCGCCTGGGCCATCTTTGCTCCAATGGAGCCTTGGCTGCGGGAGGGGAAGAGAGAGACAGAGAGGAAGGAGGGGGGGGGGTGGAGAAGCAAATGGGCGCTTCTCCTGTGTGCCCTGGCCGGGAATCGAACCCGGGTCCCCCGCACGCCAGGCTGACGCTCTACTGCTGAGCCAACCGGCCAGGGCCTGGGCTGAATTCTTTAGGCTTGCCCTAAGCATGGGATCTAGACCAGGCCTTCCTAGTTACTGGGAGAAAAGCCAGGCCTTTCTGACTTCTCAAAAGCCCTGGTACCCAGGTGGTTAACAGGAGCAAAGACTGAAAAGCCAGCAATAATGGAAACAACTAATCATACTGATTCAACACCGAAAGGTACAACCCATGACGACTTATTACTTCCCATATTTGGTCATGATCCTTTTGTTTACCTTCATTTTATAAGAGCTGTATGATATACACAAGATGTAATGATTGTAAAAAAAAAAATGTAATGATTGTATATCTTATAAAATCTGTCTATATTATGTAGTATTTAATAAAAGTTGAGGAACCTGGGTCCTCTGCATCCCAGTCCGATGTTCTATCTACTGCGCTACCGCCTAGTCAGGCTATATTTTTATTTTTTAACTATATTTTTAAACTATGTTTTTATTAAATTTTACTATTAGTTTTAACTATATTTTTAAAATATATATATAAAGTTCAAAAAGAGAAAAAGCTAATCTGTACTATCAGGATTATAGGTACCACTGGGGACTTAAGAACTGGAAGGGGCCTGTCCAGGTGGTGGCGCAGTGGATAGAGCATCGGACTGGGATGCGGAAGGACCCAGTTCGAGACCCTGAGGTCGCCAGCTTGAGCGCGGGCTCATCTGGCTTGAGCAAAGAGCTCACCAGCTTGGACCCAAGATCGCTGGCTCCAGCAGGGGGTTACTTGGTCTGCTGAAGGCCCGCAGTCAAGGCACATGTGAGAAAGCAATCAATGAACAACTAAGAAGTCGTTGGCAACGCGCAACAAGAAACTGATGATTGATGCTTCTCATCTCTTTCCGTTCCTGTCTGTCTGTCCCTGTCTATCTCTGCCTCTGTAAAAAAAATAAAAAAAAAGAACTGGAAGGGACTTTTGGGTGCTGGTAATGCTGTTTGATCTGGGTGTTAGGTTACATGAGTGTGACTGAGGACTATATGCTCAATGATATGTTTACTTTTCTTTATTTATTGTATATTACGTTTAATAAAGTATAAAAAAAGAGAGAGCCCTAGCTGGTTGGCTCAGTGGTAGAGTGTCAGCCCGGTATGTGGATGTCCTGGATTCAATTTCTGGTTAGGGCACATAGGAGAAGCACCATCTGCTTTTCTCCCCTCCCCCTCCTCCGCACAGCCATGGCTCAATCGGCTCAAGTGAATTGGCCAGGGGTGCTGAGGGTGCCTACCCGGCCTCTGCCTCAGGTGCTAAAAAAGCTCCATTGCCAAGCAAGGAGCAATGCCCCAGATGGGCAGAGCATCACCCCCTGGTGGGCGTGCCAGGTGGATCCCGGTAGGGCGCATGCGGGAGTCTGACTGACTGCCTCCCCATTTCCAGCTTCAGAAAAATACAAAAAAAAAAAAAGAGAGAGAGAGAGAGAGATTTTCCAGATAAGGGAGCTGTCAGGCAAGGGCAGAACAGTACTAAGTGAAGGGAGTGTAGGAATCTTAGGATATTCCAGAACTGGTTTGGGGCTATGTGTGAAGAGCTGTTCCAGGGCCTCAAACAGGAAAAACAGCTTTATTACTCACCAGGAACTAAAAACTGTTTGCGGGAATTTACAGGCAAGGGCAGCGCCACTTCCATATCATTCTCCTGAGTGGCGATGGAAACGTCTGAGAGAGTGGACATGCGAGTAAAGCGGCTCCGGAGACCTGAAGAACCGGGGCCAATAGGTATAGCATGATCAGGAGTGCTGATCGGGGCAAGCCTCCAAGATTCTGTACAGGCAAAGTACCAGTGACCCCAAAACTATTTTGTCCACATTCTATAAATCCAATAGTTTCTAAGGGCAACAGAAGCTCCCTCCCACCAGAGCATCTGTCTTGAGTAAATGGAGGGACCTACAGCCAATATCTTCAGACACCATTTCTGAAGAGACAGATCTAATCCCGCACCTACCATTCTACAATAATCTTCTAGACTTCAAAATAACATTATAGTAAATATCAGTATTTCCATCTAATGGAAGGGAACATTAAGGCTCAGAGAAATTAAGCAACTTGCCCAATGTCATTTAATTATAAGTGTCAGGGCCGCAGTGTGAACCCAGAACTGCCAGATTCCAAAGTCTGAGCTTTTACCCCTGCTCCAGAAGCTTTACACAGCCAAGCCTGAGCCACATATCAGAAGCCCAGGAAATCAGCGACCTTGATTTTCTGGAATCTTAAAAGAATGCTTCAGGCCCTAGCCAGTTCAGTTGGTTATGAGCGTCGTCTCAAAACACCAAGATTGGGGGTTCGATCCACGGTCAGGAAGCAACCAGTGAATGCACAACTAAGTGGAACAACAAATAAACGCTTTCCTTTCTCTCTCTCTAAAATCAATAAGTAAAATCTTTAAAATAAATTAATTTAAAAAAAAGAATACCAAACAGAGAAACAAATGAGTTATATTTGAATTCTTATCAATTTCTACCCATCTATATAGCTTTCCTCCATGAGAGAAACCATCTGCCTGGCCTACGGTGGTGCAGTGGATAGAGTGTCAACCTGGAATGCTGAGGTTGCGGGTTCAAAATCCTGGGTTTGCCGGGTCAGAGCACATACAGAAAGCAACATGCAAGCAATGAACAATTGAAGTAAAGCAACTATTGAGTGGATACTTCTAGCCCCTCCACTCTCTAAAATCATATAAAACATTTTTAAAAAAGAGAAACAGGGCCCTGGCCAGTTGGCTCAGTGGTAGAGCGGCGGCCTGGTGTGCAGGAGTCTCGGATTCGATTCCCAGCCAGGGCACACAGGAGAAGTGCCCATCTGCTTCTCCACCCCTCCCCCTCCCCTTCCTCTCTGTTTCTCTCTTCCCCTCCCGCAGCCAAGACTCCATTGGAGCAAAGATGGCCCGTGCGCTGAGGATGGCTCTGTGGTCTCTGCCTCAGACGCTAGAATGGCTCTGGTTGCAACAGAGTGACGCCCCAGATGGGCAGAGCATCGCCCCCTGGTGGGCGTGCTGGGTGGATCCCAGTTGGGCGCATGCGGGAGTCTGTCTGACTGCCTCCTTGTTTCCAACTTCAGAAAAATACAAAAAAAAAAAAAAAAAGAAACAATTCACCTATAAAATAAATCATCAATTTGGAAATAGAACACATGGTGTCATATAGGCAAAGATCAACTTGTAATGAATTCTGAATCTCCTAAATTTGAGCTGATCTGATGGCTCTATATAATCCATGTCTTTCATAAAAACATGAATTTTAAAAAAAGAAAAAAAGAGCATGGCACTGGCCAGATAGCTCAGATGGTTAGGGCATTCTCCCAAAATGCAAAAGTTGCCAGTTTCAATCCCCACTCAGGGGATTGCCATAAACTTATATACAAGAACAGATCAATGTTCCTGTCTCTCACTCTCTTCCCTTCCTCTCACTAAAATCAATAAATAAAAGTTAAAAAATAAATTTTTAAAAGATTTTTAAAAAGAGAATGAATTATTAGTTTCCCAATTTACCAAAAGATTTGTAATCTTGTGTTTCATTTCTACTGTTCAATAACATGCACTTTTTTTTTTTAATTAAATGAGAGGCAGGGAGGCAGACAGACTCCCACACTCGCCCCAACCGGTATGCAGCCGGCAAATACCTTACAGGGCGATGTTCTGCCCATCTGGGCCACTGTTCTGTTGCTCAGCAACCAAGCTATTTTTTTTTTAGTGACTGAGACAAGGTCATGGAGACATCCTCAGTGCCCAGGGCCAACTTGCTTGAACCATTAGAGCTTTGGCTGTGGGAGAAGAGAGAGAGACACAGAGAGAGAGAGAAGGGGGAGGGGTGGAGAAGCAGATGATTACTTCTCCTGTGTGACCTGACTGAATTGAACCTGGGACTTCCACAGGCCAGGCCAACACTCTACCACTTAGCCAATGGGCCAGGCAATAACATGCATCTTTATTAAGCACCAGGGGCCAATGCGCTAGAATCAATTAAGCCATGGCTACAGGAGGGGAAAGAGAGGTAGGGAGAGGGAGGAAGAGGGAGAGAGGGAGGGAGGAAGAGGGAGGGGGGAGGGAGAAAGAGAAGGTGAAGGGGAGGAAAAGCAGATGGTCGCTTCGCCTGTGTGTGCCCTGTGTGGTATTTAAACCTGGGACTTCCAGGCCTGACTTGTGGTGGCACAGTGGATAAAGCGTCGACCTGGAAATGCTGAGGTCGCCGGTTCGAAACCCTGGGCTTGCCTGGTCAAGGCACATATGGGAGTTGATGCTTCCAGCTCCTCCCCCCCGTCTCTCTCTCTCTCTCTCTCCTCTCTAAAATGAATAAATAAAATTTAAAAAAAAATTAAAAACAAAAAAACCTGGGACTTCCAGATACTAGTCCAACGCTCTCCACTGACCCAACCAGCCAAGGCTTGTGTATTTCCATTATAAGGAGCTGCGGCTATATCCACTGCCACTCCCATGTCTCCTGTAGACCAGCAAGAGAATGCCAGCACCGCACCACTCATGCCCAGCCCAAGCTAACTACATCATCCTTCACCTTGGGTCTCCAGGAACCTGAAGCTCCAGCCAAGTAATTATCTTGGCCCTGAGGTAGCTAGATCATGCAGGGCAGTGATATTCTCTGGACGGGGTTAGGCATGAAGGGATAGCTGGCTCTGAACAATAGCTGGATTTCTTGGGCCTATAGCTAGCTACCCTCTATGGTCACAGACCATGCAGTCAAAGTAGGTTTATGTCAACGTCTACAGAGAAAATCCAACCCTTTTTGTATACAATTTAATGGGTTTGGAGATAAGTATACACCTATAAAACCATCATCACAATCAATGCCATAAACTTATCCATCACCTCCAAAAGTTTCCTCCCACTCCCTTTATTTCTTTTCCCTTTTTCAGTAAGAGCACTAACATGAGATCTTCCTATTCTCTCAGTAAAAAAAAAATAATTTTTATTATTATTATTATTTTTTTGGTAAGAGAGGCGGAGAGAGGGACAGATAGAAACAGACAAGAAGAGAGAGATGAGAAGCATCAACTCTTCGTAGAAGCACCTTAGTTGTTCACTGATTGCTTTCTCATATGTGCCTTGACCGGGGGGCTACAGCAGAGCAAGTGATCCCTTGCTCAAACCAGATGAGCCCATGCTCAAGCTGGCGACCTTGGGGTTTCGAATCTGGGTCCTCCAAGTCCCATTCCGATGCCCCATGCACTGCGCCACTGCCTAGTCAGGCTTTAATTTTTATTTATTTATTTATTTATTTATTTTTAGTTTATTTATTTATTTATTTTTTTTACAGAGACAGAGAGAGAGTCAGAGAGAGGGATAGACAGGGACAGACAGGAAAGGAGAGAGATGAGAAGCATCAATCATCAGTTTTTCGTTGTGCGTTGCGACACCTTAGTTGTTCATTGATTGCTTTCTCATATGTGCCTTGACCGTGGGCCTTCTGGAGAGCGAGTAACTCCTTGGTGGAGCCAGTGACCTTGGGTCCAAGCTGGTGAGCTTTTGCTCAAACCAGATGAGCCTGTGCTCAAGCTGGTAACCTCGGGGTCTCGAACCTGGGTCCTTCCGCATCCCAGTCCGACACTCTATCCACTGCGCCACCGCCTGGTCAGGCTTATTTATTGATTTTAGAAGAGAGAGAAAGGGAGAGGGGAGGGGGGAGGGAGAGAGAGAGAGAGGGAGAGTGGGAGAGAGGAAGAGAGGGAGAAAGGGAGGTAGAGAGAAAGGGAGGGAAGGAAGGAGGGAGAGAGATCAATTTGTTGTTCCACTTTATTTATACACTCATTGGTTGATTCTTGTATGTGCCCTGATTTGAGATTGAACCTGCAACCTGGGTGTATTGGAATGATGCTCTCCAATTGAGCCACCCGGCTATGGCCTCACAGTAAATTTCTAAGTAGACAACGCGATACTGTTAATCATAGGCCCTATGACGTACATTAGATCTCTAGAACTTCCTTATCTTTTTTTTTTTTTTTTTTGTATTTTTCTGAAGTTGGAAACAGGGAGGCAGTCAGACAGACTCCCGCATGCGCCCGACCAGGATCCACCCGGCATGCCCACCAGGGGGCGATGCTCTGCCCATCTGGGGCATTGCTCCACTGCAACCAGAGCCATTCTAGCGCCTGAGGCAGAGGCCACAGAGCCATCCTCAGCGCCCGGGCCAACTTTTCTCCAATGGAGCTCGGCTGCGGGAGGGGAAGAGAGAGACAGAGAAGAAGGAGAGGGGGAGGAGTGGAGAAGCAGATGGGTACTTCTCCTGTGTGCCCTGGCCAGGAATTGAACCTGGGACTCCTGCACGCCAGGCCGATGCTCTACCACTGAGCCAACTGGCCAGGCTTCCTTATCTTGCATAACTGAAACTTTGTACTCTCTGCCCAATACTTCCCCATCTCCTCTTCCCTGCAGGTTGGATTATTCCTCACTGAGGAAAATATTTGGAAGACAGGGCAGGACTCAGCTCACAATAGCAGCCAATGGCTAAACTGGAGCAATGAGTCTACTTCACAGCTTCCTGAGTTCCAGAACATCAGTCCAGGCACAACTCATGACAAAAAGCTAGTAGAAATCCATTTACCTTCTTTTGGAGCAGGAATTTTGGAGTTGACTGATCTGCGTTTTTGTTTCTGAAAAGCAAAACACACCATCACAAAATATGGCTTTTATCAATTCCCAAGGGCCCATGTGCTGTGCTGAAGTCCTAGGCAGTTCCAAGAAACAATCCAGTAAAGAGCCAACAAGCCAAGTGAATCCCCTGGGGCACTGGCTTCAACCAGACGACAGGTACCTACCTGAACCCCTACATTCGCCTGCAAGGGCAGATTATCCTTCGGGTGTAACGGACGAAGCTGTAAGAGTTCTGGGTTTATTGAGGCCACATCATCAAAATCAATCTGCAAGAAGCATATAAGTTTCAATGAAACAACATTGCTTGTTTTATTTACCTCTAGATTCAGACTTTACCAACTTTAAGTTCCACCAGGTACTAAGAGCAATAAACAAATATTTATGCCTTAGTTGTGGTTTACCATCTAGACGGATATTGGTTTCTGATTTCCAAGCTAATGGTAGAGGTCAGTGAGAATGAGGTGAAGAGGAAGATAGGCAGGCAAGCAGTCCACAGTAGATCTAGGTCACCTGGCTCCCCTACTGTTCTGCTGGGCAGTGGGGTCCTGCTGGGCACAGTACCCCAAACACTTCTTGCTGGCTGACACAGAGGTGTCTACAAGTTCTAACTGTCCCAGTGATAGTAAAAATGGAGGGCCCTTCAGGATCTTATGAGCAGGGACAAGTTCCCAAGAGCTGCTACCTAACCCTAAGTCTATCTACATTTTCTAATGGGCCCAGAAACTTCTTCCCAAGTCATTGTCCTGCTCTAGCCTGCAATGAGGTCACAATTCTAGGTTTACCTCACCAGAGGCCTGAAACTCTAGAAACAACTCAAACTTCATCAGGATACTTCAAACACACCAGGGTGAGAGTTTTACCTATTTATTAACTGCCCTATTCAAAAATTTATTATGGCCCTGGTCGGATAGTTCAGTTGGTTAGAGCAGTGGTCCCCAACCTTTTTTGGGCCACGGACTGGTTTAACGTCAGAAAATATTTTCACGGACCGGCCTTTAGGGTGGGACGGATAAATGCACAAAATACAATTATGCGACCAGCATAAAAGCTGTGGTATTTTTAGCCTGACCTCTGGTGGCGCAGTGGATAAAGCGTCGACCTGGGAACACTGAGGTTGCCGGTTCAAAACCCTGCACTTGTCTGGTCAAGGCATATATGGGAGTTGATGCTTCCTGCTCCTCCCCCCTTTATCTCTCTCTCCCTCCCTCCTCTCTAAAATGAATAAATTAAAAAAAAAAACCTGTGGTACTTTTAAATATAATTGTCGAACTTATGAGATAAGCATCAAGAGTGAGTCTTAGACAAATGTAACGGAGAGAATCTGGTCATTTTTTAAAAATAAAACATCAGCCTGACCAGGCAGTGGCGCAGTGGATAGAGTGTCGGCTGGGATGCGGAGGACCCAGGTTCGAGACTCCGAGGTCTCCAGCTTGAGCGCAGGCTCATCTGGCTTGAGTAAAAAGCTCACCAGCTTGGACTCAAGGTTGCTGGTTCAAGCAAGGGGTTACTCAGTCTGCTGAAGGCCGCGGTCAAGGTATATATGAGAAAGCAATCAATGAACAACTAAGGTGTCTTAACAAAAAACTGATGATTGATGCTTCTCCTCTCTCTCCGTTTCTGTCGGTCTGTCCCTATCTATCCTTCTCTCTGACTCTCTCTGACCCTGAAAAAAGAAACAAAACTTCATGAAATCTTAATAATTAAAAAAAAAATAAATAAAACATCATTCAGACTTAAATATAAATAAAACGGAAACAATGTAAGTTATTTATTCTTTCTCTGTGGACCGATACCAAATGGCCCACGAACCGGTACCGGTCTGCAGCCCAGGGGTTGGGGACCACTGGGTTAGAGCACTGTCCTGAGACACTGAGATTGTGGGTTCAATCCCTGGTCATGGCACGTACAAGAAACAACTAAGGAATGCATAAATAAGTGGAATAACAAATCAATGTCACTCTTCTTCCCTCTTTCTAAAATCAATAAAAGAATAAAAAATTTTATTATGCATAAATACGGTGGTAAAAAGAAGGTATTCAAAGATAAATTAAGACAGCCTGACTGGGCAGTGGCACTGTGGACCGAGCGATGGACTGGGATGAGGAGGACCCAGGTTCGAGATCCCGAAGTCGCCAGCTTGAGCGCAGGCTCATCTGGTTTGAGCAAAGATCATCAGCTTGGACCCAAGGTCGCTGGCTCCAGCAAGGGGTTACTCAATCTGCTGAAGGCCCACAGTCAAGGAACATTAGAGAAAGCAATCAATGAACAACTAAGGTGTCACAACGAAAAACTAATGATTGATGCTTCTCATCTCTCTCTGTTCCTGTCTGCCTGTCCCTATCTATCCCTTTCTCTGACTTTCCTATCTCTGTAAAAAACAAACAAACAAAAAAAACCAAAAAGATAAATTAAGACATATATATTGCCTGGCCTGTGGTGGTGCAGTGAATAGATCATTGACCTGGAACGCTGAGGTCACTGGCTCAAGACCCTGGGCTTGCCCGGTCAAGGCACATACAAGTAAGCAATGAGCAACTAAAGTGAAGCAGCTTGGAACTGCCTACCCCTCCTCGCTCTATAAAATCAGTAAGTAAAATCTTAAAAAAGGCCCTGGCCGGTTGGCTCAGTGGTAGAGCATCGGCCTGGCGTGCAGAAGTCTGGGTTCAATTACCGGCCAGGGCACACAGGAGAAGCACCCATCTGCTTCTCCACCCCTCCCCCCCCCTTCCTCTCTGTCTCTCTCTTCCCCTCCCACAGCGAGGCTCCACTGGAGCAAAGATGGCCCAGGCGCTGGGGATGGCTCCTTGGCCTCTGCCCCAGGCGCTGGAGTGGCTCTGGTCACGACAGAGCAACTGCCCCGGAGGGGCAGAGCATCGCCCCCTGGTGGGCAAAGCGTCGCCCCCTGGTGGGCGTGCCCAGTGATTCCGGTCGGGCGCATGTGGGAGTCTGTCTGACTGTCTCTCCCCGTTTCCAGCTTCAGAAAAATACAAAAAAAAAAAAAAAAAAAAAAAAAATTAAGACATATATCACCCTTGCCTCCAGTGAGCTTATAGTCTAATGGGGGGGGGGGGTTGAGAAAAAACTCACATGTACAAAAGGGCTAGAAACCAAAGCATGGGAGAGATAAGGAAGACTGACAGAAAACAAAAGCTGACAAGTACTTCAGTAACCACACCTCTATCCACTTTTCTGGATCCTTACTATAAACCCCTCCCCCATTTCCAATCCCCAAACTACAGAGAGCATAAACAACACAGGAGACCAGAGTCCTAATCCTAATTCTGACATTAACTGATTTTACATTGATTGAGGTGAACATTCTAGGAGGAGGGAATAAAAGTGTAAAGGCAGCGGCCCTGGCCGGTTGGCTCAGCGGTAGAGCGTCAGCCTGGCGTGCAGGAGTCTCGGGTTGATTCCAGGCCAGGGCACACAGGAGAAGCACCGATCTGCTTCTCCACCCCCCTACCCCTCCTTCCTCTCTGTCTCTTTCTTCCCCTTCCGCAGCCGAGGCTCCATTGGAGCAAAAAGATGGCCCGGGCACTGGGGATGGCTCCTTGGCCTCTGCCCCAGGCGCTAGAGTGGCTCTGGTTGTGACAGAGCGACGCCCCAGGCCCCAGATGGGCAGAGCATCTCCCCCTGGTGGGCATGCCGGGTGGATCCCGGTCGGGCGCATGCGGGAGTCTGTCTGACTGCCTCTCCATTGCCAGCTTTGGAAAGTAAAAAAAAAAAAAAGAGTGTAAAGGCAGCAAGGCACCAGGCCTGATCACACAGTGGGGAGCTACCACATTTGCCCATGGCACAGGATACTTGATATGATACAAAGAAAAAGGTTAATTGGGGATAGATCTTTTAGATTTTATTTATTCATTATTCATTTTTAGAGAGAGAGAGAGAAAGAGAGAAGGGGCAGAGGAGTAGGAAGCATCAACTCCCATAAGTGCCTTGACCAGGCAAGCCCTAGGTTTGAACCGGCAACCTCAGCATTCCAGGTCAACACTTTATCCACTGCACCACTACAGGTCAGGCAGGACCAGATCTTGAAAAGGTTTTGTTTTTTTTTTTTTTAATTTCTTTTCTTTTTATTTATTCATTTTAGAGAGGAGAGAGAAAGAGACAGAGAGGAGAGAGAGACAGGGGGGAGGAGCTGGAAGCATCAACTCCCATATGTGCCTTGACCAGGCAAGCCCAGGGTTTCAAACCGGTGACCTCAGCATTTCCAGGTCGATGCTTTATCCACTGCGCCACCACAGGTCAGGCTTGAAAAGGTTTTGAATGCCTCATAAGAAGTTTGGACCTATTCCACAGGCAATATTTGAGCTGGAGTGAGACGCAATAAGAGGTGTATTTCTAGCCTTGGCCGGGAAGTTCAGTTGGTTACTAGAGCATTGTCCTGATATGCTAAGGCTGCAGGTTCGATCCCTGGCCAGGACACATAAAAGAATCAACCAATGAATGCATAAATAGGTAGAACAATAAATCAATGTTTCTATCTCTCAAATCAACCAGCAAATATATATATATTAGATTTATTTATTGATTTTAGACAGAGAAGAGAGAGAGGAAAGGTGTATGGAGGGAGGGTGGCCAGGAAGCATCAACTCGTAGTAGTTGCTTCTCGTATGTGCCTTGGCTATGCAAGCCCTGGCTTCAAATCGGTGACCTTAGCATTCCAGGTGGAGGCTTTATCCACTGCGCCACCACAGGTCAGGCTTATTTTTGTTTTTGTATTGTACATATTGATATTTTATCATCTGGCATTTTAGAACCAGCACAAAAGGATTTGTTGACTAAATCCTCGCAACAAACCTGTGAGGTAGATATCATCACCCTCATTTTTGATGAGGAAACTGAATTTCTAAGAACAGTAGAAACATGCCTGAGAACACACAAAATAGTGGCAGGGACAGATTAGAATCCAGGTTTTCATACTCCTAGCCTGCTGACCTCTTCACCACACCGCAATGCCTCTAAAATACAAACGTCTTAGTCACAGCTCTTCTCTCCTCAAAATCCAAGGCATCCCACTGCCTACAGAATAAAATCGCAAACATTTTAGTGCCAGAGATGAAGATCCGGAACTCTGAGCCTTCTACTGCCAGGAGCTAGCTTCAGTAGTCCCCATGAGGACCATCTGTTAAACCTTTTGACCACTCCCACAAGCCCAGCTCATCCTCACTGAGTTCACCTCTGTTCCACCGCTGTTCTAGCACTGTTCACTTGGGCCATTTATCACAAGTTACCTTCTGTTACTTGGTATTCAGAAACATACTTTTGTCTTTTCCACTACTAGGTCATCAATTTTGCTCAGCAATTATCATATGCATTCAGAAGATAGGTTGTGTGAGCAAGGTTTTAGGATTCTGTGCAGTTTGCTTCATACAAACACACCAGGAACTGTTGATTGCTTCAATTTAGAACAGGGCTTACTGAATAAAACCCCAATGTAGCCCAGGAGGATCATGTTTGAGATCAAGGAGAACACAGCATTAAAGACAAAGGCTCACCCCAGTCAGGTAGCTCAGCTGACTGGAGTATCATCCTGATATGCCAAAGTTGTGGGTTCGATCCCAGTCAGAGCACATACAAGAATCAACCAATGAAAGCATAAATAAGTGGAACAACAAATCAGTTTTTCTCTCTCTAAAACAAACAAATAAACAAAACACAAGGCTCTCAGCTTTGCGCAGGGGCAGGATCATAGCCAATGGAGTTTATCTGAGGCATAATTATTACTAATAAAAACACAGACACACAAGGCTCTTACAAGTTCCATTTTCACACATATTTTTTTAGGTAGGACCTACCTCTTTGCCCTTTGTGGCACCTCCTTCTGTCCATTCCACTGAAACAAAAGCTTTCTCCAAGTTCACAGTTTTTATGTTGGCACTGTGAATTAAGCCTACAGAATGAAAAGGCCAAAGTTATCCATCTTTTTCACTTTTAGGATCCCATGGAGACTCTCAATTTGGAGCAGACCTAAAGGAAAAGACAGCTACCTTTTTTTTTTAGCAGTTGGAGACAAATCTCCTGGCACTTCATCCTTAGGACATCCCATAGGGAGGTAGGCAGAGAGCAAGTCTTAAAACCAAGTTGCAGTGGATTTAGGATTCAGCCCCATTCAAAAGAGAGCCTATATACAGAAATGTTTAACTGAAACCTATATATTGGTCAATGATACCTCATTAAATTTAATTTTCTAAATAAAAAAGAAAGCCTACAGAGTAGGGTGATGGTATGTTTGGGCAGGGGAGTCACTACAGTAGTCCTTGGGTGAATTGTTCCTCAACACAGCACTGAAGCTCTAGTGCCCTCGAGTTTCCCTGTCTCACTCCAGGCGGTTCTAATGACTCGTGTATTAGACCTGTCAGAGCTGCCCTAGCTGCTTAATTTAAAAAAAAAAAAAAAAAAAAAAAAGGGCCTGACCAGGCAGTGGCAAAGCGAATCGGGCATGGTACTGGGATGAGGAGGACACAGGTTCGAGACCCCGAGGTCGCCAGCTTGAGTGTGGGCTCATCTGGTTTGAGCAAAGCTCACCAGCTTGGACCCAAGGTCGCTGGCTCGAGCAAGGGGTTACTCGGTCTGCTGAAGGCCCGCAGTCAAGGCACATATGAGAAAGCAATCAATGAACAACTAAGGTGTCGCAAGGAAAAACTAATGATTGATGCTTCTCATCTCTCTCCGTTCCTGTCTGTCTGTCCCTATCTATCTATCCCTTTCTCTGTCTCTGTGTATAAAAAAAAAAAAAATCAAAGGAAAAAAAGAAGTGTATTGACTAAAAATAAATAAAGAGGAAAAAAAAAAAAAGTGACAGAACCGCAAGCTCCTGAAGGGCAGGGATCTGGTTTATCTTGTTACCCTGAATTCCAGTGCCTGACACACACAGGTGCGCAGTATTCATAGGAGAGCAGAGAGCCAGGAAGCCGAGAGCTGTACAAGACCAGGACAATTTCAGCGGAGAATTTTGGAGGAGAAATTAATCCAGCAATCTTAACTTCCCTGAGAGGTCCACGGACGGGAGGATCCCCTCCTACTACCAGAGGACGGGAGGGGGCCTACAGCTAGTTCGGAGGCCGCTCGCTCGGGAAGACCGAATGCCAGTGCAGAGACCCGGTTCTGTGGGGTACGGGGAACCCCGGCAGTGTCTCAGGGCTCTGCCGTAGGGGGAGGGGCAGTAATTTCACCGTCTCACAGCCCAAGGGCACCGTGGCCTGGGACCCCGCCCCTTACCATTACTGCGTTGAATCTTGATGTCGAGACCGGGATACAAGCGGGCCTGAAGCGACGAGTCCATTGGGCAGTCGACAGGTGCGCCGGAAAAAAACAAGAGAAGCAAAAAGTTCCAACTCTGCTAACCCTACAAAGTCTCAACGCCGCGTAAACCGCCGCAGTTTAAATCCCGCGCGCCAGCGTCCCTGAACGTCCACACGCTGTCGTCAGCCTCGCTTCCGCCAGTCAGCGGCGGGCCTGCCGCCTTTTGGGATATGTAGTCTCCGACGTTTCCGGCGCCTGGGACCGCCCACTCTCTAGCCGCAGCTGCCAGCGCAGGGTCTGCTGGGAGCTTCAGGATCCTCTCGGGGAGGGAGTGTTGTTTTATTTCTTCTTCTTTTTTTTCTTCTTATTCTTTAGCAGCTTTGAAAGCCCTTCTTCACGGGGGTTCCACATCCCCAGAGTCCCAAATCAAGAAAGCCTCCAAATCTGCCCTACCTACATTCTAGTCCCAAACAAATTTAACCAGTACCAGTCCCAGACAGAAAAGCAAAAGCAAAAATTCAGAGGAAAGTCAGAAAATTTATTCAGTAAAGCAAAAAGAGGTGCTTTACCCTCCTACTTGATTTTTCTGCCAAATTGTCCAAATTGTTGAAATTAGGAACCGAGGGTGTCCACCGGAGAACTGACTGGACCCCACAGAAAAAGCAGGCGCCCTAGAACCTCTTAGGTGGCGCCTCTCCTCGGGATTCAAGTGGGGCGGGGCAGCTCAGCGGAGAGTCCGTCCAATTCGGGGTGTCTCTAGTCAGTGATGGGAAATACCGGATCCTAGACGAGCCCCCAAATGTTATAAAGTACTGCATCCCAGATGCTGAAAGGTACTGTACCTCTCTTCATCAAGTTCACGTAGAGATATCCAGTCCAGATAAATTTTGAAGAGTTTTATTGAAGAAGGAAATTTTAAATATGCCAGCTGCATATGGCTGACAGGGGACATCTGCGGGCCCAAATAGTGCAGCCTCAAAAATAGTTCTGGGCTGCTTATATACCCTTGATCACATGCGGCAGAAGAGAGCATGACATTATGGCACAACTATTAATAAGATTATAACATTTGTCTAGGGGATAAGACCCTAGACAGAAACATTAAGACCCTCAAGGTAACACAATCAAAGATATTTACAAATCTTTCAGGGTTCCTCTTCCCTCACTAGCCTAGAAGTATTTTACTCTCAAGATTTCTAGGAAAGGGAGGAACTACAATCAATGAAAGGTGGTATGTAAATTCTGCCTCCTATTAAAAGGGAAGAAGTTTCTCAGTTAACCTTAATCTGTTAAGAGAATTTAAAACCAAATGACCCTTTCCTGACCTGTGGTGGTGCAGTGGATAAAGCGTGGACCTGGAAATGCTGAGGTCACCAATTCAAAACCCTGGGCTTGCCTAGTCAAGGCACATATGGGAGTTGATGCTTCCAGCTCTTCCCCCCTTCTATCTCCTCTCTCTCTCTCTCTCTCTCTCTCTCTCTCTCTCTCTCTCTCCCTCTCCTCTCTAAAATGAATAAATAAAAACTAAAAAAAAACAAAACCCAAAAACCAAATGACCCTAGTCTTCCTTGTAAATCAGGAGACTTTTACATTCCTTTTCCTCCATTTTCCAAGGAAAGGGACAGAAAGGCCTGACCTTTCCTCCCAGAATATTAATATTAATTTGCAGCTTTTTGGTACTGTAAAGCCAGTAACCACGGCCACCATCACAGCTGCCTGGCCAGTGCAGGTTCGCATTAGATTTGGACAGACGTTAATGAAACAACGGAGCCAAGAACTGGTGGGCCATTAGCTTTAATCCTAGCTTGCACCCAGCAGGCAAGAAATATACACAGTGGGAAAAACACTTCCCTTTCCATTCAGGGCTCCCAAAGCCACTGACTTATCTGAGTTTCCTAGAATCAAAGGTTTCTAACCTCACCAGTCTCATTCACCTCTGTTCTCCATCTTTTTCTCTCTGCACAAACTTTACACAAACTGGCTTCTCCTTCAGCACTCCACCATCTTGGCTGCCTCTTCTCTTCTCCACGTGGCCTTTCTCTGCTCTCTACTCTAATGCTAATCTTAGGAACCGAGATATTTTTCTTTTTTATTGATAGGTTTTAGAGAGGCAAAAAGAGGGAGGGAGGGAGTGAAGCATTCATTTGTTGTTCCACTTAGTTGTGCGATCTTTGGTTGCTTGTAGTGTGTGACCTGGCCAGGGATCAAACCTGAAACCTTGGCTTTTGGAACTACACTCTTAACTTGCCATGACTTTTAAAATTATTTATTTATTCATTCATTTTAGAGAGGAGAGAGAGAAAGAGAATGAAGGTGGTGGTGGTGGTGGTGAGCAGGAAGCATCAACTACCAGATGTGCCTTGCCTAGGAAGCCCAGGGTTTCAAACCAGCAACCTCAGCGTTCTAGGTCTATGCTTTTAGCCACTTGGCCACCACAGGTCAGGCAGCTTTTCTTTTTCTTAATTAAAAAATTTTAATTGAATTTATTGGGGTGACATTTGTTAATAAAATGATACAGGTTTCAGGTGTATAATTCTATATATAGCACATCCTCTGTATGTGTTCACCACCCCAACAGAATGGTTCTCGTTCCTGGCTGTTTTACCCAAGGACTTCTGTACTGCTGGGTTCCCCCAAACTGGGAAATTTCAGTGTGGTGTTTGAGTGAGGGCTCTGGGGCTCTACAGACACGGGTTCCAATCCCAAATCCTGTTACTAGTTCAGTGACAGGGACAAGTTAGAAACTTGACTCTGGATTCTTTCTTTGCACGATGGGGAGGGAGCATGTTTTCTCACTCGCAGAGTTACTTCCAAGTTTAAAGGAGGGACTCTGTAAAAAATAATACTTAAAAATAAAGGAGGTATTACGCTTAAAGTGCATGGAAAATGCATTCACTAGATACCCATTGTGTTTTCCAGGTGCTGGGCATGGTGCTAGGTCCTGGCAATAGTAGTTTTTGCCCTCTTTGACTTATTTTCATATGAACGGGTGACAAAAAAAGTAGATAACAAGTAAATGATGAATTGTGTAAGTGCTCTGAGGAAAACCAAAAGCTGAAATAGAGAATAATGGAGGAACCTACTTTAGATAAAGTAGCCAGAAATATTTAACTGGATAGTGATATTTAACTGGAGTCTATAAAATAAGGAAGAACAGACCATATCAAAATGGAGGGCAGGGAGATGAGAGCCTTCCAGACTAAGATTTGAGAATGGTATGTGCAAAGGCTCTGAGGCAGGAAAAAAAACTTGGTTTAGAAGAACTAAAAGAAGCCTGTGTGGCTGAAAGGCAGTAGGTGAAGGAGAGAGGAGAGAAATCATTTAGCTCCTTGTAGCTTATAGTAATAATTTTGGCTTTTATTCTAATGAGAAGTCATTGAAGTTTAAGCAGAGGAATGACAGGATCTGAGCTACATCTGATGTTACCTATATCAGGTTTGTTGCTATGTGCAGAACTGATTTTGAAGGGAGCAAGACTGAAAGTAAAAGCACTTAGCAGTCATGAGAGTATGCTTGCCTAGCCTGGGATAGTGACAGTGGAAATATAGCTAACAGAATGGATTACAGGTATTTATTTTTTGGGGAGTGGAGTGAATGGGTCTTGCTGATGGATTTGTGAAAAAATTTCAATCTAAAATTGTAAGGTCAGTAGCCGTGGCCACCATCACAGCCGCCTGGCTGGTGCAGGTTTGCATTTGATTTGGACAGACGGTAATGAAACAATGAAGCCAAGAACTGGTGGGCCATTACCTTTAATCCTAGCTCGCACTGTGGTAAGGTATCAAAGAATGGAAAAATTAATATTAATATTTTAGGAGAGGAAAGAGGGAGCTTTTCTGGCTTACAGAGACATACTGTGTAGAAAACCCCCTTTTTACTAGGAAGCTTAAAAGGCGTTTTATAATTTGGGCTAAGCATACAGAGAGATTTTGTAAATATGATTTTTATACTGGTGTGTGATTTGCACCAACTCAGGATAGACAACAACATTGTACTGTAAAGAGATTTTGTGCTGGGGAGACTTAGATTTCCCTTTCCCCTACCTCTGTGAGAAACAGAGTAAACACCTAGCCAGGTGAGGGGGAAGGGGAGAGAAGGAAACCCCTTTTCCTGTCCTCTCTTTCCTTCTTTAATGGGCCATTTGTGGATGCTTATTCCCTGGCACCATGTAGACTCCTCCTCCCCTCCTGAAAACGTGTAATCAATGTATATACCTCTAAACAAAGGAATGGCAAATGAACACTAGAAAATTTAGGAATATCTTTTCATATGTGGAACAATATTTTTCACTATTGTATTACCTTGTAAGTTTTAATGTATAGAAATATATTTATAAGTCCTATTGACAAATGTTATAAGCTTGCTAATGAATTGTGTCATCTCTCCCCCTCCTCTTTTTCCTCGCCAACCTGTGTGTGATCAAAGGTATATAACCTGCTCAGGGCTATAGTTGGAGCACACGATTTAGGTCAGCTATGCCCTGTGCTAGCCATATGCGGCCAGCATATTATTATATCTCCTTTTAATAAAACTCCTTAAAATTCATTTGGACTTGCTGTCTCTACATAAACCCAGCAGAACGGTACTTTATAACAGCACCTGGTGAGCGAGAAATACACACAGTGGGAAAACACTTCCTTTTCCATTCAGGGCTCCCAAAGCCACTGACTCATTCAAGTTTCCTAGAATCTAAGGTTTCTACCTCACAGTCTTATTCACCTCTATTCCCCACTCCTTCTCCTAACCCGCCATTCTGGCTGCCTCCTCCATGTGGCTTCCCTGCCCTGCCTCCATGGGCTCTTCCTAGAACAGTGATGGGCAATCTTTTGAGCTTGGTGTGTCAAAATTCGCCAAAACACTGAGCATAACTTGGTGGTGTGTCACTTCGAGAAAAAAAACTATAATTTCACGATATTTATAGTTTAAATAACAAAAATGTATAATTGTAATATATAACTGTATTTAATAAACCAAAAACTAATTATTTAACTTACCTGCTTAGTGACTTCTTTGTTCATCTGTCAGTAGGTTTCTTTTGTTGGTCTTTATTATTTTTTTTTTTTCATTTTTTTTTTTTTTCTGAAGCTGGAAATGGGGAGAGACAGTCAAACAGACTCCCGCATGCGCCCGACCGGGATCCACCCGGCACGCCCACCAGGGGCAACGCTCTGCCCACCAGGGGGCGATAATCTGCCCATCCTGGGCGTCGCCATGTTGCGACCAGAGCCACTCTAGCGCCTGGGGCAGAGGCCACAGAGCCATCCCCAGCGCCCGGGCCATCTTTGCTCCAATGGAGCCTTGGCTGCGGGAGGGGAAGAGAGAGACAGAGAGGAAAGCGCGGCGGAGGGGTGGAGAAGCAAATGGGCGCTTCCCTGTGTGCCCTGGCCGGGAATCGAACCCGGGTCCTCCGCACGCTAGGCTGACGCTCTACCGCTGAGTCAACCGGCCAGGGCCTCTTTTGTTGGTCTTGATATTATTTAACTTGTGTGGTGTGCCGTGAACTTAGATAAGTGAGGGGGAAGGGGAATTCTTTAACTAACCTGCCTATTAGTGACTTTTTTGTTGCTGAATTTCATTGACTAAATCTTCAATTGAAGGTTGGTATTTTGTACACTTCAAGCCCAAGCATGCGCTAGTAACTTCATCTGTCAATCTGTTTCTTTTGTTGGTTTTGATATTATTTAACGTTGAGAATAAGGTCTCACAAAAGTACGTAAAGGGAAAAATTGTGAGTAAAGCCATTGCTATATTTTTCAGGGTGCTAAAAGTGTCTGGTAATCAGTTTCAGGCACTCCAAATTTCCTGTTCGTAGTGGCACTCCTCTTGATTCTCCAAGCAGCACCTTTCCAGATTCTCAAGCTTTGACCTCAAGTCAACAAACACCTGAGCCCAGATGCTGTCTTAAAATTCTGCAAGTTGCATCTTATGTAAATTAAGATGGCTGCCGCTATTTCTAATGGCGGGAAATGGCACCCATAGCACAGGCCCTCGCCTCTCCCAGCCTTCCCCTCACTTATCTCAGTAATGATGGTCAATTAGAAATCCATGACACCCCAGAACAGTAGATTGGATGATGGTTGCTATGGTTATGTGGTTACTGGTAATGGCGATCACCAGCTGGTAAGGGACCCCAGAGATGCGTCCCTGCTCCCTGCTCCGCCGGCCAGAAGTGAGGTCAAATATCCCCTAATGGCCTAACCGGAAGTCCCAGAACTAGAAGCTCTGTGCTGGAGTTCTGTTGTTTTGGCCTACAGACCTCTGACACAAAGTGTCTACGCTACAGCAAATGTTTTATCCTCGGCTACTGCACCTGGCTGTGCATGAGCTGTGGATGAACCGTCCTTCTCAGCATGTGACCCCATACTTCTCTGGTATGCGGCTGCATGCAGCCACGTGTCATCGAAAATGGCTAAGCGTGTCAGTGCTGACACGTGTGTCAAAGGTTCACCATCACAGTCCTAGGACATAATTACTCTTCCTCAGAACAACGTGATCTCTTCTCCTTTTAAACCTTTTGGCATGAAAGCCCTTCCTCAACACACATTAGTATAGTCACACCCATCCCAAGCAAGAAGGAAAACTAATTTTTTTTTTTTTTTTTTTTTACACAGACAGAAAGAATCAGAGAGAGGGATAGATAGGGACAGACAGACAGGAACGAAGAGAGATGAGAAACATCAATCATTAGTTTTTCGTTGCGACACCTTAGTTGTTCATTGATTGCTTTCTCATATGTGCCCTGACCGTGGGGCTACAGCAGACCAAATAACCCCTTGCTCGAGCCAGCAACCTTGGGTCCAAGCTGGTGAGCTTTGCTCAAACCAGATGAGCCTGCGCTCGAGCTGGCGACCTCTGGGTCTCGAACCTGGGTCCTCTGCATCCCAGCCCGACACTCTATCTGTTGGAATCCATGGGAGTCCAAAAGACCAGAGTAACAGGCTTTATTGAATGGAAGAAAGGAACCTTGCTGGGCACTTCTCCCTAGGAGAAAAGCACCGGTACAAGCTAGAGGGACAAATTATATGGGGTCAAGAAGAATTTCAAGCATGTGGGTGTTGAATCAAAAGTCCTGGTATGCCGTCCTGGTATGTCCGGAGCCCCTCCTTGGGGCGGCTTGTCAGCTTCTCGGATTCCTCTGTCTCAGGGGTGATAGTCCAGTAAGGGTGAGGTCTGACAGATAGGCAGAACATCAAGAGAGCAGTTTGGAATACACATATCTATCACTATCCACTGTGCCACTGCCTGGTCAGGCGGGAAACCAATATTATCACTTGGGCGATGGGCATCCACATGGGCAGCGCCATCATTAACAAAGTGAGCAAAATATATTTTATCTGCTCAAAAAAATGAAATCAGGAGGCTTGCCAGGTGGCCTGGTTGGTTGGAACATTGACCAGATATGCAAAGGTTGCTGATTCAATCCCCATTCAGGGCACATACAGAGAACAGATCGAAGCTTTTGTATTTCTCTCCCTTTGTCTCTTACTCTCTCTAAAATCAATCAATAAATTATTTTCTTTAAATTAAAAAATAAAATGAAACCAGAACATAAGAAATGGAGAATTTTAAATGCGCCATCAGAAGAAAGGAACTTAAGAACTCAGAGACTGGCCTGACCTGTGGTGGCGCAGTGGATAAAGCCTTGACCTGGAAATGCTGAGATCACCAGTTCGAAACCCTGCACTTGCCTGGTTAAGGTACATATGGAAGTTGATGCTTCCTGCTCCTCCCCCCTTTTCTCTCTCTCTCTCTCTCTCTCTCTCTCTCTCTCTCACTCTCTCTCCTCTATAAAATGGATAAATTAAAAAAAAAAAACTGAGAGACTGTTTCCATAAATGCCTGATTTACAGAAGATGAAGAGACTTATTCCTCGACCAGTGAACACCCACTAAGACTCTCTTCATCCTTAAGCCAGTGAAATTACTGCTTGGACTGGCTAAAATTCTCCCTTTGTGCTGCTTGCCCATATATATATCCTGTCCCAAACCCTTAACACACTAGCCCATAGCTTGCTACAGCATGTGTTCCAAAATTACAATTCCTCTGCTATTCCCAAATAAACTAAATTTCTGGTTGTAAAGCCAGTAGCTGCGGCCACTATCACAGCCGCCTGGCCCATGCAGGTTCGCATTGGATTCTGACAGTCGGTAAAGAAACAATGGAGCCAAAAACTGATGGGCCATCATCTTTAATCCTAGCTTGCACCTGGCAAGCAAGTAAAAACACACACTGGGCTCCAAAACCCACTCACATTCAGTGCTCACAAAGCTACTGACTTATCCGAGTTTCCTAGAATCAAAGGTTTCTAGTTCACCAGACTTATTCACCTCTGTTCCCCATCTCCTTCCTTCTCCAGCATAAACTCTGCACAAACTGGCTTCTCACTCAACACTCTGCCATCTTGGCTGCTTCTCCTGGTCTCCTCCACGTGGCCTTTCTCTGCTCTTCTCTGCTCTCTCCTCTAATTTAATCTCAGGAACCAAGAGAGCAAGGTCCCATTCTGTCCCCATTTTATAGTGTAGAAATCAAAACCTTTAATCCAATATACAAAATAGGGAAGTCTCTAATACAAAGTCACTTATCTGAGGCATGATGGGGATTGCACCACCCAACATCAAAAAGGGTGGGAAAGGCTTAGTCCTAAAACCAAGCCCCAGGCTACAAGGATCCTGCCTGCCCACAGCCCACCCCCAACACACATTAATATCACCTGGACAACGGCTTCCATGTGGGCAGTGCCATCTTTAACAAAGTGAGCATAATATATTTTATCTGCCCAACACTGGTAATTTAAGCTTTCTTTCTTCAGTTTACATCTTCATTTAGGTTGACAGGTTGGTTGTGGGGGTGAAGGCGAAAGGGTAATCATGGATGACTCTTGGTTTCTAATAGATATATGTATTCCAAACTGCCCTCTTGATGTTCCGCTTATCTGTCAGACCTCACCCTTACTGGACAAATCGCACCTGAGACAGAGAAATTCCAAAAAGCTGACAAGCTGCCCCAAGGAGGAGCATTCCAGACATACCAGGACTTTTGCCTCAGTATCCCCTCTGGCTCTCCCAAACACTATATTAACTCGCCCCTAGACTGTAACCGGTGCCCTTCTCCCCCGGAGAAGTGCCCAGCAGGGTTCCTCTCTTCCTTTCAATAAAGCCTGTTACTCTGGTCTTTTCGGACTCCCATGGATTCTTACAGTTTTTAGCTAGAGATACTGAGTGGATGATGAACCATATCCTGAAATAGGGGAGTGGGGCCATGAGGGGAACAGGTTGGGGAGGGTAGGTCAAGGGTTGGTTTTATTTTTGTCATGTTGAGTCAGATGTCCAGAAAACTTTAGAGTGGAGATATCAAATGAGCAGTTGGATATACAAGCTAGGAGCTCAAAGAGAGACCAAGGCTAGAGAGAGAGGTTTTGAAGTTATTTTATGTAGAGAATTTAGTTAGAGTCAGAAAACTGGAGGAGACATCCAAGTGTTGGGGACCAAAAGCCAACAGGGTCTTCGCAGTTTAGATTTTTGGGGGACAGAGGTGTAGGGAACTGGCAGTAAACTGACAGTCTGCCCAATCTCCCACCTCACTTGCTTAGTGAAGTTGCTAAAGGCTATTTTTTTCCACACCTTCATATTAGCTGTGGTACTGGATTGTTTATACCAGGGGTCCCCAAACTACAGCCCGTGGGCTGCATGCGGCCCCCTGAGGCCATTTATCCGGCCTGCTGCACTTCTGGAAGGGGCACCTCTCTCATTGGTGGTCACTGAGAGGTGGTCAGTGAGACGCAGAGTTTGACATCGCTCATGTACAGTACTACTTCCGGTGACGCGGGATGCACGCGTCACAGCTCCGGAAGCATGTCATATCACTTGTTATGGCTAGCAGTGACAAATATGGAACTGGACATTGACCATCTCATTAGCCAAAATCTGGCCCATAGTTCCCATTGAAATACTGGTCAGTTTGTTGATTTAAATTTACTTGTTCTTTATTTTAAATATTGTATTTGTTCCCATTTTAGTTTTTTACTTTAAAATCAGATATGTGCAGGTGACTTCCCTGGCCTCCATCCTTCCTCGGGGCCAGGGAACCTTGCCAGGTAGGATGCGCTGTACTCAATAAAGCCTTTTGTTATTCCACACTTTGCGGCTCTGGCCCCCTTCCTTCCTTCTCGGCGGGAAAAAATATCTTACATTTTGATGCCAAAACCCTGGAGGAGTTTGAAGTCTGCAAGGACCACTCCTCTTTCCTTCCCCTCCAAGAAAGAACCAGGATCTCTGACCTTCCACCCACTTTGGTGCATGGTGCGGAAAGTCCCCTGCCTCCGCCTTCCTCTCAGTTCTTTCCTCCGAGACTCCCTGTCCGAAACCGTAGCTACATCAGGGAAGTCTTTCCGTCTGAGTGCGTGTGCTTGTGGAGATGTCTGGAGCACATCCACTTTACCTTTTCCGTCCGTGGCCAGACCTTGAGTTTTAGGACGCTAATACTCAAATCTGACCACTCCAAGGACTGAGGGTGGCTGTGGGGGCACAGGAATCTCCCTCTTTAAAGAAGAAGAAACTGTTCTTCTTCTCCGCTGTGGCCAGGCCACAGAGCCCACTGAATTAGCCTCCTGAAGGGACTTTTGGTGTTATCATCCTCACCAATTTAACTATCGCCAAAAAAAGCTGGGAACTGATTGGAGATCTCTTACATACACGGCTTCTAATTATTCACGCACCCGTCCTTAATCTCTGTGCCGCCTGTTCCACCACGCAGGCCTTTTTCTGGCCAGAGAAACCTCACCTAAAACCTCTACTCCTGATCTTTCCTTCTCCGCGGACTCCCAACTCTCTCTCCCTCCTGTCTGACCCCCAGGGGTGCCCCTCTCTTGGGACTTTTCTCTGGTCCTTCTGCAGACCTCTTTTGTGCTCGAGTCTCTTCCCTCTGAAAGCCCCCTCCCCTCCCTTAAAATAAAAAAAAATCAGATATGTGCAGTGTGCATAGGGATTTGTTCATAGGTTTTTTTTTTATAGTCCAGCCCTGCAACGGTCTGAGGGACAGTGAACTGGCCCCGTGTGTAAAAAGTTTGGGGGCCCCTGGTTTATACTCTTCCTATCCCCCATATCCCTCGGAAAGACTGGAGGCAGTTTCTTTTTTTTTTTTTTTTTTCATTTTTTCTGAAGCTGGAAACAGGGAGAGACAGTCAGACAGACTCCCGCATGCGCCCGACCGGGATCCACCCGGCACGCCCACCATGGGGCGATGCTCTGCCCACCAGGGGGCGATGCTCTGCCCATCCTGGGCATCGCCATGTTGCGACCAGAGCCACTCTAGCGCCTGAGGTAGAGGCCACAGAGCCATCCCCAGTGCCTGGGCCATCTTTGCTCCAGTGGAGCCTTGGCTGCGGGAGGGGAAGTGAGAGACAGAGAGGAAGGAGGGGGAGGTGGAGAAGCAAATTGGCGCTTGTCCTGTGTGCCCTGGTTGGGAATCGAACCCAGGTCCTCCGCACGCCAGGCCGACGCTCTACTGCTGAGCCAACTGGCCAGGGCCGGCAGTTTCTTTTTATCCTTTGTTTTGTGAAGTTAAAATGTTTTAGTATAGTGGGGGTTTTCTGCAACTTGGGAGAATTCTTGGGATGCCTTAGAAATGTGACTTTGTTTTAATGTTCTCTTTGATTTGCTAACGTGCCGCAGACCAGCACCTCCTAATTCTGGGTCTTGAGGGAGAATGGTGCAGAATTAAGAAAACAGACTCATTAAGAAAAAAGGATGGGGCCCTGGCCGGTTGGCTCAGCGGTAGAGCGTCGGCCTGGCGTGCGGGGGACCCGGGTTCAATTCCCGGCCAGGGCACATAGGAGAAGCGCCCATTTGCTTCTCCACCCCCCCTTCCTCTCTGTCTCTCTCTTCCCCTCCTGCAGCCAAGGCTCCATTGGAGCAAAGATGGCCCGGGCTCTGGGGATGGCTCCTTGGCCTCTGCCCCAGGCGCTAGAGTGGCTCTGGTCGCGGCAGAGCGATGCCCTGGAGGGGCAGAGCATCGCCCCCTGGTGGGCAGAGCATCACCCCTGGTGGGCGTGCCGGGTGGATCCCGGTCGGGCGCATGCGGGAGTCTGTCTGACTGCCTCTCCCCATTTCCAGCTTCAGAAAAATACAAAAAAAAAAAAAAAAAAAAAAGAAAAAAGGATGGGATCAGGAGGCCTTTTCAATGCTGATAGCAATATCCGAGAACTCCATAGCCCCAGTTTGCTTTATTTTTTTAATTTTTTATTTATTTTTTATTCATTTTTAGAGAGGAGAGAGACAGAGAGGGAGAGAGAGGAGAGACAGAGAGAGAGAAGGGGGGAGGAGCTGGAAGCATCAACTCCCATATGTGCCTTGACCAGGCAAGCCCAGGGTTTCGAACCAGCGACCTCAGCATTTCCAGGTCGATGCTTTATCCACTGCACCACCACAGGTCAGGCATAGTTTGTTTTATTATATAGCCATATGCAAATAAGGACATCTTTGATTAAAAATTACACATCTGAGGCAGAAACAGGAACTCTCCTAAAGCATAAACTGGAATCCCCTTACCAAGCATAAGCGAAATCAACCAACATCTGAACAAACAAAAGGTGAGAGGAAGGGCATGTAAATTGCTTCCAGCAACTTAAGCAAGCAGGTGAAGTGGGTGCAAATACTCAGCATGATAGCCAATATGGAGGTGGTGGGGGCAGAACTTAGCCTTTTGCTAAGCCTGGAATCTACAAAGATTTTTTGCCACTTGCAGTCTACACACTAATGGTTTCACTTTGCCCTATAGATAAAGTAGGTAGGTAGGGGATGGAGGCTTGCTTTTGGCAAGCTATCTCTTGGATTGCAAAGAGAGCATCCCCTAGTCCATCCTTTTTCTCTTTAAGCCTATTTTTCTTAATTCTGTGCTGTTCTCACTCAGGACCTGGAATACTAGCCACACTGGTTCACAGCTTCCTAGGGAGAGTGTATAGATGGAGACCAGAAGACCCATAATTGAGCCATGGGGCATGCTGACATTTTGAGGTAAGGCAGCAGAAGAGGAGCAAAGAAGATGAGATTAGGATTGTTTGAAAGGATGTGGAGCCTCAGAAGAAATGAAGGAAAAAGTAACTCTGGAGAGCTGCATGGAGAGCAGCTAAGAGGAGGACATAGAAGATGCCTCAGAAATAAGATTTCCTGGCCTGACCCGTGGTGGCACAGTGGATAAAGTGTCAATCTGGAAACACTGAGGTTGATAAAGCGTCAACCTGGAAACACTGAGGTTGCCGGTTCAAAACCCTGACTTGCCTGGTCAAGGCACATATGGGAGTTGATGCTTCCTGCTCCTCCCCCTTCTCTCTGTCTCTCTCTCTCTCCCCCCTTCTCTCCTCTCTAAAATGAATAAATAAATAAATAAATGTAAAAAAAAGTTACTTTGCATCAGAGACTTCCTTGTTTGTATATTGGATAAAAGATTAAAAATAATAAAAAGAAAAAAAGAAAAAAAAAGAAATAAGATTTCCTGCCTGACTGTTGGGTGGCGCAGCGGATAAAGCATTGACCTGGAAATGCTGAGGTTGCCAGTTCAAAATCCTGGGGTTGCCTGGTTAAGGCAAAAATGGGAGTTTATGCTTCCTGCTCCTCCCCCTTCTCTCTCTCTCCTCTCTAAAATGAATAAATAAAAATCTTTAAAAAAAATTAAAAAGAAATAAGATTTCCCAAAAATGTGTAGCCTAGATCCCATTCAAACTCTAGACTTGTTTCCTTCATTTTTTTCTGAACTATTTCAAAGTTTGAAGCATCATGACTCTTTAGCTATATTTTAGCATGCACCTTCCAAGAAAAAGAACATTTTCCCACATAATCATGATATCACTATTCAATTTTTTTTTTAATTTTTCTTTTATTAATTTTTAGGAGAGAGAGAGAGAGAGAGAAGGGGGAGGGAGGAGCAGGAAGCATCAACTCCCATATGTGCCTTGACCAGGCAAGCCCAGGGTTTCGAACCGGCGACCTCAGCGTTCCAGGTCGACGCTTTATCCACTGCGCCACCACAGGTCAGGCGTGATGATATCACTATTCTATTTCAGTAAATTAGAAATAATTTTCCCGACCAAGCAGTGGCACAGTGGATAGAGCATTGACCTGGGGCGCAGAGGACCCAGGTTTGAAACCCTGAGGTCTCTGGCTTGTGTGCAGGCCTATTCATCTTGAGTGCAGGCTCACCAGCTTGAGCGTGGGGGCGCTGGCTTTAGCATGGAGATGATCCTGTGGTCGCTGGCTTGAAGCCCAAGGTAGCTGGCTTGAGTCCAAAGTCACTGGTTCGAGCAAGAGTTCACTGGCTCAGATAGAACCCCTGGGTCAAGGCACATATGAGAAAAGCAATCAATCAGCAACTGAGGTGCTACAACAAAGAATTGATGCTTCTCATTTTTCTTCCTTTCTGTCTGTCTGTTCCTATATGCCCTTCTTGCTATAAATAAATAAATAAATAAATATAATTCTCTTGGACCTAGAGGCTATTATGCTATGTGAAATAAATCAGAGAGAGGAAGCCCTGGCCTGATAGATTTGTTGGTTGGAGCATCGTCCTGATACATAAAGGTTGTGGGTTTGATACCCAGTCTCAGGGCACATACAGGAACAGGTCTCTCTCTCTCTCTCTCTTTCTCTCTAAAATCAATGAATAAATTAAAATATATATCAGAGAGAGGAAGACAAATACCATATGATTTCACTTATATGTGGAATATAACAAAAACTGTTGTAAGGTACCAAAAAGCTGCAAAATTAATATTGATATTTTAGGAAGGAAGGTCAGGCTTTCTGTCCTGTCCTTTCCTTGAGGAAGGGAGGCAGAAGAATGTAAAAGCTTCCTGACTTACAAGGACAATGGGTCATTTAGTTTTAACTATAGAAGAAAGGTTGTCTGAGGAACTTCTTTTCTCTTACAATAAGAGATAGAATTTACATTCCACCCTACATTGAATTTGTCTCTTTCTCCCTGGAATCCTGAAAGTAACATACCTCTAGGGAAAGGAGAGGAGATAGACACTAAAAGATTTGTAAATGTTCTTGACTGTATTACCTTAAAAGTTTTAATGTTTTTGTGGATCCCCTAAACAAACGTTGTAAGCTTGTTAATGATTGTGCCATGATGTCATGCTCCCCCCAGCCTGTATGTAATCACGGGTATATAACCAGCCTCTGAAATGTATATGGCACACATGATTTGGGTCTGCAATGCCCCATGTTAGTCATGCGGCCGGCATATTTAATAAATCTCCTCCTTTAATAAAACTCCTTAAAAATTCATCTACATCTTGATGTCTCTACATAAATCCACGAAAATGAGGTATGGGTACTTTACAACAAAACAAATAAAACAGAAACAGATCCATTGATACAGAGAATAAGCTGATAATTACAAAAGGGGTGGGGAGTGGTGGGAGAATGAAAAAAAAATCTAAGACCCAACGATATGTTATCTATAAGAAACCCACTTTATCTATAAAGACACATACAGATGAAAAATAAATGGATGGTGACCCTGGCCGGCTCGCTCAGTGGACTGAGCATTGGCCTGGCATGTGGATGTCCCAGGTTCAATTCCTGGTCAGGTTCAGGGCACACATGAGAAGAGATCATCTGCTTCTCTTCTCCTCCCTCCCCCCCTACTCTCTCTCTTCCCCTCTTGCAGCCAGTGGCTCGATTGGTTCTAGTGTCTCAGGTGTTGAGGATAGCTTGGTTGATTTGAGCATCAGCCCCAGACAGGGTTTGCTGGGTGGATCCTGGTCGGGGCACATGCGGGAGTCTGTCTCTCTATACCTTAAAAAATAATAATGATAAAGTAAATGGATGGATATAGACATACTTTACTGACACTAAGCAAAAGAAAGTGTGAATAGCTATGTTAATTTCAGACAGAGCAGATGTTAGAGTGAGGAAAGTTGCCAAAAATGCAATTTGTTTTAAAATAATCCAATAATCCGCCTGACCAGGCGGTGGCGCAGTAGATAGAGCATCGGACTGGGATGCAGAGGACCCAGGTTCGAGACCCTGAGGTCCCCAGCTTGAGTGCAGACTCATCTGGTTTGAGCAAAGCTCACCAGCTTGGACCCAAGGTCGCTGGCTCTAGCAAGGGGTTACTTGGTCTGCTGAAGACCCATGGTCAAGGCACATATGAGAAAGCAATCAATGAACAACTAAGGTGTCGTAACGAAAAACTAATGATTGATGCTTCTCATCTCTCTCCGTTTCTGTCTGTCTGTCCCTATCTATCCCCCCCCTCTCTCTCACTGTCTCTGTAAAAAATAAAATAAAAAAAATAATAATCCAATAATCCAGTAGGCAAGAGGTGATGGATGGGGATACAGGAAATAATGGTGATCATGTTTTTTTTTGTTGTTGTTTTTTACAGAGACAGAGAGTAAGAGAGGGATAGATAGGAACAGACAGACAGGAACAGAGAGATGAGAAGTATCAATCATCAGTTTTTCTTTGCAACACTTAGTTGTTCATTGATTGCTTTCTCATTTGTGCCTTGACCGCGGACCTTCAGCAGACCGAGTAACCCCTTGCTCAAGCCAGAGACCTTGGGTCCAAGCTGGTGAGCTTTTGCTCAAACCAGATGAGCCCACGCTCAAACTGGTGACCTCGGGGTCTCGAACCTGGGTCCTCTGTATCCCAGTCCAACACTCTCTATCCACTGCACCACCGCTTGGTCAGGCTGGTGATCATGAATTGAAAGGGCATCCTTGCACTCAATTTTTGTTTGCTTGAAAATTTCTATTTAACAACAACAAGGAAGAAGAAAAAGAAGTGAAGAGGGGTTGAGGATTTGAGGAACTAAAGTAAAAAACAAAAAATCCATGAGGAGACAAGGTGGTTGGGAGCCAGCTGTGAGGAGACTGACTGCAGCCAGAGTGGAAGAGGGTCAGGCACCATGGGATGGGGGGAGGCTGAGATTTTTTTAGTTGTGCTCATCACTGTCCATTCTTTCCCTGTGCCTCCTCCCCACGGTCCTGGGTTGATCACTACCTGTCCTATTGCCTCAATCCATACATGGGTTGAATAGCAGAGTGATTACACTCAAAATGAAAGGATGAGCAACAGGACCAGGATGAGGATTCATTTAAAAAGCATCAGGAAGTGATAAAGCAAGGAAGATAGAAAACAAATGAGCCAATTGCTTGTGACACACAGTTGATGGATAATCCAATAGCCATTCTCAGCCCCCTTCTTCCTTATTCATCTCCACACCAGAGATTGAAAAAGCCACATACTTGCTTTCCCAGATTCCCAGGCACTTAGAGCTAGCCATGTGACACAGTTCTGGCCAATGAGTGTTCTGGGCAGGATATGTTGTTTTCTGATAGGAGGGAATGGCGGGAGGATGCTTTGCTTATAACAGTCTCATGCCTTTTTCTTGCCTTGAACATGGATGCTCTGTCTGAAGTTGTGACAGCTGCCTTGTGATCATGAGGTTGGTTGATAGTCATCAGATCAATAAATCCAACACACTCAGGAGCCAAGTAGGAAGGTAGGACGAGCCCAAGAATGTCCCTGGCTAAACAGTTGAACCAATGCCAGCATCCACCTACATCCAGACTCCTTATTGTGTAAGACAAAACAAAACAAAGCAAAACAAAACAAAGCAAAACTTAAAAACCTATTTGTTTAAGCCCCCTTTATTCATGTTTTTTTTTTTTAACCTGAAGCTGAAAACATTCCTAAGTAAAAATATTCCTGATAACTTTGTTCAGTAATTTGGGAGAAAGTGACAAACTTGGGATTCAAAGAAATAAGAGAAAGGGGGAAAAGGCAGAAGTCAGTAAAAGAGAGATTTAAAAAGAATTAAAAAGAACTAGTTTGTCTTTCCAACTTGGGCCCAACAGAAGGGCTCTTGCAAAGAAGGGTGGTGAGAAGAGGTGCTGTTTTGCCTCCAACAATGTAGCGACCAGAGGCTACACCGTCAGCATTCACAAGCCCAGCCATGGGTGGGCTAAAAGAAGTGTGTCCCATGGGCACTCACTGAGATCCACATTTTGCCACAAAGAAGATGGGGAACTCCAGATATGTGCATTGACACCAGACTCAACAAAGCTACCTGGGCCAAAGGAACAAGGAATTTCTTTTTTTGTTTGTTTGTTTTTTTTAATTCATTTTTTAGAAAGAAGAGAGAGAGAGAGAGAGAAAGGGGGAGGAGCAGGAAGCATCAACTCCCATATGTGCCTTGACCAGGCAAACCCAGGTTTTCGAACCGGCGACCTTAGCATTTCCAGGTTGACACTTTATCCACTGCGCCACCACAGGTCAGGCCAAGGAATTTCTTATACTGTATCTTGGTGTGGTTGTTTAGAAAACTTAATGAGGATGAAGATACACCAAATGAGGTTTCTGTGTTGGTCACCTACATACCCATCACCATTTTCAAAAATCTTCAGACAGTTCACTGTGGATGAGAACAAGCTGCTGATTGTTGAATAAAATAAACACTTTTTAAAATCTTAGTTGTTTGAAAGCCTTGATGAGGCCCTGGGCAGTTGCTCAGTCAGTTGAGTGTCCTCCTGAAACAACAAGGTTGCTGTTTCGATCCCCGGTTAGGGCACACATGGGTACAACAAATGCTTCCCTTTCCCCTCCCCACTCTCTCCCTTCCTCTCTCTGTCTTTCTAAATAAATCAGTTAAAATTAACCCCTGGCCGGATAACTCCATTGGTTGGAGTGTTGACTGGAGCACGGAGGTTGCCCGGTTAGATTCCCCATGTCAAAGCACATATAGGAACAGTTTGATGTTCCTGAAGCTCTGTCGCTCCACTGCCTCTCTTAAAAAAAGAAAAAAAGCGCCTGACCAGGCAGTGGTGCAGTGGATAGAGCTTCAGCCTGGGATGCGGAGGACCCAGGTTCAAGACCCCGAGGTCACCAGCTTGAGTGCGGGCTCATCTAGTTTGAGCAAAAGCTCACCAGCTTGGACCCAAGTCACTGGCTCGAGCAAGGGCTTGGCTTCACCATTGGGTGAAGGCCCACGGTCAAGGCACATTATGAGAAAGCAATCAATGAACAACTAAGGTGTCGCAAGGCGCAACGAAAAACTGATGATTGATGCTTCTCATTTCTTTCTGTTCCTGTCTGTCTGTCCCTGTCTATCCCTCTCTCTGACATTCTCTCTGTCTTTGTAAAAAAAAAGAAAAAAGAAAAGAAAAAGAAAAAAAGGTCAAACTGTATCCTATGGATCAAAATGCAGATGTTAAACGCCTTTATAGCAAAGCTCAGATTTGTACCACCCAGCAGGCTGTCCTAAACCAAAGCAAAGTAACTACTTAGTAAACCTCTCTTGTTAAAGACGCACATTCCACCAAAAAAAAAAAAAAAAAAAAAGCTGAAAGATCCTTTAAAAAAAAGTTATCTCCAGACTTACAATATTTAAAAGTAACAAAAGAACGAAACGAGAGAACTATTGTAAAGGTAAAATGCGAATCTTGCTCACACAGGAATCCTAAAGAAATCATCATACCAAAAATAAAAAAATAAAAAACTGAGCAAAATTTCTACTTACAGTCTTCTTCTAACCAAAAAGAGAGAAAACCACTCAGAAAGCATAATCTCCCTCTTTATCTCTGACGAGAGAAAAAGGACGATCATCAGTGGTGAATAGCAGTGGCTAAAACAACATAAAAAACCAGTTTCACGCTCAGAAGAAGACATGATTTTTGGCCCTGGCCGGTTGGCTCAGTGATAGAGCGTCGGCCTGGCGTGCAGGAGTCCCAGGTTCGATTCTCGGCCAGGGCACACAGGAGAAGCGCTCATCTGCTTCTCCACCCCTCCCCTTCTCCTTCCTCTCTGTCTCTCTCTTCCCCTTCCACAGCCAAGGCTCCATTGGAGCAAAGTTGGCCCGGGCGCTGAGGATGGCTCTGTGGCCTCTGCCTCAGGCGCTAAGATGGCTCTGGTTGCAACAGAGCAACGCCCCAGATGGGCAGACCATTGCCCCCTGGTGGGCGTGCTGGGTGGATCCCAGTTGGGCTCATG
Organism: Saccopteryx bilineata; assembly: GCF_036850765.1. Taxonomy (NCBI): domain Eukaryota; kingdom Metazoa; phylum Chordata; class Mammalia; order Chiroptera; family Emballonuridae; genus Saccopteryx; species Saccopteryx bilineata. The sequence goes on from NC_089492.1 coordinate 257,483,998, forward strand.
CAGGACTGCCTCCCCGTTTCCAACTTCAGAAAAATACAAAAAAAAAAAAAAAAGAAAACATGCGTTTTCTTCATGGTTTTGGGTGCTCTACACATTCAGAGAAACTTGTCTAGTAACAAAGTATAAAAATGGTCACTGAAAGTATAGTCTTGATATGTACACCACTGCCTCTGCTAGGTCTATGGCAGCCATACACTTTATACTCAAGGTAAGAAAGTTTCTGCCTGACCTGTGGTGGTGCAGTGGATAAAGCATCAACCTGGAATGCTGAGGTTGCCGGTTTGAAACCCTGGGCTTGCCTTATCAAGGCACATATGGGAGTTAATGCTTCCCCACTCTTTCTCTCTCTCTCTGAAATGAATAAAATAAAAATTAAAAAATAAAAGAAAGTTTTCTTATTTCTAGTTCCACTAACAAATAAAGAAGGTTTCTAATATGTGCAGTCTTTCAAAAGCTATAGTTTAACAATTAATTTTAAATTTTAGTTGAAGCCTGACCAGGCGGTGGCGCAGTGGATAGAGTGTCGGACTGGGATGCGGAGGACCCAGGTTCGAGACCCCAAGGTCCCCAGCTTGAGCGTGGGCCCATCTGGTTTGAGCAAAGCTTACCAGCGTGGACCCAAGGTCGCTGGCTCGAGCAAGGGGTCACTCGGTCTGCTGAAGGCCCACAGTCAAGGCACATATGAGAAAGCAATCAATGAACAACTAAGGTGTTACAAGGAAAAACTGATGATTGATGCTTCTCATCTCTCTTTGTTCCTGTCTGTCTGTCCCTATCTATCCCTCTCTCTGACTCTCTCTGTCTCTGTAAAAAAAATAAAAAATAAAAAAAATTTTAGTTGGAAAGAAAAAATTTAAAATTTAATACAGCCACACTCATTAACATAATAGTGAATGACAGCCAATCACAATCTGCATTGTTAAAGCCCACGAGGCTTTCACTCACAGTTTGACAGTTCAGGTGAAGCTAATACATAGCTGGAAGCTAAAGGAAATGACAGGTTTTCCCTTTCTCAGTGAGAATCGAGCTGATTCCAGTGATTAGTAAAACTTGCACACAATGGCTGTCCTAAGAGTTTGACTTTCAAACTCTGGTGAGTTAGAAACAGGTCTCCACTCCACGACTGTGGCAGGAAGGGAAACTGATGGTTGGGAACCAGCACTGGGGAACAGAAACATTTGTTTTATTGTATGTCAGGTTTGCACTATGTGTTCACACTTTTTAATATTACTGATTGATTGATTGATTTTTAGAGAGAGAGGATGAAAGAGAGAGAGACATCCATTTGTCAACATTCTTATTAATTGAGCTACCCGGCTAGGGCTTGAAGTTTCTTTCTTTTTTGTGTGGCAGAGACAGAGAGAGTCAGAGAGAGGGACAGATAGGGACAGACAGACACGAAGGGAGAGAGATGAGAAGCATCAGTTCTTCGTTGTGGTTCCTTAGTTGTTCATTGTTTGATTTCTCATATGTGCCTTGACCGGGAGGCTACAGCAGAGCGAGTAACTTTTTGCTCAAGCCAGCGACCTTGGGTCCAAGCTGGTGAGACTTGCTCAAACCAGATAAGCCTGTGCTCAAGCTGGTGACCTTGGAGTCTTGAACCTGGGTTCTCCACATCCCAGTCCGACACTCTATCCACTGCGCCACCACCTGGTTAGGCTTGAAGTTTCTTTTTAATAAGAGAAAGCTTGGAATCAACAACCAGTAAAATCAAAGACTCCTGACATCTAGCAGCTGTTATACTGCAGATGACCCCACAACAAGCATGCCAACTTGTCCAGCAGCACCATCATCTAAATATTGCCCATGCTGCCTTCCAAAGACAGCAACAGACTAACCCTGTCTTTACAAAATCCTCTCCCCTGTATAAAGGCTCCCCTCCTTTCTTGGCCTCCTTCTTTTTAGCAAATAACTAGAATCTCTGGGCCTGGGAATAGGTAGGACTACCTCCTTGACCACTGGAAGAAGATGCAGAAAATTGATGTTTCTCATCTCTCTCCCTTCCTGTCTGTCCCTATCTGTCACTCTCTCTGTCTCTGCCACAAAAAGAAAAAAAGAAAAAGAAAAAGAAAAAAAGAAAGAGAGCCTAATCAGGCGGTGGCGCAGTGGATGGAGCCTCGGACTGGGATACAGAAGTCGCCAGCTTGAGTGCGGGCTCAGCTGGTTTGAGCAAAAGCTCACCAGCTTGGACCCAAGGTCGCTGGCTCTAGCAAGGGGTTCCTCGGTCTGCTGAAGGCCCGCAGTCAAGGCACATATGAAAAGCAATCAATGAACAACTAAGGTGTTGCCACGAAAAACTGATGATTGATGCTTCTCATTTCTCTCTGTTCCTGTCTGTCTGTCCCTATCTATCCCTCTCTCTCTGACTCTTTCTCTGTCCCTGTAAAGAAAAAAAAAATTAAGAAAAAGAAATGTTTATATCAATAAGTATAAGGTTTTTGTCCTCTTTATACTTTTCTGTGGTGTTAGAAAAATAATTCATGATGAATTTTAAAATCATAATGAAACAGAAAGGAGGAAGTGGAGACAAGGAGAAAATTAAGACCTTTGTTTTAATATAGACCTTATTTTACCTATTTAAAAATACAAACACCACAAGTACATATTGACGTCTCTGATGTTTGAATCAATTTCAAGACTTGGGAAGCATTGTTTAGAAAATTGCAGAAGTCATTTTCAAAAGTCTAATACAAAGATTATTTCAAAATTGTTCCAGTTGATGTAAATGCATCCACAGTAAAGATTAATGGGAAAAAAAAAGATTACTAAGTTTCTTTCTTAAGGTGAAGCTCAGTGGAAACTGTTTAGAATGAAAAGTTCCATTTGTTTTCTTGTGGTTGCAGGAAAGTTTGGCTTTTGTTTTGGAAAAAAATTCTGAAAAATCTTTATTAAAAACAAAGTGAAGTTTTTGTTGTTGCTGTTGTGGTTAATCACCATTTTCCATAAGAAGAACATGGTTGGAAAGTGCTGTACCTGACCTGTGGTGGCACAGTGGATAAAGCATCAACCTCAACCTGGAAACACTAAGGTTGCCGGTTCAAGGCACATATGGGAGTTGATGCTTCCTGCTCCTCCCCCCTTCTCTCTCTCTCTCTCTCCCTCCCCTCTCTATAATGAATAAATAAAATCTTAAAAAAAAAGAAAAAAAAGAAAGTGCTGTAGGTCTAGCAGGTTCATCCTCTCTCCCTTCCCTTCTTCTGTCCTTTTTCCTTTCTTTTTCAGTCAGCGGATAATGGAGCCTCTTAGTATTCAGGGAAGAACCAGTCAGTCAAGAGGAGAGACAGATGGGGCCACTGAGGGGGAATGAGTAGAAGTAGTATTCTTGTGGGCTTGGACTGGGCCACAAGCCCTCGTGGAGGGGTCCACCTTAGATGGGAGGAGGGCAGAAGCCGGAGGCTGTGAGGTTGCAGGGTGGGAAGACAAGGGAAATAAGTGGCTTGTTCTTTCTCAGAGAAATCTCCTGAGAGGGAGAGCTGGGGAGGAGGTGTGGGATGGTTTTGGTGTAGAAAAAGGCATAACATGCTGCCTCAGAAGTGGGAAACAGCCAACAAGAGACACGTCAGGTAATAGCGGGGTCTTCATCAGTGGTTTGGTTCAGTTGTCTGGATTTCCCAGCAGTTAGCTGTTAGAGGACAGGTGCTTAAGATGGAGAAGGCTGGGGCTTTTCCAGCTGCTGAAAAGGTAAGGGAAGATCGAGGATGAGAGGGATGAGTGGAGGAGGAACTGCCCAGCAATGACAGAAAGGAGGACAAGCTCAAATGATCCCACTGTGGTGGAGTTATTACTGAGACGCCTTCCATCCCATCCTTCTATTTGTCACCATGGAGTCCGTCTGGGTCCTTCCTCTTACCTAAACTGGACCACCATTCCCCTCCTCTCTCATCCATCTCCCACCTCCACTCCCAGATATATATATAAAAAAATTTTTCCTCTTTTTCCAAGTGAGAGGACAGGAGACAGAGACACAGACTCCTGTATGTGCCCCGACGAGGATCCACCTGGCAACCCCCATCTGGGGCCGATATTCTGCCCACCTGGGGCCATGTTCATAACAGAGCTAGTTTTAGCACCTGAGGTGGAGGCTCCACTGAGCCATCCTCAGCTCCCTGGCTAATGCGCTGGAACCAATCGAGCTATGGCTGTGGAGGGAATAGAGTGTGTGTGGGGGGAGTGGTGGAGAAGCAGGTGGTTGCTTCTCTTGTGTGCCCTGACTGGAAATCGAACCGAGGACATCCACACGCCGAGCCGACACTCTACCATTGAGCCAACTGGCTAGGGCCATAAAATTTTATATGTATTAACAATTTTATGAGTTTATTTGATCCCTATATATATATTTAAAATTTTTTAAGAGTTTATTTGAGCCAAACTGACAACATATGCCAGGGAACAAGATTGTAAATGCTCCTGAGTCTTGCTGCTTCATTGTCCCACCTATTGGTTAATTCCTTTCTCCTGGATCCACACTCTCTCCCTCTGCACTGGCTCCTTCCAATCAGCATTGAAACATATTTAACATCCTCCTAATATTAAGAAAAGGGGGGAAGACACCCCTTCCAGCTACAGTCTCTTTAATTTTTCAGGGTCAGACTTATGAAAAGAGATGCCTGTACTCTGCCTGCAGTCTCTGCTCTCCACTCCTCACTCACCAACTCCCTGCAGTGAGGTTTCCATCGCCCTCTTCCCTTTTCCTTTTGGGCAGAGAAAACAGGGAGGGAGCCTGACCTGTGGTGGCACAGTGGATAAAAGCGTTGAGCTGGAAATGCTGAGGTCGCCAGTTCGAAACCCTGGGCTTGCCTGGTCAAGGCACATAGGGGAGTTGATGCTTCCAGCTCCTCCCCCCTTCTCTCTCTCTGTCTGTCTCTCCCTCTCTGTCTCTCTCTCTCCCTCTCTCTCTCCTCTCTAAAAAGGAATAAATACAATAAAAAAATAAAATAAGTAGAATCTTCTAAAATTTTGATAAAAATAAAAAAAAAGAAAACAGGGAGGGAAGCATTGCAGGCCAAAGTCACCAGCGACTGCCCTCATGTTGAACCGAATGGACTTTGCAATCTGTCTCACTGGATCACTCTTTCGATCGTACTCACAACTCTCTTCTTCAAACTTTGTTTCTTCTCTTAATTTCTGTGCTGTCCACACTCCTGGTTCTCCTCCAACCATCCTAATTTCACAAGTTCCTTTTGCTACACTCCTCCTTTAGGCTACTGTTCCCTAGGGACCTATCCTAGATTTTTTTTGAGGATGCTTGGAAGTCATTTTATTTTTATTATTTTTTAATTGTTTATTGTGTAGATTTTAAAGAGAGAAGGAGGGAGAGTGGGAGAGACAGGAACATCGGTTTGCTCCTGTGCGTGCCCTGATCAGGGACTGAACCGGCAACCTCTGCACTTCGGGACGACGCTCTAACCAACCGAGCTATCCAGTCAGGGCCTAGATGGTTTTCTCTCTTTACTTTACACTCTTTTCTTGGGAAAATCCAGGTTATTCCCTGGTCCAGGCCATCATTTATTTCCCTCTGGTTGTTTTTTTTTTTTTTTTCCAGAGATAGAGTCAGACAAGAACAGAGAGAGATGAGAAGCATCAATCATCAGTTTTTCTTTGCAACACCTTAGTTCAGTGGTTCTCAACCTTTCTAATGCCGTGACCCCGCAATACAGTTCCTCATGTTGTGGTGACCCCAAACCAAAAATTAATTTTGGTGGCTACTTCATAACTGTAATCCTGATATGCATTATGTATTCTCATTGCTTTAGGTGACCCCTGTGTTTTGGTCGTTCGACCCCCACCAGGGTCGGGGCCCACAGGTTGAGAACCGCTGCCTTAGTTGTTCATTGACTGCTTTCTCATGTGCCTTGACCGTGGGCCTTCCACAGACTGAGTAACCCCTTGCTCGAGCCAGCGACCTTGGGGTCTCGAACCTGGGTCCTCCGCATCCCAGTCCGACGCTCTATCCACTGCGCCACTGCCTGGTCAGGTCCCTCTGGTTTTAATTCTCAGTGTCCTAAATTGTCTCTGAGGGAGAGCAGAGGTTGCAACCCCAAAATATGCCCACCTGGCCTGAGAAGGCTGTCCAGCACCAGGAACAAAGCAGATTTGTTGACTGGGTAAACGGACGAAGGATGGTTGGGTGCATGGTTCTCCCTACTAGTGCTTCATGGGGCTCCAAGGCTACTCACCGTGGCTGGTATTATATCCCTACCCATTAGGTTGTAAATATTCATGTCTCAGGAGTGCTTTGGAATGTGCAGCTTGTTCTCACAGAATAGTGTGTGCTTGTAGGATTGGTGATGGTGACCACAACTAGGTGGCTTAAACAATAGAAATTTATCGCCTCATAGTTCTGTAGGCTTCACATTAACTTATTATATCCACAAGTGCCCTATTTCTTTCTTTCTTTTTATTTTAGTGTGTGTGTGTGTGTGTGTGTGTGTATGTGTGTAGAGGGAGAGAGAGAGAGAGAGAGGCAGAAAAGGAAAGAGATGAGAAGCTTCAAATTATAGTTGCTGCACTTTTTAGTTATTCATTGATTGGTTCTTTTTGTGCCTTGATCGGGTGTGGGGTAGGCTTCAGCTGAGCCAGCGACCCCTTGCTCAAGTCAGTGACCTTGGGTTCAAGCCAGAGACCTTGGGCTTCAAGTCAGCGACGATGGGATCATGTCTGATCCCATGCCCAAGCCGATGACCCTGTGCTGAAACTGGGGACCGTGGAGTTTGTAACCTGGGACCTCAGCATCCCATGTCTATGTGCTATCCACTGCACCACCACCAGTCAAGTGGGACCCTATTTCCACACTTGATCTCAGCCAAAAGGCTGAGAAGTGATGGGACCTTCTTTCTTTCCTTTTTTTTAAGATTTTTAAAAGAATTTATTCATTTTAGAGAGGGTGGGGAGGAGCAGGAAGCATCAACTCCCATATGTGCCTTGACCAGATAAGCCCTGGGTTTCAAACAGGCAACCTCAGCATCCCAGGTTGATGCTTTATGCACTGCGCCACCACTGATCAGGTGGGACCCTATTTCTAAATGAAGTTGTTACTGAACTCAAGGGGTTCACAGTTTGGGGTGTTCTTTTCGAGAATAAGACCTGGTTTCCCTGGCTAGGTAGGTCAGTTGGTTAGAGCGTCCTCTGGACAACCTGAGGTTGTGGGTTCAATCTCTGGTCAGGGCACTATAAGAATCAACCAACGACATAAATGCATAGGTGGAAGAGGAAGTGCATGTTTCTCTCTCTCTAAAAATCAATTAAACAAAAGAATAAACCAGCCTGACCAGGCAGTGGCGCAGTGGATAGAGCGTTGGACTGGGATGCAGAGGACCCAGGTTCGAGACCCTGAGATCGCCAGCTTGAGTGCGGGCTCATCTGGTTTGAGCAAAACTCACCAACTTGGACCCAAGGTCGCTGGCTCGAGCAAGGGGTCACTCGGTCTGCTGAAGGCCCTGGTCAAGGCACATGTAAGAAAACAATCAGTGAACAACTAAGGTGTCACAACGAAAAACTGATGATTGATGCTTCTCATCTCTCTGCGTTCCTGTCTGTCCCTATCTATCCCTCTCTCTGACTCTCTGAAAAAAAAATAAATAAACCAAGGAATACATAAATATGTGGAACAACAAATCAATGTTTCTCTTTCTCCCTCCCTTCCTCTCTCTCAAATCAATCAACAGGGCCCTGGTTGGGTAGCTCGGCTGGTAGAGCACCTCCTCCATAGCCAAGGCTGCGGGTTCCATCCTGGTTAGGGCACTTAAAAATAAATAAAACATAAAAAATCAACCAATAAAAAAAAGATTTTCTTGTTGGACCAGGTTTCTATATTCCTGCTAATCTGGTAGCAGCTCTGCCCCCTGGTGGTGGCCCTAGGCCTGGCGGGAAAACTAAAGAGCTAAGGTATTTCTGGAAAATTAGAGTTGGTGACTCATCTCATTTACATACCCACAATGCATTGCACATAGACTCATTCCTACTTTAAAACGGCTACATTCTTTTTTTCTTTTTTCAATTTTGTCCCGCTTAAAATGAGAATACTTTCAAAGATCGTCTCAGGTGAAGGTAGAAACCACTAATTCTTTTGTGGAAATAATTACCATTGGTGACCTAGGAGTTACAGTTACTCGAGTACTGTGTGACGGGTTCCGTGAGGTATACACTTGTTTCTCTTCACATCGTAAAAATCTTTCGCCTTTTTCTAAAGGCTTTCGTGGAGAGAAACAACTTTGGGTTTCGAACTAATTTTTTGAAGCCTTGTTTTGGCAGGGCTCATAAAGTGGTCTAAAGTAAGTAATTGGAGTTGTACATTGATTTTGAAAAACTCTGAACAATTAGTGTGTTTTACACTTAGAATCAGGTACGTCATCATGGAGTAGTTTTGTCGCTTTGCCCACTTTGCTGAGCAGTTACCCCACATGTGCACCTGATGAAAACCGGAAAATTGTCATCTCGCCCTCGGAAAGACTTCCCAGCGCCGGGAACAAAATAGATTTGTCGACGAGGTAAACGGGGCACTTTGAGGTCGCTCACATCCCTTACCTCTTAGGTTATCTTCAGAAAAATATGTCTCGCTCTTGCAGTGGAACGTGTGGCTTATTTTCGCGTAATTGTGCTGTCTTGGAGTCGCGATGCTGACCCTCATGGAGGAAAGAGGGATAAGCACTCAAACTGGTGAGCCCGCACTCGAGCTGGCGACCTCTGGATTTGAACCTATGTCTTCTGCATCCCAGTCCCATGCTCTATCCACTGCGCCACCGCCTGGTCAGGCCTGTATGTGCTTTGACTGGGAAGGCCCAGAGTTTGGAACCGGTGACCTCAGCGTTCCAGGAAGGCGCTTTATTCACTGTGCCATCACAGGTAGAAAGAACTTTTCAAGTTCAAGCTTGGGTATATCTGTTCACAAACATTTTACAAGGCAGTACCTGAGCATCTCAGGCAAGGTCTACCTCTCTGGGGCTCTGGCACCAAGAACTGTACTTGTGTAACTTTTTTGGTTTGTTTGTTTTAAAATTTTATTTTATTGATTTTTGAAAGGAAGGGGGAGAGGGAGGGAGAGAGACAGGAACATTGATCTATTCCTGTATGTGACCCGACAGGGGATGAGACCAGCAACCTCTGCACATCAGGACGATGCTCTAACGAACTGAGCTAACCCTCCAGGGCTGTGTAACTGCTTTAAACAAAACAAAACCACTTTTAAAAAATTGAAATATAATTGGTTGCTTTACCCCCCCCCCCCTTTGAGAGAGGCAGAGAGAGAGAGACAGGAACATTAAGTCGCTCTTGTATGTATCCTGATGGGGGAATCGAATCTACAATCTCCGTACTCCAGGAGAACGCTGCAACCACCCAAGCTACCAGGCCAGGGCTGGTTGCTTTTTATATAACACATATTTATAAATATATATGTTTTTCCTGAAGAGGTAATTTAGCCTTAAAACTAGAACTGGATCATTTGTTAACAACAGAAAAATTCTCAGGTTTATCTGTGATTTTAATTTTTTTTTTGGATCAAGACAGCAATTGTTATAAATTTGAACTTTAAAAATAAATTTAATCCTTGCCAGGTAGCTCTGCTCCTTAGAACGTCGTCTGGATACATCAAGACTGCTGGTTCAATTCCTGGTTAGGCACATATAAGAATCAACCAATGAATGCATAAATAAGTGGAACAACAAATTGGTGTTTCTCTCTCTCCCTCTTTTTCTTTCTTTCTTTTTAAAAAATTTTATTAAGTGAGAGTCAGGGATGACAGAGAGACAGACTCCTGCATGTGCCCCAATCAGGATCCACCTGGCAAGCCCCTACTGGCCAATGCTCTGTTCATCTGGGGCCACTGCTCCATTGCTTGGCAACTGAGCTATTTTTAGCACCCAAGGGAGGCCATGGAGCCATCCTCAGCACCAAGGTCCAACTAGCTTGAACCATTTGATCTATGGCTGTGGGAGTAGAAGAGCGAGAGAGAGAAGGAGGAGGGGGGTGGAGAAGCAGATGGTCACTTCTGTGTGCCCTGAATGGGAATTGAACCTGGGACTTCCACAGGCCAGTCAATGCTCTACCACTGAGCCAACTGACCAGGGCTCTTTTTCTCTCTGTAAAAGTCAACAAAAAAAATTAAAAACTTATAGTACATTACAATTAAATACAACATACAAACTTTAACTGGATTCTAAACAACAAAAAAATAAAAAAGGAAGAAAAGAGAAGGTACATTTTGGAGACAATCGTGGAATTTTTTTTTTTATTCATTTTTAGAAAGGAGAGAGAGAGGGAGAGAGAGAAAAGGGGGGAGGAGCAGGAAGCACCAACTCCCATATGTGCCTTAACCAGGCAAGCCCAGGGTTTCGAACCGGCGACCTCAGCATTTCCAGGTCGACGCTTTATCCACTGTGCCACCACAGGTCAGGACAATTGTGGAAATTTTATTCGTTATTATTTTTCTTTAATTTATTGATTTTAGAGAGAGAGGAAGGGAGAGAGAAACATCAATTTGTTATTCCACTTATTTATGCTTTCAATGGTTGTTTCTTTTTTTTTTTTTCTCCAGAGACAGAGAGAGAGAGTCAGAGAGAGGGATAGATAGGGACAGACAGACAGGAACAGAGAGAGATGAGAAGCATCAATCATCAGTTTTTCATTGCGACACTTAGCTGTTCACTGATTGCTTTCTCATATGTACCTTGACCGCGGGCCTTCAGTCGACCGAGTAACTCCTTGCTCTAACCAGAGGCCTTGGGTCCAAACTGGTAAGCTTTTTTCCTCAAGCCAGATGAGCCCGTGCTCAAGCTGGCGACCTCGGGGTCTCGAACCTGGGTCCTCCACCTCCCAGTCCGACGCTCTATCCACTGCGCCACTGCTTGGTCAGGCTCAATGGTTGGTTCTTGTATGTGCCTTGACCAGGAATCAAACCCACAACTTGGTGTATCTGGACCACGGGTCTAACAAACTGATCTACTCAGCCAGGACAATTGTGAAAATTTTAATATGTACTCTATTTTAAATGATATTACTGAATTGATAATTATATTTATTATATTAGTTTTCTTATTGATGTATCAACCACAAACTGAGGGACTTAAAACAACATAAATTTATCTTTTAGTTCTGGGCATCAGATGTCTAAAACTGAGGTGTTGGCTAAACTGAATTTTTTCTAGAGGCTCTAGGAGAGAGTCTGTCACCTTGCCCTTTCAGCTTCTAATTTTTTCTTTAAATTGATTTATTTTAGAGAGACAGAGGGGAAAGGAGATATAGAAGCATTCACTTTGTTTTTTCCATTTAGTTGTGCATTCACTGACCACTTCTCATATGTGGTTAGCTCAGTTAGAGCATCATCTGGAAACGCCAGGGATCAAACCTGTAAGCTTGGCGTTTCCAAATGATGCTCTAACCAACTGAGCTAACCAGTCAGGGCCCTATTTCAGGGTGTAGGAACTGCCTGTGTTCCTTGGCTCATGATCCCTTGCATCACTCCAACCCTCTTGCTTCTGTGGTGTCATCACCTAGTACTGATGCTAGTTCCTCCTGCCTACCTCTAATAAGGACCCTTCTCGTTACTGTGGGCCCACCAGGATAATATCCCCATCTCAAGACCCTTAATTTAATCATACCTGCAAAGTCCCTTTTACCAGATAAGGAACACTCACAGGACATATTGGGAAGTCATTTTCTCAGACTAATACAATTATGTAATTATGTAGGAAAATGTCCTTATTTTTAGTAGAAACATAACGTGAAGTTCTTAGTGGTGAAATGTCACAATACCTAAATCTTTCAAATAGTTTAGTAAGCATAGAGAGAGTTTGTTGTTGTTTTTTTTTAAGGATTTTATTTATTCATTATAGAGAGGGGGGAGAGAGAGAGAGAGAGAAGGGGGGAGGAGCAGGAAGCATCAACTCCCATATGTGCCTTGACCAGGCAAGCCCAGGGTTTTGAACCGGCAATCTCAGTGTTTCCAGGTTGACGCTTTATCCACTGCGCCACCACAGGTCAGGCCATAGAGAGAGTTTTTAAAAAATATTTTTATTTTTATTCACTATAGAGAGGGGAGAGGGAGAGGGAGACAGGGAGGGAGAGAGAGAGAGAGAGGAAGAAGGGGAAGGAGCAGGAAGCATCAACTCCCATATGTGTCTTGACCAGGCAAGCTGGGGGTTTCGAACTGGTGACCTCAGCATTCCAGGTCGATGCTTTATCCATTGTACCACTGCAGGTCAGGCAAATTAGAGATGTTTTAGATTTTTGTATTATACATAAGATTTTATTTTTTAAAGTTCTATGGTTTTTATTAAACTATGGTCACCTTAGACTAGTGGTTTTCAGATTTTAGACTTTCCCATTATTAAAATTTCCAAAATATTTCTGCAGTACCATACTATTTTTTTTTTTTTGGTACTGAATGTATTTTACCATTGTGCTACAAAAGAAAGGTCATTTCAAGATAAAAAACATTTTTTTTTCTTTTTTTTGCATTTTTCTGAAGCTGGAAACAGGGAGAGACAGTCAGACAGACTCCCGCATGCGCCCGACCGGGATCCACCCGGCACGCCCACCATGGGGCGATGCTCTGCCCACCAGGGGACGATGCTCTGCCCATCCTGGGCGTCGCCATGTTGCGACCAGAGCCACTCTAGCGCCTGAGGCAGAGGCCACAGAGCCATCCCCAGCGCCCGGGCCATCTTTGCTCCAATGGAGCCTTGGCTGCGGGAGGGGAAGAGAGAGACAGAGAGGAAAGCCCGGCGGAGGGGTGGAGAAGCAAATGGGCGCTTCTCCTGTGTGCCCTGGCCGGGAATCGAACCTGGGTCCTCCGCACGCTAGGCCGACGCTCTACCGCTGAGCCAACCGGCCAGGGCCAAGATAAAAAACATTTAAAAAATAACTTGACACCAAAGGACAGGGCACTTTTTAAAAATAAGAAATCCTCTTGACCTGTGGTGGCGCAGTGGATAAAGCGTCGACCTGGAATGCTCAGGTTGCAGGTTCAAAAGCCTGGGCTTGCATGGTCAAGGCACATAGGACTAGCAACTACCACATGTTGATGCTTTCCATTTCTTCCCTATCCACTTTTGCTCTCTCTCCCCTCTCTAAAATCAGTAAATAAAAAATCTTGCCTGACCTGTGGTGGCACAGTGGCTAAAGCATCAACCTGGAACGCTGAGATCACTGGTTTGAAACCCTGGGCTTGCCAGGTCAAGGCACATATGGGGAGTTGATGCTTCCTGCTCCTCTCCCTTCTCTCTTTCTCTTCTCTAAAATGAATAAATAAAATATTTTTTAAAAAAGTAAAAAGTACTGACCAGATGGTGGCGCAGTGGATAGAGCATCAGACTGGGATGCGGAGGACCCAGTTTCGAGACCCCAAAGTTGCCAGCTTGAGAGCGAGCTCATCTGGTTTGAGCAAAGTTCACCAGCTTGAGCCCAAGGCCGCTGGCTCCAGAAAGGGGTCACTCGGTCTACTGTAGCCCCCTGGTCAAGGCACATATGAGAAAGCAATCAATGAACAACTAAGGAGCCACAACGAAGAATTGATGTTTTTCATCAATTCTCTCCCTTCCTGTCTGTCTGTCCCTATCTGTCCCTCTCTCTGACTCTTTCTGTTTCTGCCACAAAAAAAAAAAAGAAAAAAAAAGGAAAAAGTAAACATCAAAAAAAAGAAAAAGTCACCACTGACCTGTGGTGGCACAGTGGATAAAGCATTGACCTGGAACACTGAGGTCGCTGGTTTGAGACCCTGGGCTTGCCTGGTCAAGGCACATATATAAGTTGATGCTTCTTGTTCCTCCCCCACTTTGCTCTTGCTCTTTCTCCTCTCTAAAAATGAATTTTTAAAAAGTCTTAAAAAATAAAAATCTTTAGCCTAACTGGGCGGTGGTGCAGTGGATGGCAGTGGATGAAGCGTCAAACTGGGATGCAGAGGACCCGGGTTCGAGACTCCGAGGTCCCAGTTTGAGTGCGGGCTCATCTGGTTTGAGCAAAGCTCACCAGCTTTGGCCCAAGGTCGCTGGCTCGAGCAAGGGGTTACTCGGTCTGCTGTAGCCCCACGGTCAAGGCACATATGAGAAAGCAATCAAGGAACAACTAAGGCAGGGGTTGGGAACCTATGGCTCGCAAGCCAGATGTGGCTCTTTTGATGGCTGCATCTGGCTCGCAGACAAATCTTTTTTTTTTTTTTTTTTAATAATTTTACCGTTTACTTCACTAAAATCTGGAGACAGGAAAAAGGTGTGTGAATGCCTGGGACAACAAGCCTAGGAGTGTACGTTGACAATGGCGACATACAAGGCCAGGGTGCTGAGGGCCAGTAGCCCAGTCACTACTACTCGGGCCAGAAGTACCATCCAGCTGCCCAGGGAACAAAGGTGGACGATGGTCTCCATGACAAAGGCCTTATAGACGCTGAGGAACATCAGCAGGAGGACCGCCGGCCGGTCATAGTGTGTTATCATCCACACTTGGGCAGATGTGACGATGTAATGAACCAGACTAATGTTGGAGTCAATGCTCATCTGAATGTATTTCCAGTCAAATTCAATGCCCCGGGCTCCAACCCAGAGTGGGATGCAACGGGACATAATGAGCTCTGTGGTGGCCCAGCCCATGGCAGCAACCATGATCTTGTACTCCCCTTTGCCGGCATTTCGGGACATGACAAGGTTTAGGCCTACTGGGTCTGCCACATCCACGCTGGCCTTCATGAATTCCCCAATGAAGTCATAGATGCCGCCTTCCCAGGTGGGAAAGAAAGTGGCCAGGAACAACATCTTGCACAGCTGAACGAAGAGGTAGTTGACCCCAGCCTGGACACACTTCCAGAAGGCATTGTACTCGGACAGGCCGCTGCACTTGTAGGTGATGAAGTAGGGGAAGTAGGCCAGGGCGAAGCAGTCCCCAAAGTGAAACAAGGTCATAGCGCCAGACTCCTGCCCTCCGGAGCGCAACTCCCTACCTGGCCTTCCTGGCGCCCGAGCCCAGGCCTGGAGCCCCTGCCTCCCCTGCGGCCCGCGTGGCCTGCTGGGGGTCGACAAATCTTTAATAAAAAAATAATGTTAAAAATATAGCCCTGGCCGGTTGGCTCAGTGGTAGAGCGTCGGCCTAGCGTGCGGAGGACCCGGGTTCGATTCCCGGCCAGGGCACATAGGAGAAGCGTCCATTTGCTTCTCCACCCCTCCCCCTCTCCTTCCTCTCTGTCTCTCTCTTCCCCTCCCGCAGCCAAGGCTACATTGGAGCAAAGATGGCCCGGGCGCTGGGGATGGCTCCTTGGCCTCTGCTCCAGGCGCTAGAGTGGCTCTGGTCGGGCATAAGCAAAGCCCCGGAGGGGCAGAGCATCACCCCCTGGTGGGCAGAGCATCGCCCCTGGTGGGCGTGCCGGGCGCATGCGGGAGTCTGTCTGACTGTCTCTCCCTGTTTCCAGCTTCAGAAAAATACAAAAAGAAAAAAAAAAAAGAAAAAAGAAAAAAAATAATGTTAAAAATATAAAACATTCTCATGTATTACAATCCATTCATTTCCTACTGCTCATGTTCATGGTTGCGGGTGGCTGGAGCCAATCACAGCTGTCCTCCGCGGCGACAACAAATTTTTATTGGATAATGCGTAACATACACGGGTCGTTGTATGGCTCTCATGGAATTACATTTTAAAATGTGTGGCGTTCATGGCTCTCTCAGCCAGAAAGGTTCCCGACCCCTGAACTAAGGTGTCGCAAGGAAGAAAAACTGATGATTGATGCTTCTCATCTCTCTGTTCCTGTCTGTCTGTCTCTATCTATCCCTCTCTCTGACTCTCTCTCTGTCTCTGTAAAACAAACAAACAAACAAAACTTTAAAAATGAAAATCCATTTAGCTTTATGGAAATATAACTATTTTGTTAACTTTTCTCTCCTTCCCCAGCCCAAATAGAGGAAAGCTGAGGTTCAAAATCAATTTAGGGGAAACCTGAGGATCTTAGACTAACAATATCAGGGTCAGTGATGCCCTCTTGTGGCATACTGTAGAATTACTGCAACCTGACTTCATTTCCATTTACTTAAGGGACAATTTCTTCACAGTGCTTCCATTTTCATTCAGGCATGCTAGGCATTCTTCTCAATGTTTGGGATATATCAGTATAAAATATATATGTTTATATTTTAAATATGTATGTATATATACATAAATATATTATCTCTGTATATCTCATCTCTACAGCTATATCTGTCTATCTATTTATCTATCTATCCAACATCCATCCTTGCCCTAGTGGAGCTTACATTCAGGTGGAGAGACAGACAATAAATAAATACATACATACATACAATAGAAAAAGTGGCAGCATAAGAGGCTGCGGTCTATAGTGCAGGGAGTGGTATAGTGTGGGTTGCAACTTAAAAAAATAGCAGCCCTCAGTAAGAAGGTGACTCTGTAGAGTTGAAAGGAGACGAGGAAGTTGGCCCTACAGCTAGATATCTGGGGTGAGAGGTTCTTTTTTATTTTTTTAAGTGAGAGGCGAGGAGGTAGAGACAGACTACCACATGCCCCTGACTGGGATCCACCTAGCAAGCCCCCTACCAGGGAATGCTCTGCCTATCTGGGGCCGCTGTTACACTGTCTGGCAACCGAGCTATTGTTAGCACCTGAGGTGAGGCCATGGAGCCATCCATAGTGCCTGGGGCCAAGTTTGCTCAAATCATTCGAGCCATGACTGCAGGAGGGGAAGAGAGAAAGAGATAGAGGGGTGGAGAAGAAGATGGTCATTTCTCCTGTGTTCCCTCAACAGGTATTGAACCCAGGACTTCCACAGGCAGGCCAATGCTCTACCACTGAGCCAACTGGCCAGAGCCAAGAGTTTATAAGAATAGAGTATCTCTCACTGTTCAATATAAAAGTCAAAACAGCCTGACCTATGGGGGCACAGTGGATAAAGCATAGACCTGGAACGCTGAGGTTGCCAGTTCGAAACCCTGGGCTTGTCTAGTCAAGGCATATATGGGAGTTGATACTTCCTGCTCCTCCCCACTTCTCTGTTTCTCACTCTCTCTTCTCTCTCTAAAAATGAATAAATAAAATCTAAAAAAAAAAGTCAACACAAAAGTCCTAAGGCATGAGATTGTCACTTTTTTTTTTGTATTTTTTCTGAAGTTGGAAACGGGGAGGCAGTCAGACAGACTCCTGCATGCACCTGACCGGGATCCACCTGGCATGCCCACCAGGGGTCAATGCTCTGCCCATCTGGGGTGTTGCTCTGTTGCAACCAGAGCCATTCTAGCACCTGAGGCAGAGGCCATAGAGCCATCCTCAGTGCCCGGGCCAACTTTGCTCCAATGGAGCCTTGGCTGCAGGAGGGGAAGAGAGAGACAGAGAGGAAGGAGAGGGGGAGGGGTGCAGAAGCAGATGGCCGTTCTCCTGTGTGCCCTGGCCAGGAATCGAACCCGGGACTCCTGCATGCCAGGCTGAGATTGTCACTTTTAAGAAACTTGCAGCAGCCTCACGGGTGCTGGCACAGTTGAATAAAGCCTCAACCCAGGAAGCTGAGATCCCTGGTTCGAAACCCTGAGGTCACCTGTTCTGTCAAAGCATGTAGGAGAGGCAATCAATGCACAAATAAAGTGAAGCAACTACGAGTTGAGCTTCTCTCTCTCTTTGCCTTCTGCTCTCTAAAAACAAACAAACAAACAAACAAACAAACAAACAAACAAAAAACACAAAAAAAACCCACCACACAGCAAGTGTGTCTGAAGCCAGTGAAGAAGAAAGAGAGAAGTAGGAGACAGTTCAGGGAGATCACCTAGGACCCTGCTCTCATTAGGTCTCCCTCCTCCCTCTACACACAGGCAACAGATAAATAGCAAGACTGTTTATTGAACTCTTCCCCACCAGCAGCTAGCTCTCCCTTCCCCCCACTGGCGTGTCCAACCCACCGCCTCCCACAGCCTCCCCCACAGGGCCGAATGGAGTCACCCTGAGATGGGCCTCAGGCTCCTGCTGCTGGACTTTCTGCCACACAGCCCCGGCTTCCCTCAGAGGTTCTGTCACTCCTTCCCTTCCATCTCCTCCTGGAAGCGAGTGCTGTCTGTCCGCCAGCTGCTCCGGGTCATTGGGGCCAAAGGAAAAACCCTTATTGCCATCGAGACCAATGCGGTGTAATGCTGGAAACATGGAGATGAGCCTGGTCCGGGTGCCAGCTGTGCCCCTGCTCCAGATCCCCTCACTCCCCACTCACCTTTGGTAACATCCACTTTGTTGTTTGCCAAGATGTCCACCTGAACACTATCTATTTTCATGTACAAGTCCTTTGCGTTGCTCTGAGGACAGGAGCAAGGGGAACCCGGCTGATGTGTCAGGGCAGTCTGAGTTTGGAGTTGGGCTTGAACAGAAGGATGTTGCAGGCAGGAGTGGGAAAAAGAACGGAAAGATGCCAGGTGGAGCCCAAGCCGGGCGGTCCTTCCCTGCAGCTGGCCACCGGGCAGTCTGTGTGTGGGGTGAACCGGGAGAGGGACGGTGTGGAGGAGGCACCCTTCTGTTCGGCCACTTACGAGGAAGAGCTGGTAGAGTTCCTCTCCCATGGACCTGCGTACGTGCTCCTCCACCTCTGGGAACATCTGCACGAAGTACTGCAACAGGCGGGCGGTGTGACTGCGGGGCCCCTGCCGGGCGCCCGCGCCCCCCCTGCTCCCCCCCTCCCCGCGCACCTCCAGCGTGAGGCTGGCCTGCTGCTGGCTGTTGCTGTGGTCCGTGTTGCCCATGGCCACCATCAGGCTGTGCACAACGTGCAGGTGCAGCATCTCCTCCGCCAGGCTCGTGTTGCTGCGCGCCAGGACCCTGGGCCAGGTATTCGAGCTGCAACGACCCCTGGGGACTCCCTGGCACGGGCTGAGCGCTGCATCTACCCCCTGGCCCCTGCCCGCTTACCTGATAGCCTTGGCGGCTGCGGCCTGCTGCAGAAACACCGGCAGGTGCTCTGTCAGCTGGAGGTCCGAAGAGTCTGGTGGAGGGGCAGCTGTGAGGCAGGGGCCCCTCTCCTTGCGGGGGCCTTCCCTCCAGTCCCAGCAGATCCCTACCGTCAAGGATCTTAGGCTGCAGTTTGCTGGTCTCCTTGACAGATGGTTTCAGCAGGTCCAGGAGGCCCTTGAGCAGCGTTGCGCACACATCATAGTTGACCAGGTCCTTGATCAGCTCGATGGCTGGAGACGGCAGAGGCGGTGGCGGAACCTGCGGCTCCAACACTCTCCATCCCTCTCCATCCCCACCAAGGAAGCAAAGAACCCCTTAAACCAGGTCGTTTCCCTTTACCCCCGTTCTCTTCATCAGCCTTTCCTGACTGTTAATTGGCCAGCAGTGCACAATGCGTGTGGGGGCTGGGCAGGGGCACCGCAGCCCCGCCCTCCTGGAGCTCTGGGTCACAGAGGAGGTGAACCCTCCCCTTCCCTTGCCACCAGCCGCAGCCGGAGGAGGAAGGGGGGTGGGTGGTGAGCCCACCCATCCAGGAGGCTTAGAGGCTGTCAGAACTGGAGGTCTCAGTTCTGTGGGGCTACCTTCAGCTTAGAGGAATCCAGAAGGATCCGAGGAGGGAAGGGCTGGATTTTCAAAGGGAGACAAGGATGTGGTAAGACAAAGGGTGAGAGGGACACAGAGAAAGTGGGTGGGGATGTGTTGCAGAAAACGAGAAAGGGTCAGAAGCAAGGTAGACAGAGGTCTGGAGAAACTTTAGGTTCTGATGAAATATTTTTGAGCCCTTCTTTGTGCTGAGGACAATAGGTTTGCTTTGCACTGTTGTCCCCATTGTACATGAGAGGGAAGGAGGCTCAGATAGGTAAAGTACTTTGCCTAAGGTACCACAGTTAGGAAGTAGGGGAAGCTAAAGGGAGGAAAGAGATTGTTAATTTTGGTGCAAATAAACTCATAAAAATTCTCTATAGATCATTTCTTACATCAGCGCTTACTTGGGGCCTATTGGCTCAGTGGTAAGAGCGTTGCCTGGTGTGTGGAAGTCATGGATTTGATTTGATTCCCAGTCAGGGCACCCAGGAGAAGCTACCATCTGCTTCTCTACCCCTCCCCTTTCTCTCTTTCTCTCTTCTTCTACCACAGTCATGGCTTAAATGGTTTGAGCGAGTTGGCCCCAGGTGCTGAGGATGCTCCATGGCTTCACCTCAGGTGCTAAAATGGCTCGGTTGCCAAGCAATGGAGCAGCAGCCCCAGATGGGCAGAGCATCGCCCCCTAATGGGCTTGCCAGGTGAATCTTGGTGGGGGTGCATGCAGGAATCTATCTCTCTGTCTCCCTACCTCTCACTTAATAATAAAAATCAACAACAAACAAAAAAACACTTACTTGGCATAGCCAGCACGATTCTGAAGGAGCCCTCCTAGGACCACCTTGTGGACCCTGACATAGTGCTAAGTACAAGCATGAGCCCACTATGCCCCACTGGCTCCCCACTTCACATGAAGTGAACTTGCCTTTGGGTTAAGTCAAGATGGGCTCTAACAAGTACACCCAGGAGCTCTGGGGGAAGCAGCAGGCCAATGCAGTGCCCTTCCTTCTCAGGGTGTGCTACGGGACGTACCACCAGCTCTCTGCTCTACAGGTCCCTGGTCCGACCTGGCCCGGCCTGATAAAGCATGCAGGCTGGTATGAGGCCAAGCAAGGTCATGTCATATATTGGATTCCTATGAGCCATGGTGGCCATAAACACCCTGTTCCTAAAGGTGAGATCTTCAGCAAGCCTGTCCATCATAGTGACCAGCTAAAGCCTTTAGTCTGTTGCCAAGGAGTGAGCTGGATGCCACTGTGGGGCTCTGAGGGCCCTGAATTCTTATGAGGTTGTTGAAGATTTCCCATACAAATTCTTTGAAGTTATCCTCATTGATCTATTCCATGAAGCTATCAGACAGAATTCTGACACCCACTGGACCCCCAAACCAGTACACAAGCACAGGGAGAAGTGAGGGCTAACACAAGGGCCATGGCCTTGAAAAGGGTCACAAGTTCCATCACACTATTGGTGGTTCTCACCACGCCGCTTGGAGAAGGCGCGGTATGCTCCGGCTGCATTATTGCTAATGTAAGTAATCTTTGTAAAATTCTTACCCAATCAACAATCTATGAGAGTCAAAAGCAAACAAACAAAAGGAAGAAAAGATTTGGTCAGGAGGGAGGAGGCAATTAGAATTCATTGAAGGGATTTTCTGGAGCTATTTTCCAGTCATTCATTCCTCCCAATATTCACCGACCCTGTCCAATGCCTACTGTGCCAGGTGCACAGCAGGATAGCAGGCACTGTAAACGGGGCCAGTAGGCTGTGGGAGTGCTTGTGAAGATGGGGACTCTGCATAGCTTTGTAAAGAGAGAGGAACCATAGAGAGGCAGAGCTACAGTGGGCAGGGTGAGATGGTAATGCCGTAGCACACCATGGCACACCCATGGTAAATATTACTCTGAACACATGTGCTTGTTACATGGTGACAGGACTTGGAATCGTGCTATCTCCAGCACAGGAGCCAAGAGAGGCCTATCTCTCCATTCACTCCTGGGAAGACCAGACTTAGGTAAAGTTCTTGCTTCCCTGACTAGCTCATTTGTATAGCAGAATGCAATATAGACACGGAACTACTGCACTAACAGTATTAGCTGTTTGAATAACAAAAATAAAACATTTATTTCCTTGTTTGGGATAATTCTCTACAAAGCTCTTGTTGGTAGATACAAAGGCACCCTAGGTGTTGGGGGAATGGCCAGCATTTGGGAAGATGGGCATGGCAGGAGTGTTAGGTTTTTGTTTCTTTCAGAGAAAATAAATCTTTTTTTTTTTTTTAGAGAGACAGAGACAGAAACAGACAGGAAAGGAGAGAGAAGGTGAGAAGCATCAACTCATAGTTGCTTTCACTTTAGTTGTACTAGTTCAGTTGTGCATAGATTGTTTCTCATATGTGCCTTAACTGGGGCCATGCCAGTGTCCCCTTGCTCAAGCCAGTGACCTTTGGGCTCAAGCTAGTGAGCTTTGGGATCATATGGATGATTCCCCCACTCAGGCTAGCAACCCTGAGTTGACGAGCCTGTGCTCAAAGCCAGTGAACTTGGAGTTTCAAACCGGTGATCTTCATCTTCTGGGTTGATGCTTTCTCCACTGCTCCATCACCAGTCAGACAAATCTCTTATTTTTTACTAAAGATTTCCATGGAGAGAAATACAGAGAAATTGGTGGTGAAAATTTTTTTGAGGCTTTCCTTGGGAAAACTCAATATTTGGTTTACCAAAAACATGCTTGATCTGTCAACCCCAACCCAGGCTCCTAGTGTCCCAAAGGTAAGAGAACACCCAGGTGCACTACCCACAGCTTCTAACTGAATCCTTTGGC
The DNA here is from genome assembly GCF_036850765.1 of Saccopteryx bilineata. Lineage (NCBI taxonomy): Eukaryota > Metazoa > Chordata > Mammalia > Chiroptera > Emballonuridae > Saccopteryx > Saccopteryx bilineata. The sequence goes on from NC_089492.1 coordinate 257,506,312, forward strand.
CTCCCCAGGGGGGCGCCTCTTAAATAAGGTTGTTTTGAATCTGCTTCTCCCCACCCCACCTTAGGGCAGTGGGTTGGGGGCAGGATGCCAACAGTGCGGGACTGCTGGCTAACCTTACTTATACTTGGGAGAATATTTCAGTCCAAAACTGCATATTTCAACTCTGGCCAGTTTGCTCAGTGGATAGAGCATCAGCCTGACATGCGGACATCCCGGGTTCAATTCCCAGTCAGGGCACACAAGAGAAGCGACCATCTGCTTCTCTCCCTCTCCTTTTTCTTCTTCTCTCCCTCTTCACCTCCTGTAGCCAGTGACTCAATTGGTTCAAGCAATGGCCCTGAGAGCTGAAGATAGTTCAGTTGGTCTGAGTGCATCAGCATCAGGTGCTAAAAATAGCTTGGTTGATTCAAGTATCGGCCCCAGACAGGGAGATGGGCTGGGAGGATCCTGGTTGGGGTACATGTGGGAGTCTGTCTCACTATCTCCTCTTCTCACTTAAAAGAAAAAACCCTGCATATTTTCCTGTTTCCTAGGGTAAAATACACCTTTTCCAAAAATCCCTGTCACAGAGTTTTCTGATGGAGTGGCCGTAGCACAGGAATAGACATCTGTCCTGGAGAGATGCAGTCAGTTAAGGGGAGAGTGGCTGACATGTACTTGAGATCCCATGTCTTTCCTCTTTTACTACAGGTTTCTGTGGAGAGGAATGTTTGGGAGCTTGCCTTATTTCCAAACTCAAGGAGAAAGTTTCCAATATTTCATTAATTAATACAATGTTTGGCTTTGACTTGTGGTGGTGCAGTGGATAAAGCATTGACCTGGAATGCTGAGGTTGCCAGTTTGAAACTCTGGGTTTGCCTGGTTAAGGCACATATGGGAGTTGATGCTTTCTGCTTCTCCTCCCTTCTCTCTCTCTCCTCTCTCTCCCAAAAAAGAAATAAATGAAAATCTAAAAAAATACAATGTTTGCTATGGTGTTTGGGTTTTTTTTTTTGTAGATAGCTCTTATCAGGTTGAGATTATATTTTTTAAAAGATTTTCTAACAAGATGACATATATGTATTTCTAGGTGACATATTACTCTTTTTTTTATTTATTATTTTTTTTTCCGAAGCTGGAAATGGGGAGACAAACAGACTCCCGCATGCGCCCAACCGGGATCCACCCAGCACACCCACCAGGGGGCGATGCTCTACCCATCCTGGGCGTCGCTCTGCCGCAACCAGAGCCACTCTAAAGCCCGAGGCAGAGGCCATAGAGCCATCCCAAGAGCCTGGGCCATCTTTGCTCCAATGGAGCCTTGGCTGCGGGAGGGGAAGAGAGAGACAGAGAGGAAGGAGAGGGGGAGGGGTGCAGAAGCAGATGGGCGCCTCTCCTGTGTGCCCTGGCCGGGAATCAAACCCGGGACTCCTGAACGCCAGGCCGACGCTCCACCACCAAGCCAACCAGCCAGGGCCCATATTACTCTTTTTATATACTTGTAGATTCAATTTACTAATATTTTATGTAGGATTTTTGCATTTGTGCTCAGGAGTGGTACTGGTGTATAATTTCTCCTTTGCATGCTGTCATTGATGGATTTGCTACTAAGATCACACTAACCTTACAAAGTAAATTAGGGCATGTGTTAGACTAGAATTTTTTTCTTCAGTGTTTGATAGAAATCTCTGAAGCTATCTGAACTTATGGAAAAATTAATTACTGATTCACTTTCTTTAAGGTGTAGAGGACTACTTGTGTTTTCTATTTCTTCTTGAGTCTGTTTTCATAAGATATTTTTTTTAGCAGTTTTCATCTAAATTTTAAACATATTGAAAAAAGTTGTGCATTATATCATCTTTTTATAATTTTAATGAAAATAGCCTTATAGTGATGTCACCTTTTATATTCTCTTTTTTTTTATTTTTATTTTTTATTTATTTATTTATTTATTTATTCATTTTTAGAGAGGAGAGAGAGAGGTAGAGAGAAGGGGGGAGGAGCTGGAAGCATCAACTCCCATATGTGCCTTGACCAGGCAAGCCCAGGGTTTCGAACCGGCGACCTCAGCATTTCCAGGTTGACGCTTTATCCACTGCGCCACCACAGGTCAGGCCTATATTCTCTTTTTTTATTGATTTTGAGAGAGAAAGACGGAAGGAGAGAGGGTGAGAAGCATCAACTCATTGTTGTACATTTTAGTTGGTCATTGATTGCTTCTCATGTGTTTTGACTGGGGGACTCAAGCCAAGCCAAGTCAGTGACCCTTGCTCAAGTCAGTGGCCTTGGACTCAAGTGAGTGACCTTGGGTTTCAAGCCAGTGACCTTGGGATCATGTCAATATCCAGCACTCAAGCCAGTGACCTCACACTCAAGCTGGTGAGCCTATACTCAAGCCAGATGAGCCCGTGCTCAAGTTGGTGACCTCAGGGTTTTGAACTTGGGACCTCAGCATTCCAGGCTGAGGTCCTAACCACTGCACCGCCACTGGTCAGGCACCTTTTATATTCTTTATATTATTCATGGCTTTTCCCTTTTTGAATCAGTTCCCTTTGCCCCCAGGCCCCACAGGGTTAACACAAATGGATGTTTGCTCATGCAGTGGATTGCATTACAAAGAGGAATATGAATCTCAGAGAACATCTCAGAGAACCTGAATGTTATGTAATAGTCAGTAAACATCTCTGCCTTTTGCTCTAATGGGAGAAATTATCTTTATTTTCCAAAGCTGTTCGCTAAACAAAACATCCTTGAAAAGACAGTCTGGAACAAAGAACAGTTGATACTTCACCTACAATTCATTCAGAAGACCTGATGCATCACACGCCACGAATGCTCACTTTGTAAGACTGATTATAGATTTTGGAAAGGGGAAGGGATTGTGGCCCTTCCTCCACGGTGGGGGATAAGGGGCCACTGGTGAAGCAGCTGGTAAAAGGGACTGCATGCATCTGTTAGACACATAGGACGGGTCTCTGCAGAAGACTGCTGTCAGCTCTTAGAAACTTTATTTGCTCAACTCCAGACTAAAGTATGTCCACTCTCCCTCATAAAAAAAAGAAAGGCCCTGGCCAGATGGCTCAGTGGTAGAGTGTTGGCCTGGCATGCAGGAGTCCCGGGTTCGATTCCTGGCCAGGGCACACAGGAGAAGTGCCCATCTGCTTCTCCACCCCTCCCCCTCTCCTTCCTCTCTGTCTCTCTTTTCCCCTCCCGCAGCCAAGGCTCCATTGGAGCAAAGTTGGCCCGGGCGCTGAGGATGGCTCTATGGCCTCCGCCTCAGGCACCAGAATGGCTCTGGTTGCAACAGAGCGATGCCCCAGAGGGGCAGAGCATTGTCCCCTGGTGGGCATGCCTGGTGGATCCTGGTCGGGCGCATGCGGGAGTCTGTCGGACTGCCTCCCCGTTTCCAACTTCAGAAAAATACAAAAAACAAAACAAAACCAACAGACAAACAAAAAACTCCAAAAATATGATATGTAACAATGAACATGTGCATGATTTACAACCTTGTCAGAAAACTGTTATTGACACCCATCGACAGCCCAGCGGCCTGTTTCCTAGAGGCAGAGGCCGGGGTGGCAGCTGGCAGCCCCATCCTATGTCTCACACTCTGCATGCTCCTCTCTCCTGCCTTGTGCTGTAAACACCACCAGAGGGAGGAGAACTGACTTCCCCACTCTGGGACTCAGAGTGTCCTCTGGCAGGAAGGAGAGGACCAGTTTTGGCTGGTGTGTAGCTCAAAGGAAAGGCACCTACAGGCTACCATAGAGAGAGAAGCCCATCTCCCTAAAATTTCCCCTGTGCCAGATCCTGGGGGTCTCCCATCCAACTATCCAGGCTCCAGAGCCATGGAACACATCAGGGGGCTCAGTCTTAAAGCCACAAAGCCAGTCTTGTCTCAGCCTGTTTTATTCCCAATCACGGAGTCAAAGATTCATTCCTGGCAGAAGACACCCAAGGAAAGCCTGTGCTACCCCTTTCAGTGTTTGGTGGCACTTGGGGACAGGCCTTCTGGGGAAGCCCCTTTCCTCTGTGGACCAACCTGATTCAGAAACAGCTGCTTCATTTAGAAACACTTCTGCCCTGGCTGGGTAGCTCAGTTGGTCAGAGCATCCTCCTGAAGCACAGAGGTTGCTGGTTTGATCCCCAGTCAGGGCACATACAGGAACAGATCAACGTTCCTGTCTTTCTCTTTCTCTCTATCCTTAACTCTCTCTAAAACCACTAAAATACATTAAAAGAAGGAAAAGAGCCTGACCAGGCGGTGGCACAGTGGATAGAGCGTCAGACTGGGATGTGGAGGACCCAGGTTTGAGACCCCAAGGTTGCCAGCTTGAGCGCGGGCTCATCTGGTTTGAGCAAAGCCCACCAGCTTGGACCCAAGGTTGCTGGCTCGAGCAAGGGGTTACTCAGTCTGCTGAAGGCCCGCGGTCAAGGCACACATGAGAAAGCAATCAATGAACAACTAAGGTGTCGCAATGAAAAACTGATGCTTGATGCTTCTCATCTCTCTCTGTTCCTGTTTGTCTGTCCCTAACTATCTGACTCTCTGTCTCTGTAAAAAAAAAAAAAAAAAAAAAAAAAAGATGGAAAAGAAACACTTCCTATGACTGGCCAGCCACTGCTTCTAGGCTTCCCCTTTTGTCCAGGTCCTCCAGGTAGTCCTTGCAATCCCAGCTCTTCCCCCACCCCCAGACGCCAGTTGCTCTAATTTGGTTCTAATTTGGAACCAAAGAGCTAGCAACATGTGGAAGAAAAGGGAGCATCACACCAGGACTGCCTGGCTTCCCCCCCACACTCTCCCAGCTGCACAAAAACATAGCCTGGGATGCCCCTAGCTGCTTGGCAGCCACAGCCTGTGCTGGCTGGTGTCTGAAATCCCCAAGTCTTTCTCACTTGGCATATCCTGACAACACTCTAACTGACTGAACTATCCAACCAAGGTTAACAAATATATACTGAGCATCTTCTCCATGTTAGACCCTTGTGCCAGGGCAATGAAGAGGACTAAGGTACCATGCCTGCTCTCAAGGATGACATAGTCCACTGGGAACCCAGTAAGGGAACTGGCATTTATGATGTGTTATAAGAGCCATGGGAATGCAAAGGAAGCCAAGGGGCGGGAGATTGAGAATGAGAAGGCTTCCTTGGAGAAGATAACACATGAGCTGACAAAGACATAGAGAAAAGGGAGGGACTGTTATGAAGAATGTGGCAAGTGCCATGTTGGAAAGTGCATGCCACTCTTGTGGCCAGGCAAGTAGGAACATTCTGATTGGACATAGGGTGTTGGGACAGCCAAGCCTGTGGAGGTAGGCCAGCCCCAGCTTCTGAGGGTTTAGCACGTGCCAACCACCCTACAGAACAGGTGTTTTCTCATCTTTCATTTCAGAGAAAACTGAGACTCAAAAAGGGTGAGTAGCTTGCCTGAGGTAAAACAGTTAATAAGTAGTAGAATAACTCTGTCAGGTTCTAAAGCTCATATTCTTCACTACTAAACTAGTGGAGGATCAGGAAAATAGACTGTGTGTGGGCACCATACTAGAGAGATGGAGATCGGTTTAGAGGTGAGAAATGCAGAGACCTGAGTTACAGAACAAGACAAAAGAGGGGACATATTTGAATGATATTAAGGAGTTAGAGTTGATTGATCTTGTTGGAAGTTGGCTGAAGGTGGAAAGCAGGAAGAAATGACATTTGCCCCCATTTCTGGGCGATTGGGTATTTTTCACTGAGGTTGAAGCCTGGGAAAATGCAAGGTTTGGAGCTGGAATATCAGGAGTCCAACTCTGAACATGGTTAGTGATATTCAAGGAGAGATGTCGGGAAGGCAAATGGAAATGTGTCTGGAGCGCAGGAGGGAGGTCTGAGCTGTAGGGAGGCCACTCAACCACTCTGCCTGTCAGCCAGAAAACATTAATAGCATGCCTACCTCATCTGCTTGTTTCAAGGATTAAATGAGTCAAGAGCTAGAGCAGTACTTAGCATATAATACTTTATGTTATCCATTATTATTTCCATCATTATAGGTGGTAATGAAAACCATGGGAGTGGACTAGGTGCCACAGAAAGAAAAGAAAGAGAAGAGGACCTGTGCTTGAATCCCGAGAGAAAAGGAAAAGGAGTGGTGGAGAAAGAGGGATGTGTGAAGGCCTGAGAAGCAGCTTCTAGAAAGATAAGAGGCAGCCAGGAGACAGGGGTCTGGAAGAAAGAGAAGAGGATTCAGGGAAGAGGGTGGATCAGGAGAGTTTGTGCCCAGTGAGGCTGAGAAGCAGCTTGGCAGGGCCCATGCTCATTCATTTGAAAAATACCAATTGAGAAGATGTGTCAGCTACGCCGGTGCTCAGTGACTGGAACAGCAGCAAACAGCACAGGTGCAAGGAGCAGGCCACTGACACGCAATGGAAGCTTTAGTGCAAGAGGAAAGATTCCTCCAATCCAAAGAGGAACTACAGCCTGTTAGCACTGGAAGGAATCAATGAGGTGATCACCTGTCTGATAGATGAAGAAACCCGGAGTGACTTGCCCAGGAAATCACAGTAAAAGAGGAGACAGAGCTGCAGCAGCAGGCTTAGTATTCTTTGGCAGAAGGAACTTTAGAAATGGGATTGCACCTGAGAATTGCAGCTGTGCCATGCAATCATTTCCAAGTCACTCAGCACTGATGAGGTTTGTTTTACAATTCTTTGCTCTAAGAGCCTTGGAAAACCAGTGCCCAGTTCTTTCTCTTCGCTTCCAGACAAGACTGCCACCTGCTGGCCACAGTGAGAAGTGTGCTTCAGTGCGTGTTCATACGCACATTTGCTTCCTTTGCTGGCAGAAAGAGAATATGTTTAGCTATTATTAGTTGCACTATTGTAAGGCGGAAACCTGTGTCAGGCATCTTCCTGATTGACTACATTCTATTCCTTATTTCTGTACATTTCGCCACCTCTTTTACCATATCCAGTTCAACACCCAATGTCGAAACATTACAATTATATTTAATGCACTATATAAAAAAAGCCAAGCAACAAAGTAATTAATGTTATGTGCTCTGGTGTTATATGAATTGCTTTGTGTGTCTTCCACTGGTATCTGCTCTTCTGAGCAAGGCTTACACTTAATTGCTTTTTTAACTGCTCCTGACACTGGGGTCAAGCATTAAGGGGAGACAGTACCAGGCCAAGACAGACACAGAGGTTTTGAGGGCCAGGCAAACTGGGAATAGAAACAACTTTTTCCGAGAAGGGTTTTGTATTTAAAAATAGTCTGGAAGACTGTATAATGCTAAGTAAATTGTTGCAGTTGAAGGGCTCATATAATTTTGGGGGAGCTGCAGTGTTGGTGGCTCAGTGGTAGAATTCTCATATAATTTTAGAGAAATAACATTTCCTGAGAAAAGATTTAGCAGATTTTTATATGAAACTATCCTTTAGCGTCAGAGCCTTGTGAAACCCATGTGGACAGAATGAAGACTAGCGGTTTCTGAGGGGAGAGGACGGGGAACAAATGATTGTTGGTACCGAGCTTCCTGTTGGGGTGATGGAAATGTTTTAGAGCTGGAGGTGTTGGTTATGCGACACTGTAGACTGTACTGTCACTGAACTGTTCATTTAAAATCATTAATCTTGTTATGTGAATTTTACCCCTACTTAAAAAATGCTTTTATGAAGAAAAAGGAAATCAAATCTGTAATGAATTCCTAAATAAGTCATACTTCTTAGTATTATAAATCTATCTAACGTCACAAAACCAGAAACCTAAGGAACATCAACAATGATGTTCTTGTCTATCAGCAGTCTCTCCAGGTCTTTGGGGAAGAGAGGTCACACATTCAAAGACTTCTTCATGTCTGTCCTGTCTGGTCACTGAGGGCCAGTGTTTCCCTGCACTGACATCTCTAGAGAATGCCACTAGGTTGGTGCAGTGCAGTTGGCTCAGCCATGCACCCTGCTGTTGTACTTGGGGCTGAGAAGCCACACTTTCAATGTCACTATTTGGAACATATTAGTAAGTCTTTATTCCTAATATAGTCCTTTTATTAGTAAGTCTAGCTACGCCTAGGTTCTAGGTCAATTAGACAAAAATTTTATTCTCCAAGTGACCATTTTTCCAAATTCACAAACATTTCCATTTTACCATAAACTTGTTTCTTATATTCATTTGTTAATTTTTCAGAGAGAGACAGAGAGAGGGACAGATAGGGACAGACCGACAGGAAGGGAGAGAGATGAGATGCATCAATTCTTCGCTGCGGCACCTTAGTTCATTGATTGCTTTCTCATATGTGCCTTGACTGGGGGCTACAGCAGAGCAAGTGACCCCTTGCTCAAGCCAGCGACCTTGGGCTCAAGCCAACAATCTTTGGGCTCAAGCAAGTGATCATGGGGTCATGTCTATGATTCCTATGCTCAAGCTAGTGACCCTGAGCTCCACCTGGTGAGCCTGAGCTCAAGCCAGCGACCTCGAGGTTTCGAACAACCTGGGTCCTCTGCATCTCAGTCTGACACTCTATCCACTGAGCCACTGCCTTGTCAGGCTTCAGCACTATTTATTAGATGGTATGTTGGTTTTAAAATATGTGCCACTAAGTTTTTAGTGTGTTTTCTTTCAAGAGCTGGAGCCCAATTCTTTCCCCCTTGAGTGTGGGCTGGACTTAGTGAATGTCTGCTAGTGATTAGAGTAAAACGAAAGTGACAGAGTGCAACGTCTAAGGTTAGATTACAAATGACATTGGGGCTTTCTCTACTCTTTCTTGGACTACTTGCTCTGGGAGAAGCCAGCTGCCATGTGGTGAAGACACTCAAGTAGCCCTATAGAGAGGTCCGTGTGTTGAAGAACTGAAGCTTCCTACCAACAATCAGCACTAACTTGCCAGGTGTGCGAGCAAGCACACCAGGAGTGGGACCTCCAAGCCCCATCTTGCCTTTGGGTGGCTGCAGCCCCTGCTGACCATTGATTGAAACCACATGAGACACTTGAGTCAGAACCACTCAGTGAAGCTGCTCCCAGATTCCTGACCCACACAAACTATGTGAGATAATATTTATTTATTTTTTGGCCACCATGTTTGGGGTAATTTGTTATATAGCAATAGATAACAAATATAAATAGACTGATTTAACAGCTTTTGTAGACTCCTGCAAAGTCTGATTATAATGGCTTTTGCTTTGTCTTCATAGCAGGATTGTAAGGAATCTTCATTTGTCTCTGCCCAAGGTCTGTGTAGCTGCAGGGCAGGCAGAGGCCCTGGTAAGGGAATCTGCTAGACGTCACCATACTGCATGGCCTAGACTGCCCATCCTCAAGAAGGGGGTGGGGAAGGTGGGGCAGAGAAAGGGGGACCAAGGACCACAGAAGGGGCCAACAAAGGGCAGGAAGGGGGGACTGAGGGGCAGAGAGTCTGAAGTCCCTGAAAACTCTGAAGTTCTGGCTTCTTCCAATTCTCTTACCAATACAACCAACAGGAACTGCTCTAAACTTTACAAATATTTAAAGGAAACATATTTTCAGTAAATTGGTAATTTGGTGAATTGGGCACTTAGCAAATTAATCATTTGGCCAATTTATTTTTGGTAAAGGTACACTTGGTAAATTAATTTACAATGAATGGTCTGCTTCTGATGAAGTCAAATAGCAATTTTTATGTTCCTTAGGTAACAATATATTTGTAAAAGATACTAATATATTTACATACACATATATAATTCAAATCCCCGACAGAATTCATTAATTTATCCTTCCAAAAAACTTTATGACTTTGAAATTTCTCTTCTCTAGGAAGGGAGACGGTGAACGAATACTTCTGTGGCTTTAGACAACTTGTCATGATTAAGTCCCTGAGTGTCACTAATTACTGGAATAGCAAGCCTTCCTGGGGGGAAACTGCCATTTTTCACGTCACAGCAATTATAAATAGAGATGAGTTCCAGGCAGTCCACTCTGGAGACGTCCTCCCTTAAATTTTGGCTCGCTTAGGTTAAGTGGGATCATTGTTGAAAGACATTCTAAAATCTTTTTTTTTTTAAATAATTAATTTAAAAAATTCTAAAATCTTAATTCTAGGAAAACTAAAAACCTCTCAGAACTCAGTGGATGAAGATATCAGTACCCTTTCCCTGGTTATTTTTACTGCAAAGTGAAGAGCAGACAAGAACGGACAACCGCAGTCTCCGCAGTGGGGACTGGAAAGCGCGGCTGGGCGCACGGGCCCCGCCCCCACTCTCTGTTAGGAACCGGGAAGGGCAGGGTGATCCCAGAACCTCTCACATAGTGCTCCCTGACCCACCCCTCCTCCAGGGGCACTGTCATTTTAAGAAACCCTGCTTCGACAGACAAACATATTTCAGGAAACCGCATTAAAATATTGAGACAGGGGAGAAAAAGGAAGAAAGAGAAGCTTATCCCATTTGGACAGACACTGAACTACCACCACGCATGTCCGCCCGCTTCCACTCCTCCCACTGTTTTAAAACTTGGCCACAAAATTATCTGACCCTCCTCTCACTGAGATGTGGGGGTCCCTGTGCTTCCCTTCCAGCTGGTCAGGAAACGAGGCTGTGTGACTTAAAGGCTAGGTGAAAAAAGGCCACGCAGGTTTGAGCTGGAATGCCTTGGAATCTCACTCCCTGGAAAGGCCACAGGTAGGCGCTGCTGTGAACAGTCCAGCCCTCTTCTGCTACCAAAGGCTGGGACTCGGGGTGAGGCAAGTGAGGCATTTGTCTCTGATGCAAAATTTAAGGGACACGCCAAGAAACTCAGTAATCTTTTTTAAAAATGAAATTTTTTAACATATCAAAAATTAATGCAAAATAATTTATGACAAATAGCATATCAAAATGTTAAGCAAAGGCCCTGGCCAGGTAGCTCAGTTGGTTAGAGCGTCATCCGAACATGCCGAGGTTCTGGGCTCTATCCCTGGTTAGGGCGCATACTGGAATCACCAGTGACAGCATGAATGGGCGGAACAGCAAATTGATGTTTCTCTCTCTTTGTCTCTGTCTCTATGCCTTCTTCTCTCTCTAAAAATAAATTTTTTAAATTAAGTAAAAACAGGATCGGTAAGAGTGCTGTGGGGAGCCATTATGGAGTTTGAGGCAAAAGGATAAGTAAGTAATAGTGGTCCTCACTAGCTTCCCTCTAGTTCTAGCTGTGGCCCCCAGCTGTCTTCCGGGTGAGGAGCCAGACATCACAGAGCAGAGAAAATCCATCTCTGCTGAATCCTGTTCAAAATACAGTGGTACCTTGAGATACAAATCTTTCTTTTTCTTAGATACGAGCTGCGACTCGGTCTGTATTTTTGTTCAAGATCCGAGCAAAATTCCGAGATACGAGTGTGATTCGGGAAGCTGCCGCTAGTTGGTGCGTTGGCACACGGGTCCAGTATTGGCAGCACAACACCAGCATCTCGTTCTTTCTCATGTGTTACCCACAGAATCAAGTCGAATCTCTTGCGCTGTACTCATTCTTGCATCATTTTTGCATTTTTTACTTTTTTTTTTTTTTTCTGGAGCTGGAAACCGGGAGGCAGTCAGACAGATTCCCGCATGCGCCCGACCGGGATCCACCCGGCATGCCCACCAGGGGGTGATGCTCTGCCCATCTTGGGGCGTCACTCTGCCACAATCAGAGCCATTCTAGCGTCTGAGGCAGAGGCCACAGAGCCATCCTCAGCACCCAGGCCAACTTTGCTCCAGTGGAGCCTTGGCTGCGGGAGAGGAAGAGAGAGACAGAGAGGAAGGAGAGGGGGAGGGGTGGAGAAGCAGATGGGCGCTTCTCCTGTGTGCCCTGGCTGGGAATCGAACCTGGGACTCCTGCACGCCAGGCCGACGCTCTACCACTGCGCAAACCGGTCAGGGCTTTTACTAACTTTTTTTGTGTGCTATCATGGGGCTGAAGAAAATGAGTGTATAGGACAGTGGTGAGAAGAAGAGAATGATGTCGATAGAAGCAAAGCAAGAAATAATAAAAAAACATGAGCGTGTTGTACGAGTGATTGAACTGGCAAGGCTGTACGACCGCAATACATCTACAATTTGTACCATCCTTAAACAAAAGGATGCCATCAAAAGCACAAATCCAGCAAAAGGGACTATAATTCTGTCCCAATTAAAGACAAATATCCATGAAGAAATGGAGAAGCTTCTGCTGGTGTGGGTGAAAGAGAAAGAGCTGGCAGGAGATACAGTGACCGAGACTGTAATATGCGTAAAGCCATGTATTATTTACAGCGACTTGAAGAAGAAAGAACCATCAACCTCAAAAGAGGCAGCAGAAGATACATTTAAGGCAAGTCATGGCTGGTTTGAAAATTTCAAGAAGAGATCTGGCATCCACTCAGTGGTGAGGTATGGTAAAGCTGTGAGGGCCCACGTTAAGGCAGCTGAGGAGTACATTGCATCTTTTGCTGCGCTTATCACAAAGGAAAGGTACATCCCCAACAGGTGTTCAACTGTGATAAAACAGGATTGTTTTGGAAAAAAATGCCCCGAGGACTTTCATTACCGCAGAGGAGAAGAAGCTGCCAGGCCATAAACCCATAAAGGACCGTCTGACCCTTGCATTGTGTGCAAATGTTAGCAGTGACTGTAAAGTAAAGCCGCTGCTAGTGTATCATTCAGAAAATCCTCGAGCCTTTAAGACTCACAAATTCTTAAAGAAAAACTGCAGGTTATGTGGCATGCCAATGCTAAGGCATGGGTTATGTGGCAGTTTTTTATTGAATGGGTAAATCTCGTCTTTGGTCCTACAGTGAAGACATATCTTCAAGAAAATAAACTCCCGATGAAAGCATTACTAATCCTTGAAAATGCTCCAGCCCACCCACCTGGTCTTGAAGATGACATTCTTGATGAGTTCAAATTCGTGAAAGTCCTCTACCTCCCACCCAACATGACTTCAATCTTGCTACCTATGGATCAGCAGGTCATTTCCAACTTTAAAAAGCTTTATACAAAGCACTTGTTCCGCCGCTGCATTGAGATGACTGAGAATACAATTCTAACCCTTCCAGAGTTTTGGAAAGATCACTACAACATCGTGATATGTTTACGCATTATTGACTTGCCATGGCAAGAGGTTACAAAAAGAACCTTGAACTCGCCATGGAAAACGTTATGGCCTGATGTTGTTGCAGACAGGGACTTCAAAGGATTCGAACCAGAGACCGAGACCGAGGTAGAAGCGGAGGAGATTGTGTCCCTCAGAAAGTCAATGGGTCTGGAGGTAGATGATGGTGATGAAAACAAGCTTGTTGAGGAACATGAAGAGGAACTCTCAACTGAGAAGTTGAAGGAGCTACAGATGATGCAACATACGGAGCTTCTGTAAGAGATTAGTAGTGAGGAGGAGGTAGAGTCGGAGGAAGTGAGTTCTACAAGTGAAATTAAAGACATGCTGACAATGTGGGAGAAGCTTTCAAGTTTCAATGAAAAGAAACACCCATAAAAAGTTTCAACTGGTTGTGCTTCAGCAATTTTTAATGACACTTGTTTGTCACATTTCTGTAACATTTTAAAAGGCAGGCAAAAGCAAACCTCTTTGGATAGATTTTTATTCAAAAGTCCTGCAAATGAGGCCCTGGCCGGTTGGCTCAGCGGTAGAGCGTCGGCCTAGCGTGCGGAGGACCCAGGTTCGATTCCCGGCCAGGGCACATAGGAGAGGCGCCCATTTGCTTCTCCACCCCTCCGCCGCGCCTTCCTCTCTGTCTCTCTCTTCCCCTCCCGCAGCCAAGGCTCCATTGGGGCAGGGATGGCCCGGGCGCTGGGATGGCTCTGTGACCTCTGCCCCAGGTGCTAGAGTGGCTCTGGTCGCAACATGGCGACACCCAGGAGGGTCGCAACATGGCGACGCCCAGGATGGGCAGAGCATCGCCCCCTGGTGGACAGAGCGTCGCCCCTGGTGGGCGTGCCGGGTGGATCCCGGTCGGGCGCATGCGGGAGTCTGTCTGACTGTCTCTCCCTGTTTCCAGCTTCAGAAAAATGCAAAAAAAAAAAAAAAAAAAAAAAAAAAGTCCTGCAAATGAAAGTGCCGAAAGTGCAGCCAAAAAGGCAAAAACAGGTGATGATTAAATGAAAAATATGTAATGTTAAGCTTAGGTTAAGTTTAAAGTTAAGAAAGTGCATTTTTTTTTACAATTAAGTTTTTGTGGTTTCATTTTAAGTAAAGAAAGTGCAGTTTTAGTTTTTTTTAAAGTAAAGAAAATCCAGTTTTAGTTTACATTTAGTGTTAAGAAAGTGCAGTTTTAGTTTACGTGTCTACAGTGCCTGCATCCCTTCCTCCCTCCCTCCTCCTCCGCCATTCACCTCCGTTAGCTGCACTCGTCTGTCTCCAAGGTAAGAATACAGAACTAAATAACACTTTTTTCTTTTATTTCATATATTTTGTTATGCATTGGTAAAGTATGCATGTGTGTTTCTTAATTAATAACATGTCTTTTTTCATAATTTAGGATGGTTTGGGGATGTTTCACAGGGCTGGAACGAATTAAATCTATTTCAGTTATTTTAAATGGGAGAAATTTGTTTGATATGAGTTGACTGACTTACGAGCTCGGTTACAGAACAAATTAAGCTCGTATCTCAAGGCACCACTGTAAATAAAATAGTGATAGTTTTATGACACCAAATGTGGGATGGTTTGTTATGAGTAATAGGAAACCAGAACACCCACCGTCTGCTCCTGAGGCCTTACTGCCTCCTACCTTCCTCCAGAAACCACTTCTTCCTTCTCCAAACCCCCTTCTTTGGCCCTCAGGACTCTCCGGAAAGAAAGGGTCATTTAAAATACATGGCCTCCACTTAGCCATTTGGACTGAAAAAACCAGGCGTTTCAAATTCTATTTCCAATATGACGACTATCAGTACAAATTAGGACATACAAAATTCAGTTGTCCGAATTCATTCATTTAACAATATGTATCTAAAAGCCTAATTTTGCCCTTACTGTTTAGGCACTAGGGACACAATAGTAAGCAAAGAAGACAAAGTCTCTGCTCCTCTGGAGCTGACTTTGTAACAGAGGACAAGTAAACAAAGAAACAAACAAGGTCATTTCTGAAGAAGGTTTAAGTGCTACGATGTGATAATATGATGAAGAGAGACCTTACAAGGGTGGTGAGAGGGAATGAAAGTGATTTAGAGAGAGTGGTCAGGAAGGTCTCTTTCAGAGGTGACATCTGAGCCAACACTTGAAGTTTAAGAAGCCGTCCATCAATCCAAGGTCGGGGGAAGAGCCTTCCATGCTTCACTGGCCATGGCAGGTGTTTGGATTTCAGTCTAGGTGAAAGGGGAATCTACGGAGCGACTAAGTCACTCTCTAGCGTATAGTTTAAAAATAATCATTCTGGTCCCTGGCTGGTGGCTTAGTGGATAGAGTGTTGGCTGGGTAGGACGTCCTGGGTTCGATTCCCGGTCAGGGCACACAGGAGAAGTGACTATCTGCTTCTCTCCTGGTCACTTTCCCCTTCTCTCCCTCTTCCCCTCCTGCAGCCAGTGGCTTGATTGGTTCAAGCGTGGCCCTGAGTACTGCGGATAGCTTGGTTGATTCGAATGCATTGGCGTCAGGTGCTAAAAAAAATAGCTTGGTACTCGAACATTGGCCCCAGATGGGGTTTCCAGGTGGATCCTGGTTGGGGCACATGCAGGAGACTGTCTCACTATCTTCCCTCCTCTCACTTAAAAAAAAATCATTCTGGCTGACTTTCTGTGGGAGAATGGATTACAGAAGGCCAGAATGAAAGGAGAAAGGTAAATTAGGAGACAGGATGGTGGATTAGCTAGGCAGTGGTCAGCAAACTCATTAGTCAACAGAGCCAAATATCAACAGTACAACGATTGAAATTTCTTTTGAGGGCCAAATTTTTGTTTTGTTTTGTTTTTACAGAGACAGAGAGAGAGAGAGTCAGAGAGAGGGATAGACAGGGACAGACAGACAGGAACGAAGAGAGATGAGAAGCATCAATCATTAGTTCTTCTTTGTGCATTGCAACACCTTAGTTGTTCATTGATTGCTTTCTCACCTGTGCCCTGACTGCTGGCCTTCAGCAGACGGAGTAACCCCTTGCTAGAGCCAGCAACCTTGGGCTCAAGCTGATGAGCTTTTGCTCAAACCAGATGAGCCTTGAGGGCCAAATTTTTTAAACTTCAACTATATAGGTAGGTACGCTCCTTATCGAGGTAGTGCCTGCACGTGGTATTTTGTGGAAGAGCCACACTCAAGGGGCCAAAGAGCCGCATGTGGCTCACGAGCCGCAGTTTGCCGACCACTGGTAGGGTGATCATAATGGGGACAAAGGTAAGCAGAGATAGAGCCTGGGCACTCGGCAAGGCTGAGATGCGGTGGGAGATGAGAAAAAGGAGGTCATATGGTATTCATCCTACACCTTTGATCTGAGCAGTTGGGTTGGTGGTGGTATCTTTTACTGAAAATAGGAAAAAAAACAGGTTTTGGGAAGAAAACCAAGAGTTCTATTTTCACTGTAAGCTTCGGATGTTTATTAGATGGAGATTTCAGGGGAGAGATAAGGGTTGTAGAAACAGATTTGGTGTCTGAATATATAACATATGTATTATATTTAAAGCCATGGTGGGATTAGACAAAAATCACACAGGGAGAAGGTGTTAGTAAAGAGATAAGTATGCTGACCCAACAGTCTGGCAGAGAAATAGGAGAAACTAGCAAAAATGGCAAAACCAGCAGGCAGGAGGAAATCTGGGAGCAGTACCACAGAAGCCAATAGAAGAGAGTGAGCAGCTATTGACCAACTGGGTCCGAAGTAGCTAAGAGATCGAGCAGGAAGGAAATAGAAAAATGAGCAGCTGGAGGGGAATTTGGGGTCAAGGAGGGGTATGCATCCTTAAATACTATAATTGAATTTTACCCTTTTGGGAGGACATGTCTTTTTTTTTTTGAGGGTTTATTTATTTTATTTTTTTAAATTTTTAATTTTTAAATTTTTTACAGGGACAGAGAGTGAGTCAGAGAGAGGGATAAATAGGGACAGACAGACAGGAATGGAGAGAGATGAAAAGCATCAATCATCAGTTTTTCATTGCGACACCTTAGTTGTTCATTGATTGCTTTCTCATATGTGCCATGGCCGCAGGCCTTCAGCAGACTGAGTAACCCCCCGCTCGAGCCAGTGACCTTGGGTCCATGCTAGTGAGCTTTTTTGCTCAAACCAGATGAGCCCGCGCTCAAGCTGGCTATCCTGGGGTCTCGAACCTGGGTCCTTCCGCATCCCAGTCTGATGCTCTATCCATTGTGCCACCGCCTGGTCAGGCGAGGGTTTATTTTTTTTGAGAGAGGAAGGAAATGAGAGAGAGAGAGAGAGAGAGAGAGAAACATCAGTTTGTTGTTCCACTTATGTATGCATATTTATGCATTCATTGGTTGATTCTTATATGTGTGCTGCCCAGGGATCGAACCCACAACTTGGCATAATGGGACAACGCTCTTGAACCAACTGACCTATCCAGCCAGGGTGGGGCACATGTCTTTTAAATCTCTTTTAATCCTTAGATTACCAAGGAGGGCGCTGGATTAAGATGGGAGGTACAGAGCCTATCTGCACGTGGATAGAGATGACTCCCCAGAAGACAAGAGCGCGGGGGAACTGCAGAAAAGTCTGAGAGATGTGCCTCAGAGAGCAAGCAGAAATAGAGGAGGTGGTCTGTGAGGGACAGGGACACTGTTGTGATGGGGACAGCAGAGCACGCGGGTCAGCCAGGTTGGTAGATTTGGGGGTGGGAAGGTGGACTTCTCAACAAAAAAGGAGGTGAGACAGTTGTTGGCTCCTCCGTCACTGACGCCCGGCCATGGAAGGAGTCACCAGGCCCTCAGCCTCTCCGCCTCCCATTTTCACCGGACTTTGACTGAGAATTCCACTTTCCCTGTAGCCTTCTCAGGGGAAGGAGGTCCCCGCACTCCGCCACACACACAGCATGGGAGGTTGAGTGCATATCCTTCCTACGCTCCTCCTTCCAAACCATTCATTTTTCTCCTCAGTACAAACAAACAGAAACAAAACTTCAGTACTTGGCACATCACAGATGTTTAATCAATATTTGTTTTTAAAAAACAAACAAACCTTGCCCTGGCAGGATAGCTCGGTTGGTAAGCACAGAGGTTGCCAGTTCGATTCCTGGTCAGAGCACATATAGGAGCAGATCGATGTTCCTGTCTCTCTCTCTTCCCCCTCTTCCTCTCTCTAAAAATCAATAATTTTTTTTAAGTGAGAGAGACAGAGACAGAGACAGGAAGGAAGAGAGATGAGAAGCACCAACTCACAGTTGTGACACCTTAGTTGTTCATTGATTGCTTTCTCATATGTGCCTTGACTGGGGGGCTCCAGCTGAGCCAGTGACCCCTTGCTCAAACCAGTGACCATGGGCTCAAGCCAGCGACCATGGGATCATGTTGATCATCCCATGCTCAAACCAGTGACCCTGCATTCAAACTGATGACATCAGGGTTTCAAATTTGGGTCCTCAGAACCCCTGGTCGAGGATCTATCCACTGTGCCATCACCGGTCAGGCAATAAAAACCATTAAAGAAACCCCACAAACCAACCCTGCCCTTTTAGGGTTAGTCTATTCAGCTATGCTACTCGCTCTTCTTGGTCACAGGCTTCTCCATCCTGACTGTTGCCATAATCCTTGGCATAAAGGGGAAGCTTCATTTTGGTCTTGCAACTGGGCATCCTCAGACTCAAGAGAAATTCATCTCTGATCCGGTTACCACGGTTAGACCACATCTCAGACCATTCTGAGCTTCCCTGCCCTGCCTGTGGAGTGTGTGTAGAAGCCAAATACTGTGTTCTCTCCCTCAAGCTCCACTCCACCCCCTGTGTGAAACAGTCCCCCCTCGTGGACAGTCATTCTGTATGCATCCTCTATATTCCAAGTTACAGGAAGACTATTTTGAAGTGCCTTGTGAAAAAGAATAATTCATTTATTCTACAGACATTTCTAGGGACCCTGTTATGAGTCCAGCATATTTGAAATTATTTTGAAGTACAGAGTTTCGCTGTGCTCACACAAGCACACATCACACCAAAAAGGCAGTGATAAAACTTTGTGCTCTGCCTGCCTCAGTGGTACTTGTCATGTAATAAAAGCACAGGGACCCTAACTTGGGCCTGATGTGGGAAGTAGCCAAGCCAGTTCCAACTTGGGAGGGGTTCATTAGCATGAATGAAGCTAAGCCATTTTTCATAAATTTATTCAACAAACTTCTATGGAGCACCCATTTTATGTCCCAGACTCTGAGCTGGAAAAAGAGATGAGTGAGACCCAGTCCCTGCCCTGAGGTTGCTCACAGGTCTAGAGGAGAAAAGCACATAGGCAAGTAGTCACTAATGGTGTGTATGTGCAGTACTCACTCACTCATTCACTCAACAAACGGATGGAGGACCTAACATATGCTAGGGCCTACAATGCTGAGGACACAAGGCCAAAAACTATGTGAGTTGTACTGAAATTGTGCGCAGTTTATGTAAAGGGCAGTTACCATTCTGGAGACAACTGCACCAATGGAGGGAGGTCCTAGAGGGGAGGAGGGTGAAGGGTGGTACAAGGAAGGAGGGCTGGCATTCGGGCAGGGGTGAAAGGCAGGCCAGGGAAGACCTCAGAGCAGAAATGCTTAAGCTGCCCTGGCCGGTTGGCTCAGTGGTAGAGCATTGGCCTAGCGTGCGGAGGACCCGGGTTCGATTCCCGGCCAGGGCACACAGGAGAAGCGCCCATTTGCTTCTCCACCCCTCTGCCGCGCTTTCCTCTCTGTCTCTCTCTTCCTCTCCTGCAGCCAGGGCTCCATTGGAGCAAAGATGGCCCGGGTGCTGGGGATGGCTCTGTGGCCTCTGCCCCAGGTGCTAGAGTGGCTCTGGTCGCAACATGGCGACGCCCAGGAGGGGCAGAGCATCGCCCCCTGGTGGGCGTGCCAGGTGGATCCCGGTCGAGTGCATGCGGGAGTCTGTCTGACTGTCTCTCCCTGTTTCCAGCTTCAGAAAAATGAAAAAAAAAAAAAAAAAAAAAAAAAAAGAAATGCTTAAGCTAAGAAGGGATGGTTGAGTGGGAGTGGTCATGTCTGCTACTTGGAAGTGGTGTGGGGGAAGGGAGGTCTCATTGCCACCCCATTTCGTCTCCTCGAGGTTATTTTTTATATTATTATTATTTTTTTTTAGATTTTATTTATTTTTAGAGAGAGAGAGAGAGAGAGAGGGAGAGAGAGAAGGGGGAAGGAGCAGGAAGCATCAACTCCCATATGTGTCTTGACCAGACAAGCCTGAGGTTTTGAACTGGCGACCTCAGTGTTCCAGGTTGACACTTTACCCACTGCGCCACCACAGGTCAGGCTCCTCGGGGTTGATTTCACTGCCAAGTCACTCCCTTGGTTCAATGCTGGTGACAACTTTTTTATTTTCTTTCTTTCTTCTTTCTTTCTTTCTTTTTTTCTTTCTTTCTCTCTCTCTCTCTCTCTCTCTCCCTCCCTCTCTCCCTCTCTCCTTCCCTCCCTCCCTCCCTCTCTCCCTCTCTCTTTCCCTCCCTCCCTCCCTTCCTTCCTTTCTTTCTTTTTTTATTTTTAGAGAGAAACAGACACAAGAACTTTAATCTGTTCCCATGTGCCCTGACTGGAGATCAAACTGTCAACCTCTGTGCTTCAGGATGATGCTCCAACCAACTGAGCTACCTGGCCAGGGCTTAATTGTTGTTATTTTTAAAATTTATTGATGGATTTTTAGAGAGACAGAGAGAGGGAGAGAGAGGGGAGGGGTAAGGGAAGTCTTCATTGGTTGTTCCACTTAGTTGTGCATTCATTGGTTGCTTGTTGTGTGTGCCCTGACCAGGGATTGAACTCACAACCTTGTTGTTTCAGAATGACACTCTAACCAACTGAGCTAACCAGCCAGGGCCAGCAACAACCTTCTGACCTTTACTGAGGTGCCTCTACCACTCCACCTCCTCACTCTGTCACTGGCAACACCTCCCCAGCTAGGAGATTCTGCTCTAGCTGGTAGTTTCTTTCTCTTCTCTTTTCTTTTCTTTCTTTCTTTCCTTTCTCTTTCTTTTTTTCCTTTCTCTTTCTTTCTCTCTCTTTCTTTCTTTTCTCTCTCTCTCTCTCTCTCTCTTTCTTTCTCCTCTCTCTCGCTCTCTCTTTTTTTTTTGACAGAGAGAGGGAAAGATAGGGACAGACAGACAGGAAGGGAGAGAGATGAGAAGCATTAATTCTTTGTTGTGGTGCCTTAGTTGGTCATTGATTGCTTTCTTATATGTGCCTTGACGGGGGGGGGGGAGGCTACAGCAGAGTGAGTGACCCCTTGCTCAAGCCAGTGACCTTGGGCTCAAGCCAGTGACCTTGGGCTTCAAGCCAGTGGCCTTTGGGCTCAAGCCAGCGACCATGGGATCATGTCTATGATTCCATGCTCAAGCCAGTGACCCCTTGCTCAAGCTGGTGAGCCCATGCTTAAGCCAGTGACCTCGGGGTTTTGAACCTAGGTCCTCCATGTCCCAATCTAACACTCTATACACTGTGACACAGCCTGGTCAGGCTCTTTCTTCCTTTTCTTTTTTTTTTAAATTTAAGTGAAAGGAGGGGAGATAGATTCCTGCATGCACCCCAACCAGGATCTACCCAGTAAACCCTGTCTAGGGCCAAATCTCTGCCCATCTGGGGCCATGCTCATGACAGAGCCATTCTCAAGTGCCCGGGACCAATGTGCTCGAATCAATTGAGCCATGGCTGCGGGAGGAGAAGAGAGATGGAGAGAGAAAGGGGAGCAGTAGGGGAGAAGAAACAGATGGTCACTTCTCCTGTGTGCCCTGACTGGGAATTGAACCTAGGACTTCCACACACCAGGTTGATGCTCTACTACTGAGTCAACCAGCCAGGGCCTGGTAATGGCTTTCACATAGCATTATTTCTCAACATACGAGGTCCCTATACCTACACATACCTGCAGGGATCAAACAAATACAAAATTGACAATGTTGCTGAAGGAAAAATATGACTGACATTCAATTTCAACACTGCCTCAAAAAATAACCGATAGTGAAAGTGAGCCTTCAGAACTTTGTCTGTCTTCCCCAGGATCTCACTTGCACACCCGAACCCCAGTATCACCTGCTCCTTCTGCCCCTCCCACACTTCTTGGACCTGGGGCTCAGCCTGCCATTCTGGACACAGGATCCCAATAGGTACGAATGCTCAGATCTTTCCTCGCTGTCCTGGACTCCTTGGCCCCGCCCATTCCCCTTTCCATGTGCCACCTCATTCTCCACACCTGGCAGTTCCGCCTTGTCCATTCTCTCTCTTTCTGGGGCCTCTGTATTTAGCTAGATCAGTACATGCCCATTTTGCTGTATGAACAACCCAAAAGGCTTCCCGACTGGCCTCTAGCCTGAAGTCCCCTGTGGGTCAGGTCCACCTACCATCCCATGACCCTAGGCCATCTTTTGAGATGCTATTTTCCCTCCTTGCCTTTCACCTATTCATGGCTCACTTTCCAATGGCTCCATGCTGCCTGCTGGAAAGAGTGCCCACTACTCCATCTGGCATTGATGTGCTCCCCAGTCTGGTCCTAGCCTACATTTCCAGGTCTTCCTGGTCTGAGACCTCTACCAAACCTCCACCAAATGATGCGCCTGTCATTTCCCACAGGCACCTTGCATTTTCCAAAGCCTAGGCCTTCATTGACAGCATTTCCCTTTCCAGAATGCCTCCTCTGCTCCCTTCTGCTTTCCTAAATCCTCTTATGCTCCAAGACAGCTCAAACACCACTTTCTCAGCAAACCCTTCCTTGAGTGCTCCTGCTGAAAACAGCATCTCTCCTGTCTGCACCACTGTAGGGGCAGGGAAGGAAACACATCCTGTAAACCCCTGCCAGGCGCTGCATGTTGAAAGCATATGCTGGCTTGTTGAAAGACCGGTCTGGCTTGAATTTAGTTAGCAGGGTGACCTTGGAAAGCCTAAGCTCTCTGTGCTTCAGTGCTTTAGCTTGAAAAACATACAAGTACCTACCCTCTACTCATCCATTTGAATTTTCAGAAACCTAATATGTGCTGGGCTCTGCATTCCTGTGGTTATTTTGAGAAGTAAATGGAATGATGCATGGAAAGTGGCTGGCACATAGGGGTACTCAAGAGATGAACACTTACTAATACTACCACTATCTGGTTCTATTTCTTAGAAGAACAGTCCTCAGATAATCTGTTTAGAGCGGAAGTGCCATATAAAACGGAACCAGAGCTATCTCTGGACCCAAGCAGATTCTAAACAACTGTGAAAACACCATGTAGTTGATTCAAAGTATAGAATATGACTTACTAAAGAAATTGCCCATCAATACTGAATCGGCATCTTCCATCTGCCGAGGGGGACACTTTGGAGCTGGCCGCCTGTGAAGCCAGTAGCCACGGCCACCATCACAGCTGCCTGGCCCGCGCAGGTTCACAATGGATTCAGACAGACAGTAATGAAACAATGAAGCCAAGAACTGGTGGGCCATTAGCTTTAATCCTAGCTTGCACTCGGCGGGCAAGAAATACACACAGTGGGAAAACACTTCCCTTTCCATTCAGGGCTCCCAAAGCCACTGACTTATCCGAGTTTCCTAGAATCAAAGGTTTCTAGATCACCAGCCTTATTCACCTCTGTTCCCATCTCCTTCTCTCTGCACAAACTGGCTTCTCCTTCAGCACTCCGCCATCTTGGCTGCTTTTGCTTTCCTCCACGTGGCCTTTCTCTGCTCTCCTCTCTAATGTTAATCTCAGAAACCAAGAGAGAGCAAGCTCCTGGTCTGCCCCACTTTATAGTGTAGAAATAAAAACCTTTAATCCAATATACAAACAAGGAAGTCTCTGATAAAAAGTCATTTATCTGAGGCATACTGGGATTCTTCATAAGAGTGCACCACTCCTATCATGCAACAATCAAGGGTATGGGGAAAATCTTAGTCTTAAAACTAAGCCTTAGGCTATAATGACTTTGCTGGCTTACAGACTGTCTCCCACACCTAATGCAAACTATAAGCAAGCAAATATATATATATCATATTTACAAACTTATTTGACCAACACTGCCTCTCCTACCTTCATACTGGACTTCTAGGTGCATCGTGCGTAGGATGTTGAGCACGCCGGCCACGATGCTGGGATGTGTGGTTCCAATGATCGACTGGCAAGACAAAAAGGACATGAAAAGCAGCCTTCCAAATAGCTAGGCAGCCAGGCTGGATGGGGAGAGTAAGGGCAGTGGGGAAACACTGGGTTTTGGCTCTTGTGAAGAGGGGCAGAAATGGGCAGCCAAGAGTCAACTGAGATCTGCCAAGGTTGCCACCGAACCCTCTCGCTCAGGAGGTGCTCAGTTGAGGCTAGCCGGTCACCTGCTGGAGGTTTAAGGACGAGATGGCTACCGTGGCTAGGGGGAGGGCGGGCACATGCCAGGGAGAGTGGGAAGATCCTGAATCTTCTCTCCCTAAGAAACCTCATCTAATCAGGGAACCCCTCTTTCCTATGTCTTCACTTTTTACCTGTACATTGATTGGTTCCTGCCCGCTAGCATTAAACATCCTCAAGCTCACCCAGACCGAACAAAATTATCCTTCACCTCTGTCTCCTCATACTATTGTTCTTTTCCCCCTTTACTCCTGAGCTGGGGGAAGCCACTTCTTCGTCCTCTGACAGGCTGCTGCAATTTAATTTTTCCTGCTGTAGGACCGCCCCCTAATCCACCAAAATTTTTCCTGCTGAGATCCTTTTTCAGTTCTTCCTGTACATAATCTCTCTGCTGTATTTGACCCAGACGATCACGTCCTCCTTATTGAATGCCACTCTTTCCCCTTGATTGTCACAGCCCTGTTTTTTCCTGTTTTCCTTTTATGGCTTTCATAGTTCTTTTTCAAAGAGGCAGAGTGCATGTCAAAAGAATAAGGACTTTGTAGTTAGAGTTGGATTTAAATGCCCACTTAGTAAATAACTCTTACTTAGTGTGTGGCCTTGAAAAAGTAAGAAACACTCCCCTAAGGCTCAGTTCCATCATCTTTAAAATGGGGGTAATAATACCTGCATCTGTCAGCTACTGTGAAGACGAAAAGCGACAGTGTAAGCAAGCCCTGAACACAAGCCTGGCACAAAGGAGGCTCTTAATAATGGAAACTGGAAATAACAATGCTAATCAGTCCACTTCGCTGCACCTTCCTCCTCAGTTCATCTCTTAAATGTGGCAGTGTTCCTTCTCTTCTTACTTCCTACATTATACCTGGGATCTTGTTTACTTTCATGGTTTAAGTTATCACCTCTCTGCTCATGAAATTCAAACCGCCATCCTCACCTCGGGTCTCTCTCTGGAGCTTCAGTCTTTTATTTTCTGTCCAATGGGCATCTCCACTAGATGTTCTGAACCGTGAGTCCCCAATTGAGCTAGGCGTCAGAATTACTTGGGGAGCTTAAAAAGAAAAAGCCTTACTAAAGGCCATCAGAGAGCTGTCAGAGTCTATGGGAGAGAGGCTCCGGATTAAGTATCTTTTAAACAAATGATCTATTTATATCTTCTGTAACCAGCTTGGCCTTCTCCTCATGGGCACTTGGGAGCCACAAAAGCTCATCAAGTTTCATCAAGTCAAAATTGAACTCTTTCCAAATCAAATAGGTTTTCCCACTCCCTCAGTGGCACACAGCTCACCCTGCTAAGGTCGAAGCTATATGTCATCTTTGATTCTGTTCCTTTTACTGCCCCAAGTCCAATGCATTCTGCCTCCAAAATGTCTGTCCTACCTAGTCACCTGTATTCCTACTGCCACTGTTCAGGACTTATCATATCTTTGGTCTCTCTCTCCTTTTTTTTTTTTTTTGTATTTTTCTGAAGTGAGAAGCGGGGAGGCAGACAGACAGACACTGCCATGAGCCTGGCCGGGATCCACCTGGCATGCCCACCAGGGGGCGATGCTCTGCCCATCTGGGGCGTTGCTCTGTTGCACCCAAAACCCTTCTAGTGCCTGAGGCAGAGGCCAGGGAGCCATCCTCAGCACTGTGGCCAACTTTGCTCCAGTGGAGCCTTGGCTGCGGGAAGGGAAGAGAGAGAGAGAAAGGAGAGGGGGAAAGATGTAAAGCAGATGGGTGCTTCTCCTGTGTGCCCTGACTGGGAATCAAACCCGGGACATCTACACGCCAGGCTGATGCTCTACCGCTGAGCCAGTAGGCCAGGGCTTCTTTGGTCTCTTAATTGTCACCCTTCTCCAGACCATCCTGGAGCTGTTTTGAGAGCTTGTGATGATGGTTCATCTCAAAACCATCCTTTGAGTCTCTAATTCCCTCCATATATATATATATATATATATATATATATATATATATATATATATATTTTTTTTTTTTTTTTTTTTTTTTACAGAGGCAGAGATAGACAGGGACAGACAGACAGGAACAGAGAGAGATGAGAAGCATCAATCATCAGTTTCTCGTTGTGCGTTGCGACTTCTTAGTTGTTCATTGATTGCTTTCTCACATGTGCCTTGACCGTGGGCCTTCAGCAGACCGAGTAACCCCTTGCTGGAGCCAGCGACCTTGGGTCCAAGCTGGCGAGCTCTTTGCTCAAGCCAGATGAGCCCGCGCGGGACCTCGGAGTCTCGAACCTGGGTACTTCCGCATCCCAGTCCGACGCTCTATCCACTGCGCCACCGCCTGGTCAGGCCCTCCATATATTTTTTAACAGTCTTTTTTTTTTCTATTATTGATTTTTATTTTGAGAGAGAGAGAGAGAGAGAGAGAGAGAGAGAGAGAGAGAGAAACATCAACTTGTTCTGCTCATTCATATCAACACTGATGCTTGTATATGCCCTGACCAGGGATTGAACTCGCAACCTTGGCATGCAAGATGATGCTCTAATCAACTGAGCTATCTGACCAGGGCCTCTAATTCCCTCCTTACAAGGCACGGTGTTTTCCTATGGTCACCATGCCCCAAATAGGACTTTGCTTACATTCCAGGGCACTGTCCAAGAGGAAGGCAGAAGCCAAGAAAAAAAGGTTTCCCAAGCAATGGAGGTCTGGTCTCTTCACTTACACACTCTACAAATGCATCACGATTCTTTCCCTATCAAATTGACTCCTTTAATCTTTTCTCCAGTCCTTTCATCATTCTTGTTCTTTTTCTCAAACACTTTTAAGTCTGTCAACATCTTTCTGATCCTTAAGTAAACAGGACAAATCACTCTGATGGGAGACATGAACTCTTTGCCCTGCCTTGGCCTTCTAGAAGTAACGTTGATTGAACAGCCGACGTGCAGTGGGAGGCTGAGCTCTGTTTCTCATGCCTGCATGGAGTGCAGCTGCGGAGGGTAATTGTAAGATTACTGTGGGGACCAGAACCACAGCAGCATGCAGCCTGGGCTCACCTGGGCAGTCCTGAGCGTCTGCAGGGACAGCTGCTGTGCTTTCGGGGATGCAGAGGGCAGTAAAGCTATTAGACCTTTGTATACTTGATTCTGGTACTTGGGATTACCATGGACCAAAGAATCGAACAGAACCTGAATTTCCTCCTGGGTCTTTTCTGACTTAGACTTTGCCAAAAATTCTGCTATGGATCGTACACCTGAGCAAAGGAGAGAGGAAATGCTAAATTGGAAGGGATTTATGAAAACAATCCTCACTCAAGATTACATAACATGAGGTAATAGGATTAAGATGTATTTAACCAAGCAAATCAATCAGAAGCTGAAGTTTAGTCTCATGTTGCTTCATTGTCTTGTTCACCTCTGGCTATGTGGCTGAAGAATTTTGTTTCAGCATAGGCATCCCGGCTTATCAAGATGTTTTAAAGTTTAAAATGGCTCTGCAAAATGCATAAATAAAAAAACATGCCTTTTTTTATTGCTATGTGGTAACACATGCATAGTACACAGCAGTTTACAAAATGTTTTGACAAATACCAAATCATTTAATCTCAGAAACTATACTGAGAGGGAGGTGTTAGTCCCATTTTATGGGTAAATATACCGAGGCTCAGAGAGGCTGTGGGGGACACACAGAGAGCCACGACTAAAGTGCAATGAAGGACATGCTTTGAAAAAGGGATGCGTAGGCGATGGCATCTCCTTCATGTGCCTCAGTCAGAGCACTTGCTAGATGACACTGAAAATCCGGGATTACGGACCTTTCTCACCACCTGTAAGCTCTTTGAGGACAGGGACTGTACGTTACTCCCAGCACCTTAGCATATACCTAACATCGCATTCAATGATTTTATTTCAGTTTTATTTCTAGAGTTATTCATAACTCAATTTCACAAAGGATTTTAGACAATGGCTCAATAAATCTTTGTTGAAAGGATATATTTAAAATAGAAAAACTATTTCCAAAACCACAACAGAAAGATTTGAGCAAATGATGAATCAGGAACACCATAAATCTCGATTTGCTGGTGGTGACGTGGATGGGAGCTGAGCCCACTGGACAAAGTTCTTCCAGTGCAGCCAGTTCCGTGACAGTTTCCTGCAGTGGGGCTGGTGCCGCCCCCGCTTCACCCAGGCCCCGAGGGAGACCTGGGAATTCACCATTGTCGTACACAGTACCCACCGTAGCTCTCACAGATGAGCTCCTTGTACTTCCTGCCAGAGTTCGCAATAACCTGAAGTAGCTTGATGGATTGCTTCTTGTCCTCTTCTTTGATCCTCTCTAGCCCAAGTATTTCCAAGAGTGTTAGGACACCTCCAACCTCAAGAAATTCTCTAAGGTACCGATTACTGTCCAGAGGGATAGAAAAGTAGAGATAAGACACTTGTCAAGTTTCTTGGCACTAAGTTTTCTAAGTGATCTCAAGGTCCTTTCTTCACATACTTAACCCTCCCCAGGGAGTGTGGGTAAAGTGACTCAATAGTTGGGAAATTCTTCCCTTTGCATTCAGCAGGAAATGTAAAAGTTCAACACAACGAACATTTCTTGTGTTTGGTTTTCTAGCATCTGTTCTTCTTGTAATAGCACCTCAACTGTCCCTTGGGGAATCACCCCTCCACCACTCATAAGACATGTGGTTTTGGTAGGGTAAGCAGGTGACAGTGTATGTCATTCTTCTGACTGCAGTCATTGATTTGGGGACAGGTGTGTGACCTAAGTTGATCTGTTGAGGCTCAAAACCCAAGACTTTCTTGGCACCCCTTGGGAAAGAGAGGCTCTTTTTTTGGTATGGTTGAGCTATAAGGATGTATCTCTGGAGCTTCTGGGGATCACAGCACAGTAAGGTCTATCGATACAGAAGGGAACAGGGCTGAGAAATGGAGAAAAAAAGAGGGAGAGACCAAGTACCAATGACATATTTTAAGCCCCTGGATCTAGTCAGACCTGAAATACGGATTTCTATTCTCTGGGCTTTTCAGTTAAGTGAGGTAATAACCCCCCGCCCCTTTTCCTGGTCCAGTATGAGTTGATTTTCTGTATTTCACCACCAAGAGGATGCTGACTAGTAGAGGGTCAATGGAGAACATGGGAGGAAGGAGCAACTAGAATAGGACCACATCTGACACTACCTGTGGGCTCATCCTGGGGGCTACTAGGTACCCACAGATAAATAGAAGCCCTGGTCCCATGTAGTGAGAATGCCATGGACACTACGAGCCCAATATGCATCTGAGAACCAGAATCTCTCCAGAATAGAACTCACCTGCTTACAGCTGATAAGAAGATGCCAATGGACCTTAAAAGCTTCTCTAAGCATGAGCCAGTCATATAGCTGTATGACAAGTTAAAGAGTGAATTTCAGGGCAGTTTTCCACATAGAAACCAGATCCTGTGTCTGAACCTGGTACCACCAATGCACCCAGAATGACCAAGAGCCGAATTGAGCCCTTTATCTGAGAAGGGCCATTAGGTTGAAGGAGAAGGGCCACCACACTTGGTAGGGGGAGGGGGATGCTGGCAGGCATGTTCGTGGTTCTCCTGGCTTTCTAGAGAGCAGGTGCATGGCAAAAGCAGCTGGTCAATTTTCCAAGCCTTTCTGTGCCATGACCTTGGGTCTCAGCATAGTGCATTACTTTGCACCTCATTCTTAGACTTCTCTAAAAATAATCAGCTTCATCATTAATTCTCAATTTTGTACTTGCTCAAAGCTTTACACTGGAGGTCACTATCTTTATGAAGAATTGCATGTCTTCCTAATAAGAACAACAAGGAGATAGCAAAAAATTAAACTCTGATTTAAAACACCTCAGTATTTAATGTTATTTTTAATGTGAGCCTTTGCAAAAAGCTTCATTGTAATAAAGCACTCAGAGCACGCATCAGCTCGGATACAAGGTATGAAATCAAGCCGCAACAGCAAAGAAACCAGTCAACAATTACTAGGCTCATAACACATCACAGGCTCTTAGAACACTTAAGAAATTAGCTGAAATTATTGCAGCTCATGGAGGATGACTGAGAGCTTCCAAGACTGATAAAGGCTAATGTAATGGGTTGGAGGTAATGGTGCTTTGTTGGGGGGGGAGGGTGCATGTGGCAAATTATCTCTGCTGCACCCTGGTTCCCAGGATGCCAATGAAGTAGAGACAGATTGGCTCATTAGGAAAGGCTCTTTACTGCAAAAAGTGTTTGCTCTGAAGCCAGGCTCCTCTGCCTGTTGCCACTCTAGCTGGGGGCCTGGCTGTCAGCCCACATGGTAGTCTATTCCTCCACCCTGCTCCCCCAAACCCCGCCCCTATTCCTGCCCTCTTTCCTTCAGTTATCAGCTAGGCTGACCAACTTTCACCACCTTCCTTTTCCTCTGTCCTAGGCTAGTCCTATTTTCATAGCCCCTCCCTTATATGTGTTTTTGGTCCATTATTTCAGCAATTAGTTCCAGAAGTCTGCCACAGTATCAGCGGTAGCAAAGCATTTATTGTATGCCAGGCACTGTGCTAACTACTTTGCTTGCGTTGTCTCATTTAATGCTCACCACACCCTGCAGTGGGTGCTATTAGTATTTCCATTCACTTTGTGAGGAAACCATCTCAGACAGATTAATGACCTGTCCAAGGTCCCACTGTTAACTGATGGAACCAGGATATGAACCTAAGCAGTTGAACTCAGAGTCTGAATTCTTACTGCCAGATCATCTTGCCCGTAGCCAGTGGAGGGAGTGGAGCTATTTATGCAGAGCATCTCCTTATATGGTGTTGGAGTTGCAGCTGAGGACCTGCACTGTGCACGGGGTGGGAGACCCTGAAGTAGAATGGGTGGCATGTGGGCTTTGGGCCAGACAGAACCGTCAAACCTTACCTCTTCCAATTTTTCTTGTAAATTACATTTTAAAGGCTCATCTTTCTTCCTCTTCTCCTCCTCCTCCTTCTTTTTCTGAACTGAGAAGCGGGGAGGCAGAAAGACAGATGCCCTGCATGTGCCCGATTGGGATTCACCCGGCATGCCCACCAGGGGGCGATGCTCAGCCCATCTGAGGCATTGCTCCGTTGCGCCAGAGCCATTATAGCGCCTGAGACGGAGGCCATGGAGCCATCCTCAGTGCCTGGGCCTACTTTGCTCCAATAGAGCCTTGGCTGTGGGATGGGAAGAGAGAGATAGAGAGGAAGGAGAGGGGGAAGGGTGAAGAAGCAGATGGGCGCTTCTTCTGTGTGCGCTGGCCGAGAATCAAATCCAGGACATCCACACGCTGCGCTGACGCTCTGCCACTGAGCCAACTGGCCAGGGCCGAAGGCTCATCTTTCTTATCTATGAAATGGGATAACATCAATCACTTATTGGGCTTGGTGTTAGGCTCAAGTGGGACATCTGTACAGTACATAACTCAATGCCTAGAAAAAGACTCAATAAATGGTAACTAGTAATTTTGTCATTATAATATACAAATTCTTAGTTTCACTCAGATATTCTTGAAGTTCAAGGTTAAAAAAAGGGGTTTGAGGCTTATGTGGGATTAGGTGGTAGTTAATTGTGTAAAACATAATGACGTTATATTGATTTGTTTTTCTTAAAAATCCACTGTAACTGGAGGGCTGGGGAGGAGAAGTAGGGTCACTGATTCAAAATACTATGGTCTATTTTCTCTGTGGTATGACAAGGTCACAAAAAGTTAGGAAGCCATGTATAATTTCATGTGTAGAAACTGAATGTACATCTGTGTATTAAAAGTGTGGCTCATTCAGTTGTTCATTAAGCACTCTGTTGGCACTTAGGGTGTGTGATGACTGAGAAGAAAGAACTGGTCTGAATACAGAATTTTTGGGAACACCGTCATTTAGGGGTGGGTGGGAAAATCCTGCAACAGTGACTGAGAAACAGAAGTGGATAAAGGTAGAGGAGAGAGGAGTGTAGGAAAGGGCTGTGGTCAGGCAGGGTTGGGGCCAGGCCCTCAGTGTAAAATGTAAGGGGGCACCAGAAGACTCAGTAATCAACTCCTATTTCAATACATTATTAAAAAATAAAAATTAATATGAAAATCCATGATAAAATATTTATATCAAGGTGTTAAAAACAGTCTGTGACCTGCACAGGTCCGATTCAGCCTCACTCTCCCCATTCTGTGGTCAAATGGAAAACATCAAGTAGATAAGGAGGAAAAAGAGTACTCTAGATTTGGTGTCAAAGAGGTTGCTGATAACCTTGGTGAGGTTAGTGTCGTGAGTTGTGGGGACAAAGCCAGATTACAGGTACTGATGTTTCTCAAAGCACCACCTGTGAACCACCGCATCAGAGTCACCCAGAATGCTCATGAGAAATAAGGAGCCCAGGGATCCTCCCTGATTCTGCTACATCGGGACCTTGGGGTGGCGGTAGGGGGACACACTGGCAATCTGCATTTCCAACCTCTTTCATGGACACTAATATCTGAGAGCATTGTGGTCAACCTAGTGATTATTTGCTCAGTGGTATTCCCTTTGGCTTGTGTTCCAGGCCTAAGTCTGATTAATAATCTCATTAGTGACTTAACTGTAAGAAAAAAAGAGCTGTGTTTACTGAAGCCTTCAGTTCTGTGTAGCTGCAGACTCTCTGGCTCACTCTTTCCTTTAGTTAGCAAACATATATTAAGACCCACTGTGTGCCAGACAGTGTGCTAGGTGTTAGAAACAGAGATGTGTAGAGCAGATGCAATTCCGGCCCTCACTGGGTTTATAGTCCAGCGAGGGGAAGAGAGATTAAGAATATAATAAAATAATGGCATGACTACTGAGATAGAAGAAGTGCTATGAGGATACATAGCAGGGAACCCAAGTTAGTCTGGGCTCTGGAAAAAGGACTTCCTGAGAAAGTGATGTTTAAATTGAGACCCGAATAATGGAGTAGAAATCAGTCAAATAAAGGAGGGAGTTTAGAGATGGGGGGAAGGTCCAGGAAAGGAGAAAAATGTATCTAAGAAAAGGGTCTGAGATGAATCCATAGAGTGTTATGGGCGCACAGAGGAGGAATATGTTCAAATCTACCCAGAACTCAGACTATAACCTTGGTGGTGACAAATCTATCTTCAGCTCCAATCTATCTGTAGGGCTCCTGAGCACAGGCACCTCAAACTCAACATGTCCCAAACCAAACTTATCTGCCCCCCAAACTTGCTCCTCTACATGTATCCTCTTCTCACTGAATGGCACCCCAATTACTTAGTTTCCCCTAAGCTAGAAATATGAGCCTCATCCTGGATGATCTAAATGGAGATGGTCATTGTATAAATGGGTATGGAGCTCAGATTCCAGAGAGAACTGTGTGCAGGGTACACATTTGAGAGTCCTTAAACTGGAATGGTGTTGACATCATGACAATGGATTAGATCACTCGGAGAATCTGAGAGTGAGCAGAAGAGAGGGAGGTGGAAGAGGGAGGTGGAAGTGGGAGGTGGATGGAGTCCCAAGAAGTGCCAACATTTAAGGGATGGCTGAAGAAGAAATGGAATGAACAGAAAGGAAGGAGAAAACCAAGAGAATTGGTATCACAGAAGCCAAGGGAAGAGTGTTTTGAGAAGTGGGAATGGCTGATAGACAAATGCCATGGAGAGGTCATATATAAAGACTGAGAATGTCCTGATCAGACAGTGGTGCAGTGAATAGAGCATCGACTGGATTGCGGAGGACCCAGGTTCGAAACCCCGAGGTTGCCAGCTTGAGCATGGCTCATCTGGTTTGAGCAAAGCTCACCAGCTTGGACTCAAGGTCGCTGGCTCCAGCAAGGGGTTACTCGGTCTGCTGTAGCCCCACGGTCAAGGCACATATGAGAAAGCAATCAATGAACAACTAAAGTGCCGCAATGAAAAACTGATGATTGATGCTTCTCATCTCTCTCCGTTCCTGTCTGTGTGTCCCTATCTATCCCTCTCTCTGACTCTCTCTGTCTCTGTAAAAAAAAAAAAAAAAAAAAAAAAAGACTGAGAATGTAGTCACTGGGTTTGCAACAACAGATAATCATTGGTAACTCTGGCCTGACCAGGTGGTGGCGCAAAGGATAGAGCGTCGGACTGGGATGCTGAGGACCCAGGTTCGAGACCCCGAGGTCGCCAGCTTGAGCGCGGGCTCATCTGGTTTGAGGAAAAGCCCACCAGCTTGGACCCAAGGTCGCTGGCTCCAGCAAGGGGTTACTCGGTCTGCTGAAGGCCCGCGGTCAAGGCACATATGAGAAAGCAATCAATGAACAACTAAGGTGTTGCAATGCGCAATGAAAAACTAATGATTGATGCTTCTCATCTCTCTCCGTTCCTGTCTGTCTGTCCCTGTCTATCCCTCTCTCTGACTCACTCTCTGTCTCTGTAAAACAAACAATCATTGGTAACTCTGGCAAGTCCTAGTGGAGTGGAGGGGACAGAAGTCAGACCGCAGTGGGTGGAAGAGAAAAGAGAGGTGAAGAAGTGGACATAGAGACCAATAACCTTTTCTAGAAGCTTCATGAAGTACAAGAGCTGGAGAAACATAGTTTGAGATAGGGATTTAATAAGGTAGAAGAGATCTGAGCAGATATAAACACTGATGAAAAAAGATGGTAATGAAGCAAAGTTGAGGCACAGGAGAGTAAGAATAACGTCTCTAAGGACACGGGAGGGGATTCAAGGGTAATACCAACAGAGGATTCGTTCTAGACAGAAGGAATACCAACCTCAACTCTGATGGGCACAAAAAAGGTTAGGACTGAGAACGAGGATATATTTACCATTTGGAAAGGCGAGAAGTTGAGGGAGTTCTTAACTCTGGGATAATATTTTGACCACCGTATGTTCTGTTCTAAAATCTTAGAATGGAGAGAAGAGTTCCCTCAATGATCTCTCCTTTTTTCTTTTGAAGATGGCCTGTTTTCCCCCTTGTTCAGCAAAGGATACGTGAGTCTCAGCCAGGTGGTCAAGCGTGCCAGGAACAAGCTGGCCCCCTGAGAAAACTCCTGCTCTAGTTCAGGGGCAGTCTTGCCTTGGTTGGTTTTAATGAAATTGTTGAGGATGTTACTCCTGGTGGCTTTTCCAGCATTGTCCCAATCCTGTAAAAAACTCAAAAGCCGGCTAATTGCTGCCTGCTCCTTTATAGAAGTCATGATCAATCAATCCTGAAGTTGGCTGCAGAGGGAAGGAAAACAGCCAGGTTACCAAAATGTTAAGAACCATTCAAGTCCTGTGGGTTACTCGAGGGATTTTGCTTTTCTAGCAATCAACTGGAAGCAGGGAGCCACTGTTACCCAAATGGATATGGTGACATTCAAAATATACCTCTATGACTGGTCACTTGCTACTCGAACAGGGAAGATCCAGTTGTGTTGTAATGGAATATTAAGAATATCAAGGTAGGCCTGACTGGGCGGTGGCGCAGTGGATAGAGCATCAGACTGGGATGCGGAAGACCCAGGTTTGAGACCTCGAGGTCGCCAGCTTGAGTGCGGGCTCATCTGGTTTGAGCAAAAGATCACCAGCTTGAGCCCAAGGTTGCTGGCTCGAGCAAGGGGTTACTCAGTCTGCTGAAGGCCCGCGGTCAAGGCACATATGAGAAAGCAATCAATGAACAATTAAGGTGTTGCAATGCGCAACGAAAAACTAATGATTGATGTTTCTCATCTCTCCGTTCCTGTCTGTCTGTCCCTGTTTATCCCTCTCTCTGACTATCTGTCTCTGTAAAAAAAAAAAAAAAAAAAAAAAGAATATCAAGGTAGGAAATGTTTGCCTCAAGTTTAAGGGCTAAAACTTCAGCCCTTTGGCTTCTCTGCTGATGCTAGCAACTAAGAGGACCACAGGCTCCAGCCAAGATGAAGACACTTGCTAAATACCTGTGCCTCTCTCCCCCCTCACTTCACACAGGCTCAGAGATTTGGGGTCTTTAAAAAAATTATTTATTTACTTTATTTTTATTTATTATTTATTTATTTTGGGGGGTATTTTTCTGAAGTGAGAATCAGGGAAGCAGAGAGATGACAGACTCCCACATGTGCCTGACTGGAATTCACCCGGCATGCCCATCAAGGGGGCGATGCTCTGCCCATCTGGGAGGTTTCTCCGTTGCAACCAATGCCATTCTAGCACCTGGGGCAGAGGCCACAGAGCCATCCTCCGTGCCTGGGCCAACTTTGCACCAATGGAGCCTTGTCTGCGGGAGGGGAAGAGAGAGATAGAGAGAAAGGAGAGGGGGAAGGGTGGAGAAGCAGATGGGGGCTTCTCCTGTGTGCCCTGGCCGGGAATTGAACCCAGGACTTCTACATGCTGGGCCGATGCTCTACCACTGAGCCAACCGACCATGCTTATTTTTAATTTTTTAATTTATTGATTTTAGAGAAAGAGAAGGAAGGGAGAAAGAGAGAAATATGGATTTGTTGTTCCACTTATTTATGAATTCATTGGTTGATTATTATTTTTTTTTTTTACAGAGACAGAGAGAGAGTCAGAGAGAGCGATAGACAGGGACAGACAGACAAGAATGGAGAGATGAGAAGCATCAATCATTAGTTTTTCGTTGCGCATTGCAACACCTTAGTTGTTCATTGCTTGCTTTTTCATATGTGCCTTGACCGTGGGCCTTCAGCAGACCGAGTAACCCCTTGCTCGAGCCAGCGAACTTGGGTCCAAGTTGGTGAGCTTTTGCTCAAACCAAATGAGCCCGTGCTCAAGCTGCGACCTCGGGGTCTCGAACCTGGGTCCTCGGCATCCCAGTCTGATGCTCTATCCATTGCGCCACCACTTGGTCAGGCCATTGGTTGATTCTTGTATGTGCTCTGACGAGAATCAAACCTGCAACCTTTGCGTATCAGGATGCTGCTCTAACCATTTGAGCTACCTGGCTGGCGCTTGGGGTCTTTAGAGACCTGGCCCTCTCTTATGCCAATAAGCCAAGGTAAAGTACTCCTTAGTCTTGTACCTTGGGCTTTTGTACTAACTCTCTTAAAAACAACTTAAAAGAAAAAAGTTAGTGGGAAGAAAAAGTTTCCATTCCATAGTTGGATTAATGGGCTGTGGTTTGTAGGAGCCTGTGTCCTTGGGAGAGTGTTTTCGGTGGGGGGAGGGAAGGTTTAAAATAAACCCGTTTTCCAAAAATAGTTGTGATTGAAAGTGTTATTATCCATAACAAATGTTAGTGCTGATGGGAGAGAGGCATGTGTGATTCTTTTGTCTAACAGACAAGTGAAAGTCATATTTCACATTATCATGGGGTTTTCTGTGATTTACAGAATATTTGTGAAACATTACTTGCAGTGGCCATGATTGATATGGAGAGAACAGCTTGTGTGTAGGGGAGATGTGTATTTCACGAAGACGGGTTCAACATGAAATTTACAGTCCCATAAAGTGCTTCTACATCTTTGCCAGAGATCTAGTTAAAAGGACTTTACAGTCTGAAACATCCTAAAATTGATTCTAAATTAACGTTTCCTCACATGTATTTGAGATATTGATGGGGCCCAGCTATCAGAATTTTATTAGGAAGCAATAATCTGAAGCATGCTGAGACAGACATACATACACACCAACCTCCTCTGCTCCCCAGAGGACACTGGATGTGTGCTTCTAGGAAGGGCACAACACAGCCTCTGGGATAGACAACCACGAAATCCTGTCAGCCTGAACAGCCAGATGAGTAACTGTGCATCAACCTAAACACAAAAATGGCCAAAACCCTTCATGGGATCATGCATCAATCACTGTGAATAATACTACAGCTCAAAGTCTGAGAATAACTCTCCGAGCCCGTGGCCATCTTCAACAGCCTAACTGGCCTCAAGAAGATGGGGATGAGTGACTGTTCTGGACCCCAGGGAGGAGGGGTTGACATACCACCATCAGCTTAATCAGGCAGAAAAGCACCCCGTGCCCCTGCCCTGCTGTGGATGGACCCATTCTAGGATCAAAACTCAAAGTGCTATTGGGGATGCACACAGCAATTCTAGGACACCAAGGGTAGGAAACTTTCAGCTGGATATTTCATATTAGGGCCATTCGAGGTTTCCTTGGACCTGTCTTCCCCTTCTTCTTTTTTCAAACAGAAAAGAAAACCAACAAATGGCAGCATTGAAGGTCACAGTGACACAGCTCTAAGTCAGTGACTATGTGGTGAAGACCCACCATGTGGCACAGAGAGGTGCTATGGGAGATGCGGAGGTGGACACGGCGCTGCCAGGGCCCTAGAGGAACCCAGCTCTGGTGCTAGAGTGGAAGAACATGAGATCTGATCCAGGCCGGGCTCAAGGTCCAGCTTTCT
Organism: Saccopteryx bilineata; assembly: GCF_036850765.1. NCBI lineage: Eukaryota > Metazoa > Chordata > Mammalia > Chiroptera > Emballonuridae > Saccopteryx > Saccopteryx bilineata. The sequence continues at coordinate 257,544,891 of NC_089492.1, forward strand.
ACTTGCTATTCAGTGAAAGATCAATAGTACCTGCCACATCCCTTGACATCCTCCGGTCTCATTCTAGAGGCAGCCACTTTCAATTCTTTTGGTTATTTCTTCTGGTGTTTACCTGTACATTTCCAAATAATGAGTTTATACTACTTGCTATGAGGGGAATTGTGTCCCCTTCGCCCCCTAACCCCCAGTACCTCAGAATGTGAATGTATTTCGAGCTAGGGTCTTTAAAGAGGTAATTAGGTTAAAATGAGGTCATTAGGGTGGACCCTAATCTTATATAATTTGTGTCCTTATGAAAGATTAGGGCACAGACACATACAGAGGGAAGACCAGATGAAGACAACAGGAGTCAGCCACCTATAAGCCAAGGAGGGCAGCCACAGAAGAAACCAACCGTAACACCTTATGTCCAGCACCTTGATCCGAGCTTCCAGAACTGTGAGATAAGTGTCTATTGTTTAAGCCACCCAGTCTGAGGTACTTTGTTACGGGAGCCCTAGCAAAACAAACCAGTACATTACTATTATTTGACTTACCAAGGTTAGACAATAGGTATATTCTGGCAGTTGAGGAATTAGCTCTCTTGCATCACTCATACCCCTATTTCTACCACCTTATCCTCACAATACTATAGTTTTCAACAATTTATAGTTAAATGAATAGTTAAGTGTTTGTAGGGTCCTGGCTGGGTTGCTCAGTGGATAGTGTTGTTCAGACATGTTGAAGTCATAGGTGGGTTTGATCCCCAGTCAGGGCACATATGAGAAGCAACCAATGAGTTCACAGCCAAGTGGAACAATGAGTTGATGATTTTCTCTCTCTCCCTTCCCCTCTTCCTCTCTCTCTCTTTCAAATCAATGAAAAAACAAGTTAGTGTTTACATTATTGGCCAAGTAAATAAAGATTGTGTACTCAAGCTGTAACCTATCACTTTTCTTTCTCTCATAAATTGGTTTTACCTGGAGTTAATTTCTTTTTCTAATTATTTAGTATTCTAAACACCTCAGGCACTAAAAATAGCTCAGTTGTGAGCATGGCTCCAAATGGGCAGAGCTTTGACCCCAGACGGGTGTTGCTGGGTGGATTCTAGTCAGGGCGCATGTGGGAGTTTGTCTCTCTACCTCTCCTTCTCTCACTTGGAAAAAGATGAAGAAGAAAAAAAAAATCAGCTTCCCTGGGATTGAGCCTCCCCAGTATCACTGCTGAGAAGTCTGACTTCATTCTGTTCCTGTGCCTTTGCCTATCTATGGCTTGTTTTTTCACTCTTGATGCTTTTAAAACCTCTATTGAAATTGTATGATAGGCCTTGGTGCAGGGCTTTTCATTTATTATACTAGGCTTTTGGTGGACTTGTTGGAGCATGGACTTTTTTTTTTTTAACTTTTACATTGATTTGAGGTGGGGGGAAGTGAGAGAGGGAGAGAATTGTCGTGTGTGCCCTAACTGGGAATGGAATCTGTGACCTCGGTAAACCAGGATGGTGCCCTATCCACTGGGCAATCTGGCCAAGACCCCTTGGTGGGCTCTTTTTGATCAGGTGCTGTGACTTTCAGTTTTTAGAAATTTATCAGTTAACAATTAGTCTTTTCACTGAGGAACTCATAAATGTCAGTCAGTGTAGGTTTTTGGGTTTTTTTTATTTTTTATTTTTTTATTTTTTTTATTTTTTCATTTTTCTGAAGCTGGAAACAGGGAGAGACAGTCAGACAGACTCCCGCATGCGCCCGACCGGGATCCACCCCGCACGCCCACCAGGGGGCGATGTTCTGCCCATCCTGGGCGTCGCCATGTTGCGACCAGAGCCACTCTAGCACCTGAGGCAGAGGCCACAGAGCCATCCCCAGCGCCCGGGCCATCTTTGCTCCAATGGAGCCTTGGCTGCGGGAGGGGAAGAGAGAGACAGAGAGGAAAGTGCGCTGGAGGGGTGGAGAAGCAAATGGGCGCTTCTCCTATGTGCCCTGGCCGGGAATCGAACTCGGGTCCTCCGCACGCTAGGCTTTTTTTTTTTAATGTAAGGTTTGTTTGTTTTTTCCTTCTGGGGTCCTCAGAGCTTCCAGAGATGCTTTTTCTATTTTCCCAGGGAGGGTGAGAAGGTAGGGTTGATAAATACCTGGCCACTGGCACCGGGGGGGGGGGGTAGGGCCTGTGTGCAGCCTTCCCTCCATCGCTCAGTTTTCCACCCTATATCTCATCCCTGCCCTTAAAACTATGCCTGAGGTCCCTGAATATGGACAGGCCTCCAGAGTTCCTTTTCCTTTCTCCTTATGCAGCAAGAGAGTTTACAGTAGTTGTTTGGCTGTTGAGAAAGTTCTAGGCTGGGGGCAAAGTGCTCTCCACACAGACTTTAGCCAGTCCCCATGTTTGGCTCCATACCTCATTTCTGACTTCTGTGGCAACTCGTGCTTCCAAATAGTAAGCCTCTTGGAGGTTAAACTGGGTGAACTGACTAGCTTCTGGTTGGTAATCAACCCTGCTGGCAGTTTGTCCATCCTTCCTCCCTCCTTTCCTTCGTAAGGCAATCTCCATGCTCTGGGATGACACTCCAACCAACTGAGCCATCTGGCCAGGACATTTTTATTAATTTTTAGAGAGACAGAGAGAGGAAGGGAGGGAGAGGGGAGGGGGAAGGGAAGCATTTGTTGTTCTACTCAGTAGTGCTTTTTCTGTTGTTGTTGTTGTTGCTTCCTGTGTGTGCCCTGACCGGAGACTGAATCCGCAACCTTATTGTTTGGGGACCATGCTCTTAACTGACGGAGCTAACTTGCCAGGGCCAGTTTATCTTTTATTTTTTTTATTTATTTTTATTTTTTTCTTTTCTTTGTATTTTTCTGAAGCTGGAAATAGGGAGGCAGTCAGACAGACTCCCGCATGCGCCCAACTGGGATCCACCCCGCACGCCCACCAGGGGGCAATGCTCTGCCCATCTTGGGGCGTCGCTCTGTTGCGACCAGAGCCATTCCAGCGCCTGAGGCAGAGGCCACAGAGCCATCCTCAGCACCCTGGCCATCTTTGCTCCAATGGAGCCTTGGCTGCAGGAGGGGAAGAGAGAGACAGAGAGGAAGGAGAGGGGGAGGGGTGGAGAAGCAGATGGGCGCTTCTCCTGTGTGCCCTGGCCAGGAATCGAACCTGAGACTCCTGCATGCCAGGCCGATGCTCTACCACTGAGCCAACCGGCCAGGGCCTCTTTTTATTTTTTAAAGTGAGAGGAGGTGAGTTAATAAGACACTCCTGCATGCGCCCAGACCAGGATCTAATGGGCAACCCAACTCTGTCTGGGGCCAATGCTCACAAAGGAGCCATCCTCAGCACCTGAGGCCATGCTCGAAACAATCAAGCCGGCAGGAGGGTAGAGGGAGAGAAGGGAGAGATGGTAAGGGAGAGAAGCAGATGGTTGCTTCTCCTATGTGCCCTGACCAGGAATCAAACACGGAACGTCCATATGCTGGGCGGCCACTCTATCCACTGAGCCACCAGCCAAGGTTCTGTTTGTCATTTTTAAAAATTAATTAATTAATTAATTTTTACAGAGACAGAGAGTCAGAGAGAGGGATAGACAGGGACAGACAGACAGGAACGGAGAGATGAGAAGCATCAATCATCAGTTTTTCGTTGAGCCTTGCGACACCTTAGTTGTTCATTGATTGCTTTCTCATATATGCCTTGACCATGAGCCTTCAGCAGACCGAGTGACCCCTTGCTGGAGCCAGCGACCTTGGGTCCAAGCTGGTGAGCTTTGCTCAAACCAGATGAGCCCTCGCTCAAGCTGGCGACCTCGGGGTCTCGAACCTGGGTCCTCCACATCCCAGTTTGACGCTCTATCCACTGTGCCACCACCTGGTCAGGCTGTTCGTCATTTTTTAGAATGCTTCAAGCCAGATAACATTCTGTCACCTCTCTTCTACCGTCCAAATACTTGTTGAACTTTCATCTGCTCTTGCCTTGCTACCTTCTCTGAACTTTAGTGACTTAATGTATTTTTATATTTATTTAGTGTTAGGTCAGTGAGGTTTTGAGAGGTTGGGGACATAAAAGGTAGCAGTCATGTTCAATCAGGACTGTCCAGTCCCTTATTATTTATCTCAACTGTTCTTCAAAGTAAGATTTTATGAGAACTGAAAAAAAAAATCATTAAATACAATTTTAAAAGGAATTAAAAAGAAGAAAACAGTGGGCAAAGGAGAGAACATTGCCAATTTCAGGAGTCGATTGCTGGGATAGATTCTGTATCTAACATTTTTCTTGACTACCAAGATTAAAGGGGAAATATTGTGGTGAAGGGAAGAGAGAATGATACAAGGAAAAGAAACTAACCTTTTTTGAGTGTTTATTAAGAACTTGTCACACATATATATAATAATATATATTGTATACATTATTTGTTTAATCCTCTAAATATCCCAATGAGGTAGTTATTATTATTCACAATTTGCAGGTTTAAAAAGCTTTGTTCATTTACTTAAGGCCTCACAGCTAAAAAGGAGTGGAAATAAAAACTGAACTCAGTTTTGTATATAATTCGAGAACAGGTTCTCTCCATTTAATTGAAAGCACTGCCTTGGATAGAGCCTCCGACTGGGATGCGGAAGACACTGGCTTGAGACCCCGAGGTCGCCAGCTTGAGCACAGGCTCATCTGGTTTAAGCAAAGCTCACCAGCTTGAGCCCAAGGTCACTGGCTTGAGCAAGGGGTCACTCGGTGTTCTGTAGCCTTCCCTCCACCCCCTGTCAAGGCACATATGAGAAAACAATCAATGAAAAACTAAGGTGCCGCAACAAAGAATTGATGCTTCTCATCTCTCTCCCTTCCTGTCTGTCTGTCCCTATCTGTCCCTTTGTCTGTCACCAAAAAAAAAAAAAAAAAAAAAGCACTACTCTTCCCTGGGCTCCAAAATGTCACCAATAATCTCCCATTGTCAAATTTGGTGGCTAGCTTGCAGTCCCATATTGCTTGACCTCTGATGGATTATAGATGACTCTCTTCTCAAAACTCCTTTCCTGACCCCACTCTCTCTTGGCTCTTCCGCTCACTCTGGATCCTCCTCAGATTCCTGGGCAAGTTGTTCTCCTGTTCTCTGTTTTCTTCTCATGCTCTGTAATTTCATGGGTGATGTCCTTCACTGTAATCAAGTTACATCTATAGGCTTTATGATTCCCAAATCCATATCTCACTCAGCCTGGGACTCCCTCCTGAGGTCCAGATTCCTGTGTCTCAATGACTAGTGGATGTCTTCATTGGAATGACTTACACACTCTTCAAATCAGTTGGCCCCAAATGAACTCATCAAGCCCTTGCACCTGCTCCTTCCCTGTGTTGGTCCCATTTCAGTGACTGGGTTACCACTCTCTGGGCCGCACAAGAGCTAGTTTTGATCATATCCCTGTCCCTTGCCTTCCTTATCTGAACTGTTGCCAGGATCTACCAGTTATACCTGCTAAACCTCCCCCAGGTCAGTCTATTTATCTTCCTCTCCACTGACACTATTTTCTTTCTCTTTTTTAAAATTATTTTAATTTAATTTATTCATTTCAGAGAAGAGAGAGAGAGAGAGAGAGAGAGAGAGAGAGAGAGAAGTAGGAGGAGCAGGAAGCATCAACTCCCATATGTGCCTTGACCAGGCAAGCCCAGGGTTTCGAACCGGCAACCTCAGCATTCCAGGTCAAGGCTTTATCCATTGCGCCACCACAGGTCAGGCATTTTCTTTCTCTTTTTAAAATTTTTTCTTTCTTTTTTTTTGTGAGAGAGGAAGGGAGGGAGAGAGGGCGAGAGAAAAAGAGAGAGAGAGGAACATCACCTGTTCCTGTATGTGCCCTAACTGGGGATTGAACAGACTATCTCTGCACTTCGGGACGACGCTCTAACCAACCGAGCTATCCAGGCAGGGCAGCACTGCTGCCATTTTCATCTACCCCTCATCCGTCACGTGGATGACTGCAACAGCCTCCTAATGGATCTCTAGGTTTACCCCATCCTAATCTCCACAGTCATGTGAGTTAAAAATGGACGTCTGATAGATTAAAAAAAAAAATGCAAGTTGAGATTCCCTGTTCAAAACTCTTCAGTTGTTCCCCATATTACCCCCAAGATAAAGTTTCAAACATCTCAGCCCAAAGAACTTTCATCTAAGTTCTGCCACAACTGAAACTGGACTCCTCCTGCCCCGCCCCATGCTTCCAGTGGGAATTAAGAGGAGGCCCCAGCCTTCCCACACTGCACAGACGACTCTCTAAATCCCCATGCTGTTTCTAAATCATGTCCCTCCCTCTGAGGTCAGGTCTCCTATCCTTCCCCCTCTACCTTGCCTCACTGCTGATTTATGGGCCACTTCCCCATGCTCGGAGATGACTTCCACACATAAGTCTTCCTATTTACCCAAGACCTGATAGGCAGTTTCCATATCCACATGTTCCATCTTCATATTTCGGGTGGCTGGCATCCTCCCTGGCACATAATGGGTGCACAAAGTGTTATTGAAATTGACATCCAACACACTATGCTTATAATGAGCACTTTGATTTTCTAACTCCACAAAGTAATTAATTAAACAGATGCCTTGGGTGCCAGTAGACCGACAGGGTAAAGTCTAAACTCCATGTGGCAATACAACGCCCTTCAAATCTTGGCGCCAGGCTAACCTCATCTCATCACTTCCACATTAACACAGACCGTGGCTTCTCAGCTCTCCAGGCCCACCCAGGGCCCTTTCCATCTCAACTGCTCTTCTGCCTCCAGGAATGGCCAGCCCCCTTTCTGCCCTTTGGCTAATTCTCCAAGACAACTAAGGGCTCCCGTTCTGTAGTCCCACTAATGCCATCTCCCCCTCTACTATGCTGTAAAACTTAACCATCCCTCCTGCTAGTGTGAGTTCCTCAGGGGGAAGGGTTGGCCTTCCCCATCTCTATGCACTGACAGCCTGGCATAAGGCCTGACACAAAATAGATGTTTAATAAGTACTTGCTGAGTAAATGAGAGAAGAAATCAGCCAGCTCCTGTTTAGATGGTTATATCTAAGTGTCTATGATATGTAGGTCCATAAAATGACCGGCTTCCCAAAGCTGCCATGTGCAGAGTGGCAGAGTCTCTGTCCAAGAAGGCCAGTGCAGTCTATGAGGCATTTTACAGCCAGGACAGGAAACAGCAATGTCAGCAGTGGTGTCATCTCTGGACACTAAGGACAGGGATTCAGTGCCATGAACGGTCAGTTAAATTGTAATTGGAGTGAACTGTTCCTCTGCAAACCATAATGTTCTTCAGCTGCAGCCAAATGGCATTCAAGAAGGGGGGAAATTTTTTTTGAAATGTCAAAGAAATTATTTCCAATTTAGTGCTCACAACCAGAGACTCTAATGAACAGTGGAAATGAGAAGCAAACAAATTAGCACTAATGGAAAATGGCTTTTGGAAAAGAGGATTTAATTTATAGTCAACTGGTCATGGCATGCAGCATGCAGTAAAACTCAGCTTCACCAGCTTGATCGCAAGGACTGGAGCTCACGCGGAATGCCAGAGAAAAATATACGTATGCCATCGTGCTTATTGGAATCTCTCTGTAAGTGGCAGCCAATTAAAATAGTCATTATTTTACCTCGGAGAGAAAATGGTCTGAAAAATCAAAGCACAGGAAATTAAAATCCAGATATAGGAACCTTGGTCCAAATCGGTTTGTTTGTGGCCTTCTAACCTTGGCAAGGTCTTCTGCAAGGACGACAAGCCTACTTTGTCTTCAGTCCAGGGTGGACTCTCTGTTTTTAATTTCCTCTCCATCTTCAGAGGTGATTAATAAATCTGGACTCATCTATAAATCATTTCTATAGCGGCCAAATGGTTCTTCATGCAGGGAAACTAAAATTACAAACTCTCAAAAGCTCAGCTCTTGCACTAAGCTGAGGGGCCTTAGCAACAAGCGAGAAGAGGTATTATAAAATCAAAAGGTTACTAGGTCTTGTTTCTAAAAAAACTTCTCAGAGGGCTCTCCCCTACCCCACCCCCCAAATCAAAAGACATGTTTCTAGAAGCATGTTCTAGGGCAGGGGTCCCCAAACTACGGCTTGCGGGCCACATGCGGCCCCCTGAGGCCATCTATCCGGCCCCCGCTGCACTTCCGGAAGGGGCACCTCTTTCATTGGTGGTCAATGAATGGAGCACATTGACCATCTCATTAGCCAAAAGCAGGCCCATAGTTCCCATTGAAATACTGGTCAGTTTCTTGATTTAAATTTACTTGTTTTTTATTTTAAATATTGTATTTGTTCCCGTTTTGTTTTTTTACTTTAAAATAAGATATGTGCAGTGTGCATAGGGATTTGTTCATAGTTTTTTTTATAGTCCGGCCCTCCAACGGTCTGAGGGACAGTGAACTGGCCCTCTGTGTAAAAAGTTTGGGGACCCCTGTTCTAGGGCATGGGCTCCCACCCTGGCTCACTGTCCCTAGATGGCCCTGGAGACAACAGGACAGTCATTGTGGACTGTTCCTGCAGGTTCCATCTGCAGGACGGGACAGAGGCCTGCTCCTTGGCTCCCTCCTGACCTCTCACTCTCAGCTCCCCATCCAGAGAGAAAGAGAGAGAAAGAGAGGGAAAGAGAGGGAAAGAGGGAGGGAGGGAGGGAAGAAACATTCTCTTTCCAAACTTCAGGCCCAGCTAAGGAGGGTGTCCTGGTCTTTACTTCCACCTCAGGGCAAATGCACTTCGATTTGTCATTTCCTTCTCGCAGACTCTCTACCTTCTGCTTCCCACTCATACCCTCTTTACAGACCCCTTGCCACCCATCACTTTCCTACAGATGCCCTTTCTGCAAAACCCTCTGCCTTCATCCTCTCCCCAGACCTCTCATTTTCTACCCTCACACCCCACTTTTACTCTCCCCAGTCGCCTTCTGCCCCTACTCCACTCCACAGACCTGCCTTCATGCTCTCCTCACAAAATGGAACTCTTTAAGTCAGCCATGATTGCTCTACCCACAGCCTCCTCACCTTCACTGCTCGATGCTTCATCTTCTTTGGCCTGATTTCCTATCTCCACTTCCTAACCTTCTTACTCCTGACCTTCAGAGTTCCTCCACAGTCTAGTCTCCCTGCCTACCTCCAGACTGCCTGGCAAGCCGCCTCTATTCCTGGGGCACCACTTCCGCACAGTCCTCCCTGGTGGAGACTGCTTTTTTTTTTTTTTTTGGCGAGAGAAGGAGAGAGAAGCATCAACTTGCTGTTCCACTTAGCTGTACCATTGATTGCTTCTCAGATGTGCCCTGACCAGGAGTTGAGCCGGTACCCTTTGGGTAAAGCTTGTGCCTTCGGGGTCAATTCCTAACTGGGGTTTGATGGGCGACTCAAGGATTGAGCTGGCAGCCTCGGTGCTCTTTTTTTTTCTTTTAAAGATTTTATTTGTTGATTTTAGAGAGAGGAGAGAGAGAAAGAAAGGTGTGTGTGGTGGGGAGAGGGAAGCATCAACCTGGAGCTGTTGCTTCAACCTATGTGCCTTGACTGGGCAAGCCCGCGGTTTTGAACTGGGGACCTCAGCATTTCAGGTTGATGCTTTATCGACTCTGCCACCACAGCAACCTCAGTGCTCTGGGACAACACTCTATCCACTGTGCCACTGGCCAGGGCAGAGGCTGCTTATACTCTTATACCCCAAAGATGTCTGGGTTGGCGGTGGGGCTGGTGTCTCCTTACCAAAGCCCAACCCGGTTCCTTACTCCATCACCTTCTTGTAAAAACCTTTGCTATTTGGAGGGTCATGCCAATATAGCTGAATGCAGCTGTATTGACTTTTATCCCTCCTCATGCTGTCATCCACAGATTCCAGAACAACCCAATTTATTCATCAAGGACTTAGGTACCTAGTTCACAAGCATCCTCTTCCCTTTTCCCTCAAGTCTTGCCACCATCCAGGAGGATTTTAATGATCATGTCTATACCTTAAGTGTCTTCTGTACTCCACTTTGGCCACCCACTCCTATGTCCATAACCTGAACTTTGTCATCACCTGGAACTAATCAAACGTCATCACTCCACTTCCTGATCATAACATTCTCATCCAACTAGTTTCAAGATATAAGTTCTCTAACTTCATTAGGACCCAGTCTGTAACATTTTTACACTCCCCTATGCAATGTAGATTCTAAGGTTCATCATCTAAACCTTTTGTCAGGATTCTCAGCTGCCTTGTCCTTTGCCCTTCCATTTCACCTACCTGATAAAACCCAAACCTGGGTCAACTGAACTAACCTCTCTGTACCCATTACTAAATGGCTGATTATTGTTGGGAGAAAGATACATATCACACAACCATGCAGACCACTGCTGCTACAACTTAATGGTCACCAACCTCAATAGGCCTCATAACTGTCCAGAAATCTGTATGCTGCTGCCTTGGTCCTCTCGTTCCCATGCTCCACTGCAGCTGTTTCAATCTCTCTCTGTTCTGCCCAAACCTTGTACAGCATCTCCAATCCTACTCTCACTGGCTGATATCAGTTCCCTATTTTACACCAAATAATATTCTCTCACCTGACCGGTGGTGGTGACACAGTGGATAGAGCATTGACCTGAGACACTGAGGTCCCCAGTTCAAAATCCGGAGGTCGCCAGCTTGCACATGGGCTCATACAGTTTGAGTGCACGTTCACCAGCTTGAGCACGGGATTGCTGGCTTGAGAGTGGGATCATCAACATGATCCCATGGTCACAGGCTTGAAGCCCAAAGTTGGTGGCTTGAGCAAAGGGTCACTAGCTCAGCTGGAGCCCCTCGGTCAAGGTACATATGAGAAAGCAATCAATGAACAACTAAAGTGATGAAACTATGAGTTGATGCTTCTCATCTCTCTCCCTTCCTGTTTCACTAAAAAAAAAGAAAAAAGAAAAAAAAATTCTCTCAACTTCCAATGTACTAATCTCACATGCTTCCTTTGTGTTACAATGCAAATGTCATTACACCTTTCTAAGTGAATTTTTCCACCAGTGCTTTGGATTCCCTGTTATTTTTTCAGGGTTGCCACTTTCTCAGTTAACTCTTTTTCTCTGTAATTTTAGCTTTTCCTTTTGCTGGATCCATGCCAACACTATTTCTCCCATCTGAACAAAAACATGCACCTCCTTCCAGCTATTGCCATCTTTCTTTTTCATCCTACAGAGTCAGCCAACAATAGTCAAAGTGTACTGTAGCCCTGGCCAGGTAGCTCAGTTGGTTAGAGGGTTTGTCCCTGTACACCAAGATCGTTGAGTTGGATTCCCCAGTAAGGGCACATATAAGACTCAACCAATGAATGCATAAATAAGTGGAACAACAAACTGATGTTTCTCTCTCTCTTCCTTCTTCTCTCTTTAAAATCAGTAAGTAAAATAAAAAAGTGTATTGTACATTCAGTCTTCATTCTTCACTCTCCCACCTACTTCTCAACTCACTGTAATTTGATCTCTGCTTCCAGCACTCCACTAAAACTGCATTTGCAAATGTCACCAACAACTTCCTTGTTTCTAAATCCTATGAAACCTTATTTTATATGATTAGTCATCAGCCTTCAACACTTTCCTCCCTTGGCTTCTAAAATAGCATGTTCTACTACAGATTACCTTACCATTCCAAATACTTCTTTTCAATTATCTTTGCAGACTCATTCTCCTTTGCCAGATCCTCAGACTTGAGTGCTTCTCAGCAATCTGGCCTCAGCCCTCTTCTCTTCTTATTCTACACATACTCTCCAGGCCAGCTCAACAAGCTACTGGTGTGGCTGCCATCTGTAAGGCACTACAGACTACCACATTTCTATTTCCAGTTTAGATTTGTCTTGCAAACTCCTGTCAGGAGTACTCAACAGCCTCTGGGATACCTCTGCTTGGAAATCCCACTGGCACCTCAAATTTGCCCAGCCTAGAACTTACCCTCTCTTAAAAACCCTGCTTCCTCTTCTTTCTGTTTGCCCAAGCCAGGAGCTTAGAAGTCATCTTTCCTTTCTTCTACTTGCCCCACCAGGCACCAAGTCCAGTTTTTTAAAGTGTTTATGGAATCCATCCCCTCCTCTTTATTCTTGCTATCTTTCCATTCTTTAGGACACCATAACCCTTCCCTGTTACTGAAACAACTTCCTAACTTGTCTCCCTTCTCCCAACCCCCAATCCATTCTCTGCATTATCTTTCTAAAACATAAATATGATCGTTATTCCTTTGTGAAAGCCCTGCAATGGTTCCCCACTGTCCTCAGGATAAAATCTAAGCTATTGCACTTACAGGAACCACATTGGAAAATTTTTACCATCAGTAAGATCTACCTATAAATTCAAAGCTGAGCTTGGCATCACAGACACTCCAAGATCTAAGCTTAACTGTTCTTTCAAGGCTACTTTCATATTAGTATCTCCTCTGGCCAGAAAATGCTCATAATTTATGACACTCCTCAGTTTTCCCTTTTTGAGATTCTGCAGAGTCCTTTCCACTCCATATCTCCGCAAGTCTTTCAAGGTCCACCTCAAGAGCCATCCCCATTGCCATAAATGTCCCTTCAACACTTTTTGAGCTGACACAGAATTACGGTTTGTTCATGAATGGTTTTTCTCCTTCTCCTTTTAAGACTTACGGTAAGTCAGGGTCAAAAGCGTAATCCTCACTACAGCCCACCTACATAATAGGTGCTCAGTAAGTACTTTTTAAATGCATGGATAAATGCAAGACTGTATTCGCTAGCCCCTTTGTGTCCCCCACGAACAGAAGATTTTCTAAATCCCCTGCTGTTTCCTCCACTGCTTCCTACCCGCCCCATAAGTCAGAATATGCATCGCCCCACTGGCTGGAGGATAGGCAGGCACGCGCCCCCTAGGCCGTTTTGATCGTTTTTCTACCTTCCACCTTTGGAGCTGTGATACTGGAGGACGGCAGAGGTAGCTAGAAGATGTAAATCAAAGGGCAATGTCGTCCACCCCGTAGGATAGGACGAGGTTGAGAAGGGAGACCCTCTCCATTCCTAGGACAGAGCAACTCCACAGACCCTCTTACCTACAACACAGAAGGATGGGGGACTCTTTCTGACCGGCGTCGTATCTGACCAATACCTGACCCATATTAATCGAGTCAGCCAATAGCTACAGGCCAGAAATAGAATGGGGCGGGGCTCAATTTGGTTGCTAGGGCCGAGCTAGTGGGGTGCGGGGAGAGCCTCGGAAAGACTCAGTAGTTGCTAGGGTGGGAGGTCACAGAGCGCGGTCAGGGATTGGGTAGCGTCGGAGGTGGGTGCTGATTGGGCGGTGCCTAGGAGGTACCCGGGTGAGGCGCGAGTGCGCGAGCGGGAGTTCCGGCGGGAGGCCCGTGCTGAGGGCTGGCACCTTCACCATGCCCTCGGCTGAGCTGGACTACACCATCGAGATCCCGGATCAGCCCTGCCGGAGCCGGGGTATGGAACGAGGGTTGGGTCCAGTCGCGGGAGGTGATCTAACGAGCCTGGGTCGCTAGCGCAGCTGTGGCTCCGCCCCCTCGCGGCCCCGCCCTCTCACGGCCAGCCCCCTCACAGGGTCCCGCAGGTCTTAGACTTCGACTGACCCAGAGAGCCCCTCCCCCTTGTAAGCCCCGCCCCAGAGTGCTTCAACCTGTTGGAGCCCCTTAGTCCTCTACTCTGTTTGGGCCCCCTTTTAAAATTTCTTTTCAATTGGAGTCTTTAAGTCCATGCCCTCGTTTTTCTCCTGGTAGCTGAAGGTTGGGGAGGGCAGGGTTCCTCCTGATTCCTTTGTTTGCGGTCGGGCTTCCCACTTCTAGCCCCTCTTCAGCGGTCGCGGCTAGAGGTCCCACTCTTTTCCTGGGGTCTTCGCCGAAGCCCGGGACACATAACCCTTATTTCTCTATCCTCTCCTCTCGCCATAGCTGTGGTAAACAGAGCAGTCCCTGCTGTTGGTAGAAGTCGTTTCACATCCTGACTCCTCCCTTTTGTAGCTAGATGACCTTTGGCAGGCAACTCCCTCTGAACTTGTTTCTCATCTGCAAAACGGGGGTATCGATAGTAACTTCCCACACAGGGTTGTTGGTTGGACAACTGAGATGGTTTTGTGTCAAGGACCCAGCGTAGTGAATGGCATGGAGTGAGTTTAGTGATTAGCATTATTTTCCTCCCTAGTCATATAATTAAAGAAAAGTGTGTGGGAGGCTCCCTAAAATTAGTAGCCTGTAGAGCAGGCCTGGATCCCTGGCAGTGTGAGTAGGATTGGAGGCCCAGAGAATGGGAAGTTGAGCCCTGATGGGGAATTAGGGTAGAGGAGCCTTAAAGTGCAATGTCAGCCCAAGCCCAGCAAGTCTGTCCCCTGCATTACTCCATATCGCCTTCACGCCTCCAGTCTCACTGCCCGCAGCTCAGCCTCATATTGCTAACACAGTGATCTTCCTAATGCAAAGATTCGATCTTATCACTGCTCTGCGTAAAACCCTTCAGTGGCTCCTTATTGCCCTCAGGATAAATCAAGTCCAGATTCCTTAACATGGCTTTCAAAGTCCTTCATAATTTATCAGCCCCTGCTTACCTCTTTGGTCACTATGTCCTTCCACTGTTCAATTTGAATTTTATGGTCTGGCAAACAAACTGCTTGTGATTCTCCACACATTTTTTGCTTCTCTGCCTTTGCTCCTGCTGTTTCCTCTGTCTGGAATGCCCTTTCCCCTCTGCTGCCCCACACTGCCCCTGTGCTTGTCTGGCTCATCATTGAAGGCTTAGCTCAGATGTCACCTCCTGCAGGAGGGCCTTCCTAGACCCCTCACATAGCATCTGTGTTCCTTGGTTGGGATCTATGAGGGGAGGGCAGCCCCTGGGCTCCCACAGGACAGATGTCTCTAGACCAGCTATATTTCCCTAGAGCTGGGCTCAGGGAAACCTGATCTGTTGGCTTAGAGCTCTTGAACTAATAGATGTAAAAGTGCTTCTGGGAAGTTTTGGCATCAGGGGGAGATGAAACCAGTTAATATTTCTGTGCTTGGAGAGTCTTCAGCTGCAAAGGGCTGGAGCTGCCTTCTGTATGGCCAGGGGGGCAGAAGTTCTCTCTCAGCCCAGGTGGGCAGCCTGGTGGTTTTGGTTTGTATTTCAAATTTACTCCTACTGCTTCTATGGCTTGTCAAGTTGTTGAACCTCTCCGAGCCTCAGATTTCTCCACAGTGAAATGGGAATTATAATAGTGCCTGTGGCGCAGTGGTTAGAGTGTTGGACTGGGACATGGAGGACCCAGGTTCGAAACCCCGAGGTCGCCAGTTTGAACATGGGCTCATCTGGTTTGAACAAAGCTTACCAGCTTAAACCCAAGGTCGCTGGTTTGAGCAAGGGGTCACTTGGTCTGCTATAGCCCCCCGGTCAAGGCACATAAGAGAAAGCAATCACTGAGAAATTAAGGTGCTGCAACAAAGAATTGATGCTTTTTATCTCTCTCCCTTCTACTCTGTCTGTTCTTCTCTCTGTCACACACACACACACACACACACACACACACACACACACACCACTCTCTCTCTCTCTCTCTCTCTCTCTCACACACACACACACTGCCTATTCCTGGGATTGTGAGGGTTAACAAGGTAGTGGCTGGATGTGTGTGCCTAGCACATTGTTGGTATGTTTTCTCTGTTTGTGGCTTCCGCACTGCTTGAGGAGACTGGGTCTTAGAAATGGAAGAAATCTCAGGAGTCCATTTTGTTCTGCATCCGTCTACTAACACAAGGGCATTCTGTTGCTACCAGAATCTTCCCTGACAGGATGTTTCTTCCCAAACATCCTGGCCTATTGGAAGCAACTGGGATTGTTAGAAAGCACTTCTCTTTCTTGAGCCACAATAGTTCTTCCTGCCATTTCCTCTTTTAGTTCAGCATTTGCTCTGTCCTGGCCATGGGTTAGTCGCTGGTGCCTCCGAAATGACTCACACACAGGCTCCCCTCAGGGAGCTGTGGTTTTGGAAAAGGGTGAGGTTATAAGCAGCTGGTTTCACAATGATGTGGTAACTGGAGGGCTACAGGGTCGTTGTGGGTACAACAGTAATCTCTCTTCCTCTCTCAAGAAGACAAATTCATGCCTTCCTCAAATCTCTCTTCTCCAAGATAAGTACCTCCAGGGCCTTCAGCTGCCCCTCCTCTGATTTAGTTCCAATAACCTCCTTTTGGTCGCTCCTGTGGACTGGCTTTTGTTCATCATGCCTTTCCCTCAAAGAGCATACCCCAGACTGAGCAAGAGGTTGTAGGACCCTCAGGGAGAGGTTACAGCACTGAATCTTTGAATTCAGATCTCCTGAATCTTTGCTTCCCATCTGCAGAGAGCTCCCTTCCAGGGTGACATTGCTTCACACAGTGACAGTCTTTGGGGACCCCGGAGATTGTCCTTCTTTTGCATTTACTGTTTAATGGTGGAGAAGTATGCAGGACAGTCATATTTAGTTTCTGGAATTGCTTTCCCCCCATATTTGAACATCAGCACAGAGCCCAGCACTGCTGTGAGTTGAGATGGAGGTGAGCAGCTGCTGCTGGCACATCAGTTAGCTGGAAGGCAGCTGCAGATCTGGGGTCCTTCAGAACCCAGGCTGGGCAGGGCAGTGTGGGAGCTCTCTCCTGGGAATCCCACCACCAGTATCCATGATCTGTGGCTGCCCTTGCAGTCTGGTCCGTTGCTGAAGCTGTTCCTTTAACCTGAAACCTCCCCCCAACCCACCCACTCTTCTTCTCTGCCCAGTGATCCCCTCCTGCGCCTAATGCCCTGCTCCCATCTCATTTCCTTGGGGAAATGCTTTGTCCCAGGTTATTTCAGCTTTCAACTCAGGAACCTCATTCTTAAACTTTTGCATGCAGATTTCAGTTGCCATTAGGAAGTGTTGCTTGAATACAGTTCCATTTCTAGGAAACAATTAAGGACATAAACAAGGGAAGACATTAAAGTATTTTAATAAAAGCAAAAAATTGGAAATATGTCTAACAGTGGCAGATTGGTCACTATAAATTATGAAATATTCTATAGCTGCTCTGCAGCCACTAAAAAGAATGGTGTAGGAATATGTAAACTGACAGAAGAGATGTTCACAATGTATTGCTAAATTGAAGAAAACAGATTACAAAACAATATGAATCCAATTTTTTTTTAGATATTCAGTTTCTCCTTTTCTACAGTGAGCATACATTCCTTGTGAAGTAATAATAATAACTTCAATTTACTGAACTCTTTCTTTATGCCAGGTACCCTGCTAAGCCCTTTATAGTCATTATCTTATTGAATCCTTTGTATTATTATTCCTATTTAACAGATAAGAAAATTAGTTGAAGCTTAGATAATTTGCTCAAGATCTGTTTCATAGTTACTAGTGGCAGAGCCAGAGATTTGAACCCAGTTATGGTTTTATACAGCATGTACTCTTAGGTACTGTGCTACTCTCCTATGCTCTTATTTCAAAAGTAAAAAATAGCCCTGGCTGGGTAGTTCCGTTGGATAGAGCAGTGGTTTTCAACTGTTTTACACTTGGGGACCAGTGAAAATGGAACTATTTCAGGGACCACTATGCAGAAATCACCCTAAGCATAAGTGAATTCAACTAATATCTATAATCATACAATATCAGGTGGTTAACTCTTTTGTGGGTCAGCATGAAATTTCTGGCAGACCGGCAGTTGAAAAACACTGGGATAGAACGTCATCCTGGTATGCCAAGGTTGCGGGTTGATCCCCGGTCAGGGCACATACAGGAACCAACCCATGAATGCTTGGATAAGTGGAACAACAAATTGCTGTTTCTCTCCTCTCTCTCTAAAAATCAATCAATAAAGTTTTTAAAAAGTAAAAAAAAAAAAAAAAAAAAAAAAAAAAGACATTTAAGAAAAGTAAAAAAAAAAAAACCCACAAAAGTAGATTTAAAATAATTTGGTTGGCCCTGGCCGGTTGGCTCAGCGGTAGAGCGTCGGCCTAGCGTGCGGAGGACCCGGGTTCGATTCCCGGCCAGGGCACACAGGAGAAGCGCCCATTTGCTTCTCCACCCCTCCGCCGCGCTTTCCTCTCTGTCTCTCTCTTCCCCTCCCACAGCCAAGGCTCCATTGGAGCAAAGATGGCCCGGGCGCTGGGGATGGCTCTGTGGCCTCTGCCTCAGGCGCTAGAGTGGCTCTGGTCGCAACATGGCGACGCCCAGGATGGGCAGAGCATCGTCCCCTGGTGGGCAGAGCATCGCCCCATGGTGGGCGTGCCGGGTGGATCCCGGTCGGGCGCATGCGGGAGTCTGTCTGACTGTCTCTCCCTGTTTCCAGCTTCAGAAAAATGCAAAAAAATAAAAATAAAAAAAATAATTTGGTTAAAAAATAATTTGGTTTAAATATAGGAACTGTAAGACTCTAAAAAATATTTCTGGGGAGTAGAGGAATTTGAGTCTCTCTTTATTCTTCACATTTTAAAAAGAAAACATAGGTTCTTTGTATTTTGATTCTGGCTTACAGATAAAAAGCACATATTGTGCCACAGACTCGTACACATTGTCAGCCTTTGCCTTGGTCAGCTCTGTGTGCCCCGGGGGTATACGCAATCTAATTTATGCTGCAGTCTTATGACTTGAACTGTTGTACAATATATGTATCCGTAATTCTTATATTATTGGTGTCAGTATTATTTTGTTGGGAAATTCTAGAGAACAGGGAGCGTGTGAGATTGAATTGTTTTGTGGGGTCATCAGAAAGTGCCAGGGTTGAAAGGAATACTTCTGCCTTTCCAAGGGGCTTCTGGGCATCCAATATATGGCCTCTTTGACTTCGCAACCTTTTTGACTTTCTGGAGCACCCTTCCCTCCTTTTTAAAAATATAATATTTTAACTCTTATTAAAAAAGTGATACATATTGATTTTAAAAAATGGGTAAAAAATATCACAGAAAAACAGTTTGCCTCTAACCCCAGGAATAATTGCTATTAATATTTGATGTAATTCTTATGTATATAAATGTTTGTGTGTGTGTGTATTCTGTTATTCATACTGCTTTTCAACTTGCTTTTTCACTTAATGTATTATTTTTTTAATACTAGCAATTATGAGATATAATTTACATACCATAAAATTTACCCTTTGAAAATGTACAATTTATTGGTCTTTAGTATATTCACACGATTGTGCAACCATCACCGCTGTCTAATTCCAGAACATTTTCACCACTCGACACGAAAACCTGTACCCATTAGTGCTCCCCACCCCTTCCTCTCAGCTCCCAGCCAGCACTGATCTACTTACTATCTATGGATTTTCCTGTTCTGGACATTTCATATAAAATGAGTTATACAATATATGTTTTTTTGTGGCTGGCTTTTTTCACTTAGCATATGTTTTCAAGGTTTATCCATGTTGTAGCATCAGTGCTTCATTCCTTTTATGACCAAATAGTATTTTATTGTATGGGTATATCGCATCTTGTTTATCCATTTATAGGTGATAGGCATTTATTTGAATTGCTTCTCTTTTTGGCTATTATGAATTACGCTGTTAGGAACATTTGTGTACAGGTTGTTTTGGACATATGTGTTCACTTTTCTTGGGGGTATATACCTAGGAGTGGAAGTGCTGGGTCAAATGGTAACTCTATGTTGACTTTTTTTGAGGAACTGCCAAACTGTTTTTCGAAGGAGCTGTACCTTTTTACATTCTCAGCAGCCACAGGTGAGGGTTCTGATCTCCCCATCCTCTCCAGCACTTGTTACTATCTGACTTTTTGATTATAATCATTCTAGTGGTCTCTCACTGTGGTTTTGATTTTCATTTTTCTAATGCCTGTGATGTTGAACAACTTTTCATGTGCTTATTGGCCGCTGATGTATCTTCTTTAGAGAAATGTCTCTTCAAATCATTAGCGCTCTTAGAAATCAGGTTATTTGTGGGAGCATTTGAGGCCTTGCTTTCCAGCATTGTTATCAGTTTGGCTCAAATAAAATCGTATTTAAAAAACTGGGTTGTCTTTTTATTGTTGAATTGTCGAGAGTTTTTAATATATCCCAGATACAAGCCCCTTATCAGATATATGGTTTGCAAATATTTTCTCCCATTCTGTGAATTTGTTTTCACTTTTTTTATGGTGCCCTTTGAAGTAAAAAGTTTTTAATTTTGATGAAGTCCCAATTTATCCACCTTTTCTTTTTTAAAAAAAATTTATTTATTTTTGACAGAGGCAGGGAGACAGAGAGAGGGACATACAGACAGGAAGGGAGAGAGATGAGAAGCATCAATTCTTCATTGCAGCACCTTAGTTGTTCATTGACTGCTTTCTCATATGTGCCTTGACTGAGGGGCTGCAGCAGAGTGAGTGACCCCTTGCTCAAGCCAGCGACCTTGGGTCCAAGTCAGTGACCTTTGGGCTTGAGCCAGTGATCAGGAGATCATGTCTATGATCCCACGCTCAAGCTAGTGACCCCGTGCTCAAGCCGGATGAGCCCGTGGTCAAGCTGGCAACCCTGGAGTTTTGAATCTGGGTCCTCCATGTCCCAGTTCGACACTATCCACTGCGCTACTGTCTGGTCAGGCTACCTTTTCTTTTATTCCTTATATTTTTGGTCATATTTAAGAAACCATTGCCTCATCCAAGGTCACAGATTTACTCCTGTGTTTTATTCTAAGAGTCTTATGTCTTACATTTGTGTCTATGATCTGCTTAATGTATTATTGACTATTTCCACACTATAAAACATTTTTATTTTTTAAGTTTTTTGATTTTTCAATCTTTTATTTTTTATTTCAGCAACTCTGTTGTTTAATAAGTTTGATCAATGTTTGTTTTTTTAAAAAATTGAGTTTATTAGGGTGACACTAGTTAACATAATTATATAGGTTCCAGGTGCCCAATTCTGCAACACATCTCTGTGCACCATATTGTGTGTTCACCCTCCAAGTCAAGTTTTAGTCCATCACCATTTATGCCCCCTATGCCCTCCTCCACTGCCCCCTCCCAGCCATCACCACCCTGTTATCTATGTCAATGAGTTGGATTTTTATTGTCCTTTCTTGTTCTATCCCTCCACCACTTTCATTCTTCTTTCTTAGAAGTGAGGTTAGTAAATCAAAGATTGCATGTTTTTGAGACTTTTGATACATGTTCCAAAATTGTTGTGACTCTCTTCTCTCTACCACTTCCCTCCCCCTTCCCACCTGTCTCCCACTGCTCTGGTTCAGGTCTTTGCCATCTCTTGCCTCATGCTACAGTAGTTTCCCGCCTGTTCCTGATGGACACTTGCAGGGCAGTGTGACAAGTGCAGTGGTATAGATGGGTGCTGTGGCAGTGCAGAGGAGGGGCATCTAACCCCTGCTGGTGATTTGGGGTGGGGGTGAGAAGGGTTGGGGAGGGCATCAATGGGGGCTTCCTGGAAGCGAACAGTGTGCTGACTTAGAAGGTGAAGTGGGCATTAGTAAAGCATAAACACAGAGCACCAGCAGCAGCTGGGGTGTAAGGGGCATGTGTGAGGTCCTGGAGGTGGAGGCAGTGTGGTGTGGTGGTCCAGAGATGGATGCTGGCTCTGCCGCTTCCAGGCTACATGTTCTTGGGGAAAGGGACTTACCCTCTCAGTGCTTTAGTTTTCACATCTGTAAAATGGGGGCAATAGCTAGTAGTAGTAGCTAACTCCTAGGATGGATCGGGGCAGTTGAGGCAGCAAATGTTGAGGTTTCTGGCAGGTACAACCCGTTCCTTGAGGAAGAACAGGCAGAGAGGTCAAAGTGTTGGATCTGTTGATGTACAGAGGCAGCCGTGTGTACAGGTTTGGAGCTGAGGCAATAGAGATTTGGTTAAGATTAGGGCCTTGGAAACTCATAGACACAAAGAGTATGGAGATTTGGCATGATGAACACACAATACAATATACAGATGAGGCCCTGGCCGGTTGGCTCAGCGGTAGAGCGTCGGCCTAGCGTGCGGAGGACCCGGGTTCGATTCCCGGCCAGGGCACACAGGAGAAGCGCCCATTTGCTTCTCCACCCCTCCGCCGCGCTTTCCTCTCTGTCTCTCTCTTCCCCTCCCGCCTAGCCAAGGCTCCATTGGAGCAAAGATCGGCCCGGGCGCTGGGGAGGCTCTGTGGCCTCTGCTCCAGGCGCTAGAAGTGGCTCTGGTCGCAACATGGCGACGCCCAGGATGGGCAGAGCATCGTCCCCTGGTGGGCAGAGCATCGCCCCATGGTGGGCGTGCCGGGTGGATCCCGGTCGGGCGCATGCGGGAGTCTGTCTGACTGTCTCTCCCTGTTTCCAGCTTCAGAAAAATGCAAAAAAAAAAAAAAAATATATATATATACAGATGATGTGTCATAGAATTGTATACCTGAAACCTATGTAATTTCATTAACCAGTGTCACCCCAGTAAATTCAATAAAAAAAACCTGGGGCTTAGGTTTTGTTACCCAGGGGGTCGGCTGGGAAAATGGTTACAAACTGGTCTCTGGACCACTTGGGTTTGGATTCCAGCTTTACTACTTAGTTACGTAATCTCAAGCAGGTTATTTACTATCTCTGTGGCTTAGTTTTTCTTCCATAAAATGAGAATAATAACAATTCCTTGTTCATGGGATTGTTGTGAAGACTGAGTTGATACATAAAGTGCTTAGAATAGTGCCTGACACATAATGCTGTTTTTGCTGTTATTGTTTTTCTTGGTAATGGGAAAGAGGGGGAGGGTAGGAGCTGGAAGGAGATATGGAATTCAGAGTTTTATGATGGTTTAGGAACAAGGGGCGTCATGGTAGGTCTTGGGGTGTAATTGGGAGACTGAGCCAGTGCCTGTCTTCAGTGCCTCAGGGGCAGTGGCCAGAGGCAGAGAGATGTCAGCAGAGGGGGTGGAGAGGATGATATGGGCCAGTGGAATGAGCCAAAAGGAATGAGGGTTTTACAAGAGGGTGTAGGAATCATGATCCCGATGTAGCCATAAATAACAATAGCCATAGCAATTACTTTTATGACTCTGGAAAGGGCATTGGGTAACAAGAAGAATGCCAGCTCTTTCTCCTTGGATCCATCCTTTACTTCCTAGCCACGTGTTCATTCATGCAGCTCATGAGTGTCTGAATGTGCCAGCTACAGTGCTGGGCGCTGGGGCTGGGCAACGAACACGACCGTTCCTGGTTCCTGCTTTCCCGGAGCCCGCTGGACTCCTCAGCACAGCCTGAAGGCCCTGCAGGATTGGGCCCCAGTCCCATGTTTGGCAGCTTTCCTCACCAATGGTGCTCCCTCACCAGGCACCTAGCCTCCCAGGACTGTTTGCTGTGCCCTGGACCAACTACGACTCGACTCCATAGCCCTCTGCCCCTGCTCCTGCCCTCTGCCCCGGCGTGCGCCTGCTGGTCCTTCCAGGCTGGAGCTGCAAACGTGTCTTCCTTTGGGAGGCCTTTCCCGGTCACCATCATGCTTCAGCCATGCTCCCAGAGCACCTGGGACTTTTCTGGCTCGTGGCACTTCATGTATAGACTCAGAAGGGCAGCGTCACTCCACTGGAAGGAGGTCATGACAAAGGCTCTGAGTTAGCAGTGGGCATGGAAAGTAGGGCGCTGGGGGAGGAGATGTCAGGGAGTGGGAGCTGCCCACAGGTGCAGAGCACCTGTGGCTTAGCGGGCAGCTGTGAATAACCTGCAGGAGTGGGGGGACCAGTTTCCTCCCTTTAGAAACATGATGGAAAGCTTGGGCTCTGGGAATAGGCAGTTGCGTTCAGGGAGTTCGTGTGCCGGAGTTTCTTCATAGAGATGCATATCTGGGGAAGAGTCATTCCTACCTGAGCTGGGGAAGCCCCGGGTGCTAGAAACCTGCAGTGGGGTAAAATAATGGAGTTAGAAATCCCAGCTGTGGGAAAAGGGCAGAACCTTTCTCTACTGGGAATGTATCATCTCTGCTGGTTGGGATGGCCTGAAGTTCCGGCAGCCACCATGGGGTATGACTTCTCTTGGCTGCCTGCTCTGTATTTGAGATAAATTCCAAAGCCCTTTGCTGGTCTCTTGGTGGTGGCCCATGGAATCTGCTTAGGCCTTTGAATCCTAACACCATCACTTACTTACCTGGTTGCCTTGGGTAAGGTGTCACACCCTCTGAGACTGATCTTTAAATAGAAACACTCCTAGATTGGACCCGTATAGGCCGGGGGAGGAGAACCTTTGCTCAGACAGCTGCACAGAGTTGAAGGAGCTTCCCTAGGGCAGGTCTCAGGAATCCAGCTGCTGGATTTCAGAGATTCAAAGGCAGATCCAAATTGTAGCTGTTGATGACCACCCATTAGGCTGCTGCAGTCCTGGGTAGTCATCCCTGGCAAGGTTGGGCTGGGCCAGTGAGGCCCAGATACGGCCTCTACCAGAAAGGCCAGTGCAGGTGAAGAGCTGCTTTGACAGAGGACAGGGGACACCAGGCCGAAAAGGGTGAGCGTATTTGGAGAGCCCCGAGTTAGACCTGCGGGCTCTCACTGCTCCCCCATCAGAGGCAGAGGCCAGTGCCAGGAAAACCTGGGAGGCCTGGCAGGCGTGAGCAAGGGACCGAGGTGCTGGCAGCTCCTGCTGCAGGCCGAGTTACAGCCCAGCCTGGGATCCCCGGGGGTGCAGGCAGTTCATCTCCAAAGGCTGGAGTCGCCACTGCTGGAGAGCAGGAGCAGTGAACTTTTCAATCACATTAATTTCCACAGGAAATTGTTGTCTTCCTTTTGTCCAAAGGTTAGTGATTTATATTTACCATTCTCTTAACTAGCCTTGAAATTTACTGTTGCCAGGTCACCACCAGCCTCCATAAATCTCAGGGTGGCAGTTGAGCATAGCCAAGTGGCTTGATCCTTGGAAGGGCACACCCCAGCTCTTTCAGGAGGGCAGAGAACTAGCAACAGACAGTCCCCGCACAGAAGTCCCCCTGAGGGGTGGATACTCACTGGGCAGGGGAAATGGGATGGGGTCTGACCCACAAGGTTTCAGGGAGGCCTCTTCAATAGCAGACAGAGCAGACAGCTGGCTTGTGCCTCAGCACCTCATGGGAGGAGACACACTTCTAGTTGTGGACAGGGCTAGTGGCACAGCGGGTATCAAGTGGCTTAATTAGGATAGGGGGCAGGGGTTCCTGTGACCTTTGGCAAGTACCTTAACCACTCTGTGTCTCAGTTTCCTCATCTGTAATAATACTCCTCAGAGTGTTGTTATGAGAGTTAAACCTCAGTAAATATTAGCTAATATTATTCTCTGGCAGGACAGGGTGGGGAGTTTGGTATGGGCCTCGGAATCCTTCTGCTCCGCTTCTCTGCTTACACTGTCCTTTCCATTTCTCTTTTTAAGACCCTCTTTTTTCATCTGTTTGTAGAATTAGAGCAGGGGCTGGTAAACTTTTCTGTTAAGGGCCAGTATTTTATGCTTTGTGAACCATGTGGTCTGTGTTGCAACCACCCAACTCTATTTTAGCACAAACACGGCTATACACAAGAAGTAAATGAACGCAGCTGTGTTCCAATAAAACTTTTACTTGTCATCACTCAAATTTAAATTTCTTAAAATTTTCATGTGTCACAAAATATTCTTTTTTTTTTTTTTCTTGACAGAGAGAGACAGAGAGGGACAGACAGGAAGGGAGAGAGATGAGAAGCATCAATTCTTCATTGCGGCACCTTAGTTGTTCATTGGTTGCTTTCTCACATGTGCCTTGACTGGGGGCTTCAGCAGACCGAGTAACCCCTTGCTCAAGCCAGCGACCTTGGGACCAAGCTGATGACCCTTGCTCAAACCAGATGAGCCCGCGCTCAAACTGGAGACCTTGGGGTTTCGAACCTGGGTCCTCTGCATCCCAGTCTAATGCTCTATCCATTGTGCCACTGCCTGGTCAGGCTATTCTTCTTCTTTTGATTTTTTCAACCATTTAAACATGTGAACATGTTTTTATAGCTCACAAGTCATACAAAGACAGAGTATGGCTGGCTTTGGCCCATGGCTTGTAGTTTACTGACCCCTGGATTAGAAGGTGAAATTGCATGGAGCAAGTATTCATTTTTCTCACCAGAGTACCCTCATGTGAGTTTTTCCAATGACCCTGGAGTGCCTTCCTCCCGAGAGGCCTAACAACTACCTGAAGCAGAGGACAGAGGAAGGAGCCCCTAGGGAACCTGGGGCACAGGGCTGGCCAGATGCATGGGCCTGTACGCCTCGGTTCCCTGCCTGCACCTAGAGTGGTACTAATTCTGGATTGGCCAGTCACCCCACCCCACACCCCAGCTGCAGTGCTGACAGTCTCACCTGTCTGTTTCAGAGAGCAGCCCAAGTCAAGGTGCGAAGGAGGCGGGGACTCGACAACCTTTGGTGATTCTCTTGGGCTGGGGTGGCTGCTCTGACAAGAACCTTGCCAAATACAGCGCCATCTACCACAAAAGGGTGAGTACCACAGGCTGCAGACACCCAGAGCGCTGGGGCCCAGCCACCTATGACTTCTGGGGGGCAGTGCTCTGAGCCTTGGCTGCCTTCATCTCTGGGCTGCAGCAGAGGCAGGCCTGGGAATGGCTCCAAGAATGGCCTGTGAGGAAGACACTGGGGTCATGGGGACTTCGGCAGAGTTATCCCCTTATGCTGCCAGCTCTTTGGCCTGGTCTGTCCCCTTCAACCTCCTGCCCTGCTTCCCTTCCTTCCTCCTTACACCCTGCAGTGGCAGTCCAGCCCTGTTGTGCTCCCAGCTGTGGAGTCGGCCCAGACCTCTAGTTGGCTGGATACTGCCTTTCTGGGCTGCAGGAACCTGGGCCGGGTGTGCTGGGCATAGTCTGTACTCCCAGGACTTTCTCTGTTTCTGACCAGGTGAGGTCCTGTCTGAGGGTGACCATGGCACCTTCGCTTTCTCAGAGTAGAAGGGCCTCTTGGAAAAGAGATTCAGGCTACGGTGTCCTTGCTTCTTCTCAGGCTGCCCTGAGAGTAGGGTCAGAGGTTGTGGTAACTGGAGAGAGCCTTAGGAGGGCCTGGTTATATTTTGAAAGTCCCCTTCACATCTTTGGCCTCTGTCCTGGTCCCGTCTGCCGTCCTCACGCCAGACCTCCCAAAGCGAAGAGACATCAGCACAGACAGCCCCGGATGCCAACTGGGAGCTCTGGGCTGAGGAAGAACAGGAGTTCCTTAGGAGAAAGGCCAGCTGGTGTCCACCTCCCCGCAGAGTCCCTCCACTGACCCACTTCTGCACTGTGCCTGAGGGGAGGGATGGCCCTGGAATGGGAGAAGAGGGGGGAGAAAAGCTAGTTCTGAGCTTGAGGCTTCCTGCAACCAAGAAGGCTGGGCCTCTGGCATCACCTTTCCAGACTTACTCTGTAGGTGGTTTCAGCTACTTCTGAATTCTGCTGACTGGGCTAGGCCTGTTTGGCTTCACCATCAGACTCAGATCCATGACGGCAGGTGGGGGAATAGGAAGAGGTGAGTGTGGCTAGAACAGGGAATGAAATAAAGGGCACCTGTCAAGAGATGATGTTGAGGAGGGTCCTTAGGGGATTTAAGCAGGGGTGTGAGGTTAGATTTGTGCTTCCGCAAGTCCTTCATTGCAGAGCAGGGGAAGGCCTGGAGGGGCCAGGACTGGAAGCCAGGAGTGTGTTGCAGTGGTCAGGGCCTTGGGGCTGGTTGTGCTGGTGAAGGGAAGTTGATAGCTTGAGGAGCTTGTTGGGAGGTAGAATGGAGGATTAGTGAGGTAGGCACAGGGACAGGGAGGGGTCCGCGGTAATGCCAGGGTTCTGGCTGCGGCAGTTCCTAGGTAGAAGGAGGTGTTTTTTGAGACAAGGAATACTGGAGAGGACACCATAGGTCCTGGGGTGGATGAGCGTCCCCCAGGGAGTGTGTAGAGGCAAGGAGAAGAGGGCCTAAGACAGCTCTAAGGAGGCCAAACTTAAAGGAGCAGAAGATGAAGAGGGTCCTATGAGGAAAGGAGGAATGGCCAAAGAGGGATAAGAATACCCAGGAAAGTGTGGTGAATCCAGAGTCTTTGGGAAGCGGGCCACTGCAGAGGGTGGGAGGAAAGATGTTATTGGGGCAGAGGGCATGGGGAGAAAGGGAGGGAGCAAAGCCCAGGGAAGGCAGAGGGCTTGCGGTGGCAGGGCCCAGGGAGGGCTCAGTCGGTGGTGGGCCCAGGGAGGGGTCATCTGGAAAGGAAGGTAGTGCCTTTACCTGTGATTGGGAGGACAAGGGGAGGTGTGGAGAAAAACTTTTCTTAACCCCAAACTCCTAATACTTTATTATTTAAAAAAATAAATAAAAGCACCATCTTTTACCATCTAGCGATTGCCTGCCTCCATTTACATGTTAGTATATATTTATTTCAGCTTTTTCTTGGTGTGTGTATCTTTACCTAAATGAGGTCTATTGAATATACTATTTTATATCCTGCTTTTTTTCAGATCATGATCTCCACCTTCCCATGTTAATATCTCATCTACAGTAGTTCCAGTCCATATTCAGATTCTCTAATAGTCCCCAAAGTGTCCTTTATAGCTGATTTGCCCAAACCAAGATCCAATCCAAGATCACCCATTGCATCTAGTTCCTTGACCCTCTTTCAATCTAGAACAGTTCTGTTTTCATAACTTATTGAAAAGCCTGGCATTCCAGAGAATATATCTAGGAATGTGTGATCCTGAATGTTTCTGGATGGGAAGTAGAATGGGGACTGAAAGGCATCATGCGATCTGACCATTTGGGAGAATATGGTGACCTTCATAAGAGCAGTGCAGTCATCAGATCGGAACTGTGGGAAGGGATGAGGTGGAGAGCCGGTTGGGTGTCAAAGTTTGTTTAGGAAGCTGCAGAGAAGGTGGGATAGAGTTATAGGGGAACATGGTATAAAACAGAAGCTATTTTTAATAATGAGATCGGTCTGTGCAGGAATCTAGAGAGAGGAAGGGACTGAAAATACAGGAGAGATTGGTGAAGAGTAACCGCAACCGCAGAGTCTTGTCCTGGGACTGAGCACGTGCAAAGATGGAGAGATGGTTGGCTTCAGGGGAGAGAGAAGAGATTGGGATCTGACAGTGAGACCCAGGTGTTTGGCACAGGGACTTCTGGGAGCATCTGACAGGAGAGGTGGCAGCAGAGATGCTAGGCATCTTGGATGCAGCTCAGTCTGTGTGGGCCTTCACGGGGTGAGCTCTGTGTGCACTCACTGGGGATGGGGAGTTAGAGGGAATGCTGTGTGTGTCCTTGAAGATGGTACCTTCACAGGAACTGCTGAGGTTCTATCTGAACCATCCGTTAGTTTTGCATGTGATTGCTCCTGGGGAGGAGTGTGTGTGTGCACGTGTGTGCGTGTATGTGCACACTCTCACTTAAGGTGATGCAACATGAAAGTACTATACGTGCTTGCCAATAGTATATGTGCTTGTTGGTGTGTGTTGGCAGCTGTGGTTTTTGTGCACTCAATGCGTGGTGCAGCGTATGCCCCAGGCAGTGGTGGAGACCTGTGGGATGTGAGATGGACTGACTTTGTTTAGTCCAGGAGTCCCATGTGTAGCAGTGAGGCGGGAGCGAGTTTGCATTTGTGGGCAATGCTGTGTGTGGGTTGGGGGTGGGTGGGAAGACCTTTCACATCCTACTTGGGGCGTAAGAGCAGAGCACTCTGTGAACTGTCCAGAGAAAAGGGGCCAGGTGGCATCAGTGACCCCCTCCACAGCCTCAGGAGGGGTGCTTAGGCCTCCAGTACTGTGGTAAGAGCAGTGCCAGGAGCAGTAGGGGCAGGAGTCAGATTAGGGAGGTGAAGTCAGGGTTGACCTTGGCTAACCATCCCTGTTTGGCTGTGGGTCATTCAAGTACTGGGCCTTTGTTATCACTCCTACCATCACTAATTACTGCTACTATTACCTGACTTTATACTGGATGCTGAGATACATTTTTTCATTTAATTTTCACCATAAACCTATGAGATGGATGAAGACAGACTCAGAAAGATGAAGTAAGTTGCTCTTTGTTCATACTGTTAATAAGTGGTGCCAGGATTTGAACCCAGCCCTGTCTGACCCTAGAGGCAGCCTGATTCTGAGTCCCCTAGCAGAGGACCCTCTTTCTCTAGAACAAGTTAATGAGAGGGGATTAGGACTCAGGCTTGGTGGCTTGGGCCACCTTTTCTGACTGGCCTAGAAGGGGATCTGTCTGGAAACTTTGAGCTTGACCCATGAAAGAATTTGGCTCAGATTTTAAAATTTGAGGCCTGACCTGTGGTGGCCCAGTGGATAAATCGTCGACCTGGAATGCTGAGGTCGCCGGTTCAAAACCCTGGGTTTGCCTGGACAAGGCACATATGGGAGTTGATGCTTCCTGCTCCTTCCCCTTCTCTCTCTCTCTCTCCCTCCCCCCTCTCCCCTCTCTCTCTAATAAAAATGAATAAATAAAATATAAAAAAATAAAAAATAAAAAAAAAGATTTTAAAATTTGAGGAACAGCATTTACTATATATGGAATTTCAGGGCAAGTGGGAGTAGTGATCCCAGGCTTTGGAACCAGACAGATTTGGGTGCTAGTGCCTGATGCCAGAAAATACGGATTGCTTTCAGAGCCCCGTGGGAAGGTAGCAGTGACAGAGACTGACTTGGTGCGGGTCTGGCTCACAAGTGACCTCTAGTGGTAAAGGCTGGGGCAAGCAGGTTGTGTCTCTGGTTTGAGTCTTATGGGAGGGAGAGTACCTCCTTGTGCCTGGGAGGTAGAGACAGTGCAGAGGGGAGTTGCTGTCCCAGGGTGTAGCAAAGCATTAAGGCCTTGAATATGCCAGAGCTGAGCAGAAGAGGGTGCAAGGTCATGGGTGGAAGAGAGACAGGAAGTGGACCAGAGTGAGGAGACTTCCTTCTGGTCAGCCCAGATGTCTCCAAAGCATGCTCTGGGCTCCAGGCCTCACATACTATCCTGGGCTGAGGGGGCTTGGCCAGTGTGAAGTGGTTATTCTTCAGCCTTCCTCTCTGGAAGGCACCGTGTCTGTGAGTGATGAGCTGGTGCCCAGGCTGCAGTAAGGCCTGGAGCACTGCCGGGCTTCTGGACCTCCGGAAGTTGGAGCTGCTGGACCTCCCTAACCTTAGCTTGTACCCACCCACCCCATCCCTGAGGACCGACCAGGCCTCTCTCCTCTCCCCAGGGCTGCATCGTGATCCGATACACAGCCCCATGGCACATGGTCTTCTTCTCCGAGTCCCTGGGCATCCCTTCACTTCGTGCTTTGGCCCAGAAGCTACTTGAGCTCCTCTTTGATTACGAGATTGAGAAGGAGCCACTGCTCTTCCATGTCTTCAGCAACGCCGGTGTCATGCTGTACCGATATGTGCTGGAGCTCCTGCAGACCCATCGGCGCTTCTGCCACCTGCGTGTGGTGGGCACCATCTTTGACAGCGGTCCTGGTGATAGCAACCTGGTGGGGGCTCTGCGGGCCCTGGCAGCTGTCCTGGAGCACCGGCCTGCCGTGCTGCGCCTGTTGCTCCTGGTGGCCTTTGCCCTGGTGGCAGTTCTGTTCCATGTCCTGCTTGCTCCACTCACCGCCCTCTTCCACACCCACTTCTATGACAGGCTACTGGACGCAGCCTCTCGCTGGCCTGAGCTCTACCTCTACTCGAGGGCTGATGAGGTGGTCCTAGCTAGGGATGTGGAACGCATGGTGGAAGCACGCCTGGCACACCGGGTCCTGGTGCGCTCTGTGGACTTTGTGTCATCTGCACATGTCAGTCATCTCCGTGACTACCCTACTTACTACACGAGCCTCTGTGTCGACTTCATGCGCAGCTGTGTCCACTGTGCTGAGCCTTGTTCCACCCACCTCACCTCTCCAGAAATAAATGCCTGACACCTCCTCATAACCTGTATTCATGGATGGGGTCCTCTTCTGGTTCAACTCCTTTCAGCCCTTTGGGACTTTGTGGTCCCCCAAATAGAGTCCCCTTGGGCCCCTGCCTGGGGGACTGTGGTGGTCTGCATACCCCAGGGTCCTATGGGCGTTCCTGGGCATGTCTGTGGGAGCCTTGCAGAGGTTGTATTTGGACAAATGTAGCAGGCTGCTGGTTCCTGGGGCATGTAGGCTGTTAGGGTTAACGAAGTGGTGGTGGTGGTGGTGGTGGTGGGAGGTTGATAACAAGTCCCAGGATTGATCTCTGATTCCTTGAATGGAAACAGCTTTGTGAAGAGGTGCCAGAGGGTAGGATCAGGCTGGGACAGAGATCTCTGCTCCAAGGCCCTGGAAGGGCAAAGCCCCACAGCAATGAGGCATCATCCCTGTGGATCCCACTTGGCAGTTCATGCAGAGACTTTTCTGACCTCTGCCAGGGTGTCTGACATAGAAGCCAGATGGGGACTAAGAGTGCAGAGGTGGTGGGCCTGCCTAGGTCCCCCACACTTTGCCAGGAAGCCACTGGATCCAGGAGAATTACAAAGTGTCTATAGAATGGGCAGGTGGAGTGGGGAGCAGAAGGAAGACAGCAGTGTCCTATGAGAGCTGGGACAGGTGAAGTCAGGATTAAGACCAGCACCAGGGCAAGGGGCCATTTGACTGAAACAACAAACTCCCTCATCTCGAGGGAGTCCCACTTTGATTCTCTCCAGACAGGAGTGGTGGCTTTAGCCTTGGAGTGCTGTATCATCTATTATTCTACAGGTCACTGCTGCACAATGGAACATAGTAGGTATTCTGTGGTTATCAAGGGGCTTTGGGGATAGTGATGAGTTCTGAAAATTTGACAGGTAGTGGAGATGGCTAGAAAAGCTGTAAGTGGGAGCTGGACCCTGATATTCTCAGGGCTGATGGACCCTCTGGAAGTTCTACTTGCATTGTCAGTTCTCTGGGACCTCTAGGGACTGTTGACAGCTGAGTCCTGTGTGGCTGCATTCCTAGCCATGGCCAACAGGTGGCAGTGCTGCCTGGGCCATGAGACAGAGCTCAAGAAATCCCACTGCAGGGTGAGCTTCAGGCCCTCACTCTGGGTTAATGTCTCCTACTAGAGAGCATATGGCCCCCAGGGTGGGAGTAACCAGTCATCAAAGAGCTACCAAGTCCAAGGCAGGAAGAGAGGAGAGTTGAGAGCTGAAAGGGTGGGAACCACACATTACCCATTTGTCTTCCAAACCCTTGGCCATCACTATGGCTATTCTACCTGGACAGGCCACATACATTTCCCTAGAATCTCAGGCCTCAGGATCATTGTGTTCTGATATTTGGAGCCATCAAGCTGGGCATGGGGCTGTGTAGGAGCTCTGCTGGAATCCAACCAGGCTGATTTGCCGTAAGGAAGAAGAGGCTGGAGCTGTCAACTGGACCCAATTCTGTAGTATGGACCACGGGCATCCCAGAGATGGGTGTGTGTAAGGCAGGGGATTTGGGAAGATGGTGAACCTGGTATATGAGACTTTGTAAATAAAAGGAGTCGAGTTATGGAGATATTCTAGAGTCTTGAATTTTAGAATCTTATTTTCTCAAAACAGTTTTCTGCTGTGGAGTACTTATCTGCAGCTTTGAGCACCTGCCTGACCAAACACCCTTATGCTGACCACTCACTGGCAGTGGGCAGCCATGGGGATGATGGCAGATAACTATGTCCAGTGCTAGCTGCCCAGTCTCAGTTGCCTGACTTGAGAGTCCATCTTGGATAACAGGTTTCTACTCTTTCCATTTGATGATCCAGGCAGTAGCTACACTGGGCTATTGGTCTAGGTTGAATAGAAAAAAGCCAAGGGGGTACTGAGATGGTGGTTCCATTTTCAATCTCTGGCTTGTTTCAGGGGACTAGAAAGGGACAGAGGCTTGAGACTTATGTTTTCACCCAAGATTATAACTTCCTGCCCTAGATTGGGTGCTAGAGCTTGCATCCCCTCTGTACCCCCAAGCTCTGACCTCTTCTGTGATTAATGAGCTGACGATTCCACATCAATAAGGAATTAACCTGGAGCCCCCACCCATCAATAGGAGTCTGGGTTCCCAGCCCCATCCCTGATGCAGTGCTTCAGGGTCCTGGTGCAGACCAACCCTGCACTGCTTTACACACCCACAGCCAAGTTCTTTCCCCCACACTGCTGCCAGGAATTAACCCCTTAACTACCTTTGTCCACACCCACTCATCATCTCTCCCCCCCCCCGCGCACACACACAGGCAGGAGCTGTTTATATTGGTTTAATCCATGTCAAATGTAGTTTACAAAGGGAAAGGACAAGTACCTTTGTATAGAATATACAGACACAGCATCACACCGTGGGGCCCACAGGAGGGGTGGGGAGACAACACTCTTCCCCGGGAACAGCAGCTCTAAGCCCAGGAATGGTTCTTGGCAGAAGGCTGGGCAGCCAGGAGCACCCCCATCCAAACCCAGTCTTAGCCCCTGCTGTAGCTCGGTTCCCTTTTCTGTGCCTCCCCTCTCCCCCAACTCCTTATAAGGAGCCCCAGGAGCTAAGACTAAGGAGAGGATCATGTCCCTTGGGGCATGTGCCCCATGTCTGGAGAAGAAATATACACCACTGAACACCGAGCACATGGGAGAGGGAGGGACACATGGGAGAGGGAGAGGCAGGTACCCCAAGAGGTGGATGGGCCGAGCCCCCAGCCAGCCCTGAAGGAGGCACTGCTTCCAGGTGTTCTTAAAAAGAAAAAAAATCATACAACCAAAGGGGAGAGGAAGGTTAAGGGTAGGTAAGGTGTTACCCCATTTATACACAACATTGTAAACATACACAGTCTATATTACATGTGCTTCAGTCTGGTGTTTGCATGTCTGTCAGTCGGTCAGTCAGTCAGTCAGTCAGTCTGGGGGCTAGATCTCAGGACACTTGCCCTGCTACCCACTCCACCTATACCCCCCTGCCCCACTCTGGGAACAGAACCTGGAACAGGTATGGTCCCCAACCTTGATGGGAGCCAACAAGCAGGGCCTGGGCCTCAGCCTCCACTCTGGCTCCAGAGGCCCTTGTGTGCGTGCGTGTGTGTGCGTGTGTGTGCACGCATGTATGTACACGGGGAACCTGTGTGCAAATATATACAAAGGGTAGGGTCAAGTCACAGAGGCAGCAGGCAGGGCTGCCTGAGGCGAGGCCTGCCTGGGGTGGCTAGCTCACAAGTAGATCCTCCGCAGGTCTCCCGGCGCTGTGATGGTGTTGCACTGTGGGCAGAGCTTCTTGGCACCCTGCAGGGAGAACAGGGGAGGGCTCTGGTTACACACACAGTGCTACATGTTTGCTCCTGTGAGCACCTGGGTCTGTACCAGTTGTGTGCTGGGCCCTTGGTCCCGTCAGCATCGGCTGGGGATCCATGGGCGGCCTCTGTGCGCAGGCAGGCACACTCCTGTGTTGGGGGGATGCCAGGATCAAACCGCCTGGCCAGCCCCGCAGCAGGAGCCCCAGTAATGAGAACAAGGCTGGGTCCAGCTGTGGCTGCCTCGGCCCTAACGAGATTACATGCGGCCTTTGATCAGGACACAGAGCCCACGTCCGGGCCTTTTATTGCTGTCTCCGGGCGACATTTTAATGGCTGCTCCCGAGCGAAGAACAGGGGCAGGAGCAGAGGGAGCTTAGTAATGGGAGGGGGAAGGGCTGAGACCTTGGTCCTGCTTACCCACACCCAACCTCCTTCTGATCCAGGATCTCACCAATATGTGTTTGACACAGTGGGCCTTCTAGGGGTGGGGGCACAGGAAGGGAGCAGGCAGTGAACCCAGAGAGGGGGGAGGTGACAATGTAGTGAGCTTGGGGGATGGGGTATCCTGGCTTCAGGCTGTGTTCCATGGTCCTGCTCCCCCTTGCCCCTCCTCATTCCCTCTCCCAAAGCAGGCTCAAGCATAAGCAAGGACATGTGGGCAGTGCCCAAAACAGCCACCCACTCTCCAATCCCCATGCCACCTCACCAGGGTCCGCAGCCAGCACTCCTCGCAGTGCACATGCCAACACTGGATGGATGTTAGGGGCATCGAGTATGAGTCCTAGGGAGGAGTGGGTAGAGAAGGGGTCACACTGAGGCTAGCCCACCCTCTAAAGGGATCAGATCACAGTGCAGAGACCCTTTCCAACCCCCAGGGGGCAAGGAAGCATGACCAAGGGCACCAGTAGGTTCCCTTCCTCTCACCATGCAGATGAGGCATTTGTATCGATCCCCACGGGATAGCTGCCGTTCAAGTTCCCTGACCCGAGCCTTCAGGGCTTCAAACGTTGTCACAGCTGAATCTTCGGTTATTCTGTAAAGAGGACAGCATAGTGGGCAGGCAGCAGGCTGGCATCCTTATCTGAACCTCGTTTATACCTTCCTTGAATTTCAGAACCACACATACAAGTATCTCCCAGATGCCCCCACTCCCCACCTGCCCATATCCTGTATCTGCAAACTCCACATTCCAGAATGAACTCCTCACCGTCCTTGTTCTTCCACCTCTATCCTGGTGAATTTCTAAACCAGATACTGGGGAACCATTCTCAAACCATTCTTTCCTGAAAGTATCCCTGACATCGAAAATCGGTCATAGTTCCTAATGTCTCTGGAATCTTCACCTCTGCCTGCCCTCTGCCCGCACTCACCCAGGTCCTCACCCTGCCATCTGGGTTACTCCACTAACCTGAATGGCATGCTTCTCTCTGCCTCTAGTCCCCTCACTTCTTTTTACTCTCCCAGCACCTAGAATCTTATAAATTTGACCATTTCTACTTCCAACAGTTCAATGTCTCTTAGAGTAAAGCTCTATCCAACTCCTCACAAGCTCACAAGAGCCTCCTTGGTCCCCAGGCTGCCACATCATTCAGTGCCCTGCCGCATACTTTAAGTTCTGTCCACACTGAAACACTAAGTTGCTCCACACACCCCACCATTTTTCATTCCCTTGGCCTCTTGGCACTTTCTGCTTCCTCTCAATCCACACCTCCTAATTCACTAGGTTCCATCTCATGGTTCAGACCTAGTTCCTACCTCTTTCCAGAAGCCTTCCCAACTCGCCAGTCAGCACCACCACTGGTGGCTGCCTCTTCTGTGCTCTGCCAGCCCCCTGCACTGGACTCTACCCACCACAGCAATATACCTACAGATGTCTTTTTCTCTGCTAGACTCAGTTCCCTGAGGGCAAGCTGCTCATTCTACCAGTATTGACTGTGGACATAACTCTACGCTAGGCACATGAGTATGACTGAACATTTGGTGAATCAAGAGCCAGTTCAAACCCCAGGAAGAGTGAGGGCTGTGGGGACCGGAAGAGTCCCACATAATCTAGTTCCCTGGGGTGCAGGCCTGGCCTGCCTTAACGGCTCCTTGCTGTGTCTTCTAAGGCACATCAGATTCCCT
Source organism: Saccopteryx bilineata (assembly GCF_036850765.1). NCBI lineage: Eukaryota > Metazoa > Chordata > Mammalia > Chiroptera > Emballonuridae > Saccopteryx > Saccopteryx bilineata. The sequence goes on from NC_089492.1 coordinate 257,582,049, forward strand.
AGTAGCCCTCACCTGATGTCCAAGAACTGCACAAGAAGGTCCCTACAACCTTTGAAGACTTTTTGGGCTGTAATACTGAATAGTGAATAGATAGGACCATCTCAAGGAGTGACCCCTCCTAAAATAAGTGAACAGAACCTAGAGGAGCTCAGAGAGGGAGAAGAATGCTTCCTGGAGGAATAGAAAAGATGGTACTGGAGAGAGGCCTTAGGGAATAATAATGATAATACAAATAAAAGAGCTAAAATTTATTAAGCACTTACTAAATGCCAGGGATTGTACTGAGGGACTGAAAATTATCTTATTTACACCTCACAAAAACCCCACGAGGAGATTATAATATTCCCATTTTATACAGGAAGAAACTAAAGCAGAACAGAAACATTAAGCAGCCTGCCCAGGTTCACAGAGTGGGGGAGAAGGGATTTAAACCCTGGCAGACTGATTTGGTGATCAACAAATAACGGTGTGACTAACCACTATTCTTTATCGACTAGACCCAGGAGGAGACAGGTCTCCAGGCCAAAGGAACATAGGAACCAAGGAGAGAAAGCCCAGGAGCCCTAGCTATCTGGAAGGCTCACCTGTGGGTAAATAAAAATGTGCTAAAGTGGGAAAGGAGACTATCTGAAAAGACCTCCAACGCCAATCGGAAGAAAGTGAGGTTTATCTTAAAGGCAATGGGAAGTTGTTGAGGATGTTGGAAGGGGGCGGGAAAGGATAAGAACTGAACTTTAAAAGGTATATTCAGTCAGGAAGCAAAGAGTGGTCTTATGTGGAATCACAAGAGCAGTGTGTTGTAGGCAAGACCATTTCCAAGGGTAGCCTGTTCAGCCAGTGAAGGGTAGACAATTGGCTCAGAAAGCTTGAAAGCTTACAGGTAATCTGTCCTTGCTGGGTGTGTCAGTGGTAATGGGAGGTACAGGGAGAATGGTGGGGAACATTCCATAGATAGCAATACACTTTGATCTCTGACCTTTCTTGGGGTACTAGCAACAATATGACTTCCTGATGGCTGTATTCCTCTATCAAGGATGCTCTTGATCTACCACTCCATGGGTCCTTGATTCTCTCTGCCCTGCCTCTCTCTAGGGAAGCTGAGAAAGGCTCTGGCTGACTCCCTGAAAGCATCCATTCAACTTTCCAGCCCTGGAAGCCTCTACCTCCCTCCTCCTTAACAAGCACCTGCACAGCTGGCTCCTCCCCTGGCATTTTCCCCAACACCATATGTACCATCCCCATCTGGACTGCCAGTACTTCCTGACAAAGAGACAAGGATGGGTAGTTATGCTCCCTGCCTCTCCAGGGACCAGACTGGGCACCTGGTAATTATTCAAGTATTTCAGAGATGGGGAAACTAAGATTTAGAGCTGGGGGCAGCCTACTCTAAAGTGGAAAACTAACTTTCAAACCCCAAACCAGAGAATGAGCTTGAATTGGAATTGGAAAGGCAGAAAGGACGGGGCCAGGAGAGAATGAAACAATTTCCCAGTGCATCCTTGAAGCTCCAAGGCCACGTCTAACTCCAGAGTCCACCCTCCTCTGGATGTGCACAGCGTGCACCAGGCCTCTACTCTTTGCTTCTAGCCTGATTCAGGCTGGTGGCAAGCCATTCCTGAGCTCCTTCAGGGCACAGGGTGGACAATGTCCTAGAAGAAGCTGAAGTACCCTTCCTTCCTCCTCCTCTGGGTTGTGAAACAGATCTAGGGTGGAAACCATACTGTGTACAAGGAAGAAAAGTCACAGGGACTAAAGGACCCCAATCTTGGCAGACTTGGATCCAATGACTGAGCCAGTCCCCAGTCTGTTCCAGAGCCCTGCCCACTGGTGCCTGTGCTCACACAGGTGGGACAAAAACCCCGACTTCCCACAGCCTTGGGTGGGTAGTACTTTCATGGCTGGCCACTGGCTCTGGCCCCCATCTCCCCCTCGGGCGCCATCCCTGATTAATGATCTTGTCTTTCTGATTTATGAGCAGCCCCTTCAGATGAGGGTGGGCGCCCCTTATGGCCCCACCCGCCCCGCTCAGCTGGAGTAGGAGAGAATTATTAAATAAACATCCATACGTCATTCCTACCCCCCCAAGCAGGTTGCGCCGAACCCGTGCGGCCCGCTCTGGCGCTGACACAGAGCAGCTGCGGTGATTCATGGGCAGCCGGGCCCTGCGCCGCGGCCCATACATCATGCCAGCAGCACTCGCGGCCCCGGCCGAGATAAACTGATCAACCACAACGGGCTGGAATGAATTTATGACAACACAAAATGGAGGGAAACAAATGGGAGGTGACCCTGGGCCACCGACCTGGCCCTGCACTGGTCTGCAATCCACTCTCCTGGCAGGAGGCAAGATGGAACAGTGGTCCTGGAATGAAGAGGCTGCTTTTTAACCCTAAGCAACTTAGCCTCCAGTGGAGGGGATGGCTGTGGGGAGTTAAGCAATGGCCAACGACAGCAGCTCTAGGCACCCGAACTGGACATTGCCAGTTCCGAGGACTACAGCTGGCCTTGCTTGGGCATCTGGAAAGGCAATAAGGTACCCAGATAATTTCTTCAAGTCCTTGTGGCTCCTGGGGATCCAGGCCAGGGACTGCCCAGCCCTAGTGAAGTGCTTAGGGATCCCCTTTTCCCTGCCAGAGAACCCAGGCCAAAAATTCCAACCAGAAGTGATGAGACCCGGTGTTCCTGCCTAAAACCCACTGCAAGCGCCACCCGGGACAAGAAAAATGAAACCAATTTAGCTCCCGATTAAGAAACAGAAACTGGAGATGAATCAAGTGTGCCGGCTGGGCTGGGTGGCCATACATCACATTCCCTGGGCGGAAGCCGCTGCAGCAGTATGCAGGCAGGCAGGCGGACTGCTCCTCCTTCTGCCAAGGCTCCCAGGGCCATGGCCCAGTGATCAATTCACAGAGTCACGCTTAACACCAGCTGGGCCCTGCTGTCGGCTGTGTGCCCAGGGCTGTGGGACTAAGGGAGGGCTGAGAGCCCTGGCAGCCCTTCTCTTCCCACTGAACCGCTGTCCCAGGGGCCCCTCCTGGCCACTCACTTCTCAATGTCGCTGTTCTTGCAGGTCTTCTGCATGGCCTCCTGCTTGCTGCTCTCCCCATTGCTGGTAGATGGCATCTCTGTGGGATATAGAGGTAACTCATGCTTTGGCCAGACTGGGCAGCACAGGTGAGGGAATGGGCCTGAGTCTGTCACCACCACCCAGAGGATGTCCACTCTCCCCCACTACTCCTAGGTCAGGACTTACCATCACTGGCCCATTTAGAGAACTCCGGTGTGATGCGTGTGCTGGGAGGGCCACCACTAGAGGAAAGGAGAAAGATGAAAGTGAGGCCAGAAGGCAGGCAAGGACAGCCCTGAGGGTGGACACTCGGTTGACCCTGCCTCAGGGCTTCCCATCCTTCTCCTCTATCCCACCCCCAAGCCTGTGCCCACACTTGCTTTAGGACTGCGCCCCGTAGTGCCTCTCTCTCCTTGGCTTCACCAGGCTCCTCGCCTGTGCAGGGGATGACATCAGCCTCCGTGTATCTGGCATGGTGGTCAAGGACAATGAATCCTAGTTTACAGTAGGCCTTGAGGGTTGAATCCTGGCCAAAACTGAGACACTGACCCCAAGGTGGGGTGGCAGCGGTGAGTACCAGAGATTTTAGCTACTATGCTTATTCCCTTTGGCCTATCCCACCAGCCCCAACTGGTCCCACAGTGCCCCAAGGATACTGTGGCTTCCCATACTCCAGAGTGTCATCCCCATCCACATCCAAGTCAGCATCACTGTCCGGATTCTCCTTGCCGCTGCACATGACGAAGCCAGAGCCTGTGGGAAGTAGGATATGAGGAGGACTGGGGGCCAAGGGGGCCTCTTCTGTTGCCTCTAGGTAGGCTTGTTGCCTCTGCCTTGGCTTTATCTGGTCAAGTTTTGGGCCAGATAAGATCCAGATAGACACTCAGGCCTGGAATATAGTGAGCCAAATCTTGTCGCTGATATTTTGGTCCCCTTCACTCTACATAACTCATCCTTTTTGGCCACTGCTTGCTGCTCCAAGCGGTCTCATAAACTATAAATACTATGTCAAGTCTTCAGGAGATACCCAGGCCTGTTGTCCACCTGTCTTCCAGGTCTAGGAAGAGCAGATAGAGGAGAGAAATTCAGGTCTTATGAGATTACCCCACCTGGGACCTTGGCATTCCCTGTGTCCCAAGGTCCAGCCTGACAAGTCCATTAGAGGGGCAAGCAGGCTAGCTAAGGCCAGCCAGAACCATACGGCGGGACCCCCAGCCAACGTCCTGATTTTGGCTGCTAGGTCCTTGCCAGCAAAAACACCAGGCAGCTGTTCAAATATTTGGTGTCTGAAGCGCCTGACATTAATTATTCATCTCCACCTCACTCAGCCCAGATTCCTGGACAAGTGCAGTTATAAAGGGATTAGGAGGGGACAGACGAGAGGAGAGGCATGCACACCTGCTTCTGAAAGCAGTCCATGAGAGCATGCAGGCTGGGTGGAGGCAGGGCAAGGCAGGCGGCTGACCCCACCAAAGTGCAGTTGGCCCAGGGACAGGCAGATTCTTTTAGCCAATGGGAAGGGAGAGTTGCTGATGCTACACAAGGCCCACTCCCTTATTCTATGCTCTGAGACTCCCAGGACCACTCTTTCTGATAGCCTAGCAATCCTTCCAGAACAGAGCTGAAAGTTACAGAATCTGTTCCAAGTAGCAAGGAAATCCTTAAAGAGGTTAGGGAGAAGCCCAGAATTCTGCCTAGCGGTCTCAGAAACTTCTTCTTGTCCTTTCTTTTCTTGTTCCTTCATCTTGCTTACCATATAGTTCTGACTCTTCTTATCCTTGCTCCAAAAAGACTATGCCTCCCCACTGCATGCACAACCCAGTCTGGCTCCTCAGCCATATCCATTAGGATATCTTTATTCCTCACTTCTCTCCACAAGCCCTATGCATATGGACAGACTACTTACTGCACCTTAAACATAACCCTGTATGTCCTTCTCTTAACACCTTAGCTCATACTATTTACTCCATCTTGAATGTTCTCCATCTTTCAAGCCCATTTCAAAAACATTTTCTTTCTGATCTTTCTCCCTTATATATCTCTGGTCTCTGGCCTGACAAAGGTCCCATCCATCCCAGAGGTGAGTAGCACCAAGGAAAGAAAAAGGCTAGGCACCGCCAAGGCTCCACCCCTTCCTGACAGTCCTCATTTGTCCTCCACACCTGAGGCACCAACAAACTCGAGGCAGCAGGCAGGTCAGCAGCAGGGCCATTAAGCTGAGAAAACACCAAGTTACAGCTCTGTCTCCTATTCACGGCCAAGTGTCCTGACAAGCAATTCCTGCCTTGTGGGTGAGTGGCACCTCTATAAACCCTCTGACAGTTTGGGAGACAAACTCCGCCATCAATCAGAATGTAGCTATCAGGTTCACTTACAGCATGTGCCCCCCGAGCCTTGCCAACCCCCCTCCCCCAAGTACACACAGCTCAGCAGTCAGCCTCACATCCTCAGCTCAGCCTGGCCCTACCTAGCCCTGCTTATGGGTGGGCAAAAAAAGGAATCAAAGAACCCACAGCAAAGCTGAGAAAACAGGGTACCCCAAAGCCCCAGTATCTCAACACTTAAGCAGCCTGTGGCCTGAAGTCCTTTCCTCTGCAGGCTCATCACTTGCCAGGCCAGGAGCAGGACTCATTCTCCAGTGGAACACAATCATTGTAGTCTCCCAAATCCTACATGTTTTCCCTTGCCCTGTGCTTCATACCTCCTGTTATTTCTGCCTAGAACCTTGTCCCTCCTGGTCTACAAAACAAATGCCTGCTCCTTTTGCCAAGTCTGGCTGGCAACCATGCCATCTACTATTAACTCAGTGCCTACACACAGTAGTTGCTCTATAAATACTTCCTGAATGAACTCCCACCTCAATAACACCCCTTCAACATTTACTGAACTCTTCCTCAGCCTGGCTTGGCATTGAGCACCCAGTTTCAAGATCTGATCCCTACCCTCAAGGTGCTGAGTATAGATGAGACTTCCTCAGACATTTCTATAGGTACTCCTTCCTGTGCAACTCCAAAGTCATATTTATTACTGTGTACGGTCACTGTCCCTCACCAGATTGGAAGCCCAAGTATGACCTGCTACTGTGATCTCAGCATCATCCAGTAGAGCTGTCCAGGCCCACAACAGGTACCATACAACACACCAAGCAATAATGGCTCAGTGCTGCTCCAATAGGTCCTGGGAGCCCTATGCTAGAAGGAAGGCCAAGGGATTAGCTGGTGGCCTGGAGAAACCTCTCAGGACACAATCTTCCCTATCAGCCTCAGCCAAGTTTCTGCTCCTCTGACTAGTAAGGCAAGATAGAGAGCACGACACATCTTGTTTTCGAAAGAAAAGGCCTCTCTGTATACTCTGAGCAGTTTACTCTGACCCTGACACCATTCTCCAGTAGAGGCAGATGTTGGGAACCTCTCCCTACCCCCATAGGTGTTTAGAAGAGGCTGCCGCTGCCAATTTCACTCCTATGCTGCCCCAGCCTGCTCCAACCTCCTTCCCAGCACATTAAACTTTATTTTCTTAATGAAATGTCACTTGCTGACTTCTGGCAGAATCATAATAAAAAGAAACGGTCATAAAGCAGTTTTATGCAGACAGCGCCCCCGCCAGCTTGCCCCCCTCCTGCTCTGAGAGGAAGGCTCCACAGTCGTTTTACATTCTCAGCTGCTGGAACATCCCAAGCCAGTACTCAGAGGCAAGATGGCACGGAGAGCTCCTTTCCAAGCCTCTGGCTCCTGTTCCATGTAGCTTCGGGGGACAATAGACAAGCTGCCACTCCTGCTGCTGCTGCTATCCAGGGAAGGGACTCAGCCCCCAGGACCTCCAAGATGACTCAGAGTACCCTTTAGTCACTGAGGAGGCACCTTTGCTATGGCGTGGCTTGACCTTAAAGTAGCATAAAGGGCTGGGCTGCTGCCCATAGGCAAATTAAGCTTGGTGGTCAGTGATGCTCAGCAGAGTGGATCCCAGTCCAGTCTGGGAGGGTAAGCAACACGAAAAATACCTTCCTGCCAAGTGAACTCTTAGTGATAGAGAAAGAGAGGGTTAAGTGCAGAAATGATAGGCAAATCTAAATTTTTACAAAAATGACCCCTCTTCCATAAACTCATTTCTTCCTGGGTCACTGAAATGGGGGGTTGGTGGAAATCAGTGTTAATTTAATCAATTGATCAGATAATCGATTGAGAAACTGGAGACGCCCGTTTACTAGGGCTGTAATGTCCTGGAACCTGAAACCACAAAAAAGGAGCCATTGATTTCCTTACCTACTGCTCCCAACAAAACCAGAGTCTAGGGAGAAAGGAAAGTCTTGGGTCCCTCTAGAGGTCTGTACTCTCCAAAGGTTGGGGGTGGTGGTGAGGGAAACAGGGGCAGCAGCTTCCGGAGTTTTACACTGGCATTAGTTACAGATGCAGTTACGGTGTCTTGTGTAAACGCCATCGATTGGGGAGCTGACAGTCTGGGGAGCTGCGATGCGGGACAATCAATCGGCCTGCAGTGTCACCTGCCACCTCGCTGAACAGTTGACAATGCAATTATCCAGTGTGGAGGCAGGGAGTTGGCGTGTGTCAAACGCACTTAGCCACTTTCCGGGCCTCCTCGATAACGCGTTTCACTGCCTCACGTCAGGAGAGACGCATAGAGACAGACGCCGTTTAAAACCATTGATACTTGCTCCTTCTGCCTGCACTCCCTCTGTCCCAGCTTAACAATTGTGTTCCAAAAGGCGATTAAATCCCGTCAGTCGTCACAGGACAGAAGGTGCCCTGCTCCTTGCCACTTCTCCAACCCCCTCCCACCAGGCAACAGTTATAACTAAAGATTGTCAGGAGTTTGAAGGCAGCAGCCCTAACTCTCTCCATTCCAAAACTGCCTGCAGCAGCTGACTATTCCAACACCTGTTACTGACTAGATGGGCAACAGCGCTGTGCCGGGGGACATTTTAGCACCTGGGGCTCCCATCTTTTGGAACCCACCATGCCAAAGGAGATAGCAGCTAGGGCAAGGCCTATTTCTCTGTGCCCCAGGACTCGAATACTTCTCACCCCTTTGACTCACACTCTGGTTCTGAGGTTTTATCAAGCAATAGTCAGTTAAAAAATCCATTCCTAAGCTGCCTTGTCTGTCCTCTACATGATACTTCATCTAGGCTACTTGGAACCAGCCTAAAACTAAGATAGGAACTCAAGGAAGATGCAGTTCCTAGGATAAGATCTGGCTAGGTCAGGGGCTTGCACAGCTGGTTCTCTTAGTACCCTCCCTCCCACCTGTTTGATTCAAAGGGGCTCAATGCTGGATTCTAGCAACACACTTCCTTCAGGGTTCAAAGATACAGCTGGAGCACCTTCCACTTCCTATGCAGCCTCTTGAAATTCCTCTGCCTTGCCACTCATGTGCCCATCACATCATTGTCACCTTATCTGAAACCAGCTATTCCTATGTCCTCTTTCTAGCTTGCCCATTTCAGACATGAGGAGCTCCAGGCTCCTCAAAGTTGCTGAACCAATACAAGGGAGGGATCAAAGCTCACCACCTTAAGTCTCTTCTCCAGAACCTAGGAGCTAGATATTTCCCAAGGAAAGGTGTGTGTCACTCATCACATATTCCTTTGACTGCAGGTAGGAGTAGGTTTGCTCCCAAGAGCTGTACGATTAGGTTTTCCCTGCAGCCTGCTGCTCTAGCCTAGAGGCCCCTTGCTCTGCCCAGGGCTGGCATGGTGCCACAGAAGAATGTCTTTTCCTCCTAACTGCTGAGCACCTTTAGGGGAATGTTGGTGAAGCACTAGGTTCTGTGTACCACCATTTACAGAATTATAACTCTGAGTGAGAAGAAACAGCAGTAGCAGTTAGCAAACCTAAGGTTCCGAGAGGACAATCAACAGCCCAGGACTGCTCCGAGAACTAGGAAGGCCAGAGTGTTTCCTAGACAATTAAAGTCCTTCAACTTCCTCTCCTGACATCTTTACTATTTCCTTAGTCCAGGGGTCAGGAACCTATGGCTCGCGAGCCAGATGTGGCTCTTTTGATGGCTGCATCTGGCTCACAGACAAATCTTTAATAAAAAAAAATGTTAAAAATATAAAACATTCTCATGTATTACAATCCATTCATTTCCTACTGCTCATGTTCATGGTTGCGGGTGGCTGCAGCCAATCACAGCTGTCCTCTAGGACAACACCAAATTTTTATTGGATAATGTGTAATGTACATTACATTACACATGAGGGGTCGTTGTATGGCTCTCATGGAATTACATTTTAAAATATGTGGCGTTCATGGCTCTCTCAGCCAAAAAGGTTCCCCTGCCTTAGTCTCTTAAAGATCTATTTCTAGCTAGACCTATCTTGGTGCTTACCTGTTAGGACAGCCTTTATTCTGTCCTAAAATACTAATTCCTGGCACTCCCAGGCCTGAGCTATATGGGCCTGGCCCCTCAGTAAGCACAGGTCCTATCTCCAGGGCCTGCTCCTCTCAGCTAAGTGTCTCCACCAAAACTTCTGCTTGCCCACTGGCTCCATAGCTGATTTTAGTCCAGGTAGCAGATTTGCTCCATCAGACCAGAGCCCAGTGCCTGGTCAGAAGCTTTGTTGAGGATGACGAAGGGACCCCGGTCTGGGAGGAGGAGCAGCGGATGATCAGATAGGAGAACTTATCTGCAATTCCTCAATTCTTTCATATCTAACAAGGACAGCAATCTCTGTTCTGTCAGCACGCACAGCACAGCATAAATGGGCCTCACTGCTCGCCTGCTCATCCTGCCTGCTCCCTCTCTCTGAAGTCGGCTGGGCAGCTTCTTCAGCCGGCGTTATCACTCCCTCTAACCGGTCTTGGCAGGCAATCTAATTCCTCCTGAAAAGGTCACCGCCATTTTAACTGCCTTTCAATCACATTAAGCACGCGCTGCCCGGCTTGCGGCCCGGCCCGCCCGGCGGGCGATCAATGCGATGCACTGACACCAGCCCGCCTGGCGGGGCCACACCCAACCCCCCAAGAGTTGAGGCCTATTGGTCCTGGCCAGGGAGGGTAGTCTGACAGATGGTCAGCTTCTACAGACAGGGTTTCGGGGCAGAGGCAGTCAGGATCAGCCAGGGCTTCTTTTGAAACACCCTCCCACCCCTAGTGAGGAGCCTCAGCCTCCTCCGCTCCACTGCGCCCCACTCTCTGCTTTGTGGTCCCTGCTGATCTCACTGTAAAACAGCCTTTCAAGTCTGCCTGTCTTTTGACTGCACTAAGCTGTTTAAGAGGCGGCAGCAGCTTCTATCAGGAAAGCTGGAGCAATTCTCTGCAGATAAAGGCACCCCCGGCCCCTGTTCGCTCTTCAAGTCTCACTCTCATTCTCGCTCTCCAAATCGCTCAAAGAAAAGCCCCCTTTGAACTCCCCTCAGGAATTCTTGAAAGGAACAACCTCACAGTGTAAACACTCAGGGAAAACTGACACCCACCCAGGGCCTAAGAGCCCCTCGTGCCGGCTCTGCAAATGCATCCCAGCGCAAGGGAAATACTTTGTCAAATCATCAGCCTTATACAGCTTTATCCCTCTTAAGCCTTGTCTGGTGCCCAGAAGCCATCAGGTCCAGTTCTGTGCCAAGAAACCTAAGAGGTTGCCACAGCAATGGAAGATGTGAATGTATGCAGCAGCTGACAAGAGTGAACCCTGAGCAGCATTGTGGAACTGACCCTGCATGGGCCACCACCTGTGTACAATTCATGGGATCTGGGCTTTTGCTGCTCATTCTCCTATGGCCTCAGATCTCTAAAACTCTAGGATGGAACCAGAGTGAAATGGCAAATGAACATGCCCTAGCTCAGTGCTTAGGCTTGGGAACCAGTTTGGTCTGATTAACCTTCCTCATTTATACTTGTCCCCCAAACACGTGGGTAATGTGAGAGAAACCCAGAGGCATAATGCCCTACGTGGGCTCAGAGCCCCATGGTATATAGACAGTCTGCACTGGACAGCACCATGAAGATCACATCTCAGTACCACCAGCCCCAGTAGCAGGGCCCCAGAGAGGCAGAGACCCTCTTCCCAGCTGCTATGTTGATTCCCCAGGGATCAGACACGGCAGTACTCCCAAGGGTGATGCCCAGAGAACTGAAGGCAGATGGAAAGCAGGCTGGCTCACTTAATGACCACAAGCTGCAGTGCCAGCTGTGCCTGAGCAGAGAAGAGCTGGAGGCCAGGAGGCAGAGAGCCCCTTCTTCCCTTGCCCAAGGCAGGAGAATCTGACAAGAGGACACTGACCCTGCACTCCCAACCAGTCTGCTGTCTGACCAGGTGCGAGTGGGGGACTTCCACTGGGCTACACCACATCCCTCTGAGGAGCGGGGAGCGCAATGGCACAGCTGGGCTCAGGCCCCTCTTGCTTCAGGGCAGAGGGGCCCATGGAGAAGGGAGGGGATCAGAGCTAAAATTAGATTCACCGAGGAAGCTCATGGGAGGTCAAATTTTGCCATAACTCACTTTCTTCTCTGTAACTGATTTCTCTGACATGGGGCTGAGGAGGAGGAGGAGGAGGAGGAAAATCCAATGTGTTTGCCTGGAAGCCCTCAGGGCCCCCAGTGCTGGAGGTGTACAGCAGGTTGCTGGATTCTCATTTATCAGCCTTAAGAGGGATGGAGTGATAAATGCATAACCGTCCCTTTAATATTTTATGCAGGTGCTAACGCGGCTTGGCTGTCACCTTCAATGTATCACCGGAGGCCGAGAGCCCCCCTCGTCACTCCTAGCTTGCAGCCTCACAATTCCATTTCTCCACCCAAATACTTCCATTTTAATATGCACATCACAGGCAGGCAGCACAGTTACAAAGGAGCTCCGCCAGCAGCAGTTCCCAGGTGGCAGAATGGATGACCGGCCACCAGCCCCGGTCTCTTGGCTCCCAACAGATGTATACCCAGCACAGGTCTGGCCACCAGAGTGCCACTGCCTGTGTGTCAGCTGCTTGTACCTCGGAAACCACCTTCCAGGAGAGTGGTGGCCCGTATCCGCTTCTGCCCGCACCACTCATACTCCTCAAAGCGGTTGCTGTTCTCATGCTCGATGTCCACGGCATCATCCTCAGCCATGCAGGAACCTTCCCTCTGTGAAGAGCAGAGCAGGATCATGCGTGTCCCAGGCCATCCCTACCTACCCCCCAGGGCCTACAAGGAAGGCACCACCCTTGTGAACGTGCAGCCCTTGTGGGCCCCAGCTCTAGGGATCCTGTGAAGTAAACCAATCTAGAGGTCAAAGACCTGGGCCTCTTCCCAATCTTTTTCCACTGGTGCCCCAGGGGAGAAGTGGGAGAGTGAAAGCAAAGCAAGAGAGCAAAGAACAGAGTGGAAGAAACTGCTGAGACCTCACAGAAACCCCAACAGCCCGTAGAGATCTGGGGGTAGTCAGCAGCTAGTGTTGGGGGGAGGGACTAAGGGTGGGAAAGGTAGGTGATGAAGGCCCCTCTACCTTAGAAAGGCAATGCTCCACATGCCTACTCATCTCCTGCTCCGATCCTGCCAGGGGGCGGCTGCACAGGGGACATACCTGCCCTTCATCTTGCTTCCTCCGTTTCATTTTCCCAATCCGAGCTGCATGGAGAAACCGAAAACAAAGCACAGAACAGGCAGTCACTGTAGCTCCCAGGGTCCCAGTGGAGCTGATACGTCCTGACCTCCTGCCAGCCATTAGCCCCTTTATTCAATGCCTGATCTGGCTCTCATTATGCCGCACCTTCTTCTCCTTTGGGGACTGAGACTTGTCAAGAGTACCTGGGGAGAAGACTGGCGCTAGGCCAGCAAAGTGTCTACTCTGGCCACAGCTGGCTCAAGCTCAACCCATACCTTTCTACCTCTAGAGGTCAAGGAGTGCAATGAGGAAAGACACTCCATGTTGCTAGTTATCTCCCTAAAAGGCCAAGACCATGGACTCCTTTGGAGTCAAGAAATAGCAACTTTAGAGAATATCTTTTGGAGTGAATCCAAGGTCACTCCAGGGGCCTGATGTGACCTGTTTTTCACTCAAGTAAAATCTCCTTTGTTCCTAGGCTAAGAGACCCTAAGTGTCTTACCTAGAATCATCCCAGGAAGGATTTCTCTCATGTCCACTGGTCCCATTTTACAGAAGAGGAGACAGAGGCCCAGTTGTAAAGATACAGAGAGTCTGAGTCAGAAAGCCCATAGTACCTTTGAGAGGGCAGCCCTCACCGTGCCTACCCAAACCTGTTCCATCATTTCTAATCAGTGCAGAGGGGCTGTCAGGCCCTGGAGGCAGAGGGCTGCCTGCCATGCTGTCCCGCAGGGGGCTCAATTCCAAAGTGCACACTGCAAGCCCACAGCACTGCTAATTAATGCTGAGAGATGCAATCATTTCTAATTAGCTCACTAATCCCTCTCTGCAGCCCTCCTGTCACTGAAGCAGGAAGGGGTCAAAACAAGGGACTCTTCCCTCTAGCCCCTCCCTGGATGCAACAGCAGAAGCAGAGGTTGCCACTCTGAGGTCAGATGGACTGGGGCATGGCGGTGAAGAGGGAGGTAGCCAAGGAAGGAAAGGTTCCCCACTGCAGGGCTAGGAAGCACTTTCTTATGGACACTGACCCTGAGGGGAAGCTCATGAATGCAGTTTAGGGAGGGAAACACTGGTGAGAACTGATATGTTACAATTTAGAATTTCAACTGTTAGGTTCAGAGCCAAATACCTTACACAAGGTAGCTCACTTAATTCTATATCCTGTAGGTAGGATGCATTATCCATTTTAATAGATGAAGAAACTCAACGCTCAAAGAGATCAAGGTACTTTTCAAGCAGCGAAAAAGGGGCAAAGGCAGGACAGGAAACCATAACTTAGAATGCTCTCCTGTCCTGAGTCTCTTGACTGATCAGCATGAACAAAATTAATCCCACAAGTGTATTAGGGCAATAAGAATATGCAACTGCCTGTTGAAGGTCTGAGGTAGGGAGTTACTCCAACTCCAAAATAAGAGTAATCCTAGAAAGACACAAATCAATAGGAAAGTCACTATCCCATCAAGATTGAGCAGGGAGTTTGAGAAACCTTGGTCTGTATCATGATCCATCTCTTCAATTTTCTGTGCTTTTGCTATAGATGTGATCATGTTCTGGTGGACAAAGATCTAGAGTCCTTCACCTTAACTGCCCTAACCCTTGGAATCTTAGGCTCAAGTCACATTGACATTCTAGAGCAGTGATTTTCAATGGTGTGCTACAAGAATTTTTAATTATTTATTTTTAGATTTTATTTATTCATTTTAGAGAGAGGAGACAGAGAGAGAGAGAGAGAGAGAAGGGAGAGAGAAGCAGAAAGCATCAACTCCCATATGTGCCTTGACCAGGGAAGCCTAGGGTTTCGAACTGGTGACCTCAGTGTTCCAGGTCGATGCTTTTACTCACTGCACCACCGCAGGTCAGTCTACTACAAGAATTTTTAAAACATACAAACCTGACTACTTAGTCAGGGATAATAATCTCTTTTCCCTTAGATTATTAAATAAAAAAATGACAGCCATCTAGTATGAATGAATAAAAAATTTTACTTTTTGGGGGGTTAGATTGGCAAAAAATATATTATTGGGTGTCACAGAATTTTAGTAACTAGTTTATGTGTGCCATGAGATGCAAATGGTTGCTGGGCTGGAGATGGGATGGTAGATATCAGAAAGGCATGGAACAAGGAACCCCAGAATGCCAGAACCCTGTAGGAAGCAGTGTGAGAATAAATCCTGCCTAGAGCTCAAGGGAGTACCTCTCTGGTAAGAAGGGGACTATGATAAACACTGATGATTGAATAAAGAAATGAATCTCTCAGAACTGCTAAAGAAGGCATGATACTAGATCTTCTCCTCGCCCAGGCCACCCAGGCTAGCAGATCCTTGTTGTCCGGGAAAGCACCCTGATGGCTTAAACATCACCTGGAAATTCTCTGATAAACAAGGCAAATTCCATTATCTTCTCGCCAAAATAACCAACGGTGGTAGGGAAAGTTTTGCTCCATACCCAGAGGCAACCTCTGAGGTAGCATGACATGGTTGGAGAAGTGCGGGCTTTGGAGGTAAACAAATTTCAGTTTAATTCATAGCTCAGTTATATCCCAGCTGTGTGATTTTAAACAAATCATTGTCACCTCTGCAAGCCTCAGTTCCCTTACCTACAAAACATGTGTTAACACATTCCTCTGAGGTGTTATGATGATGCTTAACATGGTGCCAGCTCATAATGAATGCTTTCTCTTTACCAGATTGAGGCTCATCCTAGTAGCAGAAACTAAGTGGCAGGAGTTGGGGATCATTTACCAGCTGGCGCAGAGGCCCTAAGCCCCTACTGCCAAACCCTAGACACACCACACCCTACTCAGCACAAAAGCCAGGATCATTCAATTGTGTTCAGCAAATAGGAATGCTCCAGAGGTTTGAATCCAAAAGGGGGGGCTGCCAGGTAGTGCATACACGGTGCGCTTTCAGAGAATGCCTCTAAGAGCCGTTGAGCTCACGCTGATCACCTTTGTGAAATGTGGGCCGACTGATAACTCAAAGAGCCCTGGGATGAGTTAGTTCCTGTTGCCGTGGGAACTCCAGATCACACTGCATTGTCAAGTCTCAGCAGAGAGGCTGTATTCACACTACTGGGCACTGATTAAAAACTGGAAGAAAAACATTCTCAGCGCCCTGCCAGCTTGTACAGTGTGGTCCCAGCAGTTTGCAAATTCAAAGCTGAGCTCCCGAGTGAAATTGTGTAGCTTGTTCCTCATTCTCTGGCACTTATTGCCCCCCAGGGTTCTTCAAGGCCTTTATAGAGGCTTGGGCAAGATTTGGGAACCATAACCTCCATTAGACAGACGGAGAAACTGAGGGCGGCCACCTTAGTTAGCACATACTCAGGCGCTGTGACTCCGAAGAAGCCAACGGGCCCTAACATCGAAGAGACCGAGGCAAAGCCAGGAGCTGCAGGCAGCGAGGGAGGGAGGAGGCCGGGGGTGGGGCGGAGGGAGGGGCTGGGCAAGACTCACCATTCAGTCGGGTCTGCCGGTTGGCTCGCACTCGCAGGAAGGTCTAGGGGAAGATCCCGAGCAGATACAAAAAAAGAAGAGCGTCAGCCGCGGCCTGGAGTTCTGGCCCCCGCCCTAGCACCGACCCCGGTCTAGGCCTGTCCCGCCCCAAACAGCCCGTAAACAAACCTACTTCCTCCCTCCCGCCGGCCCCCCTGCTCCGCGGGCCGCTCCGGGCCCTCGGCATAGCCGCCGGGGACTGCTATAACGGGACCCCGTGGCCGCCGCTCGGTGCCGTCCTAGCCCCGGCTTCCGGCGCTCCGGGCCCCGCGGCCGCCCGGCCGGCGAGGGCGGCGATGCAGGCGGATTCCCCCCGGCTGCCCGGCGGCGGCGGCACTTCAGCTCCCAGCGGCGGCGGCGGCCATGTTGGCCCTGATCACGTGACGGTCGTCGCCGCGCGCCGAGGGTGAAAGTTCAAGATGGGGCGGGGGGGGGGGGGGTAGAGGCGGACCAGGACAAGGAAACAGCTGCTCGCACACGGGTAGCAACCGGCTGGGCCCGCCCTAGGGCTCCTCCTATCACCGGCAAAGCCTACCCGTCCTGGTTAGCGTTGGCACGGTCGGTCCTCCCATCCCGCTCCACGACCCCTCCTAGCGCGGGGCTCCTTCTGTTCGGAGCCCCAGTTCGTGGTCCTGCGTGCCGCGAGGCTGTCCCAAGGCAGCCAGGCTGTTCTTTGGGGAGTAGGCGTCCAATTCCTAATCGCCCGTGGACTATCCCACCACAAGTCCCAACTGTCCCACCGGCACTTGGTTGCAGTTCAGCAGTCCCGTTATTAGAGGATTCCCAACATTTCAGCTGTCTGTTGGACGTAACCTGGAGCTCCCACAGGCACCGCACACCCTACCCACGCAGTCAAGGTGGAACTCGACATCCCCCAAACGGGAGCCTTATTCCTGGGTTCCAGTTCATAAGGAGATTCCACTGTCCACTCAGGTGTATTCACACCAGAAATTTGAGAGTGGTGCTTGACCCCACCGGCTTATTTAACACCACTCCATCTTCTAGATCGCAAAGAGTCTAACTTGAAAGCTCTCTCTCAAAAAAAAAAAAAAAATTAGCATCTCTACCTCTGTGTATCTCAACCTTCCAGGTCTACTGAGGAATCTCTTTTCCTCTCGTTAAAATATTTTCCATCCCTACATTATCACTCATACAAATTTTTATCTGTGTACTAACGATGGTTGGCGCCATGAGAGAATCATATAGGTGAACTCAAGCCCAGCACAGTGCTTGGCATAGGCAAGCCATCCCTCAGTGCTTTAGTGGCTATACCTATCTTGGATGTTACTGAGCTTCCTAAATTTGCACCTGTCTCCCACCTGGACTTCTGGCCTGCAGTTTCTCTCCTTGTAACCCATCCTTGCCTACAATACACACTGTGACCTTTGTATTGTTCAAAATTGACCCTGTCTCAGCCCTGACGGCATAGTTTAGTTGGTTAGAGCGTCTTCCTGTTACACCAAAGTTGCAGGTTGGGTCCCCATCAGGGCACATGTAAGAATCAACCAGTGAATGCATAAAGAAGTGAAACAAAAAATCAATCGCTCTCTGTCTCCAATCAATTAATAATTTTTTTTTTAAACTGACCCTTCGGTGGTTCTCCACCTATGCGATCTGCAACAGGGCATACAGGCCTTTGGCCTTTTCTGACCTGCTCTGTCTGCTTCTCCAGACTCTTCTAGCCCTCCAGCTCTCTCCCTTTGCCTTCCAACACTCAGCTTTGCAGGGCTACCTATAATTCTTTGAGCACTCTATGCTCTGGACTCTAGGCTAGATTATCCTCCATGCTTTCATACCCCCTGCTTGGCTAACTGTTGTTCATCCTGTAGGATTCTGGGAAGGCTTTGCTTTTCTCTCAAGTTTGGGTTAGTTGCCTTCTCTGAGTTTTCTCAATCCTTTGGCTTCCCTCTGATCTTGTGTACTTTAATTGTTTACATATCTGTCCCTTCTTCTTGGGAGCTTACCTCTATCTAGTTGCCCAGCAAAGGGTTTAGCATGCAGGAGATAACAGTGGGAAAGGGAGGAGGATATATGTGGGGATGCCCTTGATCACACTGCAGGGCTTGGAAACAATCTAGGATTCAGACATACTCAAGTTCAAATCTTGATTCTGTTCCTCTTAATAATATACAGGGTAGGGCAAAAGTAGGTTTATAGCTGTGAGTATGCAAAACACAAAGTTCATTCTGTATTATTATTTGTTTACTATATTTTCCATACAAACAACTGTAAACCTTTTTTTTTTTTTTTGTATTTTTCTGAAGTTGGAAACGGGAAGGCAATCAGACAGACTCCTGCATGTGCCCGACCGGGATCCACCCGGCACGCCCACCAGGGGGTGCTGCTCTGCCCATCTGGGGTGTTGCTCTGTTACAACCAGAGCCATTCTAGCACCTGAGGCAGAGGCCACAGAGCCATCCTCAGCGCCCGGGGCCAACTTTGCTCCAATGGAGCCTTGGCTGTGGGAGGGGAAGAGAGAGACAGAGAGGAAGGAGAGGGGGAGGGGTGGAGAAGCAGATGGGCGCTTCTCCTGTGTGCCCTGGCTGGGAATTGAACCTGGGACTCCTGCACACCAGACTGATGCTCTACCACTGAGCCAACCGGCCAGGGCCATGTAAACCTACTTTTGCCTTACCCTATATGTGTTCTTAGAAAAGCTACTTTCTCTCTCAGGGCCTGTTCCCTTAGCGATAAATTGGAGGGAAATGAATCCTAATGTGTACAGTTGTTATAAGGGTAAAGTGAAGTAATGGTTAAGAGGTTAGGTAACCCAGCAGGGGCTAAGTAAATGGAAATACAAACAAGAAAACAATAACACCTAATTTTGAGGCTGAGTTTGATGATTAAAAAAAATCCAATATAATTGAGCAACTACTACATGCCAGGCATTATATCAAGATCAAGGCATGGGATACCCAGCTAGTCCTTGGGCACTCTCCAGCTTCACCTTCTACCAATTTTCCTTGTGTTTTACATGCTAACAAAACTGAACTCATAGCAGGTCTCCAAATACATCATCTGGGTTATACTACTATGCCCTTTGCAAATAGTGTTGCCTTTAACTAGGGTACTCTTTATTACTTGATCACCAAAGTGAACTCCAACTTGTCCTCTGAAACCCTATTTAGTCATCACCTCCTCTGTGAAGCTTGTTCTGATTGTCTCCTCCATCCACTGTGAGATCCTAGAAACTTATTTATACCTCTGTCATAGCACTTAAAATACTGGGCTATAATGATCTATTTGCAAATATAATCCCTTGAAGACAAGGACACTGGGCTGAGCATGAGTGATTACAGATAAATGTTTGAGTAAAGGAAGGGAGTAAAGAAGGATAAAACAAGGTCCTTGCTTTGGAAGGACTCCAAGTCTAGTGGAAGAATCAGGCTCATTGTGATAGATTGAATATGGCCGCAATTCTTTGCACCGGCTTCTATCCCTTGATCATCTCATCTGTTGATCATGGGTTATCTTTGTGACTTGCTTTGTTAAGTGATGTGTGAATTTCAGAGTCTGGGCCTCAAGACGCCTGTAGCTTTGTCCTTTGTCCTGTTGGTGTGACGCTACCCTGAGACTGCCAAGTAAGAAAGCTGATCTAATCTAGTGGAAGATGTGAGGCCATGTGGAAGAGAACTACGGTCTCGCAATCTTCCAGATATGTGATGAGACCATTTTGGACTTTTCAGCCCAGCCAGTCCTCCAGCTGAATGAGCTGCATGAGTAAGGAAAGGCCTAGTCAAACAATAGAATTATGAGATATAACAAATTATGTTAAGCTGCTAAGTTTTAGATGGCTTGTTATATACTAGTAGATAACCAAAACACACTTAAAGGGGTGATCAAAACATAAAATGATAAGGGCATTAATAGGGACAACCAGGGTCATGAGAAGAGATAGTTAATCCAGAAAGGTTTCTAGGTTATGGGCTTTGGACAGGTTGTTGAAGGATAAATAAAAATTGGATGGGGTGGTAAAATAGTCCTGTTAGAAGAAATGTAGAGGCAAGAAAGGAATGGCGCAGCCAGGGAGTAGTTAGCATTGATTCAATGAGCATAGCCCATAGGATTCATGGAGGGCAGTATTAGGTATGCAAGCTGGGAATACAGGTTGAATCTAAATCATGGAAGGCCTTGGTGCTGTGCCTTAGCAAGCCATGCCTATGTCTGATGGTTACTTTTTTCCTAGTTCTTCAGATGGCGAAGCTGAATGCTGTGACTGAAGTAGAGATAGGTCCCTGAAGGCAGGGCTCTATCTATCCCTTTGAGGGAAACTTTCTGGGGCAGAGCCTTGTCTCCATAGCAGGCCAGAATTCCCTAGGGTTGGTTCATTCCTCCATCTCAAACCAGGGTTGTTGAGTGAGGATAATGTCTCCCAGGCAGTGGACTGAGTGCTTCCCTCAAATCAGGGTTCATGAGAGCAGGAGTCCCTCCCCAGGGTTGGCACTTTGGGCTATGCAGTTTGAGTCCCATACAAAGGCATACAGTGGAGGAGGTGCCAGTGGCAGCTGGTGTCCGGCTCACCCTTGGCACTCCACTCCAAGCTCTGCACCCTATTACCAGGCTGTGTCAGCTGAAAGCAAGGGTGTTCAGAGAGAATACCTCTAATCTCAACACAGGTTTTACATGTGCAGCAGTGACGCTGGTTCTCTGCCCCAGATTATAGGTCCCTGCTGCCTTGTCTTTCTGCATCAGATCCGGGCTTCTGAGTTAGGGCTGTTTTTCCCTTTTCACAGTGGGGCTCCTGGAGAAGGCCTGTTGTCACTTAGACAAATGTTCCTTGGAACAGGGCCGTTTTCCTCCATCTGACCGGGACTCCCAAAGGCAGGGTCCTGCCTCTTCTTAGAAGGAGAAGCTTCTGGGGGAAGTTCTTTCTCCTTCCCACCACAAAGGTTAAAACAGAGTTAAGATGTTACCCATAGGCCCTGCTCCTGCTCTGATGGTTTAGGATTGTGTGCTTATCCCCTTCCCTGTTTGCCCACGGCCCTCACAGGCAATGTCCACCTACCTCTGTCTCTGTTCTTGTCTCTCTTTGTCTTTCTGTCTGTCTCTCTCTTGCTATCTGGGCTCGATACCAAGGTTTGGCAGGATTGAATGGTTATTTGCTCAGGGGATCATGGTTATGAAGTATGAAGTCTTCAGATGAATTGGGGCTATGTCTCTGGGTACTTCATGAAACAAAACCCTATAGGATAGCTCTTGATAGATGGGACACTTCAGAGTTGCTTAGAGCCCACCAAAGCCCTGGTGACTTTGGGTGTCTCTTCCATCTGTGGAAGGCACATTCCCTGACACCTGTGCCTTCTGGAGGACTAGACACAGAGGGAACCAAAAACAGTGCTGGCCTTTCCTCTTGCCTCCTGAGGAGGGAAGAGTCAGCACCAGGCATGCCCGCTAAGCTCTCACGTGGTGAACCTACTTCTCACGCCCCTCCCACCCACTCCTCACCTGGTATCTGTCTGAGTGGTGCAGGTCATCAGTGGCAGATGAGTGTGGAGATGCTGTTGGAGACTCTCCTTCTCTCTTGATGGAAGCAGACAACAGGAGGGACTAGAAGAAGATAAAGGACATATGGCCTCAGGTGGAATGAGACTTACAATCAGTCCCCCAGAATTTCTACCTCTGAGGAGTTTTTGGGAGAGAGGCAGAGAGAAGGAGGGTAGAGGGATGGAGGGACCACTTGAGGTTCTGAAGGTATGTGGTCAGGTCCTGGGAGTGTGGTTGTGGGAGAGAATGGCTTGATTCTCAGGATGGATAGAGACCCCCTTGAGAGGGCCCTAATCTCCTAGATCCCAACTAATATCTACTCCAGTGGGGCAGACTCCCAGTCTATTCCCAGCAGGCACAGATGGTACATGCTGTGTTCTCCCTTAGTGATCAGAGACTCTGAGAACCGCCACCCCCCTTCCCCAAAAGAGTTGGGAGTAAAGCCACATACTGGCCACCTTGCCTGCCCCTGACATAGGCTGATGGCAGCCCTGCTACGGAGACAGTAAATTAAATAGTATGTATGAATTGCCTGCATGTGGTTATGGATGTACGCTGGGTCCATTTATCCTTGTGCTGCGACGATGACCCTAGCAAAAACCCCAGCAAAACTAATCCTCCCGTGTCAATCCTACACGGCCTCTTCTACATACGCCTGCAGTTTAGATTAATAAACTGTCTGCTTTAAATTGTGTGCGAGCATCACAATTCTAAATACCACATGGCACGTTCAGCCTGCTCTTGCTGGCTCTTGCCAAGGCCTGTTCAGCTGCAAACTGGGGGCCTGGAGGCCTGAAAGCAATCCATACTCCCCCCCCCACCTTCTCCAGCCTGCGCAGCTCTGAGCCAGAAGCATACAATTCCCTAGGAGGCCTCCCCAGCCTAGAAAACCATGCCAAATCGCCAGTGACAGCCCAAAGAAAGCAATTTGGGAAAGATGGAGCAGCCATTTATCCTTCATCTCCGACTGAGCCGTAGGATGTGACCCGCATGCGGTGGCCGCACTGCACATCCTCAGGCAAGGGCCCTGGGAAGGGAGGGGCAGCTGCTTGTTGGCAGGGCTCCCTGACTGGGCCTCACCCCCAGAGCCGGAGGAGGGAGGCTGGGAAGGCACTGGGATGGGATTCCCTGCAACTTGGACCCCCTTCTTCACCCACCCAGGCCCAGAGGGAGACCTGATGGGTGACATGACTTGGCTCCCAGCTCGGAAAAGAGGTGGGCTTTCAGGCAGTGTCCCTCCCTTCTCTGGTCCCAAGGAGGATACTGAGGAGGGGGAAACAACGTACCCCTGCCTCCTACCGTAAGAAAGCTCATGCTTGTATTTCCCCCTCCTCTCATTCTCTCTAGGTTAGAAGCCCTGAGAGGCCTCAGCATTACACCTGGGGCAAGCAGAATAAAAAAAGGTCACTAGTGCTTTTTAAACATGGACCAAAAAGCAGTAAAATGTGTTTTGAAAAAAAAAAATCTCAGCATTAAATCATGACTTTTTGCCTGGCTCTTCGCCTCATTAAAAGTGGCCTTTTGGAAGGTAAAATTATCATTGTAAGCGATAAGATCTTTAAGAAAATAATTCACGGCTTCTTCACCCTTTAATATGATAGCCGCCACCGGCTAATTTTTTTCTTAATGGCAACGAGGCCATCAATCTTGTCGAAGGCCCCCTCGCCCTCTCCTCCTCCTCCCTCCCTCCTTGTCCCTGCCTTCTCAGTCTCTTGCTTGAACCTTCTAGCTTATGCCTCTTCCATCCATGACCTGCTTCCCTAAAGCCTCGGTCAAGGCAGAGGACAGACCCTGAAACAGTCAGCTTTGGGAGTGCGAGCACGTGTCTGGAAGTGACTGAGCAGTGGCCCTTGCCTCAGTGTCCGGTTATCAATACGTGTGGGTGGTGCAGGAATCTGCATGCTTCACCTTCCTGACTGTGTGCTCTGATCTGGGTGTGTGTGCACTTGTGAACATGGGGACTAGGTATGGACATGGGTTGCATCTGTTTGCCCTTAGCACACCCCTGCCAGCCACACTCGGCTATCAGGTGTCAGTGGTTGTAATAATTGAACGGGCAGCATGACCCACCTTCTCTGTAACCACAAGCACTGAATGCTGTGAGGTGCACCAAGCTCAGAGAGTGTGGCTCCCCCCTCTACGATCCACAGCTGTCTGTCGCCCCTCCTTTTCTCTTATGGCTGGCAGGGCTTTGCTTCCTTGGCCATGGCTGGCACTGATCCAAGGCTAGACTAAGTTCCCTGTCTCTCCTCTATCCAGCTTGCTGTGTGTTGGGTGATTTCTTGAATGAAGGTGCAAGGTCCCTCCGCCCCATCCTTTATAAAGGCCTGTAGGGGAGTTGGGCCAAGCCCTGGATGTAATATTGTCGCTCTGGATCCTTTTCCCAGAACTGTCCTCAAAGAGGTCACCAGTGCCTTTAAGGCATCTAGATACAATGGTCCTTCTCCAGCTTTTTTCTGTTTGACTGCTGACTACCCCACATGTTTTGGAACTTTTTCCCTTAGGGGTCTGGGATACCATGCTCTCTGTGCCCCTTCTAACTTGTGACTGTTCCTCCTCTGCCCCTTCCCTGTCTGCTGTAGCTTATTGTGACCTCCAGAGCAGGAGTCCCAGATTCTCTTCTTGGATTTTGCTCTCCTTTCTCTACACACTCTCCCTGACTGACTCCATCCATTCCCAAAGCTTTGACACTCTCCTCACTCCCTATAAAAAGGGCTAGGGATACCAGTCTGTCTGAGTCATCATGAGAACTGTTGAGAAAGGATGAAGGGGGTGGGGATGGGAACAACCAATGAAGTAGGCTTAGCTTCCTCCCTGGATCCCTACTCCTTCAAAATCATCCCCTTTGAGAAAGCAGTACCATCTGCCCCGGCAGCCACCTATGGGAGTTATTGGTGCAAATCATGCCATTGTGCTGAGGCCTCTCTGACCCCTCTTTTGAGCCAGCTACTTGCCTTTCACTTCTCCTTTCTCCATCTAATGCTCTCAAGCCTCTCTTTCATAGTCTCCATAATGAGTCCAGCATCCTCCCTGGCTCCTTGTTGCCCTCAGGATGAAGTGTACACACATATACATGCACATGCACACACACACACACACACACACACACACACACACACTCAATAGTCTGGTGTCTAAGGCCCTGTGCTATCTGTCTTGACTTGTACCTCTATATTTGCCTTTACTTGCTATATCTCACCTTCCTCCCTTGAGTATCCCAGCCTTAGAGTCTGGGTCCCCCACACCCCAGGCCATTCTTGGCTTTGACCCCTGTCCTGATTAGAAGAGGAGGAAATCAGATGAGCATGTGCTGGCTCACACTCAGACTATATACACATACACTCAAGCACACAGGGCAGCCTTAGGCATCAGGCTGATATTCAAACCCTACAGACTGCTGGGGATTCGGAAGAGCTCTTATTATCCTCAAGAAGAGCCAGTTCTGGGTGGGCCTAGGTTAGGATGGACAGGAGGAAAACACACAATTGGCCACCTACCTTGGGAGTGCCTGGAGCCATAGCATCCTTCAGAAGGGAATTCTTGCTGCCAAGAAAAAAGAGAACAGGGTGACCACTCCACTTGCTACACAGAGCATGCAAGAGTAGAATAGTAAGAAGACCCCAAAGAGAGACGGCATTGCCAGCCTAGCCCAGCCCAGCTTGGCCAAGCTCCACCCAGCCCATTCAACCCCAGCTAGCCCTCCCTAGTTCAGGGTCCATCAGGGGCTAAGGGCCAAGCTAGCTCTTGGGAAAGGGATAAAAAACTAGGCATGGTATGCTCCCCTGTGGATCTGAGCGAAACGGTTTTACCTGACTCCTGATATCAGCCCTGAGGATTCTGCCTGTCCTGAATGCCCTCTTCCCTCCACCCCCTGTCCCCAGCCTTGCTCTTAGTTCCTATGGGATTGGGGTGATGGAGCTGACATGGCTCTTGTCAATTCTCCCTCCAACACGCTGCAAACTGCGTTAGGCCAGGAATGATCTCCCCCTGATTCAATTTGTCAGCCCCAGGCCCTCCGGCATCGGGCGCGGCAGGCGGGCGGGAGCTGGGCCCTGAAATATGGTGGGTGGCTTGGAGCAGGCGGGGGCGGGGGGGTGGGAGGTGATGGATGGGCTGTGGGGGAGGCAAGGACTGTGTTTAATAACAAAATTGGTATGCAAGGCCACATCCTGTGCTAAGCATGAGTGATCCAGAGCCACAAAGTATTACAAATCCCCGCTAAACAGATGCTGACAATGGAACAAGACGTATCAAATCAGATCCACTTCAGAAACATTAATATCCCTGTTCCTGTCCCTCCCTCCCTGCTGCCCCCACTATGCTCACCACATCTGTGCTCACACATTCACGCACGTGCACTCAGTCAACCCCCCCACACACAAATACACGCACAGAGGCACTGGCTGATGCACGCATGGAGGCGGACATAGCCCATTCACATAGGGTCCCTGCAGAGACATGTACAAGCTGTCCAGGTAAAGCACACCCACAGAGAGCCACAAGGCACAAAGACACACAGATGCACACTCAAGGCAGAGCACAGGGGGCAGATATGGACTTACTGGGTGTGTACACAGGGAACACCCTCTGGGTCAGACGTAGACACCCAATGTACAGGCAAAGACATAGGCAGATGCAGAAAAAGTAGTAGTTCTCACCTGGGGCCATTTTGCCTGAAGACATTTTTGATTGTTACAACCTGGGGCATGGAGTTTGCTCTTGGCATTTAGTGGGTAGAGGATATTAGAGGATATTAACCATCCTACAGTGTACTGGGTAGCCCGGCACAACAAAGAATTATCCAGCCCAAAATGTCAATACTGCCGAGACTGAGAAATCTTGGTATAAAGTCGGATACACACATATCCATTGTTTCTCTATCATTTTGACAACAGTCACATAGACACATGTGGCCACACCCAATGGCTCAGACAAGCAGACAGATGCACAGGCACAGTTATATTCCTAGAGACATGTCCACAACCCACATCCACATAAATGCATGTTTAGGTATAGACACCCAAATGAACCAACACACATCCAGACACTCATGCACCCACAAAGGCAGGCACATGGAAATACACCCACTCAGAAACGTATGTCACAGTGCAGGGATCCCCCAGACTTGGCAGCAGGGTGAGGCTAAGGTCTGACCATAAAAACAGAAATGTCTGCCTGTCTTTTCACACAGTGGGGCATCATAGACCAGAAAGGACAGACAGGCCAGTTTCCATTCAATTATACTTTGTTCATAAATGGTCCTTGTATTCCTGCTCCATGCCTGGCCCAGATCTAGGTACTGGGGATCCGGAGAAGAAACTGGGCTGCTCTTGAGGAGCAAGAAGCTTGCGAATTCATGACTTTCATCATCCCTTCACTCTTTTGTTCGCTCAGTCAACAAGTACTGACATTACCATTGTGTCAGGTTCTGTGCCTGGACCTACAGATACAGTATTATCCAAACAGGATCGGGTTGGAACAGAAAAGGAAAGAATAAACAATTATTGCTCACCCACCACACCCAGCAAACATGGGCTAAGTACTTTATAAGTGTTATCTCTAATTTTCACAGAAACTTTACAAAGTTGACTAACAGCTTAAGTGGCACCTCTCTGCTTACACAGTTTTGAGTTCATGTCTGACAAAGTCCAAAGTGCTGCTTTTCCACCGCCCACCCTGACTACCTACCTAGCGATACTCGATACTTGATACTCAGGGGTTAGGACGGAGGGCAGAGCTCTGAGATCTTTTTCTTCCTGTGCTTTGTGGAGGGTCCTATCGACTCTGGGCTTTAGTTGACTCTTTTGATGAATAGAAATGGGGACATTGAGGGTTCAAATGTTCAGTTTTCCTTTCCCAATCCTCTGTATCTTTTTCTGGCAATTCTCTTCCCTTTCCCTTGTTTGGACTGGTACTGCCCCAGACTTTTTCCCTGCAACCCCTGCCCTACCTTTCCTCTATCTGATCACCTCCAACTGTGCTTGGTGCCCCAGAGATAGGAACCTGGTGAAGGACTTGCCTTGGAGAGGAGAGGTCTGAGCTCTGGAGCTGCAGGCAGCCGGCCTCGCCCAGCCCTGCGGCTAGGCTCTGCCTTCCGCTATTCCCTGTGTCCACAGCCCGCCCCCAACGATTTCCTCCCTTGCTCAGTCACTCGCAGTGTAGTGATCCATGGGTTTTAAATTATAACTGGGACCCAGGAAACGCGTTCCTAAGTACAATATTCATGGGCTGGGCTGACACTTTTAATTAAGGTGATTTACACTGAATTATCCTTGGAAATAAAGAAATGGTGCGAAGCCCGGGAATAAACCATCATCACCAGCCGCCTTTGTAAGTTATACTTCGTTTTAATCTATTTGGGGAATTGTTTATCTAGTTCATTACCCAACCAAACACCCGAGGCCGGCCTTAAATAAGGCTTAAGTGGGGGTGGGGGCACTGCCATCTCCACACTCTGCCTCTCCTCCAGAGTCACCCAGCCTCCCTCTGGCTCCTTCCAGCCCTGGAAGCACTGACCAGAGAGAGCTAGCTTCTCAGCGTAGAGGCCAGACCTCAAAGTGAGTTCTGGAAAGCCTCCCAGAAAAGGTGTCTGAGCTCATGCTCAGCCAAGACAAGCTTCACTTTCAGCTTTGTGCAATCTCTGCATGTCCAGGGCCTTTTCCCATGGGTAGAAACTCCTGTCTGAGGGCCACAGAGATGTTTCAGGTAACCCTTCCTCCTACCTGCCCTCAATCTTCAGCTCCTGTCTACGTTCCTGCCTGCGTTCCTATATCAATACACATCCAGCCTCCACCCCATCACGATCCCAGAGACATCTTACCTTAGCATGCCCAGCGCTCTGTCCACTATCTCTTCCTTCCCTCCAGAGGCAGATTTAACATTGGGCGCACCAGGTGTGCGCCCTGGGCCCAGACTTCTGAAGGGCCCCGCAAAACCCCAACTTTACACTTTTTTCTAATGTAAGGTGCCCGATACTTTCTTCTGTGCCCGGGGCCTCAACCAACCTTAATCCGCCTCTGCTTCCCTCAGCTATTTGTTTCTCTGCCATCATTACCCTTCCTGTCACCCAAGTCAAAAAGCTCTTCTTAGTAAGTACCCAACAAGTCATCAGCTAAGTTATCTTGCTTCTTCTTCCACCAGTCTTTCATCATTTCCTCTCCCCACTGCCACTGCCATTGTGCTAGGTCAGCCTCATCATCTGTCCCCTGGACCAGCCCAACCTCCTGACTTGCCACACTGCTTCTACCTACCAATCACGCTCTGCCCTGGCCTCTGGAGTGATTCTCCTACAGCTCAGCTCCCTCATTAGCTTCTTCCAGCTCACCGATGTTCTAATTTAATTCTCCATTACCTCTAGGACAACCCTCGCCTCTATTCTCTGTCACTCCAACTTTGCCCTCCTTGTTCTAACTAGCCGAGTCCTGGGGTCTTATGGAACCCTGTGTGGGATTGAGAGGGGAAGGAAAGAGAGGATGGGCTGAGGGAGGGTATGTGCCCATAACCTCTGATCTCAAATGTAAAAGTGCCTTAAAAAGTGTAAGCCTTTGCCAACTGGAGTTCTGGCTCTTCTTCCTGTAGGTGTCTATGTGCCCATGTGCCTGTGGGAAGTGTTTCTCTCAGGATGTGAGTACATCTGTGGGTATTGGAATGGGTGTATGTGTGTGTGCCTGTACATCATATACCTATGTTTGCACCTGTGGCTGTGAAGAGCAGCCATCCCTAGTTTGGGAGCTGGAAGGTTTCCACTTCTCTGTGTGAGCCCTGGGACGTGTCTGAAATAGCAGCCTGCTTGAGGTGGGGAGACAGAGGGGACAGAGGGGACAGAAGGCACAATGCCCGCCTACCCTGAGGAGCTCCTTGAGGAGTAACCATGTTGATGGAGGTACAGTCCCTCCTGGGTGATGCAGAGGCATGCTGAGGGAGGGGAGGGAGGGCAAAGGAGGCAAAGGCAGTCAAGAGAGGAAAGCGGACAGTTGAAGAGAAGAGGAAAGAAGGGTGAGGAGCAGAGAGTAGAAGGGAGCATGGAGCAGAGGGGAAAGAAAGCCTCCAGCCATGCGCCATGCATGAGGAAATGCTCTCATTTGGGCTCTACCCTCCTGCAGCACTAAGTTTCCCCATCTGTGAACAAGCTGGTAGAAGGCCACTCTCAGCTCAGGGAGCTAAGGGCGGGAAGAGGAGAAACGAGAGCCCCGTGCCACATCTTTTTCCAACCGCTTCTGCTCTCTTCCAGCCTCCCTGAGAGCGGGCAGGGGCGGGGCAAGGGCAGCCAAGGCTGGAGCCCTCCGCACTAGCCCGCAGGGAGCTGACACGCTCCTAGGGAATTTATCACGCACCCAATTACAATGTTAATTGGCAAGTTCCTGAAATCAATTAATTCGCAAATTTTTTCCAATTAAAAATCCAGATAAATCACGAGGGCGGCGGCGCGCTGGTCCAGCCTGCAGTCCGGTGGGCGCAGCGGCCACAGGGAGGGGAGCGAGGAATGGCGAGGGGAGGGGGCGGCGGGCGCGGCTGCCCTTGAACGCCTTTGCCGGCCGGTCGGACTGTCAGCGCGCCGGGCTCAGCGGGGCCGAGACAGATAAAACCATCGACCCGTCGCCGCCAGCGCTTCGGCTTTATCGATCCGACGGGAATTTCACTTGCTGTGCAGATCCCGCTGTCCGGCTGTCAGACACCGGGTGGGGGGGCGTGCCAGGGGTTACGGGGTGCTGGGCTGGGCCTGGACGTGAGGAGTACTGAAGTGGGAGAGGCAGCACATAAGACGTGAGAGACGGTGTAGATGTGGGAGCTCTGGGTGGGGAAATGGACTTGGGAGTAAGGTTGTGGAAGTAAGGGATGCTTTCAGGGGATGTAGGGAGGAGGGGAGTGTACAGGGTCATGGGTGGGGGTGAAATGAGAAAATCTTGGGCAGAGTCATGTCCTGGGCAGTGAGAAGGTAGGGTCATGGGGAGTAGGCTGTAGTGTGGCCTCCCTGAGGAGGCAGAAAGAGCTAGGACCCCATTTTCCAGACCCTTAAGGATGCACTGCTTTTACAAGGCTCTGCAGGTCCCTCCATCTCTGCCTTTACTCTCTGTTCCTGTTGAGGGGAGTCTGCCATTGGGAGCAAATTACCCAGGAACCCTTCTGCACAGCCAAGTATGGGACTCAGCTGCAGAAGGATGTTTCTTTTACTCTCTGCCCCTTCCACACTAGACCCAGGGGTGTGTGTGTGTGTGTGTGTGTGTGTGTGTGTGGTTAAGAGCATGGGCACTAGAGTCAGATTGCTTGAGTGTAAATCTTATGTTTACCACTTTATTAGTTGTACCTCACTTTCTTCATCTGTAAAATGGAGTTAATAATTATACTTACCCCAGAGGGTTCTTGTGAAGATTAAATAAATTAATGTAATGTAATACCACTATATACTCTGACATATACTGAGTGTTCAACAGTATTATTATTATTAGTATAGTCATTAGTATAATTTTCTGTGGTAGTCGTAAGTATTCCTACAGATTCTTTGATACTCTTTCCTTCAAGAGGTACAGCTTATAATTTTATTCTCCTCTCTTGATTGTGGGCTGGACTTTGTGACTTGCTTCTAATGAACAGAGTCGAATATATTGGAAGAAATAGTGTATAAGTTCTGAGACTAGATCATAAAAGGCATTGTGGCTTCCTTCTTAGTCTCTCTCTTGGATAACTTCCTCTCTGGTAAGTCAGCTGCCATGTCACAGGGAAACTCTAGCGGCCTTGTGGAGAATCTTGAGTGTTGAGGACCTGGGGCCTCCTGCCAACAGCCACTAGAGTTAGCCATCTTGGGAATGGATCCTGAAGTCCCCATCAAACCTTCAGATGACTGCAGCCTTGGCTGATATCCTGACTGCAGCCTCATGAGAGACTCTAAGCAAGAAGCCACAACTACCCACAACTACCCAGCTAAGCTATTCCTGAATTGACCCACAGAAACTGTGAGATAATAAATATTGTTTCAAGCTGCTTGGTTTGGGGTAACATGGCAGTAGATAAATAATACATCTTCCTTCAAAATTCAGTTTGGGCATCACCTCCCTCAGGAGGCTGTCTCTGCTCTGTGCTGGGGTTGGTACCTTGGCGATGCCCCCAAAGCTTGATCTTTCCTATAGAGCAGTATTTATCCCTCAGGGTTTCTATTGCCTGCTTCTCTTACTCCTATAAAATGAGCTTCAGAGGGTGGGGCCATTTCTGATCCACTTTGGGATTCCCTGCACCCTGCACATGGGGTTAGGTGAGAGTGTAGCCGGATGGAGAATCAGTTTAATTTGATGACTTGAGCTGAACTAGGCTGTTCCTCGGTGGCAGATTGCATTTTCCAAAGATGGCTGCAGCCATATCTCCCATCACACATGCTCTTCTATAACATGAGCTTGCCTTTCTCTCATAAAAAGGTGGGGTGACTGTTCCTCCCCTTTGAATCTAGGTGGCTGAATACTGCCTTGACCAATAGAGTACAGCAGAAGTGACATTAAATGATGCTGAGGCTAGATTATAAAAGGTGACTAGCTTCCATATTGTGGTTTAGAACATTTATTTTTAGAACGTCTGTGCCATATAAGAAGTGCAGCTCCTACAAAGCTGCCATGCTATGAGAAAGCCCGGTCCATATGGAGAAGTCATGTGTAGGTGCTTTGGTCACAGCCCCAGCTGAAGTCCCAGATGACAGCCAACATCAGTCACCAGATGTGTGAGTGACAGAGCCTCTGGACGATCCCAGTCCCCAGTTATTGAGTCTTCCCAGGCCTTAGACATCCTGGAGTAGACACAAGTCATCCCTTCCGTGCTCTGGCTGAATTCCTGATTCCATAGATTACATGAACATAAAGAAATGGTTGCTTTAAACCAGTGGTCCCCAACCCCCGGGCCGCGGACCGGTACCAGTCCGTGGGCCATTTGGTACCGGTCCGCAGAGAAAGAATAAATAATTTACATTATTTCTGTTTTATTTATATTTAAGTCTAAAAGATGTTTTATTTTTAAAAAATGACCAGATTCCCTCTGTTACATCCATCTAAGACTCACTCTTGACGCTTGTCTTAGTCACGTGATATATTTGTCCGGCCCACCCTAAGGGCTGGTCCGTGAGAATAATTTCTGACATTAAACTGGTCCGTGGTCCGAAAAAGGTTGGGGACCACTGCTTTAAACCACTAAGATTTGGGGTAATTTTTTGCACCCCTTCTCTGCTTTACTGGATAACCTGGCTCTTCCACGAGGCGGCCCCAGAGGCTCCTCCCAGTTCTGCAGGCAGGGACAGGGGAGGTAGGGTGAAGCAGTGGGGAGCATTCCTGAACACATTCTCAAGACTGTCACCTTTCAGACCTGGAGGTTCAGATAGAAGGGAGTGTCTACTCCCCTGGATGACAGTACCAGGCTGCACTTCTGCTGGGGTTACCAGGCCCAGTGCCTGCTGCTGGTACCCTGCCCTGAGGCTGTGGCTTATCCCTTTCTAGCTTCTCTTGTGCCCTTTTGAGACTGAGGCCTGAAGAGGGGTCACTCTCCTCCCATCTCCAAAAAACAGAGCAAGGAGAGGAACACCGCACTAGTCAGCTACAGGATCTGAGGACTGGAAGAGCTGAGGGGAAGAGTAGCAGGGCCCTGTCTTCTCCCCGAGGCTGGGGTGTGGCCTGGGCGGCTGTTCCTGGGACCTGGAAGCTAGAACCCTGAGCGGAATCCTCTGGCAGGCAGGTTCCCTCTTCGGTGGCTTACCTGGTGGGCAGTTGGGCCAGCTGTTCCAGTTCTTGCTCCATATGCTCCTGCAGCTCGCTGGGCCTCAGCAGGACCTGGCAGATGGGGCAAATAGGGGCCTGGCTGTCAAACAGTGTTGCTGCCTTTTTCTTACCTGGTGAGGGAAGAAGAACAGACAGAAATATAAGCTGGGCTGGGCTGTGGAGGGAAACCCAGTGTCCTCATCCTCTGACCCAAGCCTGCTGATGCCTCCCAGGGCTTCTTGGCTTAGAGAAAGGTGAGCCTGAGGGTCTCAGAGCCCAGGAGCATCACCCTCTGTGCAGCTCCAGAGGCTGTGGCCATGAACGGCACCTCCTCAGTCAGCTGCCCCTCTCAGAAATCTATCGGGATGCAATCAATACTCTAAGCAATCAAACCTTGATCACTTCATTTCACACAGGTTAGTGAAGGTCTCGGTTTAATCATACCATCACCCAGAGTATCCACTGCCCTCTTCCCCTCACTGCTTCCACACTCCTCAAATCTGGAGAAAGAGGAAGAGAGGGAGAAAGGAATCCACTCCTGCAATCATTCAACAAACACTGCCTGCTGCTATCTACTCTGAGCTGGGGGGGACACAGACTATTATCACATCTAGTCCCTGCCCTGGAGGCCCTCACAGTGGAGTGAAAAAACTGAAGAAGGACCCAGGTGAATGGCATCTTTCAGAGTAGCTCTCTGTCCTAGTCCCTCATTTTCCCCAGGGTCCTTTCTTTCCACAGCCTCTTCTTCCCTTGTTCTGCATGCTGGACGATTTTGTTCCTTCTTATGGTGCTAATTCCCACCTGCGCCCTGTTCACTCCAGAATCTGTATCTCCACCCCAATCCCTCCCGTGTTCTCCAGACCCCTATCTCCAGAGGCCTTTTGGACACCAATGACTGGATGTCCCAGGAGAATCTGAAACTCAACAATCCAAAAATGAGTTTTTCAGCATCTTCACCCCTCCCAGAACTGCTCCCCCACTCCCCAGCAGTGCCCATCCCAGTTTATGACACTTGTGTTCATCTAGTCACCCAAATCAGTCACATCTGCCTCAGCCCCCATGTTTATTTAATCACAAAGCCCTGCCCCTTCTCATCTTCAGTATTCCTGGGATTTGTATTCCCCCTATTCAGGCTGTGCCACCTTTCACTTGGATAACCTCATTGGCCTCT
Organism: Saccopteryx bilineata; assembly: GCF_036850765.1. Lineage (NCBI taxonomy): Eukaryota > Metazoa > Chordata > Mammalia > Chiroptera > Emballonuridae > Saccopteryx > Saccopteryx bilineata. The sequence goes on from NC_089492.1 coordinate 257,616,530, forward strand.
GTTAGTCTCACAGATTCTGGGCTCTACCCCTCCAAAATGGCCTTCAAATTGTGTGCTCCCAAAGCACAAGAGCACGTGGGGACAGTGCTGGCTACCCTGGCTTGAGTGCTGGCTGGGAGCCTAAACTCTGTTCCCTCTCTGTCCCTGATGGTAACCAGAGTACACCATGCTGGGAAGGAGACTGAAGGTTGCCTAGTACACCCCCTTGGGGTCCTTAAACCCCCTTCTTTGCCACCTTCCCCACCCAATGCTCTCCTGGCGTCTGCTTATAGGCACAGGGGTGAGGAGCCCTATTCATCTAAAAACATCCCTGCCTATCGATGTGAACTTGGACTGTAGAAAAGACTTCTTTAGCTTAAGCCAGGACTTTCTCCCTGCTTCTTCTGCCCACTGGTGTCTGGAGAAGGTCAAAATAAGTTTTCAGAGAGATAAAGGTCCTGCCAGTGATGATCAAGATGGTTGTTTGAGCAGGGTTGCCAGATTAAAAATATAAGATGCCCAGCCTGGCCTGACCAGGTGGTGTAACATAGTAGATTAAGTGTTGGCCTGGGATGCTGAGGACCTAGGTTTGAAACCCTGAGGTCACTGGCTTGAGTGCGGGCTTACCAGCTTGAGCGTGGGGTCTTTGGCTTGAGTGTGGGGTCATAGTCATGACCTCATGGTTGCTGGTTTGAGTCCAAAGGTTGCTGGCTTAAAGCCCAAGGTTGCTGCCTTGAACCCAAGGTCGCTGGCTTAAGTAAGGGGTCACTGGCTTGGCTGGAGCCCCTCGTTAAGGCACATATGAGAAAGCAATCAGTGAACAACTAAGGTTCTGCAACTATGAGTTGATACTTCTCATCTCTCTCCTTGTCTGTCTGTCTGTCTCTTTCTCTCTCACACCATATATATATGATGTCCAGTTAAATTTGAATTTCAGATAATGAATAATTTTTATTATAAGTATGTCTCAAATGCTGCATGAGACATATTTAGACTAAGTTATTCATTGTTTTTAAATTTTGTTGTATTATTAAGTGAAAGGAGGGGAGGCAGAGAGACAGGAGAGATAGACTCCCACATATGCCCCGAATGGGCGCTACCTGGCAAGCCCCCTACTGGGCGATGCTCTGCCCATATGGGGCCATTGCCCCATTGCTCAGCAAATGAGCTGTTTTAGTGCCTGAAGTGAGGCCATGGAGCCATCCTTGGCGCCTGGGGCTAACTTGCTTGAACCAATCGAGCCATGGCTGTGAGAGAGTGAGAGAGAAAGAGAGAGAGAGAGAGAGAGAGGGAGAGAGAGAGAGAGAGAGAGAAAAGGGGAGGGGTGGAGAAGCAGATGGTCACTTCTGTGTGCTCTGACTGGGAATTGAACCTGGAACTTCTACATGCTAGTCTGACATTCTACCACTCAGCCAACCGGCCAGGACCCATTGTTTTTCTAAAATTCAAATTTACTGGGATGCCTTATATTTTATTTGTTAAATTTAGCAACCCTATGCCTGAGGGAGCTCCCAGTTCAAGCTAAGCACAAGAGCCCACCTCCCTTTGACACAGACTAAGGATGACCATGGCTCTCCTAGATGTGCAGACAGAGTCATCTGATAGCTCAAAGGAAGAAGTAATTCATTCTCAGTATGTATCTTGAGGAGTGGGAAAAAGAAGGCCTAACCAGAGAAATAAAAATTTTTAAGCCTGACCAGGCGGTGGCACAGTGGATAGAGCATCAGACTGGGGTGCAGAGGACCCAGGTTCGAGACCCCGAGGTTGCCAGCTTGAGCGCGGGCTCATCTGGTTTGAGCGAAGCTCACCAGCTTGGACCCAAGGTCTCTGGCTCGAGCAAGGGGTTACTTGGTCTGCTGTAGCCCCACGGTCAAGGCACATATAAGAGAGCAGTCAATGAACAACTAAGGTGTCGCAACGAAAAACTAATGATTGATGCTTTTCATCTCTGTTCGTTCCTGTCTGTCTGTCTGACTCTGTCTCTGTAAAAATAAATAAATAAATAAATAAAATAAAAATGAGGATGCATTAATTTTAAAAAATTTGTTTATTGAGTTTAAAGAGAGGAAGAGGGAGAGAGAAACATCAATCTGTTTCTGTATGTGCCCTGGCAGGGATTGAACTGGCAACCTCTGCATATCAGGATGATGCTCCAACCAACTAGGCCATCCAGCCAGGGCAAGAAATGAAATTTAAATTGTGACTTAGAAGAGTTCTAGGCACCTGACCAGGCAATGGCTCAGTGGATAGAGCGTTGGACTGAAACGCAGAAGACCCAGGTTCAAAACCCAAAGGTCGCCGGCTTGAGTGTGGGCTCACCAGCTTGAGCGCAGGGTCACTGTCTTGAGTATAGAAGAGTTCTAGGCAGAGAATGGGAGTGAATGAATGAATGAATGAATGTGTTGTGAGTTTCTTGTGGGCAGGTACCACTTCTTATTCATCTTTATATCTACAGACAATTGAAAACAGACCCTGCATAGATTAGCTGCTCAATGATGAAGCAAGGGCGAGGAGAGGAGGAAGGAAGGGAGGTGAGAAGGACCAAAAAGCAGATTGTCCTAGAGGCCAGACGACCTTCGCAGAGCTGGGATGTCACCTGTGGAGGCTTTGTTTGTGTCAGAGTGGGGTAGGTAAGGCTCTAGCATGTGTGGCTAGGTCTCTGAGGAGGGAAAGGGGCTGTTCTGATCGTGTGCCTTGGTGTCTGTGCCTCAGATGCTCAGGGGACAGCTGGCAGGCAGCTCTGAGTGAAGGAAGTAGATGTAGCCTTGGTCTGGGAGTGGGGAGATGAGGGCTTCAGTCTTAGCTCTGCCTCTATCTTCACTTAGCCAGAGAATTTCAGAGATAAGTGAGGCCCTATGTGGTCTCTAGGCCATTTATTTCACAGATGGGAAAACTGAGGCCCGGAACTGGACAGGGACCCCTGTACTTAGCTCTTGAGCTCATTGCCTCATTTATTGATACATTTATTGAATATTTATTAAACAATTATTCTACTTCAGGTCATTATTCTAGGAAAGACTGGAATTCAGAGATAAATAAAACACATCTTTGGTTCAGGAGATCACAAACTAGTAGGAAAGCTGGAAGGGAAAGTCAGTGACCCCAGTGAGTGCAGCCCTGGCCAGGGCTGAGGGAGGTATAAACAGGTGCTTGGGTCAGGGCAGCAAGGCGCCCGGGGAGGGCTGGCAGGGCCCGGGGAAGGGTGAATAAGGGAGAGCTGACAAGGCTGTTGAAACATCACTGAGGTAAGGCCTGGGACTTAAGGGGGGAAATGGTAAGAAAGGAGAAAGAGGAGGACCTAAGACATGGGGTCCAAGCTGAGGAGGAAATATAAGAGTTTAAGTCCCTTTTAGCCTGGAATGCCAACTCTGGCTCTTAGGGCTCCTAGAGCCCAGATTCCTCCCTCCAAGCCTGGCACTGGGCTTCAGCTTTCTTGTACACCTGTTCTTAGTGCATATGTTTTGCTGCCCCAGATATCTACTTTTTGAGACTGAAGCTTAGCCTCAGCTTCCCTTCCGGGACAATGGGCCCTCGTCCTGGCTCCCAGCTTCAGGAATAGCTTTGGCAGGGAACACTGCAGACTGTGTTCTCCATCCCAACCCTGTTTCTTTCGGGGTTAGAGTGGCAGGTGTCAGCATGGCCATGGCCGCCTACTTCCCCTCCCCCGCTGTGTTCCCTATAATTTTATATTGAGACCTATGGTCATGACGTGGGTTTTACTGCACTAACGACATGGCCTGCCCAGGTTTAATGACAAAATCCATACTCTGGCCCTGGGCCTGCTCCTCGTTTGCATAATTCCCAGAATACAGCTCCCTGAAGCTTTTGACCTGGGCCATTACAGTGGCCATAAAATGGGCCATAAAACCGCTGGGGATGGCCAAGAGGAGGGGGCTGTGGTGTTGTGGGGGTAGGAATGAAGTCCGCTACCCCCTATTCTTCCTAGGCCCGGGAGGAGGCATCCTCTGGCTCTTCCCTTCTACAGGTCCCAGGATCTGGGAGTCCATCCTAAGCTGGAGAGGCCTCCAGAAATCCTTAGCCTAGCTGCACACTGGATGCAGGAATCCTTTCTCCAACACTGCTGCCAGTCACAGGTAGGCAGACCGAGCCCACAAGGGGCAGGCTGTCAGAAAGCATCTTCTCCTTGAGCATCCTCCACTCCTGCCTGTGACCTCCCACTGCATAGCTGGCCACACCTTGGCCACAGGTGGGTCTAAGCCATTGGGCCTGGGTTGAATCTTGTCCCTGTTTGGGAAGCCTAGCTCCCCAGGGAGGTCAGGAGTTGGTCTGAGCAGCACGGTAGGGAGACATGGGAAGCACGAGGGGATGAGGACAGGGACAGGGACCGGCTGTCAGTGCTAAAGATGATGAATGGGGGAAGTGAGGAGGGAGGTCCAGTGTTATTGGCAGCGGATGGCGGGTGCGGGCGCTCGACGCTCTTGCTAATCCCCGGGCGCTGCCTCAGCCCTTGCACTGATAACGAGGAAATGGGACTGACAACAATTTTTAGCTGAGAGATTCTTCACCAAAATGCCAGGCGGCCGGAGGTCTGACAGCGCCTGATTGAGTGTGTGAGTGTGTAGGGGGAACGCCCGCAGCCCCCTCCCCTCCCATGCAAAGATGGATCGCTCATTCCGCCTCCCGTCCACATTCATTACTGCACCTCCCTCCCTCCACCCCAGTTTCCACACCACCTGCCACCTCCACTTTTCTGCCTGCTGCAGGTATCCCCCGGAGCAAGAAGAGAGCGAGGAGCAGAGGGGACCATGACCCTGTCCTCCACCTTGGGTTGGGCAACTCAAGCTCAAAGAGCCGAGAGGTGAATGCAGAGTCAGGGCTGAGATCAGGCCCTGCTTGGAGGCTCCTAGCTGTGTGGCCTCCAGAAGGTCTATTTCCTTTTCTGAGCTGCCAGAATACCTTTCCAACCAGAAAACAGGAGGCTTCAGCAGGAAGTGACTGACTATGGGCTCATGTGAGGGGATACAGGCACACTGAGGAGAAAGGAGAGGTCTAGCCAAGTAGCCTTTTCCTTGCCTGGGCCAGTCCTCAAGCCTTGGAACAAGGCCTCTAGTACCTGGGGTCCCAGATCAGCCCTCTGCTGCCCCCCTCTGTTGGGAATTGCCGACCATTGGGAGCAGGCAGCTCTAAGGCTGGCATATTCTGGGCCATCTTCCATTGTGAGGTCTGGTACAGGAGTGGACAGTGGAGGATGTGGGTCTCATTCAAAGGGAAAGCTCTCCCTTCATAGGTCTCTAAACCCTGTCTGGCCCAGCAACACCCTACCATGTGATGGTCTCTCTGGCTTGGCCTGTTTGGTTTTGTCCCAGTTCTGTTGCCTGTGGTTCCATTCATTCTTGCCTCTCTGTTCAAACAGCAAATCCCAGCTCCATGATCTTTTTCTCCACAGACCCTACAAGCGGGGCTTGACTGCTTGGTGTCTGACTTAAGAAGGAGGAAGGTTAAAATGAGGGTGAGGGTTAACTCTAATGACAGGTGGCAACTGAGGCTGGAAGTGTTAAGAGTACATACATGTGTCTGTGCATGTATTTGCTTGTGTATACATGTGCTCTTCCTTTCCCCACACCCCCAACAGAAGGGCTTCCATATCCTAGTGACCAAGACACAGAAGCAACATTCAGTGGAGTTACCTCTTACTAGCTGTGAGATCTTGAGCAATCACTTAACACTTCTGAGCTTTCGTTTTTTTCTTGTGTGATATAGGGACAATAATTACTAACTCCCAGGACTTTTGTGAGTATCCAATTAAACCAAGGCTATGTGCAAGTGATGAGTCATTATTATCCTTAGTAGGATACTAGCACAGTTTGTTATTTGTGCCTATATCTACCCCATCCTGATACTGAACTGGCTCTGCCTTGTATCTGGCCTTCTTCCCTGCTGTGATCAAGGTTGTATATCACTCAGAAAGTACCCTGGCCCTTTTGGCCTCCATGGAGTTCCTTTCTCTTATCCATCCAAACCTCCATATCTGTTTATTGGTTTGTATGTCAATATGTCTGTCCATCCATCCATTTGTCCGTAATAATAATAACAACAACTATTTATTGAATGTTATTATATGTTAGGTTGTAGATTTAGTGCCACACACATTTTATCTCATATAATCCTTACAATAGTTTGGTGGAGTTAAGTATTATCATCTTTTTCACACTGATGAGGAAAATGGAGCTCAGAACAATGAAGTGACAGAGCTAGAAGGTTCAGAGAAGAGCTTTCAATCCAACACTAGTGCTCTCAACCATGGCACAACACCCGGCTACCAACCTACACATCCACTCACCTAGGTGATGATTTAGTAATAGTCAACAAACGTCAGTTGGATATACTGACGATGGGTCTGCTAGTATGGATGCCATGTGATAACAAACAAGACAGACAGACTGTCTGCCCTCAGGAAGTTTAGGACTTAATTATGGATAGAGATATTAAACAAACATCCCCAGAGTCATCTTAGAAAAAGGGAAATACATGGAACTTAGGAGTATGCCATCTGGTGTGGGAAGTGAAGGAAGTAATATTTAAGCAAAGGCTGGAGGGATATGTGGGAACCAGTCAGGTGATGATTGTGAAGAAGTGGTGTTCTAGACAAAAAAGAACATGCTTAAAGGTCCAGAGGGGAGACAGCCTAAATAAAGAACTGAATAGAGTTCAGTGTGGCTGGAGCAGAAGGAGGGAGGGGCAGAGTGTTGAGATACTATGATAGAGAGGCCAGATCCCAGAGGAATTTAAAATTACATTAATGACTCTTTTTTTTTTTTAAATGTACAAGTGAGAAGCCAACTGAAGAATTTTATGCAGGGCAATGACATATCCGACTTACATTTTAGAAAAGATCATTCTAACTGCAAATGTAGGAAGGCTATTTAGTAGGGTTATCTCACTAACTCAGGTGAGGCATAATGGTGACTTGTCCCAGCCCAATGACAACGGTGATGGAGATAACAGAAGTAGATGGATTGGACAGGGAAGTAAAAGACCAAAAGGAGTCAAGGATGACTGCAAGATTTCTGGCTTGTGTAACTGCTAGATTGTAGACTATTTCCTGACTTGTGGAATAGGGGGACAAGCAGCAGGGTTGGTAAGGAAGAAAATGAGTTCACTTTTGGATACACTTAGTTTGAGGAACTAAGACATGTTAAGACATCCATGTGAAAATGCTGAGTAGGCACTATAGGCAAACCAGAGCTGGAATTATAGAACTGGAGACATTGACATATAGGTAAGAACTGAAGTTCACTACTGCATCCTCTGTGACTAGAACATTGGCTGGCATATAGTAAATATTTATTAAATGAATGAATAAAAGAATAATATTAAGAATAGATGAGATCAGCCCTGGCCAGTTTGCTCAGTGGTAGAGCGTCAGCCTGGCGTGCAGGAGTCCCGGGTTCGATTCCTGGCCAGGGCACACAGGAGAGGCGCCCATTTGCTTCTCCACCCCTCCCCCTCTCCTTCCTCTCTGCCTCTCTCTTCCCCTCCCACAGCGAGGCTCCATTGGAGCAAAGATGACCCGGGTGCTGGGGATGGCTTTGTGGCCTCTGCCTCAGGCGCTAAAATGGCTCTGGACGCAACAGAGCGACGCCCCAGAGGGGCAAAGCATCACTCCCTGGTGGTCATATCGGGTGGATCCCGGTTGGGCTTATGCGGGAGTCTGTCTGACTGCCTCCCTGTTTCCAGCTTCGGAAAAATGAAAAAAAAAAAAAAAAAAAGAATAGATGAGATCACTTGTGGAGAGAGAGTATAGTAAGAAGAGGCTGGAACAAAACCCTAAGTAACTCCAACAGGTAGAAGAAGTTGAAGTCATCAAAGACTAAAAAGGAACAGCCAAGAGGAGGATGAAAACAAGCGTGATGTCATTGAATCCAAGAGGGGAAGAATTTCAAGGAAACGGGGGGAATGTTATAGATAGGATCCCATGCTGCTGAGAGGTCAAGAACATAAGATGTGAGAAGTGTCCCATCTACCCATCTTATCCACAGTGCAGCTACCCTCCACTGCATCTGTTCTTCATTCATCCAAACCACCTAAGTACTCATCCCCTCACCCCTCTCATCCCCTTCCTCCTTCTCTTCTCTCCAGAAAACCATGTTTGGCACCTCTGCTGAGTGCAGGACAGGAAGAGTTAACATGCTGACAGACGGCATTTTTTACCTCCAGTCAATATGAACAAGGCCCCAAGACTATGATTCCAAACATCTGGATTTCATCAATATGTGATCTGTCATCGTATATTGGCATTCCCCAGTCCCTGCGCCAGAGCAATGCGGCTGGTTTTATTAATACGTCAAATACATTATCCGTGTAATACACTTGTCTGGCTGGGGCCTCCCGCTGGGGCGGGGCGGCGGATTTGAATGTATGATGAATCAGTTTGCATTACATGTTCGTAAGTCATCATTTGTCAGGATTAATAGGCATCCCTGGTCGAGGAGGTGGGGGTGGGGTGGGCAGAGGAGAGATGTGTATTTAGCTGTGGCCATACTTATCTGCCAGTGCCCAAGATGTCCTAAAAACAGCTGTGCACCCTCCTGCCCAGACCCCATGGCAGTGGCTGGTGCTCAAGGGGTAGAGTTTACATTTTTAGCAGTTCCAGAGTCATTTGGAACCAAATATGCCTATTTGTCTCTGCTTTGGGCTTGCCAAGCAACCAAAAGTGATATGGCAGGGATCATTTGCACAAGCTGGCTAACTGACTCATCCTTTAGTCCTCAGAATTCCTTCTTGTAGGGAGCTTTCCCTGACTTCCCCAGGCTGCACTAGGTGCCTTCTTTGTGCTGCTTGTGCTATCTCTAGTCACACAGTGTTATAATTGCCCATAATGTGTCTGTCACCTTCTTTAGACCACACGTGTCTCGAGAGCAGAAGTCAGTTGTTGACTGCTGCAGCCTCAGAATCTAGCAGAAGGCACTGCCCAAAGTAAGAGAATGGTACTGTAGTAGTAAAAATAGAAATCAATAAATATTCCTTGAATTAATGAATAATGATTACTGACCTTGCTAAATACCCAAAAGATGCAGATGTTAGCTGGAAGAGGTTGTGGGGTTCTGATTCCTTTCCCTGACCCTGACCCTGATCTGGTCATCTATCTTACTGTATACTATATGCTTTTCTTCACTAGCTCCTCTTCCTTCCCTAAAATATGGGCAGACCCCCTTGCACAGCACTAGATTTCTTACATGTGACATATATACTCAGATATAATACACAGGGGTGACAGGTTCATGCCTTTGCCATCTTCCATTCTCCCTCTACTCTGCCAGCAGAAGGCCAGATTGGCACTGCCCACTCCACATGACTTTGCTAGATCCAGGTCCTTGTGAAACAAGAACATGGCTGGTGCCCTGACCCTACTGTGATGGATGCTATTTACCATCTCTAGCAACAGAGGGGGCCTAGACTGAGTTGGACAGGGCTCCTGGTTGGCCAGTGGCGACATCTGCAAGACAGGCAGGTGGAGGTGAGCCTGTGTGGAGAGGTTCAGGTTCAGACTTGAGCTTGAGCCGAGTGCTCTGGGCCAAGGCACCATCAAGCTCACTGAGTTTGGGGCATGGAACCTGAACCCTTGGCTCCATGAGCTTCTGCTCCGACCAGGTGTACCAACCAACCTGTTTAGAGGCTAGTGGGGCTTCAGGGGTCAAAGTTATTTCACATCGTTGACCTTGGCTGTCCCAAACACAACTGTAGCCTCTCTTCTCCTCTGGAGCTACAATTCAGTTCCCTTCCTCCCTCAGCTAATAACTTCCAGACAGCACCCTACGTTGGGCCAGGCCAGAGGTGGGTGGAGCAGTTGGGGCCTCCCAGAGTTCTCTTGGAGTAGGCTTTACAAACTGCAGAAAATGGCCCAATTCAGGAAAATATCCACAGATGGACAGGCACACATGTCCTCTCAAAAGCCGATATATGTGCATGTGGGGGCACAGATGTACACAGGTGCTCAGACAACTGTGGGTATTTTTTCACATCTAGGTAAATACACCTGAGCACCTCTGCATATATGCAAACACAGACTGAGTATACCTGCATCCTCTTGCCAGCTTGCCCACACACTTCACTGTCCACTATGCCTTCCTTGCCATGGAGCCAAAATGCTGGGACTGTACTGTTTAAAGTAAAGTAAATCCAAGTGTGCTTTACTCCCTGCTGGCTCTGACTATGGGCTTATAAAAATGAAGTGGGAACCTCCGCAGCTGTGGGCAATAAATCGTGAACCGCTAAGGAGGGAAGTGTTACCTGCTTTTTAAGCTAGTAGGTGGAACCTGGGGCACTGATTACAAGTGCCTGCAGGGATGGATGGCAGTGGGCCAGCTGCTCCGCCTCAGGCACTGCCTGCTAGCCCAGCCCAGGCCAGCTGTCTCCAATAGACCTGGGGAGTCAACAGCCCCAGAGCCCTGGGGAGTGAGCCAGGACCAGGAGAGGAGCCACCGAGAGAAGTTGAGAAAGAGAGTGGCTGGGGTGGGCAGAGTGAGCAAGACAGCCACGTGCTGCTAAGGCTGAGGGGAGCCCTTGCATCTGGAGATCAATTAGCATCAATTACTGACTTCATTTAATTGTCGTCCAAGATGAATTTGTCATTTTTAGCTGGGAATTAATGGGAGACCTTCACCTCTCCCTGGCAGCAGCCGCGGAGCCAACAGCGGTCACCTCAGCCTCCTAGGAGCCCTGAATCCTGCGTGTGGCTGGGGCCAGGCAGGGCCAGGCTGCTCGTGGGGCTTCTGCTCCCTGGGCATGCTCTAGCCTGCCCGAGGCCCGGCCAGCCTGGCCCACTGGGGCCCAGGGCCAACGTGGGGGTCGTGGGTCCTGCAGAGCAGTTCCTTGCAGCCTCTGGCTTCAGCCAGAAATTAATTTGCTGGGCTGAGCATGTTTACCTTTTCCAGCAAAGGCGAGACAGTAAACAGCGGACCAGCGGCTGAAATTGAATTGATAACTGCATCAACGTGCCAGATAACGCCTAAAATAATACGCCGATAAGGAAATTCGATTTGATTTGCTGCTGCACATCAGATTGGCCCCATCTGTAGCTGCCTGTAATCATTTTCAATTGCGTTGGGAAACCTTATTTGTCCTTAAATATTTCTGTCATTTTTCATTGCTGGCGACAGATCCTTGGGCAGGTGGCAGGGGTGCGCTGCCTCTCTGGGCGCAGGGCGGCGGCCCCGGAGGAGGGGTGGAGGGACTAGAAGGGAAGGAGGCAGGGAGCAGGCAGCCGGGCGGTGACAGCTGTTCCTCCAATCAATCACGCTGTCGACAGGGAGGGACGACTGGCTGGCAGAAATTGAGTTTGCCTCACAGGGGACGATTGAGCAAATTAATAGCCCATTAGCCAAGCAGTGACCTGAGAAATGAAGGTGCAGGGGTTCCTGCTCACTCAGGCCGGCTGGGGTGGGGCAGGGCAGGAGGAGGGTCCCGGGAGGGGAAAACCTGGAAGGAGGGTTCCAAGAGGAGGGAGGGATGTGTTGATGAGATGGGGAACATGGCGCGTGGGAGTGGATGGTGCAAGAGCAGAGATGTGAAGTTGAGGGTGGTGGGGTAGAGATGTATACAGCCTAGGAGAGATGCTGGGGAAGGATGGGGGCAGAGGGGTGCTCCACTGGCGTCTCTTTACCATCTTCCCATCATGCCCTGTGGGATGGAGTTCAATGCCAATAAACTCCTCTCCATCCTAGGTCCCTATACTCTCTACTTACTCTCTTAGCTTTCCCACAAACCTGCATATGCCCTGGAGACACCATGCCCTGTAGAGCTCTCCAGTGCAGGTTGCTTATTCTCCCAGCTCCAGGTTCCTCAGGCCAGGAGCCACGTGGGGTCAGTGTCTTCCTTAGTGCTCACTGCTGCCTCCGGGCCATTGCTTCTCCACCCTGTGGGCTCTGAGGTCAAGTACCACCCTGTATCCCCATCACTATTATCCCTCATTATCTACATTCACTGAAGACTTTGACACTCACCTGTCTACCCCTAACCCCATCACTGCCCTGACCTCCTCAGCTCCTGTTATTTTCCCCCTGTCCTCCACTTCTGCCCGGGGGACCCAGTCAACAACCTAGATTGCTCTGTGATAGAGCTCCCTCACCCCCAAGCTCTCTTATGGTCTGTACCCATCAGTCTTGCTCCTCACTCCATTCTCCCATCTCCCAACACATCACTTACTCGTGGATTCTAGCCTGGACCCTAGGGTGCATTCAAGACTCTCTTGCCAACATACTCAACCTCATTACTTCCTTTGCCTTTTTCACAATCCAACTATTCTTTTTGTCTCAGACACATAGGCAGCTAAATGCAGCTGGAGAAAATCACAAAACCATGAAGATGTGTGCCAATAAAAATTCATAGCGCCCAATCTCAGCACTACTAAGCAATCCTTTTACATGCCCTCGGTCAGCTGTCTCCCTTTCCCACAGAGACAATCCAATAATATTTTACTATCTTGAGTCCCCTCCTCATCTTCTGTCTCTCTTTCTCTCTTACTAGGTAGACTTGCTTCCCACTGCACAGAAATTTGAAGTTCTTAGGCATGAACTCCTTAACTTCCAGATCCACATTCTTCTTCTCCCTTTTTCTTCTGATTTCAGTGGAAGAGGTACTCATGCTTTCCTGTTTCAGCTTAATCCCTTCTGCTGGATTTAGGACCCCATTCCTGCCTTCGTTCCTTGGGAAAGCTGTTGTGATCCCCCATCTCTCCTGCGTCCCCCCTTTCCCTCCCCATGCTTCGCTCTATCTGTATATACACGCCAGAGTCACCTGTAGCTACTGCCCTTTCCTTATCCTTCCCTTTTCACCCAAGATGCACCAAAAAAGTCCACACTCCTTTATCTTCTAAACATTTCTTTTTTTTTTTAAGGTATTTTTTTAAATTTATTTATTCATTTTTTAGAGAGGAGAGAGAGAGACAGAGAGGGAGAGAGAGGAGAGAGAGACAGAGAGAGAGAGAAGGGGGGAGGAGCTGGAAACATTAACTCCCATATGTGCCTTGACCAGGCAAGCCCAGGGTTTCGAACCGGCGACCTCAGCATTTCCAGGTCGACGCTTTATCCACTGCGCCACCACAGGTCAGGCCTAAACATTTCTTAACTCATTGCAATGTGATTGTCATCCCCACTACTCTATAGTCTCAGACTGCTCTCAGTCAGATCCCTGATGGTCATCGTTTGCTAAATATAATGGCTACTTCAGCTATTTTCATTTATTTTCTAATTCAATAAATATTTATTGTCTTCCATGTACTAGGCACTATGCCAGGGGTCCCCAAACGTTTTACACTGGGGGCCAGTTCACTGTCCCTCAGACTGTTGGAGGGCCAGACTATAAAAAAAAAACTACGAACAAATCCCTATGCACACTGCACATATCTTATTTTAAAGTAAAAAAGCAAAACGGGAACAAATACAATATTTAAAATAAAGAACAAGTAAATTTAAATCAACAAACTGATCAGTATTTCAATGGGAACTATGCTCCTCTCACTGACCACCAATGAAAGAGGTGCCCCTTCTGGAAGTGTGGCGGGCCGGATAAATGGCCTCAGGGGGCCGCATGCGGCCCACAGGTCGTAGTTTGGGGACCCCTGCTCTACACCAAGATCTAAGGCTATGGTGAAATCTACTTCTTTATGGAGCTTACAAAGTAGTGAGGCAATAAAATAATTAAATAAAAATTGTAAAATTGCAGTTGTACCAAAAGGAGGTGAACAGTGTTATGGGATCCTAAAAGATGGAGATTTGTCCTGCTCAGCAGAATCCAGAAAGGATTCCCTGAGGATGGGACATAGGCTGAGATGTAATGGATAAGTAGGCATTGAATAGATGAGGAGGAGAGGAAGTGGTAACGTTGACCAAAGGTTGCTCTGTGCCAAGGGTTGTACTATTTAATCCATATTTTATAATTGAGGAAACAGAGGCATGCAAAAGTTCTGTAACTTGCCCATGGTAACCCGGTGAGTGGTGGTGCTAGACTTTTAACACAGTGTAATACCGTAGCCCATGCTCTGAGCCACTCAACTAACCTGAGTTAGCTATTATCCTTGTAGTCATCCACTGCTCTCCCTGCACATTCTATGTGTGATTGCTACACTGGTATTTCCCTAATTTCCTCAATTCGCACCTCCAGTCCTGACCCATCTGCGTCACTGTGTACCAGACTCTCCACTTGGATGTCCCACAGGATCTTCTAGTTAAACTTGCCTGAAACGGGACTTACCTATCTCCAGACTTGCCCTCTTCCTGCTTTTCTATTTCAGTGAATGGCACCACCATCCCTAGACCTCCCCAATGGCAGTCTGGACTCAGTCTTTACTCAGGCCCCTATATCCAATAAATCAACTTCGTACGTTTTCACCTCCTAAGTATCCTCAGAACCAACATTTTTTCTCCATGCCCTAGTTCAGGCATCATCATCTCTAGTCCTTATTATTACATCTCCTAACTGATCTCTCTCCCCTCTGATCCATTTCAATCTCCACGGCTAGAAAGATTTTCCTGAAACACGAACTGGATCCTATCATTTGGCCCCGCAGGACCTTTCTCAGCTCCAAAGGCTCACAGCATAAATTCTGAACTCCTGATCATACAAGCCCCTCTGCAATTCACATCCCCTCCAGCAACACTGTGGTCTGTGAGTGGACAAGACCTATCTCTTCACTAAGTATTCTCATGGCCAGTAATGGCCACAACATCCATCTTCCCATGGCTGGTTTGTAATTCCTAAGACCATACCACACAATACTTCATTTTTAGCCTTCCCTGACATTTAATTACTCTCTTTTCCATGCTATGTTTCTTATATGTCTATATCTCCATTATTGCACATATCATGTAATATTGCAATTAATTTTTTTCTTTTCCAGGTGAGAGGAGGGGAGATAGAGAGACAGACTCCGCATGCAACCTCTGTCTGGGGCTGATGCTCTGCCTGTCTAGAGCCATGCTTGTAACCAAGCTATTTTTAGCCCCTGAGCCGGAGCCTCATGGAGCCATCCTCAGAGCCTGGGGCCTATGCGCTATAACCAATTGAGCCATGGCTATGGGAAAGGAAGAGAGAGAGGGATAGAGAAAGGGTAGTGCGAGGGGTGGAGAAGCAGATGGTTGCTTCTCCTGTGTGCCCTGACCGGAAATCGAACCTGGGACTTCACACGCCGAGCTGACACTCTTACCACTGAGCAAACTGGCCAGGGCTGCAATTAATTGTTTCTCCAGCTGTCTGCCTTTGTGGACTCTGAGCTCCTTGAAGGCAGAAAGATTATCTGATTCATCCTGGTACACTCAAGACCTGACACAGGGTCTGGTACCGAGTGGGTAGTGGTGACTGTTGAATAATTTGGTGGCCAAGTTAATGGGAGCAGGTCCTGAAAGGACTGCAGGAGAATGTCCAAGAAGAGAGTGAAAGATGATTGGCACAGGTATGGTGGTGAGAGAAGTGGGAGTAGGGGGAGGAACTCAATTGAGGTAATGTCGAAAATTCCTTTTGCTTAAATGAAATCTGGCTTCATAGTCAGTGAGAGACAGAGACCCCAAGGACTTCAAAAGGTAGAGGCTCTGAAAAAACAGAGGCTCTACAACTGCTGTTCTAGAAAAATCTCAAATGTTCACAGACTTGGTGAGAAGAGGGTGGGCAGTGACCACCACATGAACACAACCTGACAGTAAAACCCCATGCCTAGACACACTGACGAATATTAGCCAGGACACCCACGTGTTCACTGGGGGTCCTGAGCAGCTGCCTGCCTCACAGAGCCCTCTGCAAGTCTCCATGCTGCCCCACTACCCCACCCAGGGACCCCTGGGCTGCTCTTTTTCTCTCTTTCTCTCTCTCTCTTTCTCTCTCAGCAATTTCCCTACCCAAGAAAGCTCTAAGGGTTTCAATTACCGGCGCATGGGATTTAGTGCCCTGGGCTTCTCTGACTGGAGGAGATTTATTTGAAGGTTTAGTGTCGTGGAGAATTCACGTCTTCGCTCCCAGGAGCCCAGCTTCCGTCCTGAGCCCCTAAATCAGGAACCAAGATGGGCTATTGTCACTTACCGCATTAGCCTCGTTAGCGGACCAGGAGGGGTGATTAATAGCAATACACACACAGCCATTCTGCTTGCTGGCCGCTCTGCCTCTGCGTGTGACCTGGGGAGGGGGCGGGGAATGGCTGAGCCTACTCTAGGAGTCTAGGCTGGAGCCAAAGCACTATCCCCAAGCAGGGAAATCCCTGTGGCCCTTCCAGATCTGGGGACAGTTCAAAGATGAGCAAGCCTAGCCAGAGAGAGCCCAGCTGGAGCCTGACTCCTGCAGGGGCAAGAAAGCAGGGGAGTACGAGGAAGCTAGCTCTAGAAGGCCCAAAGTGTACGCCGCCTGTGTGTATGAGAGAGATGTGTGTGTGGTGTGGGGTGGAATGTGAAGGGGAGGAAGTGCAGGGTGTGTGTGTATGTGTGCATGTGTGAAGCGGTAGAGAGGTGTGGGCATGTTTATCTCATTTCGCAAACACCCTTGGATGCTCACTGTGGGCCAAAGTGAGGTCCTACGGGCTGGAGATACAATGCGGAAGAAGAAAGAAGAGGGCCCTGGAAGAGGAGGTGTGTAGGTGAGGGGAAGAGGTACGAGTAAGCATGGGAGGAGAAAGACGTGTGCGAAAGAGAAATGAGGAAGCGTGATTGAGAGAGGTATGTGAATGTGTGAGTGTGAGAGAGAGGCCTGTATGAGAGACAGAGAGGTCAGTGCCTGTGAGCGGAAGAGGGGGAAGGCAGGTGGGAGGGAACTGCTCGAGTTGCTGTGTGAACGAGGGTGCGTGAGAGTGGGTGTTCTGGTAGACATAGTGTGAGTGAAGAGTGTGTGAAGGTGGGGGGGGACAAGGGGTCCGTGACGGAGGTTTCTCTGTGTGAGAGACAAGGGAGGGGGGAGAGAGAGGAGGGTGTGTCTATGTGTGATGAGGGGGGGGGTGCTATGTGACAGAGAATGGAGCATGTAGAGAGGGAGTGTACATAAGGAGAGAGATGGCAGGAAGGAGGAGAGTGGGATGTGTTCTCTCTTTTTTCTTTGTCTTTGTAAATTCTCCCCTCCATATCCCTTTCACACCCCACAGTTTTGGAGTCAGGGTAACCTAGGTTTGAATTTCAGTTTTGGAAACTTCCTTCATCTATGTATCCATTCATTCACCAAGTTGTCCTGAGCATCTGCTAGCTTTTACCACCCTGTGCCTCATTTTCCTTACCTAGAAAACGGAGACTAGGACGGTGGCTATGATAACTCAGTGTTGTAATTTATTAAAATGTCTTGTGAGCACACAGAAGTAGGAGTGAGACACATCTGGCACGTGGGCCATGGAGTGGTAGCTGCAGAGCCAGGGCTCTTTGCCAACCCTGTCTCCTTGTCTTTCTTCTTCCATCTCCCTTACCTCTCTCTCTCTCACTCTCTCTCAATCACAGCTGAGCCATAGTATTAATTATTAGAACCAATTGACTGTTTAGACTCTGATGTTTTAACTAATCACCACTAATAGCAATCACAATCATTTAGTTCTCAAGCAAACCCTTCTCATAGCTGAGAGCAGACTAGAGCGGGGGTCCAGCAGTAACTGGGATCTGGGAATGATTGGAGAGGGGGTTACAGCTGCCAGAGGGAGGCTCCTTTCTCCTCCCTGGTGGCCCTGGGCTGGTCCCTGGGGTGATCAGCTGAGCCCTGCCTTGGAGGGGATTGGCTTCCTTACCTATCCTCTTACTTTTCTGTCCTTTGGCCTCAGTCTCCCCTTTTGACTTAGAATTCTGTCATGGGAGTTTCCAGTAGCCACCACCCTAGACCAGAAATATCCCAACTGCTCCCCTTCCCTGAAATGCTTTTCAATCATCGTAGTTCCTAAAAGTTTGCTCCCAGAAAAAGTTGTTTAGCCAAAGGTTCAAATCCTACCTGCTCGTGGGCCATTGGCTGGATGCTGGTTGGGAGGGGAAGGCGCACCCTGTCCATGCTGGCTGAGGGCTTATGTGAAGAGAGCAGAAAACTGCTGTGTGTTGCTGAGAATGGAGAGAACAGCAGGGCTAGGAGTGTGACCTAAACGCTGTGTGCCTGAGAGGACACCTGCTTACTTCTCCTGCCTTCCTCACACTGGGGCCTCAGAGTCCCAATCTACACGCAGCCCTGCCCCACCCTGAGGTCCGCCCATCCTACATCTGCTCCAGCCTAGTGGGTAAGGCAGATGCCCCAGAACTCAGGAAAGCCAGCTTCAGGGTGGAGGCCAGGCAGGTGGGACCATAGGGCCCAGATGTCCTGGACGGAGTGGCCTAGGTGCCCATGGTCAATAGGTGTCGCTGTAGCTCCAGCACTGGGAGGGGGTGTCAGGCAGGAGGCCCTGGAGCAGGCTCAGGTGCAGGGTGACCCTTGGCCTCCCCTGCCCCGCCCCCTTCCCCTGTCCCATCTGCCTCAGGCTTCCAGCCAAGAAAACTTCCCCAGTACTTTTCAAACTTTAAATGTATGCAAGGAACACTTAGGGCTTCGTGTCAAAATGTAGAGTTTGATTGGGTAGCTCTGGAGCAGGTCCCCTGATTTTGCATTTTTATGGAGCTCCCAGGGGAAGCTGATGCTGCTGGTCTGTGGAGACACCCTTGGAGGAGCAGGGTGCTAACCTAGGTGGCTTCCTAGAGGGGGACACTGACTCTACTCTTCCAAAGCTGATTTTCACCCTCACCCCCGTTTCCTCAATAAAGCTCCCAGAGCAGAGGCCTCTGGTAACTGTAAGGGACCCGCTTTTTTGGAGACGGGCTCAGCATGACCAGCACAAAGCAGGCAGTTTCTAGGGAAGCTCTGAAGCAAAACTAATCCCAGTCCTCTGAGCCAACCCTGCCCTACCTCCTAGCTAAAACCCTGAACTTCAATCTAAACTTGAATCGAATCCTAATTCCCCAGCATAACCTCAGTTCCCGCCTTCAGAGCTATATCCCGATGCCAACCTCAGCCCAATTCTTCTGTCCCCTTAAGTCCAACACTGGGGCTCTCCCTTGCTTCAGTTCTGTCCCAAGACTGAAAGCTCCTTTGCCTCTCTGATAATCTTCCTGATCCTTGGACATACTTTCTTCTCCATGCCAGCCTGAGCCAGAACAGTGGGCAGGAGGGTCTGGGACATATGCCTCACTGAGTTCATCCTGGCCTCAGCAATGGAGCTCAGGCATTTGCCCCAGACAGGGGGAAAAGCAATGTGGCAATTTGTGAGTATTCCCCCACTTTTCTTGGAAAGTCCCTTTCTATCAGGGATGGGGAATGGGTGTTTTAACTTTGTTCCATGTTCTCCTCCGTCCTAAGGGCTCCATTTCCTGGGATGTGGGGCAGGTGGAAAGGAAGCATGTGCATGAGGTCAGCCCTGAGTGCAGGGAAAAGGAGAATGTGCGTGATGTGTGTGCATGCATGTGTGTGTGGCAGGGTGTGGGTGAAGGTGAGCACAGGCAAAGCACCCTCCAGGGCTTTAAATCAAGGTTTCTCGGAGGGGCCCTCCTCTTTCCCAGCCCTGTCCACTGTCTGGCCCTCCTGGGCACTACAGAAGTCGATTCTTGCAGGATTGATGGGTTACATGAGCTGGGGTATAAGAATTTATCCCTTCCAAGGCTGACGTTTTGTGATTTTTAAGTAGGAATGCTATTATAAATAGGAACAATTTGCCCTTGCCCTGGTGGGCTACCTACTGTGATCCACTCACCAACTCTGCAGTCGAGGAGATGGGTCCAATCAGAGAAGAATCATCTCTCATTCTGTGCAGCATCGTGTAATAAAAAATACTCCTGTACATGCTAAACATGTCCACCTTTAAAAAAGCACTCACTTCCCCTTAATAATACCCTTTTTAGCCCTGGCCAGACAGCTTGGTTGTCTTGAAGCACAGAGGTTGTCGGTTCGATCCCAGATCAGGGTACATACAGGAACAGACTGATGTTCCTGTCTCTCTCTCTCTCTCTCTGCCTTCCTCTTTCTCTAAAACCAATAAAGTAAAAAAAAGAAAAAGTTCTTCTCTATTTAGGAAAATATTCTGCCCACAAAAATTAGGGGATATTTCAAAATGAATATGAAGCAATAAAGTATCCTTTAGTTTTTGTGAGCAGTATACTTCTGCATATTTAAAGCACTTCAACCTTTACAAAAGATCTCTACACTTTTAGAAATCACGTTCTCATCAACCATTTAAATAAAAGGATCCTTTTGAATATCTTGGAAAAGTTACTTAACTTCTTTGTGCCTCAATTTTCTCATCTGTAACATGGGAATAATAAAACTTCCTTCACAGGGTTATGCATAAAGTCGTTTAAATAGTGCCTCGCACATCTAAGCCCATTATGTCAAGTGGTTGTTATTATTGCTATTGTTATTAATATCTTAGGATATTTAGTACCTCAGGGAAAGGTAAAAGTACTTGTCTAGTCTCAAGTTGTCTCTTGTAAGCTTAAAAGCGAAACTTTTAGCTCCTGTAGTCCAGTGCTGCGTTCTGCCTACTACACTAAAAACATCTGGCCAGAATAATCGTATCAGGAGCATGGACTGACTGGGCATGATGGGAGGTCCAACGGGTTGCCTGCCCCCTGCTGGGTCTGGGGCATGCGAGGGACCAGGGCAAGCAGCCTCCCCTCCCCTTGTTGAGTCCTTAGAACTGATTGGGGATCTGCATGGAGGGAGGAGACTGCAGGCTCTGCTCCTGGTCTGTTCTGTGGCCACCTGCTGGGCTGCCATGGCCCAAGAGACAGCTAGAGAAAACACCATGCAGCTCTGGACCCAATCTCCCCACCAGAAACACTGCCCTCTCTCCTCAAGCCTGTGACCCTCTTGTTTCCTTCCACATTGGCATTCCTTCCACCTGCACTTCCTCCGTTCTGTCCTGGTGGCTCAGTCACAGGCAGAACTCCAGGGCCAGGGCTGGGCTGAAGGGAGGGAGCGGAGTTCAGGGGAACTGGGGAGGGTGGGACATGAGTGTTGGAGTCACAGACCTGGTCTTGTAATGCCGTTTAGCATTACTAGACATGTATCTTGTGGGCAAGTGCCTGAATCTACCTGAACCCTCGTTTCTTCGAATTGAGAGACCAAGGATAATAATCAGCCTCCAGTTTGTTCAACAAATGAAAGAGAGGAGTGTGTACTGTCCGAAGCAGAGACCTGCAATTTGTCTCACCATGTGTTCCTGCTCTGCTGGGGAAACCGCCGGGCAGGCAGCGGTGGGTCTGGGAGTGCAGGGGGACCAGCTGAAAACAGGGAGCCCTACGGGACTCTGCCCACAGGCTCTATGGTTCCTCCTTCCATGTAGGCCTGGCCTCCAGGCGTAGTGGACAGTGGTCATTAGAACAACACAGGCCAGTGTCATGAGGAAGGCAGCTGCGAGGGGGGTTGGGCTGGAGGTTTGTGCAGAGGGGTCCTGAGAAAGGGCAGCTGGGAGGCCTGGCCTGGCCAGGCACGGCCTGTTACTGCCTGCGCCATGGGCCTCTGAGCCCTGCCACCGCCAGCATCCCATTGCTAAAAACCACCAGCTACATTTTCCTGTGTCTTAGTGCTCAGTTTGAATTGAGCGGGGTGACGGTAAGAATGTGGGGGAAGCCTACCACGGCTCAGGCTGGGTCTGCTGAAGGGAGAGCCTGCCCTGTGCCCTCTCTCCCCATTGTCCATCGGTCTGTCTGTCCCTTCCTTTCTTTCTCTGTCCTTTCACTTTTATCATGAGGTGTTCCAAACTAAATCCTGGAACACTCTCGGAGTTTGGGGGCCAGCGCTCTGGGGGTGTGGGAGATGCATGGCCCAGGCTCAGTGGCTTGCAGGCTGGTATAGAAGGTACAGCTGTGAGGCTGAAGAGGGATGGAGGAGAATGAACTCAGGGCCCAGAGGACGGGAGGGCTTCCTGGAGGAGGGATCACCAGGAGTCTGGAGTGTAGGATGACAAGAGAAGGAGGTGGGAATCAATGACCAAGGTGGGGCAGAGATGGCCCCGCAGGGCTGGGGGAGTGTGGCTGGAGTAGGAGGAGGATGGAGGGAGTCACAGGGTCTGGGCAACAAAAGTGGGTGGGGTTCCCCTGGGCCTTCATTCTGTAGGCATTAGGAGCCAAGGCTGTGTTGTGAGCCTGGGAATAACATGACCTTGGCATTTCAGAGCTGGGCCATTTATAGGAATCTCCCCCACGATGTTATCGACCCCACCCCCCACCCAATCTTTAGACAGGGAATCGAGGCTTGTGACTAGAATAGACAGGTCTTGGTCATGAGTACAACCACACCCTCATAAGCCAGGCACTGGCCCAGCGCAGAGCAATTTGGTCCTTGTGTGTGATAGAGGCAGCTGAGATTGTTATCCCTGTTTCACTGATGAGGCTTCCCCCACATTCTTACCTTCACCCCGCTCACAATTCAAACTGACATGGGAAAATGTAGCTGGTGATTTCCAGACAAGATACCAGAAGTCCCCCTGCAGCGTGTAATGGAGCTGGGCCTGGAGAGGGCCTGGGCTCCTCAGCAAGGCTTGCCAGGGCGTTTATGTGTAGACCACTGCTTACCTGGCCAGCCTGCTCTCTGCCCACTCCTCCCTGTGCACACCATCGCTCTGGGCACGCCGGGTTCTTCTAGTTTCTTAAATGGGCCATTTTCTCTTACCTTTAGGCCATTACATATGTTGTTCCCTTTACCTGGAAAACTTCCTCTTGGAGTTCAGCTTCAAGGTGAATTCTTCTAGGAAGCGGTACTACCTGAAACTTTAGGCTTGACTGTGTGTCCCCATAGTCTCCAAGCCTTACCTCTCACGTTGTAATTATACTTTTCTTGTCTATTTTCTCAGCAGGCCTGGCACAGTGAGTGATGTCAAATGAACGAATGGGTGGAAGGGTGAGCTAATGCCCACCTCAGCCTTCCTATTGGCTAGCTCTGTCTGCTGGCAGCAGCATCCACTCCCCATGGGCTTCTAAGGAAGCAGCACTGGGAGAGAGCCTGGGCTCAAAGAATAAAGATGGTGCTGAGTATGGCAAACACTTAGAAGGGGTCAGTGGAGAGGCAGAGACTCACTCAAGTTTAAGTTCAGTGTAAGACCTGGCTTAAAGCAGGAAGTGTTCAGGACCCTGGTGGAAGGCCCCACTGGGTTGGGGGAGCTCTGAGGAAGAATGGGGCTCCTAAAGGCTAGGAAGGTGCTATTGAGAGGAAGGCCTTTGAAGGATAAGGAATATTGAGCTTCACGGAGAACAGAGTACTACAAGCCTGGAGGGACAAGAGGGAGCAAAGATGGACAGAGGAAGGAATGTGGCCCCCTCCCTAGACTCTCCTTGTGCAGCAGGGTGTGGGCTGCCTCCACCACCAAAGGGCATCACGTGGGTGATTTCCCAGAAGGCTGCCCTTCTAACATGTTGAAGAGATGAGTTGGGATGTCATTTACCACCCCTGTGAAGCCTGCCAGCAGGTGCCTGTCCCTCAGCTCAGGGCTCTACACAGAAAATGCGTTCTCTAAGGGCCACACCTGGGTCAGCAACCACAGAGCCACACACATTAGCCGCACTATACCCTGTCTATCCCTGGCAGTTCCTCTGTCCTCACATCTGGCTTTGCTTTGGGCCCATTTCTCCTATAGCACTTTGCATCATAACTGGTGCCAGGGTTCACAGCCTGCATACCTCTCCACACAGCCTTAAATTAAACCAGGTGATTGTGTGCACCCCTTTTCCCTGCACCGTGCGCCTCCAGACCAGGAGCTCCCTGGTCTTAGAATCACCTTGCTCTTTGTACTTCCCAGCATAGATGTTGTTTATGTATATGAGTTAAATTATTGGGAGAGACAAGTAAGCATAAGAAACCGGGATGAGGGTGTTAACCTCTTTAAACCTATTTTGTAACATGTAAAATGGAGACAGTAATTCCCATCACATGGGACTCCTGGGAAGCATAAGTGAAATTAAGATTGACATTATTCCACCTTTAGGAGGTGGATATTCTTGTTTTCTCCATTTCACAGATAAGCACACTGAGGCTCAGAGAGGCTTGGTGACTTGCCTAAGGTCACATGGCAGGGAAATGGAGGGGCTAGGATTCAAATGAATGCTTCTCCCAGTCTACCACTCCCCAGCTTCCTGGGGGATATGAAGTTTGGTTGGAAGTAGGGACATATAAGTCATGTTGGGGAGTCAAGTAAGGCTTCTTATCTGAACAGCTGGGTGTAGAGTTCAACCTGAAGCACATAGCTGGGCAGGGTGAGTCAGAAAGGAGAAGTAGGGGAATAAAGCCAGGGGTCTCCTCAGGGAGAAGACGTGGTATTGTCTTCCGAGGCCAGATGAATTCCAGGAGAGGAGGCAGGCCCCAAGCAAGGGAATGGCAGCGTGCAGGCTGGTGTAGAGATGCCTAGTGATTAGGGAGCCCTGGGACCACAGGGTCTGAAGGTGGGAGAGCCACTGTAGATGAATGGCAAAAGCAAGTCCACCCAGGCCAAAACTCTTCGTGCCCTGGTTCCCTGGGCAGGGGTGGGGACGGGCCACCTGCCATACGCTACACACCTGGGCTGGGGCCCGGCCCGTGGGCAGCCCTAGGCTCCAGCTACCTCTGCCCCCTGGCCCAGCAGCAGGCCCAGCTGGCTCACCTTCTCAATCAATACTGTGCTCTTAATGGGCCCAGCCACCAGCACCAACCAGGGGCATTAAATGTTAATTATATCTATTTGGATTTGAAAAATTTTATTACTCGAGTTAATTATGGCTGGAGTCATAAAAAGGTTTCAGAGTGAAAGGGCTGCCTTATTGGGGCCACTTTCCCCAAGACAGATTGGAAAGGAAAAGAAGAAATAAAAGCATCTGGCTCAAAGGGCCCCGTGCTCCACATCCGCCGGGCTAAGAACCGAGGGCT
Source organism: Saccopteryx bilineata (assembly GCF_036850765.1). Taxonomy (NCBI): domain Eukaryota; kingdom Metazoa; phylum Chordata; class Mammalia; order Chiroptera; family Emballonuridae; genus Saccopteryx; species Saccopteryx bilineata. The sequence goes on from NC_089492.1 coordinate 257,641,322, forward strand.
CAGGGCAGTGCCGCTCCCCACCGGCAGCAGAGTTGGCGCCCCAATGCAGGAGCGGCCTGTCCAGTGTGAGGGGTGCTGTCAGTAGAGAAGGGCCCCCTGCCAGTGGAGGCTTCTGGGGAAACCGCAACCCTGCTAACAGCTGGGCTCCCCGATATCTGGGATTGCAGGTGATGCCCAGGGCTCCTCTCCAAGTGGTCCCCATGCTGGAAACTCCTCCAGCCCAGCTCCCCACCCTAGCCTAGCCCCACCCAGCCCAGCCTGATTTCTTCCTGTCAGCCCCACTTTTGATTCATGGGCCTGACCTTGGGCTATAAAGTGTTCACTCTAGCAGGCATAGAGGCAGGATTTACAGCCCTGGGGTCAGCTGTAGGCAATGACACACACAATAGCTGACTCATGAGGGAGCCCCATTTCCAGCCCACACGTAAGTCTCTCAGGCACACACAGGTAGGTACACACACACACATCTTGACAGAGACACAAATGAACATTTGTGCCCAGGAGCTATTCTACTCACTCAGGTGGAGCAAGTACTTTGCATACGGTGCTTTACAAGCATTTATCTAGTCCTTAACGCTGATCCTGTAAGGTGGAAGTCAGTGTTACTCATTTCATAGAAGAGGAAGCAAACGAAGGCTCAGGCAGGTTAAGTTATTAGAGGCTCATGTGCCCAACAAGGGAACCGGCTCTACAAAGAACCCCAAGGCCCTGGCCATTGGCCAGGAAAATAGTAACTCTACCAAGAGCCAGGCTGCAGCTGGGGGTAAGAGAAGCCATCCCGCCCCATCCCTCTCCTCCCCATCAGAGGAACTGGAGGCTGGTTCAGAGGGGGAGGGGAGTAAAAACCAGGAGAGTGGAGCCTTAAACCAGATATGAGATTGGAGTTTCAAACTGCACAAACTTTTTTTTGTTTTTAGAATTTTAAGAATTTATTGATTTTAGCCAGAGAGGGGGAGAGAGAGAGAGAGAGAGAGAGAGAGAGAGAGAGAGAGAGAAACATCCATCTGTTCCTATATGTGCCCTGACTAGGATTCGAACCTGCATCTCTGAGCTTCAGGCCAATGCTCTAATGAACAGAGCTATCTGGCCAGGGCCAAACAGTACAAACTTTTAAAAACTTGAAGTAAATTAGAATTTAGGGGGAAGTTTGCCCATGTTGTTAAGGGACCAACTACTCATCTAAGAAAGAGTATTTGACAAAGTATTGTTAGTAGAATCTGGAGGGGGGGGATTTCATTTTACTTCCCAAGTTGAGCTATTCAGTGAACTGTTTTTTATCATTATTGTCACTGTCATCCTGTTAACTGAGAAGACCATTTAAAAGGAGTTTGCCATGCCTCTCTTCAGCTCAACTATCATTTGCCTCTACTTGGTTCCTCCCATTTTACCAGTTCTCAGAACTTCTGCCTTTTCCCCAAAACCAGTGCCTACTGTCCTTTAGAACCAATGCCCTCAGTCCTCAGCAGGGACCTCACTTCGATATGTTTTGGCCTCTAGATTAGTCCTTTCTCTTCTGTTTTCAAACTTTCGTGTAACTTGTGAACTCTGACAATGGCTACGCCCTTTCCCTGACCTTGCTAATTCCTATGCCCCCCTTTCTAAGTTTCTGTCTTCTAATTTGCCTCCTGCAATAAGGGGTCCGTACCTGTGGTCTCATTGCTTTCACCCTCTGGGATGGGGCCCCTGTCACTGATGATGTCACTATCATGGCCTCATATTCAGCTGCTAACGGCAGCCCCATGGAAGCTGTGGGTCTCCTCGGGGCTTCTGCTCTGCCGTCTCACAGCACGGTCCGTCCTTTCCCTGCCTTCCTTCCTCTCCTACTGACCTGACACCGCACCCTGTCACCTCCTCCCAGTTTCTCTGACCAACGCTCACTCCTGCGCTCTTGGCTGTCAGAGAATTTGTCCTCTCACCCTTGTGGACTTCAACATTCCCCTTTTCTCGACTCCCAAACCTGCCTCCACTTTGATGTCTCTCCTGAACTCCAACCCTGAATAGTTAACAACCCGAAGGACAAATCCATTTAAGTGCTCTATTCTCACCTCAAAAGAAAGGCGTTGAAATTGGAAATAATTATCTTCTTTTCAAAACATCCCTTTCTTCCACCTCATTTTTATCCATTAAGTAACTATTGTTCTGGTTGCCTAGCTTTCCCAAACATGGAGCCACTGATTAAATTAATACACTGAGCAAATATCTTCCAGGTAATTGTCATGTGTGCAAAGCCCACATAACCCAGGGTGGTAGGGGTGGATGTGGGAGACAGAAAGGACAGGGAGGGACGTAGCATGATGCCACCAAGAGGAAGGCTCTGGAATGAGATATATTTGGGTCCGAAGCCCGGCCCCTCCACTTGCCAGCTGTGTGATGTCAAGGCAGTTACGGTGAAATGGACAAAGCACTTGCTATGTGCCATAGGCAGACCTCAAGGCCTTACCTTTATACTCACTTCATCCTCACAGCCATCTTCACAACAATATTATGGTTGTTCCATTTTAGAGATTGGGAAACCAGACCCAGGGAGGTTAAGGAACTTGCCCAAGGTCACACAGCTTTGTAAGTAGCAGAGCCTAGGTTGGAACCCAGGCCAGGTGGCAGTCTGGACTTAGAACCCCTTGGCTGAGTTTAACTTCTCAGGGTCTTTGTTTTGTTCTGTTTCACTTACTATTGTGTCACCAGCACTTAGGGACACATTCTATATCTGTTGAGTAAAAGAGTACAAATAAATTACTATAAAATGCACCTACTGGTAGTTTGATAGTTTGAGTAGCTGCTGATCTTGGCGAAAGCAGGGTCAGGGAGCATGGGGGGCAGATGCGAAGCACAGTGGTTTGAGGAGTGAGTGGGAGGGAAGGGGTAGTAGGATAAAGTGTGTGCAATGCATTCAGAAACTTGCAGGGAGAAATGAGAGGGGCAAGCGTCTGACTAATGACCATTGTGGTTTCTTTCCAGTGCCTGGAAGAGGGTTGGAGTTCCAGGAGAGAGAATCATTGCTTGAGCCAGGTCTCAGAGATGACACGAGGAAATGGGATCCCAAGCACCAGGAGAGGGGACAATTCCTGCTCAAGAAGGACAGTAATTTATTGGAGGGAGGTGGGTTACACAGGTAACAGCAGCCTTACTAGGGAAAAGCTGAGCTGGGGGAATGACCAGGGGCTGGGGAGCCAGGGGAAGGCATATGCCACTTTAATACCATCTTTGCTGCGACAGCCAGGTCACCTGGAAGGCAAGTATTTGAGCTTTCCTTCTCTGCTTTTCCCCAGGGTGCCCAGTGTCAGCTCCAGAGAGATGGGCTCAGGTGGACGGATTAGAAATGGCTACTTCCGGCTGTGCCAAGACAAGCCAGGGGCAGGGTGGGGGGAAGGGTGGCAACTCCTGGGCTCCATAAACTCGAGCCCCAGTCTGGTGCCAGCACCTAGTAAGGAAGGCCAGCTAGGATTTCCTCAGCATCTTAGATCTTGCTGGGGAGCCAACACCTACTTCCAGAGCTGGAGCCAGCTAGGCTTTCCTCGAGTGAAGCAATAAACGGGGAAAATCAACATCCCAATGATCTTGTTTATGGTGCTAAGTAAGCTGTACAGCTTAATCCGTTCGAGATTAATGAATTTATGACTTGCTTTGGAATTTGACAAGGGCCGTAAAAGGGAATGAAAGCTCTGGGAAGCTCCTTTCTGAGCAGCTGCAGAGCCTGGCCTGCCCGGGGCAGGAGGGGAGAGATTTAAGTGCTAGGTTCATGACCACTTGTCCAGGCCCTGATTCGAGTAGGCTGAAGGAGGGGCAGTTGGGGGCTGAAGGACCGTTTCTCTAACCTGGTGGTAGGCTGGAGTGAGCTGGAGCCTCTGGCCCTCGAACCTGTGCATCTCAGGTAAGTCATTTAACCTATCTGAGCCTCAGAGTGCAGCTGGGAAAATGATGTGAGGTAACACATGTAAAAAAAATTAGCATTCGTTCTCAATACATGCTAGTGATGGTAATATCATTTCTTTCTGTCTTACACTGTAACTTGCTGTTTACTTGTCTATGTCCCTCACCATGTATCCATTCATTCAGAAATCCAATAAAACTTTATTGAGAAATTACACCGTGCACCAGGCGCAGTGTCAGATATAATTTTGTGTGAGAAGCACATACCTTAAAACCCATGACAAATAAAGGGAGGCCAGTGCTGGGAAGGAGGGATGTACAATTATTCCGGAAGCACAAAGAAAGGAGCGGCCAGGGCCCTCTCTAGTCTGAGCCAGTTTGAATAGTGCCTTGTACTGATATACTAGTTGGCAGGTCACCGAATATTTTCATGTGATTAATCCTTTTGATTCTCACAACCATCTCGTAAAGACCACATTTTCTAAATAAAAAATTAGAACCTAGTGTGACTACTTGGTATGACAATAAGTTAAAACATTCAGAATTGAGCAGTTTAGAAAGTCTGGGATGTGCTGCGTTCCACAAACAGAGAGGCAGGGCTTTCTAGTATCTAATTAGGGAAACGTAGCTGAAACAGTCAGTGGGAGAACTGAGGCTTCATCTCATTCATTCACCAATTACTTGGAGAGGCTGCCAAGGTCAAGGGCTGTGCTCCTTACTTCTGGGTAGGGAGTGCCTGATACAGAACCCCCCAGAGGTTAGGGCCCTGATACATGTTTCTCAAATGAATAAATGAATCTTTGTATAATATAAATGTATATATCTGTTTCTGTGAGCAAAACTTTTCAAAAGAGACATCGTCACTCATCATTTTCTCTTCCTTCTCTCCCATCTTCTCTTGAAAGTGCTCTTGCCAGGATTACTAATGACACCCAGTTTGCGATGGTCAAAGCTCAGTAATCCTCATGTATTTACTACCAGCAGCAACTTTAGTACAGCACTCCTTCCTTCTTGAACACTTATTTTACTTGGCTTCCGGCACAACACACTCTCCTATTTTCTTCTTGCCTACAGAAACTCCTTAGTCTGCTGGAAGCCCATCCTCTAAATAATGGAGGGTAGGAATAGATCTGTAAGAAGGGTACCTGAGTGTGTGAGTGGACCGACCCAGCAGTTCAGGATCCAGGGCCCCTCTGCTCATGCTCAGGGAGTATCTCATTCCTGTTCCCCTCATCCTAGCTCACTGGCCCTCAGTTCTAGTCTTCTCAGAGTTGTCTCTTTTACTCTGTCCCCATTCTTCTAATCTAAAACTTGAGTTCTTCTGTAATCCATTGGTAACTCCTAATAAACCAAGAGCCAGGATCGGGCAGCTCCCACTTAGCTGGTAAGGAGATCACCTCCCAAGGTGAGTGCTGGGTGTTTCGTGCAGACCCAGCACTGATCACCTCCAGGAAACAGAGGCAGAATGGATGCTGGTGCTGGCTGGCTCATCCCTTGGCCCCACCAACGCCAGTATTGACAAATGCTGCCCATTCCCACGAACCTGGCTAGTGGGTACAGCTGCTTTATACCTAGAGATGAGAGCCAAGAATATAAAGAACACAGGAGTAAAATAAGAAGACCAGGGTTGGGCCCCAGCTTTGCCAAAGAGGAATGAATAAAATACTAGGACATCTCAGGGTCTATCCTGCTCCCCCAAAGGAAGGCCCAGTATCCGGCCCACAGTGGCCTCCCAGGCTGTTATCTTCCACTCCATCCTTTACCTCCTCATGGCATCCACTCTGCTCTCTCTCCAGGGTTTCTCAAATCTCCTCCCCTCTCTTCCCAGGTGAGACTTTTAGGAAAACATTGAGGTTTTGCTTCTATCTTTTCCTTCCCATGCACTCCAGACCCAAAGCCATGGTTGCCTGGCAAGAGGCTTCATTTTCTCAGGATAATACTATCCCTCCTTTCTCAGGCATGTGCGGGAAAGAGCTTGGCCAAGGCAAGGGTTCCCTGGCTAGCACCCTGGGGAGTCCTTTGCTCTCTAGGGAGGGTCCCTGTGGGCTCTACCTGTTCAGCTGGCCTCACTGTAGGGGACAGGCAGCTGGGACCCGTCCTGCAGGCGTAGAGGCTGAAACAGGCTAATGAATCCTGATGGGAGAAGTGACCTTTTCCAAATGCCACATGTCATTGGATTTTATATCACACAAGGACAATGTGCCATGGGTATTAAAATCGTTTTTCCAATAGTTATATATGTGTGTGAGTGTGGTGCAGAGTCTGTATGACGAGAGGAAAATCCTAATGAAGATGTCATCAAATGACTTCCTTTCTCAGCACCAGACAGGCAGTCCTCAGGGCACTCCCTTTCTCAGTCGGGAATTGGCCCTCGATCTTAGCTCTAGAGCACAGATACACATTTCTCATGAAGTCCAGGTCCCAGAGCGTCTGGACCCTGGCTCTGGGCCTGGCCTTGGCTCCACTTCCTGGTCTAAGAAGGTCTATCCAACATCAGAGGAAAAACAACATGCACAGGAGGCAGTCAGCAGCAGGCCAGGGCCCTGGGCATGCCGGTTTCCTCTCCTCAATCTCCTCAAGAAGCTGGAGGACACTTGGGGAAGGAAGGACACTCAGCCAGAGAGAGCAGGCTGGGGCAAGGGTGGTGCTCTGAGACTTCCAGAGCTTTGATAGCCAGGAGGCCTGGGTTTGGAGCCAAGAACCCCAGACTACTCTGTTTACAAAGCTCCAAAGTTCTCCCGGCCCAGCCTATCTCTACAATATTCCTGACAGGTGGCCTGCCTAATATCTCAAGGTCCGGAGACTCCAGACACCCCCAGGGAGCATTTCTGCTCTGGAGAGCTTTGGCTGTTTAGAAAGTGCACACACAGTTTGAGCTAAAATCTATTTCTCTAGAAGTTCTGCTCACGGGTGTGTTTAACCTCTTGGGCCTAGACAGAAAAGATTTGATCTCTCTCTCTCTCTCACAATAGCCTTTTGGGAATCTGAGGACACTAAAAATGTCCCCTGGAATATTCCTTTGTCTAGGTTGAGCATTTCTAGACCCTTTGATGATTTCCAATCTGATGACCCCTCTTCAAGTATCGTGACTCATAGGCAGGCCAGTTCTGCTCTACTGAGAACGTTAGCTCATTTTCTTTTGTCATGTGAGAAGGGAGGTCTGTATGACAAAGGGGAAAAAGCAGGGACCCAGAGTCAGACGCAGTTAAAAATCCCAGCCTCATTATTTCACGGCAATATGAATTTCAGTAACGTACTTCTCCTTTTTTGAGATTCAGTTTCTTTATCATAACATTAGACAAAGGGACAACTTCCTCACTGGAACAACTTCTTTAGGATGTGGTTCAAGGACAGGCCAGGACCTCAGTGGAGACCTCAATCAGAGGAGGTCAGCAGAGTTCATAGGATGAGGAGAGAGGCAGAAAGAGTAAACAATATCTACAAATAACTGCTTGTCCTGGACAAATGCACAGAACTAGCTGCCCCCAAGTCCTAGTAAATACCTTCAAGCATGAATTTTGTCCCCATTCTTGCCCTTCATGCTTGAACAAACAAGCCCACATGTGAGAGTCTGCTTGTCTCAGTGACGGAGCCGCTCTCGTTGTAGGCCTCACAGCACCAAAACTGGAACCTCCAGGTTCAGACTGGGGCTTCCCCACTCTAGGGAGAGATTAAAGTCCGTTTGCAGTTCCAGTGGAAGCAAGTAGTGCTGATGATTCCCATAAAGCCTCCATCTCTTTGGTTTGCTCAGAATCTGCAGTAGTCTGGGATTGAATCTTGGTCCAATCACTCACTAACTGTGTGACCTTGGCCCTCTAGGCTTAACCCTCTATACTTGTTTCTTCATTTGAAATATGAAGGTAATTTACCTACTTAAGGTTGTTTTAAAAATTATGTGATTTTATACTGAATGTATGGTAAGCACTCAATAGATATTAGCTATTATTATTTGTGTGTGTGTGTGTGTGTGTGTGACTGAGACAGAGAGAAACAGATAGGGACAGACAGATAGGAAGGGAGAAGAGAGATGAGAAGCATCAATTCTTCGTTGCAGCTCCTTAGTTGTTCATTGATTGCTTTCTCATATGTGCCTTGACAGGGGGGCTACAGCAGAGCAAGTGACTCCTTGCTCAAGCCAATGACCTTGGGCTCAAGCCAGCATCCTTTGGCTTCAAGCCAGCGACATTTGGGCTCAAGCCAGCGACCATGGGGTCATGTCTATGATCCCACGCTCAAGCCAGCAACCCCGCCCACGCTCAAACTGGTGAGCCCACGCTGAAGCCGGATGAGCCCATGCTCAAGCTGGTGACCTCAGGATTTCAAACATGGGTACTCTGTGTTCCATTTTGACACTCTATCCACTGCACCACCACCTGGTCAGGCAATATTAGCTATTATTATTATTATCCCACTCCTAGAATGTTGTGAAGGTCATGGGTGCTAAATAACAGAAGCATGTCATTCTTGGCAAACTATCAAGCTCTGGCTTGACCAGGCAGTGGCACAGTGGATAGAGCATTGGCCTAGGATGTAGAGGACCCAGGTTCGAGACCCCGAGGTCACCAACCTGAGTACAGGCTCATCTGCATTGAGCACGGGGTTGCTGCCTAGAGTGTGGGATCATAGACATGACCTCCTGGTCACTGGCTTGAGCCCAAAAGTTGCTGGTTTGAAGCCCAAGGATACTGGCTTGAGCCCAGAGGCACTGGCTTGGTTTGGTGGTAGCCCCACAGTCAAGGCATATATGAGAAAGCAATCAATGAACAACTACGGTGCTGCAACTATGAGATGATGCTTCTCATCTCTCTCCCTTCCTGTCTGTCTGCCCCTGTCTGTCTGTTGCTCTCTCGCTAAAACAAACAAAACAAAACACAAAACTATCAAGCTCTGTGTTCTGTGGGGGCAGTCAGAGTTGTTGACCAGTACGTATTCTCCCACCATAGGCCTCCAGGTTGGTCTGACCAGTGCAGAGTGGCGCAGAACTATCTGTTGCTTCAACTGTTCTGGGATCCAAATTATACCAATTGCTTAGGGGGAGCCATAGCACTTGCTGGCTGAATTACTATCCAAAATTTGCCCAGAGCTTCTCTAGCTTTGTCTCCCTTCCCTCTCCATGTACTCAAATTCAAATACTTATTCCGGTTATATTTCATCTGGCTGGAAGAGTCCCCTTATTATTTGATCCAATCAAGACAACTGGCTACATGTTTCTAGGTCCTTTGTGAAATGCCCTAGTTCAGAGCCAGCAGAGAAAAAACATCTCCTCTGCCCGGCGGCCAGCTATCTCATATCCTCCTTGTTTACCTGGTAAATTTATTCTCACTTTTTTTTTGGGGGGGGTGAGAGGGGAGACAGTGAGGCAGACTCCAGTATGTGCCCTGACTAGGATCCACCTGGCAACCCCATCTGGAGCCAATGCTCTAGTACTGAGCTATTTTTAGCACCTAGGGCTGTCATGCTCTGATGACACTCAGACTAATGAGCTATCCTCAGCAACTGGGGCCAGGCTTGAACCAACCAAGCCACTATCTGTGGGAAGGGAAAAGTGACAAAAAGGGGAGAGGGAGAGAGGGAGAAACAGATGGTCACTTCTCCTGTGTGCCCTGATTGGGAATCAAACCTGGGACATCCACATGCTGGGCTGATGCTCTATCCACTGGGCAACTGGCCAGGACCCATTCTTACCCTTTAAGTGAGAATAACTTAAATAACTCCAATATCAACCTTCTTTGTGAACCCCTGAGTTAATATTTAGTTTAAAAAACATTTGTCAGAGCACTTCATACACACTTGGAAGCTATAATAAAAAAACAATAACAAGTGTTGGTGAGGATGTAGACTGGCACCTTCATTATTTGCTGGTGGGAATGTAAAATGTACAGCTGTTTTAGGAAACAGTTTTGCAGTTCCTAAAAGTATTAACTGTAAAATTAACATATGACATAGCAATTACATTCATGGGCATATATCCAAGAAAACAGAAAACCTACTTTCACACAAAAACGTGTATGTGAATGTTCACAGTGGCATTATTAATCATAGCCAAAAAGTGGAAATAACCCAAATATCTTTCAACTGATGAAAGGATAAGTTTGGTATATCCATATAATGGAATATTATTTGGTTATGAAAAAGAATGAGGAACTGACACATGCTACAGCATGAATAAATATTGAAAATATGCTGAATTAAAGAAGCCAGTCATATACACAAACACCCCTATTGTAGGATTTCATTGATACGAATAGGCAAATTGATCTAGTAGTTTAGTGGTTACTTAGGGCTGAGGAGAGGAGGAGGGAGAGTGACTGTTAATGGGAGTTCTTTCAGAAGGGACAAAATTGTTCTAAAATTAGATTGTGAAGACTGCCTATGAATATACTAATAAAAAACTTTAAATTTACACTTTCAGGGGTCCCCAAACTTTTTACACAGGGGGCCAGTTCACTGTCCCTCAGACCGTTGGAGGGCTGCCACATAGAGTGCTCCTCTTACTGACCACCAATGAAAGAGGTGCCCCTTCCGGAAGTGCAGCGGGGGCCAGATAAATGGCCTCAGGGGGCCGCAGTTTGGGGACGCCTGCTTTAAATTGTATATTATGTGACATATCTTTAAAAAATTGTTTTTCCATTGATTTTGGGGAGAGAAAGAGAGAGGAATGGAGAGAGAGAGAGAAAAGCATCAACTATTGTTTCACTTAGTTGTGCACTCATTGGTTGCTTCTCATATGTGCCCTGACTGGGCATCAAGCCCATGATCTCACTGTACCAGGACAATGCTCTATCCACTGACCACCCGGTTAGGACCTGTGACTTATATCTTAATAATGTTGTTATGAGGCATCTACTATATGCTAGACACTAGTAGTAGTAGGGCTAGGAAACTGAAAGAGAGATTGGGGAAGGGTAGCAAGGGAATGTTCCCTGGAGTGAATGATTCTTTTAAGATATATTTTATTTTTTTAATGTTATTCAGTTTTTGTTTTTGTTTTTTTTAGAGAGAGAGAAGAGAGAGAGAGAGGAAGAAGGGGGAGGAGCAGAAAGCATCAACTCCCATATGTGCCTTGACCAGGTAAGTCCAGGGTTTTGAACTGGTGACCTCAGCATTCCCAGGTCAACACTTTATGCACTGCGCCACCACAGGTCAGGCAGGAGTGAATGATTCTTAAACTCTGTCTTTATGGATGAGTAGAAATTAGGCAATGAAATAGAGGCAAGGGTTGCTCTTAGCAGAGAAACAGTACAACAAAATGCATGAGCTCTGTAGTCAGACTGCCAAGACTGGAATCCTAACTCTGCCATTTACTAGCTGTGTGACTTTGACAAGCTATTTAGTCTTTCTGTGCCTCAATTTCTTCATCTGTAAAATGGGGGTAAGTATAGCACAGTATGTAAAATGTAGTGTAATATAGTATATAGGATGGGTGTGGTGATGATAAAGTGAGTTAACATGTAAAGTGCTTAGAATAGAGACAGGTACATGAAGGTCTCAATAAACATTAACTGTGTTGGCTGTTAGGTACAGCATGGTTTGGTGTTAACAGAGAATAAAGAGTGCTGAGAAGGGAAAGATAGAAATCAGATCATGGAGGAATGTGTATGCAGGCAGAGAAGCCTGGTCCTGAGTAAGAGGAGGCAGAACTCTGCGAAAGAGAGAAGGAGAGAAAAGGGGCTTGACGGGAGTTGAAGGAAGAGGCTCAAGGTTGAAGGTTGTCATGTATCCTGGTTTGCTCAAGTAGGAAGTGAGAGTGATAGGGATGGGAGAGGGTCAACACTGGGACACAGAGGCTTTGGAGTCTGCAGAGTTGTGTAAGTTTCTTCACCAGCTCTCAGCTATGGGCGTGTGGACAGATCGTGGCAATTATAAAGCATTAGGGCTTTGATAAATAATATTACAGGACAGGTTCAGAGGACTTGAGGATTACCGGTGAGAAAACAGTTCGGGGGGTTGAATCTGGGCAAAGAAGTAGGAAAGCAGAATGTTTTGATACACTGGGCAAAAATGTTACAACTGGGTACTGAAGGTCTTGAGGAGGTCAAAGGGGAGGTGTTCAACTGTAAAATTAATTTATTGGATTATTCATTCCCTCATGCAAACAACATTTATTGGAAATCAACAATGTGGCAGGGATACAGGGATGAAATCTGAGGGGTGCTGTCTTTGCTCCTCTGGTGGGGGTGGGGTGGGGAGAAATGTAGTGAGAATGTGAGTGTGAGAGAGAGGAGAGCCAAGGTGGTGACGTGAGCATGTTCAGAGGTGATACAGTTCTAGCCAGTGCCCTACCATTAAATAGCTTCCTATTGTACCTAAAGTATATCCAAACTCCTTACCGCAGGCTATAAGGCCCTACCTATTCTGGCTGGCTCTTTCCTGCCTCTCTGATTTCTTCTTCTTCTTCTTTTTTGTTTTTACAGAGACAGAGAGAGAGTCAGAGAGAGGGATAAACAGGGACAGACAGACAGGAACGGAGAGAGATGAGAAGCCTCAATCATCAGTTTTTCGTTGTGACACTTTAGTTGTTCACTGATTGCTTTCTCATATGTGCCTTGACCGTGGGGCTACAGCAGACTGAGTAACCCCTTGCTCAAGCCAGTGACCTTGGTCCAAGCTGGTGAGCTTTGCTCAAACCAGATGAGCCTGTGCTCAAGCTGGCAACCTCAGGGTCTCAAACCTGGGTCCTCCACATCCCAGTCCAATGCTCTATCCACTGCGCCACCGCCTGGTCAGGCTCTGACTTCTTTTTATAGACCACTTTCCCCTTCATACATTCTAACTACCCTGGCCTCCTTATTAGGACTTTGATCACTCCCAATTCTTTACTTTTTTTTAGATCCTTCTTTGCACACTGGACTCCACTTTACCTCTTAGTTCTCAGCTCATATATAAAGTGGGGGAGTCCTTTCCCTGATCATCCTATATAAGGTAGTCCCCCCCCCACACTGCATTCGTTATGTTATCATCTATTTATTTCCTTCATAGTACTGACCACCGGTCTTCACTGTATTTTTTTATTGTCTGTTTCCTTTGTCTAAAGCAAAAGCTCTTTGATAACAGAGTTTTGTTCACCACTGCATCTCCAGGGCTGAGAACACAGAGTAGGTGCTTAATAACCACGTGTTAAATAAATAAATGGCCTTAGGTCAGGGATGGACAGATAAAGTAAAGAGCTGAGAACTGAGGATACTGGATGGCTCATCATCCCATGGGCCCTGAAATCCCAAAGATGAGGGCATGAGACGGAGCAGAGAAGACTGACACAGTTCCATATGTTGGGGAACAACAAAGAAGCCAGGAGATGACCAAGACAGTGAGTAACAAATGGTCTAGCCAAATGTCGAGAGCTTGCAGGGGGAAAGGGATTTTCTTTTCACATGAAGTTAGACTAGTGACAGTGGGGCCGAGAGGAGAGCAGAGCTGGGACCTTGAGAGAACGAGGGGCCACTGCCGAAGCGAGCTGTGGAGGAAGCAGAGCCCTTCGCAGAATTGAATTTCAGGAAGTTGGAAGTCGAAGGGATATTAAGTAGACAAGCTGAGGTTGTAAGGGAATTAATTTGAGGCTTCAGGTGGCAGAAGGGAAAAGTTGGGAGGCAGGTGACAGTGGGTAAGGGGAAGGAGGGCACAGTAGTGTGGAGATGAAAATCCTGGGGAGAAGGCTGCTGGGGCTTGTGCCTGGGCAGTGACCAAGGATGACTGGCACATGAAACTGTAGGAATGATAGTCCTAGGGTCCCCAATAGAATTTTGGGATCAAAATCATTGCATGCTTTGCAGAGCCAGAGTGGGGGAGGCTCAAGCAATGTTGTTCAAGCCGCCTTAGCTAGTTGGATGTCTGCTTAATGTTCTCATAGCATCTTAAACACACCTCTATGTGTGCACCGACACTTGGCAATTGCCGGATTTCTTACCCTCCCATTATCTCCTGGAGCCTGTCCCTACTTGTTTGCAGTCCCCATCTTTGTCCTCTTTCCCAGAAGTGAGCCTAGAGTAGAGGCAACAGAGTCAGCTGAAGTGAAGGGAAAGAGGAGACACGGTAAGGAAGTCTATCGAGACTTCAGCTGGGTCCAGTTCAACCCAGTTAGCCAGGCCCAGGCCAAACCAGCCTGCAGTCAGCACAGCAACTGTCCGGCTGAAACAACAAGTCAGAGACTAAAAAACTGGCCAGCCCTCTTTGTTTACTCAGCTTTTTCCCCACCTTTTTCTTTGGACAATGTCCTGCTGAGCTGGGGCTGTCCTGCTGGGTTGTTACTGGGGCGCCCCCGCCAAGATGGAGCCCAGCTGCTCAGCTGTTTACAGGGCGAATCCGGTTTACACTGGGGCCCATCCTGTCCTGCCTGGTCGGGAACTCGAGTCACAGCCCAGTCAGTGGGCTCTCCTAGCCCAGAGCTCCTCACTTTCATTCTGGGGAACAATAGGGTGGGGGGATCAATCCTACATGCCCGAGGGCTAGGGGATAGACTGGACTCCACATGAAGTAAAATGGTATAAGACCTGGCCCTTTGGCCAAACTTCTGCCCTTGGGAGCTCCAGAGAAAGAATTGCTGGAACCCCATGGCCTTCATCCCTGTTCTTTTAAGTGGTGAACTTATGACAACAAAGATGGCTGTCCCCCTCCCCTGTTCTTCCTGATAGCTAAGGTCTGGGAACTTATCTTTGCCTTACCTACCCCCTTCCCCTTCAAAGCTGCTGTGAGGATCAAAGGAAATTATATGTATCAAAGACTTGGAAAGCATTTGTTACTGTGATGAAGTGATCTATGGTAATTCATTGAAGGGAAACAATTGATCTCCAGGGATAAGAACTGAGCCCAGATTGGCAGGGCCCTTGTCCTAGTCAACTTGGTGGCCCCAGGTCCCATCATAGAGCATGACACACAGTGGGAGAATAATTATTTTGTTTATTAAACAACAAATATTTCTCAAGAAGTTCTCAGACTAGTGGGAGGGACAGGTAATAAAAACACAATGGCAGCAATGACAGGACAAGGATGAGCATGGGGAGGCACCTCCCCTGGCCTGGAGGTCAAGGAAGGCTTCTCTGAGGCAATAATACTTAACAGACAATAAACAAATGTGCCTATTAAGCAGGGAAGAAAAACTTGCAGAGTCCCTATTAGAAGTGTAGGGACAAGCTCACCTGGGTGATTCCCTTGTCTTCCCAAAACTGTACTGAAGGGCCAGGACATAGGTTCTTGGGCACAGAGACCAGTGTACAATCTGGATCTGGCTTCCCTAAGTAAATGTTTTAAGGCAGTGGTCCCCAACCCCCGGGCCGCAGACTGGTACCGGTCCGTGGGCCATTTGGTACCGGTCCGCAGAGAAAGAATAAATAACTTATATTATTTTTGTTTTATTTATATTTAAGTCTGAACAATGTTTCATTTTTAAAAAATGACCAGATTCCCTCTGTTACATCCGTCTAAGACTCACTCTTGATGCTTGTCTTGGTCACGTGATACATTTATCTGTCCCACCCTAAAGGCCGGTCAGTGAAAATATTTTCTGACATTAAACCAGTTTGTGGCCCAAAAAAGGTTGGGGACCACTGTTTTAAGGAATCACGTGAGGCCTTGGGAAGCTTTTCTCTCTGCTACCCAATCTTCTTACCCTGGAGCATGAAGAGAAATAGATGGTGTACTTACTGGCTACAGGAAGCAGAGGATAAACATATGTTCTAGAATATCAACCTTTCAATGGCAAGCAATTTAAATGTTGATTTTGAAATATGACTTGAAGGACAAGTAGGAGTTAGGTGAAAAAGGGCAGGAAATGGCCTGCAGGTGAAAGTGCCCCCGGCTGGGAAATCCAGTGACAGTATGGCCTGAGGGAGAGAGCCGAGGGGCCACATGGGATGATTCCCAAGAGGTAGGCATGGGTGAGGTGAGGAAGGGCCCAGTAAGCCCAGTTCTTTGTCTAGAATGAGGATACATTACCACAGAATCAACTTCCATCCATATATACTCTTGATTCTAAAATTGTATCTACTCTTGAGCTCTCTTGGGAATATGAGACCTTTCTATTCAACTGTCAGTGGATGCAAACTCCTTAAACTCCAACTATGCTAAAGATCTCCTCCTGATTTCCTTTTAAACTTGCTCCTGATCCTAGTTTAGGCCTCTGCTCTGGTTCAGGAGTACTTTCCACGATGCCCACCCTTAACTTCCTTCTATGGACTCTGGTCCCTTCTTTATCTCCGGCCTGAGGTCTCTATGGACTGATGGCTCAACAAAGACCCCATGCTGTTCCTGATCCTGACATCTCTCATTTTTATGTGTAGTGTTCCATGTGCAGGCCTCAGACAAATCCGACCATGCAATTCTCCACCTTAGAAGTCTTCAATGGATCCCCATTCCCTCAAGATAAATAATATGAAGGTCAAACTCCTTAGTGCTGCCTTAGAACTTACAGAGTTCTGGTAAAGGGTAAATGAGATAATGCACGTAAAACACTTGGCACACCACCTGGGACATTTTAGGCACTCAATTAATAATAGCTATTATTACTATTATAGTTATTTAATAATTATATAGTTTAGATTTTATTCTATTATGATTATATTATAAACTGCTCCCTAACCCAAGTCTCGATGCCTCTCATTCTCTTCAGTCTCTTTTCTTTGCAATTCTCCTACATGCTTTCTTCTGTGAGGCCCTAGAGTACTTCTCTTTCAAGCCTCCATGCCCTTGTCCATTTCATTCTGTGTGATTTCCACGTGGAGGACCCTTCTCTTCATTGTTTACTTGGTGAACTCCCCACCGTCCTTCCTCATAAGCATCTCTCTCCAAGCAGAACTAACAGCAAAATTCTACAAACATTCCTCTTAGGCAGCATTGGTTACTTGATACTGAAGAGAAGAGGGGTATGAATGACCCAAACCCTTAGTGGCAGTAGCTGATGGTAGATATCAGAGGCTATGGTTGAAGCAATGAGTCCCTGACACCAAGAGAGCTGAGAAGCGGCTCAGCCTGGCAGAGAGTCTGGCCTTGCTGCTGTGGAGGCTGGCTGCTCAGGACAGGAAGAACCAGTAAACAGGCTGTTCCAGGGAGGCATTCAGTCTGTTGTTAGTTAACAAACATTACTAAGCATCCGCTTTGTGCTGACAATTTAGCTGTGAAAGAGGGGCTTATCATTTAGTGAGGAGCCAGAGAAGTCCACACGTATTACAGTACAGTATGATAAATATTATAATCACAGTGGTGGGCTGCCGTTGGGGAGTGGATTTCAAAAAGGGCCCCTTCCCAAATGAATTTCAGGGGGACCATCACATGAAATAAAATTTCATGAGCACCTGCTCTGTGCCAGGCACTGTGCTGGTGCGGAGGGCACAGAGGGTACTAAGATGAATGAGATGGTCTCTGCCACCTAGTGGGAGGAGACAGCCAAGTTATAAAATGCCACAAAGGCAGTCAAATGTCACATGTCCCCAGACTGCCTCCTCTTCCATTTAATGTGATAGGAGTCATTATCATCTAATTCCTCAAGCTAGAAGCCTGGACATTATCTCTGAGTCCAAGATTTATGTTTTAGATAAAACATAAAACACCCTGAGAGCAGTGGTAGTCAACCTGGTCCCTACCGCCCACTAGAGGGCATTCTAGCTTTCATAGTGGGCGGTAGCGGAGCAACCAAAGTATAAATAAAAAGATAGATTTAACTATAGTAAGTTGTTTTATATTTATTCTGCCAGACTTAGCGAAAATCCGACATAAAGTACTTGGTAAGTAATTATGATATGCTTTAACTTGCTGTAACTCTGCTTTATAAATTTTATAAAGTAAAGTTACTTCGCTACTTTATAAATCACCATTACTGTGGAACCAGTGGGCGGTTAGAAAATTTTACTACTAACAGAGATACAAAAGTGGGCGGTAGGTATAAAAAGGTTGACTACCCCTGCTGTAGAGAATGGAGTAGAGGGAAAGGAGGCAGGGAGACCAGCTGGAGGCTGTTGCAGGAATTCAGGGGCAAGACGGTGGCGATGGCCTAGATTAGGCAGGAGCCTTGGAGATGGAGAGTGTGGGTAGGTCTGAGAGGCAGCACTATTTAAGAGTAGGATTAATGGAATTTAGAGGCCAAATGAATGTATAGGTAAGAACAAAGGAGGAGTAAAAAATGATCCCAGGTTTCTGGGTTAGACATACAAGATTGTGGTGCCACTTAATGACATGGGAACTAAAGGAGGGAGAAAAATGGTATATTCAATTTTGGATGTGTTGTGCTTTAGATATCTTTATGGGGAGATGTCTAGTAGGTGATTAGAAAGTGAGCTGAGCCCTGGCCGGTTGGCTCAGTGGTAGAGTGTCAGCCTGGCATGCAGAAGTCCTGGGTTCGATTCCCGGCCAGGGCACACAGGAGAAGCGCCCATCTTCTTCTCCACCCCTCCCCCTCTCCTTCCTCTCTGTCTCTCTCTTCCCCTCCCACAGCCAAGGCTCCATTGGAGCAAAGATGGCCCGGGCGCTGGGGATGGCTCCTTGGCCTCTGCCCCAGGCGCTAGAGTGGCTCTGGTCGCAACAGAGCGACACCCCGGAGGGGCAGAGCTTCGCCCCCGGGTGGGCAGAGCGTCGCCCCCTGGTGGGCGTGCCGGGTGGATCCCGGTCGGGCGCATGCAGGAGTCTGTCTGACTGTCTCTCTCCGTTTCTAGCTTCAGAAAAAAGAAAGAAAGAAAGAAAGTGAGCTGAAAGCTCAGGAGATTGACCTAAAGTGAAGATTTGGAAACCATGGCGTGTTGCAATAGCATTTACATGGGAATGAATGAGATCACCCAGCTAGGGCATGTGCAGAGAAAACCGCACACAAATTCATTTATTCAGTCTATAAATTTATTGAGCATTTACCCTGTTTGTGTGCTGGAAATATAACTGAACGTGGAACTTAACCTTCTATTGGCAGTAGACAACCACCAAATAAATAGTTATATATACAACAGGAGGTCAGAAAGGGACGAGCACAATGAAGAAGAATAAAGCAGCGTGAGAAGATGCCGAGAGTAGGTGTTCAGGAAAGGGCTCTCTGAAGAGGTGACGCTTGAGCAAATGTCTGGATTAACTGAGCAAGAAAATCATGGCAATCTGAGGGAAAAGTGTTTCAGGCAAAGGGAACAAGTTCAAAGGCCCTGACGGGGAATGTACTTGGTGTACTGAGGAGCAGCAAGGCTGATGTGGCTGGCTTGGGGAGAGCAAGCATGTGGGAGAAGGGCAGAAAGTGAGGGTGGAGAGGAAGCCAGGGGACGACCATATGGTCCTATAGGCCAGGACAAGGACATGGGATTTTATTCTGTGTGTGATAGGAAGGCCTGCAAAAGTTTGGAGTAGGGGATTCATATAATCTGTTTTGTTTTAAAGGATTACTCTGGGTATTGTGTGAACAGAGAGTAGGAGGGCAAAAAAGGAAGCAGGAAGACTACTGCAGTAGAACAAGTGAGAAATGCTGGTGGTTTGTATTATGATATATAAGCAACGAACAAAGTTAAAAGTAGTTGGAACACCTTCCCATTGGCTGGTATATTAGATAAGTAAGATAAGAAGAGGTGCCAAGAAAGGACACGGGTAGATGAACTAGAAAGGAGGACTCTTCAATTTTAGACTCTGCTCTGATATAGCTGTGTGGTCCCGGGTACGTTATCTTACCATTCTGTCCTTCACTTCCATTAACCCAACAGATACGCACACAGTTGAATGCATTGCATTCAACATTGAATGGTACTGACAGAGAGCTTAAATCCTAGTAGGGGAGAAAAGAAGCAATTTTAAGAAGAGATAAATGTTACAAAATTAATCAATCAGGGTACTGTCATAGAAAGTGACAAGGAAAGGGGGAAATGTGTAAGAAAAGCTCCTGTGGAGGCAACACTGAGCTGAGTCAGGAGCAGGATCTGCACCCCTTGAGGGTCTGCCTCCCAGCTTTGCAGGGTGTTCACTGAGACAGTGAGGGGAAAAGCATATTGACCAAAGCAGTTACAAATGATTGTCTAAACTCCACTCAGCTGTTCACCCCATTACCCAAAATGTACACCCTTTATTTCAGTAAAGACCTGAAACACAACACACACACACACACACACACACACACAACCCTCCTTCCTTTGTGCTAGGATGGCCTTTGGAGGTGTCACCTTCTCTAGCACCTGTTTCTAGGGGCCTTCACAGGATAATCCCAAGGATGCCAGATCTTCCAGGAGCTCTTGGTATCTAAAACCACCACCAATTGCCATCCCACAAACCATCATAGGTCTGAAGTTCCCTTGGGGCCCAGGACAAAGAAGGCATCTAAATAAATGACTATGGAAGGAATAGTGTGAAAGGAATGCTCCTGTCTCTCTTTCTCTTCTCCTCCTATTTCCTCCCTTTCCTCTCCAAACCTCTCCTCTCCCCATGGCCTCCCTTCTCCCTTTCTCTTGTTTCCTATCCATAGCCCCTTGCACCCTCCCACCAATCCTGGACAGCTGCTGCCTCTGGAGGTAGCGCAAAGATCCTGGGCTCTGCCAGGGTGGGGTCCAGGCTAGCCAGTGCCGAAGTCAGCAGCCTTCGCCTACGGCCCACCCTGACAGGCGGTGCCTCTGGCAGCAAAGTCACGGCCCTGATTCCTCTATCTCCACGTTTAAGAACATTTCTAACTGCTCCTTGGATAGCTCAATTAGTAAAGTGAATATATTATATAAAGTCTAAAAGATTAAACTATCATCGTCAGCCCATAATTTCATGAAGAAGTCAGGGGACCGTATCCCTCTTATTAACTCTATAACAAATGTGATGAAAATGTTCAAATAGAATGTTAATGCAATGTTACGTGTAATTTTCCCAGGCGATTTTCTGCTGAAATATTTCTTTATTAATAGTAATTGAGGGTATAAATTATGAATGAGGCGATTTTCTCCTTTCAGTTGGAAAGACGTACTAATGGCAATAATTCTTTATAATAATTTTTTGGGAGAGTGGGGCGGGAGAGAGGCTAGTCTAAAAACAGACAAAGCCCCTTCCCAAAGTCTCCCTTGGGGAAATGACGCCTTTGCCACCTCTCTTTAGCTCCACACACCCCAGATGACCTGCCAAGTGAAGTCTTTGTTCTTCATCAGTTTTCAAAAAAAAACCCTCAAGGTCTGTTTGGAGGGCAGGAAGGAAGTTTTTGCCTCTAGTTCTGAAATGGACCAAGTCCTGACACCAAACTTTTCTGCCTATAAACAGCTCTGCCAATAAGACCAATATCAGGCTCCTCTGCTGGGCTTCCAGACCCAGTCAGTCTGGACCCAAACTGTTTTTGCAGCATGCTAGAATATTCAAGAAGGAATAGCCCTCAGAAATTTTTCCATATAACCCACCCCCATCCCATTTCATAAATGAGAGAAGAAAAGGGCAGAGAGGAGGGGGACGGTGTTATTCTAAGCCACACAGCGTGTCTGCGGCATAGTCGAGACTCAACCCAAGTGACTGTCTGCACCTCTGCATGTGGATAGCCTCCAAATGTCTCCTCTCTTGCCTCTACAGTTCCATCCTCCATCCTCACTGGTCCCCAGCCTGGGCATTGTCTTCATCCATCGAGACCCAGCTCACAGAGAGGGGGGTAGGGGGAAGTAGAAGAGGATACAAGGGAAATAAATGGTGTGGAAGGAGACTTGACTTGGGGTCGTGAACACACAATGCAGTACAGTATACAGATGATGTCTTATAGAATTGTACACTTCAAATCTATATAATATTATTAACCAATGTCACCCCAATAAATTAAAAAAAAAGACCCAACAAATAATATTAGGGCACCTAGGAGCTGTGGGAACATTGCTCATCAGTCTTAGTCGCATGACTTGGACTTCTCTCTGGCTAGGCGTAGGTCTGGGCAGTGCTCCAGGAGGGCAAGGGATATAGAGAAACACCTTCTAAATTCTGCAGAGTGGTTAGACTAGTGCATTTCTCCAGGGTCTTTCTCCATTCAGGGATATCCCCCTTGGCATTTTCCCATTCATTTACTCAATAGACATTAAACCAACATCTACCATGTGCCAGGGACTGTGCTGGGCACCAGGGCTAAAAAGATGAATTTATTCAACAGGAATTAAGATAAATTCAGTGTTCTCAAGATCGTGGTGAGAAAGACAAGAACAGGTGCACAAATGCCTATGTGAAATAATACATACTTTTTTCCTAGCAAGGGTTTATCATTATTATTGAACATTTGAGGAACTGTCAGGTAGGCAGCCGTTTGGCTGGAGGAAAGTGAGGGCAGGAGGCAGATCCTGCAGGACCTTGTGGCCACAGAAAGGCTGTTATCCTGAATGAGAGGAGTCTCAGCAGAGGAGTGACATGGCATTACCTACATCGTTAACAGGGACACGCTGATGGATCACTAGTTGGATGTGGTAGTTGAGTGTGAAGAGAGAATCTACGATGAGCCAGAATTTTGGAATTTTGGCCGTGGTGACTCAGTGCCACTTCACTGTGGTGCCATTCACTGAGTTAGGGACACTAAAGGGGGAACAGACTTGGCGTCAGGATGACCAGTTAAGTTTGGACAAGTTGAATCTGAGGAGCGTGAGGGTCAGACAAGTGGGAATGTCCAGGAATCCAGGTGGAGTCTGGAGCTGAAGGGCAAGGCTGGGCTCTGCAGGCTGGTTTTAACCAGGGACCCCTGGGCTTTCACAGTGAGAGCACACAGGATTTTATCATCTATGTTTACAAGTCTGTTTCTCCCTACTATACTTGAGTTCCATGGATGCAAAAACCGGGTCTAGTTAATTTCTCCACCTTCAATCACTAGCATAAGGCGGGTTACACAGTTGATGACAGTGAGAGTGCCCTAAATAAACAAATGAATGAACAAATGAACAAACGAATGAATGAAGGGAGGGAGGGAGAGAGGGAGGTATGGCAATGCTTATACTCTGTGAGGCCCCCCTGAGGTCTCTGGGGCCACCTCAGAATATCTATGGATTGCTCCTAAACAAAGGCTATTCCCCCCACTCCCAATCCAGAAAGGGTAGGATCTCTCCAAGTCTCCTTAAAGATCACTTGAGAAGTGCTATTGATGATCTTAACAACAGCCATGACCTTGGGCATTCTAGATGTTATTCATAGTGCTCAGCCTATCACTTCTATGGGTGACTGGCCCTTCCCTGGAGCAGGATAAAAGGTCCCTTTCAGGTTCAAGGGTCTGGCTGGGAGCTATATAGCTGACTTATGTCCCTGCCCCAGTATCCCACACACCTGAGAATCTTACCACATGCCCTTCCCTTCAGCTTCTTATTATGTCCTTATTCCTAATAACTGGTCAGAGGTGGGGTCATTGTAATATGCAAATCTTGTTTTGTTCAAAATAGCACTCCTCCAATTCTTCTGTTTGAATCCTTCCTGGTTCCTTAACCAGAGTCCATAAAAGGACTGTTCTGCCTCCTGATAAGGAACACTGACTCACCCATTTGATCCCATTCCCAAGAGCCCCAGGTTTGGGAGAGAAACCTGACATGTGCCTATGGACACATTCTAGGATAATTCTCTACCAGTTCTTCCCTGTCTGTCACCATCTCTGGCTTTTCCTCCTCATTGGACACCATAACCTTAGTAGGAATATTTTAGGTGTCCTTGGCAGGGGGCATGAAGCATAGGCCTGGGCCTATATAGCCAAGTTGGTTCAGCTTTCTGCCCTCTAAAAACAATAGGAGGATGGGATGGAAAATAGAGCTAAGTTAGTGATGTTCTCTGAGTGGCCACAGTGACTGACCTCTTGACCAGAGGCCACTGGGGTGACCTCCAAGGGCATCTCTATGTCACCCCAAGCAGGGCCCTGGAGCCAGGAGGCCCAGCAGAGCTCTAGAGGTCTTTTCTCCCTCCCTCAGGGAAATCTATCCATTAACAGTTGCCCTCCAAATTAGGGTAATGTGTGTGCTTCTGCACAGACCCTACTGAATAAACAGCCATCCCTGAGGCTTCCCCAGCTTCTGTCTCAGACCCATAGGATTTGTCTGGAGAGATCCCATCCCATATTCAATATGAGGTCATTTCCAGACAAGGAAAGCTCAAGGCTGGCCTAAAGCAGCCTTGATGGGCGGGACAGTGGGGGTGGGGGAGGGCACGGGATGGTATGGATTTCACCATTAGGATGGAGACCCCCAACTCTAGGGCCTATCTTCTGGTCCCTTCCATGACCCATAGGTCAGGGCCTTGGAAACAGGCAGGCTTAGCCAAGAGGGCCTGGCACTTCATTCCCCCATTCCACACTCAGTCTTGGCTCCCCTGGCACCCTCCTCCCACCTCGGGCCCCCTTCCTTGTTGAGCCAACAGCTCGATCTTGATCTCTTGAACGGGAAGGTCGACTCCAGAGGGGCCTTCTCTGAAAACCAATGCTAATCCAGTTAGAGGCCAGGCTGGCGCTGCACTCCCTCTGTAGGACCAAGTGCAAGTGAAAAAATGCCAATTACCAGATGACAAAAAGGGTCCCTGCCCCTGGGGAAGGGCAAGCTGGGGGGAGGGACGGGAGGGGCACAGTAACTGAACACCTTGCCGGAAATAGCTCCTATCAGTCCACTTAGGGAGCCATCAGCTCCGGCAGATTTATGGGCAGCGTGTGCCCTTCTGATAGATCGGACTATTTAAAGGCAGCTGAAGCCTCCATTTATATCAATGTGGAACAGAGAGGGAGGGTGAGAGGCTGTGAGGTGGGGAGAGAGGAGCAGCAATTGGGGCCAGCCCTGAGGTGGCACATATTGACTTCAGAGAAGAGGTAAGGGAGCTGGCCAGGAGGACTGGGTCACACTGTGGGGATAGGAGTCTCGAGATCAAGTCCCATTGGTGCCCGGGGAGGGGCAAGGACTGGGGCTTCACAGATCTATCTCCCAGCAGCACCCCTGTCCCAGTACTAGCCCAGACACTTCGATAGCCCCTCCAGCTAGAATGGGGAGCTCAGGCTAATCCTGAAGTAGAACTCCTGATTGGATTTCTAGCCATGCCCCCCCACCCTCCCCAGCTGCGGGGCATGCTTGCCCTCCATGCAACCTCCCCCTTGCCTGGGCTGAGGGAGAAGGAAGGGGTAATTGTGTTAGGCAGGGGGCATTAGCTGCTGAGGAATGGCCTCCTGCCTCCTGCCTGCTTGTCCCCAGCCTGCACTTCCTGGGGGCAGATTAAGCTGTTCCTATCGCTCTCTCTGGCCCTGCCTGGGCCTTCCTCCCTAACTCCATTACTCCCTGGCTGAGGTGCTTGCCCGACCCATGGCGGTCCCTCTGATAATTCACCTCTCAGGAAACTCTGCCTTTCTGACCTCTCATTGCTTCTCCCCTCTCACTTGCCTTCCCTCCTGCCCTGCTTTCTCCCCAGGCTTCCAGGTCTGTTCCCAACTGGCTTTATTCTCTTGGCTCAGTGGTTAAGTTGCTATAATCAGCACCATATTCTGTAGGAACAGAACCAACAGCTTTTTTTTCCAGTTTGTTGGGTACTGATTCATTCATTCATTGAATGCTGACTGAGCACCCTCTACAGAGGGCCCTGTGCTAGGTACTGGGGTCAAGTATAGTTTCTGCTCAAGAGGAACTCAAAGTCTAAGGGCAGATGAGCAAGGGAACAACAGGCCCAGACTTGCATTTTATCAGGATTACCTTGAACACACGTGGGGCGGAGAGTAGGTTAGTGGGGATGAGAACAGAGGCAGGAAGGCAGAACAGTGGTTTTCAATCTTGGCTGCCCAATAGAAATGGGGGAGCTTTAAAAATGCTGATGCCCAGGCCACACTGAGATAAATTAAACCCGAATCTCTGTGGAGAGATCCAGGCATTAGATTAAAAAAAAAACTCCTACCCCATCAGGGAATTCCAGGTCCTGGAGTCTAGTTGAAAACCATTGAGCTAGAAGGCTATACTGTAATGCAGGGGTCCCCAAACTACGGCCCGCGGGCCACATGCGGCCCCCTGAGGCCATTTATCCGGCCCCCACCGCACTTCCGGAAGGGGCACCTCTTTCATTGGTGGTCGGTGCGAGGAGCATAGTTCCCACTGAAATACTGGTCAATTTGTTGATTTAAATTTACTTGTTCTTTATTTTAAATATTGTATTTGTTCTCATTTTGTTTTTTTACTTTAAAATAAGATATGTGCAGTGTGCATAGGGATTTGTTCATAGTTTTTTTTATAGTCTGGCCCTCCAACGGTCTGAGGGACAGTGAACTGGCCCCCTGTGTAAAAAGTTTGGGGACCCCTGCTGTAATGGTTCAGGTGAGAGATGACAGTGGTCTGAACCAGGGTGGCAATAACAAGGATGGAGGAAGAGAAAATTTGAAAACTGTTTCTCTTACAGCTATTTTTAACCATTAACACTCTCTGGTCCCGCCTATATCCTCTACTCCGCTACTCTCAGTAGATGACCTTACTTATAACTTCTATTATAAGTTCACTGAGATTCACTGAGGCTATTGGGTAAAAGTCTATGGGATGATAAGTCCTTGAGTGTAGGCACCAGCTCTGAAGTGACAGGGACCAGTAGAGTTCTCGAAGGATAAATGTTCAACTGGTGTTGAATTAAACTGAATCCAGGGCACCTAGAAAGGTGGGTCTCCAATTTAGGAGGGAGATATGAAGAGAAGGTACAGACCAGGGGCGTCAGCCCTGGGGAACAGTGAGGGCCTGTGGAAGAAGAGGGGCACAGAAATAAGGGAGTCACTGGCTCTCCAGCAGCACCGCTCTGGTTGCCTAAAGTTATCATCTCATCTGTACTTGTAACCACCTTTTGAAGTGCTCTATCTCTCTTTTACCTATGAAGATACGGGTTCAGAGAGTGTAACTTGCCTCTGGTGAGGATTCACATTCCAGAGCTAAGATTCAGAACCGTATCTGTCCAATCTAAGGCATCTTTGCACTAAGTCCTACTACAGGAAACACCCGAGTCACAGATCCCAATGACAGGGAACTTCAAGGATGAGGGAGGAGTTAAGAGTGCCAAAGGCAGCAGCTGCTCCTCTTCCTGTTCACCTGGCCCCCCTTCCCTGGTGGCCTGGGACAGAGACCTTCAGGGCCTGGGAGGAAAGCACTGTCTCCCTCAGGTCTTCAGCTGTTTTGGACAGAGCCCCTTTCTTCACAGTTACTGTGCCACTTCGGCCTCATCCGGCAGCAGGGGGTCCAGTAGCCCTGGTGGCCCCGCTCAGCCTCAGCTCAGTCGTATGCTCAGCTCAGGTTAAGCCCAGCCTGGCTTTACCCCTGTGGACCTAGGACCTTGCCAGGAAAGAAGGAGCTGCCTCCCTCTGCCCCAGCTCATGAAAGCCTTCTTATTCAGCAGGACCAAGGCCCGTTGACCCTCTTGGTGAAATATTCCCTGGCTGTTCTCCACTCTCCTGGCCTCATGAAGTGCTTCATTCTCTGGGTTCCCACCACATTCATTCGTGCCTATGAGAACTTGATCACAATGCATTCTGGTTACTTGGTAGGTACCTGTCATTTCCAGCCTCAGTCAGGTCCCCAAGTTCAAGGAGCAAGTATGATTTGTGACTGGGTCCGGGCATCCTTCTATGGTAGCATTGAATAAATACATATTGATGGAATGAATCAAGAAAGTGAAACTCTAGGACAGGGCTGAAAGGGGAAGGGATGGAAGAGAGGCAGATAGGAGAAAGGAGGCCCCTTTTATTTATAATGACTTGGGCAGTGAAAATGACCTCGGGCTTTCGAGCAACGATTTCCAGACCTTAGGAAGAACCCTTGGGGACGGAAGGGAGCTTGCGCCTGCTTCCTTGAGCTAAGTGTGTTCTAGCTTCCTCCACGCAACCCCACTTAGCCTCTGCAGTTGCCTGGGACCTGCTGGGGCTGAGGCAGAGACCGAGACCGTGGCAGCAACGACATGGCTAGGGGAGGCTGAAGGCGCTCCTATATCTTTGCTCAGGAAATGGCCTCATAAAAGTGACAGGAAGACGCACCTATGGATGCTTGTTAAAGTTTTATTACTAATCACCTCCAAAGTCAGTGAGGCAGAGGGAAGGAGCTGAGAGATGGAGTCATCAAGGCCTGGGAGCGGGTGTCGGCTGCCTCAGCCTCAGAGGCAGGGACGGCCATGTGGACTGAAACACCATGGCCCCTGCTGAGCCCTCAACTCCCCACGCTGCTCTGGGTCCACCTGGATAGGGCACTGGCATGTGTCCTCCCCTCTCTGTGAAATGGAAACTGCCTCCTTCATTCCCTATAGCTAGCAGGCCTCTGAGCCATCTGCTCCCTTCCTGTCTTTCTCAGTGCCACTGTGCTAGGCAGCTGGCGCCATCTCTCCCTTAGCCCATTGAGACAGCCCCCACATGGGCCCTGCATTTGCCTGGCCCCTCTAGACCTCTTCCACTGTTGCTGAGGTTATCCTTCCTCTTCAGTGACCTCCAGTAGACTTAAGAACATATCTAACTCCCTAACGCATCTTGGACATGGAAATTCCTTTGGGATTCAGGCTCTGTCTTGCTCTTTAACACCATTTCCCATTATTTCCCTCCATGGCTAAACTGTTTAAGTTCTCACCAAATCCATATCTCTCTGCCTAAAAATTTCCTCTTGCTGAAAGGTTGGCAAACATGTGCTCTTTTTTAAGGACTCAGCTCAAACATCTGCAGGAGGGCTTCCCTCTCAAGGCATTTATCCCACTGTTTATAATTGTCTGTTTCCTTGTATACGTGCTTCACAGATTGTGAACTTGTCCAGGGCGGGATTCATGTCTGATTCACTTCTCCATCCCCAGGAGTCTGGCTTGGCATCATTGTTTGCTGAACAAAAGAATATTGCAGAATTGTGATGCCATCTGCATTCCACAGGGCCACCCTTAACACAAGGGTAGAGGTAGTGAGGGTCTCATTTGGGGCAGTGACTTAGTGCTTGGGCTGTGCCTGGCACACAATGGAAATCCAACAACTATTTGTTGAACAAGTGAAGAAAGATTAAATGACATAATCTGTGTGAAAACACTGTGATGCTCTAGAGATACTATTTTTATTGTTTTGTTCCCACATGTTTCCTGCCAGTGTCCTTTCTCTTACCAATTTGGTCACCATCACCTCTATTTTCCAGGAGCCAAACTGATGAAGAAATCTGAAGATAGTGGAAAATCTTGAGGCTATTTTTCCCATTTGGAAACACTACCTGTTCCTAGAGTAACATCATGACTTTTCCCCCTTCCAATATCTGAAGGGGGGGCACATGAATGCAGAATTTTTGTGTGTGTATGTGTGACAGAGACAGAGACAGAGAGAGGGACAGACAGGCAGGAAGGGAGAGAGATGAGAAGCATCAATTCTTCGTTGCGGCTCCTTAGTCCCCTTAGTTGTTCATTGATTATTTTCTCATATGTGCCTTGACCGGGTTCTACAGCAGAGCAAGTGACCCCTCGCTCAAGCCAGCGACCTTGGGCTTCAAGCCAGCGACCATGGGGTCGTGTCTATGATCCCACACTCAACCCAGCGACCCTGCACTCAAGCTGGTGAGCCCACGCTCAAGCTGGTGACCTCAGGATTTTGAACCTAGTTCCTCCACGTCCCAGTCTGATGCTCTATATACTGCGCCATTACCTGGTCAGGCATGAGTGCGGAATTTTCACTCACTCAATATGCCACCTTATATAAAGAAACATTTTTTTGGGAAGCTAGGCTCTGGGCTAGTGTTGGGGACACAAAAGGATTAGACAACTTCCTGCTTACCACAAGTTCTTGCCATGTCTCAGGAGGCAAGAACAGTGAGCAAGTAGCTAGCTATATCTTTTTTTTTGTATTTTTCTGAAGCTGGAAACAGGGAGAGACAGTCAGACAGACTCCCGCATGCGCCCGACTGGGATCCACCCGGCACGCCCACCAGGGGCAACGCTCTGCCCACCAGGGGGCGATGCTCTGCCCCTCTGGGGCGTAGCTCTGCCGCGACCAGAGCCACTCTCTAGCTATATCTTCTTAAAGCTACCCCACTCCCACCCCAGAGCTCTGAGTTCTGCTGGGGCTGCCTGGATGGTCACTAAAAACAATGGAAGTCAGGGAGCCTGGAAGGGGGCTCAAGGAGCCATCATTCTGCCTGGTCTGAGGGGGTCCCGCAGGCCTCAGCTCCCGTCCCAGAAACAGCCCTTCCCGAAGGAAGTTTAGGGCGGATAAAGCTGTAGGAAGGGGAGCAGGGGGCTTCGCCGAGAGAAGGTTCCCTTAGAGGGGACAGTGATGGGGAGTTTTACCATGCTTCCCTGTACAGGAAATGTGGGCCTGGCCCCCCTCACGGCTGCCCCCCAGAGACAGCATCTTCAGCTCGCAATGCTTCCTCCTTCCAGCCCCCTGCTCGTGAGTCAGAGCTGTGGCCCCTCGCCCTCACAGGTGCTGCACCACCCACCTGCCCCAGCCCCTCTCCTTTTCCTTCTGGGCAGACCGAGGTCTCCCCTGAGTGCCCCCTGCCTCATCTGAGCCTGTGGTGCTGCCTGCCCTCCCTTCCTCTGTCTCGTCTCTATATATCTGCCTAATGAACATTTCAATAAGCCGAGCACAGCTTTTTCCACTTAATAAGCAGAGTGCTGACTTCATTGCGGGTTTGCTCTTCACTTATCTGTTCGGGGCCTTAAATCATTCCCAGGAAAAAGCTTAGCAAAGGGAAACCTTGTATCCTGGCCATTGGCTGCTCCTGTCAGCACCCTGCCCTGCTGGGCTGAGGGGATGCCCTGCTTCCACCGAACAGCATGGAAGTGCAAAGAAACTCCTGGACAGCCAAGAGGAGAGAGGGCCAAAGACTGAGGCCGGGGGATGCTGGAGCCGTCACCACTGAAGGAGTTCTAGAAGCAAAGTGGCAGAGGAGGGCTGGCCTGGGGTGTCCTGCTCCAAGCTGGGGAGGAGGGAAGGGCTGGAAAGCCAGTGATGTTCCATGAGGGAGGCATTCTGAGAAAGGTTATGTTTAATGAACATCTACTATGTGCCAGGCACTATCTGCTAGCTATTAGGGACAAAGTGGTGAACAAAACTGTCACAGGCCCTGCCTGTGGACTTGCTTTCCTGTAGGAAAGGAAAATATTAAACAAACAATTGTCTAAATACAGCTGAGAGGGACAAGGACAAGTGGTTTTTTTTTTAGATTTTATTTATTGATTTTATGGGGGGGCAGTGTGGGAAGTATCAACTCAGAGTTGCTTCAGTTTAGTTGTTCATTGTTTGCTTGTTTGCATTGTGTGTGCCTTGACTGGGCAAGCCCAGGGTTTCAAAATAGCAACCTCGCCTGACCTATGGTGGCGCAGTGGATAAAGCGTCAACCTGGAAACACTGAGGTTGCCGGTTCAAAACCCTGGCTTGCCTGGTCAAGGCACATATGGGAGTTGATGCTTCTTGCTCCTCCCCCTCCTCTCTCTCTCTCTCTTTCTTTCTCTCTCTCTCTCTCTTTCCCCCTCCTCTCTAAAATAAAACAAAATAAAACAAAACAAAAGAAACAAAATAGCAACCTCAGCATTCCAGATCAATGCTATATTCACTGTGCCACCACAGGCCAGGCAAGGGCAACTATTTTTTTTTGTTGTTCTGTTTCTTAGTTTTTCCATTGATTTGAGAGAGCGGGTGAGAGAGAGAGAGAGGCATCAACTTATTGTCTCACTTAGTTGTTTCATTTTTAGTTGTGTATTCATTGATTGCTTCTCATATGTGCCCTGACTGGGAATTGAACCTGCGACCTTGGCGCTCCAACATAATATTCTATCCATTGTGCCATCCGGCCAGGGCAAGAACAGGTATTATGGGACTAAATAATGGGGACTGGGGAAAGCTTTCCTCAGGAAATGAGGTTCAAGCTAAGGTCTGAAAAGATTAGCTTGAGAATGTTGACAGGCAACCTGAAAGAGACCAGAAGAGTCCAATAATAAATCACTTTTGCCAGGACTACTACACACGGTGTAACTGTCAG
Source organism: Saccopteryx bilineata (assembly GCF_036850765.1). NCBI lineage: Eukaryota > Metazoa > Chordata > Mammalia > Chiroptera > Emballonuridae > Saccopteryx > Saccopteryx bilineata. Next base: position 257,673,019 of record NC_089492.1, read on the forward strand.
GTGTTAAGACAATGACATGTGGTGGTCAAGGTCACAGATACTGGAGTACGACACACCTGAGTCTCAATTTTAGCTTTGTGAACTTACTAGCTGTGTGGTCTTGGGGAAGTTATTTAACCTCTCTGTGCCTTGGTGTCTTTATTTTGTAAAATGGGCTTAAAATATGCACTGTACATGACTATTGTAGGGATTAAACTGGATACTCCACATGAAGAATGTGTATAAAGTACTTGGCATGTAGGACATGCTCAATAAACAGTAGTCCTATCATATGTGCCTATTTTTATCCTCGAGCCTACTATGAGGTCCTCAAAGGCTTAGATCAAGTCTCCTGTTTTGTGCCTGATGAGACAGGTAGGGAGAAATGGAAGAGATTTCTATCTCAATGGTGTAAGGACTCTTTCAGAAAAAAAGCCCCAGGCATTCAGCCAAAGAAAGGTATGACCCTCGGTGTGTGTCTGTATTTATGGTGGGGGACGGGCCATGGGATGTTTTCCTGGATCCTTCTGAATCTAGTTGGCAGGAAGACTTCAGGGCAAAAGGCTACAGACTCAATTAATTGTGGGCAAGTGCAAGGCACTGCCTTTTGTGAAGAACAGATCAAAACCCCCTCTTCAGTGCTCAACTCTGCATGGTCAGCCACAGTTCTGGCAAAGAACCTGGAAATGCTTCTTCATTTAGACAGTTCCCTGAGGCTGTTGGCCAAAAGACTAAGAGAGCTGTGAATAAGAGATTTAAAAAGGAGAACATACTTCTCGAGGTGTCCAGCTGGCAGAGTCCTACCTGCAGGCTCCACTGCGTTGTTCTGTCCCGGCCTGGAGGAGACCCAGGGGTGCAGCACCTCCTTAGTAGGAAAGGCTAATGGACTTACTCTCAGGTCTGCAAATGTGAAGATTGCTGGGGGACGTGCAGGAAATCACTAATGGTGGAGAGACGGTGACGAGAGACTTATTCATAAAATCCTGAAACTCTGAGCAAAGTGGGTTTGCTCTGAAACTGGGGCATCTTTGGGATGGACAGAGAAGATTGCTATTTTACACAGTGGCCAGTAAACTTAATAAATTCATTATCCGAATGGTGTGTTTAGCAGAAAAATAAATGAATTAATATGTATTTGGACACATTTGTGAAAGACAGAGTTATACATGTCCCTTAATCGGGGTTTGTTTGGCGAATGAATGAATAAATATGGATGATACCGGTTTTTAAGGTATTTCAGTTCAATGCAATAAATATTCATGGAGTACCTACGATAACAAAGTATTGTGCAGGATGTAAACCTGAACAGTTTCTATCAGAGCTTATACTCTTATAAGAGGATTAGAAAGAACACTGTCAACACAGGGTGGACAGTGTGAGTGCTGTAAGAAAAATGCAGGAGACTACAGGCACTCAAAGGAGGGAGAGATTCTGTGCGGTTTGGATTAGAGATCAAAACAGGTTTTATGCAGAAGGTGGTATCTGAAATGGGCCTTGAAGAACAAGTCAGTTTTTAGTAAGCGGAAAAGGAAATAGAGGTATTCCAGAAACAGGAAATAATAAGTTGCAGGTTTTGGGGGTGGAGAATAAAGAACATGCTTAGGTACAGGTAATAGAAGGTGAGGGGAGGGAAGAGGGCGAGGGGAAGAAGAAAAGGGGGAGCAAGGACGGCCCTGGCCGGTTGGCTTAGTGGTAGAGCGTCGGCCTGGCGTGCAGGAGTCCCGGGTTCGATCCCTGGTCAGGGCACACAGGAGAAGCGTCCATCTGCTTCTCCACCCCTCCCCCTCTCCTTCCTCTCTGTCTCTCTCTTCCCCTCCTGCAGCTAAGGCTCCATTGGAGCAAAGATGGCCCGGGCACTGAGGATGGCTCTGTGGCCTCTGCCTCAGGCTCTAGAATGGCTCTGGTTGCAACAGAGCGACGTCTCAGATGGGCAGAGCATCGCCCCCTGGTGGGTGTGCCGGGTGGATCCTGGTGGGGCGCATGCAAGAGTCTGTCTGACTGCCTCCCCGTTTCCAACTTCAGAAAAATACAAAAATAATAATAATAATAATAAAAGAAAAGAAAAGAGGGAGCAAGGAAAGATACTCAGAGGAGAACAGCGTAGTGTAAGACAGAACAGCAAAGGAAAAGTCGGGCCTCCCTATGGAGTAAAAGCAGGGTCAGAATTCCCAAGGCGAGACCCTCAAGCTCCTGTGACAATAAGGCCCTGAGATGAAAAGGGGCAGACGGGATTCCAGTAGCTCTCAAATTTAAGACTCAAAATAACTGGTAGATTTCAAAGTTAGGCAGAAAGAAAGCTCTTTCAGATCAGCCTCTCCACAGATTCAGAATGAGGCCCTAAGTTTTCCCATTAGCGAGCGGATTGTCTTTGCCATTTCTGGCCTCCTGGGGTTCTCAGTGGGCAAAGACATTCAGCTCAGTCATGCTGTCAGCTCTTTGGGTAGACTTTCTCTCCCCAGCAACATTTGTATAGAGAACTTTGGTTAAACATGAACATTAGGAGCAGCTGGGGAGAGACAGGAGAGGAAAAGAGCTACCCAGCCCATCTGGGGGAGTGGCATTAGAAAGAAGTCAGGCTTATCATAGGACTACAGCCAAATCTTTAGACAGAAAGGGAGTCATCTGTTTACTCAGGTCATCATTAATTGGCTGTATATGGCACATGTTTTAGGTGCCAGGTGCTGTGCTACATCTAGGGAAACACAGTACCGTCTTTAGGAAGCTCACAGTCTGGCAGGGAAGAAAACACGTAGAGATAATTAGACAATGGTATGGTGACAGAAATAAGTTTTGGGTAGAGGCGCCAAGGAGGGAATGACCAGCAACATCAAGGAAGGCTTTAAGGGCGATGTGTCACTTGAGCCCGATCTTGGAAGATGAGTATGAGTTCAGTGGTGGATGAATGGTCAGAGGGCAGTCTAGGCAGAGGGAAGGGTACGTGCAAGGTCATGGAGGTAAAAATAAATTGGTACTTTCACAGGAAGTAGTACTTTAATACAGCTGGAACTTAAGGTATGCATAGAGGAGCCATAGAAACTAAGCCTGTGGAGGCAGGTGGGTCAGATCATAAAGGGCTTTGTACATCATACCAAGGAGCCTGGACTTGACCCTATAGGCAAAAAGGAGCCAGGGAAGGGAGTTAAGAAAGGGTTAAGACATGGTTGGATTTGTGGTTTAGAAATATTACTCTTGAAACAGTGTGGAGGAGGAATTAAGGAATCAGAATTGTTGGCAAGGAGGCTAGCAAAGAAGCTATTGCAGAAATCTAGGTGGAAGGATGAGGACAGGTCTGAACTAGAACTATGGAAGCAGTGGGGATACAGAGGAAGAGACCAAAACAGAGCGAAGGGATGAGAGGGGAAGGTGAGCTGGGAAGGACATTGCCCCTACCTGCTTGCTGTGGAGTTCCAGCCGGGACCTAGACTGGCTCCCCCCCAGGCTGCAAGCAGGAACAGCTCTGCTATGGAACATTGGGTCCTCTGGACTCACAGGTTTGCCTCAGATGATTTCTAGAGAAAAGCTAGATGTGTCTCCTCAATTTCTTCTTTGCCGATTCCAAGGCCCAGATCAATGACCCCCACCTCAGTCCAACTGTTTCTAGTCCTCGGGTCTAATACTGGAGTTCCTTGCTCTACGTGTACACACTGAAGAAACTATTGGCAGGTTCTCGGCTCCTTAGGACAGAGTGCTCTGTTGAGTATGAATAAATCAGGAAGTGTAATCTTGAGATATGTGCCAGGCTTCCTATTTTTGGTTTGGGGCTGGGTCCTATGCTTGCAGAGTGGGATAGCAGAGGAATAAGGGCAGGTGAGAAATGCACTCTCTACACAGTGATGCATTTCTTGTTTTTTGGCCCAAATCTCTCCTCAATGACTGTCAGGCTGCCAGCACCCCACATTCTGGGCTTGGCCTCTTCAGAGGCTCTTGTTCTTTGTCCTGGGCAAAGTGTGAGTGGACAAGGAGACTCAACCTTCCTCATCTCCATCCTGTCTCAATTCTCAGGGCCAGGGGTTGGCTGGATGTCTGCTTGCTCCTCCAGCTCCACACACCATGCTTCTCCACCCTGTCCTATGCCCTGGGAGCCAACTTCCATGGACTGCTTCAACCAAGTTCCCTGGCCTTCAGGGTTCCTACTGGGTTCAACACATGGAGGATACTGGAGGTCAGGAGGACAGAATCAGTTGAGATAAACAATATCCTGGCTCTGATTTCCTCTGATGAAGGTCACAGCTTCTAAACACAGTCAAAGCCACAACCAGGGCTCTTTCTGGGATCTGGTACATGTTCCCTCGGGGCTACAGGTGGTAACAGCTCCCCTGCTGTACTTCACCTTCTCTTTGTAAATTATCCCTCCATTAAACTTTCCTCAGTTACTCTGTGCACCTCCTGCCAGAACTCAGGCCAGTATATCAGGCATCCTCACAGATATGACACTGGCTGGGCACAAACTTATTCTAGCAGGTCTCTTCAGTCCCAACCCACTTTGTCTGTCCAAGGAAGGGCCTTTCAGTTTTGTATTAACAAGTACCTCTCCCTGCTGGATTGCTGGGCAGACTGTAGAGAAACCAAACAGAAATGTAATCCCGAGTCCCTTGGCCTGGGCAACATCTCCCAGCTCTACTTAGATGTTCATTGCTACAGACAGCTTTGCAGAGTGCTATGGCTAAAGAGAAGTTACACTGAGACTCAGAGAATGTCACAACTGGGTAGCTGAATGGCTCGGATCATGCATTTATACATTCTTATATTCAGCAAGTATCTGTGGAGCACTTACCCTGTTCTAGATACTCTGCTGGGCACTGTGATTATGTGAGGTGGTGATGTTCAAGGCGAACTGGAGGTAGGCAGACAGTGGATCAATGGGGAGATTGTTAAAATAATGCAGAAAGTGGCTCTTTGTGTTTTTTTTTTCTTTTGCTAATCAAATTAGTGAAGATTTAAAAATTGATAATGTGGATGATGGTTTTAAGGAAATGGGTTAATCATCCACTGCTGATGAGATTGTGAATTGGTATAATCTTTCTAGAAAGCTGTCTATCAGTACATATCAGCAACTTTTTAGAAGTTCATACCTTTTGACCCAATAATTTATTTTCTAGAGTTCTAACCTAAGATCATTATCAGAAATTCTCAAAAATATATATGTTCAAAAATGTTCATCAGTATGTTATTAATAATAGCCAAAGAAAAGGAAACCATGTTAAGGAGAATGGTTAAATATAATAAAATGCACTAGACAATGAAATACTTTAATATCATCAGAAAAAGTGTTTTGGAAGCATATGTAATGGAATTAGAAAATGCTTATGATATAATGATAAGTGAAAAAATCATGATACAAATGGAATGTTGTATCCTAGATTAAATCCTGAAACAGAGAAAGGGCATCAGGAGAAAAGTCTGGGGAAATCCAAAAGCAGTTTGTAATTTAGTTAATGGAGGTTTAGTAGTTTAAATAATAACACTGTACCAATGTTAAGTTCTCAGTTTTGATAAATATACTATAGTGATATGTTAACATTAGGGGACACTGGGTGAGAGGTATACAGGAACTGCATACTATCTTGGTAATTTTTCTGTAAATCTGTAGATAACATTTCTTGAGCATTACTACATGTCAGGCATTGTGGTTAAGCACCTTCCTTACAATATTTCATTTACTCCTCTCTACTCTCCTGCAAAGTAGATACTGTTATAGCCTACTTTATAGATGAGGAAATGGAGGCTCCAAGTCATACAGTTTTTAAGTAGTAGAGCCAGGATTCAAATTCAAATAGTCTTGATTCTAAGTCTGTGCTTTTACAAATTTTCTTTTCTTTTTTTTTTGATAGAGACAGAGAGAGAGTCAGAGAGAGGGACAGATAGGGACAGACAGAGAGGAAAAGAAAGAGATGAGAAGCATCACTTCTTCATTGTAGCACCTTAGTTGTTCATTGATTGTTTTCTCAAATGTGCCTTGACTGGGGGTAGGGGGGTGTACAGCAGAATGAGTGACCCCTTGCTCAATCCATTGACCTTGGGCTTCAAACCAGCAACCTTTGGGCTCAAACCTGAGGTCATGGGGTCATGTCTATGATCCCACGCTCAAGCCAGTGACCCTGTGCTCAAGCTGTTGAGCCCACACTCAAGCCAGATGAGCCCATGCTCAAGCTGGCGACCTCAGGGTTTCAAACCTGGGTCCTCTGCGTCCCAGTCCAATGCTCTATCCACTGTGCCACCACCTGGTCAGGCATGTGCTTTTTCAATTTTATATTGAAAAAAGACAGTTAGTAGTGGTTATCTCTGGGAGGTGGGATCATGTTTTTTTCCCTTCACTCCCTTGGGGTGGTTGTGGGAAGGGAAAAGATAAGGGAAAAAATAAGTAGGACTTGCTATCTGATTAGGTATGGGTGATAAAGTCAAGAATTGAAGATGATGGTAAACTTCGGTGCTACATACAGAAGCATGGAGGATAGAGAGGGATAATTTTGGTGGGAATTAGGGGAAGACAGTGACTTTAGCTTCTGCTCTGCTGAGACAAAGGTATGAGGGGATATACAATGTTCCATGAACAGCCTAGGTGATGGGTCTGGGCCTGCCTCAGTGTCCCTGTGGTTCTTGGAACCATGGCTCAACCATGCCATGTGACTTAGGAGAATGCACATGTTCCTGGGTGGGGAGTTGGGATGAGATGAACAGGGGTGAGGGGAAGCATCGTAGGGCATGGTACAGGCCCATGAACTCCCTGAACTTTACTGAGTTGAAGCTGGCCACTCACAGGCTCAGGACTAGAAGTTTTGGACAAAACATTCATTCATGGGCTAGCTGTATTATACGTCAGTATAGCTTCTGCAGTTTAACCTCGGGGCTGGGACAAGGTGAATAAATCTGGGGCAAGTCCTGAGTAGGCTCGACTGGACCTCTGGAGAGGTTCCTACTCCCAAGGGTGGAAAAGCAATCTTCCTACATACCTTCAGAATCTTGGGCTTTCCTGATTGCCCCATTTTTTCTTCCTCCCATCAGCTCATCGTTGATGATAATCTGTCAGATTCTCCCTGTGCACCCACGGGAGGAGCTTTGCCCTGTTGTCCCTGAGTTCAGGCGACTGAATGCTGCCAGAATGTTGTGAAAACAAGGACAGCTACCTGGATCTCAATGGTCTGCCAAGTTAATGCACCCCAAGATTGGCACATCGTAGGCTCCCCTGGGGGATGTCTTCCTAACCACACATATCTCCACTCCACACCTGCCTCATTCAGCCGCAGTTGGAGAGGTTATATACCCCGGCTATCTGGGCTTCTACTCTGGAGCAGCCTTGGGCCACTTTTCCAGTGCCCCCTGGACCTCCTGGCCTTGCTAAGGGGACCATGGAGGGGCACCAGTCAGCAGTCAGGAGGGCCCAGGCCTGACTTATGCTCTCTTCTTGATCTGCATGCTCTCTTTTTTATCTCCCCGGGCATTTGGGCCACAGAGCAGGGACCCCCTTCCCCCAGGCTTTCATTCTACAGGGGAGAAACTCCGAACTTCTCAGCGTGGCTCCAGGTCCCTGCAGAGCTGCGGGCTGAGGACACAGGGCTCCTGTGGTGGCTTGTAGCCCTTGCTGCTTCTCTCTTTGGAGGTTGGACAGATGGAGCCCAGGCATAGGATAAATAAACCAATTAAATCTGAGAAAACAATCTCCTGCTACTTCTCTCCGGAGTCATTGCCCACCCCTCACTCGGGGTGGGGGAGGTGGGTTTGTCTGCAAGCTAAGAGGCTGGTATGGGGACTCTCCATGGCTGGAGACCCCTCCTTTGGGCTGGCCCCTGCAGCTTGGCATGTTTTCCTAACGTGGTGAACACATGCTCTCTCTGGAGGATCACTGTTTTCCCTCGGAGGTCCTTCAGTCACACGGGAGGGGAGGAGTAGGAGAGACTAGGAGCCCCTCAGTTAAGAGCCAGAGAGAGGAAAAGGGCAGGGGTTGCTAGATTGGGAGGCAGAACTGGTGTGTGTGTGTGTGTGTGTGTGAGAGAGAGAGAGAGAGACAGATCAAGCTGGTGAAGCTGGAGGAGAGAGAGGGAGTTTCACTCAGGAACCTGAGGCTGGTGAATGCCTCATACCACTGGTCACAGGGGGATCAATCTAGGAACAATGTGATGCAAGAGAGAGATAATCACTCTTGGAATTGTACCTTTTGAGACCACAGAAAGGTGGAGAGAGAAAAATCCTACTTGCCGATGAAGTTTCCTTGGGTATGCTGTGCCTCCTTTACCCAACTGTGACCTGTGTTTAGCAATCATTCACAGAAAGCCTTCCAGATAGATGTACGGCATTGTGCTAGGTGCTGGGGCTAGTGAAACAAATAAGATACTGCCTAACTGGGGCAGATGGCCATGGACTAAACATTACCCAGCTACATCATATCTGTTCCTTTTTTTTTTTTTTCTTTACAGAGAGAGAGAGAGTCAGAGAGCGGGTTAGATAGGGACACACAGACAGGAACAGAGAGAGCTGAGAAGCATCCATCATCAGTTTTTCATTGCAACACCTTAGCTGTTCACTGATTGCTTTCTCTTATGTGCCTTGACCGTGGGCCTTCTGAGTAACCCCTTGCTCGAGCCAGCGACCTTGGGTCCAAGCTGGTGAGCTTTGCTCAAACCAGATGAGCCCATGCTCAAGCTGGTGACCTCGGGGTCTCGAACCTGGGTCCTCCACATCCCAGTCCGATGCTCTATCCACTGCACCACTGCCTGGTCAGGCATCATATCTGTTCTGATAGAGACATGAACAAAATGCTTGGTGGGAAGAAGGGCTCATTTATGCCCAGAGAGGTTGTGGGAGACTTCACAAAGAGACGACCTCTGATCTGAGTCTTAAAGAATGATCCGGAGTGTAACAAATAGAGGCTGAAGGGAGGGGTGGGGGGAGTTTGGGTGGAAGTACCTTGCTAGGAAAAGGGAATAGCATATGAAATGATTGCAGGTGTTAGGAGAGCTTGGATATTATGTTGGGAGCAATAGAGGCTGTTGGAAAATTTGGGGCAGGTACAAGGGTAGCATTTTAGTGAGATCATGCTAGCAGCAGGTGAAGATTAGGTGGTGAAGAGAAAGAGTGGGTAGTAAATGCCAGTTGGAAGGATTTTTAGATAATGTAAGTGAGACATAGTGAGGACCTGAACTAAGTCAGTAGTGGAGCTGAAGAAAAGGGGGCAGGTATAAGGGTCGAAAAAGAATCTATTGGATTTAGTGACTAATGGGTTGTGGGGGATCTGAGGCCAAGATAAACAAGAGTGAGGATGCCTAGGTGTCTGGCTTAGGTGCCTGGGAGGATTGCGGTGCTGTTCATGCTGAGAGAGAAATAAAGGGACAAGTGTTGTGTGTATGTCTGTCTACATGTGTCGAGGTGTAATAATGGCTGTGTTAAGATTGAGGTTTGGCCCAGGTGGAGATATATTCAGTTTGCAGTAAGTATATGGATCTACAGCATTTACACCAAAGATCACTTCAAGATTTCATGACTGGGTAAATGAAAGGATGATAATGTCATCAACATAAATAAGGACCACTGAAGGAGAATTATGATGGGGGCGGGGGCTAGATGATGGATTCACTTTTGCGATGTCTGTGGGACACAGCACTGAAGATATTCACCAGGCAGTTCGAAAAATGGGATCAGAGCAGTGAGAGGTCAGATTTGGGGCTTTATATTCAGGAGTCCTCTAAATAAAGATGATAGCTGCCTCCGCAGGAACGGATGAGATCATCAGATTAAAGTGTGCACTGAGAGAAGAGGGTCAAAGGCAGAACACTGGAAAACACCTACTTTTATTTAGGGTGGGAGGAGGGCAACGAGGCAGAGGAGGAGCTGTCGGCAAGCAGAACAAGGAGCATGGTACCCGGGGGAGAAGAGGGTTTCCGAATAGGTGGCCAGCAGGTTAGCTGAAGAGATGCTGAGAAGGGTGAGGACTCAGACAGACTTGGGTATTTGGATGGATGACCTTTAAGAGAACAGATTCAATAAAGAGGTGAGATGGTGGCAGAAATGAGCCAGTAGTGCAAAGTAGAGATGGTTAAATATAAATAAACCTTTGAGCACTGAGGCAGTCAAGGGGACAGAAGCTCAAGGCGAGGGGAATATTTATGTGATTTTCAGAATGAAGAAAACTTGCTCCAGTTGTATTTTTGTGGTACACACAAAAACACATCTCCACTGCGGCTGTCTCACGGGTGTTGGCAATGCTCCTTCCCTGTCTTGGGGCCCCTTGTGTTCAGAAATCCCTAGAGCCACTGTGCCAGTGATCCTGGAGGATAGACACCCTCCATCCAACCTGTGACACTCATGAACACCTCGATTCTTTCCTGCCTTATTTTAGCCCTGACTCTCTTTCTTCCTTTCCCAAACAAATATTTATTGAGCACCTATTATGTATCATCTGCATTAGGTGGTACAATACAGGGGGCGACTGGCAAGGCTACTACTGTAGCAATGCCATAGTTTGAACTAGGCAGTAGCAGGTGGGACGGAGAGGAGGCTGGGTTTGAGAGACCTATTTGAGATAGACTGACTGGAAGTAGGCTGAGGGGGAGATGGTGAAGGAGCAGAAGCTGCCTTAGAAATCTCAGCTTTGGGGTTCCAGTGAAGGTTTGGGAGTGATTTCCACTGAAGCCTCTCTTGCCTGCTCCTAGCTGGAGCTGGGTGTGTCAACGATTCTGAAGCAAGCACTCCATCTCGGGGTAACATGATCCTGTAACGCAGGGCTCCTCTGATGTGGGCTGCTTGCCTTTTACAGCATTAGGGGAGCAACATTTCATGGAAAATTCAATAAATCCCCCTGTACAGCCAGACGTCTGTAAACAATGGCTTCCAAATTCAATCAGGCTGGGGACCCGCAGCAGCATTTATGAGCTCTACCGTGGAATATTATATAGGGGAGTGAGTAGCAGGGGGTTGGGGGGAAGGGACTTCCTGGAAGATGAAAGCCCCTGTGTGGATCCTTACAGTGCCAGTGATTCTGCAGGTAGAAGTCCTGGCCACGGGGCTGCTAAGCCAAAGCTCTGGGCCTTTGGTACGGGTTGTGCCAAGGCTGATGGGCTCAAGGCTGAGACTGAGCTCCCCAGTTCCTCCCACTACCTGCTGAGATGCCCAGCTGGTCATGCACGTGAGTCATCATGGCATGCTTACTGCTTCGCACATGTGAAGGCGCTACAGCTTTCACACCTTTCCACCAACCTTCCACCCCTTTGCTTCTATGATCTGGCAGAGCTTTCAAGAACTAGTTCTCCTCTCTCTTGGGCTCAGATAGAGATTTGCAGTGAGGTAGGGGCAAGGAGGACTGATATGGTGAATGGTTTTCTGATGAGAAAGTTGCAACATGCTCTTTTACAGAGGCTCACAAGTCTCACCCACTCTTTCGCCCCTCCTTCCCCCAGATTTCTCTTTCCTTTGCACTTTTAACACCTCAACCCTCTGGCTATTATCCCAGCCCCTGCCTCCTCCACAGTTGTTGCCTTTGAGCTCCTTCACCTGATTCCTTCAGCAAACCAATAAGGAGCAAGATGGGGCAGAGACTCCAGATTCAAATGCATTTCTCATCATTCACAAGCTCGGAATCTCAGTGCGGAGTGCAGGTAGGGATGAAATTGAACAATGCGTGTAAAGTGCTCGGGGTTCTGGCATAGGATAAGCATGCAATACGTGCTAGATTCCTTCTCCATGTTTCTCCTCCTCCTCTCAAACCTCCCTTTAATGAAGCTTCCGTCACTCATCAGAAACTGCCCTCCTCCAACTGAAAGCGCCAGATGTTCCCTCCGCTCTTCTCCTGAGTCCTGCACACCTCCCAGGCCCCTTTGTGATGACCTGGCCATGCAGGCCTGATCTGATTCCAACAGGAAGAGCTTCAGTAATCACAAGAGGCCAAGACCACACTGAAAAGTCCACGTAAGGGGTGGAGGCCAGCTCTGAGGTGTCCCAACTCTGAGATGCCTTTCATAGAGACCTGATGGAGAAGCTTCACAGAGGGCAGGGATTTTTGCCTGCTTTGTTCATGGGTTTGTTCTCAGTGTCTAGAGCAGTGCTTGACACTTGGTACGTGTTCAGTAAGTATTTCTTGAGTGAATTAATTACTTCAACTTCTCTCACCATTTTCCTGTGGTTTTTCTCTGGTCCCAGAAGGAAAATGCAGAATATGCCTTCTAACAAAACGAACCACAAATTCTCCAGAAAGTCAGGAATCTCCTCTTCCCTCCAAGTGTCCTTGGAAAGCTGGCCAGGCTCCCCCCACGCCATGGGTGGGGGAGCAGAACTATGCCAGTGAAGACTCTCCTTGCACCCACTGCTAGAAACAGGAGTTCTGCGAGGATGAGGGGAAGGGGCGATTCTTGCAGGAATGGCTTTCTGCAGGCTCTGGCTGTCTGCTTAGCCTTTGGAGACAGTGGACATTACAATTCTGTGAATGTGAACTGAATGTGCACTTCCTCCCTCTCCAGAGGACAGTTCCATAGGATCTCTGCCTGGCCAATCTTAAAACACAGGGCAAAAGGGAGGGAAAGGTTGGCTACCCCCAAGCAATACTAAGTAGCATTTATAAAGGGTTTATCACGGGCCAGACTCTACACTCAGCACTTCATGCATTAACTCATTTAAACCTCACACTGGCCTATTTGGAAGGTACTAGTATTATCCCCATTTTACCTATAAGAATGCTGAGACTTAGAGAAGTTTAATAACATGTCAAGACCACAGGGTCAAGAAGAGGAGGAACAGGACAGGATCCAGGACCATATGAGTCAAGAGTTGAGTTATTAACTATACCCTGCTGCCTCAGAAAAAAAGGGTAATGGAGAGTGGTCCTTGGATTGGGAGGTTCTGGGGCCCTGGCAAACATCAAGCATTCTCTATCTGCTCCCACTCTGTTCTGCTCCCCCCCCCCCAATTTACAGGGGGACAACTGAAATTGTTTGAGAGAAGCTATCTCCTTTGGGCCTTCAGACCTCCTGTGGGACACTCTCTGGGGAAGACAAAGAAGGTCAGGTGGGGCCAGAGAGGAGCTGCTGCTCCCTGACCCTAGCTACAGATATGAGTGGGACGCTGAGCTGCCCAGCTAGGACCAGTTCCAACCCACTGGGACTACTTGCGAGAGCCTGTTCTACAGTCTCAGGCTTGAGACATGCTGCTTGCTCCACTACTTTCTACTGCCCAGTAATCCCACCATCTGGAGGGTGATCCTTTAGGATCAGAGCCAATGTTGACCTTTTGGTTTTCCATTTGGCAGTAGCCAGGAGGGGTCCAAGGAGACAGATCCCAGAAGTCCCCCTCCCAGCCAGCTACCCAGCTCCTGGGGCTCTGGAATTTACTCCTGAGGCAGTCATGCAAAATCCTTTTTTTTTTTTTTTTCAAATATCCAAAATACGATGCCATGTTCCCTGTCCACCCCAGTCACATACCCATGTCCATGCACACGCGGCGTCCACTTCAGTGACTAGCTTGGTCTGTGCTCCAGCTTGCTTTCTCTCTCCCTCAACTCCCCCCCCCCCTCTCTTATTCTCCCTGCTAGCTGCTGTAAGGATCAGTCCCCAAAGAAAAATGCCCAATTTGTCATGTCATGTCCAGCTGTTAACCTCCCGTCGGTAAGCCATGGGGAAGACTTACTTTCTCCTATTTATTTATTTGCCACTTGGACAATAGAAGGCCCCAGGCCTGCTGAGTTCTCCATAATAAAGCCACCAACGATCTCCCCCATCACCCCTCCCCTCCCCCCCCATGTCAACAACACTAGCCAACCTGCAGGTGTCACTGGGCATTAACCCCGGACTTAACTCTGGCTCTGCTGAACCAGAGGGAAGGGGGAGGGGGTGGCGAGCAAAGGTGGGGGGTCTGGCGGGGAGGTCTCCGCACAAAGAGGAAGGCCTGGGGATGGGCTGGCTTATAACCATCCCTCCGGAAAGCTCACTGTGCTGAGGCTGGGGGAGGGAGGGTGGGAGCAACCAAATAATGCAGCCCCTTCTTCCCAGCCTCCCCACTGGTCTCCAGGCAGAGCCTTGGCCAGCCGGTGGCAGGCGCCTGGCTCACCGCACCTAGCAACACTGCCGAGAGACGGGGCCTCCAGGAATGAGGCCCAGCTCGGCAAGGCCAGCTGAGCTGGCCTAGCGGGTCTGGGAGGGGCTGGAGGAGGGGGAGAGGCTCAGACCCTCCCACCTCCAGGCGCCCGAGGGTGCCCCTGTTTTCTTTAGCTCTCTCTTGCTCCCATTGCCAGGCTTGTTTGGCTCAGTCCAACTGGCCAAAGGAGAACCAGTCGGTGCTCAGGAGAAACTTCTAGCAAACACCCCAGGCTCCTTGCTCTCCTGGGAATTAAATGAGAGGTGGGGGGGGGAGGGTAAGGGGATGGGCTGCTCTTTAGTCATTGGCCCTTCTTTCTGTTCAGATGTCAGAGTGAGTTAAGGAACACACTGAAGTGCAGCCCCCTGGCCTTTCATCTGGGGCCCCCAGCCCTGTGTTGTCAACAACAACATCCCCTCTTCCTGGGAGCCTTGCTTCCCTTGGAACAAACTGGAAGGGAGAGCACAGGCTGGGGTTAGCTGGGATTGTGCCCTCAAGCCTTTTCTGCATTAGTCCCCTCCTCTCCCTACCCCGCGGGGTAACTGAAGTGTAGAGGCATTAGCAGGGTATTTTCCAGGGCTAGTCACTCCAGGCTGACCCACCACTGAGCGGATCCTCAGAGGCCACAGCCTTGGACCAGGGGCATCCAGACACGGGTGAAAGACCTAGTCAGCCTGCCCACTGAGGTTTCTTATGCATCTTTGTTAACTGTCTGCTCACTGTATGCTGAACCAGAGTGGAAATATCTAGGAAAAATGATGGTAACTGTAACATTGCCTTGAGGGCTCACCAGGGTACCCACTCTGTTCCTAGCTCAGTGCTGCCATCGTTTATATGATGAGGAGCTGGAGAGACTCTAGGGCCTAAGGGACAACAGTGCAGCGACAGAGGTCAAAGATGACAGAGACCAGGTGGAACTCGTGATCAGATTAGTTAGATCAAACCCAACAGGTCCTGGTTGCCTTGGTAAGGGAAGCAAAGACCACTCTCTAGCCAGGACTTCATCAGCTAGAACTTTTCTTTCTTTCTTTCTTTCTTTCTTTCTTTCTTTCTTTCTTTCTTTCTTTCTTTCTTTTTTTTATATTTTTCTGAAGTTGGATACGGGGAGGCAGTCAGACAGACTCTCGCATGTGCCTGACCGGGATCCACCCGGCATGCCCACCAGGGGGCGATGCTCTGCCCATCTGGGCTGTTGCTCTGTTGCAACCAGAGTCATTCTAGCGCCTGAGGCAGAGGCCACAGAGCCATCCTCAGCGCCTGGACCAACTTTGCTCCAATGGAGCCTTGGCTGTGGGAGGGGAAGAGAGAGACAGAGAGGAAGGAGAGGGGGAGGGGTGGAGAAGCAGATGGGCGCTTCTCCTGTGTGCCCTGGCCGGGAATCGAACCCGGGACTCCTGCACGCCAGGCCGACGCTCTACCACTGAGCCAACCGGCCAGGGCCAGCTAGAACTTTTCTTAAGAGATAATTTCATTTTATAAAATTATCTATATCCAGGACACACATGGCAAGAGGGATAATAAGAGTTGCAATGTTGGCCTGACCTGTGGTGGTGCAGTGGATAAAATGTCGACCTGGAAATGCTGAGGTCGCTGGTTCGAAACCCTGGGCTTGCCTGGTCAAGGCACATATGGGAGTTGATGCTTCCAGCTCCTCCCCCCTTCTCTCTCTCTCTGTCTCTCTCTCTTCCTCTCTCTGTCCTCTCTAAAAATGAGTAAATTCAAAAAAAAAAAAAGAGTTGCAATGTTTCAGAGTGAGGTGATCAGAATAGGAAAGCATCCAACCAAACTGGAAGTGCTCAAGTCTCTGTTCCCTGTCAGAAGCACTTGGGACCGTCTAGAACTGTTCCACTGTGCCCTGGGCTGCCTTGCAAAAGAACATCTTCTAGTAGGAGCTTGGAGTGACTTGTCCAAGACAGAAAAGGGGAAGCTTCTATGGTGGGCAGAAGATGAGACTATGAAATACATCTCTGAGGAACCTTCCATTGAGTGCTCAGAAGTTATGATTCTAGAGAGTTCATGGTTCAATCTAGGAGACAATGTGTACAGAGGAAAAAAATACAGACAATGACATGAGATGGACCTGGATTTGAATCCCAGCTCAGTCCATTACTAGCTGTGTGACTTTGGATAAATTACTTGACTTTCTGAGGTCCAAGTTTCTTCTTCCATAATGAGCAGCTGTTAGGAAAATTAAGCGAAATAATCTAAGTGGAAACACCTAGAATAATGCCTGGCACACAACAAATATTAATTACTGTCTCCCTTCCTTGTCTAAAACTTACTTGGTTCAGTCTCTGCCTCAACAGGGAAAGCTGATCTGCTGAACCTAGTGAGCACCACACAGTGAGGAGATGAGTCCCTGCTCATGGCACAAGGCTTGTCCACTCAGAGAGTCTGGCCTTTCCCCCTCCCCTCTTCCTCATCACCTTCAGCTCCGGACAGAGACACTACTGTGGCAGGTTTGTGTGGGAGGCATATCCACATTTCTTATCTGGCCTGAAAAGCAGGTATTAAAATGCATTTTGGTTCACCCAGGACAATAAAGAAAAAAAAGGAAGCTTTAAGTCACTAATAAAAATCAAATGTAGGCAGTTTGCAGGAGTGATCAGCTCAGAGCTTTGCTGTTCTCTTGTTAAGGGTCTGGAGCCATAAATAACTTCCCCATAAGAAGGCAGAGGCGAGGGGGAGTGAGTGAGAGTGAACGCAACAACACAAAATTTTTCATTTTTCTCCATAAATCATTTCAGCATGCGATAATATTTGTTTTTTCTAATGAGTCTCTTGTGATCCATTCCAGGAGCTAACATCAGGGCCTGTCAGGGGGTGATGTGTGGTACAGTTCAACGCTTTACAAAAACTGCCTGCTACACAGATTTTTTCCCCTCTCTTCCTTATGCTAAGTATTCATGAAGCCCATTATTCTGTGCTCATACTTTACAGATTCTTCCTTTCTGATCTTTCCCCTCTGGGCAGCAACTGCCCTGCACTTTCTTCTGTCTGCCTCTCCGCTGGGCGTTGCTGCAGCCCAGCCTGGGAGAGTGATGGGGACAGTGGGACAGGAAAGTGGCTCAGAGGAATCCTTGGGAGGCCAGCTCTGAGCATGGGTGTGTAGACAGAGCCTTCTTCAAAGTTCAGCTGATGTCAGTGTGGGAGAAGGTCTTCACAGGTTGGATTTCTCATGACCAGCTGTGATGGATGGACCCTATCACAGTGGGCAAGACCACCTGACAAGCAAAAAGTCCCCCCAAAGAACTGACAGGTTAAACCTGAGTCCAGGTTCATCAAAAAGACTGTGCAGACCATGCTGAAGAATTTGGAGTTTATCCTATAGCCAAGGAAGTCAATAAAGTATTTTATAAAGAATCAGATTTGCATTGGAGACTCTTCTGTGTGATCAGTGCGGAGAATAGACTGAGGAAGGGTGTAGGTTAGAGAGAACGAGGAGTGAGATGGGAATCAGAGCATTTTAGAAGTAAGCTGCAGTGATACAGATGAAAAATCATAAGGTAGTGGATTCAGAACTGAAGTATTTTTAGGAGAGCTTAGTAAAGGCCTACTCATCCTTCAAAATGGATCTTTCTGTTACTTTTTCTGTGAAATCATTTCCATCCTCTCCAGTTTGGCTCATTCATTCCTCTTGGCTTACAATATCTTTTTCATGTTTTTCCTCTCCTCAAGCACTCATCACACTGTATGATGACTATTAGCCTGAGCTCCTGGAGGGTGGGGACTGTGCTCCATGACTGGCTGCATCTTACCATCTAATATGGTACCTGGCACATAGAATTGCTCAGAGGTACTTATTTTAACTAAGCATACAAGCAAATGAATGAATTAAAAGAGGAGGAAAGACAGAACTATTGGTAGAAAGCTGAGGGATTTCAGGGCAGCTGAAAGAACAGGAGCCGCCCAAGGAGACTGAGAAGGAATGCTCAGGAAAGATCTAGGAGAGCCGTGTGATGGGTTCACAGCAAGTCACAGAAATAGAGCTCTTTCAGAAAAAGGAAATGACTTTTGGTGCCAAGTGCAAACGTGAAATTAAATAAGACAAAGACAGAAAGATGTCCACAGGATTTGGCAATTCAGAGGTTGTTACTGATATCTGTGAAAGTAGCTTAACTGGAGTTGGTGAGGGCAGAAGACAGACCAGCCAGTTTACTTCTGGATGGGAAGTGAGAAAGTTCAGACTGGTCTTTCAAGAAATGTAGCTAAGAAGGGAATGAGAAAAATAGGGATAACTTCAGGGGAAAATACAGGATCAAGGGGTGATATTTTCAGGACAGAGGGTGGTTTAAGAAAAATTTACATGGTAAACTAGACAGAAAAGGATGAAGAAGACAAGGAGAGAGAAAGTTGGGTTGATTCAGAGCTGGCTGGATAATCATACCCAATGAACACTGATCAGTGTTTGGAAAAGGGGTCTCCAGTGACATATAACAGGATTTTGTCCTTTACCCTGTTCAGCATTTTTATCAACAACTTGAAGCCATAAACATTATGGCTAACAATTTTACAGTGAGACAAGGCTAGGGACAACCAACAAGATGGAATACAGAATCAGGATTCAAAAATCACTTCCACAAGTTGGAATGCAAGTGAAACTTAACAGGAAAAAGTCAGTTTTCTATATGTAAGCTAAAAATATATAAGTTCTGGACTATGGGTTGCAGGAATTATGCTTTGAGAAGAATTCATGGGAAGAAGACCTGGGAGTTCTGCGTGAATGTATATTTGCCAAAAGACATCTGGATGACTTAGCTACAATAGCAGGAGCACAGTGTTCAGAACAAAGAAGGGCTGGTCACACCACAAGCATGGAGAGAACATTCTGTTCCAATTTGGGCTTCATACTGTTTGGGGGACATTAATTAACACCTAGGGCAGATGTGATCAGAATAGAAAGGTGTCTTGCCCTGGCTGGGTAGCTCAGTTGCTTAGAGCATTGTTCCTATAGGCCAAGCTTATGGGTTCGATCCCCAGCCAGGGCACATGCAAGATTCAACCAATAAATGCATAAGTAAGTAGAGCAATAAATTAATGTTTCTCTCTTTCTCTCTCCTGTTCTCTCTCTCTCTCTCTCTCTCTCTCTCTCAAATCAATAAAAATAAGTAAAAAAGCAAAGAATAAAAACAAGTCTTGAAATCATGATTTGTGATCACTGATTGGGGGAGTTGAAGTAGAATCATTTGAGAAATGTGATAGGATTAAATATTTGCCAGTTTTTCATATAGTAAGGAGAATAGATTTCCTCTGAAGAGATTCAAAGGGCAGAGCTTTAATCCCAAGGTGAAAATTAAATAAAGGCGACTTTTGGTTCAATGGATTCCCCCTCTCTGCATGGGTTTTAGGAATCCTAAAACTAAATATGAATGTTGTGTATATGTAAATATGTGTGGGGTTCATGACTTTCAGCAAATTGTTAAAGGGTCTGTGACATACATACACATACACACACGTGCACACACTAACAACCACAGAAAAAGAGAGAAAAAATATTTTTTTAAATGATGGCAATTGGAATGGAGCTATGGCTTCCTGGAGAAGCACATTTCCCATTACTGAATATGTTCAAATAGAGGCAGAAAGACCTAGTTAAGCCTCTATTAAGTTTTGAGGTCTGATTCAGGAAGGGGATGGTTTTAGACCACGCAGAGGAAGGTGTGTGTGTGTGTGTGTATGTGTGTGTGTGCAGAGGGGGAGAGAGAGGGAGATAGATAGATAAAGGAGAAAGCAAGACAGAGGTAGTGAGATAAACACTGTCATGGGCCGTTTCCATCATGTACTCACAAGAGCATAATAAAGCCCTTGTAATATACTAGAACTTGTGTGGTCCCGGGGCCTAATTTGCATACTAATTACTGAGTGCAAATGGGACCGAGGGGGAGGGAGGGAGGGTGGAGGAGGCATGCAGGGAGCGAGGGGCCTGGACTGTTTGCTCTGCCATTTCATATCATGCTAACAAGCTAATCCGGCGTGCAGTTAGCTCCTGATATATAACTGCTCATTAGTATTATAATAAAGTACATGAAACAACCATAAAACGTTATATACTGCACAAGTGTTGTTTTCTTGCCAATTATCTGCAGGCGGATTTATCACCACAGTTGTTTCGAATTCCCCTTGGTGAGGTTTGGGCGGAATAAAGAAAGGTGTTGGTGGCGGCAGCAGCAGAGGGGGGCCTTTTCGAGGGGCAGACCATGTGTTTTCTTAAGTAGCACTTACTGATGCGCCATTTCATGAGAGTGAAGCAACGAGATCCCATCCTTCCCCATCTCGGCAGCTCAGGAGGAAAGCAAGGAAGGTGACAGCCTGGGAAGGCTGTAGGCCTACAGATCTGGGACCCGGAGGCCAAGGCCCACAGTCCTTTGGACCGCCCACAACCGCAAACACCGAGGCCTGTATCAATCCTAGGGCTCTTTTCAGTGAGATCTTGTAAATCTGCATCACCTGCTCTCCAACCTTCCAAAGTAGCCACTCAAGTAACCCAGTTCAAAGCAATACTACACCCCCACTGCCTCATCACCAAAGCGCTTATTGAGTTCCTAGTGAAGACAACCTTGTTCTGGGAAGGTGTTCTGGAGATCAGTGGTTCTTGCAAAGAGTTCCTTTCTGCCTTTGTGCCCTCAGGGTATTCTCACAACTCAACCCCACCGCTCAGTGCTCTGGTAGAAGCTAAGAGTAAGTGAAGGATGCCCCAATTTTTCCAGCCTATTGGACCCAAGGCACACCATTTAAGGTCATGCTACTCCATCATCACCAGCAAACACAGGATAGTGCTGGACTGCGAAACAGAGAAGGCTCCCTGCTTAGTTTTTCTAGGTTAGATTTTAAGAATCTCCTTACTTACTAACAAAGTAGTTAGAGGCTCCAGGGTCCTGTCAGACTTCCTCATCTTTTCTCACTCCTTCCCAGGCTGAAGGGGCATCTGCAGAGTTCTCACTAAGGTCTCCTAGCAAGGTCTCTAGAACTGCTTACACCCAAAGCATTCAACCCACTTGCTGCAGCCTCACCGTCAGGAAGGGGCCACAAGAGCAAAGATGCTGATTCTTAAAAGGCAACTCTCGACCAGAAGCCTTGACTAGGCTCCATGGGTTGTCCCAGACTTGTAAGGAAACATCAACTTCCACAGATTTCCAGGACAGTGAGACAATCCCACCTTGCTCTGTGCTGTCTTGGTGTACCAGAGGGTGCATGTGGGCATTAGGAAATGGATGTCACCTGCAAAGGCTAGGGATGTACCCCAAAGAGCTACACTCCCTTTAGTGAGGCATAGTGGATCTGCTCATTCACAAATTAAGTTCAACTTTGAACACATCTGTTCTGGGCTCCTTCCAAAGAACCCTAATGGTAGACAAGACAAGGCAATGCCGGTAGGAATTCCACAAGTTTCTCAGAAGCACGGGGCTCCTGAAGGGGGAATATATCAGAAGCCCCTTCCCACGTTGAAAGAAGGAGATGTAATGAAGCTGTCCCCCCTATACCACCCCTGCCCTCTGAAGCCAGCCTTACTCCTAACAGGAGGAGATGATGCTGCAGCTACCCCAAGCCATGTAAACTGGATAAGTCAGTAGCTCACCTTTCCCCTTTTGAATAACATCTCCACTTGAAAACTTAATAATATGTCATAACTTTCTATTCTAGATATGTTCTTTTTTGTCTTAATTCTCTACACCCTTTAAATGTCTGTCTGAATCAGGCTACAGGTAGCCAGAGAAGTGACCATTTAACTATTTTCTAGTGCCAGGTGCATGCTTCGATGTATCACAGACTGCTAGTTGATGACATAGAGGATCACAGTTCTCTCACACATACAATTCCAAGTGTTATTATTTGGTTATCATGATGACAACCATTATGATGATGATGGTATAACAGGAATGACCACCTTCTTCTGATATGTGATAATCCCTAAATCTAAGGAAGAACAGTAGGCCAAAGGGTGATTCATGTCTCTAAATTAGACTAAATACCAGTGCTCTGGCAGAGTCCGACAGTGAATAAATGGTATTTGAGATTTAGATGCAATTGTTATGTGAATTGACCAAAGAATCAAGTTCAAGCTCTTCAGCACAGGCTACAAAAATCTTCCGTGAACTGGGCCTCTTGAGCCTTATCTTCTGTACTCTGTCCCTCACCCAATGTCCCCGCAATACTGAATTGGGTCTAACTCTCCTTAACAAAGGGTGCTTTCTTGTTCCTCTCTGCTTTGGCTCATTCTGATCTCCCTGCCTGGAATGTCCATACACTTTTCCCCACCTGATGATTTCTCATAATGTGAGTCGGGCATTATCTCCTGTGGAAGCCTTTTCTGACACTCTACCCTAGTCTTATCTAGAGCAGTGGTCCCCAACCCCGGGCCGCAGACTGGTACCGGTCCGTGAGCCATTTGGTACCGGTCCGCAGAGAAAGAATAAATAACTTACATTATTTCCGTTTTATTTATATTTAAGTCTGAACAATGTTTTATTTTTAAAAAATAACCAGCTTCCCTCTGTTACATCTGTCTAAGACTCACTCTTGACACTTGTCTGGTAAGTTCGACAATTATATTTAAAAATACCACACTTTTTTACACCGGTCGCATAATTTTACTTTGTGCATTATCCGTCCCACCCTAAAGGCCGGTCCGTGAAAATATTTTCTGACATTAAACCGGTCCGTGGCCCAAAAAAGGTTGGGAACCACTGCTCTAGAGGACCCTTACTGTGCCTGTACTATCTCAGTGTTAGTAGTTTTTGAACCTCTTCAGAGCAGATGTCTTATTCTTTGCAGTCCCAGCACGTAGTACAGAGAGCCAGGCCCAGACTAAGCTCTTAATACATGTTTTTTATTTATTGCACAGTTTGACAGAATCAACTTGGGCCTGGCCTGTGGTGGCACAGTGGATGAATTGTTGACCGGGAACGCTGAGGTTGCCGGTTCGAAACTCTGGATTTCCCTGGGCAAGACACATATGGGAGTTGGTGCTTCCTGCTTCTCCCCCCTTCTCTCTCTCTCTCTCCTTTCTAAAACGAATAAATTTTTTAAAAAAATCTAAAAAAAAAGAATCAATTTGGACTGAACCCTTAAACTCACACCAATACACCAAACCAGAGCCCCCAGAAGACTTTTACTTACTATCCCGCACACGCGTTAGGCACTTGAAGCCACACAGTCCTCTCCGAAACCAGAGACAAGGGCAAACTCCATTTCTGTGATACCGATATTGATATTCTACTTTCTCCTTCTTTTGAGTCTGGTACTTAAAGGTGCAGATCCAAGGACAGTTCCACCATACCTTAGTTCTATCAAGCCCTGCAGGCTGCCACTTCCATTCCCCTGGGACTTTGGGTCTCCCCTCTTCCTCCCACACTGTGGTGGTTGGGTCTTCAGGGGCTTTACAACAGAAAGCCCTAGTAGCCCCCTCTGCTTTGGACTGTTTCCATTTGCAGGACACCATTAAGTGGACAGCAACTAAACTACTGATGATGTCTCTCGCAGGACTGTTGTGGGAACTAACCGAGATAATTGTTTCAGTGCCCCTAACACTGTATGAGTCACATAACAAACATTCAAGTCATATTGTCCTATTCCAGGGGTCCCCAAACTTTTTACACAGGGGGCCAGTTCACTGTCCCTCAGACTGTTGGAGGACCGGACTATAATAAAAAACTATGAACAAATCCCTATGTACACTGCACATATCTTATTTTATTTTATTATTTTATTTTTTATTTTTATTTTTTTTACAGAGACAGAGAGAGAGGAATAGATAGGGACAGACAGACAGGAATGGAGAGAGATGTGAAGCATCAATTATCAGTTTTTTGTTGAGACACCTTAGTTGTTCATTGACTGCTTTCTCATATGTGCCTTGACCGTGAGCCTTCAGCAGACTGAGTAACTCCTTGCTCAAGCCAGCGGCCTTGGGTCCAAGCTGGTGAGCTTTGCTCAAACCAGATGAGCCCACGCTCAAGCTGGCGACCTCGGTCTCGAACCTGAGTTCTCTGCATCCCAGTCCGATGCTCTATCCACTGTGCCACCACCTGGTCAGGCTGCACATATCTTATTTTAAAGTAAAAAAACCAAAACGGGAACAAATACAATATTTAAAATAAAGAACAAGTAAATTTAAATCAACAAACTGACCAGCATTTCAATGGGAACTATGGGCCTGCTTTTGGCTAATGAGATGGTCAATGTCCGGTTCCATATTTGTCACTGCTAGCCATAACAAGTGATATGATGTGCTTCCAGAGCTGTGACGCGTGCATCCTGCGTCATTGGAAGTAGTACTGTATGTGAGCGATGCTGTGCTTTGCGGCGCCACCATACAGTACTCCAGGAGCACAGGATGCACTGACCTCTCACTGACCACCAATGAAAGAGGTGCCCCTGCTGGAAGTGCGGTGGGGGCTGGATAAATGGCCTCAGGGGGCTACATGCGGCCCGCTAGCCATAGTTTGGGGACCCCTGTCCTATTCCTTCTTCCTCATTGAAAGGCACACTGTTATAATGAAAAAACAGAACAAAACAAAATGTAAGTTTTGAAATCAACAAAATTCTCCCTCTTATAAGCTATGCAACCTTGGGAAAATTGCTTATCTTTCTTAACTTTGGATTTTCTACCTGTAAAATGGAAATAATACCCATAATTTTAATAGGGAATAAAATATTTGATAAAAGATATCAATATATGCATATCTGAAGTGTCTAACTCCTGGTATATAGTAGGAACTCTATAAATAGTAGCAGGTAATAATAACAACAAGTGTAAAGGTCTGAATTTGGACCTAAAAATTCAGCAACATAAGAACAGGATTAAAGAAACATGATTTGGCTTTGAAAAGAGTTGGGGGGGGGTCTTCATCGATAACCAGCTCAGTATGAGTCAGCAGCTAATGTGATATTAAGCTGCATTCACAAAGCAGTGACAGGCTCAACCTGCTCAGCCCTGGCTCAGTCACTGTGGGCAGGGTAGGACTGGGCACCATCCTTGGAGAGCCCAAAATAACACTATATAGAAAGGCCTACTGTAAACCAGACAGCTTTTACACATGTAAAGCACTGTTATGAACCATCAGCAGCGCAATAATAACAGATAGAGATAATCTGAACTGACTTCAGAGGGGAATAAATCACTAACTGCTAGGGAGAGTGGAGACTGAACACCACAAAGAAGGGTATCACCCGCTTATAAACAGGAGGCTTAGAAAGGGCTGATGCAGGAGAGGGAGCGGAGTCCTGTGTGTCCCCAAGGAGGAAAACTAAGAACTGTGGTGAAAGTTAAAGCTAATTTAGGCTGATTATCAGATTTAGGTTCCTTTTAAGAAAAGTATTTTCTAACAATCAGAGCTATCCAGACAACTGCTGCTTTGAAAAGCAATGAGCTCCCTGTCACAAGAGGTATTCAAGCAGAGATTAGATGATGATAATTGGTCCTAATAGAGGGAATTCAAACATGGAGTTCGGGACCAGAGCACTTCTGACCCTGAAATGTCATGGCTAGAGGGACTTTCTCTCCTGTTCTCTGTCATCAAAGGGCAGGGAAGAGTCAGAAATCCTCGATTTAATCGCTCATCTGATATTCATTAAACATCTACTGCATTCCCGGCATTGTGTTAGGTGCTGAGAAAATAAGCAAAAGTAAGGAAAAGACTTTTGGCCTCTGAGCTCTTCCATCTAATGGGATTAACCACTATAAGGTCTGGCAAAGTGCTTTGGGCAGACACCAGCGAGCGCATCTGCGTACTTGGAACAGGGAGAGTCCTTGAGCTGAGTTCTGAAGAAATACTCTTACTAGAAGGAAAAGGGAAGTAAGAGTACAACAGGTAGACAGGACAAGATGTGCAAAGCTATGAAATCGTGCAAAGCCAGGGTATGTTTAGGGAAACATGAGGTATATGGGAAATGGGACTGAGGAAATAGGTTGGGGTTGGATTGCGAAGCATTTAGTGCAATGTATTGAGGACATTAAATTGACTTTGAGGATTCCAGGAAGCCTGGGAAGAATCTAAGAAGAGTGACATACAGTCATACCTGTTGTTTTAAAAGATCATTGGCAGAGGCTGTATAAAAGGATTGAAGTGGAAGGAGGTATAGAAAATAGAAGTACAAGCACTGAAGGATAATTGGTGACTTTATGATCAGAATTTTTAAAAAGTAATTTTTTATTGTAAAATTAATATTTGATATGTACTCATTTTAGATAATCGAGACCTCTAAAGAAGGAAAATAAATGACCTACAACCCTACTACTCATTATAATATGTTGGTGTAATTCCTATTATATTTTTTCTATGCATATTTTTTAATTAGAATTATTTTAGGATCTCTGCTGAAATATTCTTCAAAAAACATGATTTTTAAATGACAGCACAATAGTCCATGATATGAGAGTACTATAACTTATGAACCATTTCCTTGTTGTTGAAAATTTAGGTTGTTTTCAGATTTTTCCCTGCTATAAATAATTCTGAAATGATTATCCGTACACAGAAATCTTTGACCACGTTTCAAATTAGTTTCTTAGAATAGATTCCAAAAAGGAAATTAGTAAAATAAAGATTGTAAGAATCTTAAGGCTTTTGCTATGCATTACAAAATTGCTTCCAGAAAGATTATACATATACTTTTACTAATAGTATATAAGAATGCCTGTCTAATGCCACCCTTATTAGCACTGAACTTGATCATTTTAAAAGTAACTAGTTTGTATAGGCAAAATGTTATCTCATTTATTTAGTTTATGTTGGCTATAATAACTTGAAGATTTTCTTATTTCTTTTGTGAACAGCTCATTCATGCTTTAGTTCATTTTATATTAAGATATTAGGGCTTTTTATTGATTTGCAAGAGCTCTTTACATATTAGGATATCAAATGTTCTGTTACGTTTATTGCAAATCTTTGTTTCTCAGGTGGCATTTTGGCATTTGCCCTTTATTTTTGTCAAGGTGGGGCTTTTGTTGTTGTTGACATATAAATTTTTTTTTCTTTTTTTTGTGACAGAGAAAGTCAGAGAGAGGGACAGACAGGGACAGACAGACAGGAAGGGAGAGAGATAAGAAGCATCAATTCTTTGTTGTAGCACCTTAGTTGTTCATTGATTGCTTTCTCACATGTGCCTTGGTTGGGGGGCTACAGCAGACTGAGTGACCCCTTGCTCAAGCCAACAATCTTGGACTCAAGCTGGTGAGCTGTGCTCAAACCAGATAAGCCCGCACTCAAGCTGGCAACCTCGGGGTCTCGAACCTGGGTCCTCCACATCCCAGTCTGACGCTCCATTCACTGCATCACCACCTGGTCAGGTGTACATATAGAAATTTAAACTTTTTGGTGACTTCTTCCACTGTGTTTATGATAAGAAGATTCCTAGCCAGATACAGATAGTAGCTCCTTCTTATCAGTGGTTAACTTTCCCTAGTTTCAGTTACCTATAGTCAACCATGGTCCAAAAATATTAAGTGGAAAATTCCAGAAATAAACAATTTATAAATTGTACATTGTGTGCCATTCTGAGTAGTATGATAAAATCTCATGCCATCCTGTTCTATTCCTCCTGAGAGACATATCATTCCTTTGGCTTGTATATCCATCCTACCTTCCTGTTAGTCACTTAGTAGTCGTCTCAGATACCAGATCAACTGTCCCAGTCCTTGTGTTCCAGTAGCCCTTCTTTTACTTAATGATGCCTCCCAAGCACAAGAGTAGTGATGCTGGAAATTCAGATATGACAACAAGAAGCCGTACATTGTCTCCTTTAAGTGAAAAGATGAAAGTTCTCAACTTAATAAGTAAAGAGAAAAATCATATGCTAAGATCTATGGTAAGAATGAATCTTCTGTCCATAAAATTGTGAAAAAGGAAAGTAGTAAAAAAATTTATGCTAGTTTTGTTGTCACACCTCAAACTGCAAAAGTTATGGTCATGACAGTGTGTGATACGTGCTTAGTTAAGATGGAAATGGCATTAAATTTGTGGGTGGAAGACATGAACAGAAAACAAGTTTCAGTTAATGACAACACGTTGTGCCAGAAAGCACGCAGCCTACACGAAGACATCAGCAAGAGGTCCCCTGAAATGCGTGGCACCCAGCCATTTCCTGCAAGTTAGAGATGGTTGCACAGATTCAGGAATAGATTTGGGCTAAAAAACATAAAAATTATTGGAGAGAGAGAGACCACATTCACATAGCTTTTATTATAGTATATTGTTATAATTGTTCTATTTTCTTATTGGTGTTGTTAATGTTTTAACTGTGCCTAATTTATAAATTAAACTTTATCATAGGTATGTATGTATAGGAAAAAAACCACAGTATATATCATAGGTATGTATGTATAGGAAAAAACCACAGTATCTATATATACTGTGGTTTTAGGTATTTACAGGGGTGCTTGGAATGTATACCCTTCAGATAAGGACGGACTAAAGTACTCA
Source organism: Saccopteryx bilineata (assembly GCF_036850765.1). Classification (NCBI taxonomy): domain Eukaryota; kingdom Metazoa; phylum Chordata; class Mammalia; order Chiroptera; family Emballonuridae; genus Saccopteryx; species Saccopteryx bilineata. The sequence goes on from NC_089492.1 coordinate 257,701,470, forward strand.
TATCTGATACAGACCTAGCTATGTTTCTATCCTTTGTATTTAATTTTTAAATTCATCTTGAATTAACTTTGATATGAACTACAAGACAAAAGACTTACTCTCCTCTCCTCCTTCCCCTCCCCGATTTCCTTTATTTTTAGGACAGATAAAATGAGGGAAAGAGGGGGAAATCTATGTTGAATCAGGTTTCTGCTTCTGTGTTTGGTTGGATGGTACTTAAGCATCATTTAAGTTGCAGGCTTGAAGAAAATATAATGATGTGAGTTTTGAATACACTGAGTCGGAGGTGCTCTGCCAGGATTCAAGGGGAGATACGAGTTGGCAGTTGGAATATGGGCATGAAGCTCAGGAGAGGTTGAGGCTGAAGTTGTAGACATGGAAATCATCAGTGTTTGTTTTATTTATTTATTTTTAGGTGAGAGGAAGGGAGATAGTGAGGCAGACTCCTGCATGCACCCTGACCAGGATCCACCCGGCAAACCCTGTCTGGGGCCTATGCTATTTTTGGCGCCTGAGGCTGATGCATTCGAACCAGCTATCCTCAATGCCCAGACCACAGGGACCACACTCAACCCAAATGAGCCACTGGCTGTGGGAGGGGAAGAGGGAGAGCGGAGGGAGAGGGAGAGAGGGGAGAGACGGAGAGAGGTGAAGAGAGGGAGAAGAGAAGCAGGTGGTCGCTTCTCCTGGGTGCCCTCACCGGGAATTGAACCCAGGACATTCATATGTTAGGCTAACACTCTATATCCACTAAGTCCCTGGCCAGGGCCGAAATCATCAGCGTTTAGATGGCAAGGGACACCGCAGGCATGGATGAGCTCACCTAGGGCAAATGGATAAAGTAAGAAGAGAGGAAATGAAGTATCATACTCTGGCAGCGACCATGTTGAAGGCATACAAAGATGGAGAAGCTAGGGAATGGAAATGAGGAGTAGATAAGATCCGAAGACATGAGAAGGTAAGGAAAAATAATTTGATGAAGGAAGAGGTGATTAAAATATCAGTACAGCAGAGAGAGAACATAGTCTACAGTGGGCTGAGTGAACTGCAGATGGGAAGTGGAGATGATAAGAGTTAGACTGCTTTTGAACAAGTTTATCAGTAAGGAAAAGAGGAAGATGGGGCAGTGCCGTTCTTGGAAGATAACATTAAAAGAAGGTTTAAAGGGGGGAGATTTGAGGGTGTTTGAAGGTGAAAGGAAAGGCATTGGTAGGAACAGTGACATTTAAAATACAAGGGAAGAGATGGCGGTGGCGGTGCAAGGTCTGGAGGAGCAGGAGTGATGCGCAGCGGAGGGGAAGGATTAGTACTGTGTGAGGGTGTAAGGCGGTGAAGATGACAGCCAGGGTCAAGTGGAAGGTTAGGAGGGGGAAAGTTCAATCTGTTGGCCTCTATTCTCTCTGTAGATCAGAAAATGAAGTCATTGGTGGAGAATGAGGTAAACGGAGGCAAGGAAGAAGACTGTTTTGAGGGAAAGGCTTAAAACAACTGCTGTGGGAAATGGAAAATATTGATGATGGGACAAGGGAAAGGAATGGTCAGAAGTATTCAGTGCTCGGCTGAAGCTGATACCGGGTAGTATGGTTATGTGATTATCTCAGTCAAGTGTGGCAGGCCAGAGGTGGAGGGGAAAGCAAATGGTTACAGGGGTTTCGATCTGGATTAGGCAGAGAGGTGGGACAGAGAGGCAAAGGGCTAAGGAAACTAAACCAAGAAATTCTTTAGAGAGATTGATCAAAGGCTCAAGGTTGGGTAAGGAAGGAGTAAAGCTAGGAGGGAATGATGGGCTTGTTAAATTAGGAATGGTCCAAGGACTGAAGGTCTCAATAAGGTCACAAAACAGATTCAGTGGGAGTGAGGAAGTAGAACATCCTTTAGCAGAATAGCCTTAGATGTAAGGATAGAAGGCTTTGGGTAGAAAGTGAGATTTCTGAGTTCATAATTTCTGAGGCAAAGAAATTCGAGGAGATGATCAGATGAAGGGTGGGACCATGTTCCTGTGGACTTCTGCTGTAGGAGTGAAGGAGGTTGGGGTAGAGAACCCCAGGATTTGGATAGTCCATGTGGATGTGGAAATTCCCAGGATGAAGGCAGGAATAGGGGTGAGCAGGGAGATATTGAGATAAGTCACAAAGCTCACACTGAATAGAGGGAGAGAAACCATCAATAGATGACAGTGACAAGAAGGTAGAGAGGATGTCATAGCCTCAGAGAGCAGGAATGACTGTGGGAGGGTGAAAGAACCCATGTGTGAACAGAGGGGTGTCCGTGCTTCCAAAGCTATGGGGTCAACACGAATAGGTGACAGCTAGGCCAGTCAAAGCAAGGCAGGAGCTTAAGGCTCCATTTATTTTGTTTGTTGGTTGGTTCTATCATTGTTCATTCAAAAAGGATTTGATACATGTCTGATGAGCCCTGAGCACTGGCTTGGTGTTGTGCTGAGGCTGGAATGCACCAGAGCCAGCAGCCCTTTCCTGTTTTTGCCAAAGGTGGCCCCACTCTCTCTCAGCAAGCCCCCCACACCAAAGTCCTGCCACCAAAGCCAGGCAGGCCCTGACATGGCTGATGGCTGGTAGGGGATCTTCTTGTTATAGCTTTTCCCCCAGAGATAAATAGGCCACAGTAAAAAAGATTGCTACATCCTTTCAATAAAGATTTTTTTTTTTCTTTTCCAGACAGCTTGAGAAATGTTTTAAAAGCTTCTCACATTTCCAGTGGAACCCACAGAGCAGAATTTTGCTTGTTATCAGCCCTGGAAGCCTCTGATAGACGGGTGACATTTTTTTCCTTTTTCTTTCTCTTTTTCTCTTTTGCTTTTTTTCACCAGCTGAAGAGAGTCACAGTGTGTTTTATAACTGGCTCTCTGCATTTCAAAAGCTCAACGAGAGCTCTCTGCTAACCCCGATAAGCCTTGGGCTCTTAGCGTCTTAAATACCTCTGACAAGCTATACATTACAGCGCTAATAATTTGCCAAATTTGCGCCCATAATATGATATCTGTAAAACGTCAAGGGCAGTAATGCGATTAGCGGTCTCAAATGAAATATCGAACATTCAGCGTTTAGGTCCTGAATAGGGGGAGAAAGGAAAGGAAATCAATTTCAAAAGCAGGAGGGAAAAAGGCGATAAGCGTGTAATAAAAATAGAGAGAGACAGAGGAGAGATGCAGAGGAAGAGAGACAGGCAGAGCAAGATATACGCGTCTTGTATTCATTTCTTAGGCAGGTAAGAGATGTAAAAAAAGTTTTACAAATTAGTTTGAATATGAAGCTGGGAAATAACATTTGGTCACCACAGCAACCAGGTTTTGGGTAGAAAGGAGGGAGGTGGGGGCTGGGAGCTGAGCAAGGAAGGGGTTGGCCAAGCCTAGGGACGGCCTTTCACTCTCTGCCCCCAACAGCCTGCTTCCATAAAACACAGGAAGTTGAATTACAAGGAGTCTGAGGGTGGGCTCTCACCCTGCCCCCACCCACCCGAGGTGGGAGAGTCGTAATGGACTAATTATCTGGCCAGCAGAGGCGGTGGCGGCAGTCGCAGGAGAGAGGGCCCGGGCTGTCACATACCAGCCTCTAGACTAAATAACAACATCTCACACCTGCAGCTTTACGAGCCCTTGCCGAGAGGAGCGCAGGCCCTCCCCTTCCTCTGTCCGCTACACTTTCCCCATGCACTTGTGGGCCCCCACTTGAGCCAGGCTGTGCGGGGACATCAGAGTGAGGGGTCTCACTCTGGCTGAAGCCATGCCCATTACTCAAGCCTTGCAACCTGCAGGTATCTCTACATTTGATGCTCCTTCTCTTGGCTCCTCCAGGTCATTCTCCAGAGCTGTCAGCAAAGCACGGACACCACGCCATTAAAATACCTGTACCCCTTCCGCGCACTGACTGGTGAGCAGGCTGTCTGCATCTGCACTGCTATGTCTCGGGCTGACGGACAGTCTCTAGGCTTGTGCTGTACTGGAGCATGAGGACAGATGTCACCAGTGGGTCCTCTTTGAGCTTGCGGGACAGCAGAGGCAGGAGCCCTGAGTCCCCTCAGCATATCTCTCTGCTGTGACCGTTTCATAGCTCTCCCTAAAGCCATGCAGCACAGAGGCAAGCAGTTCTTTCAAATTGTGCTGTGCCTGTCTTTTTGGAACCACTTGTCTTGGAAGTGACCCCATAACCCTGAACCTTCTTCTTTTGCAAATATATGAGACAGAGCTGCATCCAAAAAGAAAGAAAACCGTGAAGGGGATAGGGGCCAGTGCCTTATCAAAGCAACAGCAGTTGGGAAGAGTGGGACCAAACCCTTTCCCACTTTGAATGTCCTCTAGTCTCCTTGGATGGTCACCCTACAGGCAGTCTGAGGATCCCAACCAGGACTCAGGCCGGCTCCCCTAGGCAAAGAAGGGCTGAAAGGTAGTAGATGGCCTGGGGTGAGAGAAAAGCAAACAGCTGCCTGGGGCCTGCCCCAGAGCCTGCCCCAGAGTGGCCTGGAATGGCTATTACAGGGCCACTTCTTGCGGCACCACGAACCATTAAAACAGGAGAGCTCAGGGAGCCATCAGCCCAGCACAGATGACTTCCCCAGATGTGGCAGTGGGGCAGGATGTGGAAGCCCCCGACTCCAACTCTACAGACAAAACATTCCTGCACTAACCATCCTCGGAAACCCCACAGCCCAGAGCCCCTCTTACAGATGCTTTCTAGACCATTTAGCAGGAGGCAATGTTTATTTTTGAACATATGTTCTTTCCCATCTCTCGCCTCCCTTCTCCCTTACTAGCCCTTCTACATCCAGAACTGTCCTCTGGGTGGGGTCTGTTGGTTGTTACCACCAAGCTCCAAGGCCATTGTGGGGAGCATGATTTGTTTTGGCTTTGTTGCATGGTTTAGTGCACGCACATGAGTAAACACACAAACACACACATACATTTATCAAACCTCCATCAGTGGAGTGTATGCACTGCACAAACTCAAAGAGTACAGGCGCTCAGAGGATGCTTAAGTTTGCAAATCCTCAGCTAAAACGGGTACACTAGTCAGAGATGGTTCTTGGGCATTACATTCCTGTGGGAAGGTTAGATAAGGGATAGAAGGTCGCTGCCCAGGAGGGAAATTCTTGGCTTAGAGCTTGGACTGGGCTCTGCTTGGTTTTCTCTGCATGCATTAGAGCCCAGCGCAGTGCTATGCTCAGTTATCACCCACCCCCCTCAACTAGGGTCTCTCTCTTTTCTTCAGTATAACAGTATCCCCTGGCCCTTAAATGACCAGATAAAGTTTTGCCCCATTCAAATAGTCTTCTTTAACTCAAATAGCCTGGAGGTCTTTTACTTCTAATAGATGTGGGGGTTTACATTTACTGGGTGCCCATTGTGTGCCAGGTACCATGTTAGGCATTTTGTATATTATTTTATTTAGCTTTCAGAACTTTGGATATTATTATTTCTATTTTATAGACAAGAGAACAAACTCTGAGAAGTGAGATGATTCGTCCAATTCAGCTAACTAGTGAATTAGAATTCAAACTCAGGTCTGAGTCAGAAATCCCATGATCTTTACATTATGTGATGGGGCTTCCCACGTGGAAATGTTTTGTGAATATTTGTCACAGTCTTTTCTAAAGTATGGTCCCCAGGAAGGAAAACGACACCTACATTTAGTCTGGCCAGGGCAGAGTAGAGAGATTTCTCTTAATGAAGCTTAAGTTTGCAGCCATCTTTGTTGTTTCCTGTGTCACAGGCATGCAACTAAACCCTCAGATTTTCTTAGACCCTTGGTCTCCCCTTCCCCATGTTCCCAGACACACTGACCTTTGGTGCTTGTTCCCTCTACCTGGAATGCCCACCTCCTCATTCATTCACTCACTGAACCACTCATTTATTCTTTCATTCATTCAGTAAACATCAAATGAGAGCCTATTACATACCAGATACTGTGCCAGGTACTAGGAATACACTGGTGATCAAAAAGAAACAGGTCTCTTCACTGTGTATACTGTCTAGTAGGGTGATGGGCATTCACCAAGTAATGACAGGAATACATGTGAATCTCCAACAGAGAGAGTTCTGCAAATGTGATCCAAGTTGCCATAGGATGTGTGATCTGTCAGGAAAGTCAGGGAAGGTTTACCTAAGGAAGTAATAATAGAGCTGAGATCTGCTGAAGACCACGTCTCCCACTCAACCCCCCAGCCCCAGGCCCCACCAACCTTTGACCTTGACTGGAAAACTCTGGCAGTCTTGCAGGTCAACTTACATATCACTTCCTCATAGTTGTCCTTGACCCTTCAGATTACGTTAGATGTCCATTGCTCTCTATATTCTTCTGTATAGAATTTTACTTACATTTATTACCTGCTTAATACCTGTCATCCCAGAAGACTGCAAACTGCAAGAGGGCAAAGGGTGTGTCTCCTGATTGCTTGCTTTATGTCCAGTGTCAAACACAGCTCCTGGCATGTATTTGATAGTCAAAAGATGTCTGCTGAATAGATAATCTTGCTTTCCCATCCTATTCTGGTGCAGCTCAGTGGTAGTCAACCTGGTCCCTACCAGCTTGGTTCCAGCTTTCATGGTGGGCGGTAGTGGAGCAACCAAAGTATAAATAAAGAGATAGATTTAACTATATAGTAAGTTGTTTTATAAAGATTTATTCTGCCTGACCTGTGGTGGCGCAGTGGATAAAGCGTCGACCTGGAAATGCTGAGGTCGCCGGTTCGAAAACCTGGGCTTGCCTGGTCAAGGCACATATGGGAGTTGATGCTTCTAGCTCCTCCCCCCTGTCTCTCTCTCTCTCTCTCTCTCTCTCTGTCTCTCTCTCTGTCTCTCTCTCTCATCTCTAAAATGAATAAATAAAATTAAAAAATTAAATAAAGGAGTGACATATAAAAAAAAAAGATTTATTCTGCCAAACTTAGCGAAAATCGGACATGAAGTACTTGGTAAGTAATTATTATATGCTTTAACTTGCTGTAATTCTGCTTTATAAATTTTATAAAGTAAAGTTACTTCCCTACTTTATAAATCACCATTACTGTGGAACCGGTGGGCGGTTAGAAAATTTTATTACTAACAGAGATACAAAAGTGGGTGGTAGGTAAAAAAGGTTGACTATCCCTGGTGCAGCTGGAGTTTTGGATCTAAGTGTAGGAATTTACACTGAGCAAATTTCACATTATTAGATCATTCAAGTTTATAAGTATCCCAATAAATTTCAACCCACTCAATATTTATTGAGTACCTACTATTTGCCACGAACAACACCCAATTATTCTGAGAGATACAAAGAAACTTGCACAGTCTCAGCCATAGAGGAGCTTATAGTCTAGTTTGGGAGGCAGATAAGGAAAACAGTTGTTAAGTCCAGAGTGATATGGTAGCCAGGAGAATGGAAGTGTTAAACCTGCTGGGGGAAGAAGGGTAGGGAAGGCTTGAACTGAGACTTACAGTTTTAGTTTAAGGTGGACAAGAGATAAGGAGGACCTTTTGAGAAGAGGAGGCAAAAATGTGCCTGAGCACAAAGATAAACACAGGACCCTTGGGGTAAATGTCAAGTAGTTCAGTGGGCGTATGAAGGTCAGAACTGGGTCTCCTGTAGAGAGAGCCTCTTACAAACGTACACACACACAATCTCGGACTTCGGTATTTTTAACCAGTCTGTTGTTTTTCAATCTGAACAATGTCTTCTTGACAAAAAATTGTGGTAGCTTCTGGTTATATCCCTACTAGCCATGAGTTATCTTTTTTTTTTTTTTTTTTTTTACAGGGACAGAGAGTCAGAGAGAGGGATAGAGAGGGACAGATAGACAGGAACGGAGAGAGATGAGAAGCATCAATCATCAGTTTTTCGTGGCGACACCTTAGTTGTTCATTGATTGCTTTCTCATATGTGCCTTGACCGTGGGCCTCAGCAGACCGAGTAACCCCTTGCTTGAGCCAGCGACCTTGGGTCCAAGCTGGTGAGCTTTTGCTCAAACCAGATGAGCCCGCGCTCAAGCTGACGAGCTCGGGGTCTCGAACCTGGGTCTTCCACATCCCAGTCTGACGCTCTATCCACTGTGCCACCACCTGGTCAGGCCATGAGTTATCTTTTTAATGTCTGTATCTGATCCTATCACCCCCACCACACTTCCCAATTAATATTTGCAGTGCTTACCAAACTCTAGAAGTCCTACTCTTTCTTATGGTAAACAAAGCTCTTACCAATTTGATCCAAGGTTATGATTCCAGCCCACTTTCAATCTCTTCACTTTCCCCGTATGCACATTACTGTGAGCCTATGACTTACTAATGTCTGTATCTGACTTTCAGCTCTTTCTATTCTCTCTAAACGAAGAGATAGCAAGGTGGGATGCTGAGAAGGTCCAGAACTTGGGTCTCTTACTACGCTCCATGGAGCACCTTGCTTCCAACACCACAATTCCCACCTCCAGAATTACTTATGGTTTCCTGAATGCTTTGTTTTTTTGTTGTTTTGTTTTATCACTGGGCTTTTGCACATGCTACTTCCTCTGCTTAGAACACCCTTTCTCTGGCTTTTAGACAGGCTACTTCCTCTATTCTGCAGGATGCGATCGAGGAGTTACTTTCTCCAGGAAGTCTTTCTGCCTCCACTGCCAAAGCCCCGCAGCGCTATGTGCTTACTTTTATAGGGTCACTAACCACTCTGCGTTTTAATGTTTTCTTATCCATTTCCTTTACCTGACTTTATCTGATTTATTGTCATATGTTTAGCACCTAGCATGATGCTTGACATATACTTAGCTTTTAATAGACATTTGTTAATTAAATGAATGATTAAGTAAGTGAATAAATGACCTAATGAATAAACTTCTCATTGTTCCTGAAACACACGCTTATCGATGACTGTGCCTTTCTCTGCACGTCATTCCAAAACTAAGCTCTTCATTTCTCCCCATCTATTCCCATCTATTAATAAATCTCTCCTCTCCCCTCTCTACCTTAGCAAGTGGTACCTCTGCCCATTGGCTCATATTAAAAACCTGAGAGTTTCTTGGCCCTGGCCAGTTTGCTCAGTGGTAGAGCATCGGCCTGGCGTGTGGAAGTTCTGGGTTCGATTGCTGGCCAGGGCACATGGGAGAAGTGCCCATCTGCTTCTCTACCCCTCCCCCTCTCCTTCCTCTCTCTCTCTTCCCTCCCACAGCCAAGGCTCCATTGGAGCAAAGTTGGCCCAGGTACTGAGGATGGCTCTGTGGCCTCCGCCTCAGGCACTAGAAGGCCCTGGTTGCAATGGGAGCAGTGCTCCAGATGGGCAGAGCATCGCCCCCTAGTGGGCTCGCCAGGTAGATCCTGGTTGGGCACATGTGGGAGTCTGTCTCTCTGCCTCTCCACTTCTCACTTCAGAAAAATACAAAATATAAAAAAAAACAAAAAAACAAAAAACCCCCCAAAAAGCCCTGAGAGTTTCTCATGGTTCATTTGTTCCTGCATTCATCATTTATTGAGCACCTACTTTGTGTCAAGCACTTTTACTAAATAGTGAAGACGGTGGCTCTAGTTCACTGAATTCACTGTCTAGTCAAGATTAGGTTTCTGACATGTCTTCATTCTGCCTCTAAAACAGACTCCAGGAAGACCCCATGTCACCTATGTCCAGGCTGTATGTCATCCAGAGGAAGGTAGGTCGATGGACAGGAAAGTGCATGGGCTTCGGCATCAGGAAGAGGTGGGTTTAAATCCAAGCTCTTCTTTATCCCCAGTTTCACTTAATATATCTTTAAACAAAATATATACAATATTTTAAAACATAACATATTGAATGCTTACTCTATGCTTAGTGCTGTGTAAGGTGTTGATGATTCAGTGGTGAACAAAGAGATATGGTCCTACCCTCACAGAGCTTATGCTCAGTGGAGGAGACAGACATTAAAGAAACACAACATTAAGCATAGCATTACAACTTGTTATAAACACTTACAGATAAAAATAATAAATAGAAAAATAGGTGATATCTTTGTTAGACTGGGAAGAGTCCTGTGAGGAAATGACATTTAAGCTAGGATCGGAATGATAAGGAGGACCCAGCCAGGTGAAGAGGTGGGTGAGAATTAGCTGGGCAGGATGAGAAGACCCCAAGGAGTGGGGGAGGGTCAGGAAAGACAGGGGACAAATCTTGCTGGGTTGACAATTATGGGTTTGACTCTAGGGGTCATGCATCTTAAAAACATTCCTGGGATCCCAGGTGGAGAGGCTGGACTGGGAGGTGGCAAGAATGGCAGAGAGAAATCAAGAAGACTGCTCTGGCAGCAACAGACAGATGACAGGTGTTGATGGCCCAACGGAGGGTGGTTACAGAGGAGCTGGGCAGAGGTGAATGATTTGAGATAGGTTTTAGAGGTAGGATGGTCAGGACTGAAATGAGGCATCAAATGTGGGACCAAGGAAGAGGGAAAGGTCAAAGAGTGATTCGAGTTTCCAGCTGGAGCAAGTGGATGGACAGGTGGTGTGGGAAGAGTGGAGAAGGAGCAGGTTTGGTGGGGGAAATTATTAGCAGCAGTTTGGACAGTTAAGTTGGAATGTCTGTTAGAGATCCAAGCGGTGGGTAAGGAGCGGTCAGGAGTTTCAAAGAGAGGTCCTGAGGTGGAGTTAGAGTAGGAATGGAGGACAGGAGAGGACTACAGAGCAAAGCGAGGGTGAAGGGATTCATTCATTTCTAGGAACCACGTTTTAAAAAAAATTATGTAATTTTATCTTTTGAAATCATTTTTAATTTTTCAATTATAGTTGACATCCAATATTATATTAGTTTCAGGTGCACATCCCAGTGATTAGACTTTATTATATAACTCACTAAGTGATCATTCTGATAATCTCATACCCATCTGACACCATACATAGTTACTAGAATGGTGACCACATTTTCTTAATTTATAAAATGGGAACAATAATGTGAACTGAGATAATGTAAAACTACATGGCACATAATTAGGCACTCAATAAATACTGGTTTTCTCTCCTTCCTCTTCCTTCTTCCCTCTATTTCATTACCATCTGCCTTTCTTTTGCTGGTTCTTCAAGCCCTTCCGCTTTATTACTATCCCTATACATTGCACATAATTTTCAAAAAATGGGGAAAGTCAACTTCTTAGAAACTGTTAAACAGAAACTGCTAAGGAACTAAGGATCAGGATTAGTTGACTCAAAATTAATGTTTTCAACAATTATGTTGTGCCTTCTGCTTGGAACACCCTTCCCTTTGCCCTTTTACAGCTTAGCAAACTTCAATTCCTCCCTAAAGAATCATTTTAAGCTTTGCCAACTCTGTGAGGCTTCTCCCGAGGTCACTAGCTGATTCAGATGCTTGCTTCTTCCAGTTGGTGCTGCAACTTGCTCATAACATCTGTCTTTGCACTTATTGGAGTATACTGAAATGATCTCTTTGGCAAGGCTGTCTCCTCAGTGGATCATGAATTCCTTTAAGCAGGAGCTTTTTTTATATCTCTTTATTTCCAGCATTTAACTTAGACTAGGCAGTCTATTAAAAAAAAAAGTTGCCTGACCTCCAAGGCTCTGAGATTCCATGATTTCAAGCAAAAAGTTTAGACGAGGGCAAAAACAAACACCATCTACAGTTCCTTTGCTATCCTTTTAGGGGGCTGTGGTATAACAGCTAAGATCACATCCAGGGAAATCAGACTGGAAAAGGTTTTTAGCATCTCATCTTCACATCAACACCCTGCACGGACTGGTAAGCCAAGTTGTACCCAGAGGCACCTGTAGCCAGGTCATTATTCCACATCTCCACAAAAGGACTGTATTTTAGGAAATGCATATAATTTACAACTTTAATATTCCTACACAGATATAGGAGGATGAGATTACCATCTCTGTGCTAAGTGCTGAAGAAAGAAAATTCTGTAAATTCTGCAGCTGATTTCCTAGATTCTTGAAACGTCTTAGAACTTAGAGAACCCTGAGGTTGCCAACAGAGCCTTCTCATATTTTGTGATTTTACTGGATGGAATGTCAGACATTTTTTCTTTGCTCACAATCTCAATTCAGCATATAAAGAGAAAATGAAAGGGAAGTGACTCAAATTAAATAGTTAGGTCTGAAGGGCTTTGACCAAACATGATGCCTGGGATAGAGTAGGGATTCCATAAACGTTGTACAAATAAATGGTTCTGAAACCCCACATGCCTCAGTTTTTCTTTAGGAACCTGTACTCTGACCATGAGGGATCACTTTGTTCTCTTTGCTCCTAGAGCACATCCATCCTGTGAATCATGTGCAGCACCACCTGCTCTTGTTATCCCTAGCTTCTTACCGAGCACATAGACCACACCCTGTACTCTTCAAAAATTGTCCACAGAACTACACTGACGTGCTATCAGTTGGACTTGCAACAGCTCTAGGGCCTCATTTCCATTTGATTCTAGATGCTGCTGCCCTGCTCATACCCCCAAGAAATGTCCGCCCAGTGTTCAGGACTCCCCTGGTTGTCTTGAAACTTCCTGGTTTTCCTGGGCTGAAATTTTCTTCAAACACTGAGGTAAACTGGAAAGGACACAAACTGCTGCCTGGTTCTTGTTGCTGGTACCTACACATCCCCATTCTACACCAACCTCCCGGATTCTCAGAACTGATTTCCATCTTCACGGCAACTGCCTGGCAGAGCCCTTGCTAGACCTTTTGACTCTGTTTGATGCCCATAACTGGCCTATTCCCAGAGACAGGATCTTGCCCAGCCCAGTTCCTAGCCTTTCCGTTTCTTTTTTTATTTTTAAAGATTTTATTTATTGATTTTATAGAGCGAGGAAAGAGAGGGACAGGAAGCGAGAAGTATCAACTCATAGTTGCTTCACTTTAGTTGCTCATTGACTGATTGCTTTTCATATGTACCTTAATTGGGCAAGCCCAGGGTTTCAAACGAGTGACCTCAGCATTCCAGGTTGATGATTTATCCACCGCGCCACCACAGGTTAGGCAGCCCTTCCATTTCTTGACTTTTGCCAGACATGCCAATCCTTGTAACTGGAGCTTGAGAGTTTATTCTAGAGCTTATGCATGCTATTAGTAAAAGATGGACTTCAGAACCTCTAAAGCCATTCCCCACTGAAGTTCTGTGATTCTGGTACTTAACCTTGAGCTCACTTGAATAAAACATTCAATTTAGTTTCATTTATGTGTCTTGTTACTATGTTAGTCAAAGGTTATCATCTTCTTTAAAAATCTAAAAAGTAGGCCCTGGCCGGTTGGCTCAGCGGTAGAGCGTTGGCCTAGCGTGCGGAGGACCCGGGTTCGATTCCCGGCCAGGGCACACAGGAGAAGCGCCCATTTGCTTCTCCACCCCTCCGCCGCGCCTTCCTCTCTGTCTCTCTCTTCTCCTCCTGCAGCCAAGGCTCCATTGGAGCAAAGATGGCCCAAGTGCTGGGGATGGCTCTGTGGCCTCTGCCTCAGGCGCTAGAGTGGCTCTGGTCACAACATTGCGAAGCCCAGGATGGGCAGAGCATCGCCCCCTGGTGGGCGTGCCGGGTGGATCCTGGTCGGGCTCATGCGGGAGTCTGACTGTCTCTCCCTGTTTCCAGCTTCAGAAAAATGCAAAAAAAAAAAAATCTAAAAAGTAGAGGATAGCTGACTAGTTGACTAGTTCTCAGTTTATATCACACATTATGCCTAAATCCCAGGTAAAACAGGAAGCTGCAGTATACCTTGCAAGCCCCAGGTAGACCAGCCTACACTGGAAATGGTCATTAGCATTAAAGAGTTGATTGGAGTTTGACTGTAGAACTTCTAGTACAATTCACGATGGGGAAAGTCTTAACTACTCTGACCAAAGGATGAACGCCTACTGTTCTAGTTTCACTGCCATGGCTGAAGTCTTCCTATCAGGCCACATTTTCAATAAGCAGCAAAGAAGCAATTATCTGAATATGCTTGTACCCAAGACAAAACTCTCATTTATCAGCATTTATACTCGGGAAGGTATGGCCTTTGAATACAGCTGCTGTCTCAACATAACTCTGTTTTTCTGAGTCACCCACTTAACAAGTACTGGAGGCCTGCTATGTCCTGGGCGCTGTGCTCGCTGCTGGGGTTATGGCACTGAACAAGATAAAGAGTCCTGCACTTGAAGGGTGCACAATCTAGAGTGGGAGTTAGACACTAAGCGAATATAATTATCCTAGCTATTGCTTGGTTACATTTAGACTGAGTGCTACAAGGATAAATACAAGATGCTAAGTGATCACATATTGAGTCCAAGCAGGCACTGTTACGAAGAAGTTATGAAGGGTGGGCTAACCTACAGGGGTGGACAAAAGTAGGTTTGCAGTTGTGAGTATGTGAAACACGGTTTATTCTTTTTTTTTTAAATTTTTTAAACAATTTTTTTTATTTATTCATTTTAGAGAGGAGAGAGAGAGAAAAAGGAGAGAGAGACAGGGGGGAGGAGCCGGAAGCATCAACTCCCACATGCGCCCCAACCAGGCAAGCCCAGGGTTTCGAACCGGTGACCTCAGCATTTCCAGGTCGACGCTTTATCCACTGCGCCACCACAGGTCAGGCACGGTTTATTCTTGTATTATTATTTATTAATTATTGTATTATATATTTGCTTTGCAACTGTAAACCTACCATGCCCACCCCTGTATTACTCGAATGGTTCTCTTTTTCTTCCTCCTTTTAGGCTCTTTCTACTTCTGAAGGAGAAATTTCCAAAGCTAAGCGATGCTTCCATATAAGTAGGGGAGAAAACAGAGGCACTGACAATGCAGGTATGAGATACACATGTACCTGGAGGTACAGATGTGTAGCCATGTGTGCACACACATGTACACACACACACACACACACACACACACACACATACACAGCAGAGAAAGGCCCATGAAGCATGCCCTGGGGGGAAGAGGAGGAAGGAGAAAAATGAAATCCAAACAGTCCTTTTCACCCCGAAAACATATAATTTTGTGTAAATTTTTACTTTAAGCATCTCTCTTTTCCTGAGCTGTGATATGGGCCCTGTCAAAGCCCGGGCCAATTACTGCCATTAGGTTCCCATCATGTCACCGCTTCTCCCCCCCGACAGAAAGGCCCTCGCCTCGCAGGCCTATAATCTGTACTCACTTTCGCTCCATCACTTTCAGAAGGAACAAAATTGTTTTGTGTGTGTGTTTTTTTTAAAAGGGCCTTTATTTGGCCCCTGTCAGCTCTGAAAAGAAAAGAGAGAAAGAGAGAGGGGGAGAGAGAGAAGAAGAGAAATAAAGATTGTTTAAGTGTTTAACTGTGAGATTGCCAATAGAAAGCATGACAAGAGGCAGCCCAGCTCTCCCCAAAGTCCAGGCTCAGGGACCCCCGGGATACCAGACCCTGGTTCATGACACTTGTTCCCCCTTTTTGGAGAAAGTTATGTCTGTTCCTAGAGAGACCCTTCTCAGAGATCCTGACCTCACAGCTTAGGAAGACTATCTGAAGACATCAAAGAATAACCTGGTTGTGAATGGCTACTAAGAATGTCACAGGCCAAAAAGTGGGGTCGCCTTTTGAACTCCAAACTCCTTAAGGTACAGGCTGTGGTGGGGGCCTTGGGCCAGAGAAAACCCTCAGGAATGATGAAGATGCTATTAACAGAAGGCAAAATGAAAGCTGGTCCATTAGCATAGCGCCTGCTAAGCAGGTGGGTTGGCTTGGTTCCTCCCTTAGCTCAACCAGGACATTCCCAACTCTACACTCTTCTTTCCCGTGGGTCAGCTGACTACTCCGCGGGCTGCAGAGCCCACTGCTGGGACACTCTCCCTTGGTTTCCTCCCACTGGTGGAGGCTGAGGCCCCTCGCACCACCTGAGACAGCGCTCTTCCTGCACGGGAGTTACACCTTTTACGAAATCTGCAGACAGTTATCACACCCCTCAGCTTGGCCAGGCAGGCCCAGCATGCCTCTCCACTCCCGCCGCCTCAGTCGTCACTTAGCCAAGCTAAACAGATTTAGCTCCTTTAATCTTTCCTCATTAGCTGGCAATCTGGAAAGGAAACAAACGCTCACCCCATACAGGTTCAAGCTGTTGCTTTAACCTTGTAAAAGTGTGCAGGGCGCTGGGGCTGCGGAGTCCGTTAGGATCATTATCATGAGAGGCCACTCCCTCTCAGCTAGCCCCCTTAGGGGCCTTCCCCACTCTCTGCCCCCACTCGTGTCACCTCCCTTCTAGGCCCACGAGCAGCCTTCCTATGACTCTTTCAGGAGAGCAAGGGCAGTTTTCTCCCAAAACATATTCATTTGTCCCATCCCGCCCCCACCAAACACACATAATCAGGGGCTCTCACGTCAATGACTTCTTCAGGTTCCTGTCCTATTCCTAGCCACACCTACCTATTAGCTTCTTCAGTAACAGGCAGTTTCCTCCCAGTCCAAAATGAGTCCTTGTTCAATAGGTTCAGCCCCTCTGTTCATTGGGAGGGTATCCCTCTCCCTGAATGGATTCCCCAACATTGATTTTTCCCTTCTGTACCATTTTCATTTACATACCTACACCACCAGCGAAAACCTGAACCTGTTTAACAACAGTCACTTGTGGCACACCCATTACAACACATCTGTTTTTCTGTTTCCAATTTGATCACTTAGTGCTATTCTGTTTGGTGTGGTTTGGCCCTTAGGCAGGCGCGCGCGCACGCGCACACACACACACACACACACACCTCAATTCTATTTTCCTCCTGAAGATGACAGATGTTTTTTTTCTCTCCTTTCATTGTATCTAGCTCCAAACTGACTGGATGAACATTTTTAGGACCGCTATACCAGTTTTTAGAAGACAGGAGGCACCTCTGTTTCACTTCCCCAGGCTCCTGATTGCTCCTTTTACTTTCTATGATTTTCCAGACATAATTATAAGTGGTTCAATCAGCTCCCCGCATAGCATGTTCCCAGAACACTAGCCTTAATACCTCGTGATGGATGTCATCCTGGCTTGCTGATTTGTGAAACCTTTACATTTTCTGAGTATTCTCCTACCTGCTTTCTATCAGTAACGATTTTTGCACAGTCTGCATTTACTTCCTAATTATCCAAATTCCTTTTTGTCATTTTTCTTCTTAAAGACGGATCTAAAAAATGAGCTGAGTATCTCTGCCCCGTAGGAGGCAAGATGAATCTCCCACTTCCCTTCATTTATTAGCGGTCTATAGGCTCACTGGTTTTTCCCCCACCTCACCCTCAATATATTGCTAAATATGTTTATTCCCTTTAACCCTTCACTAGTTCAAGTCTCTCTCCACTACTTCTGGTTCAGCCTTTTGCCCACAGGCCCCAGGATCTATCCTCTGCTGCCTCCCGAGGACCATCCCTTTATTTGGCAGAAAACCTGGGTGAGCTCACTCAAAGCTCTGCTAGCAGGAAAAGCCTTTTCTTTTTGCTCATTCTTCATCAGAACTGGCTGCAGTTCTTAGTGTTCTTCTTCTAGCCATGTCCTCCTGAGGGGTCCAGAAATGGACTGGTATCTTTGAAACACCGGTGGAGGGGGAACTGCCACTGGCTGCCTGTTTTCCTTGCCTCTCCTAAAAGATATCAACCATCATCCTGTTCTCTCTCACCCCCCCGTGCTGAGAGCATTTTCTGCAACATTCAGGCCCTCTGACTTTCATTATGGGGTTCTAAAGAAACTTTCTAGATCTCATGCAATAGTCACTCCTCACCTTTACCTCTGGGAAAACTTGGTTTTCATTTTGCTTGTTTTCTGAGTTGCTACCTTTCCTCATTCGTTCATTTATTCATTCATTCACCTGTATTAATTAGTTCCTGAGTGCTTACCCTAAAGAAGGGGAATAGAACAGTGAACAAAGTGTTGGGATACCAGTGTTTAAGGTCGAGTGGAGAAGAGATATTAAATACTCTCTAACTCAGTGTATAACTACAAACCACAGTATGTTATATCAAAGAAGTACAGAGTGCTACAGAAAGCATAACTGGAGAACAACATGTCCAGTGTGAGGACGGGAACGGCTTCTTTGAGCAGCCAAATTCAATGATACAGGAAAGATGGGTAAGAGCGGGTGAAGTACACACTAAGATGCCAAAAATAAAAGCTTGCACATTTGATGAACTAACAGAAAAGCAGTTTGACTGAACCTTGACAGGGAAGGGGAGAGTGCACTGAGCTGAGTGAGTCTTGAGAGTAGTGTCCTTAACTGAGCAGGAAATACAAGCCCAGGATCAGACCTGGGAAGGGAGATCATGCTCTACTGGCCCTAGAAGAGTTGAAGGACAACTCATTTCCATGTCTGTTTTCCATCTCATCCTTCCCTACTGCTTTGATGAAACGAGGGCTGGTGAAAAATCAAACGAAACCATTGGATGTATTCCCTCTATGGCCTTAGCGAACTCGAGGGGTCTTCCTGATTTTCTCACCTATATCTGGGACTCTGTCCTTAGTGAAAGGAAAATGCAAAAGACACAATTTCACTAAACAATTCCACTCTGGAGTGAAGGCAAGGTTGGAGTGGTGAGGGTTTTGGGATCGTGGGTAGGAATGGGCATGTGGAAGAGGCCCGCTGTGATGCTGATGTGTCAGCCAAGGGATGTGCATTTTTCAAAATTAACGTCTCATGAGTCTCATCATAAAAAAGAGATTAATCCTATCCATCTATCCTCACAGATTAGCAGATGAACTCAAACAAATCCTTTGAAAACTACAGAGTGTTCTTCAGGTATTAATAGTGATTATGGTGAGAGAAGACTTCACCACTGGGGACTCAGGAAAAGAGGTGAAGGCCCTGTCATTGCTATGGGGCCTGAAGCGAGGACGAGAGCGGCGAAGCCTCAGAAAGATCTGCTCCCAGATCCCGGGGGAGAGGGAGAGGGCCACAGGAGGCAGCGCTGAGGATGTGAGAAGCGTCCAACCTGGACTCCTGGATTCTGACTTCTGCCCATGTTGTAGTCTAGCTGTAATCGACATCGCCAATGGAACAGGGCTGGAAAGGCCTTCAAGCACAGCTAGGTTAAACACTACCTGGGCAGAGTCCTTTCCACAAGTGTCCTGTGTTCTAAGGCACCTGTCCTAGCAGATGAAACTAAAAAGCAAGACTTCTTGAGGTGAAGAAGGGAAGATGTGTAGAGAAACTGGGAAAGCCACTAAGGAATAATTAGGGGATAAAAAGGGTTCTTACTGCTTAGCGGCGAGTCCATCCACCTGCTGACTCCATGTAGCTAGCCCCATCTCTCAGGGTGTGTACTCTGGGGCTGCAGCACAAACCCACTTTACAGAGGTGGGGCCTGGGTCAAGGACACCAAGAGCTTCTCAAAACATTCACCAGAGAAGAGGGTCCCCTGCCTGGCCCGAAGAAACAATCCCACCTCCCCACCCCACCCCTACCCACCCTGCCTCAGGAAGAAAGGTCATTCCCTCCTCCTTGTCTCCACAGCAGCTTTTCAAAGGTTAAATTCAACCAGCCTGCTCCACCACCCCCCTCACGCCCACCCCCAAACAAGAGAGGAAAAGTTAATTGAAAATGCTGTTTAATTTTTCAGCTCCAGTGGATCCTACCCCAGCACAGATGGCTCCCCCAGGACTGTCTGTCCCAAGCCCATCTCCACCAGTCCATCGCCCCCACCAAGCATGGGGGCAGAGGCACAGCCAGCAGTGGCTCAAAGGGAGAAAAAAGAAGAGGGAGGGTGTGTGTGGGGGGGCCACCTCCACACAAAAGAGCATTCTGAGCCCTTGGTTCCCTGGCCCAGAGAACAATGCTCCCGACTTGATCCTTTCATAAAGAGAGTTTCTGGTGTCAGGAGACAGCCGCCCAGCGCCCACGCCGCCCACACCGGCCACTTCACTGCCCACCACCAACTGCTGCGCTGGCTGGGCTTCATCCCGCACCCCCCCTCTGCGTCCAGCTGGAGTGAGTGCGGCACCAACCCCCACCCCACTCCGAGCCTGCCCGCTACTTGTTGCCCCTTAAAGGCTCTGACAGGGCCCCAGAGAGGCCAGCCAGCTGAGATGAAAGGCTAGGACTCTAACTGGATTACCCCAACCAGCCCGGGGACTAAAGAGGCCAAGGAGCCCTAATTAAAGCCATCCCCCTGCCCCCTTCCCCTCCACCCCAATCACCACACTATTTCTCCTTTCATCCCAGGTTCTCCACTTTGTTCAAATTTCCGCTATTGATGAGTTACTAGGTTCTGGAAAGGTGGGGTAAGTGGAGAGAAGTACAAATCCCCTCAGTCTCCTGTAGCTTAAAGCCACTGGCTGCCAAGGTGCTTGGACTCTGTTGTCCCCTCGGTTGTAGCCAAGAGGGAGAAATCCTAGAGGAGGAAGAAAGAGTGGGAGGCAAGGCAGCCCAAGAAGGAGAAGGGATCGGGGCTGGAGGATGAGAGAGCCCCGCTGCGAGCTAACTGGGGTCCCGCTCAGGTGGAGCCCAGCCTGTGGTTGCCCCGATGACTGTCTAGATGGAGAGGAGCAACGGTGATTCCTTCTCCAGGGAGAACCAGTAGGGGCTGGAGGAGCTCTGCCTCTTCGAACCACCCCAACTCTCCCTCCCTGACCTCTTTCTCTCCTTATCCAGAATGAGCCACTTGCCTTTGGCTGGAGAGCATGAGGGGCATCCGAGTTTTCCTGAGAAACCTCCTACACTTGGTTCTGCAGTTTGTACCCACCTGCGTTCTCCTTCTGATCTTCACAAGCATCCCACAAGGAGGGATTTTTGCCTTCACTTTACGGATAAAACCAAGACAGAAAGATTCCAAAGCTCTTCCATTTCTACAAGTTTGCTACCACTTGGCAAAGTTGATGGGGAAACAAAGACAAGAGCCCAGGCCCAGTGCCCTCTACTTCAGCGTTCTACCCTCTGCCAAACTCCCTGAGCTCAGCGAGGCCCAAAGTAAGCGGGTGTGCCCTTACTGGGTGACTCTGGGCCTGCTCTTTGACAGAGGGGGCAGAGGTTCCACTTTCCTTGGACCATCCCAGCCTACGGGTCACGGCCAGAGGCTGAGAGGTGACGTGTGGGGCAAACAGGTGAAGTACTCACCTCTGGGAAAACAAAAGCCTGACCCTAAGGGCCCCGCAGCACCCTGTCCTCTGCTCCGTCCCATGGCCTGTGATGACAGCCTTTCCCCACAGACCAGGGAAATATGGGTAGGACACACAGGAGGCCGTGCCAGCGGGGTCTCCTGCCTTGGTGTGATGGCACAAAGAGAGAGGCAGAGTCTCAGTGGCCACTGGAGAGCACTTCCCTAGCTCACTAGCGGGAAGTTGCTGGCGAGCCCCATCCCCCTGCCCACCCAGACCCCTCTGACACTGTAGTACTGGGTGGGACTGTCCAGTTGATGAGGTGGCCCTTAAGGAGGACAGACGGGCTCTGTCCTCGCTAATGCCAGGAATCGTACAAAATGAAAAGACAACATCTCTGGGCTGAGATGCCTGGGCATTGCTTGGTACTGGGTCCAGGCAAAGGAAGCCTCCTTGTTGGTGTTTGTTTTATTGTTCTGTCTTGTTTGCTGTCCAGAGAAGAGGTAAGGAATAGGAGTGCTCTATTAACCTAATTTTCAAAATAAGGGAGTAAGAGAGGATACCTTCCTGAGGTGTCAAGGGTGGGGAAGAATGATTCTACCAACCAGTGTAGGGCGGAGACTGGGCAGGGCATGGGGGGAGGGCAGCGGAGAGGATTGGAGGGAGGTCAAGGGAGAAACGAAGAAAGAGGAAAAAAGAAAAACCCAGCAGTGTGCCATGTCGCATTGTTCATGCTCAGCCCTTCAATTTGCTCTCTGCATTCTCCTGCCGTGGGGAGAATGTTACGCTGGCTTAAGGGACAAATCAGACACAAAATAAAGACCAACACTCAGCAGTAAAGCAATTATCGCAACATTTTATGCCAGGACTGTTCCTTTTGAAGGCAGCCTGGTGCTACCCGCATGTACCTTAACCCGTTCCTAATAACCATAAAGTTACCATTATTTACGGTACAAGACATTAAATAAATAATGCAAACTCAGGCAGGCAAGCAGTCTGTGCAGTCTAGGCAAGAGGCTTCCCTGCTGTGGGCCAGCCGCAGGGGTTAACACTGGAGGGAAGGCATCCTCACAGCAACCTGTCCAGGCTTTACTCTGCCCTCTCCCCTGGGGAGCCCATGCAGAGTCAAGAGGGCGCAGAGCTCAGCTGGCCAGGCGAAGGGGAGGACAGAAATTAGGTGAGACCCGACCCTGCGGGAATCCAGCCAGAATGGACACAGCTCATGGACTTGGCCAGAGTCCTGTTTCCTTGGCGTTGCCTGGGAGTGAGCCAGGACCTAGAGTAACTCTCAGAAGAAGGAGTGGTAAAGTGCACTCTGAAATCAGTTAGATCCAGGTTCAAATCCTGCAGATACTTAAAAGCCATGTGACCTCACACACAAGGAACAAACGCCGAACTCCAGGGTCCTTACTGATAAAACCGGGTAAAGAACACATCTTTTATGGGGTGTCTGTGTGGGTAAGTGAAATGAATTAGGAAAAGCTGGGAACACAATGCTTGCCCTATATCTACTTGATGACAATTTTTCTTTCCCTTTGAAAGGAATTCTTAGCATGACCATTATAGATCAAAACTAGTCATTTGATTATAGCAATCTGAAACAGTCCTGAGCACACCAAAAGTTTCTAGCTCAAAGTGAGAGGAAAATCTTGGGGGGGGGGGAGGGTAGAGAGGCTGGAGAGACAAAGTAAGAAAAGGATGGATGCCAACTTCCTAAAGACAGAAATGGCCACATCATTATGGCAAAGGGACTTTCCCAAAGAGAAACTGTCAATCTATGCCAAGAAAGATACTGATACAAGAAGACACAGATACCAGGTTCTCTTAAGGTATCAGATAGTATCAAATATGAAAGAGGGGACTTTGCTCTCTCCCTCTTTCCCCTTCTTAATTCATAATCCATGCCCATCCAGCACCCCCAGAGAATCACATTATGTTATAGTTATTATAAGCTAGGTTTCTGAAAGAAATCCCAAAGGGACCAGGACACACTGGCTCGTCACTTTGACTTCCACCAGCCTCTTCTTCTTCTGTCAGGTCCCGTTCTCTGAGCACAGGAAGTCGGCGGGGAACAGAGGGTCTGGGCCCAGGTATCCATAATAATGTGGTTTTACAGCTTCTGTATGTCTGCCACTCATATTGACACCCTTGGGCAGATGAGCCCACAAACTAACAGGTGCTGGGCTGGATTGCCTGCTGGCTTCTACCCAGAGCAAGTTATTTTTGAGGCACATCAGGATTATCTCACCAAGACTAGCAATGTGGTCGGCATGCCCCAAACTTTAGGGAACATCAGAATCAGCTGGAGAGTTTGTTAAAACACAAATTGCTGGGCCCATGCCCAGGGTTTCTGGTTTAGTTGGTTGGGGGGGTAAGGCCTGAGAATTTGCATTTTTAAATTCTTAGGTGCTGCTGAGGCTACTGGTCCAAGGGCCAGGCTTTGAGAACTCTGGCCTAGAAATCTTCCTCTGGTTACCTTCCCCAGTGCCCTCTACTTCAGATTGGGTCCCGAAACCTGAACTGAAACCTCCCGGTGTGGCAGTGCGGACTAGGGGTGGGGTGGGGTCTGGGATTGTTTTTGGCTGTAAACCAGATGGAGAACAAAATTAAAAAAAATACTCTCAGCGTGGCATTGGCTGAAGCGTAGCACAGTCACAAACATCTTCTAGCACACAAATTCGTGTGCACACAGAAATGGACACTCTCCTCTTTTTTCCCTTAGCCTGGATTTGGAATCCAAGCCTCTTTTTGCTTTGCTGGGGTAAGTTTTCACCTCACCAATGCTTTTCCAGATGTACCAGAATTAAAGACAAAAATGTGAATGTAATCTTAAAAAAATGATTCACACATTTTTTTCCCCCATAATATTCTCTTGTCAAATGAAGTTAGATGTGATTTATGTTACAGTGTATTGTGTGGTGTGGTGATATGAATATCTCATTGGATTATAATTATCTGTGCACTGTTTGTTTTTCTGTTCTAGACTGTGAGCTTCTTGAGATCAGGGACAGTTCTAATTCCCTCTGTTTCTCTGAGGGCCTCACACAATGTCTAACACCTTCATTATGCTTAACAAGTGTTTCAATGAACAAATACTGCTCCATGAAGATGATGCCTAACCTTGTATGCAGATGTTTATTAAGTGTAAAACAAGAATAACCCCATTTCACAATTCTCTTTCTTCTCCAGACCCTTTCCCTCTCAAATATTTCCAGGCTGGAGTTTAGGAATTAGTCAGTGGGTATCCTTGGCAGGTCTGTATCCCATAGTGCTTAGAACACATAGTGATTCCATCTGAAAAACGGACCACCCCAGATTTCTCCACAAGGACTCCCAGAACACTGGATCATGCTTCAGCCTGAGCCTTATAAAGTGTGTGTGTGTGTGTGTGTGTGTGTGTGTGTGTGTGTGTGTGTGAGAAATTCAGGGAAGAGAAAGAACAGAGGATCTTGGATGTCTGTGATGGCCACGGGAATGCAGTGGGACTGAGTTGGGGAACGCTGGGTCCCTACACCCTGACTTGGAATTGCTGGTTTTGTGGCTCTAGTTCCCTTATCTTTCCTCTTTTTCTCCTGTTCCAAAGACTACAATAATAGCTCCATGTTTTTATGTCTTATTGTTGGAGGAGTTAGGGTGCAGAAGAGGGTCAACAAAGGCCAACAGCAGGGAAAACAGCTGATGCCTGACCACAGGAGGTCCTGAACTACCCTTACCTCCTCTGCCCTAAGCCTAAGCTTACCTCCCCAAACCTAAGCCTGCACTTGTCATAAAGTCAGTCCTGGTAAATTCAATTGAACAGAGTGGGGAGGAGGGGAGAGAGGGAGAGCACTTGACTCATTCTTTACTGGCTTAAACAGTCAAAAGCTCTGCAAGGCTGGCCAAAGGAAGAAAGTTGTCACCCTGCGCTGCCTGCAGCATCTTCCCTTCCCAACCAGGTGCTTCTGCTCATTTCCAATAACCCTGCTGCTTTTCTCACAGGCACACCTCATTCTGGTCCCAGCAAAAGGAGATAGGACCCCTGCTCTGTCTCTGATCCCCCATCCCAGCCGTTTTGCTGCCTGGTGTCCCAGAGCTGACTGGCCTGCGACCAGGACTCTATCCTCAGAATCCACCCCCTCCCCCTCAACTTTAGCATTAACCTTTCTCTCTCTCAACAAAAGCCAAACTCTTTCAAAGCCAATCTGATTGAAATTCAAAAACTTTCCAGGGCCTCTGCACCACTCGCTACTCCTCCCCATACTGACAGCCGCTTACCAGTCCCCCAACCTTCCAACCCCTTACCCCCCAGCAATGCATAAAACAGAGAGACAAAGGGCTCTCCCACATCCCTTCCCCCAAGCACAAGACTCTCTCTTTGTATCATTGTGTCACTTCAGGCTGGTGGAAAAGGAGAGCTGGCTCTGGGCTCTCCATTGTCTCTCAACCCCCCCACCCCACCCCCACCCGGCCCCTGCGTTCTGCAGCTTGGAGGCCTAATGCTGGGCCCAGCTTAGTTGGTCAAACCAAGAGCAGTTGGGGCCTTCTTTAGGGTTCAAGGCCCACCCTTGGGCAGGAGAGGAAAAGAGCCCAGAGCAAACCTAGGCCTTAAGAGCACCTGGCACCATGGCTCCCTAGCCCTACAGAGAGGACTGAAAAGTGGATCTGGAACAGCCGACCCAAACCTGCTCCCTTATTTTCCTGGACACCAGATGGAGCTCCTCCTCTCTCCTCCCTCCCCCCTCCTCCCTCTGTAGCAGAGCAATTAGAATGGTCTGGCAGCTCTGGGGAGGGGAGGGGGCCCAGGTGGCAGCCAGGAGGCTATGAGAAGATGGAGACAGGCAGCCTGGGGACCCCTCCCTGAACAAAGCTGCAGCCACTGGGGAGGAAAGACCTAGACAATTTTTAATTAATTAATTAATTCAATAAGTATTTATTGAGCATCTAGTGTATGCTCATCGGGGAAAATGGCAGTGAACAAAATAAACTCCTTCCTCCAAAAGTTTACATGCTAGTGTATAAGACAGACAACCAACAAACTAATGTATCAATACCTAATAGTTCAAGGATAAGTCTATATAGACCAGGGCTCGGGAACCTATGGCTTGCGAGCCAGATGTGGCTCTTTTGATGGCTGCATCTGGCTCGCAGACAAATCTTTAATAAAAAAAAATAATAACATTAAAAATATAAAACATTCTCATGTATTACAATCCATTCATTTCCTACCGCTCATGTTCATGGTTGCGGGTGGCTGGAGCCAATCACAGCTGTCCTCCGGGACAACATCAAATTTTTATTGGATAATGTGTAACGTACACGGGTCGTTGTATGGCTCTCACAGAAATACATTTTAAAATATGTGGCGTTCATGGCTCCCTCAGCCAAAAAGTTTCCCGACCCCTGATATAGAAAAATAAAGGAAAGGGACTAGAGAATGCCAGGTGGGGTTATGTTATTAGGGGGGTGATGGTGGGCATGTCCTGATAGAGTGACATTTAGACAGAGACCTAAAGTAAGGAAGTGTCTGGGAAAAGATAATTCCAGACTAAGGGAACATAAGACCAAAACCCTCAGTTGTTGATTAAGGAACAGAAAGACTGAAGCAGGGAGCTTGCAGGGGAGACCATAGGACATGAGATCAGAGAAGAGCAGGAAGGCCAGATCATACAGGGTCTCTTAAGCCTTAATAAGAGATTTAAATTTACTCTGAATGAGTGGGGAGCCAGAGGGGTCACAGAATTTGATTTTTATTATAAAAGGCCCCAGAGCAAAGGTAGAAGTGGGGAGAGCTTAGGAAACTGTTGAAATTATCTGGGTGAGAGATGAGAGTGGCTTGGACCAGGGTAAATGGTAGAGATGGAGAGAGATGGTCAGATTTGGGGTATATCTTGATGGTAGAGCCAACAGGATTTGCTGAGAGCTTGTATAGAAGGTGTGAGAAAAGGAATCAAGGATGGCTTCAAGATTAGGGCCTGAGCTAAATGGAAGACAGAAGTAGCCATTTACTGATACGGCAGGGGGAGAATTATATGAGCCTGTGCAGGTAGAAGAATCAGGAGTTCAGTTCTGGCTTATATATTGGAGCTGCTGATTATTAGACATCTAACTGAAGATAAAGGTGCATTTGGGTACATGAGTTTGAAGTTTAGGGCAGAGATCTGGGCTGGAGATATAAACCTGGGAGTCACCAGCATATATCTGGCATTAAAGTCATGACACTGGATGAAATCATCTAGGAGGGGTGTGTAGATAGAAAAGAGAAATTGGTGGACCAAGTCCAAGGATACCCCAGAGTTTAAAGGTCAGAGAGAAGAACAGGAACCAGCAAAAGAGGAGCAAGAGAACCAAGAGAGGGTGGTGTCCCAGAAGCAGAGTGAAGAAAGTCTTGGAAGAGGAAATGCTAGATCAAGTATAATGTGGACCAAGGATTGGCCACCAGATTTGGCAACAGGGGAATCACTAGTTGCCTTGACAAATGCCATTTCAGAGAAAGGATGAGGAAAAATCTGACTAGAGAGGGTTCAAATGAGGATGAAAAGAGAGGAAGGTGGCAATAAGTATGAATATAAAGGGGAATAAAGAACTGGAGAAGTAGCTGTAGGGGAAATGGAACCAATGGAAGGTTGTTTGTTTGTTTGTTTTCTTGAAAAGATGGCAAATATGATTATGTTTGTATGCTGACAGGAATGATCCATTAGAGAGAAAATCTGATGATAGATGGGGGAATATAATTGCTGAGACAGTGTCCTTCAAGAAGTGAGAGGTGCCTGACCAGGTGGTGGCACAGTGGATAGAGCATTGGCTTGGGATGCAGAGGACCCAGGTTCAAAGCCTGAGGTAGCTGGCTTGAGCACGGGTTCGCCAGCTTGAGTGTGGGGTCACTGGCTTGAGCATGGGATCATAGATATGACCCATGGTCACTGGCTTGAGCCCAAAGGTCACTGGCTTGAAGCCCAAGGTCATTGGCTTGAGCCCAAGGTGGCTGGCTTGAACAAGGGGTCACTTGCTCTGCTGTAGTCCCCCGTCAAGGCACATATGAGAAAGTAGTCAATGAACAACTAAGGTGCTGCAACAAGGAATTGATGCTTCTCATCTCTCTCCTTTCCTGTCTGTCGGTCCCTATATGTCCCTCCCTTTGTCTCTCTTGCAAAAAAAATAAAAATAAAAATAAAAGGAAGTGTGAGGGAACTGGACCCATAGCATAAGTGGAGGGGTTCTCCTAGAGGAGAAGCATGACAAGCCACCCATAGTAACAGGAGAGAAAACTGAATAATAATATAGACAATTGGGTTGGTACAATAGATGGTGGGAGCAATTAGAAATTATCTTCTGATTGCTCCAGTTTCTCAATTAAATGAAAAGCTAGAATCAAGGAAAGAGAAGGCAAGAGATGGACTTAACTAGGGTGGGAATTTTAATAGAAGAGGGGTAGGAAATTGGCAATAATTGGGAACTTATTAGAAATGCAAATCTTTGGACTGCCCTCCAGACCTACAGACTCAGAAACTCTGGAAGTAGGGGGCCCAGCAATCTGCTTTAGCAAGCCATGCTGGGTGATTTGATGGTGTTAAAGTTGAGAATTATTGGTATGGGGGCTTTGATGGATTGTGGGGGTTGAGGAGGGGTGAAAGTGGGTCAGATTAGGGTAGTGGTTCTCAACCATGGCTGCACAACACTAACATAGCCAGGAGAGCTTTAAAAATCCATGGTGAGGTTGCACTCAAGAATCAATGAAATCAATCTGGCAGGGAGAGTGATCTTATGATTATCAGTAGTTCTCAAAGTTTGCCTGGTGATTCCAATATGCAGGAAAGTTTGAGAACCGCTGAATTATGGGATACACAGAGCCCTAAGGAATGACAGTCGAGGTGATGGAGGCTTCCTGGGAGTCGGATGCTTTTGTGGTGAGTGAAACAGGCAGCATGATGACATTGGTCCTGGTAGACTCTAGGGCAGAATTTGGTGTTGAGGCTTGTGTGTGCTAGAGCTGTAAGTGTGACAGTATTATCAGGAGTATGTGGACCTCTGGGGTTGCTACTTCACACCTGCCAGTGAGACTTTCTCTTCTGGGAACCCAAAAGAAATGAAGTTTGGGTGAATAGATCCATATAGGGATGTTCACTGCTTATCAGATACACTCTACAGTAAATGTTGGCTCCCTTCTGGCATGCCTAGGTCTAGGGGAGCCTGTTGGAACCCAGTTAGGGCAAGGCTACTGCTGATTCAGTGCTTCCAGCCAGTGAGCTCCTTGGCCAAGCCAGCCTTTCCCTCAGCTGGTTTCCGTTTCCATAGAAGCACAAGCAGCTTTTCGTGTATCAAGCATCTTGGCCTCCGGGTCCAGTCCTTTAATAAGAGAAGGAACATCTTTAGCTTTGGAGAAAAATTCATCCTAAAAATTTAGGAGGCAATTTCCAGCTGGAAGAATGGGAACATGAGAAAGGAGGTCTTGGGAGCAGTGTAATATGTGCTCAATAAATGTAGATAGTAAATAAGCCCAGGAAGAAGGGGACTGATGAACTTGGGGAAATGGGGTAATATCATTCATGAGGTTTGGCCTTTAAGCAAAAATATTTGATTGGGGCAGATTATAATATAATAAGTTATCATATAATAAAATATCATATACTAAAACAATACTAAGGCCAAAGAGAAGGATTATCACATGATGGTGTTGAGGCAATAAAGAATTACCACATACAGGTGGTGTGTGATACATACAATGAGAGTCTGATCACATTCTGATGAGACCTGGTGTTCTCAAGATTCTAGGAGATTATCCCACACAAGTGGATGAGGGTCCAAGGGCATAAAAGGCAGATGATGTTATACAGGAGGGGTTTGGTCTCTAAGCATAGAGTGGAATACTGGTGTGTGTGTGTGTGTGTGTGTGTGTGTTGAAATTATTATATTCATTTATGCCAAGAACTGAAAAGACCCTAATGTATCTGGACTGTGGATAAGGTGGGCACAATAGGAAAGGATGAGACAGACACATCAAATATCTGTCATAACAGCCTTGTTTTAAAAGAAACTCCAGAGATGGTCTCAGGAAGTCTGGGCTCCATGACCTAGAATTTAATGACACCAATGTATTTCCTTCTGTATCCAGGGAAAGGGAAGAACCGGGCAGAAGAGAAATTGTCCAGGAGGTCCTGCCCCCATCCTTAGGCCAGGGTCATGGAAGAGATGTTACTGGCCAGAACTCTTCACCTTCGAAGCAATAGGCAGGTGGGCAGGAGGCAGGCACCTCTGTTTCTCTGTCCATCAGGAGAGTTGAAGGAGGATCACAAGAAAATGGAGGCAACCTCTTGTAGCTCTCATGCTGTTAATTGTATGACCCAGCAGTTCCCTGTTCTCTGGGGCAGGCTGCAAAATTATTTAGTATTCCCAAGAGAGCATGCTTGATTAAGTTTAATTTTATCAAGTTGGTAGGTGACTAAGGGTGACGGTTTCATTATCGGGAGAGAGAGGAGCCAGAAAAAGGGCTGTGCTCTGGACCATCGGTCCACATCACACAAACCTATTACACAGCGGCACCACGTTGCACTGGAAAGCCATGCTACCAGGGAGGTGGCAAAGGGCAAGGGTGAAAAGCAAGAAATGCTGATGTGGCAAGTCACTCTTGCCTACTCCAGAGCACAGAGCTTTCGTGCCTGACACCCAGCTTTCAGTGTGAGGCTGGGAGGGAGTCCCCGTTTCATTAATTTCTACCTTCCCTTCTTTCCACAGCAACCCTCATCCTGCAGGTTTGTCTCTACCCAATCTATTCAGAGCAGGTTTTTGCATTTCATTCATTCATTCATTCATTCATTCATTCATTCATTCATTCTCATGCCAATACATCCCTCTTTCAGAGCCATCTCATTTACTCCCACAGCTTTAGTTATCATGTACATGTCAGAAACTCTAACCCTATCCCCAGCCCAGATTCCTCTTCTGTGTTCCACCTTGGTAAAACTTCCTGTATCTCCAACTTCACCAGAATTTCCCAACAGGGGTGTAAAATTAAGTACATCAAAAGCTGAACTCACCTGACCAGGCGGTGGCGCAGTGGATAGAGCGTCGGACTGGGATTCAAAGGACCTGGGTTCGAGACCCCGAGGTCACCAGCTTGAGTGCGGGCTCATCTGGTTTGAGGAAAAGTCCACCAACTTGAACCCAAGGTCGCTGGCTCTAGCAAGGGGTTGGTTACTCGGTCTGCTGAAGGCCCGTGGTCAAGGCATATATGAGAAAGCAATCAATGAACAACTAAGGTGTTGCAATGCGCAATGAAAAACTAATGATTGATGCTTCTCATCTCTCTCCGTTCCTGTCTGTCTGTTCCTGTCTATCCCCTCTCTCTGACTCTGTCTCTGTAAAAAAAAAAAAAAAAAAGCTGAACTCGTTCTCTTTTCCTTTCACATTGACTTGTCCTCCCATCTCAGTGGATGGTCCTCTGCTCACTCTGTCACCCAGTCTGTCTCAGAGTTACTCTTTATTGTCCACTCTACAGCTATACTGCTCCTCCTAAAATGCAAATCTGTCATATTTCTTCTCCACTTAAAACTCCTCATTGTCTTTAGAATTCAGTCCAAGCTCCTTACCAGGTTTCTAAGAGCCCCACATGACCAGCCCTTGCCTACCTACCTCTCCAGTATCACCTATTGCCATTGTTTAATTCAGGGGTCCCTAAACTTTTTACACAGGGGGCCAGTTCACTGTCCCTTAGACCGCTGGAGGGCCGAACTATAAAAAAAACTATGAACAAATCCCTATGCACACTGCACATATCTTATTTTAAAGTAAAAAACAAAACGGGAACAAATACAATATTTAAAATAAAGAACAAGTAAATTTAAATCAACAAACTGACCAGTATTTCAATGGGAACTATGGTCCTGCTTTTGGCTAATGAGATGGTCAATGTCCAGATCCATATTTGTCACTGCTAGCTGTAACAAGTGATAGGACGCGCTTCCGGAGCGGTGACGCATACGTCCCATATCACTGGAAGTAGTACTGTACGTGAGCAACACCGTACTTTATTCCTCTCACTGACCACCAATGAAAGAGGTGCCCCTTCCGGAAGTGTGGCGGGCTGGATAAATGGTCTCAGGGGGCTGCATGTGGCCCGCGGGCCATAGTTTGGGGACCCCTGGTTTAATTTATTCTTCATTCAGTGAACATGAATTGAGTGCTTACTGTGTGCCAGACACTATTCTAAATGTTGGGCTATATTTGAATAAAATGGATCTCTCCCTTCCTAGAGCTCTAGCTATCCTGATCAATTTTCTGTTCCCCTCCACCTCTGGGCCAATAGGTACACAATATATTCAGCTTAGAAAGCTCACTGCCCTTCTACCAAAATCTTTCCCTCCCCCCTGTACTCCCTTGCCTAGCTAACATCTGTTCATCATTTAGGTCGCCCTTGCTCTCCAGACTAGGACAGGTAGGTTCCCGAACTACATGCTTCTGAAGCAAATTGTACCAGCCCCAACAAACCACTCACCACATTTTATGTAACTACTTTTAAAGTTGTCTGTATTCCCATTAGTCTATACATTCTTTGAAAGCAATCTTTGACATTATCTTGTTGTGTCCTTAACTGCCTAGCACTGTTGAATTAGGTAGATATTTAATTATCACCTAATCTGTGCCAAGCACTGTGGAAATATGAAAATAATTATCTTGTCATCTGAACCTACTTTAAAAATTTTTTATTTTCTATCTCTGTTAATGGTGTTACCCATTACTTCCAGGAACCTAACTCAGAAATTTTATCATGAATTTAGTTTTTCTTCTCACTTGGACATAAATAAAAAATTTAACTAAGTCCAGTAGATTCTTTAGCTCTACTTTAATCCTTCTTTTCCACCCTCACTATTACTGTTCCAGTTCAAGTCCTCATGATTTCTTTTCTTTTTAAAAGACATTTATTAAGATATAATTTATATACTGTACAACAGAACCATTTAAAATGTAAAACTAAATGGTTTTGGTATATTCATAGAGTTGTGCAGCTACCATCAGAATTAACTTTAGGATGGCCCTGACTGGTTTGCTCAGTGGATAGAGCATCGGCCCAGCATGCATATGTCCCAGGTTCAATCCCTGGTCAGGGCACAGAGGAGAAGCGACCATCTGCATCTCTTCCCTCCCTCTCCCCTTTCTCTGACTCTTCCTCTCTCACAGTCAGTGGCTCAGTTGGCTCAGTTGGTCTGAGTGTTGGCCTCAGGCACTGAGGATAGCTCAGTTGATTTGAGCATCAGCCCCAGATGGGGGTTGCTGGTGGATCCCGGTCCAGGCACATGTGGGGGTCTATCTCTCTATCTCTGCTCCAATCACTTAAAAAATTAGCTCTAGAACATTTTCATCATTCCTCAAAATCTATATCTTTAAGTTGTCACTCCAATCTTTCGATCCCTCCCCAGCCCCAGGAAACTACTAATCTACTTTCTGTTTCTATAGATTTGCCTATTCAGGACATTTCATATAAATGGAATAAAAGAATACATGGCCTTTTTTTTTTTTTTTTTTTTTTTTTTGTATTTTTCTGAAGCTGGAAACGGGGAGAGACAGTCAAGACAGTCAGACAGACTCCCGCATGCGCCCGACCGGGATCCACCCGGCACGCCCACCAGGGGGCGATGCTCTGCCCCTCCGGGGCGTCGCTCTGTTGCGACCAGAGCCACTCTAGCGCCTGGGGCAGAGGCCATGGAGCCATCCCCAGCGCCCCGGCCATCTTTGCTCCAATGGAGCCTCGGCTGCGGGAGGGGAAGAGAGAGACAGAGAGGAAGGAGAGGGGGAGGGGTGGAGAAGCAGATGGGCACTTCTCCTGTGTGCCCTGGCCGGGAATCGAACCTGGAACTTCTGCATGCCAGGCCGACGCTCTACCACTGAGCCAAACAACCAGGGCCTACATGGCCTTTTGTGTCTGGTTTCTTTTACCTAGCATAATGTATTCAAGGTTCATCCATGTTATAGCATGTATCAGTACTTCACTCCCTTTTTTCCCAGCTTTATTGAGATATAATTAACATATAACATTGTATAAGTTTAAGATGTACAACATGTTGATTTGAAACACATATTTGATAGAAATATCGCAAAATGTTGACCACAGAAGAGTTAGTTAACACCTCCATCAACTCACATAATTACCTTTTTTTGTGTTGAAAACATTTAAGATCTATTCTCTTAGCAACTTTTAAGTATATAATACAGTGTTGTTAACTATAATCACCATGCTATACATCAGATCCCCAGAACTTAATCATCTTATAACTGAAAGTTTGTAGCCTTTGACCAACATCTCTTCACTTCCCCAATCTGCCAGCCATTGGCAGCCACCATTCTATTTTCTGTTTCTATGAATTCAGCTTTTTTAAGATTACACATAAAAGTGAGATCATAGAGTATTTGTCTTTCTTTATCTGACCTATTTCACTTGGTATAATGCTCTCAAGGTCTATATATGTTGTTGCAAATGGCAGGATTTCCTACCTTTCTTTTATGGCTGAAAAACGTTACATTTTATACTATATATACGTATACATGCACATGTATATATTTATATACCACATTTTCTTTAAAAATTATTTATTTTAATTTTTGTTTATTGATTTTAGAGAGAAAGTGAGGAAGGGGAGGGGGGGAGAGAGAGAGAGAGAGAGAGAGAGAGAGAGAGAGAGAGATGTTGTTCCACTAATTTATGCATTCACTGGTTGATTCTTGCATGTGCCCTGACCAGGGGTCCAACCCACAACCTTAGCATATGAGCTACCTGGTCAGGGCCACATTTTCTTTATCCATTCTTTCATTAATGAACATTTAGGTTGTTTCCATGTTTTGGCTATTATGAATAATGCTGCAATAAAAATGAGAGTGCAGATATCTCTTCAAGATCCTGATTTCATTTATTTTGGCTATATACCCAAAAATGGGATTGCTGGATCATATGGTAGATATATTTTTAATTTTTTGAGAAACCTCCATCCTGTTTTCCATAGTGACTGCATCAATTTTCCCACCAACAGTATATAAGAATTCCTTTTCTCCACATCCTCCCCTTGTTATTACTTGTCTTTTTGATAAAATTCATTCTAATGGGTGCACAACCATATCTTATTGTAGTTTTTATTTGCATTTCCCTGATGATTACTGATGTTGAACAACTTTTCATGTACTCATGGCCATTTGTTATGTCTTCTTCAGAAAAATGCTAATTTAGTTCCTCTACTTATTTAAATCAGATTGATTGGAGTTTATTTCACTATTAAGTTATAGGAATTCCTTATATATTTTAAATGCGTACTAACTTCTTATCTAATATATGATTTGCAAATATGTTCTATTCAGTAGTCTGTCTTTTCATCTTGTTGTTTCTTTTGCTGTGCAGAAACGTTTTAGTCTAATGTAGTTCTACTTATTTACTTTTGCTTTTGTTGCTTGTGCTTTTGGTATCATAACCAAAAAAGTTGTTGCAAGACCAATGTCAAGGGCTTTATTTCCTTATGTTTTCTTCTTTGAGTTTTACAGTTTCAGCTCTTACATTTAAGTCTTTAATCCATTTAGAGTTAACTCTTTTTTTTTTTTTTTTTTTTGTATTTTTCTGAAGCTGGAAACGGGGAGAGACAGTCAGACAGACTCCCGCATGCGCCCGACCGGGATCCACCCGGCACGCCCACCAGGGGCGACGCTCTGCCCACCAGGGGGCGATGCTCTGCCCCTCCGGGGCATCGCTCTGCCACGACCAGAGCCACTCTAGCGCCTGGGGCAGAGGCCAAGGAGCCATCCCAGCGCCCGGGCCATCTTTGCTCCAATGGAGCCTTGGCTGCGGGAGGGGAAGAGAGAGACAGAGAGGAAGGAGGGGAGGGGGTGGAGAAGCAAATGGGCGCTTCTCCTATGTGCCCTGGCCGGCAATCGAACCCAGGTCCCCCGCACGCCAGGCCAACGCTCTACCACTGAGCCAACTGGCCAGGACCTAGAGTTAACTCTTGAGTGGTGAAGATAAGGGTCTAATTTCATTCTTCTACTTGTGATTTTCCAGTTTTCCCAGGACCATTTATTAAAGAGACTATCTTTTCAACCTTAAGTATTCTTGGATCTCTTGTCAAACAATAGTTGATTGTATATGTGAGGGTTTAATTCAGGGCTCTCAATTCTCTTCCATTGTTCTGTGTCTATTTTTTATGCCAGGACCATACCTTTTATTTATTGTTTTACTATTATAGCTTTGTAATATAGTTCAAAATCAGGACGTGTGATGTGTTGGGATTTGTTCTTCTTTCTCAGGATTGCTTTGGCTATTTGGGCTCTTTTGTGGTTTTATACAAATTTTAGAAATTTTTTTATATTTCTGTGAAAAATGCTGTTGAGATTTTAATAAAGATTGCACTGAATCTACAAATGGCTTTGAGTAGTACAGACATTTTAACAAGATTAATTCTAATCCATGAAAATGGAATGTCTTTCCATTTATTTGTGTCTTTTTCAATTTCTTTCATCAAAGACTCATAGTCTTCAGTACATAGATCTTTCAACCCCTTAGTTAAATTTATTTCTAAATATTTTATTGTTTTTGATGCTATTGTGAATGGGATTGTTTTCTTTATTTCTTTTTTGAATATTTCATGTTAGTA
Source organism: Saccopteryx bilineata (assembly GCF_036850765.1). Lineage (NCBI taxonomy): Eukaryota > Metazoa > Chordata > Mammalia > Chiroptera > Emballonuridae > Saccopteryx > Saccopteryx bilineata. The sequence continues at coordinate 257,738,008 of NC_089492.1, forward strand.
TGTAGAAATGCAAATGATCTCTATATGTTATTTTGTATCCTGCAACTTTACTCAATTAGTTGATTAGTTCTAACAGTTTTTTGGTGGAATCTTTAGGATTTGCTATAAATAAGACCATACTATCTGCAAACAGACAATCTTACTTCTTTTTTTTCTGATTTGGATGGCTTTATTTCTTTTTCTTGCCTAATTGCTATGGCTAGAACTTCTGGTACTATGTAGAACAGAAATGATGATTGGGCATCCTTGTCTTGTTCCTGATCTTAGAGAAAAAGCTTTCAACCTTTCACCAGTTAGTATAATGTAGTTTGTCAAATGCTTTTCCTATACCTATTGAGATGACTGTGTGATTTTTATTTTTCATTATATTAATCTAGTGTATCACATTTATTGATTTGTGTTTATTGACAATCTCCCACACCCCAGGGATAAATCCCACTTGACTGTTGTATAGTACCTTTTAATGTGCTGTTGAATTCAGTTTGCTGTTTTGCTGGTAATTTTGCATCTGTTTTGATTAGGGTTATTGGCCTAAAGTTTTCTTTTCTTGTAGTGTCCTTATATAACTTTGGTTTCATGCTAATGCTGGCCTCATAAAATGAGTTTGGTAGTGTTCCCTCCTCTTCAATTTTTTGGGAAGAGTTTGAGAAGAACTGGCATTCTTTAAATATTTGGTACTTTGTCTGACCAGGCAGTGGCACAGTGAACAGATCATCAGCCTGGGATGCAGAGGACCCAGGTTAGAAATCCAGAGGTTGCTGGCTTAAGCGTGGGCTCATTCGGTTTGAGCACGGGCTCACCAGCTTGAGCACAGGGTTGCTGGCTTGAGTGTGGGATCACAGACATGACCCCATGGTCACTGGCTTAAGCCCAAAGGTTGCTGGCTTGAAGCCCCAGGTCACTGGCTTGACCCCAAGGTCACTGGCTTGAGCAACCTCTAATACAATGTTGAAATGAAAAGAGTGGACATCTGGTCTTGTTCTTGATCTTAGGGGGAAAGCATCTAGTCTTTCATGTTGAGGAAGTTCCACTCTATTCCTAGTTTGTTGACTGTTTTTTATCATGAAGGACTGCTGAATTTTATAAAATGCTTTTTATTTTTTTGCATCTATTGAGATGATCATGTGGCTTTGTCCTATGTTCTATTGATATGGTATATTACATTGATCTATTTCACATAGTAAATCAACTTTGCATTCCTGGGGTAAATCACATTTGGTCATGGTGCATAATCCTTTTTAGATGTTGCTCAATTAGGTTTCCTAGAATTCTATTGAGGTTTTTCTACATATATTCATAAAGAATCTGTAGCTATATTTTGTGCTTTAAAATTTTTAAAAACGATTTTATTTATTGATTTTAGAGAGAAGAGAGAAAGAAAGTGGGGGAGGAGTGCAAAACATCAACTCATAATAGTTGCTTCTTATATGTGCCTTGACCAAGCAAACCTGGAGTTTCAAATTGGCAACCTCAGTATTCCAGGTCAATACTTTACCTACTGCACCACCAGAGGTCAGGCTATATTTTCTTGTGATCTATTTGCCTGGTTTTGTTATCAGAGTAATACTAGCTTCACAGAATGATTGGGATGGGTTCCCCTTCTTTAATGTTTTGGAAGAATTTCTGAAGATTGGTATTAATTATTCTTTAAAAGGTTGATAAAAATTCACCAGTGAAGCCATCTAGGCTTAGGCTTTTCTTTGTGGAAAGTTTTAAAATTATTAATTCAATATATTGACTTATCATAAGCCTATTTAGATTTTCTTCTTGAGTCAGTTTAATAATTTGAATTTTTCTAGAAATCCATCTATTTTTTCTAAGATAACTTTTTTGGGGGCATACAGTTGTTTATAGTATTCTCTCACAATACTTTTTAAATTTCTGTATGGTTGGAGTGATGTCTCCTCTTTCATTCCTGATTTTGGTAATTTGAGTCTTCTCTTTTTTCTTGTTCAGTCTAGCTAAAGGTTTGTTCATTGTTGATCTCTAAGAAAACAACTTCTGATTTTATTGATTTTTTCCTTTGTTTTTTCTACACTATATTTATTCTCTAATGTTTATTATTTCTTTCCTCTGCTTGCTTTATGTTTAGTTTGCTCATTTATTTTCCAGTTTCATAAATTGAGAAGTTAGATTATTGATTTGAAATATGTCTTCTTTTTTAAAATGAAGGTGTTTATAGCTATAAATTTCCCTCTGAGCACTGCTTTAGCTGCATCCCATAAGTTCTGGTATATTGTATTATCATTTTCATTCATCTCAATTTCTCATTTCCCTTTTGATTTCTTCTTTGATCTTTCATTATTTATGTTTTAACTGTTTCTAAGAAACATATCCAGTATTTCCCTTTCTGGATGATATACATTTTGCTGCAACTAGTTAAATAAAGAACAGTCTAGTTTAACAAACATTTATTGAGTATCTACTATGCTCAAGCTGAGTGTTGGGAATAGAAACATGTTTAAGACAGTTCCTGCACTGAAGTAACTCACAGTATAGTGGGAAAGATGACCCTGAAACAGACAATTATAATATTGGTTGATACATTTAATGACAGATATATTTAAACTACAAAAGAATATAGAAAAGAAAGTTATTAGTTCTGTCTAACAGAGTTAATTTCATGATGGACATATTTACTGAGCAGGGTTTCAAAGGACAAATAGTAACTCATTAATCAGGAAAAATAATGAATGACCATTTTCCAAGAAGTAGAAACAGTATATAAAAAGATTAAGAGTTGTGAAACAAAATGGGGTAGTAAAGATCACCCTTTACCCCATCCTCAATCTATGAGATTCCAGAGAAGCAGATTCTACCTCTCATTCCAGCATAATAGATGTGACCCATCATAAAACAATTTGAGCATTATGTTGCCTTGGCCACAGTGATTGGTTCACGAATGGGCACAGATCATAGCCAAAAGGGTGCACTAGGACTTTGAGTGGGATTTTGAGAAACAAGATTTTTGCTTTTTAATGCCAGAAAAATGCTTAAAAGGCAGCTGAAAATCCAAGTCATTTTCATATAGTTGAAGCCAGGGAGATGGACAAGAGCCAAGGGAGAGTGCCTGGCACATAGTGGGAACTGAATAAATATTCACTGACTAAGGAATGAATGAATAATGTGTAGAACAGACTCCTGAAGAATATCAGGAATTGCCATTTGAAAACCATCTCATCTTCTTCTGAACACCCATAACAACTTCTCGGAATTGTCCTTATGGTATTTACCACCTGCTATTTTATAGTATAGTTATGTATAAATCTATATTATCTCTTCCCTTAAGATCTAATGCTTTTCTGATCCTATTTACTTGTATCACAGATAAGATTTTATATTATTTGGCCCCGAGCCTACCTCTTCAGCATCAACTTTACTACTTCAGCAGTAGTTGAAAACTTGCTGTAGCCAGAACATGTCGTGCACTCTTGTTTCTGTACTTTCCATATTCTACTCTCTCCTCTGGAACACTTCAACTCAGTTCAACAAGCACTTATTGAGAACTCACCAAGTGCCCATCACTTCCAAAGTAAGATCCATTCGTACAGGGTAATATCAACTTACAAGTGATGATCGGAACTTTTTAATGAAATACAACAGAATAGAATAAAACAAAAAATGGCAGAGTGTAATAAAGTACCATTTTTATGAAACTTTTTATTTAGTTGGTAGGTGTGTACTGAGTCACATTGTAAAACATATATTTTATTGTAGATCACAGTGGGAAAAAGTATAAAGGCCACTACTCTAAGATACCCATTACCTAGATGAGTAGGTCGTTGGTTTATAACTCAAACAACTAAGAACGCCGTGGGTTTCCTTTCTGTATCTCCAGCCTAAAATTTGAGACTTTGTTCCCACGCCCAAACTCTGAAGTAGGGTCACAAATTAGGTTATTTTATTACAACCACAATTTTTTAAAAATTGTCTTTTGAAACCTAACACACAGCCTGGCTCATAGCAGTTTGCTGCTGTTAACTGTTCTTATATTAATAGCACTTACTGAGCACCTGTTTGCTAGGCATTGTTCTAAGCTCTTTATGTAGATTATCTCATTTATTCCTTATAACAACTTTAGAGGTAGGTAATATTATTGCCAATTTCATTTTATAAATTGGGGATATTGAGGCATGGAGATAGTGACTTAGTTTTCCCAAGGTCACACAGCTAGGAGGTGGTGGAGCTAAGATTTGAACTCATGCAATCTAGCTTCCCAGCCCATGTTCTTAAGCACTGTGGTCTACGGCTTCCCAAGTGGGCATTACTGTTGAATAGACAGCTGTTTATTTCATGAAATAGCTCTTCTAGAATGGCCCGGTAGCTACTGTCTGAAGAATACTGTCTACACTGTGGGTCCTTCCTTTCCTAACTATCCATTCTGATAAAGAACAGTCTAATTTATTTGGCCCAGGGTCTGTAGTTCAATCTTACACTGCAGGTTAGTTTGAACTCTCACTAGTTCCCTTGGAAAGAGAGAAAAGAAGGAGTAAAATAAGGCCAAAATTCATTTCAGTTTTTAAAGTTATTTTTAAAAAACAAGATGATGGGGGGAAGACAGCATATGCCTGTCTCTTGAAAGGAATGAGCCTCTATCTTTCGTCCATGATATTCTCTGACTTTGAAGCTCTGCTCCCTGCTGGAGCCTCTGAGCTCCGTCTGCTCTGGGCCCTCTGACAGCCCATGTGCTCCCGTGAAAGGTGAAGAGGATAAAATTGGGACAGGTTTCCAGAAAGATCCTCTTACCTTTGTTCTGTGTGAATGCTCTCTCTGAAAATTCTCTGCTTTATCTAAGAAGGTGAAAGGGTAGACTCTATTTCGTAAGAAGAAAAGAAGAGGGTCTGGGAGTCTGTTCCTTCCCCAAGTATTCAGTGAGTTGCTGAATAACAGGGAAAAAAAGAGCCAGGGAAAGGACAAAAAAATAAAGTAAATAATAAATAAAATGACACAGCACAGCCCCTCTCCTATCAGGTTTTACAGAGGGGCAATAGATTTTCTTCATTGCCAGTCCTGACTTATCACAGTCTTGTTTTTAATGAGGTATAATAAGGGGAACATTTTGTAACAACACGGTTCCCCTATTTTATCCTGCAAACAGCTGTGTCATGCTTGTGGCTGGAAGAATGAATCATATCTCTGCCTGCATATGCTAACTCCCATGTAATTACCCCAGCATCTTAAATAAAGCAGGTCCTAAACCTGTCGCTCACATTACAAGCAAACGGTACAGACCTCGTGACTGGGACCTCTATCATTACAATTAATTTATCACAGAAGCAACTGAGATTAGAGGTGAGAATTAAAACCCAGAGCATGGAGAGTCACCGTAGTGACACTGAAAAACAGGCCCTTGAGAGGCGGCTGGCTCCAGCAGCTGTCTGACTAATGCCTTTCCTGGGGAAAAGCAGCTTTAGTTGGATTTTGTTTTCTTTATATTTTTCCCACTCAAAGATTTTACTGAAAGTGATTTCATTGCCTCTCTTGATTCAAAATGATTGTGGAAAAATTCTATCTAATACTTAACCAGAACTCTGAGCAGGAGTCACCATTTTCTCATTCTTAAACAACCACTGTCCCTCCATGCAAACAATCCCCCCCCGCCCCCCCCCCCCCTGAGACCTGCCATTTGTTTTTGTTATAGAAATGAATTTCTCATGACATCAGTTTGTTTCCGTTCAGGGGGCAGGAGATTGGAGGGAGGGAAAGGGACCCAGAGCATTTACCTCAAACATAAAAATATTCTGTTTGCATCTCCTTGGGCAGTGGTTCTCAACCAGGGATCCTCAACTGAACCACAGAGACAGAAAAATTATGTAAGTAACTACATTTTTTTTAGTTCTTCTAAGGATAGTATAACTAGTTCATAGATGGTACCTTCTAGATGCATAGAAGAGAAGATAATTCAGTACATTCAAGGGGCGCCAGAGGGCATTCCTGCTTACGCTGGTTGAAAAGGCTGAGGAGAGACAGGCCAGTTATAGCATTATTCACCAGAGAACCCTCTTCTAGACCACAAGTCAGTTCCCATCCTACTGAAAGCAGTTCTCATTCATAAGGGAGCCCATGCATGGGCTCCTTTTGTTAATGGGGTGGACAGTGCTTCTCCCAGCATTGTCCTGAAGTAGAATATGCTATATCTCCAGATATGGAAGTTGGTGGAATCTGTTGTTATCATCGTCATCATCATTGTCATCATCATCGTCGTCGTCATCATCATCATCATCGTCTACTCTTTCTGTCAGTTCTGCCCACTGAGCTGCAGGGTCAGCTCTGTGCCCACTGAAACCTGTTTCCCCTTCCCGGCACATAGCTCCACGGCCTTTCCCAACTTCCCGTGCAGTTAGATATGACTGAGTTCTGTTCACTGGATTGTAGGTGGAGGTGAAGTATATAATTTTCCCTGAGCCAGTAAAAACCTCCTACTTGCCCTGGCCGGTTGGCTCAGTGGTAGAGCGTCGGCCTGGCGTGCAGGAGTCCCGGGTTCGATTCCCGGCCAGGGCACACAGGAGAAGTGCCCATCTGCTTCTCCACCCCTCCCCCTCTCCTTCCTCTCTGTCTCTCTCTTCCCCTCCCGCAGCCGAGTCTCCATTGGAGCAAAGGTGGCCCGGGTGCTGAGCATGGCTCTGTGGCCTCTGCCTCAGGCACTAGGATGGCTCTGGATGCAACAGAGCGATGCCCCAGAGGGGCAGAGCATCGCCCCCTGGTGGGCATGCCGGGTGGATCCCGGTCGGGCGCATGCGGGAGTCAGTCTGACTGCCTCCCTGTTTCCAGCTTTGGAAAAAGCAAAAACAAAACAAATAAAAAAAAACAAACCTCCTACTTGATCCTTCATGATGTCTTTCTTTTCTCATATGCCAGCTAGAACACCAGCAAATTCTGAACCCTAGTGGTTGACGAACCTGAATGCTAAAATCACCACTATGAAGATGCTTTCTAAAACAGGGTTTTATTTGATATAGCAATCACCTACCCTGACAAACTGTGAAAATGAGATGACCCAGCCCCTTCCTCAGGAGGTGCTATAGCTTGTGAAGAGTAGGGAAGAAATAAAAACTTGGAGTCCAAGGCTAAGAAAGAAGATTCTGGAAACATTTCAATGCTTGGATTGTATAAGGGGGTTAGCCAGCTGTGGGCCCAGACTCTTGACCTGGAAAAGGGAGCTCACAGGTTGGGGGGTTCCTTGACCCCTCACACACTCAGCAAGCTTCATTCTGATAGCCTTTGGGAGGCTCAAGGGAGAAAAGGTAATAAGGGGGAAGTCTATAAAAGTCTGATTAAAATAGAATAATAAACATGTTTATGAGAGCAAACTATAAATAATAATCTCTCTAATCAGATCAAGTTGCACCACTGCTTAAAGTTTGGGCCTCTCTGTTCTGGGTCCTTGTCTACCTGGCACTGCTTATACTCACAGCTCCTTAGACATATCTTCAGGGTAATCTGCTTGCCCACTAGCTTGGGAGTTCTTCAAGGTCAAGAGAAGAGCCTCATTCATCCCCATTTCCCTTCAGCCAGCTCAGGACCTGGAACCCAGGACTAGCTCAATGTCTGTGAGATGAAGGGCACAAAGCATCGCACAAGGTAATATGATGAGAATGTTTTCTGACACAGGCATGGCATTCTTCTCCCTTGTTTCTCTACACATTGGGATGCTTTCTAAAGCAGTGTTGTAAAACTGGAGATAGTTCCTCTACATATCTCCATTCAGTTTTCTTTTTGTTCAAGCTGTTTGAAAGCTGGGCTTCTGGCATTGAGCAGGCTTAAGCAGTGCTAACTGGACCACAAGGAGATGGTATTCATCCCCTTGAAAGGTATATGTTAACACTATGCTTGAATTAGCAATAGGCTATGCTGAAGGCTAGCCATGTGAAATGTGAAGAACCCCAGTTCTTATCCCCTAATACTTATGTACCTCACGGCTACCTGAAAATAGCTCCTTTTCTTTCTACAAAAAGACTTCTAACTCCATTTAAACTATTCACTACTCGCTACAAGAAAGAATGTAAAAATGTCTTGAAAAATATGCAGTATATAAAAGGAGAAAAGACTGGTATTAGTATTAGTCTGGTCTCCCCCCTCCCTTCAAACATCTTCACTCCCACTCCTGCCCACCCGAGAAGGGAGACCACAGGGATCTAGACTAGACCAGTTCTGATCTGGCTCGCTGTGCATTCTTGCTTAATCTCATTCTAAAAATATTATTCCTCTATGTAAAAATGAGTCAAGTCAGTTTGGAATAGAAGTTAAGAGTGTGGGGTCAGGGTCAGACTGACTGGGTTCAAATCCTGGCTCTGATGCTTGTAAGTTGAGAAATTTTAGGAAAAATAGTGAACCTCCTTAAGCCTTTGTTTTTTCGTTTATAAAATGGGGCTGAAATAAAACCAGGTTCATAAGACTGAAGTACTGCATGCAAAACATTTGGCACAATGCCTGACAAATAATAGACGCCCAGAAAATGTCAGCTGTCATTGTTTTGGTTTCCTAGCTCTGAATTAACACCCATCTTCTTGTTCCCTCCTGTTACAACTGAGAGAATGACCCTCTCCCTATTAAAGTCTAGTCCTCCACACATGCTCCGGTTCCTATCATTTCTTGCCTTTTAAAAACTGTTTCATTAATCAACATCTCTCTTTCTTCCATTATCGGTCTTTTTCTTTGTCTGGATCATTTCCATCAGCATGCACAAATGCACCAGTATCTTCTATTAAAAAAATCCCCTATGTAACCCCCACATCTTTTCCACCTGCCATCATATTTTCATGCTCTTCTTTATAGCTAACCATCTCCGAAGTGTTGACTACGTCTGCTGTATACCATTTCCAACCTTCCATGCGTGTCAATTGGAATTTGCCCTGTCATTCCACTGAAATGGCTCTCAATGTTACCAATTGCCCTCCAGATTGCCAAATCCTGTAGGCAGGTTTCTTTTCTTGATCTCTTGGTAGCATTTGACATTTGCTTTCTTAATCCACCTCCCTTCTGCTCCTTTGTTATATCATCTCTCTGTCCTCTCCTTCTCAGCCTCCTCTCTTCTTTTCTTCTGCTAGGGCTTTAAATGTTAGAGTTCTCCAGGGGTTGGATCTGTGTCCTTTTATTTCCTCCTTTTTACATGATTTGCCTTGGTGATTTAATCTTTTCCAATCACTTTAAATAGTGAGGTGCTTTTATAACAAAAATAACAAAACATCTAAAATATGTGACATTTGCTTTGCAACTGGACAGTGGGCAGCAAGGAAGCTGACATAAAAAACTGGACTAATAGCTACTTGTATTATGTAGTAGCAAACATTTGGCTAAACAATAATAATACAGAAGGTGTAAACTATATCAAATGAACTAGTAGAGTTGGAGGAAGAGATCTTATGGCAAAATATTGAAAGCATGAGCTGGGCCCTGGCCAGCTGGCTCAGTGGTAGTGTCAGCTGGAGTGTGGAGGTCCTGGGTTGGATTCCCAGTCAGGGCACACAGGAGAAGTGACCATCTGCTTCTCCACCCCTCCCCACACCTTTCTTCCCCTCCTGCAGCTATGGCTCAATGGTTCAAATGAGTTGGCCACAGGAGCTGAGGATGGTTCCTGGCCTCCACCTCAGGCACTAAAAATAGCTCGGTTGTGGAGCAACAAAGCCAAAGCCCAGATGGGCAGAGTATCACCCATAGAAGGCTTGCCAGGTAGATCCTGATCAAGGTGAACATGGGAGTCTGTCTCTCTACCTCCCCTCCTCTCACTTAATTTAAAAAGAAAAGGAAGAAAGAAAGCATAAGTGGCCTATAGCTACATTTGATGAGGCACTGACAAGAAAAATATAAATTTAGAACAGAACTGGCTAGTTTTCAAGTAAAATTCAATAGGAATAAAGAGAACCCAGAACTCACCAGGTTAAAAAATAAAACCTTTTTATCTCTAGCCTTTCTATTAAAAGATTTTCCAAGTAAGATACATCCTGGGGCTAAAAAATCAAATCCAGGGTGCTGTTAGAAGATACGGTTTCACGGTAATGTCAAAATCAAGGATCTTCATTAAGATCTGAAGGAAAGAATGTGGCATCTAGTGGGTTCTTTTAGTTGGAAAAGAGACTCCCAGAAAGCTCATGAACATGGTTCTACAAAAGCCTGACACAACCAGAGTACCAGTAATTAAGTCTGGATAGATCATGTCCTGTAAAAATTGTGGGTATAGCTTATGACACATAGAGCTGACTAGTACTGAATATGAATACATGGAAAACTCACAAAGTCTGTGAAAGAGTTGTACTACCAAAGTACTGCCAGTCCAACTAAAAAATACTGAGACTGTTCAAGATGTAAAATGATCTAGTCCCAAGCAGGCAGTCAGTTGAAGAAGTTGTTCAGCCACCAAAAAGGCATATTATTAATGCCTTCTTCAGAAGTGTCCAAGGATGACGGAGAAGGAAGGACTTCCAGAGGACAGAACAAAGAGTCATGGAGAACAATGGGTTAGAGATCCACTCCCAGGAAGCAAAACCAGAGCCTAATCAGAGCACATTCCCGACTCCTAGGCTGATGGAACCTGTTAATATTTGTCCAATAGAATTTCAGAACTGCTATGGACCAGTGATTTCTATGTGCATCTACTTCTTTCACTTTATGAATGTAATAATTTATTGCTGTTATCTTCTACCTATTCCACCACTGTATATTAAATGTGGGGAGGGATTATGGTTTTTAAATTATTTTTAATTAAATTTTTTTAAAAAAGTTCTTAGGCCTTCATAGCAAATGAAATCATAGTTAGGTCTGATATAGTGATTTAAAAATCCTGACTTCAGGCCATGTGACATGATTTGGATAAAATTTGAGGGAGTCTTGGGATTGTGAATGAGTGTATTTTGCAGGTGAGAGGAATGTGAATATTCATGAACAAGAAGTGGATTGTAATATATTAGATTATTGTCCCAAAATATTTACTTCCCTGCTACCTTCATGGGGTAGTTTACCTCTCTGCTCCTTGACTTTTGGCTCATTGATGTGATTGTTTTGGCCGATGGTAATTTGGGTCAGATATGACCCAAGCATATGGCTTGAAATGTGCTTGTGTGGCTGGTTCTCCTGAGGAGAGTTCTCCCAAGTAGTTTTTATCTCTTCAGCCCAAGCGACAGAATGAAGATCAATCAGACTAGAGTTCAACCTACTGCAGGAAGAAGAGATGCCTGGCCAAGCTGAGCAAGATCAGCCAAACTGTAAATGCATGAGAAATAAATGCTACTATTGTATGCAACTGAGATTTTTGGGTTTTTTTGTTATGTAGTGAGAACTAACTGGTTCTTTCTCATTATTCAAACATAACAAGCACTTTCCTGCCACAGGACTGTTAAAATAACCTGTTTCTTCTTTTGAACATGGCTTTGCTCATTGCAGGTCTTCACTTCAGATCTTCATTTAAATGGATTTATTCAGAGAGCACCCTTAGTTGATCACTTGACTATTTTATATTGTTGTGCCATTTATTTCATAGCATTCATCTCCACTTGTACCAAACAATACATATGTTTACTTGTTTGTTTTCCACACTGGACTGTAAGCTTTATAAGGAAAGGGATCATATCCATTTACTCACTAGTGCATTCCCAAAGTCTAGAATTAAGGCTAGTGCATAGTAGGTTATCAGTAAATATTTGTTAAATAAAGGGATCTTTTTTTTGTATTTTTCCAAAGCCAGAAACAGGGAGGCAGTCAGACTCCCGCATGCACCTGACCGGGATCCACCGGCATGCCCACCAGGGGGTGATGCTCTGCCCATCCAGGGTGTCACTCTGTTGTGACCAGAGCCATTCTAGCGCCAGACGCAGAGGCCACAGAGTCATCCTGAGCGCCCAGGCCAACTTTGCTCCAATGGAGCCTTGGCTGCAGGAGGGGAAGAGAGAGACAGAGAGGAAGGAAAGGGGAAGGGGTGGAGAAGCAGATGGGCACTTCACCTGTGTGCCCTGGCCGAGAATTGAACCCGGGACTCCTGCATGCCAGGCCGATGCTCTACCTCTGAGCCAACCGGCCAGGGCCGAATAAAGGGATTTTTTTTTTTTTTGTATTTTTCTGAAGCTGGAAACGGGGAGAGACAGTCAGACAGACTCCCGCATATGCCCGACCGGGATCCACCCAGCACGCCCACCAGGGGCGACGCTCTGCCCACCAAGGGGCGATGCTCTGCCCCTCTGGGGCGTCGCTCTGCCTCGACCAGAGCCACTCTAGTGCCTGGGGCAGAGGCCAAGGAGCCATCCCCAGCGCCCGGGCCATCTGTGCTCCAATGGAGCCTTGGCTGCGGGAGGGGAAGAGAGAGACAGATAGGAAGGAGGGGGGTGGTGGAGAAGCAAATGGGCGCTTCTCCTATGTGCCCTGGCCGGGAATCGAACCTGGGTCCCCCGCACGCCAGGCCGATGCTCTACCGCTGAGCCAACTGGCCAGGGCCTAAAGGGATTTTTAAAGTGAGTAAATTAACATAGATATGTTGGGAAACACTTGTAATTCTCTTTCCAGGCAATTCAGAAAGCAGCTTTAGTAATAACTCAATTTATTTCCATTCTTTTTATTATTTTTAATAATAACCATTTTATTCCATTCCTAATGAGCTGTGCTTCCAAGGGAATAAACTGACTTCTTGTTCACCAAACCACCAATCCAGCCAAAATACATAACTGATGGGCTCCTTGCTTACACATACTATGTCTAACTGCTTCTGCACAATTATGACTCAGGGTCAAAGGTGCAGGTCAGGCCCTCTGCTGCTTCTGGCAAGGCCAGAACATTCCCCCCCACACACACAAAGTTTGGTTGGTGTACTCTATCCACTCCAAAAACATAAGCACACCCAGAAAAACACATGCAGACACACAGAGCATGGTTCAAGTCAATGGCAGAAACCTGAAGTCAAGGATATCTTCAGTGGCGGGATTCAGCCAGTTTGCAGTGGTTTGGCAGAACCAATACCTAATTTTTTGTTGAGTTCAGTGAACCGGTTGTTAAAATGGCATTTGTAATCAGGGTTCTCTCTAAGGTGGGTGCCTGGGCAGCCACCCAATGGGGAAATCACAAATTTACATTCTTTACTCTTTTTTAACGTTCATCTGCACAACAGTGTATTTTAAGCACCCGTAGTAATGTTCATCCCATCCACAGGTGAAAAAAATTGCAAGTGAGGATGCTAATCAAGAAGCAATATGGAAATATCTTAAATAACAGCTTTATTGTTTTTTGTCAGGTATTATTTAATATTTTTTCATTAATATTTTAAAACTTTCTTATAACATAAACCAGTTTTGTGTACCTCTTTTATTGTTCTTGTTTAAATATAAAATGTATGAAATAATAAACTACCTTTTAACCTGTGGTGGTGTGATGGATAAAGTGTCGACCTGGAATGCTGAGGTCACCGGTTTGAGACCCCAGGCTTGCCCATTCACAGGCACATACAAGAAGCAAGGGGATGCTTCCTGTCCAACCGCCCCACCCACCCCCGTCAATAAATGAAATCTAAAAAAAAAAAAGCACCTGATCAGGTGGTGGTACAGTGGATAGAGTGTCTGACTGGGATGTGGAGGACCCAGGTTTGAAACACAAGGTCGCCAAGCGCAGGGTTGCTGGCTTGAGTGTAGGATCATAGACATGATCCGACGGTCGCTGGCTTGAAGCCCAAGGTTGCTGGCTTGAGCCCAAAGTCACTGGCTTAAGCAAGGGGTCACTCACTCTGCTGTATACCTCTGGTCAAGGCACATATGAGAAAGCAATCAATGAACAACTAAGGTGCCGCAATGAAGAGCTAATGCTTCTCATCTCTCTCCCTTCCTTCCTGTCTGTCCCTCTCTCTAACTCTCTTTCTGTCCAAAAATAAACAAACAAACAAACTACCTTTTGGTATATATTTTTTTATACTTAAAACAGTCATTACAGAAGAGAACCAGTTGTTAAATTATTTGAATCCCACCACTGGATATCTTCCACCTGATGGCTTCAAGCGCACCGCCTGACTACTCTAACATATACCTTTCCCAGGCTATCTCTAGCTTCCTCCCTGTAGCATTTGTTGCTCCTGCTGTGAGATTCCAACTGCAGATTCTGAAACATTGCACACATTGTGGATAAAAGCAGGGGTTCCTGAGCATGGAGCCCCTCCCATAAGGAAGGGCTGGAAATAAAAACCAGGGCCTGGATCCTGGTACAAGCTACTAAGCTAAGTAAATTGTTTCTGGATGTCTGGCTTTCTGGCTTGCCTAACACCAAGTTTCTCCAAGTCAAGATCTTTGACTTCAAGCTCTCTACTTTCCTACTTCCCTTTCCTTCTTACAGGCATTAAAATTTTATTAAATATTATATGAATTTTATGATATGGAATTATATGAAGATACGAAACATAATAAAATGAACATTTGTGAATCACCATCCAATTGAAGAAACAGAACATTACCACTAACAGTTATGTGCTCCCTCTGGATCCCATCTTCTTACTCCCCTAACCCACCCATATAACTACCATCCCAGACATTTTTCCCCCTCAGTCCTTACTTTTCTCTATGGCAGGGGTCCCCAAACTACGGCCCGCGGGCCATATGCGGCCCCCTGAGGCCATTTATCCAGCCCCCGCCGCACTTCCGGAAGGGGCACCTCTTTCATTGGTGGTCAGTGAGAGGAGCATAGTTCCCATTGAAATACTAGTCAGTTGGTTGATTTAAATTTACTTGTTCTTTATTTTAAATATTGTATTTATTCCCTTTTTTTTTTTTTTTTTGTATTTTTCTGAAGCTGGAAACGGGGAGAGACAGTCAGACAGACTCCCGCATGCGCCCGACCGGGATCCACCCGGCACGCCCACCAGGGGCGATGCTCTGACTCTCTGGGGCGTCACTCTGCTGTGACCAGAGCCACTCTAGCGCCTGGGGCAGAGGCCAAGGAGCCATCCCCAGCGCCTGGGCCATCTTTGCTCCAATGGAGCCTTGGCTGCGGGAGGGGAAGAGAGAGACAGAGAGGAAGGAGGGGGGGGAGTGGAGAAGCAAATGGGCGCTTCTCTTGTGTGCCCTGGCCGGGAATCGAACCCGGGTTCCCCGCACGCCAGGCCGATGCTCTACCGCTGAGCCAACCGGCCAGGGCCCCGTTTTGTTTTTTTACTTTAAAATAAGATATGTGCAGTGTGCATAGGGATTTGTTCATAGTTTTTTTTATAGTCCGGCCCTCCAGCGGTCTGAGGGACAAAGAACTGGCCCCCTGTGTAAAAAGTTTGGGGACCCCTGCTCTATAGTTTACCAAATGAGTCTATCCTTAGCAATCTATTGCTTATTTTGGAACTTTATGAGTGTATCACACCATATATATTCTTCTGCAATTGTTTTTCTTCTCAACTCAACATCATATTTCTAAGAGTTCCCTGTGTTGATTCACATGGCTATAGTGTTTTCATTTTCACTACTTTATAGTATTCAATTATATTATCTCACAATCTGTTAATCCATTCTCCTGTTAATGGACATATGGGTTATTCACAGGCTTTGTTTTGTTGTTATTATGAAAAATTCTGCCATGAAAATTCTTGTATAAACATCTCTTGGAGTATATGAGTAAGTTTCTCTAGGGAATATACCAAGGTATGGAACTGCTAAGGCATAGGATATATACATGTTCAGCTCTACAAGAATGTAAGCAATAATGCAGTGCACAAAATCAGAGATTTTTGTCTATTTTATTCATTGCCATATCCCCAAAATCTAGACAATGCTTGGCACAGAGTAGGTGACTCAATAGTGATTAGTTGAATAAATGAAGATCATGCTATGTTCTTCCATAGCTATGATACCAATTTACATTCCCAGCAGCCTATCAGGTCCTACTTATTATTACTTTTTTAATCAAACAGAAACATCCTCTTCCCCTGTTCCATTTGGTCATGTATTCCACATTAGACTTTCATTTTCTTCTTGGTTCTATAGCTAATACACCTGGAATAGTCGCTGTCTCTGTGTGAACTAGAACAAGTTTAACTACTCTACGCCTCGATCTCCTCACTTGTAAAATGGGGACAGCAATGCTTTCCTCTGTAAAGATTTAACACACTCAATAACGGCACCAATAAATGATAAATCCTATTACAGAGAGACCCTCTTATTCAACTCACTGGTTGATTGTCCCAAAAGTCTTGTAAAGCACAATATCATTTGAAAAAGATATTAATTTACCTCGAACATTTTATTTTAACTTAAAATATATAAATGTAGATTCATTCTCCAATTTTTTTATGTAAGGCCAAGGAATGTGTCTGCAGACTGGCTTTCCAGATCTTTCCTGCATAAATCATACTCATAACACATTGTCTACAATTCTTGGTTTTAGTTTGCTTTTTACAGTGGAATAAGAACTTGAAGAGATTAGAGTGCAGATTCCTAGATTGTGTGATGTTTTCCCTCAATCAGTCTTACCCATACCTCTTTCAACAGCAATTATTTCAAAAACTTGCCTAAGTTTTCAACATGGCTTTCATAAAACAACAACAAACATCTCTTTTTCCCCATTTTATATTGTTGAGTTTACAAAATACTTAATGAAATTAAGTAATTAGAGTAACAACTACCACTGACATAAACAGGCTTAGAAACAAAGATAGCCAAGTCTTGATAAGCATGCAAGTCAACTGGTGGGAATCGCGGTGAGTGACCATACTGTGATAACAGCAAAATCGAGAGTAACCATCAGCTGAGAGTACATGGTAGGATCAGTGTGTTTTTATAGAGGGCACAGAAGTGTCAGTTAACCTGGCAAGTGAGTTAAGTGGAAATTAGTTAAGAAAGCTACTACATTATTATTCTGTTTGTTTCTGCCATTGACCTAGCTACAGAGCCCACCTGTCTCCTTAGCTGGTCCCTGAAGGAAATTATCTTTCAGTTAAGCTTGGTTCATTGTTTACTCCCCAAGGAGGAGATTTTAAAATATTCGGTTATTAAAAGATTACTCTTGATTTCTAAGATTTCCTCGTTCCTGATAAAATGATACAGAAAACTGAGAAGAGTCCTACCTTTCTATACCGTCCCTCTGATAGGCACAGCACTGTGGCGAGGAAGGAGGTCTGACTTTAATTAGTCAGACCATCACCCTACTAAACTCCACTGAAACCAAAACAAACCAGGCAGTCCCATATGTCATAAGAATTAAAGGCATGGTTCCCACTTCCTAACGATGCTTTTACAGAAACCGTTCCACTGTAAAACTTTATGATTTGAATCTTTATAGCCGCCAGCAGAGCACATGTTCACTGCCTTAAATTATAACTTAATCACAATAGAAGCTGACTTTCCAGCCCTTTGCAGTCAAGACAAGAGAGGGAAGGGGCCTAAAGAAAAAATTGTCTGCTATTCCTCTGCTCACCTGCTTCTTCCTGGGCTGTAGAGCCCCAGCAAAATGGAGGGACATGAAGAAACACACACTTTACAGCCCAGGAAGACCTAAAACCTAGAACCATTCGGTAAGGTCTAGTCTAGAAACAGGAGTGTAGTTCTGGCTTCATCAGGCAAAGTGAGTGCTGCCAAGGCGGATAAGAGTGAGAAAGGAAAACCCAGGAGGGATTTGCAGGTACCCTGATCCCACCTTACTCCACTGGCCAGATGATTCTTTTCCTTAACTTTGGTTGAGCATCCTCTATTGTCAGAGACCGGTTGACAAAAAAAGACAGAAATGTAACCCCCACCCCACCTCTCCTCAATTCAATATGGTTAAAACAGGAAGTGTGAGTAGGAGAGTAATAGAAGATGAAGGGCTTTATATGCCACACTAAGAAATTTTAATTTTATTTTTTGGGCAGTAGGGAGTGATTAAAACTTTTGAGTACTGAAGTACCATGAAAAGATTGCTTTTGAAAACAAAAATGACTGGGCATCCAAAAAAAAGACCCCCAAATGAAAGGATGCTCAACATCATTAGTCATTAGAGAAGCACAAATCGAAACCAGTGAGATACCACTTCACACCCACTCAGGTGGCTATCAAAAACAAACAAACCAACAGACTAGAATAGAGCAAGTGTTGGTCAGGAAGTGGGGAAACTGGAATCCTGGTACTCTGCTGATGGAAACGATGGCTGGACATTGTGCAGCCCCTATGGAAAACTGAGTGGTAGCTCCTCAAAATATTAAACATTTTATCTTATGACCCAGCAATTCCACTCCTGGGTATATATCCCAGAGAAATAAAAACATATATTCACACAAAATCTGTACATTAATGTTCATAGCATTATTCACAGAAGCCAAAAAGTAGAAAGAACCCAAATGTTCATCAACTGATGAATGAATAAACAAAATGTAACATAATCATATGATGGAATATTATTCAGCCATAAAAAGGAATGAAGTACTGATACATGCTACAATGTGAATGACCCGCAAAAACATTATGCTAAGTGCCCTGGCCAGATAGCTCAGATGGTTAGAACTTCATTCTGAAGCACAGAGGTTGTTGGTTCAATCCCTGGTAAGGGCACATACAGGAACAGATTGAGTTTCTGCCTTTCTCTCTCCCTCTCTCCCTTCCTCTCTCTTTAAAATCAATAAATTTAAAAAGCCCTGGCTGGTTGGTGCAGTGGTAGAGCATTGGCCTGGTGTGTGGAAGTTCTGGATATGATTCCCAGCCAGGGCACACAGAAGAAGCGTCTATCTGCTTCTCCACCCTTCCCCCTCTCCTTCCTCTCTGTCTCTCTCTTCCCCTACCACAGCCAAGGCTCTATTGGAGCAAAAGTTGGCCCGGGCACTGAGGATGGCTCCATTGCCTCTGCTTCAGGCTCTACAATGGCTCTCGTTGTAATGGAGCAACACACAAGATGGGCAGATCATCGCCCCCTGGTGGGCATGCTATGTGGATCCTGGTTAGGCACATGCAGGAGTCTGTCTCTCTGCCTCCCCACTTCTCACTTTAGAAAAATACAAAAAAAAAAAAAAAAAAAAAACAATTAAAAACCACCAAAACCAAAATCATTGTGCTAAGTGAAAGGAGTCAGACACAAAAGGCCACATACTGTATGATTCCATTTATGTGCAATGTCCAGAATAAGCAAATCCATAAAGACAGGAAGCAGATTAGTGGTTGGCAAGCAATGGGGTAGGGAGGAGTTGGAAAGTACAGGGTTTCTTTTTGGGTGACAGAAAGTTCTGGAATTAGATGGTGGTGATTGATGTACATCATTGTGAATATACTAAGAACCACAGAATTGTACACTTCAAAATGATTAAAATGATAAATTTTATGTGAATTTTATCTTAACTTAAAAGAGAGAGACTGGAAAGGAGCAAAAAGAAAAAAAAAAAGTCCAGAGAGACTGGTTTAGAAAACTGTTGGAAGCCCTGGCCAGTTTGCTCAGTGGTAGAGCATTGGCCTGGTGTGTGGAAGTCCTGGGTTTGATTTCAGGTCAGGGCACACAGGAGAAGCGACCATCTGCTTCTCCACCCCTCTCCCTTCTCTCTCTCTATTCCCCTCCCCCATAGCCATGGATTGATTAGAACAAGTTGGCCCTGGGCACTGAGGATGGCTCCATGGCCTTGCTTCAGGCACTGAAATAGTTTGGTTGCTGAGCAACAGAGCAGTGGCCCCAGATGGGCAGAGCATCTCCCAATAGGAGGCTTGCCAGGTGGGTTCTGATCAGGGTGTATGAGGGAGTCTGTCTCTCTGCCTCCCTGCCTCCCATTTCATTAAAAAAAAAGAAAGAAAAGAAACTTGTTAGAATAATCTACATGAGTAACGACAGGAGTAAGAGAGGGAAAGCCAGCAGGGATCTGACCAGGGCCTGAACTAGGATGTTAATAGTGGGGATAGAGAGGAGGGCACAGATTTAAACATATTTACAGGTAAAAATAATTGGATCTTGGTGTTTAATGTGAGGAGTTTGAATTTTGTTTTTGGACATGACAACTGTGAGGTTTTTAGAGGCACTTCATTCATTCAAGCAATATTTAATGAATACCTATTTAGGTGCTTAGTGGTACTATCCAGTGAGCAGCTGAAGACACATTTTTGGAGTTCGACAGCAAGTTCTAAACATCAAAATCTCAATGTCATTTTTGAAAGATGTAGAACAAAAAATTACCAGGTTTGTATGGAAACATAAAAAGCCCCGCAATCCTGATGAAAAAGAATGAAGCCAGAGGTATCACACTACCTGACTTCAAATTATACTATAGAGCCATGATAATCAAAACAGCATGGTACTGGCAGAAAAACAGACATACCGACCAATGGAATAGAATCGAGAGCCCAGAAATAAAACCACATATATATGTACAAATCATCTTTGACAAAACACACAATAGAGAAAAGAAACACACAATAGAAAAAAGAAAGCCTATTCAATAAATGGTGCTGGGAAAACTAGAAAGCCATGTGCAAAAGAATGAAACTTGACTATAGTTTGTCCCCCTGCACAAAAATTAATTCAAAATGGATCAAAGACTTAAATGTAAGATCTGAAACTATAAATTACATAGAAGAAAACAGGTACTAAACTCTTGGACCTTGGCCATAGAGAACAATTTATGAATCTGACCCCAAAGGCAAGGAAAGTAAGGCAAGAGTAAATGAATGGGACTATCAAACTAAAAGTTTCTGCACAGCAAAAAAAAACCTGAACAACAAAACATATAGGTAGCCAACTAAATGGGAGATGACATTTGCAAACAACCAGCTTCGATAAGGGATTTATATCCAAAATATACAAAGAAATCACAAAGCTCAGCAACAAACAAGCAAACAATCCAATAAAAAAATGGGAAGAGGACATCAACAGGCACTTCTCCCAGGAAGAAATACAAATGGCCAACAGATATATGAAAAGATGCTCATCTTCACTAGCTATTCAAGAAATGCAAATCAAAACTACAATGAGATACTACCTCACACCTGTTAGATTGATTATTATCAACAAGACAGGTAATAACAAGTGTTGGAGAGGCTGTGGAGAAAAAGGAACCTTCATCCACTGTTGGTGAGACTGTAAAGTAGTGCAACTATTATGGAAGATATAGTAATAAAGTTGCTCAATGTTATTAAGTGGCAAACCTGAGACTGTGGCCAAACCAGGCGGTGGTGCAGTGGATAGAGCGTCGGACTGGGATGTGGAAGGACCCAGGTTCAAGACCCCGAGGACGCCAGCTTGAGCGCGGGCTCTTCTGGTTTGAGCAAAAGCTCACCAGCTTGGACCCAAGGTCGCTGGCTCTAGCAAGGGGTTCCTCGGTCTGCTGAAGGCCCGCAGTCAAGGCACATATGAGAAAGCAATCAATGAACAACTAAGGTGTTGCCACGAAAAACTGATGATTGATGCTTCTCATCTCTCTCCATTCCTGTCTGTCTGTCCCTATCTATCCCTCTCTCTGACTCTCTCTCTCTGTCTCTGTTAAAAAAAAAACAAAAACCTGAGACTGTGTCCCAAGAGATGTTGTAATAGGTGGGAAGTTTGAAAGATGAGCTCCAAGATCCCTACCAGTTCTGAAATTTTGTGTTTCTTAGGTGAACTTTCACTGTTTTCCTTTCCCTTATTTCCCTAGGTCTTGTCAACACTCCTCCATTCAGCACCATAGGAATTAAAGACCTTAAGGACTGGAAAAAAATTAGTCCTTTCAGATGCTAGAAGTCTTTCCTTTGTTAGATGTTTGAAAGAAACCCCTTAACAACCACCCCTTAATAATCAGTCACTTTGTCTCTTCTTAAACACATCTAATCATAGAGCTCAATTCTTTGATTTTTCTTTTTTTTTCTTTAATAATGTATGAGGTAAGCATCTTTTTCATATATTTATTTACCATTTGTATTTCTTTGTATCCCCAACCTACTTCTCCCTCTGTATAATTTAACTGAGTTATAAGCGCTGTAGATTAAGGAAATTAGCCCGTTGCCATATTATGTTGCAAATATGTTTTCCAGTTTGTTGATCTTCTGATAATGTTTCTGTCACCTGAGCTATTTTATTCTATATGGGACAAATTTAAAAGATACAAAAAAATATGAAATGAAAAAGAATTCTTCCTCTCCTCTTGTGCTCCAGCTCAATTCCCCTCCCAAAGGCAAGTACTAGTAAGTTTTTTATATATATTTTCAGAGCTTGCCTGAGCAGTAACATATATGTATATCTGTTTTTCTCCCCCCCCAGGACACACAAAAGGTAACAGTGTATTCCATGTTCTGCATCTTGCCTTTTCACTGACAATAGAAGATATTCTGGAGACCTCCCCATATCAGTATACAGTGGTACCTTGAGATACGAGCAGACCAACATACTTTTTTTTAAGATATGAGCTGCGACTCGGTCCGTATTTTTGTTCGAGATCTGAGCGAAATTCCAAGATACATGATTCGGGAAGCTGCTGCTAGTTGGTGCGTTGGCACACAGGTGCAGTATCGGCAGCACAACACCAGCATCTCGTTCTTTTTCAGGCGTTACCCGCAGAATCAAATAGAATCTTGTGCACTGTACTCATTCTTGCATCATTTTTGCATTTTTTACTAACTTTTTTTGTGTGCTATCATGGGGCTGAAGAAAGTGAGTGTAAAGAATAGTAGTGAGAAGAAGAGAATGATGTCGATAGAAGCAAAGCAAGAAATAATAGAAAAACATGAGCGTGGTGTACAAGCAATTGAATTGGCAAGGCTGTACAACCGCAATACATCTACAATTTGTACCATCCTTAAACAAAAGGATGCCATCAAAAGTGCAAATCCAGCGAAAGGAACTACAATTCTGTCCCAATTAAGACAAATATCCATGAAGAAATGGAGAAGCTTTTGCTAGTGTGGGTGAAAGAGAAAGAGCTGGCAGGAGATACAGTGATAGAGACTGTAATACGTGAAAAAGCACATATTATTTATGGTGACTTGAAGAAGAAAGAACCATCAACCTCAAAAGAGGCAGCAGAAGATGTGTTTAAGGCAAGTCACGGGTGGTTTGAAAATTTCAAGAAGAGATCTGGCATCCACTCGGTGGTGAGGCATGGTGAAGCTGTGAGTGCTGACGTTAAGGCAGCTGAGGAGTACATCGCACATTTTGCTGCGCTTATAGCAAAGGAAGGCTACATCCCCCAACAGGTGTTCAACTGTGACAAAACAGGATTGTTTTGGAAAAAATGCCCCGGAGGACTTTCATCACCACAGAGGAGAAGAAGCTGCCAGGCCATAAACCCATGAAGGACAGTCTGACCCTTGCATTGTGTGCATATGTTAGCAGTGACTGTAAAGTAAAGCTGCTGCTAGTGCATCATTCAGAAAATCCTTGAGCCTTTAAGACTCACAAGATTCTTAAAGAAAAACTGCAGGTTATATGGCGCGCCAATGCTAGGGCATGGGTTACGTGGCAGTTTTTTATTGAATGAGAAAAGCTCGTCTTTGGTCCTGCAGTGAAGAAATATCTTCAAGAAAATAAACTCCCGATGAAAGCATTATTAATCCTTGAAAATGCTCCAGCCCACCCACCTGGTCTTGAAGAAGACATTCTCGATGAGTTCAAATTCGTGAAAATCCTCTACCTCCCACTCAACATGACTTCAGTCTTGCAAGCTATGGATCAGCAGGTCATTTCCAACTTTAAAAAGCTTTACACAAAGCACTTGTTCCGCCACTGCTTTGAGGTGACTGAGAATACAATTCTAACCCTTTGAGAGTTTTGGAAAGATCACTACAACATTGTGATATGTTTACGCATTATTGACTTGGCATGGCAAGAGGTTACAAGAAGAACCTTGAACTCGGCATAGAAAAAGTTATGGCCTGATGTTGTTGCCGACAGGGACTTTGAAGGATTCGAACCAGACACTGAGACAGAGGTAGAAGCATTGGAGGAGATTGTGTCCCTCAGAAAGTCGATGGGTCTGGAGGTAGATGAGGGTGACATGAACGAGCTTGTCAAGAAACATGAGGAGGAACTCTCAACTGAGGAGTTGAAGGAGCTACAGATGATGCAACATACGGAGCTTCTGCAAGAGATTAGTAGTGAGGAGGTAGAGTCAGAGGAAGTGATTTCTACAAGTGAAATTAAAGACATGCTGACAAATGTGTGAGAAGCTTTCAAGTTTCACTGAAAAGAAACACCCAGAAAAGTTTCAACTGGTCATGCTTCAGCACTTTTTTTTTTTTTTTTTTCATTTTTCTTAAGCTGGAAACAGGGAGAGACAGTCAGACAGACTCCCGCATGCGCCCAACTGGGATCCACCCAGCATGCCCACCAGGGGTGACGCTCTGCCCACCAGGGGGCGATGCTCTGCCCATCCTGGGCGTCGCCATGTTGCGACCAGAGCCACTCTAGTGCCTGGGGCAGAGGCCACAGAGCCATCCCCAGCGCCCGGGCCATCTTTGCTCCAATGGAGCCTTGGCTGCAGGAGGGGAAGAGAGAAACAGAGAGGAAAGCGCGGTGGAGGGGTGGAGAAGCAAATGGGCGCTTCTCCTGTGTGCCCTGGCCGGGAATCAAACCTGGGTCCTCCGCACGCTAGGCCGACGCTCTACCGCTGAGCCAACTGGCCAGGGCACTTCAGCACTTTTTAATGACACTTGTTTGTCACATTTCTGTAACATTTTAAAAGGCAGGCAAAAGCAAACCTGTTTGGATAGATTTTTATTCAAAAGTCCTGGAAGTGAAAGTGCAGAAAGTGCAGCCAAAAAAGGCAAAAACATGTGATGATTAAATGAAAAATACATAATGTTAAGCTTAGGTTAAGTTTAAAGTTAAGAAAGTGCATTTTTTTACAATTAAGTTTTTGTGGTTTCATTTTAAGTAAAGAAAGTGTAGTTTTAGTTTTGTTTAAAGTAAAGAAAATGCAGTTTAAGTTTACATTTAGTGTTAAGAAAGTGCAGTTTTAGTTTACGTGTCTACAGTGCCTGCATCCCTTCCTCCCTCCCTCCTCCTCCGCCATTCACCTCTGTTAGCCGCACTCGTCTGTCTCCAAGGTAAGAATACAGTACTAAATAACACTTTTTTCTTTTATTTCATATATTTTGTTATGCATTGGTAAAGTACACATGTGTGTTTCTTAATTAAAAACATGTCTTTTTTTCATAATTTAGGATGGTTTGAGGATGTTTCACAGATTAAATCAATTTCAGTTATTTTCAATGGGAGAAACTTGTTTGATATACGAGTTGACTGACTTATGAGCTCAATTATTGAATAAATGAAACTTGTATCTCAAGGTACCACTGTATAAAAACTGATAGATATTGCCAAACTGACTTCCAATGAGGGTGAACCAAATTATATCCCATCAGCAATAGATATGAATGTCTTTTCTCACATCCTTCACAATATAATTTTAAAACCTTTTTTGATCTGTCAATCTGTCAACAAACTTAAAGTGTTTATGGTCATTAAAATTTTTTATGGCTTCTAGACCTCTCCATTATTAAAGAATTAGGATTAGGAAGGATTACTGCAATTATGAGAGAAAGATCTTCAGTTAATCAGATCTAGTAGCCTGCTTTTCCTCTGGTATAGCAATGAGAGGGTGTGAGCTTTATCCTTATTTTCATCAGCAACATGTCATGACCAAAGTTAAATTATGGTAGAGTAGAAAAGAGTTTAGGCTTTAGGGTCATACAGACTTAAATTGGAATCCCATCTTCCTTCTTTTCTTCCTCCTTTCCATATTCACTTATTGAAGTTTTACTAAGTGTCAGGCCCAGTGTAGGATGCTGGAGATTCAAAGATAAATAAAACATAGTCCTTGCCATCCAGAAGCTCTCAGTATAATGAAGGAGTGAGGCACATAAACCAGTAAGTGTAATGCAAAACAGATAACAATCATGCTGATGTTGATGAGATACTAATAATAGCTGGCGGCTGTGTGGATGATGAATTGGGGAAGGACAAAACTAGAGACAAGGAGAGCAGGCAGCAGGCAGCAGTCTAGGTAAGGAAGTCAGTGAGAGTTAAAAGGAATCAGATTCTAGATACAATGAGGCAAAATTAGTAAGACAGCTGAGTTTTGGTAAAAGTAAAGAATGAGGGTAGACTGTAGTGGGTTGAGGACTAAGGGGCAGGAAATCTGTTCCTTCCTTGACTTGCAGCTCTTGTGGCACATTGGGTGATTGTTCATCAAAGGTTCACTCCTTCAATGCCTACACCTCCACCTTCCTCGCCCCACCGATGGTGCTTGCCCATATGGCTTGATTTGTCTTCAAAGCAGGGGAGAGTGATTTTTCTACCTTGCTCTGGCCATTGATGTACTTCGTCCAGTGGAATGTTAGCAGAGATAATGCCAGCAGAAGCTTCAAACATGTCTGCAAACTTGTTTTTGGCTTCTTGGGCTTTGCCTTTCACCATCAGAAGAACATGACTCTGGTAGCTGCTGGCTCAAGGAGGACCAAGGACACAGGGAGCAGACCTGGACCTAAGCCACAGCTTGGAGCCACGCCTGGCTGAACTCAGCCTAGATCAGCTGAACCTCAGTTGATCCACATCTCTGCATTCAAGAAATAAAGACCCACCATCTTATGGCACTGAGTTTTTATTTTTTATTAAAAAAATTTTTTTTTTCTTCTTTTCCAAGTGAGAGGAGGGGAGATAAAGAAACAGACTCCTGCATGCGCTCTGATGGGAATCCAGCTGGCAACCCATCTGGGGCCGATGTTCTTGCCCATCTGGGGTCATGCTCACAACTGAGCTGTTTTTATTGCCTGCAGCAGAGGCTCCATAGAGCCATTCTCAGTGCCTGGGGCTGATGTGCTTGAACCAATCAAGCCATGGCTATGGGGGTTGGGGGGGGGGAAGAGAGAGAGAGAGGGGTGGAGGTAGGGTGGAGAAGCAGATGGTTGCTTCTCCTGTGTGCCCTGACTGAGAATTGAACATGAGACATCCACACACTGGGCCAGTGCTCTATCACTGAGCCAACCAGCCAAGGCCTTAATTTTTATATTTATTTTTTTTGAGAGACAGTGACGGGAAGGTAGAGAGAGGGTAAGAAGCATCAACTCCTAGTTGCTTTCACTTTATTTGTATATTGATTGCTTCTTGTATGTGCCTTGACCAGGAACTAGTGTCCCCTTGCTCAAGCTAGTGACCTTGGGCTTTTCACACCAGTGATCTTTGGGCTCAAGCTGGTGAGCCTTGGGATTGTGTGGACGATTCCTCCTCTCAAGCCAGTGACCCTGAGCTGCACTCGGAGCTGGCCACCTCAAGGTTTCGAACCAGTGACCTCAGCATTCCAGATTGACGCTTTGTCCACTTTATCACCACCAGTCAGGCCTTTTTCTCTTTGTTTTTATTTATTTTTTATTTTCTTAGCACTGAGTTTTGAGTAGGTTTGTTATGCAATATTGTTGTGGTAAGGGCTTCTAATACTCGTCTCCAACAGACATATCTCTTCTTTAGGCAAAATATCCCCACTTCCTTTAACTGGACATCATATGCCTTCTCCTTTTTCATTTCTGCCAGATTTCTTAGCAAGATATGCCAACTGGGGTCAATTAGGAGGCACTCCCTGAAAGAGTCATCAAATTAGTATTCTGTATATATATATGTGGCCCTTGTCCCGTTCCCAACTTCCCTTTAACTCTGCCTCCATTCTGGAGCTAGCCAAATGGCAAAGGAAGAAGAAAGCTGAGGCTCAGTAAGATTAAAACTCAAGCTCCATGAGTGAATCAGAAGGAAGTGGTCCTCAGTTCCTGGTTAATTCTAGAAATTACATAACTTATTTAGAAACCAAAAATGGAGGCCAGGAGCCATCTAAAATGTCTACATAGAAACCATAAAGATAGTGCTTTATATCCAAACCCACCTAAAACTAGGAAGAAAAAAGGATACAGGGCCAGATCCATGTTTTATGGCATCTGAAGCCTAGTATAAACAACTTTGAGGTCCCTTCTTAAAAAAAACAACAACACAAAAACAAATTACAAATATAAAATTAGTTTCAAAAGTGAGTATTTATTTAGAATTATGAATGATAGCACAACACATTACAAAATTTTTAAAGTTGAGGAAAATTACAAAAATCACAAAAAATTTTAATCACACAATTAAAAAATTGATTGTGTGATATACCCGTAAGTGCTTATTTCCTATCATTTTTGTGCTGTAGGCCCTTTGATTGATTTTTTTATATAAACAATAATTTCTAAGTGTCATTTTCTATAAAGAAAATAGAAATATAATTGTCTTTTTCTGTCCTTGGTTATCAAACTTTGTTTATAATTGATAATTTAGAGAAGTTTCTTTCAAAACTCTATTATTATTGGTATATAAATTTTTGAGTATTGTGAAATTTTGGGAAACATCAAGTTTCTTTCCTATAGGAGTTGTAAGATTTCAGGGCATTTCAAATTTTCTGAATAGTCCTAGACTTTATTGATACTCTTTTACCATTTTATTATTGATGTCCTAGTTATAGTGGCATATATGTGTTATCTTTAGCAATATCGATATTTTAGGGCTGTATAAAATACATAACTTCACATAAAATACATGCACTCATTGGCCCTGGCTGGTTGGCTCAGCAGTAGAGCATCTGACCGGTGTATGGAAGTTCTGGGTTTGATTCCCAGTCAGGGCTCACAGGAGAAGTGACCATCTGCTTCTCCACCCCTCCTGCCCCCCCTTCTCTTCCCCTCTCACAGCTATGGTTTGAGCAAAGTTGGCCCCGAGTGCTGAGGATGGCTCCATGGCCTGCCTCAGGCACTAAAATAGCTTGGTTGCTGAGCAACGGAGCAGCAGCCCAGACAGGCAGAGCATTGCCTGGTAGGGGGCTTGCTGGATGGATCCCTGTAGGGGCACATGCCGGAGTCTGTCTCTCTGCCTCCCTGCCTCCCCACCTCTCACTTAAAAATAAATAAAGTATATTACTGATCAATGAGAGTTTCTGTTTTGAACAGGTATGATAAGAACCAAAATTTCCACTTATAATTTTTACATGTGTGACAACTAGTTTCTGGATTCATACATTTTAAGCCTTGTTTCTCTTTACTGCAAGATGTCGTAAGGCACGTTTGTGTTCCTACAAGCTCTGGCCATTCACCTTCTTATCCTGAGACCCAGTGAGTTAGTACAGTAGGCAGCAGCAGTATTTCTAACAGCCATTTGTATACCATGACAGCCAGTAGTAGATTAATTCTGCACAGAATAGACTGTGAACCACATTAATAGATCCCATTAAACCCAAATAAACTAAATCTATTCCCAACTCAACTTCCCTTAATCAGCTCCTCAAAACACGCATAGCTACTCCAGAGCCACTCTACAGGACAGGAAATGCAAAGTCAGAGTGGAAAAAGTGGTCTTATTCACTCTGATTAAGGAATTTTAATTTTGCAAATTTAAAAAATGTGACCATGTAAAAGTATTGCTAAGGCCTCTCCCAAAGTCTTGAAAGAAACCCATGCAAGCAGCCCTTAAGTTTAAATTTCATTAGCTTCAAAGAAAATTCACTTCTTGAGACTAAGAGACATTGATAAGAGTGTGGTGGTTACGGGGGGAGGGGGGAGAGGGAAAGGGAAAGGGGGAGGGGGAGGGGCACAAAGAAAACTAGATAGAAGGTGACAGAGGACAATTTGCCTTTGGGTGATGGGTATGCAACATAATTGAATGACAAGATAACCTGGACATGTTATCTTTGAAAAAAAAAAGAAAGAAAGAAAATTCACTTCTAGGGGGATAAAAAAATCTCAGCTAATTTCTTGGTCTAGGCACCATCAATAGACAGCCTTACTAGTTTTTCTCCCATTAAACAAATATTTATTGATTATGTGCCAGGCCATAGAAACATGACAGTGTTAATATGAATACAGATCCTGCCCTCATACACTTATGCTTTAGCTAAGAGATAGGTGTCAATCAAGAGCCATACTTCAGATGAATGTCACAGGAAGGTTTCTTTTGAGGTTATGCCTGTGTTATGCCCCAACCAAACGTATTATTATGATTGCTGACACGAGGGGACTCAGAAGCAAGGAGCCCCTTAGTGGGAGGGTCTTTAGGAGCAGCTCTTCTCTGACTTTGTGGCTCTCCGTGGGCTCAGAGCCTGGCCACGAGGCTCTACACCTGCCCTGACTATACAGCACCTACTGTAAGTCTAGTCCTCTCTAGAGGCTTAGAATGGCTGGGACCTTGAGGCAAGAAAAGGCTAGCTTAACAGGGCTTTTCAGAAGGGTAACCCAGGTCCCAAAGCCCAGCAGATGCTGGTCCAAGGGAGCTGAAGAAGGAATCTGAAGTGTGACTCCTCACCCTCATTAAAAATGTGAAAATGTTGTGAATTTCCTCAATGAACATCACCAGGAGGTTCTGATCTCCCATTATATACTGCCTTTCTTTCCTATCCTCCACTGAACCAGTCTCTTGATTTATTTTTTATCTTCTTTTTTTAGTAATGCATCTTGAAATACACTCATTCTCTCCACTTCTGACTTCCATTTTACTATCAGTCCACAGAAGTCTAGCTTCTGACACTGAAACTGCAGATACCAAGAGTTACAGGTACTGTTATTGCCCTGTTCACATTCTTGCCCTTAACTTGAGTGCACACCAGACTTCCAACTACCAGTACCTGCATTCATTTGCTTTCTTGTGCAACCAGAGTCTGCTTTCTCGTCCAAGCAACAGGCTGGAAATGTCAGTGAATTAATGCCCCCTAAGAGCAATCAGTGAGCTGCAGGATTGGTATATAAATACCCCAGCTCCCTCACCCCTTGAGAGTGATATTTATGAGCTGAGTGTTCTGTACCCACTCCCAGAGCTTTCCCAAAGACATGAAGCTGTAATTGCCCAGAAGGTCTGCTGGCCTGATAACTTATCATTTATTGGCTGTTCCCCTGCATTGTTTCACTTTCTCCCTCCTCCCAGTGTTCCTTTATCTTTCTGTTTTTTTAATTTTTTAAAAAAATATATTGATTTTATTAGAGAAAGAGAAACATCAAATTGTTGTTCCACTTATATATGCGTTCATTGGTTGACTCTTGTATGTGCCATGGCTGGGGATCGAACCTGCAGCCTTGGTGTATCTGCAGAGTGCTCTAACTAACGGAGCCACTCGGTCAGGGCTCCTTTATCTTTCAAATAAACTAATTCTTGTCTCAGGGTCTGCTTCTAGGAAAAGCCTAGTTAGCACCAAGATCCCCAATGGCACACTGATTATTTCAGTCCGCATTAGTCAGTTAAGTGTGCACTGAGTGCCTACAAGATGCCAGGCACTGTCTAATCTTAACCTCACCTCTTATTTCCGTGCGGTACTGGTAACTACCCTTCCTTGAAGCCCTTTTTCCTTGGACTCAGGCTTCCCTGCATGTGGAGAGTCCGTCTTTCCTTGGCAGCTCCTGCTCTACCTACCCCTCACGCAGTGCTGTTCCCCAGAGTTCTCCACTCAGTCGTTGCTCTTTCCACTCAACATGCCCTTTTTTGGTGATGTGACCTCCTCCCGTGGGTTCAAATCTCATTTATTTTTTGGCATTTTCCAATCTTTTTATCTACTTTTACTCTCTCCCCTGACTTCCAGACTTTTATGTTCAACAACCTAATGGACAGTTCGACCTGAAGGGAAAAATTCAATATATCCAATATTTGGGGGGAGGGGTGCTATTGAATGGGTTCTGTGTAAGAACAAGTATATAAGGAAATAGGGTAGAGGTATTGGCAAGACAGCATTTAGAAGTGGTGAACTGGGATCTAGGCTCTATAGGGAGAGAAGTGATTCTAGGAGGAAGCTGAGAAATTGAGAAAAAAATGGAAGAGTCGAAGGCAGTACTAGATATCCAATGGATAAACACATTCTCAGGGCACCAGAAAAGCAAAGAGAACCCCTACAACATTTTGGGGGGAAAAGGATTTAAAATTTTTTCAAAAGCACTGAAATAATCACCATGGGAAAAGTCAGAACTTTATTGGACTTCCTTATACTTATTTTACAAGTTAGAATTGTTTGCATTTTAAATTCCATAGGGGAGCATTCTCTTTTTTGGTTCTTAGGAAGATTAAAGGCTTGCCCTGGGTCTAGGAAGTTGGTGGGATTAAAACATAACTATAATAAGAGAAGACACTGGAAGGATAAACGTTGTCAGCCAAGAGCAGATGCTCTTTTAACTGACCTTTACACTGAAAGTTTCCATTCCGCCATCACACACACTAGTTAATGGCCACAGCACCCTGAATGTCCCTGGCTAGTACGCCTACTCTCTGGCACGTCTCTACTTACTTCCACCAGTTGAGTGTGAGTCATTGTGATTGTTCCAAAATTTGTATACGCCAATGGTAGTATTTATATAATTTAATTAAATATTATGTAAACCCATGATGTAAAAAGAAAGAAAAGTATTTTTCAGAACACTAGACCAAATGCTTTGAGAAGTCTCAATGAAGGTAAATTTCTTTATGAAATGCTGTTGAATTGGGTGTGGTGAAACAACCAGAAAATAGTTAACGTCTATTATGTGCCAGGCATTATATAAAGCCTTTATATAAAATACCTATTTGATCCTCACAATAATTCTCTGAAGTGATTACTGAGGAAACTGAGGCACAAAGAAACTAAGCAACTGCCCCAGGTTAGGAAGTGGTACATCCAGGATTTAAACCCAGGAAGTCTGTTGAGAGATTGTGCTGTAACCACTATGCTATCATGTAAAAAAAAAATGAAAAAAAATCATAATAATGGAGTCTGTGCTGAGTTTATTTAACAAGAAATATTTGTTTCTTGTTTTACTTTAAAGAAGCTGAAGCTGAAATCCATGGACAATTCACTATGGATGTGGTCACTCAAGAATCAAGGGCTCCAGCCCTGGCCTTTTGGCTCAGCGGTAGAGCGTCGGCCTAGCGTGCGGAGGACCCGGGTTCGATTCCCGGCCAGGGCACACAGGAGAAGCGCCCATTTGCTTCTCCACCCCTCTGCCGCGCTTTCCTCTCTGTCTCTCTCTTCCCCTCCCGCAGCCAAGGCTCCATTGGAGCAAAGATGGCCCGGGCGCTGGGGATGGCTCTGTGGCCTCTGCCTCAGGCGCTAGAGTGGCTCTGGTCGCAATATGGCAACGCCCAGGATGGGCAGAGCATCGCCCCCTGGTGGGCAGAGCGTCGCCCCTGGTGGGCGTGCCGGGTGGATCCCGGTCGGGCGCATGCGGGAGTCTATCTGACTGTCTCTCCCTGTTTCCAGCTTCAGAAAAATGGAAAAAAAAAAAAAAAAAAAAAAGAATCAAGGGCTCCACACTTCAGGAAAGACCTTGGCTCTCTCCCTACCTAAAGATTAGCAAGTGGTTACATAGTTATTTGTTCTAAGTTAGAATAAAATGTTGAAAATATATATGCAATACTTTTTATGATTTCCCACTTTAACTGACCATGATTAATCAACCCAGCAGCAATGTGGAATAAGGACTTTCTCTGCTTTAGAGTATTTTTTTAAGTGAGAGGAGAGATCATGAGACAGGTACCTATGTGCACCCCAACCAGGATACACCCAGCAATCCCTGTCTGGGGCTGATGCTCTAATCAACCAAGCTATTTTTAGCACCTGAGGCTGACATAAGCTGGGACCAACTAAGCCATCTTCAGTGCCTGGGGCCAATGATCAAACCAATTGAGCTGTGGGAGGAGAAGAGAAAGAGAAAGAGGAGAGGGAGGGGGAGAAAGTAGATGGGAATCAAACCTGGAACATCTGTATGCTGGGCTGACACTCCATCCACTGAGCAAACCAGCCAGGTCCTCTGTTTTAGAATTTAAATTTTCAGAGATAGAATAGCAATAGATGAAGAATACGTTATCTATAGTATCTAAAACACAGACCTGAATGTAACACTCTCTTGCTTAAAAAGCTTTGATTTCCACCACCTACCCACACTCCCAACTAGAAAAAAAAATCTAAAGTTACAAACAGGTAATCTTTACAATCTTATCTTCAGCCAGTCCATTTACTCATATTTCTAGTCATTTACCAATTACTTCATGCCATTCATGCTTCTGTATCTTTGTGCATGTTATTTTCTTTGCCTGGAATTCTTTTTACAACCTCCTCTGATTGAAGAAACATTATTCATAATTATTCTTCATTCATTTATTCAACAAATACTTCTGAACATCTGTTTGTGTGATAATGAACTTATTTACATAATATATAAATTTATGTCCTTACTGAAATACTGTAAGCTATTTTCCTTCAAAGCACATTTTACAATTTAACATGTTCTATTTGGTTTTTTTTTTATTATTTATTCATTTTAGAGAGGAGAGAGAGAGGGAGAGAGAGAGACAGAGAGAGAGGAGAGAGAGACAGGGGGGAGGAGCTGGAAGCATCAACTCCCATACATGCCTTGACCAGGCAAGCCCAGGGTTTCGAACCGGCGACCTCAGCATTTCCAGGTTGACGCTTTATCCACTGTGCCACCACAGGTCAGGCTCTATTTGTTTTTGTATTCATTTGTTTAATGTTTGAGGGAAGAAGAGAGGAGAGGAAGAGGGGAAAGGCAGGTTAGGCACAAGTTATTATAAGAGTCCATGTGAATTGCAGGAAAAGGGAAATGGTTGGAAAATGGAGGAATTAAATTTTGGAGCTCAGATATGAAGGATAAGTGGGATTAACTAGGTGAAGTGAGTTAAAGGCAGGAGTGGGCAGGGCCTAAGAGTGGGGTGGGAGGATGTGTGTTCCAGGTCAAGGGAACAGCAGCTGCCAAGACCCTGAGGCAGAAGGAGAGTGTCAGTTTTGAGGCACTGAAAGAAGGCCAGGGTGGCAGGACGGCAGAGCCTAAGGGAAACTGCAGAGGATGAGTTGGAAAGGGAGAGAAGCCAGATCCTTGGGCCCTATAGGCCACGCCGATGCAAATTGGATCTTTATCAGAAAAGCAAAGAGAAGTCACTGGTGAGACAAAGCAAGAGAATATTTTCAGGTTTATGATTTAAAAACCTCTTTTTTGGCTGCTGCTGCCATGTAGTGAAAGAGTATAACTCCTCTCATGAACCTTCTTTGATCTCAGGCAGAGTTAATACTTTCTGCCATGCACTCCCAGTAAAATCTAGAAACTTCTTGCAGGCAGGACTTTGTTCTGTTTTATTCACTGATGTATCCCCCAGTACCTAAAGCAGCACCTAGCACTTAGTAGGTTCCTAAGAAATGTTATCTAAATAATGCAATTTTATGACATCATTTCTCACACTACACTGTGTGTATATATATTTTTTTGAGAGAGAGAGAGACAGACAGACAGAGGGACAAATAGGGACAGACAGACAGGAAAGGAGAGAGATGAGAAGGATCAATTCTTCGTTGTGGCACCTTAGTTATTCAATGATAGCTTTCTCATATGTGCCTTGATGGGGGGGGGTCTATAGCAGAGAGAGTGACCCCTTGCTCAAGCCAGCAACCTTGGGCTCAAGCCAAAGACCTTGGGCTTCAAGCCAGCAACCTTTGGGCTCAAGCCAGCGACCATGGGGTCATATCTATGATCCCACACTCAAGCCAGTGACCCTGTACTGAAGCTGGTGAGCCCACCCTCAAGCTGGATGAGCCTATGCTCAAGCTGGTGAACTCGGGGTTTCAAACCTAGGTCCTCTGAGTCCCAGACCAATGCTATATCCACTGTACCACCACCTAGTCAGGTTGTAAGTATTTTCTTATATGGGATCTCAACTCTGCAGGATTTCCAGTACTCTAAGAGGTAAATGACCTTTCTTGTAAAGGGGAACTAAAGTCCTACTTAACACAATGTTAAAGCTCTGAATAAAAATCATACAATGTGAAGGGAGAAGTCATTAGTCCTACCACCTGATTTTTTTCCTTTTCCTGTGACATGTAGCAACCATACACATTATAGGAGTGCCGGACAAAAAATTCCACAAATTCTGCAGTGGAAAGGAGCTTCATTCTCTCCCAAATGCAGCATCTCCAGAGATGAGTGGGAATTGCCTTGGCTTGGACTGCCCAACAGCCTTAACTTGTTTCCCACTGAAGGTTTTAAGGCCCTTCTTCAAGTCAAGAGAGCCCTTATTCTGGGAATATGACACTTGAGCAATATTTTCACTACGTGCCCAAGATCTCAAGGGCTAAAAGGGTCTTCAGAGTCATTTAATCCTTTACTCCCACCACAAAGCTTAAACCCCCTCAGTAACACTCCTTTTTTACTACTGGCTGTCAGGCCTCAGAGTGTCCCTAGACAAGCTCAGGTGTGTCAACCAGGGACAGACTGTAGGTGCTGGAGCTAGAGAACTCAGAAAGTTATACTTGATCTTCACAAGGTTTCCGTGTTTATTCCAAAAAGTTGGTGTTATATTCACAGGTTTCTGACCAGTTGATTCTGTCTTTGTTGCCAACTCCTTTCCTTACTTCAGACCATTTAGTTTTCAGGATTTCATTCCCCCTCTCAACTTATTCATCTTTCCATATGGTTTTCACTCTCCAGTTCATTCATTTGCAATTCTAACAGACTTCTATATCTTGCAACCAGCTTAAAATATGAAGCTTCTTAAATAATTAAACAAGCATGTATTTAATTCCTACGATATTTTCCATCCCACAAATTTCTCTTTCCTTAGATAGCACCATGAGCTCCCAAAAGTCTTACAGCAGCCTCTTTGCTGGTCCCATCTCCAGCCTCTCTCCTTTTCCAAACCCCAGACCCATCACAACAACCACTGGGATCAGATCATTCCTTTTCTTTTTAATTTTTTTATTATTATTCATTGATTTTAGAAAGACAGAGAAAGTGAGAGAGAGAGAGAGAGAGAAGGGGGGAGGAGCAGGAAGCATCAACTCCCATATGTGCCTTGACCAGGCAAGCCTGGGGTTTTGAACCGGCAACCTCAGCATTCCAGGTTGATGCTTTATCCACTGCGCCACCACAGATGAGGCAAATCATTCCCTTTTTTTAAAGGCCATACTGGCTTACTTCTCTACTCAAATTGAACCTTGGAACCATAGGTTTCAGGATCTGGCTTACTGGTCCCTGGATGACCTCCTGCTGGCCCATGGCCCTCAAAGGCTTGCTCCCTGCCTGCCACTAGGATGTCATAACCATAGTGCTCACCACTCCCCTCTTATGTATCGCTTTGTTTTCATTTCTTCTCTTCCCCTTCTTTTGCTCTCCTTTTTTGTCTTTCCTATTTTCCTCCTCTCCCTTCTATGGTCCCCATGGGTGTCTCACTTGGAAAAACATAATATTATCTTGTTCAACCACTTTCTGAGTTGTGTTACCGAGGTGTCCGTCCTCTATGGCATTTTATGCTTGAGGCATCGTGGTGTGCCCCATGCCCTCGCTAAGGTGAATCGGCATGAGGAGACCAAACTCACATTCTGAAAGAAGATATTTAACAGAAGCAAAGGAAAGAGATTCAGTAAATAAAAAATAATAGGGAAACAATTCGGCAATTTCTTTTAAAGTCAAACATATTTACTATATGACCGAGAAATTCCACCTCTAGGTATTTACACAAGAAAAACAAAAACTATGTTTGCACAAAAAGCTATTTTTAAATGTTTATAGCAGTTTTATTTATATCATAATTGCCCCAAACTCTAAACTTAAATATCCTTCAACTGATGAATGGATAAACTGTGAAACACCCATATAATGGAATATTAGTCAGAAATAAAAAGGAATAAACTATTAAGACAGGAAACAAGACACTAGGAACTGAAGATCAAAGGAGAAGTTACACAGGGAATGAAGGACTTTCTGAGGGTGGTAGACCTCTTTAATATCCTGATTGTGCTAGTGCAGGGGTTGGGAACCTATGGCTGGCAAGCCAGATGTGGCTCTTGTGGTGGCTGCATCTGGCTCGAAGACAAATCTTTAATAAGAAAATAATAACGTTAAAAATATAAAACATGCCTGACCTGTGGTGGCACAGTGGATAAAGCGTCAACCTGGAAATGCTGAGGTCGCCGGTTCGAAACCCTGGGCTTGCCTGGTCAAGGCACATATGGGAATTGATGCTTCCTGCTCCTCCCCCCTTCTCTCTCTCTGTCTCTCTCTCCCTCTCTCTCTCCTTTCTAAAATGAATAAATAAAATAAAAATAAGATATATTCTTAAAAAAAAAAAATATATATATATATATAAAACATTCTCATGTATTACAATCCATTCATTTCCTACCGCTCATGTTTATGATTGTGGGTGGCTGAAGCCAATCACAGCTGTCCTCCAGGACACCAAATTTTTATTGGATAATGCGTAACGTACATGGGTCGTTGTATGGCTCTCACGGAATCACATTTTAAAATATGTGGCGTTCATGGCTCTCTCAGCCAAAAAGGTTCCCGACCCTTGTGCTAGTGGTATGTGATTGTATGTATTTGTTAAAACTCATAGAACTGTACACTTAAAGGGCAAGTCTTACTACATGTAAATTATACCTCAATAACTACAACTTTAAAAAAATATACCCACCAAAATAAAAGAATTAATAAAAACAGATGTAAATGCAAACAAAATATAATAAACTGATTATTCATACAAAAAACTGGTTCTTTAAAACACAACAAACAGTAATAAAATTGATAAACCTTTAGCAAACCCAAATGAAAATAAAAAACAGGCAAACAATACTGGAAATAAAAGAAAAAGTTAATTTTTGACATAAAGAAAATCTAAAAACTGTAATGTAAGCACAGCTTTACATTTAAAAAATAAAACAACACAAAGTTGTATGATTTGCTAGGCAAATAGAAAAGTACAGACTGACTCAAGAAGAGATGTCAAACCTGAGCAGGTCAATACGCAGAGGGGAGACTGAAATGGTGGACAAAGACATACCATTCCAAAACCATCAGTTCCAAATAATTTACAGACGAGTTCTGCCTTCAGGCCATGCATAATTTCTATCTTTTTTATATTAGTACAGAAAAAAAATAGAAAATTTACAACTTACTTTGCTAGACTAAAAGTTATCAAAGTGTGGCCTAAGGATCTCTGAAGATCCCTGAGGCTCTTTCTGGAAGTCCATAAAAACAAAACAATTTGATAATACTAAGATGTTTTGACTTTTTTTAAGGGATTTTTTTTTAATTTATTAATTTTGGTGAGACAGAAAAGGAGGGGGAGAAAGAGGGACAGGAACATTGATCTCTTCCTATATATACCCTGACCAGGGATTGAACCAGCAATCTCTGTGTTTCAGGACGAAACTCTAACCAACTGAGCTGTCTGGGCCAGGTCTGTTTTGACTCTTTAATTCTCATCCTTCTACACAGTGTACAGTGTAGTTCAGAGACTATTGAAATGGCAGGTGATAATGTCATTGCTCTGGCAATTAATGAAATGTGTGCATGTACACTTTTGTGTTTTAAATTTTTTTCCATTTTAATTTTTAGTATTGACAAAAAACTTACTAAACAAAAATTCTTTGAAAATCTTCAATAATTTTTAAGAGTGTAAATCAGTCCTGAGGCCAAAAGTTGGGTTCCATTGTGCTAAACTAATATTATTCCAACATGAAAAATTGACAAGAAGAAAATTATCAGCTTACTTAAGAACAACAATGTGAGTACAGTATATTAAACTTAATTATTCTTAAAAGAACAATTTTGTTGACTAGCTAAGATTTATCCAGGAATGTAAGAGATAATTGTATATTAGGAAATCTAATAATATAATCTATTACATTAATAAAGAAGAAAAACTTCACAATCACCACACAAAAAGATACTTTAAAAGGTAATATATATTATAGTTTAATGCTCATTCCTGACTTTAAGAACCAAGTAAGTAAACAAAAAAAACATAAAAACTCTTAGCAAGCCCATAATAGAAGAAAAATTCTTTAATTTGATTAAGGGCATTCATTATTCCCATTAAAGTCATGAACAAGACAAGAAAACTGCTTTCACTGCTATTATTACAACTATGAAACACAGCACTGGAGCTCCTAGCAGTGCAATAAGAAAAGAAAAAGAAATAGGAATATTAGAAAGGCAAGCATAAAACAGTCACTATGTATAGGTGACTTGATTTTCAACGTAGTAAATCTAAGAATTAATTGTGAAAATTCAAAACAATTAGATCTCAGTATAAGTTGGATAAAAGATCACCAACAACAATCACTCCTTTTGTTATACACCAACTATAACCAAATAGAAATATGTAATGAAAAATATTTATAGTAACAAGCAAATTATAAAATACATGTGCCTAAACTCACCAATGTATCTAAGATTTATATGAAGAAATTGCAAACTTTTTTGAATGAAGACTCAACAAACAACAAGTGTTGGTGAGGATGTGGAGAAAAGGGAACCCTCATGCACTGTTGTGGGAATGCAGACTGGTGCACTATGGAAAACAGTATGGAGATTCCTCAAAAACTTACAAATGGAACTGCCTTATGACCCAGTAATCCTACTTTGGGAATATATCCAAAGAAACCTAAAACACTAACTTGAAAGAATATATGCACCCCTGTGTTCTCTGCAGTGTTGTTTACAATAGCTAAGATTTTGAAGTAGCCCAAGTGCTCATCAGTAGATGGGGATAAAAAAGCTGTGGTACATTTACATAATGGAATACTACTCAGCTGTAAAAAAAGAAGAAAGTAT
Organism: Saccopteryx bilineata; assembly: GCF_036850765.1. NCBI lineage: Eukaryota > Metazoa > Chordata > Mammalia > Chiroptera > Emballonuridae > Saccopteryx > Saccopteryx bilineata. Next base: position 257,778,447 of record NC_089492.1, read on the forward strand.
TACCTTTTGTGACAGCATGGATGGACTGGACATTATTATGCGAAGTGAAATAAGCCAGTTAGAGAAAGACAAGTACCATATGATTTCACTTATATGTGGAGTCTAATGAACAAAATAAACTAACAAACAAAATAGAAACAGACTCATAGATATGGAGAACAAACTGACAGCTGTCAGAGGGTATGAGGGTAGGGGGACTGGGTGAAAAAGTTAAAAGAATTAAGCAAAGGGAAAAATAGACACAGACAATAGTGTGGGGACTGCAGGAGGAAAGAGGGATGGGCAGAAGCAGGAAAGGGTAAAGGGGGGATATAGATGGTGATGGAGGGAGGCTTGACTTGGGGCGGTGAACACACAATGCAATATACAGATGATGTAGCATAGAACTGTACGCCTGAAACCTGTATAACTTTATTAACCAATGTCACCCCAATAAATTCAATAAATTCTTTTTAGAAAAGAAAGATATGAAGATGAAAATAAATGAAGACTAGATCATGTTCTTAGATAAGACTCATCTATAAATTTAATGAAATTCCAATCAAAATACTTATAGGATACTTCATGGGACTGGCCAATTTATTCTTAAGTTCACCTGAAAGAGGAAATATACAAAAGTAGTCAAAAAATTATGAGAAAGAAAAACAATGTGACAAAGAAAAAGAAAGATAATAAAAGGGTAGAATACATCATTTGAGGTCTCATATGGTATGTAGCACCCTATAATGCTACAATAATTAAAACACCATGGTGTTGGTGCAAAAATGGACCCAGAAATCAAGGGATCAGGACAGAATTCAGAAGCAGACCCATGTACTACTTTACATTTTAAATAATTAGGAAGGGCAGACTTTCTTATTTATTGTGTTGAGACAACTGGGAACTGTCTCAGAAAAAAATTCCAGTTATAATCCTAATTCAAATTATTGATAAAAATTAATTTTAATTGTATTGAAGATATAACTTGGACAATACATCTATGGGAATATTAAAAGGAAAATGATTACACACAGAAAGTCTTCTTGGAGTAGAAAAACAATTCTTGGGACCATAATAGAAAAGATTGACATATTTAATACATAAGAAACCCTGCTGTATGATGTAGGACAATGTAAATAAAGACAAGCAATAGACTTGGAAAAAATATTTGTAATATATATAACAGAGAAAGAATTAATATCATAATGCAATGATGCAAGCCTTCAAATCAATAAGAGGACAACAATCTAGTAGAGAAATAGGCAAATAATATAGACAGGCAATTCACAGAAGAAACACAAATGATCAATAAATGTATGAAAGCATGCTCCAATTCACTAGTAACCACAGAAATACAAATCTATAAAAGATTAATATAGCTTTTTTTTACTCATCAGATTTGCAAAAATTGAAAACTGATAATATCTGGCATTGGTAAGATGTGGGGAAATAAGTATTCTTATTCACCATTGAATGGGAATATAAATGGATACAGTCTTTTTGGAGGGTAATTGAGCACACTCTAACAAAAATTTTAAATCCTCACATCTTTCAAACCAGCACATTCACACCTAAAAACTTGCTTGCAGAAATAACTGCCTACGGCCAGAAAAATATATGTGCAAAAAAGTTCACTGCAGCAATTCCTGTAAAATAATAACCTGGAACTGAAAGGCTTCCAGTAGGGAAATAATTAAATAAACTATGGTATTTACAAAATATAGAAAAGCTTTTAGGGGTTAAAATAATAAGGTAATTCTATTATGTATTGACATGGAAACATTTTAAAGATACACTATTTAAAAATTATAAAGATAGATTGTTAAGTGGAAAAGTCAAGAAGCATGCTTATAGTATGACCCCATTTGTGTAAAAAAAAACTATTTTTATCTATTACATAAATGTACACATGTATAAATACAAAAAGGTCTGGAAGGGTTTACACTAACTATAAACAGTATTAACCTTTGTGGAAGGGAGTAGGACTAAAGAAATGGAGTAAAAGGCTCTGGCCATTTGGCTCAGTGGTAGAGCGTCGGCCTGGCATGTGGAAGTCCCGGGTTCAATTTCCAGTCAGGGCACACAGGAGAAGTGACCATCTGCTTCTCCACCACTCCTCCTCTCCCTTCTCACTCTCTCTTCCCCTTCCACAGCCATGGTTCAAATGGTCTGATCAAGTTGGCCCCAGATGCTGAGGATGGCTCCATGGCCTTTCCTCAGGTGCTGAAATAACTCGATTGTCAAGCAACAGAGCAGTGGCTCCAGATGGGCAGAGCATTGCCTGGTAAGGGTCTTGCCAGGTGGATCCTGGTCAGGATGCATGCTGGAGTCTGTCTCTCTGCCTCCCTGCCTCCCGTCTCTCACTTTAAAAAAAAAGAAAGAAAGAAATGGAGTAAAAAAGTGTTTTGCTTTGTAATTATTCTTTAATTTTTTTTTACAAGGAGCATGTATTTCTATTTTACCTGTAGATTTTCAAAGTCAATAAAAGAAAGAAAAAGAAAAACTTCAACAGCTACAGTAAGAGATGATGCAGGCTTAAGTGGGAGTTTTGGTTTAGAAAGGAGAAAGGGCTATCTCTTCCAGACTCTTTTGAACACATTCTGTGCATTTCCATTACATGGATCCTCTGAAGGGTGCAACTATGTATGTATCTGCCTCCACAAACACAGAGAATGGGGAGTATACATCTGTGTCTTCTGTGCCTAGCAATGTGTTTGACATTCAGCAGATATTGGATAAATGTATGTCGAATGACTCATAATCTAAAAGATAATAAAAGGTAGAACATGCATTTTTTGGTAACTAATTATATGAGATGGGGTGAAGGAAAGGATTGGAAAGGACAATGGTATCATTACCAAATAAGGGAAATAGGAAGTTTGAGGAAAATTATAACAATAGCTAACATTTCATGATTACTGACTATGTGCAGGTACTGTGTTAAATGCTCTGTGTCCATTATCTCATCAAATCCTAAGAACCTTATATTCCTTCACACAAGGAAAGAAGAGTTAGAGACTTTCCCAAGGTCATTCAGCCATTAAGTATGGGAGCTGCAATTCAAACTAATATCCTAGACTCCGTGCTCTTAACCTCGAGGTTATATTGCCTCTCCAAAAATGGAAAGTTAATAAAATCAATTTCGATATGTTGTGATTGAGATGCTGATGGGATATTCATTGAGATGGAGCTGTCCAGTGAGCAACTGGATATCATAAGTCTGCAGCTTCTCAGGGAGGCCAGTGCTAGAGATAAGGAGTGGAAACTGTCTATGAAAGAGTGATATCTAGGAGGTCAACATTCAATAATCATTCAACAAGAATTTATTGACTCTTGCTTAAACCCTAGTCACATTATATCAGGCACTTCAAACCCATCTGATTCATAGAATGCTTATTATGTGAAAGTACTGTGATCTGGTACTTTTAATTGTTGGTCATTTCTTTTTTTCATGTCTAATACACCCAACTACACTGTAACTACCTTAAAATACTAAATGTCTTTGTATTCCCTCTTGTTATAGAGCTCAAAACATGTTTGTTGATTGAATACTTGGGAAAACATTAAGAAATGAGCAGCCATCCATAAAGGCTAGGCTCAGTCTCAGGAAACCCAGTGTAGACAGAGTCTTCATCTCTGTTGTTATCAAAGTCCATAAAAGCAGTCAAGTTTCAAACCATATAAAAGGTTTTTTATCAATGTCATCAAGGTTAACTGTAGGCATCAGAAAGTTGTAGCTTGGAGCAGCAGGCTGGCTGCCAGAAGACTCACACTAGGTGGTATTTCCCTTGGCAAATTTATCAAAGTCCAGAATCTGGCCCTCAGCCTTGCTGATCCTGAAACTCAACCCAACCCAGGGAGACTCATGCATGCCCACTATGTCACAAAAACTGAAGCATAAAACTAGAGTGTCAGTTTATTAATATATGACCAGATATTTGCATCTACCATCATCTCCCTGTAGCCAAGTGACATGCAAAGTCAAATTCCTAGCAGACTGTATGATAAGCCCAGAATTAGCACACAGAGAGTTAATAATAGGATGAGTGTTGAACAGCACCAGGGTCTGATAAGCCCATGCAGAGGCAGTCTATCTGATATAGGCACAGAGCAACTTCTTTGGAACCTCATCAACCTGGACACACATGCAAACTCCTTGATCCTAGAAGAGTGGCTGTGGGCCAGTCACTCAATCTCTCCAACCTCCAGTTTTTAAAAAGTAAATGATGATACATACTCCACAGGCTTATTGAGAGGATTAAATGAGATAATGTATCAAATGCTAAACTAACCTATCATATGATAGGCACTCATAGGACATACCTGTTAAGGGTTCAAGTCAGCCTTTCAGAATATACTTTGCTCTGAACAAAACAGAACAAGCAAGACTTGGAGCAAAAGACAATGCTATAACCTAGAACATAGATACTAGCGGCTTAAAACAGGGATGCAGCTGGGGTGAGATGGAGCGGTGGGGAGAGATATGTGTACAGATTTGTAAGATATTTGGGAGATAAGCACTTTGCTGGGTGTTTTACATAATTATGATAGTTCTGACAGCAGCTTATATAGTAGCCCACTTTGCAGATAAAAGTCAGATATTAATTTAAGCAACTAGCTCAGGATCACACGGCAATGACTAAACTGCATATGAATCACAATTGGTGCGACTCCAAAATCTCTCTTCTTTCTACAAATAAAATATACCACTGTACACATCTTGGTTCTCAACCAAGATGTCAATTGTGAGGAATATAATAATTTCTTACCACTAATAATTAAAGTTTTGAAGTTTAGAGAACTGATTGACTTTTTAGAAAATATAACTAGGAGCAGATCCAAGCCATCACTATAATAATGTCACCATTGCTCATTTTCATGATGATATGTTTTCTTGGGGGAGGAGGGGGAGAAAGAGGTAGAAGCAGATCTGGTGGACCAGAAATTACATCACTGCAGGTTTGTCTATGACAGAGTGCCGTGCATGTGAACTTCATTCATTATGTCAGGTTGAACACAATTTAAAAATGGTTACACCAAGGAACAGGTATTCCTTTTGAGCAAAGGAGGTCTTAGCTGGGCCATCTACAAGATTTCATAGTAACAGGAACAAGCTCTTCAGACAGTAGACAATGGTGCTAACCTAAGGGTGATCTCCTAGCACTGTATTCCTTAGATTTTCATCTTTCCAGTCACACTCACATACAAATTATAATCCACTGCAAAAATTTAATGTTTTAAATGAAGGACAATATCATATAACATACTTGAGCCCCTTTTCCATATGAACCAGCAAGTTAGGCTTTTCCCACTATTACTTTTACAGCTTAATTTTTTACCCAAGCATAAAAATTTTCATTTCTTCTTATAAAATTTACTTTGAATTAGTTTGAACCTAAAATTTCATCCATGTGAGATAGATATAAATCAGCATTGTTTCTCTGAAAATTTAATACTCATGACTTCTACAGTCCTACCCCAAATATCACTTTAAAGCCATAGTTTTCAAAAGTTATTCATTCATTAGGCAAATGTCACTGCATGCCACCCAAATGCCAAGCCCTCAAGGAATTCATAATCTAATAAGGAAAACAGACAGACACCTGTCACAATAATAGTAATAATATTAACAACAATTTGTACTATTTACCATTGTCTGCTCTGTGCCAGACACTGTGTTAGGCCCTGATAATAAAAACAAACAAACAAATAAGAAATGTCCCTGCCTTCAACAGGCTTCCCAGGCCTTCAGAGGGCTTATGTACAGTCTGATGGGAGAGACAGACATATTAACCTATACATGCAATAGAGTAAACAGGTACCTTACTAGAAATAACAATACACAATATATTTAGTAAAAGATCAAAAGATGGAGAGATTAATGAGGAATGAGAGGGAGAGTTGGAAAGATTTTATACAGCAAGTGACCTTTGGATTGAGTTTTAAAAAAGATCAGTAGGAGCCCTGGCCAGTTGCTCAGTCGGTTAGAGCGTCATCCCCAAAACACCAAGGGCGTGGGTTCAATCCCCGGTCAGGGCACATATGGGAAGCAACCAATAAACACACAACTAAGTAGAACAACAAATAAATGCCTCTCTCTCTCTCTCTCTTTCTCTCTCTCTCTCTCTCTCCTTTCCTCTGTCTCTCTAAAATCAATCAATTAAAAAAATTTTTTTAAAGATCAGTAGATAGTCTCCAAATTAGAGGCAAAAGGGAAAAAAGGGGGAACTCTGGCAAAGGGAGGTGTAAAAGGGTTTTATGTGTTTAAGATACTGCAAGCAGTTTGGTAGAGATGGAATTTACAGTAAATTAAGAGGGAGAAGCAGGGTGGGAGGACCTAGCAAGAGCAGAGGCTTGTTAGGCAGAGGGCAGACATGGAGGGCCTTACACGCTGTGCTGGCCAGGAGGCCATGGGGTTCCAGGTTTAAGAATGACAAGAACAGAGTTTGTCTTAGGAACAGAACTCTGGTAGCTATAAAGAGAATGAAAGAGAAGAGTTTGAATTTAGAAATGAGATCAGTTAGAATACATAGGATATATTTAAGGGAGCTATTTATTCATAAGAAACAATGGTTGACTAGAAGGGGAAATACTAAACCTATCTAGCTAAAGAAACCAGGGAATAGACAAATCAATAGAAAAATGAGCAAAACTCTGAACAGGAACTTCACAAAAGGGAAAATTTAAATGACCAATAAACATATGGAAAAGGTGCTCTACCTTATCAGTAACCAGGGAAATGTCAATAAGAACCACACTGAGAAATCATTATATATCCACAAAGCTGAAAAAAATCAAAATGTCTCATAATCCCAAGTACTAGTGAGAATGTGAAGCAGTAGAACAAATTGGTAGAAGCTCTTCGGAAAACAGATGTTGGCCAGTAAAGTTTAAGAGGCACTTACCCTAGTACCCGGCAATTCCACTCCTGGATCTCTGTCCTAAAAAATCGTATGCCCTGTACAGCAGGATACATATAAAAATGTTTATGGTCGCATTTTTCATAAGAACCAAAAATGAGAAATAACCCAAATATGTATCACCTCTAGAATGAATATATGAATCAGGGTATATTCATACAATGGACTATTGCACAGCAATAAAAATAAATGAACTCTAGCTACAAGCAATAATATGGATCAATCCCACAAACTTAGTGATGAACCGAAGAAATGACATAAACAGTACAAAAAGACACAATTTTATACACATAAGTATCAAAAAATGCTATACTAAACTGTATTGCTTAGGGATGCTACATAAGTAATAAAAGTATAAAGAAAGGCAGAAAAATAATCAACATAAAAGTCTAGATAGTGATCATTCAGTAAGGGATGGGTTGTGATCAAGGAGAAGCATAGAGGAGGCCTCTAGGATGGTGGAAATGTTCAGTTTCCTGAGCTGGTTGTGATTTCATGAGTTTTCATCACATAATTATTTGTTTAACTGTATATGTTCTATGCACCTTTATGTGTTATATTTCACAATATAAAAGAAAAATGTAATTGGGGGAAGAGTCAAAAAAAGCACATCAATAGCTGTGTTCTGCTAAGTGTGTTTATAAATGAAAAGCTATTTTTGTTGAAAATGAAAAGAGATCAGAGAAGGTTCCACATAGGAGATACATGTGAATTGAAACATAAGATTGGTTGGAATTTGCCCAGCCAATACAGGAAAACGTCATAAAGAATAGTATGTCCAAAAATTCACAGAAGTATGAGAGAACAGAGAATAATCAGGGAAATGGCAGTTTATTTAGTGTGGTTAAGAGAGAAGTTAAGAGAAAAAGGATGGTGAAAAAGAGAGGCTGGAAAGGGAGGTTGAGGGTCTTAGATATTTTGTGATAAGACTGAGGTATTCTTAAGTAGGAGAAGGGCATGAACAAGTTTGCTTGTTAGATCATTATCAGCAAAGTACAAAGAGAGATAACACAAAACCCAGAGAATGTTGAGAACATATTGGTACAGTTTGGTAAGATATCCTGAGAGCAAGAATAAGGGAGAATGAAAAAGGTACAGATAGAGGTATTTAACAAGTTGAATTGTTAGGCCATGGAAATTGATTAGATTTTAAAAAGTGAGGTAATGGAGGGAGCTTAAATTTCTAGTGGGAATAACTGTTAGTGCGATAAATCAAACCAGGTGATACGGGGGAGAAGTAGGTTTGGTGGGAAAGGATAAGTTCAGCTTTGGTCTTACCACATTGGAAGTGCCTTCATATTCTAAGCTTCCAACTGCTACTGCATCCTTTCCTCCATAGTTCTCCACAAAGTAGCTTTTTCCTACTTTTAAGATAAAGGCCACTAGCATCTTTCTCCCCATCCATTAAAATGTTTTCTTCCCTACTGCTGTCTAGAAGGCAGCTAGGTAGACATATGTGAAGCTCAGCAGCAGAGATATTTGGTCTGAATCCTAATCATTTCAAATCTAGGTATCAAAATTGTTGAGTAGTTCAATGTGATTCAAACCACTACCAATTTGATATGCCTTGCTTCCTCTGGGTATGAGAGTAGAGTAAAAGTGTACTACTTGACCAGAAAGTGGTACAATGGATAGAGTGTCAGATTGGTGTGTAGAGAACTCAGATTTGAAACCCCGAGGTCACCAGCTTGAGCTGGGCTCATCTGGCTTGAGCACGGGCTCACCAGCTTGAGCATAGGTCACTGGCTTGAAAGTGGGATCATAGACATGACCCCATGGTTGCTGGCTTGAGCCCAAAGGTCACTAGCTTGAAATCCTAGGTCACTGGCTTGAGCTTGAGGTCGCTGGCTTGAGCAAGGGGTCACTTGCTCTGCTGAAGCCCCCCAGTCAAGAGAAAGCAATCACTGAACAACTAAAGTGCTGCAACAAAGACTTAATGCTTCTCATTTTTCTCCCTTCCTGTCTGTCTGTTCCTATCTGTTTCTCTCTCTGTCTCTGTCAAAAAAAAAAAAAAAAAAAAAGGAAAGAAAAAAAGAAAAAAAAAGGAAAAAAAAAGGAAAGAAAGAAAGAAAAAAGAGTGTACTTGGGTACAAGGGTAAGAGGAAATAGGGAAAATTCCTAACTTTTTGGCCAGAGCTACTGGATAAATGGTGATGCCATTAATCGGGGAAAAACTAGCAAAGAAGCAAGATTATTTTTAATTATGGCTATTTTTTTTATTGATTTTATATTGAGAGAGACAGGAACATCGACCTGTTCCTGTATGTGCCCTGACCAAGGATTGAACCAGTAACCTCTGTGCTTTGGGATGATGCTCTAACCAACTGAGCTATCTGGCCAGGGCTACTTGTGTTTGTTTTTAAAGAGGAAAGACGAAATAAAAGCTCTCCTTTAGACTCCTTTCTTTAGACATTATGCTTGAAATGTCTTTTAGACATTCAACTGAAGACATAATGTAGGCAATTGTGCATACCAGTGTGGACTTCATAGAGGATAAGGTTGTGGTTGGAGTTATAATTTTGGGATCCAGAATTTAAGGATTCCCTGCTTCCCAACCTGAGCCTGGCAGGATGGTTCCTACAAAAAATGGTAGTCATCAATGAAGTAGTGACCAGAGAATACACCAACAACATTCACAAGTACATCAATGGAGTGAGCTTCAAAAAGCATGCTCCTTGGGCACTCAAAGAGATCTAAAAATTTGCCATGCAGGAGATAGGAACTCTAGATATGAGCATTGTCACCAGACTCAACAAAGCTGCGTGGGCCAAAGAAATAAGAAATGACCCACACTATATCTGTGTGTGGTTGTCCAGAAAACATTATGAGGATGAAGAGTCACCAAACAATGTCTAAACATTGGTTACCTATATATCTCTCATCACTTTCAAAAATCTGCAGACAGTCAATGTGAATGAGAACTGACTACTGATTGTCAAATATAGCTATAAAACTGGGGGAAAAAAGTATTCCCTGACCTAATGCTATTCCTGTGAATTACACCATGTACTTATCCCTCTGAAAATACTTACCTCAATGTAATGTATTTGGCTGTTTACATATCTATGTCTTCCCCATCATACTGTATGCTGCCTGCAGGTAGAAGCTGGGTCTTGTTTACACTGAATTGATTGCTTAATGGTTCATGGCATAAAGCAGGTACTCAATAAACTTGTGGAATGAATGGGTGAATGAATGATGAAATATTGCTAACTACTATTTCCATGTTTTGATTATTTTCTACACTACATTTAACAGATCACAAACTTTCACATACTAAGTTTCCAACTGCTACTGCATCCTTTCCTCCATAGTTCTTGACAAAGTATCTTGCTTCCTACTTTTAAGATAGAGGCCACTATTCAAACAACAGCACGGATAAGGGCCTAATATCCAAAATATACAAAGAACTCATAAAACTCAACAACAGGCCCTGGCCGGTTGGCTCAGTGGTAGAGCGTCGGCCTGGCATGTAGAAGTCCCGGGTTCGATTCCCGGCCAGGGCACACAGGAGAAGCGCCCATCTGCTTCTCCACCCCTCCCCCTCTCCTTCCTCTCTGTCTCTCTCTTCCCCTCCCGCAGCCAAGGCTCCATTGGAGCAAAGATGGCCCGGGTGCTGGGGATAGCTCCTTGGCCTCTGTCCCAGGCACTAGAGTGGCTCTGGTCGCGACAGAGCAACGCCCCAGAGGGGCAGAGCATCACCCCCTGGTGGGCAGAGCTTCGCCCCCTGGTGGGCGTGCCGGGTGGATCCCGGTCGGGCGCATGCGGGAGTCTGTCTGACTGTCTCTCCCCGTTTCCAGCTTCAGAAAAATACAAAAAAAAAAAAAAAAAAAGATGTGGCACATATATACTATGGAATACTACTCAGTCATAAGAAATGATGACATCAGATCATTTACAACAACATGGATGGACCTTGATAACATTATACTGAGTGAAATAAGTAATCAGAAAAAACTAAGAACTGCATGATTCCATACATAGGTGGGACACAAAAATGAGGCTCGGGGACATGGACAAGAGTATGGTGGTTACCGGGGGGGAGGGGAAGGAAGGAGAAGGAGGAGGTGGGGGGAGGGGAGTAGCTCAAAGAAAACCAAATAGAAGGTGACGGAAGATAATTTGACTTTGGGTGATGGGTATATAACATAATCAAATGTCAAAATGACCTGGAGATGCTTTTTCTGAATCTATGTACTCTAATTAATCAATGTCACCCTGTTAAAACTGTAAAACAAAAGAAAAGAAAAGAAAACACTAGCATCTTTCTCCCCATTCATTAAAATATTTTCTTCCACTGTTCTTACATTTACTGCTCATCTCCAAGGCTAATACTTTTATTTATCACTTTGATAGTATCTCTTGTATATCCTCCATTATTCTGGATCTGTATGACCATACATTTTATCTTCCCCTTCATTCATTCATACCAGTTCAAGAGAATATAAAGGAACCATATTCACCCTAGAAAATATTAGATATTGAACTTAGGAAACAAACCAATCCAAAGTTCATGTTCTGATTATAATATTCTCTTTAACATCCTGCCAAGCATGATTTTCCCTGGTTCAGAAAATGCCTGGAGCTGTGACAGCAAATTAAAAGCCTCATTTTCTGTGACTGCTTAGGGCTGAGACAGGCATGGCCTAACACACTCTTCTCTCAACTGTTAGACAAGATGAGATGGCACTAAAGCCAGGACTTTTACCTTTAATTGGGTATCAGCACTTTTTCTTTCCAAAGATAATATCTTGAAAGTGGCCACCATAATAGGTTCTAGGTCAGGGGATGAATTAAGTCATATATTCTGATAAACATGAGTGCTCCTGAAAGGTTTCAGATGGGGTTCTTCAAGCCTGCTGCTCTTCTTGACAATGTAGTCCTGGCTCTGACAGTCAGCTCCTGGGAAGAGCTCCCCCTTCACTGTAGCCAATAAGGTCCCTAAGGTAGCTGAAAGAGTTCTCTTTGAGACTCAGAAAACAGGAGGCCTAAGGTTCCAGAGAAAGTTCTGCCTCTAAGCTCTCTCTTGCACTTCCAGGGTGGGCCCCAAGCTCACCCATGTCTAATACTCCCTCAACAGAAGTACCAAGTTGAGAAGGAGTCCAAGTCAGAATCCCTCCCATCCTGATCTAAGAGATCCCTCAGTGGAGCTTTCTATAGTCTACTGAAGCGATACAGGGAAAGAGCATAGGTTTTTGGCATCAGACAGGTCTGGCTTTGAATCTCAGCTCTATCATTCAGTAGCTGTGTGTTGGTCAAATATATTCAAGTTCTTGGAGTCTCAGCTGCATTGTCTCTGAAATGGAGATAATGTCTATACACTGTATATGGTTGTTGTACAATAAAGTTTGAATTTATTTCCCTGCTTCCCTTCCACTTCCTCTATCACCCCCAACAAAAGAGTCAGCTTTGATTAAGTCCCTCCATTCTTTGCTATATCCTCTTCATCTCTTCCCATTCCCCTCCCTTGCACATTGTGTACCTGCTAGAGTGAACCCTTTTCAGTTTCCTGAATACATCAAGCTCTTTCTCCACAGTGCTGTCCAACAGAACTTTCTGCAGGGATGAGAAAGTTCTGTGCCCGAGCTTCAATATAATAGCCACTAAGTCACATGTGGGTAGTTTGCATCTGAATTGTAGCTAGTGGAACTGAGGATATAAAACTTTAACCTTATTTAATTTTAACTTAAATTTAAATAGCCCCCATTTGGCTAGTAGCTAAAATAACTTATATAGTCTTTGCATTTGCCATTGCCCTGCATGAAATGTATTTCCTCACTCTTCATCTAGCTAGCTTCTACTCAGTCTTCAAATCTCAATTTGAAAATCTGTTCTTCTAGAATTCATATCCTAAGACCCTGGACTCAGGTTTCCCCTTTGTTACCTTCCATAGCATCCTCTATATTTCTCCCATTATATATCTCATCACATTTAATTTTAATTACTGTCTGTACTTTCCATTATTTCATAAACTTCATCAGTTATCTTGGGGCCCTATGGACTTCCTCTCTCAGGTCTGGATGCCTTTTAGCTTCCTTTTGAATGGATATCCACAGGAGCTTAGGATTTAGACATTTTCCAACTTGGGGACGGCTTGCTACCTTTGAGATAACTTTGCATACAGGGTGGGGCAAAAGTAGATCTACAGTTGCTCATATGGAAAATACAACCATTAATAAATAATAATATAAGAATAAACTGTATTTTGTGTATTCATAACTGTAAACCTATTTCCTGTATTTAATAGGTTTAGGGATTGATTAGGAGTGGCCTTATACCTTTCTAAGGATAAGTTAAAAGTTGGAAACTAAAAAAGAAGGAACAATAAATTGACTAATTGAAAATGAAAACTGTACATATGTAAATAAACAACAACAACAACAAAACCCCACCATCATAATATATCAAGACAAACAATAAACTGGAGAAAAATGTACAACATATATTACTGATAACAAAGAATGAAGAGCTCTTAAAATCAACAAAAGAAAGATGGATACCCCATGGATAAAGGACACGAACAGGATATTCAAAAAAGAAGATAAACTAATCTCAATAAATATTTTTAAAATGTTTAACTGCACCAGTAACTAAAGAATGCAGATTAAATAAACAAAACACCATTTTTTGTCTATTAAATTTACAAAGATTAAAAAGTCACATCATGCCCTGGCCGGTTGGCTCAGCGGTAGAGCGTCGGCCTGGCGTGCGGGGGACCAGGGTTCGATTCCCGGCCAGGGCACATAGGAGAAGCGCCCATTTGCTTCTCCACCCCCACCCCCTCCTTCCTCTCTGTCTCTCTCTTCCCCTCCCGCAGCCAAGGCTCCATTGGAGCAAAGATGGCCCGGGCGCTGGGGATGGCTCCTTGGCCTCTGCCCCAGGCGCTAGAGTGGCTCTGGTTGTGGCAGAGTGACGCCCCGGAGGGGCAGAGCATCGCCCCCTGGTGGGCAGAGCGTCGCCCCTGGTGGACGTGCTGGGTGGATCCTGGTCGGGCGCATGCGGGAGTCTGTCTGTCTCTCCCCGTTTCCAGCTTCAGAAGAATACAAAAAAAAAAAAAAAAGAAAGAAAGAAATAGGAACACAGGGGTGAGGGTATTATATTGAGTGGGACACTTGAATCCATGTAAACACAATAAATTAATAAAAATAAATAAATTTTTTAAAAAAGTCACATCATAATGTGTTAGAATAAAGAATTAGGTAATATGCTTAAAATTTAAATATGCATACTCTTTATTAAACAATTCTTCTTTTAGAAATATATCCTAAGAAAATGATCAAACAGACACTTGACAACGGTGAACTTACAAAGATGTTCTCTGTTGTGTTGTTTATAATACCAAAAAGCTGGAAACAATTAGACAACCAGAGATTGGTTAAATAAAATGTAATACAGGTAATAACAGTGTTGGAGAGGCTGTGGAGAAAAAGGAACCCTGCAAAGGCCTGCAGTGGAATTATAAGTATCTATTAAAAGTGATATAGATGAAAATTTATTGACATGGAGCATTATCTACATATAATAAATGAGTGGAAAAAGTCATAAGTTAGCATGTTAGTATGATCCTACTTACATAAAAATATTTGTCAACTTACCTATCTACTCATAAAAAGGAATCTGGAAGGATATATGCCAAAATATTAATGGTTCTCTCTGTATAGATGAGAGAATTTATTAAATTCACTCTCCCTACTTAAAATCACAGCAGATAGCCAGTGAAAGGTCCTTCCCAGGATTATTTGGTTGGGATTTGATGTCCCCTCAAATGGGTGAGAGGAAACCTGAGAATTATCCAATACTAGTTTCTCCTAGTATGAACCCTACCTATATTATTTATTGTTGAATTAATGAATCATATGAGAACACCAATTTTACTTAATAATAAGCATATTTAAACATTATTTTTGATAAATTAAACCCAGAAAGCAAAATTCACAAAAATTTAAGATAATATAAGATTCTCAAATATGTTATACTTTCTATGCACCATTACAATTCTGGGGACAGAAGTTTATTTTCTCCTATCATGTGTGTACTTTTCCAGAAGAGTTCAAGAAGTAGTGCGTAATGTTTTTGTGAAAAGCCTTTCCCATCCCTTTATGAGGGTAAGTGTGACAGTCTCTAACTCACAGAAGAGAAGATGAAGGCTCAGCAATCGCTCAAGGTCGCACAGTTAAAAAGCAGGGGAGTCAAAATCCAAATACAGTCCTGTTTTCTCCCAAACTCATCTGTGGCTTTGAGAGGTGCAAAGTAAGACAATGGAAAGGACACTGCAGGTCTGTGACAGCTAATGTCTGTGCTTCCTAACAAGTCATCACCACTTAGCCCTGAGATCCCATGTATAAGAGGTGCTTTTTCTTAACCCTTGGAGAATCCAGAGGATGATTTGTCACCAGGGTTACTAGCATTTCTCCCTGGATATCGACAGCTTGTCTTTCCTCCCTCCAAGCAGTGACTGATTTCTTCAAATGCTCGCCAAATACAGCCCAAGTCACCATGGTAAACGTATTGACAGAATCATATTAACAGCTACTGAGCATTTACAGGGTTGTAAGTTATTCAGGGGGAAAAGATAAGAAAAACACAGGGAAATAAAACAAGTTCAATCAGCAGTGACAATTATTTATATAGAAGCTACTGGTTGGAACAGTTTTTTTAAATATATTTTAATTGCTAATTACGATTTCTTCAGAAGAGTGGCCTCCGAGTTGCCCCACCTTAAAGCTAATCATTAATATTTTAGCGGCTCAGGTCAGAAACTGTTTCATAGACAGCTGTGTCTATGCAGTTGACTTTAGCTTCAGCTGCTCTCTCAGAAACAGGAATTCTACTGCACTGGTTAGTTTGCTACACCAAAATCAGACTGCCAGTCCATCTACCATAAGGCAGCAGACATTTAAGTCCTTATTTCTCTAAAGATTGAGGCTGGTTCAATAAGCAAAATTCTGCTCTAAGCCACCAGGACAACTGACAATTTTTCAAGGGAATGACCTATCTTTTCTAAGTTAATTTACACCTTTTATTGGGGAACATAAGTGTTGCCTCAGGCAAGAGAGAGAATACAGAAGAGTTTGTTTTCAGTTTCTAATTCCCTGGATACTCCTATGTGAACCTTATATCAAATAAGGTCAGCCTCCCGGCCCAGGCGGTGCGCGGGTAAACAGGGCAAGGGCACTCTGGAGTCCCCGCGTGTGAGTATGTTTTGGCATATGTTTTGGCATGGCCGTGTCCCCCGTGTTTCCAACTTCACATGCTTCTTAAGGAGAATCTAATCCTCACAGGAGAATTTAATCTGTTCATTTGCACGCATCTCATCAGCACCCTGCTTTGTTGAGGATTGTTTGATGTCCCAAGGAAAAGACTTCGAAGTTTTTAAAAGCCTTTTTGATGTGAACCAGAAAATCACGTTTTGTCAAGAGTGCACTCAACTTGAACCTCAAAAGGTTCAGGACTCAGAAACCACACGGTTCAAGTGGGATTTAAACTAGGCAAAATCACTTCCTTGTCTTCCCCCTGCCAAGTCCCTCCTTGGGCCTTTGTGCTAACAGTTTCTGTACACTGTCGGGTCTTTTCCCCTCTGTCTTTTTATTTGTTCTTTCACTCACACATACACATATCTTGGCAAGAAAATCTTAAGAAAAATGTATCACTCCTAAAGAAGTTGCTCTCTCCACACCAAACATAAAAGCTGTCTCCAGCTCCACCCTCACAAATTCAGAATGGTCATTGCTGGGGTCCCAGAAGGCTAGGCTGCTCTAGGTTAGGGTCAAATGATTTACAGAACCAAACAGCAATGATTGCATCCTTAATCAAGGCATTTAACTAGGTACAAGACTAGAGCTCCCTATGCTCCAGGGAGTTTTCGCAGAGAAAACTAGAAACTTGCTTCAAGGAGTAGCTACTACTATGCATACGAAGGAAGGACACATCTTAGGTCTTCACTGTTCTAATTGGAACTGAAGGGACAGGAGATCTGACTCCTCTTCAAATCAGGCTGAAGAATTGAGCTGAAAAAAGAATACTCTAACCTTAACTTTCTCTTTCTGAAGCTCTCTTTCCACATTTTTTCCTCTTTAGACTCAAAAATCCACTTACTAAAAGGTCAGAAAAGTTTAGATTCAGGCCCTGGCCAGATAGTTTGCTTGGCTAGAGAATTGTCTATATGTAAGGGTTGTGGGTTCAATCCCAGGTCAGGGAACATATAGGAACAGATTGATATTTCTGTCTCTCTCTTTCCCTTCTTCTCTCTCTAAAATCAATCAATAAACTAAAAAAAAAACACCTTTTCTTAAAGTTTAGATCAGGAGACAGAATCTCAATTGTGAAAAGGTCCAAAGTATTCCCAATATCCTAAGCTAAGGAACACTGGATACCCTGTTCCCCATGGCTATGACCACAGCAGAGCTTCACTGACCACTACTCATGTCCTGCTCACCGTAACAGTCACCATTTATTGAGCGGCTACTGTGGATCAGTCGCCATGCTATAAAGACACTGCTCACAAATATTAGGGGATCAGGGAACTTGTAGCCTTTTGTATAGTGCATTTTCACCAATGAAATAAAAGTTGGTTTTGCATCTCATTTGCATAATTGAACAACTTTCTTTGACTTGTCATTTGTTTTTCTGATGTTCTTGTTTAATAAAAAAAAATCAAATGCTTCTTTTCTTAGTGCTTCATATTCATTTTGAAATAGCCCCTAATTTTTTGTGAGCAGTATACATTATCTCATTTGATTTTTTTTTTATTTTTTTATTTATTTATTTATTTTTTTTTTTTACAGGGACAGAGAGAGAGTCAAAGAGAGGAATAGATAGGGACAGACAGACAGGAACGGAGAGAGATGAGAAGCATCAATCATCAGTTTTTCATTGCGACACCTGAGTTGTTGTTCATTGATTGCTTTCTCATATGTGCCTTGACAGCGGGCCTTCAGCAGACCAAGTAACCCCCCGCTCAGGCATGCGACCTTGGGTCCAAGCTGGTGAGCTTTTTTTTTTTTTTTGCTCAAGCCAGATAAGCCCGTGTTCAAGCTGGTGACCTCGGGGTCTCGAACCCGGGTCCTCCACATCCCAATCCGACACTCTATCCACTGCACCACCGCCTAGTCAGGCTGATTTTTTAATAAAACAAAAATTAGCTCATTCCCATTTTGCAAACAAGGAAACTGGGGCTCAAAGAGTTTAAATTATCTGCCTCAAAGCAGCACAGCTACTAACTGCCAGAACTTCAACGAAAACCCAATCTGTGGAACTTCAAAGTCAGTGTTCTTGGCTTAACGCCGTGTTAAGCCAAAGGGACTTGTGTTCCCCCTGCAAGTCCCTTGCAGGGTGAAGATGGTTGTTCAGCACCTGCTCTGTTGCAGTTTTGGGTGGGTTTTTTATAAAACTTAATGTTTTATACACTTACTAATTTCCTATTTTTAAAGTACCTACTAGGGGAAAGGCATTGTGGATATTTCAAAAAGTCTAAGATACTATTGCTTCCCCCTCTCTCACTGGAACTCCTTCAGTGGCCTTATTACCATGGTCTTCTTTTACTAACGTTTATCGTACTTCAATCCGTTATTCACACTGCAGCCTGAGTAATCTTTTTAAATGATAAATCACCACATGGTACTGATTCCTGTTTAAAACACTCCGTGGCTTCCTCTTGCACCTAGAATAATATCCAAACTCTCTGTGTCTTAAGAGATTCACAGAGGCCAGGCCCCTTTCAATGTACTCACTGCCACGTTCCCCAAGTTCACTCCATCTCAGCCATCGGACCTTCTCTTGACAACTCAAATGTGCCAAGACGCCCTTCTCCCAAGCCCTTACCGTGGTTATCGGCAGCTCATCATTCATAATTCAATTCAAACATCACCTTCAAGGGCGTACTGGCCATATCTGACACAATGGATCGATTTTTATGACAAATAAATACTCATGTCACAATTCGTTATAATAATTCTTTCCTTGATTCTTCCGTTTTAACACAAGCAATTAAAAATTTTAAAAGAATGTTTTATTTTTAAAGATATTCTAATTTAGTGAACTACTCAGATAAACTAAAATTTGTACAGACTAAACAACATGTCATACCCAGAAGTTCACACTTTGTTTCAGTGTTTCAAAACTTAAACACAAATTTCAAAACTTAAACACAAATAAGAACTCTAAGTGGTCACAAAGTATGACTGAATTGAAATAACTAATTTTATGTTTCTTCCTCTTCACAATCATTGTGCTTTCCATACTTATTTGAAATCTACTGTTCACAGGCAGGAATATGCAGTAATACAGGAGTTGGAGACAGACTGCACCCTAAGTGAGCTCAACTGCTTCTGAACTGTTTGGCACATACTCTCCAAGCAAACTGAGTCTGCAGCTGTCAGAGCCCACGGTATAACTGGAAGTTCTCCCAGTTCTTCTTTATAGAATACAATGTTTGGTAAAGAATATAAATAATAAAAAAATGTGCTAATTTGAAACTTAACATATGTATTATTAAAACTTGAAAGTAACCACAGCGATTTTTTAGAACTTAGACCAACAAAAGATAAATTTAGGGAGAAATATTTTATAACTGACATTTAAAAAAAAATTGCCAGCATATGATGGTATTAAAAAGCAGACCAACTTTTAGTTGATTGTTTTAAAGTTCCTCTACCGACTAACATAGCTCCCTGCTCCCCTCACCAATGCACATTTCATTCTCTATCACAATAAAAAGAATTGTAAGTGTTGCGATACGGGGAAATACAGGGTATCACGGCAACAAAAATAGGGTCGAAGAAGCAGGAAGAGAGCAATGGGAGTATAATGTCCCAGAAGCCACGGGAGGGAAATTCCATACTAGAGAGGATCCCTCCTCTGAACTGGGTACAGGGCCAACTGGGAGCAGGGCCCAGAGATCTCCCTCTACTACACGGAAAGGTAAAACCAAGTCTGCTTTTCCCTGGCTGGCATGCAAATTAATGCAAGGGGACAATAACTTATACATGATTTTAACCATTTATTACTAATAGAGGTAGAAAGACAAATGAGAACATATATAGAGCCGATGGTATTCGCTAGACCCCAATCCTGCAAAGACCTCAGCAAATGGCCATCACCAGCCCTGACAGTGCATGAGGAGAGAAGAGACCCCACTTAGAAGATGGCCCAGGATGGAGTCTTCTGGCCTGCTCCTACTCGGCATAGTGCTAACTCAAAGAAGAGAATCTCATAGAAATGGCCACTTATCCTGCACATCTGCTCTCTCCACCCCATCTTGCTCATTTGAAAAAAGTAGCAAGCATCTGACCACCTTTAAGTCTCTTTTCATTATTAAGCTCCCTTCACTACAGAGGTTCCAGGTCAGGACCAGTCTATACTTTTTGGATGTTACACTGAAATAACCATCAGTTATTTTATAAACTAACTCAGAAAAGAACATTGATTTTGTAAACAACAGCAACCACAAAAATCATACATTTCCCCCCAAAACTGTGACTATATACTCTATTTCATTTGACTGTTTGGAAGAAATGGAACCAAATTAGTAGTATAACCCTAACTCATTTTTAAAAACCATTGCACAGTATTCTATTACATAGATGTATCGTAATTTACTTCACCAATTTCCTATCAATGTACATTACGTTGCTTCTGTTTTTTCAAACAATGCTATCAAGCATACACATGTTTATATTCTTGACCAACTATATGTAAGGATAAGTTCCTACAGTTGAGTCCTATCAAAAGGTATTTGAATTAAAAATTTTCATGAATAGATATTGCCAAAATGTTCTCCAAAGAGACTGTCCACATTACACTCCCATCAGCTATGTGTACAGGACCCCATTTCCCCATATCAACAGTGGCCACATTAACAAATTATTTGTAATTCCTTGAAATGCTTCAAAATTTCTGCCTCCACCTTTGCTTTCTTTCCTGCTTTCAGCTCTCTAGTCCCTCTTGGCTTTCTCCCTGCTCCTCTATGAAGACTGGACTGCACCACTTTTTCTTTTCTATGCTATACTCTTTTTTTTTTTTTTTTTCTGAAGCTGGAAATGGGGAGAGACAGTCAGACAGACTCCCGCATGCGCCTGACCGGGATCCACCCGGCACGCCCACCAGGGGTGACTCTCTGCCCCTCTGGGGCGTCGCTCTGCTGTGACCAGAGTCACTCTAGTGCCTGGGGCAGAGGCCAAGGAGCCATCCCCAGCGCCCGGGCCATCTTTGCTCCCATGGAGCCTTGGCTGCGGGAGGGGAAGAGAGAGACAGAGAAGAAGGGGGGGGGGTGGAGAAGCAAATGGGCGCTTCTCCTATGTGCCCTGGCCAGGAATCGAACCCGGGTCCCCCCGCACGCCAGGCCGACGCTCTACCGCTGAGCCAACCGTCCAGGGCCTCTATGCTATACTCTTGATTCCCTTTCCTCTCTTCTCCAACCACCTCATTTTTCCTACTCACAAGTGTCCCTTACAGTTTCTCTGCTGCTCAATACGATTCAATACTTTTTCTCTCCCAACCTCCCGAACCAAGAAAGAATTTTAATAGGTAAACCTGAAAAAATTTTAATCTGGGTCAAAATATCAGAAGGAATAAGTTCAGCTTGGTGTAACGCTGAGGAAAAAAATTTTTTTGAGAAAAAAATCTGTATTGTTTCCTTTGTTAGAATTAAATCAGCTATTTTATATTTTACATTCCACATGTGGATTTCCTACCTTTGAATCAATAGCTCATAGTTTTTTATTCATTACTCCTTTTTTTTTTTTTTTTTTTTTTGTAGCTTGAATTGGAGTGGATGCAAAAGTAGGAGAGGAAAGAAAAAGGAAAAATCCGTAAGTGGCTGATTGAAAAGCAGGAGAAATGGGCAGGAAAGGCAGAGGTAAGAAGGAAATTGCAGCTTAGGGGAAAAAAAGCCAACTTCTCAAGTCCTCTAACAAACGTCTTTACTTTAGCACCATCACCATTCCCTTCATTCTTGAGCTCTAAAAACAGAATCATAGGGCAGGAATGGGATAGAGGGTGGGGTGGCATGGAAGCAGGAGTAAAAGTATCCTATTCCTCTAAATGCAACCCCACCTGCCCCCAACTTCTTATCCAGCAAAGCTCTATCCACCATCAAGAATCAGCTTAATAGAATAAACCACTTAGGGCTGAGGCTCAGAGAAAGTCAAAGACCCCACAATCTCCTTGCCTATTAAGCTTCTTAGAAGTTAGAATGCTGCTAAAGAGGTGATACAGCCAGGCTACTTAAAAAGAACACAAGGATGCTAAGTTGGGAAGAGAGAGGCCAGTTTGGGGATTTCTGAGCATCCATCTTTAACTAAAGATGATGAGGCAGGGTGTGGTTGCTGGGGTGGGAGCAAAACTAGCCAGCTGTGAGAACTGGTGCTCGAGTAAGTCTTCAAGTTGAGATGAAAAAGAAGGGGATTTGTAAAAAATAAGAGAATCTGGATATGAAAAAAAGTAAATTTTTTCTTAGGGTAAAGGGAAAATAGTCTTAAGCTTCATGTAAGTAATTAGAAAATAAGCAAAATAAAGCAACCTGCAAAAGTTTCTTCCCAGCTCAAATGTCCCAATGAGTCTAAGCATCCTGCCATTTCCTTATCCTCTCCCCTAATAAAGCTGGCAAAGTGAATAGTCCACAGGCTTGCTATCCGAGTGGCTGGCAAGGCTGTGACAAAGAACAGGACAAACCGAGCCCTTTATTTCAAAATACAGTGAAGTCCTGATGGCTCACTGTCCTTCCCCACATAAGAGATCAGTGTAGAATTCTGGTTATTGCAACCGTATTTCTTTTAGGGAAGTTAAAAAGGGGGATCGTCAGGTGAGCTCTAGTCATTTTTGCTCCAGCTCCATTTAACTGAAGCCAAGAAGAAAGGACATTGTAGGCACCAGCTCCTTAACATCAACTGGTAATTTTTTGGGAGAGGGGAGTTATAGGAAGACCTGTCCCATAGCAGTGGTCCCCAACCCCCGGGCCGCGGATCGGTACCGGTCCGTGGGCCATTTGGTACCGGTACACAGAGAAAGAATAAATAACTTACATTATTTCCATTTTATTTATATTTAAGTCTGAACGATGTTTTATTTTTTAAAAATGACCAGATTCCCTCTGTTACATCTGTCTAAGACTCACTCTTGATGCCTGTCTCGGTCATGTGATACATTTATCTGTCCCACCCTAAAGGCTCCGTGAAAATATTTTCTGACATTAAACTGGTCCGTGGCCCAAAAAAGGTTGGGGACCACTGCCATACAGCACAAACCCCATCAGAGATCATGGCTTGCCAGAGCCACTGTCCCTGTAATGTAATCGAGGGTAGAGGCAGGGGTTAGATCTTGGTTCAGGTGACTTCCAATCTGTGTCCATACTCTAGTAATAGTGATTACTGCTAACATTTATTAAAGACTCACTTTGTGCAAGGCACTGTTCTTAGGACTTCACTTATATTTTATGTTAACTCGTTTAATCCTTATAACCCTAAGAGATTGGAACTAGTGCTAGTCCCACTTGATCCTGAGGAAACTGAGGCACAGAAA
This sequence comes from Saccopteryx bilineata, assembly GCF_036850765.1. Classification (NCBI taxonomy): domain Eukaryota; kingdom Metazoa; phylum Chordata; class Mammalia; order Chiroptera; family Emballonuridae; genus Saccopteryx; species Saccopteryx bilineata. The sequence goes on from NC_089492.1 coordinate 257,801,861, forward strand.
GACCAGATGCATCACGAAGTTAGCTCTTCTTGAACTACTATATCTGTAAAATGCTGATTATCTCAAAGACAGGCACTGTACCACCTGGAGCATTAGGTGTGTTGGACAAAGTTGTTTCTTTTCAGATCACAACTAGTAAATTCTAGGCAACACATTAGGACCTAGGAACAGATATGAATAAGATGCAGCCCCACCTCAAGGAACTCACAGTGTAGGTGACAAAGGCTGTGAGTGGGCCAACACAGACCATGCCTAAAAGCTACCACACTACAAAAGGCTCTTACAATTTCTTCAAACATGGTCACAACCTGACAGACATATGTGAAGTGCTGAGAACAGTGTCTGGCACACAGTGAGCACAAATATTAGTATTATTCTTAGTACCTTGAGAATCTGCCCCGTAGGCCTCCCTTTCCTGGGGGTTTCCTCCTTCCCATAACTCTGCAGCCAGATGCCTGGCTGGTTTGGATCACATATCTCCGCTATTTCTTGCTTTTGTAGCAATGGGCACATTGCTTAAACATTCAGTGCCTCAGTTTCCTCATCTGTAAAATAGAGATAACAATACCTATCTCATAGGGATTTTATGAGGATTAATTACATGATTACCTGTGAAGCACTCAGACTAGTGCCTGATACATAGAATGCACTCAGAAGGTGTTAGCTATTCTTACTAGGAGTAGTGCTATGTTCCTGCCTTTGCCTGCAGTCATTTCACTTGCAATAAAAAGACTGAATTAAAATGCGTCTGGTATGGTTAGTTTAAGGATAGGAAGTCTCTGGGACTAAAGAAGAGGAGAACAGTTCCCCTGGGAAGTTGGAGGAATAACCCTGGAACTTGTTAATTAAGATCTTGTTAATGAATCTGCTTGTTAATGGTCTATTAAATAATCACACAGTGAAGTTTACCGCACAAGTAAAGCTTTCTTCAAATGCTTGCTCTTTCCAATCCTCCTGGCCCAGCGCTGACTTCTAAAGATCTCTAAGAGCAAGCCCTTCCAAATCCTTCCAAATCTGACATAGCCCTCTTCATCTTGTCACACTGGCCTGCAGAGCATGGCTATTCTTGCAGCCTAGAAAAGGTCTCTGGGGCTGAAGGCCCTGTTCATCTTGAATCTGCCTATCACTCTTTAGGCTGAGGCATTACACCTCTGAGCCAAAACATTTTCGTCTGCTAAGTAGGAATACAGTCTTTGGCCCTAGAAACTAAAAAATAAAGGCACTCTGAACTTTGCTAAGAAGAAAGGCAGAGGGTAAATTCCTTTCAGTAGGAGTCTGGTAAAATAACATTTCAGCTGAGATACCACAGAGTTGTATAGCAAGTGGCCTGCCAACCTACATTCACAAAAAGTCTGCAAAAAAACTTTCATCCCAGACCACTGAGGAAAAGAATGCTGCAGCCGGTGTCAGGGAATGCAGACTGCTCTGAGCCCAACTTCAAGGATGAAACAGCATGTAAGAGGGCTCCCTCTAGGTTGAACACTCAGGTATTTCATAAACTACTTTAGTCTCCTAAAACTATTCTGCTCTTTAGACAGAAGTTCTTGGAAGACGATATTTATACCCTGTGTGTGTGTTCTTTGTGTAGTGTGTGTGTGGGGGGGGACTTATACGGTTACTTTTACATTACAAAACACATCTGTGTTATCCTTTTTCTGATTCAACAACCCTGTAAGGGAGAGTAGGCTTATTCACCAGCTCCCACTTTATTTATTTATTTATTTTAAAGATTTTATTTAGCCTGACCTGTGGTGGCACAATGGATAAAGCATCAACCTGTCATGCTGAGGTCGCTGGTTCCAAACCCCGGGCTTGCCTGATCAAGGCACATACGAGAAGCAACTACTACAAATTGATGCTTCCTGCTCCTCTCCCCCCTCTTTCTCTATCTCTCCTTTCTCTAAAATCAATAAAATAAAATATAAAAAAGAATTTAAAATTTATTTTTAAAAAGATTTATTGATTTTAGAGAGAGGAGAAAGAGAGAGAGAAAGTGGGGAGGAGGGGAGGAGCGGGAAGCATCAGCTCATAGTTGATTCTCACATGCTGGACCAGCGACCTCGGCATTCCAGGTTGATGCTTCATCCACTGCAGCACCACAGGCCAGGCAGCCAGCTCCCATTTTAAATCTGAGTTGCTGGGACTCAGAGAAATAAAGCAGCTTACACAAAGTTACACAGCTAGTAAATGACAAGCTAGAGCTTCTGGCTCTGTGCTCCTGTCCTATCACTGAGCTATTCTCAAAGCTTCTGGTTTTTCTCTTTTTAAATTTAGAAATGAAATTTAGTAGGGTGACATTGATTAGTAAGAGTACATAGGTTTCCGGTATATATTTCTATAGCATTTGAACTGCTGATTGCATTGTGTGCCCATCACCCAGTCAAATCATTTTCCATCACTGTATATTTGTCCCTTTTTACCTTCCCTCTCCATAACCACTTCATCACTTTTGTCTATGTCCATGAGTCTGTTTTATAGCCCACCTATGTGTGAAATCACATAGTTGTTAGCTTTTTCTGATTTACTTATTTCACTTAGTATAAGGTTCTCAAAGTCCATCCATGTTGTTGTAAATGGCAAAGCCTCTATTTCTAATCATCACTTCCCACTTGGAAATGTGCCAGGAGGTGCCCAGCCCTGGGTGGTGCTTCAGACTATGTCAATGTGGTTAGAGATAGCATAGCGCAGCAGAGATAACAGTGGTCCCGGGTTCGCTTATTCTCAAGGATTTTCGAGTTAGGTGCTACATGAGGAGAAACACTATATATAGTAATTGCACAAGGAGACAGACATGGGCCCAAGGAAGAGGGATGGTTCAGCAAATAATGCAATATAATGTGATGAGTATTTAAAAGGGGGGAAGTATGTGAGGGAAAGGATACCACCCTCAAATCCACTACCACGGTTGATGAGAGCATCTACTAGTGTACTGGTGTCTGAAGCCACCTGAACCTAGGCTGTGTGTGTGGTTATGCACGTAGGACCAGGTTCACGTCTACCCCCTGGCAGCTGCCCCCAGAAGGTTTAAAGTTTAAATTAGATTGACAATCTGTAGGTATTGGTGAGTAATTCTACCACTGTGAGATTCCTCTAACATTCCAACACTTATTTCTTTACAAATGAGCATTTTAGCATAAGAAGAAAGCTTAAAGGCTGGGGTAGAGGAGAGAGGAGGCTGGTAAAAAACTCTCTCCAGCCCCTTCTGGGCTGTATAACATTAGTGAGAAGACAAGCTGGCTGGAGCCCAAGGAGCACCAAAGCGCAACTGGCCTCCCTCACATCTGGCTAAGCACCATGAACCCCTCCGCTGGGCTGCCTCATAATTACAATGCTGCACCAAGGAAGGGGCTGTCTGAGCATATACAATCAGCTGATCAGCAATCAGGGAGGAAAACAGAAAGAATCTGAGGAGGAGCAAATGCAAAAGGGGGAACTAGAGGCAGCTGGACAGATCCAACCCCAAAGGGAGACTGGAGAAGAAAGGCATTGTCATGAGCAGACCCTGTGTCTTTATTCAGACCATTCCCAGGCTCCTCAGTGGAATCCCAAACTTTTCCTCCCCACTTGCCTAGTCCTAACTCCCCTTCCTCCAAGACCATACTCCTCTGTGAAAGCCTGCCTCTGAGACTTTCATCAGAGATCAATAATTCATAAACTTTAAGGAGCATAAGAATCACCGGCTTAGTAAATCTTCAGATTTCCAGGCCACAGTCCCTGTGATTCTGATTAGGAGGTCTGGTGTGGGCCCTGGGAATCTGCTTTATAAACAGCCTTCTCCACCCGACCCTCCTCTAGCACTACCACAAGTGATCCAGAAGCAGACGGTCCTTAGATCACATTTTAAGAACCCCAGCCTTGGGGGATTACTCCTTCTCCTGAAATCCTAGAGCCCTTACTATTATTTTTTTTATATTATCGTTTCTTTTTTATATATATGTCCTAACTACTCACCTTAACCATAAGGTCCTCAAGAAGAGGAAGTCTCATCTCCTACTTCTTTCATGCCCCTGCAAGCAGCACTGAGCACAGCGCTCTACACACAGGAGCTCAGGAAATGCTGTGGATGTAGAGAGATGATGACGATAAAGAGGCCAGGGGAAGGAAAACCACAAGAGGAATGGCAGAGTACGGAGGCACTGGCTGGAAGGAACTGTTTTTAGTCTGCCTACGTGTGCAAGCCTGGAACAACAGTTTGCTTCTCTTTTTTTCCTTCTTCAGTAGTCTTGGCACTACACGCCTACCCTCCCCCATGCAAGTCAAGCCTGAGCAATGCACCTCCCACTGGAAACTTGCTAAGAAATCCTGCCAAGAATCCTGGTGCAATGTGGCTTAGTTTAACAGCTAAGGGAGGACTCTAGGTCCTGAGCTCTCTCAGGTCTTTGTGCAGGGCAAAGTATAGAGCTGAGTGGGAACTTTAGTAAAGAGACCAGGGCCCTCGGTCTACCTTGCTAAACATCGGCAGAGTAGTGGCCTGCCTTCATTTCAACAAACGTTTCCTGTGTGTTTACTTCATACCAAGCATGGTTCTGGGTGCTCATAAGATATCCTATGTCGTCAGAAAGTATTTCACATTAACTTATCTTTAGAAAGTTACTTTGAACCCTATATGATGCTGGGCCTCATAACCACATAAGCATCAAGTGGACATTCTCAAGAGTGCCTGGCTAAAGGATGACTTACTATAGAGATGTGAGGTCAGGCCTCAGGTCCTGGCAGAGAGAAATTCTATCCTTACTTTATAATAAGCAATCCTTGGAAGCTCTGCAGTTCTTTCTTCCACTCTCAGATGCCATACTTTATCCAGAAAAGCAAATGGCCCTACCTAGCCCCTTCGAATAAGTAATTCCCTCTTGATATTTGGGTATCAGCTTAAAACTCACTTGCTCCAGAAAGCTATCCCTGACTTCTAAACAAGATTGGGTACTCCTGCTTCTAACCCTAAGTCATTTATACTTACCCTACTGTACTTCTCCCAACATCCTGCAGTTGCTTACTAAATATTATACTCCAGTAAGGCAGGAGACTATAATTTGTCTCGTTTATCGTCATATCCCCAGCATCTAGCATGATCCCTGGAGCAATGCAGGTATTCAGTAAATACTGGATAAATGCTTAAATGTAGTAATGAGCCTGACCTGTGGTGACACAGTGGATGGGCATCAACCTGGAATGCTGAGGTCTCAGGTTCGAAACCCCAGGCTTGCCGAGTCAAGGCACATATGAGAAGCAACTACTATGAGTTAATGCTTCCCACTCCACCACCCCGTTTCTTTCTATCTTCTCTCTCTGAAATCAATAAATAAAAAATTTAAATGATGAGTGCACCATACTCTCTACTGAGATGGAAACTGAATCATGCCTCATGTACTCTGCCATAGTTTTAACCACAACACCACCAATAAACACCTAAGGTGAAGCAGCCCTATTCCTTCTGTAGTACCAGTATTGTACAGAGGTAAAACTGAGGCTCACAGGATCACCTTAATACAGACCCCAGGAGGCAGGCACTTCCTTTGATCAAAGATGAATACAATGCTCCAATGCCAATGTGTCACCAAGACCCTGAGAGTTATACCAGCCATAAGCCACTATGCCAGCTCTGTCACAGACTTAATGGTGAGATCTTTTACAGGTCACTCAACTTCTCATAGATTCAGCTTTTTCCTGAAGAGGGTATTAGGTCCTTCAGCAGCAGGTACTCTCTTTCAATAAAGAACAAATGACAATAAAAAGTCATCTACACTAGGATGGGAGGTTGGAAGAAGAAGACAGCCTTTGCAGTGAGACATCTCTGTGGTTAGGAAACGGTTAAGCCCACCCGTGTCTGTCTGGGATCCTTACCCCGTAAATCAGCCTTGACTGCTGCTCAGTCTGAATGAAGCCCCACCAGGTTGGCCTGTCAGGAAGGAAGCCCATGCGTCCAGACTTTTGTTGTTCTAAGGATTTTTTTTTTAATTTTACTGCTCAGGAAGGAAGCCGAAGCCTAGGCCCTAACTGCAGTCCTGCTGATTACTTACCCTAGCATGTGCTGCTGCCTTACCTCTCGATCCTACTTCTTAGACCCAACTCTATCCTTTTCTAGAACTCCTTCAGAACTATGATTTTGGCATTAGAGCCTAAATCCCAGGCTTTGCCCTCTTCTTTAAAAACTAAAAATTAACACAGCATTTCCTTTCCTGACTGCCATACATCCTGTGTCTGTATGTGGCAAGGGCTAGGGCTAGGGACAGAAGAGAATGGGTGCTCTACGATCTAGAGACCCTTTACCCCCAACAGTGACCTGAACCCCTTCTCTTAAACAAAGCCATGGAGGAACTGACAGGGATTGAGGTATCGGACAACTTGTCTCCAATGTCACACATGAACAGAGGACTTTTCAAATATGAACAACTATATTTAAATAACAGACTCAAATCCAAGGTCCTCAGGCAGAGGGTCAGTCTTCCCCACTTCCATCCGCCCACTTCCCACTTCTCCCACTGACATGCAGAGTCGTTCTCCAGGATTCCCAAGCCCCATGGGGCTTTCTCTCTACAGAGAGAAAAACACTGAGTTTATTTGTGCATTCAGGGTAATGGACAGCCCTCTTTTACTCCTAAAAGAATGCACACAGACACTATGGAAGAAGCCCATCCCCACCCAACCCTGCCCTCCCCTTCCCTTGCTAATCCCTCCCCAGCAGCCCCCCCTCAGCTCAGTTCTGCTGCTGTATTTCTCTCCTGACCTACAAGGCCCCTTCAAACCCCATCCTAAGCCTCCCCCAAGCAGAGACAATCCATCATGCTGTGGGACTGTGACACTCACAGATGGGGGAAGGTTCACAGATTTCTCTCACATAGACAAGAGGGTAAAAGTGTCTGTATAACTTAAAATGTAAGGACATACTTAAAACTCTGGGACTTTGAATTCTAATACTAGTCAAATGCCATTATAGCAAATCTATATATCCCAAGTCTCTATCACACACAAATTCTAATGGCCCATTTATTTCAAACAATAAAACAAATTTTGATAAAACAAAATTCCAGACTAAGAAAATATGATGAGATTCAGATTTTCTAACTTGAGCCACTGCCTAAATATCTAACCTTAGTAAAGTCCCGACCTGACTCATAGAGATTCAGTTTCTTTAATATTACCTTGCTCCTAAATAAAATGAAGAGAGGAGGAGATCAGAGGGACATCAGGGCTAATCCTGGTGGATGGATCATAATGAAGGGAAGTGAAGCAGCTGGTTATCAAAGAAAAAGGCTCTGGGCCTTTCTTCCACTCTCTTTGCCATAAGGCATAAGATAGTGAAAGGATCCTACATACATGCTATTTGTTAATGACTCCGTGTTGGGCTACCTCAGTTGTTCTAACAATGAAGATCATGCCACCAGACTGTCCTTGAAATAACAATAGTCATTTTGTATTAGTATGCGTGAGGAACTGTTCTAAGCATTATCTGTATATTTAATCTCATTTAGTCTTTCACAACAAGCTTTAAGGCTGCATAATTCCCTCTTTACAGGTGAGAATACTGAGGCCCAGAAAGGTTAAGTAACTTGCCCAAGGTCACAGAATAAGTAAACTAAAGGGTCAGGATTTTATTCCAGAGGCTGAACCCATAACTACTATATTATATTGCCTACCCCCTTTGATCTGAAACACCTTCAAGTTGTGGCTCAAAGGTGCAAATACAGTGTTTATTCTTTTAACAGGTATTTATTATGCTAGACTACTCTGGCTTCTTTTAAATCAAGCCACCAAAAGCAAGGTCAAATAAGAGCAATATAGGATTAGCTAGTACCTAAGTGGGAATCATATACCTGAAGATAAAGCAAAGGTCTCTCCAGGGTTGGCCCTTTCCCCCTCCCCACATCTTTCTGACTGTCTGCTGCTCTAAGATGGATGCAAAGCCATAAGTCTCAGCCTGCAAATGAATTTCAATGGAAAAAGACAACCCTCGTCTGGTGAGTCACACTCAGGCTTACTGGGCTTGATTTCTCATGAGACTGTACCAAAAGGTTCCTTCTTCACACGCGCAGCGCTAGACTTTCTTAAAGCTTGTGTCTGCTAAACAGAATATACTGGATGCAGCACCATGTCTCCCCTCAAAAACATAACTCTCATTTCCTCTAGGTCATCTTTAATCTGAACACATTCTACAGAGAAAATGGACGGTTAAATGTCTGAACTGCCAGATGGTTATATGTACCTAACAACCCAATCCCCCATCACTTGTCGGTTTCCAGCTTCAACCAGGATGTAGGTAGGAACTTTTTCCCCCCTAAAATACACACCAAAAGCAGATCCGTATTTGTGGACCCCACGATAAGAGATGCGATGCTGTGGGAAAACATTTGGGAAGGGAGTAGACTCCAATCTTAGGTTTCTAGAGAGTTAGGAAAGAAAAGCAAGTTTGAGATTATTTTTTAAGTTATGATTCTAAAAAATCATACTAAAATGTACCCAAACTAATCAACAAAATAAGCCTATATTTGAGAAAGGTAATTTTACTTATCTCTTGAAAAACTCCCTACCCACCCACCTTTGTCATTATCAAACCTCAAGGCATAAATAAATTCTTCCTTTCTTTCCATAAACCTCTATACCTTTGAGATAGCAATCTTATAGATACTATCCAGTGCAATGCTGAAGAGTGGCAAATTGATAGAAAATTAAAGGTAAAAATCAGATTGTAATCACCACCATCAATTTATTCAATACTTAACTAACACTTACTGAACCTTTCGATGTGATTAGCTTGAATGCAAAAAAAACTTTTTTAACACTAAAACTAAAATGTGATTAAGATAATAGAAAAGTCTGATCTATTGAGCAAGGCTGGGAGGGAATAAGTTATTTCTGTTTACTTAGCCTACCAGGTTTACTGATTGGTACCACAGCCTGTCATTTCTCCAAGCTAACCCCATAGTCTTAATTCAGGATCTTTTCCTGGAAAAGGCATAAGAAAGTAGGTGAAAGTTCTTTTGCAGAATAATTTCCTCCTTGTCCCAAAGATACAGATATTTACAAATTTCCAGCCTCTAGCATTACATTTTGAGGTTATAAAGGATAAAAACACACTCCATTCAACCACAAATATCACAATTTAAATGGTATTTAAGAAATTTTGTAAGGCATTTTAGCTTTTAAGGCATATAGCAATAAATTATCCTTAAATCTGTAGTTCATCTCTTTTTAAGAGGGTAAAATGGCACTGAGAAATGCTGTTAATCTGTTCGAAGAGCATATTCAAATCTAAAAACTATTGTAATTTTGGTGTTAAAATCGTGGATTTTACAAAAAAAGTATCACTCTAAATCTCAGATATTTATAAAGAGTACATTCCAACATGTGCTCTGGTATTTAATAAACAGACAGATGTTGTTAACAACAGTTAAAATATAAAAAATACAAAAACAAACATTATAAAAATATAACTATTAAATGTATTGTCACTCCAAATCCTAAGTATTTACAAAGAATACATTTCAATGTGTGCTAATATTTAGTGACCAGATGAGTGTAGTTAATAAGGGTTAAAAATAAGAAAAACCAACATAAAAATATAATTCTATTTTTCAGTTTCCTTTTCCCTGCCTAATGAGGAAAGGGGTGGGGAGGAGGGCAACTTTTGTTGTTTGGATACAATGTGTGTTTTTTTGTTTTCAAACAAAAAAGGGCCACCAAATAATCAACCTGGGGCCGCTGACCGGAAGACAGCCCCGGAAAACTTCCCGTGGGAAGAGTTCCAGAAATTGCCCAGACTTTAACGAGCCCCGCTGTGCTGGCTGCGAGCCTCAGACGGTCAGAGGCGACCAAGACTCGCCTCGCCCGAATACCAGCCATCCTCCCGATTCATGAAGCCCTGGACTTGGTAACGTTCCCCTGAACGTTTTACAGGTTTGAATTGCAAGACGGGGAAAACATTTCGAATCCACAGGAGAAACCTCCGAGTCCTCGGGTGTCAAGGGAACAGCTTGCTCCACATGCGCGAGTACACGTCCATCCTCACTCATCAACGCTCCCAGAGCCGTCCCCACTGCCTCCTCCCATTCCTGCACCCCCACGTCCCCTCCCTGCGCGGTGGCTACCCCCAAGCCTTGTCCCCCCTGCCTCCCTACTCCACCACCCGCCCACCTGCACCTCCCGCCGGGCGCCGCATCACCCCGACATCCGCGTGGGTGTGCCCCCTCCCGGGGTCACCCTCCTCCCATCCCCGCACAGTCTCTACGGCTCAGAGGACGTACAGGAAACCGACCAAGGGCTCAGTTCGGCTCGCGACCTGGGGGCGAGGGACGTGGAGGGCGGGGCGGGGGTGGGGGACAAGGCCCGCCCTCAGGTCCGGACCGCAGGCGGCGGCGGCGCGGGGTCCGCCCGGGGCAGCGCCGCGAGTGCTCCCGCAGCCTCCAAGTCCGGCTGCGCGACGGCGAAGTCACCAACATTCCTGGAACCACTTGAAAGCCATTTCAGTGGCGGAGGCTGGGGGGTCCTTTTCAAGTGAGCCAACGGGGGCCCACTCTACGGTCCTTCCTTCCCCGGGCAGGCCTCGCGCCTCTCCGTGCCCCCTCCCCCAAACGATCAATTACCAGCCACCCTTCTACAGGGAGCGGCGAGGGGCTGGCTGGCCGCCGCGAGGAAACGGCAGCCCGGATCACTTCTGCATGACAATTGATGGGAGGGAGGGCGCGAGGCGAGGAAGGAGGACGGCTGCGGTGTCCGTTTTCTCACCATGGTGATTAGGCATTCCGGCCGTGCAAGGAGGCAGCCGCCGACTAGAGCGGCGCGGCGTGGAGCGAGGACGGGATAGAGAGCGAGAGCTGGAGCGGGAGCGAGCCCAGCCGCCGGCGGGCGGGCGAGCAGCGCGCCGAGCCAAATCAGGCCAGCTGGCTCTGCAGCCATCAGGGACTGCTCCCGTCCAGCCCGGCTCCACTTTAGCTGTGCAAACATTTCTTTATCCCAACAAGACAATTAAACCCAGCAGCATGAAAAGGAGTCTCCATGACTGTATCGGGAGTGAACAACCAGAAACAACCACACATATCACAGTTCTTAAAGGGACTCCGGGAGAACCCGTGGAGCAGCTGAGCAACAATCAGACTAGATCTGTGTGGCCAGTCAGTAGAGAGGAAACCATCTGACCTATCTCAGTCTGGTAATTTGCTCACCCTTTCACAGTGGTCATCAGCTCCAGCCCAGGAGTTCAGCCTGGTGACCTGAGAATTGCCCCACACTCTTTCCAGCAAGAGCAATTCTTCTAAAAGTCCAGACTAGGGTCCCTGCCCACCTCAGTCCCAGAGCTCTTGGAAATATCCTCCCTAAAATACACCCCCATGATGTAGCTGACCGTCCTTATTCTGGGTTGCCCTAGGCCTATGTGTCCTCAATTATTTGATTCTTAGAAGACAAGGTTAAATGATAAATGCCTTTATAAGACATTTCAAAGTAGAAATTATTACCTTCTGCTCACGGTTTTTGGGACCTGAAAACAAAAGTAGAACATCCTGGAGCTGCTGTGAACTACTGGTTTCCTGCCTACCTGTGAATCTGCCTGACCATAGGGAAGAGCCAAGGAAAGAGGGCCACTTATGGTTTGTGCCCAGTACCCATCCCAGAGGTGAGCCAGAAGGCAAGGCCAGTCATCCCTCTACATGGGCAGTTCTGGTGCCTCTCAACCCTTGAGTAAGCATGCACACTAGCCAACTCCAATCTGGGCTGAGTGGATAGATTGGCAGGCTGGCCAAAGACTGTGTCACCCAGGCAGAAATCCACGCATGAGATGGTCCAAAGAGAATAATAAGGAAATGCACATTATAAGAGCCAGAATGCTAAAGGGGTAATAAATGTATAGATTCTAGCACAAGGCAGCAGACAATACTTATCTTCTCTTTGTTGTAAAGTTTCATTAATGAGGAAATGTTTATTTTAAAAGCCCTGGGAAACATATCTGTAGACACTTCATATGTAAGACACACGTGGACTATTTGTAATTGGTCCATAAATTTTAACATCATTTCCCTGGACAAGGAGCCCTGGGAGACTGGTTCAGGGAGTGACAATAAACAGGAGTTACCTCAGTCCCCTTCCTGGGGAATTATGCATCCTCCACGAATGGCTTCTCACAAAATACTTCTCCCTTTTTCCAGGGCAAATAAGTCAGTTCTGAAAAGTATAGACATCTTTTTCCCATAGAGCCCAACACCTACCTTGGGAATCACCTGTGATGCCAGGTAAATGAATAGGCAAGCAAGCAAGAATCATCTACTAGGAGAGACAATATTTAACTCAATACCTACATTTCTTTCTACAAAAATGTATATTTAATCACAAAAGAAATCCTGCCTATCTGAACCCAGATTGAAAAAAAGAACACATGTGCATTACACCATGTCTGCAGGCCCCTCTCAAATTCTCTCACATGTGGACATATCTGCATATGGATGCAGTGTGTGAGCAGGGGGTGGCTGCGACAGTAAAAACTGTCAGTGTTTCCATTGTAAAACTGATTTTTCATTGACCTAAAAGTCATAAAACTTCTACTCTATGTAAGGGACACATACACACCCATTATGACCCCCCCACACACACGGAAAAAAAAAAAGAACCCTAAAGCTAAATGCTTATTTGGAATTTTACTGTTGTATTTAATTAAAACATTTTTTTACATTTTATGAAAAAAATTTACTTATATGAAGAGAATGGAAAAATGAGTCAACCATATCAGAAATTAACTCTAAATTTTAAGAATAAAAAACTAAATATATATGGTGTGTATTATATAATATTGCAGTCTGGGCAAAAGCCACTTAACCTATTACTTTGCTCTTTTGTACACTTGCTCGCCTCTCTCTTCTTGACCCAACCCCCTCCCTGCCCCATCTGCCCCTCAAGCTCTCCCTTTGGAAGCAGACTTGTATACTGTCACTCGATTATCTGAAATATTACTTATTTCAAAACGGTTCTATAGGGAGGACCTGAAAGGCATCTAGTGGGAATAATCAGGCCTTCTAACGGCCCTTAAATATGTATTTACATAAAACAGACCATAAATATTCTGACACACATCGGCATATGACAGGAGCCAAGAAAGCTGCGGCAGACTTTGTCACAGTGCCTCTTCAACCCTTCCCAACAGAAAAATGTTTCTCCTGCCTTCCAAACACTCAAAATCAAAAGCACAGATGCTACACAGTGCAACCCTGTGAAGGCTGCTATACTGCCCAAGGAAAGGAAAGAAGAAAGGAGCACAGATCCAGGGATATCACCAGACAACAGTCTCCTCTTCACTCTGCACACCTTTGTTTTTTGCTAAAGATTAGTCCCAAATGCAACTCTAAATAATAATGTGGGTGTACAAACATCCCACACTCTCATACACACATACCCATAGATTGAATATTTGTGTAAGAGAAAAAAAAAAGAGACCACAAACTACTCTCTAAAGGAAGAATATATTAAACAAATAGAGGGGGAATGGGTTCCAATTTATATAACAGTATAATTTGAAATAAAGAAGTTTCCCCACCCTTCTGATCAGAATCTCATTAATTTCAAGGTCAGAATTCCATTTCACTTTGGAAGACAGACTCATTTAATTTTTCTCCACCCAGGCGTATTCCTGTGCGAGGGATCCATCTCCATGGGGGATGGCACCACCACACAATGCAAACCAGGCAAACAGAAGAGTTATGGCTTTGACACTCAGAGAGGAATGGATATCCACATCTATGAGTTCTGACTTGACTAACAAGCTTCCTTCTGCTCTGGGGGTCTGGTACAGGTTCAGGCTAAAAAGATAGAAAAATGGAGACAAACTAGATTTGTTAGGAGAGAAGAAAGGAATCTTGATCTGCAGATGTTACTTTGTGGCATATGAGTTTTGCAAGGATTTCATTTTAAACTTGTATTTGGAGAAAAATGGGACAAAATTTGTCACACCCCAAACCAGGGCAGTTTTAGCCAGAGGTCAGAGTACAGTAAGCCTTGATGATTTGCACATTGACAAATGAAAACTAAACTAAACTAAAATAAAACAAACCAACACAAAGCCAATCCATGTTCAGCAGATATAGCCAAAACAGCAAGATCACCACACACACTTCAGCTGTACAGAAAGGGAAGAGGTGGAAGAGAAGTTAAAGCAAAAGTGCAAGAGCACACGGGCAGTTGTGCTATCACACAGAAGCCTTCTCCCTTAAGTGGGGAGGTCTTGGGCTTACAGACGCTGACATAAAAGACACACTCACAACATATTTCAAAACCAAAGAGCGATGGATTTACAAGGCAAGTTGATTTTATGATGACTTTTATTGAAAAGGTACGCTGGGTTTAGGCAGATGCCTTTTAGCGCAGGAAAGTTAACACAGTGCCTAATTCAAGGAGACAGCCTGAGGAAGCAGTGCCGACAGGGGAGAGAGCTGCAATGTCTCTATTACTCTCCTCGGCATCATAAAGAGAAGAGAAAAAAATGGTATTCATGTTGGTAGTTACAGAGAAGACGGGAGTACAAAAAATAGAGAGGAGGGGAAAGCAAACCTCTTAGATGTAGTTTTCTTAAAACAAAATGAAGCAAATCTTAGAACAAAGGATTGAGTGGAAAAATACCCTCAAGTCATAAATTTTCACCAGGCTTGAAGAAAACTGCTCTGTCTCCCACAGCCCAAAAGCTTTGAAACAATTATTTTCTGATTATATTAGATGAGAAGATTGCAGGGTTCAGCAGTCCTAGTCTACAAGTTTCAAATCAAGGTTTAGTTCCAACTATTAGTGAGGGTAGCCAGAGCTCAACAAGGCACTTGGTGAACATGAAAAAGCTGTTCTATAAGCAGAAATTAATAATAGTTGTGAACATCAAATATGGAGCAGTCACACAGGTCAACTGTGTCTAGTCCTAAAAGTGAGCCCCAGGATAAGCATCCAGCAAACCTGTTAAATCCCAAGAGAAGTCGGCTTTCTAGCCTTGCGATTGCAAGGAAAATACAGCTGTTCGAAATGTTTTATGGTGATTGACGACACCTTTGTCCTGCTCTGAAAAATAGCCCGATGTGGACAAGGGCTAAGAGTTGTGACAATAAAATCACGTGGAGTCCACTGGATGTGATACAATGGAAAAGCTAAAATATAATACTGAGATCAGAGAAACATAATGAAGATAGCAAAGAGAGAAGGGATGGATGGGTTTCTTCAGGCTCCCCAAAATTCCCTAGAAACCTACACTTTCCAATGAAATGACATTCACTCCGGGACCTAGATGACACCCCCCTTCACTCCAGAGTAGCCAGGGAATAAGTCAATCATGCCCTGGAGAGAAAGGCAGTGTGGAGGTCAACTTGCCTCTGGCTGCCTTCAGAGAAACATTTCCTGCAGAACTCTCAGTGCTTACTGACAGAGACAAGTAAATGGTAGTACTCCACAGCGATGGAATGGGAAGGAATTGGTCCTTCCCATTACTAGGAGCAGGAAAAGGCCATGGACCTGTTGAATACTACTGTAAGGCAGGGCTTACTGCGGGTAGGGAAGGCTCACACCGAAGTACTTACATCTGTCATTCCGATCCTCTGGGCTAGATGAGGCTTCTCGATCCGAAATGAGGCCAGAGACAGCAAAAATCTTCTTCCCAGTTTCATCAACCTTAAGTGAACTGGGGGAGCTAGATGGCAGCTGTGTCCCAAAGTCATATTCCTTGCCATCTGCATCTGAGAAGCGCAAGTGGGGAGACTCTGTGTCATGACAATTCTTCAATCTCTTGGCCGGCGTAAAGGCTGACTGATAACTCTCCCTGTCCTCAGTGGAAGCAAAGGGACGGAAAGCCCCCACACCACTGTGATTCAGCATACTGATTGGAGTGCAATCTAGATTTGGGGGAGCAAACTGGGGGTGGAGGTGTAGTAAAGAAGGGGGAAAATCACGATTGGCAAAAGTGCCCGGCACCCCACCCTGCCGATGGTACATAGAGGCAAAGGTGTAGGAACCATTGGTGAATGGAATATGCACGTCCTTGTCTACTGAGACAGGTACACCAAAGGGTCGTGGCTGCTGACAAGGGATGGAAGCATCACGACTGGCCTCGGCCGTGGATGCCAGGACCATCAGTGCTGGGGATGCCAGCGGGTTGGGGAGGTAGGATGAGTTCTCCATCTTGAAGGCTGCCCGGTGTAAGTCCATTGGAATTTTTTTCTATGGCCCACGTCACACAAGAAGCAGTCTTCCCTGGGAGGGAGGCTGAGCGACACCTTGGATCAGGGCAGGGAATGTTACTGGGGGATCATTCCCTTCTAAGACCTGCAGAAACAGCAAAGAGAGAAAAAAGAAGGGGGAGGAGGTTAAGGGGAGAAAAACACAGGAAGCCCCAAGTGATCAAAATACCATCCTTCTAGCTTACAGATGCTTGGGCAAGAGACACCACGGCTTTAGGAGCCAGTGGGCAGCAGCATCAAACCATTTTCATTCAGGAAAATCAATAGACAACTTACTGTGATGTACGCGTAGCTGACTTTGGTCCCTACACGTTCCGGGTGAAATGCGCCTGAGCCCAGCAAAGGAAAAAAAATCATAAAACCTCCACATACAATATTCCCTGAGCAAATGAGCTTTGGAGGCCAAGTCACCCAGTAGGTTAGGTGGGGTCTATATTTTACGGGTTTCCTACCTGCATATACCACTCACGGCAGGCCTGATGTTCAGAGACCAGGATCTACTTCAATGATTCCCTATGTATGAGTCCTCTCTTCATCTCCCTAACAACACCCTGACACTGAAAAATTCCTAAATCAAGCACATCTAGACCATGAACATCTGTACATGTTAGGTGGTACAAATTGTACTTGTGGATAAATTACACACATTGGCACACGCATAAACACACATGTGTCACCTAAGACTGTTTCCAGAAAGAAGTGCTGTGTGAACAAATAACAGCAACATTTTTGTTGCTGCAAACCCCTCTCTAATCACACACGCTTTCTCTTTTCTGAGAAGGAACAAAACCTTCATCAATAAAATGCCTGGTGCTTCTGACAATATTTAAAAACATAATGGGTGCCTCTGGCATATGTTCTCTAGCAGCGTCTGTCTTCCAGGGGCAGCAAAGAACAGATCGGTAATTTTAGTTACTAATGTACTCACTCTTAAGTAGATTTGTAAACTGCCTTGAATTTGCCATTAACATTTAGAGCAAAATGTTAACAAAATTTCTGACTTATTTTGCTCCGCTTGTTGTCCCAGTCAGAGTTGATGTCCAATGAAGGCAAACAAATTGGAGTTCGGAGAAACTTCTTTCAATTTCTCTTTTAAATTTAGGTTGTACATTTTCACAGCCACTGATTCCATTTCAAACTTTATTCTGAGTGGGAAGTGGGAGAAGGGTTATATATCAAAAGTCCAGATAACAGAAGATGAATACTAGGGCTTACTAGCTTCAAATATACACTAAACAGAAATTTAAATGAAACTCAAAGCCTAAGCAAAAATCATCATCTGCTACAAATTATAACCTTGAAATTGAGAATCATGTCTCAAAAAAAATTTACCCCCTCCCTTAAAAGAACCTGCCTAGATAATGGAGTATCTATCTTTGGTATTCCCTCCAATAGAGAAACCTCAGTTAAACTGCAGATGAATCCTCCTGGCTTAATGCAGTTGCAAAGAGAGTATTTCCTTCTCCCATCCTGTAGTAGACATGTCAATGACTGTTATTAATTGGGAAGATGAGTGCACACCATCAGACTGCTTCCTCATTTGGCATCTTTCCTTATAGACATCATTGCTAAATTACCAGAGTATGTATCTCACATTAACGGATTTTTCTCTCTTCCAAATTTTAAATAACTTTCCTGTCAAGTTATAGCAGTGCAGGGAATGATCTGCCAAGGACAGCCAGTTAACCTGACAAGGCTGGGAATCCTGTTCTTGGCTGTTTTCAAGTCAGATTAATGGCCACACAACATGGATGCTCTGAAAGTGGGTCTAGGGCTGTTCCAAGGGTTCTAACCAGTTTCCACAACAGAAATAACTACTTGTCCATCGACAAGCAATACTGTAGGAGGCAAGCTGGAGGAGAGGGCAAACATAATGCACTGGGGGTAAAGGGAGGAATGTTTCTCCCCCAAAATAACCAATCACCCAGAGGATCCGCTTTCTATTTTTACTTCCTGGATCACCTCATTATGTTAAATGAGTTTCATAAATTAGTAATCCGGCGACAGCACCGGACACTCCAACAGAACACGGTGAATCACTCAAACCTGGTTATTCATTTGAAACTTCATTATACTGAAAATAAATCAACAATATTTTTCCAGGCCACATCTCTTTTACTCTACTGTGTGGGCGTTGGTCTGTGTGGGGGGAGGGGAGTGCTATTTTTCTTTTCCTTTTTCTTTCTTAACCACTCCTCACATTAACAACTTGTATAGATGAGGCTTCAGCAGACCACAGTCATTATGAAAATCTATAGTTAATACACTCCCAATGTCAAAATGTCATGGGTTTAAACACAGAACCCAAAATAAGAAAACTAACTGACCCTCTTAATTAAAAAAATATGGATTGTAAGATAATCAGCTTGATGGAGCATTTGGGTGACTGTAAAGAACCGGGCAAAGGGAAAGTAAGTAACTGTTACTTTTCTGCCTCTATGCTGATTTTTTTTAATTTAGCACTTCGTGCAAATCCAGATTAAAATAACTCCAGCTATTGATCCGAGCAGTGGAATTGACATTAATTTTAGTTCACTTCTCACTTTGCAAAGGGATCAATAGGAAGTAATAACAGCTGACATCCCCGCTGAAAGGAGGAGAAAGAAGGGCTGAAGACAGAAATCGAAAAGCAACCAAATAAATCATCAGCTACTTTTCCACAGCATCAGACAAACTCCAAACAGATTGCAAAAAGTCTTTGTTGAATTAACTAAACAAGGAGGAGGGATCAATCCACGAAGCTAAATAAATTGTCTGGCAGGCAGTGAGGTTGGATGGAGGGACCAACAAATATTGAGTTTTAAAAATTTCAAATCCTTGACGTGATGGGCTTGGTTCACGTCTGTATGTGTGTGGGAGTTTGTTTGTTTGTTAAGTCACACACCCGACCCTGGTTTAAAGTCATTAGAATACGCCAACTAACTGAATAATTAGTGAGATCGCTAATTCCGTGGTTAAACATGCCAGAACCAAGACAAATGAAACGAAGAAGCTGGCGTTTGGAACGTGAAAATGCCTGAGTCTGGGATGATGCGCAGGGCTCCCCGCTCTCCGGCGCGAACTAGCCACTTTCGCATACAAAAACCGAAAGCCAGAGACAAAGTCTCAGAGAGTGGGCAATTTCCCATCCCAGCCTCTGACCATCCCTGTCCAGGGTCTGGGCTTCCTGACCCGCGCCGGGATCGGTGTAGAAGGAAGCCACGCTGCTGCTGCTGGGAGCCAAACCCACTTGCAAATGACTGCCACAAAGAAAGCGGCAAAGCCTCTCTCCCCGAGCCCGAGCTCTGAACGCCCACCAAACTATGATTCTGCTGGCAATTACAATACACACACAACACGCCTCTGCTTATTACAACAGGTGACATTTTTGTGGTCTCTGAACCGTTTCCAAAAGCCAGGAATGAAAATAATAGAACAAATTAAACGATATTTTTCCTTTGCATAAATAAACTTTTAAAAAATTAATAGGCAACTTAAAAAGCAAAGAACAATGGGAAATGGGGCCAGGGTAGCGGGGGTGGGGGGGTGGGGTTGTGAAGAACTCAGGAAAGAATTTTTATTTTTTAAGTTCACAGACTTCTTCCCTAGAAGAGAATTCCCGCACACCAAATGCCCAGGGGGTATCTGAAAACACCGCTCTAACAGAAATTTTACCACCATATGCAAGAGCTCAGGAAGCATAGGACTAACACGGTTCCAGGGCTGGGGCCAACGCCTGCGAAACAGAAGTGGCCAGGTGTCAGTCCCCGATCTGGACCCCAGCTCAGCGCTGACTTGGCTAATGGGTATGAATCTGAGACAGTCGGTCTGTCCAGAGTTCGGGGCTGCGGGCCTGACAACTCAACGAGCCGTGTAGAATTCCGCCGATAAGTCTTAGCAGGGAACAAGCAACTCTTTTTAGGAAAAACGGAGAAAGAGGAGGTGAAGGCGAAACCTACATCAACTTTGGGCCAACGCAGAGCCGAGGCTGACACTCCTCGGCCTGACCTCTCCTTCCAACTCTCGGCTTCCCTCGCACAAAGAATAGTTTAGGTCCCAACAATCTCCCGAAACAATCTGCTTGTAACTTTGGGGAACGAGGGCGCCGGCCGGCGAAGAATCCTCAAGTGCGAGGGGCCCTGGCCCGCAGCTGGGCAGGGCCTGCGAGGCAGGGCCTCCTGGAAGCTGCCTCCCGTCCCAGTCCGAGCACCTCGGGCCCCAGACCAGCCCCGCCCCGGGGGTCGCCCGGGTCCGGTCGCCGCGCACTGTCGCCTCGCCCGGCAGCCGCGGCGCTCCTGGGTTCTGACTCCTCTGCAAACGCGGGCCCGCGCGGGGTAACCGGGCCCTCCCCGTCCCCGCACGGCGAGCCTGGCTGCGGGAGGGAGGGCTCCGCCTCGTGCGCCGCGGCGACCGGGCTGCGGTTCGCCAAACAGGTGTGAGTCCCGCTCGCGCGGCGCCCGGCCGCGGCCCCGTCGGTCACGGGAGGCGCGGCGCCGCCCTGCCACAGGCCTCCCCCTACCTCGCCCGGAGCGCAGCGAGCGAACCAACACCACTTTCTGCGGGGCTCCCGGGGGCTGGGAGGGAGGGGAACGGAGGACGGCCGCCCCGCTTTTCCTCGACGCTCTTTCCGCCTCTCCCCGCCTCGGCTCCTTCTCCATTCTCAGAAGAAACCCCGAGACAGGCGCAGGAGGAGGCCGGACACCCCTGCCCGCTCGCTCCCTCCTGTCTGACCGGCCACTTCCTCACTGCTCATCCTTTTTTTCCTCTTTATTTTCCCTCCTTTCCCCTTTCCCCCTCTCAAACCGAGTCCGGAACCGAGGCGAGAGGCGAGACGTGGCCGGTGGGCACCGTGGGCAGACAGCGCCCGTCTCCCCTCTCAGCAACCGCCGGGCGAGGGAGGGGGCACAAGCCAAAGACCCCGGCCCGGCAGGGCCAGGCAGGGCCAAGCCCCACGTTTGTGCCCCCGCCCCAAGCCTCCGCCCGGTGAGACGTGCGTCCGGCTCCGGGCCCGGGCCCCGGAGCTCCCCGGGAGCCGCGGCTGGGGCCTGAGAAAGCCGCGTTCTTAACGGGAAGCGAGAGCTCTTCCTCTGCCGCCCAGCAGTCCGAGTCCCCAGTACTTCGGGGCTCCTGCGCGCCCTCTCCGGCCGGGGTCCACTCGGGCCTCGAGCTCTGGGAGCAGAGGAAGGCGCAGGCATCCCCTCGGCTAGCCAGCCTCACCACCGTGGGCGGCCTCGCCCGGGGGGCCACACGGAAGCTCTCCGCCCAAGTTTGTGTGCCCTAGAAGAAAAGGCTTTCCCTTACAAAGCACAAAGGCGAAACGCCCAGGCCGAGCCCTGAAAAGCCCAGGGTTAGGAAGGGGGGTGGCCGGAGGCTTGGGAGCGCGCTGGCGGGGCCGGGCTCCGGGCGGAGAAGGTCGATGGGTCCGGCTGACAAGCGCGGAGCGGCTGGCCGCAGGACCGCAGCGACCCGCGTGTTTGCTGAAAAGTTTTGTTCTCAAGTCGGAGGAAAAGAAATTGTTACTCAGTTTAAGACAGGTAAATCTAAGATAAAAATAAAACTACCAAAAAAGCAACGCACCGCTGTCTATATGGTGGTCCTCCCACCCCGCTCCATAGAACCACGGGGAGTAGGAGTCCCAGAGCCTAACATCCCGGGAGACACCCCCCCCCACCACGGACTGGGCTGCTCTCAGGCCAGGCGGGTCGGGCCGAGCGGAGCCGGGAGTTCACCGATGGCATTACAAGGGTCCACCTCTATGCCAGCACCTGCCTCCTTCCAGCCCGCAGCGGCTCTTCCATCCCACCCTCCTCCCTCCACGCCCTTCACACCCGCCCCCGCCAGGAAAGTAAGCCGAGCACCCGGGGGCCAAAGGCTCCCAGCATCTCCTCCGGTACCCCACAGGGCGGATGCTGCGTTGTGTGGGGGCAGTCGGGGTATTTTCGCATTCGGGTCGCCCCTTCCCCATTCCGCCCGCTGCCTCGGGCTCCCCACTGAGTACCACCCGGTCCCGGCCCCGCCGGAAATCACCGCGGGATACACCGGGGAGCCCGGCGAGAGGGCATTCTCGCGACCGACCCAAACAAAGTGGAATTGGGGTTTATTAAAGGACGGAGAAAAGAAGTCCAGCTCCTTTCCCCTGCTGTCCCCTCACCCTCCCTACTTGTCCAATTCCCGCGTCTGGTCCCTCCCCCTCGCACCCCCCAAATAAAACACATTAAGGAAAACTCAGGGCGGAAAGTTTGAGTGCGGCAGCGCTCGGAGCGCGAAGGGCACAGATGCCGGGAGGCTCGGTGGCGAAGATCTAAGACGCGCGAGTCCAGGTCCCAGCCCCTGCCCCTGTCGGGGGAGCCGCCAGAATCCCTAGGAAACGGACCCGGAAAGTTAGCCAGGTTCCTAAGCAGCCTGGCGGCCCTCGCGCCCACCCCTCTGGTGCGCGCACACACACACACACACCCCTTTCTGTTCTCCATACTTGCCGTGGAAATTCCTTGGGAGAACGGTCGCACTTTTCAGGACACGGAGGGAAGAAGGCGGTGAGTGTGGTGCATGAAAAGTCCCGGGTGCGCAGGGCCGGCGGAGGCAGCGGTGGCGGCGGCGGCGGCAGCGGCAGCAGCAGCAGTAGGCGGCTGGCCCCGGGTTTGTGTTCGCGAGCTGCCTGGGATTGCATGTACAGATTAAGAGACTCGATTGGTGTGAGAGAAGGAGCAGTGCTGCCTCTCAGCGCTGGCTCTAATCAGTGAATGAGCCTCCACTCTCCCAGGGACTCGGAGACACACACACTCACGGGGCGCACGCACACACACGCACACATTCTCTCACACTCACACACATACAGGCACTCTGAGAACTGAATACATTAGGGCACTAAGGGACTCTGGGAAATGGAGTCCAGACCCTGGGCACTTCTGAAGAACAAACCTGCTGGCCCTCACCAAACAGTCCCAAAGTCTTGGAGTGGTGAGACACTGGAAACTGAAGAGAGCTCTTGCTTTTGTTCAACCCCCACCAAAGATCTAAACGAATGTTTTGGTGTTCTTGCTTTCTTGATCCACAAATGGGTAAATCTTTAAAGCTGACACCCGCTGCAGCTAAATCATCCCTAAATCCTGGCTCCGTCATAAAATGTCTTTTTTCAGAAAAATCTTACCTACAGATTGGCTCCTGGAATGCTTCTCTGGGTCTTCGCCCATAATAAGAAGATAACAAATGAATATAAATAAAACTGTAACTCTTAGAGGGGGTGGAGAGGGCCTAGTTTAGCTCCCAGGTTTGAGCATTAAATTTTTTATTGGTATTTATATTTATAGTTCTTTCTTTTCAAAACATTTTGTATTATCATTGAGTTCTCTACATACAGAAGATAAATAGGAGAAATGGATGGAGAACTAACATTCCCAGAATGCCTTCTAGGAGCTGGGTTTCAGGAGTAAATGCGCTTACATAATCTCATTTAATTCTTACATTAATTCTGGAGATAATATTATCACAATTTTATATATAAAAGAGAAAACTGAGGTTGAAAGGGTTTTGTAATTTGCACATGGGAATGTGGTTTAAAAGTCTAGAATTGCAGGTAGTCCTAGCTCTGAAAGCAAAGCCCAACCAAAACCTAATCCTGGTTTTAAAAATCATTCCTTTAGTCTGTGATTTAGTTTCTGTAACTACAGATTTTTCATCTGGAAAAAAAATGGGGGGTGGGTGTGAGTACGGTTAGTACATACTGCTAATCTACCCTGAAAAGAACCACATGGGATTACAAATTGTCTGTCTAAAAATACAGTCTTTAAAGTCTCATTCTTGCTATTATTTCATGGTCCTTTTTTTATGTTTAACATTAGGTAGCATCTCATTATTATGTATGTTTAGATGTACATGTGTTGTTTGTATTTAAAATTTTTAGTTACCAACTTTTGGAGGTAAATGGTTAATTTGACCATTCTAGAATTTTTTGTTTATGACTATTTCTGTCTCTGTAATGCACAGGATTAGGGCTGTTTGTTCAGGAACCTCGAAATCCTTATCCATGTTTAGTCATTCATTTATTCAGTAGCATTTATTTTTTTGAAGCGTTATTCTTCCCACTAGACTGTTCTTTCCTGCTGGATTGGAGACTTCATGCAGGCAAGAACCATGTTTGCTTTATTCAACATTATACCTCAATATCTAACAGTTGTCAATCTTAGTTGAATAAATAAAAAGGTAAAATGAACAAAGAAAATTTCTGTCCTCAAAGAGCTCACCATCTAGGAGAGAAGACTAGAGTTAGAAAACAATTTGATGACTGCTATAATTCAGCGTGACCATGTGGCTCAATTGGTCTGAGATAAGTTTGATGGTGAAAAGGAGCACTATTAATAATTACACTGGAACGGCAGACGTGAGCAGGGAAAATCTTGAGCAAAGAAGGTTGAATGGTTACTCTAGCTACATAACTTCATTTAATAAGCATTTATTGAGAACTCTCTTGTGTGGTTTGTTGAAGGAACTAACTATAAGGCATCTGATTTCCCTAGAAATTATATGAGGCACTGAGTGACAAGACATAGCTAAGAGAAGTGGGGCAAATCACAAAAGCCTATGTATACTAAACTAAGGAAAGTGGCATTTATGTAGATAATGAGAAATTCTCTGAGGGTTCTTCAGGATTGTGACATGGTAGGGTTTCTGTTTTAAAGAGAGCACTAGTTACTGGGTGAGCAGGGTGGAGTTTAGACAGGAGGCAGGGAAAGCAATTAAGAAGTCTATTACAGGTAATTCAGTTGGGATATAGCAGGGCCTAATCCAAGGTACTGGGGCAGTGGAAATGGAAAAGTGGGGCTGCATTACAGTGAGATATAAGATATAGAATCAACAGGATTTAGCCACTTATTATGGCAGATGAAGGCAGAAGACCCTATATAAATCCTAAATAGGATTTTACTATTTATAGGGACAAGATGCTCTCAGTACTTTAATGTTCACTAGTAGTGAAAGGCTTCCTCAGATGAGCTTGTAGAGTTCTCATAAATCCAGTGGACAGTCTCACAGATAGATGATAAAGATAAGAAGCCCTATGTCAATCATCAAGCCAAACATTTTTAACCACTACCATACATATGCAATGGTTTTTATTATAATGCAAGCACTCAGGAATTAGACAAAATAATCACTGTGTATAATAAAGATAATCTAAGTGAAAAATTAAGTGCAAAGACCCCACAACCATAGCAAGATTATATAATGCAAAACTGAATATGTGATACCTCACTAATTCACAGGTCATGTGTCCAGCAACCTCAGCTATTCAAAACACAATGAACCAGGAAATAAGTAAAAAGAGTCCCAGAATAGCCAAAATAAACATTACAAAGCCCATGAACGAAAGTTAACACATTTTACTCCTAGGAGAATTCTTCAAGTCCTCACTTAGAGCCGATTTACTCTTTCTTAGGTACAATTCTAATAAGCTTGATTATTTGGCTTTCCCATTCACAGCTGATTAAGATTGTCAAATTAAAAGGGGGCAGCTATTAAAAAGAATGAGATAGACTTGGATGTACTAACATGCAAGGATACCTATTGTATATTGTTGAGTGGGAAGAAAGCAAGTCATATAATGGTATGCATAGCATGATTTGATATTTGTATATACACAAATAGATACACATTGACAGAAAATGACCTCTAGGAATATACATTAAACTGCTAACAATGGCTATCCCTAGGAAGTGAGAAGGTGGATGTGGGTAAGTGTTGGCATGGGGTGCCAGGAATGAAGGACAGACTTTGATTTTTTTACTTCAAATGCTTCTGTTTGTTTGTTTCAATGAGCATACATTAATTTTGTCATTTTAATACTCATTTAAGAGCATATAAAAGGAGCAAGGGGCAGTGTTTTAGAGCAGGCATACTGACAGCAAGAAGTAGTGACCAAAATATTAGAAGTGAGCGCAAGAACTCAAAACCAAATAATAGTTATTTGGTATGGAGTTATAAAACCTGATTCTGCCTGACCAGGCGGTGGCGCAGTGGATAGAGCGTCGGACTGGGATGTGGAGGACCCAGGTTCAAGACCCTGAGATTGCCAGCTTGAGCACGGGCTCATCTGGTTCGAGCAAAAGCTCACCAGCTTGGACCCAAGATCACTGGCTCAAGCAAGGGGTTACTCTGTCTGCTGAAGGCCAGTGGTCAAGGCACATATGAGAAAGCAATCAATGAACAACTGAGGTGTTGCAACGTGCAATGAAAAACTAATGATTGATGCTTCTCATCTCTCTGTTTCTGTCTGTCTAGTCCTCTCTCTGACTCTCTCTGTCTCTGTAAAAAAATTTTTTTAAAAAATCCTGATTCTGCCCTGATTGGTTTGCTCAGTGGGTAGAACATGGGCCCAGTGTATGGATATCCCAGGTTCCATCCCCAGTCAGGATACACAGGAAATCAACCATTTGCTTCTCTCCCACCTCCTCCTCTTTCTCTCCCTCTTCCCCTCCTATAGCCAGTGGCTCTATTAGTTTAAGCTTCTGCAAGGGCATGGAGGATAGCTGGGTTGGTCAAAGCACTTCAGCCGCAAGTGCTAAAAATAGCTGAGTTCATTCAAGGTTGGGTGGGGGTTGATCCTGGTTGAGGTGCAAGCAAGAGTCTATCTCCCTTCCTCTCACAAAGAGGAGGAGGAGGAGGAGGAAGAGGAGGAGGAGGAGGAGGAGGAAGAGGAGGAGGAGGAGGAGGAGGAGGAGGAGGAGGAAGAAGAAGAAGAAGAAGAAGAAGAAGAAGAAGAAGAAGAAGAAGAAGAAGAAGAAGAATGAATTTTATGATGAATAAAATAATACTTTTTTTTTTCAAATTTCAGGCCCCAAAATTAAGGTGAGTCCTATACATGGGAGTGTGTTATATATGGGGAAATATGGTATTTATGAGAGCAGACAAGTGTGTAAAAGCTTAGAAAAATAAATCCACAACAAAATAAGATTTTGATACTTTAGGAAATAAATTTCAGTCCTCTGGAAAATATACTTTTGTGGAACACATCATTCCCTGAAGATGTGAAGTAAGGGAGATACTATTTTGTGTTAGAGCAGAGGTCATGCAGAGTTAGGAATGGCCCATAAATTCAACATTCAACAAGCATCTATTGGGGTCTATTAAGTGCTAGTCACTAAGGACACAAAGATAAACTTAAAAATAGTCCCTACCTGCCTGATCAGGCAGTGGCGCAGTGGATAGAGTGTCGGACTGGGATGCGGAGGACCCAGGTTCAAGACCCCGAGGTCGCCAGCTTGAGCGCAGGATCATCTGGTTTGGGCAAAGCTCACCAGCTTGGACCCAAGGCCTCTGGCTCCAGCAAGAGGTTACTTGGTCTGCTGAAGGCCCACGGTCAAGGCACATCGTTCCTGTCTGTCTGTCCCTATCTAGCCCTCTCTCTGACTCTCTGTCTCTGTAAAAAAAAAAAAAAAAAAGTCCCTGCCCTAAAGAAGCTTATAGTCCAGAAGCTGAGACAGATAAGGAAATAGACAGTGAGCAATGCTGAACAGTGTGAACAGTGCAGTAATGGAAATTCTAAGTAAACAGTGGTGGAAACACAAAACGGAGAGGTTAACTATGCCTGAAGCTATTAGGAAAGGAGACATGTTTAAAAGTTCACTATTATGGGAAGACATTTAAATTGTGTTAAAAAATGACTATTATAGGATGACACTTAAGTTGGACTTTGAAGAGTAAGTAGAGTTTACATAGAGAGAAAAGTGAGAAGAGTACTCCAGGACAAGAAAATAGCATATGTTACAAAACAGGGATATGAAAGGTCTTGGCACATTCCGATAGTGTATTTCAAACTTCTCTACAAGAAAGAGGCGGCAGTGGATGATGCTATATAAGGGCAAACCTGAAATGACTTGCCACTAGCTTAGAATGTATGTATCCTGTTTTATCTTGAAAAAAGTCAGTGGAAATTTTGCCTTCAATCCACCAATATATTATGCTAATGTTTCAAATTACTTTTCATCTGGTAAAACTGATGCTCCAGAAAGATGTGCCACATTTAACCAGTAGTTTCTCATATCCCATGTGTAAAGCTAAATAATCCAGGGGTTCTTGTTTCTAATTTGATAAACAAAGATACAGAAGATATAAGAATGCATTGGAAAAGTAGACCAAGGGGTTGTGAAGGGTCTGGTTTGTTACAGTAAGGAAGTGGAAATTCCAGTCTGGCTAACTCCTATTTGTACTTCAAGACTGCTTAGAAGAGAGTAAAGGGTTAATAAATGGTGATGGAAGAAAAGTTGACTTGGGGTGGTGAACATACAGTATAGATAATGTATTATAGAATTGTATACCTGAACCTATATAATTTTATTAATAAATTTCAGGCCAATAAATCCAATTAAAAATAATTAAATAATTTAAAAAGATCGTTTATTGTCTCTTCCGGAAAGCTGTGCTGCCCACCAGTCTTCTCTTCTCAACCCATTATCATAGCACCCTATGCATTTATCTATCCACTTACCACACTGCTGGATTTACTGATTATCTGGTTCCTCCACTAGGTTTTGATCTGTTTAAAAGCAGTTGTTTTGAATAATACCTAGCACAATAGATACTGGTATCTGTTGGACTCAATTGATATAAATTTGAGGACAAGACTCAGGTAGGATTATTTGATTTCCCAAGAGAGGACAAGGTACTCCTGTGTATACTCCCACAGAATTGTATGCTTACCTGCAACGCTAGTATTTTTTTTTTTTCTTTTTTTTTTTTTTTTTTTTTCATTTTTCTGAAGCTGGAAACAGGGAGAGACAGTCAGACAGACTCCCGCATGCGCCCGACTGGGATCCACCCGGCCCGCCCACCAGGGGCGGTGCTCTGCCCCCCAGGGGGCGATGCTCTGCCCATCCTGGGCGTCGCCATATTGCGACCAGAGCCACTCTAGCGCCTGAGGCAGAGGCCACAGAGCCATGCCCAGCGCCCGGGCCATCTCTGCTCCAATGGAGCCTTGGCTGCAGGAGGGGAAGAGAGAGACAGAGAGGAAAGCGCGGCGGAGGGGTGGAGAAGCAAATGGGCGCTTCTCCTGTGTGCCCTGGCCGGGAATCGAACCCGGGTCCTCCGCACGCTAGGCCGACGCTCTACCGCTGAGCCAACCGGCCAGGGCTGCAACGCTAGTATTAATCTATACTGAAATAGTCTGCTTACTTGTCGTCACCTGGTCTAGATTCTAGGTTTCCTTTTTATTTTTCTACTAGCAATAATTGTGCCTCAAATAAACATCATTGGCCACAATACCATCAGTGTGCAAAGCTAGACTCTAGGCATCTTGAAGGGAGTGACTGTTGGTTCACCACTGCATCTCAAACACTCAACACTGAAATAGCACAGTAGGTAATTGATGAATATGTAGAATGAATGAATGAGTAGCCATTAAAAATTCTTAAGACAGAAACAACTGTATGATCAGATCAGGGTTTAGAAATAACTTTGGAGGCAATTTTAAATGTAGACTGGAATGAGATAAGACTAGAGACAAAGAAATTAGGGAAAAAATGCAAAAGAAACACAGGACAAACTGGTAAAAGACTGTCTTTTTCTAATAAATGTCTTTCTAATTGGCTTGTTTTATTAGATGTTTATATTTACTTTACAAGGCTGCTCTCTTTATTCTCCTAGAATTTCTTAACGAAGGAGATTCAGTTACCTCAGTCAGGAAACCTTCTCTGACCCCAACCCCCATCAAGCTGGTGCCTTCATGTACATCTGGAGGTCACTGAGGGCAGCGACTACGTCTTATTCATCTTAGTATCTCCAATGCCTAGGACATGCCTGCTCAATAAATGTTTGCTGAATGAATGAACACATAAATTGATCTATTAGTATACTGTACTCAGGCTCCGACCAAGACACAGAGGACCTAATGATCCCCAGTGTGCAGGTTTCTGGAAACAGGAAACAGAACAAATAAAGGAAGACAGGATACAGAGGTACACCTATTCCACAGGTAACACAGGGTAAATTTCTCTCTCTGACCCCTCCATCCTCATTCTGAAGAATAACTCTCAATGAGTGAAAATCAATAAAAGTCATTTTAAGGGAAGTAGGTTTAGAAAAAGACTCTGAAGGAAGAGAAAGGAGGAGGGAACTTCAAGTTTGACCAATTCAAACTTTTTTAAAAAATGAGAACTCATATGCTTCAAAAACCTTCACAAAATACAAAGTCTGCTTTTCCACACTCCCTTTCAAAAGGAATAACCCCCCTGCACACACATATAAACCAATAGTCTTTTTTGAATTACCAGTTTTATAACCAAAAAAAGAAAAAAGTAAATCTGCAGCAGAAATAATAAAGCCTACATTTCTCAAATTGACATCAATAAGAAACTTTCTGAAGGAACTGCAGCCAGCTCTCAGAGACATTCAACCAATATGGATGATGGGAATGACCCAGTAATTTATCAGCAAATATTTATTCCCTGCATACTATGAACAAGGCCTTAGGAAGAAGTTTTAAAAGATGTTTTTAAAAAAAAGACCTAAGATACATTTTCCATCTTCTACGAAACTTGCAGAATTATAGTATTAAGTCATAACCAAAAGAAAAGTAAATAATATTCAACTAAATTATAATGTAGATAAAATTTACCAACTGAATAACACAGGCAAACTGTTGTAGGATTTTAAAGGCCAGAGAGACCATGAGAGTTGGAGGTGTCCTGAAGTGTTTTGGGAGAAGGTAGGATTCAAGTAGGGCACTGAAGAAGATAAGATTTGAATTTTGAAGAATAGAACATATCACAAGAATAATGCCCATGACATGTCAGGGTACAATTTACTCAAGATTGCACCATGAAGAGTATTTGCAATAGTACAAGTTATTAAATTTGAGATGGAATATAGCACCACAGTTACAAATGACTGGAGGCAGATTTGAGTTTGAATCCTGTTTCTATCACTCACTGGTAGATGTTGTCACATTTATCCTCTCTGAAGTTCAGTTGTCCACAACCTTAAAATGAAGACAGTGTTAATTATACCTACCTATAAAGTTGATACAAAGGTTAAATGAAAGACACTCACCACAGCTCTTGGCAAATAATAAGTGCTTAAAAGGTAATAGTTCTATTCTTTCTTCTTAAAGTCTAAATTTGTGGCCTGAAACTTCTAGGAATTAAATTTATTTTTAAATTACAAAAAGGAAAGAACAAAACATACCTGTGTAGAACAGATAGCCTGCCCTCGTGCATTGACTCCATCCAATTTAGCAACATTTTCCCTGCTGGTTTCCATTTGCAGCATCCTTATCGTTTGATTTGTGAGACATCCTTCCTAAAAGTACTCTTTCTGAAGGTACTTTCTTCCCTAGAAGTACTCTGAGTTTCACTTGCCTCCACTATCATCCCCATGCTTTTCTTGACAATAGGATATCTGTGGAGGAAAATAAGGAACTATGCAGATTTTAGATTGGTGTTATTTATTCCTTTATTGATTTAATAAATACTTATTGAACACCTATCTTTGAAAGATGAGAAGCCATCAAGTGGAACTCCTTTAACTCCTCACCTTCTATTTGCACCTATACTTCTCTTTCCTTGTTCTCTCCTTTTGCAGAGAGGGAAGAAGAGGCCCTTGTGCTGTGGTGCTCGGGACTTCCTTGGGGGCCTCTGCATGAGGATTATCTCTTTCCTACTTCCAACCTCTTTCTCTTTAATGGTTCCTTTCTATTCAACATTTAGATAGCTCTCATTGCAAAAAGAAAAAGAAAAAGCCTCCTTAGTTCATCCACATCCTTCTCCAGCTCTCGCTTTCTCTCTTCCCCTCTCCTTAAATTTGTGGGAAGTGTTGCCTACACTCTCTGCCTCTATTTTCTCACTTTCCACTCTGAACCCCATCATTATGGGTTTTGTGCCTGCCATGCTCAAAAGCTGTTCTCAGTAAGATCATCAGTTTTTATTTCTCATTCTACGTGAGAATTCCTCTTTGAAATGCTTTCAAGTTTCTGAATTCATTCCTTCTTCCCTATCTGCTCCTTCTTGGCGGTCTTTGATAGATATTCCTTTATGTGACCACTAAATGTGTTTCACATTCTGTTCTAATGCAAACAT
This sequence comes from Saccopteryx bilineata, assembly GCF_036850765.1. Lineage (NCBI taxonomy): Eukaryota > Metazoa > Chordata > Mammalia > Chiroptera > Emballonuridae > Saccopteryx > Saccopteryx bilineata. The sequence continues at coordinate 257,834,085 of NC_089492.1, forward strand.
CTCTTCCTCCTTTGGCTTTTTCCTAAGGGAAATGCATTCATTCCTATGGCTTTATTACCATTGATATACCTAAAACTTCAAATCTATAGCTCCAGACCCACATATCCAGCTGACTACATAAACTCTCCACCTGACTATTTTACTGGCACCTCAGATTCAGCAGATCCAAACGTGGATTCATCTTCTTCATTCTCAAACCTGGTCCTCCTCTGGTGTTCCTTAACTCAATAAATAACAGTACCAGCTGCTTTAAGTGTCATCCTCAACCATTCCTTCTTCACCATTTATAACAAATCAATTATTGATTTTGTCATTATACTGCCTAGATATATCTAAAAACTATACTTTTCTCCATATCTACCACCACCATCTCTTGTCCAAGCTACTGCAACAGCCTCCTTTTAAAAAGGGCAAATCTGTTTATGTCACTTTCAGTGCTTATATTATGACTGCCCATTGACTTTGGGATAAAATCCAAAACCCTTAATATGATCTACAAGGTCTTACATGTTCTATCCCTGCCTACATTCCATGTCCCTTTCCTCTTCTGTCATCTCAGTTATGGTGGTCTCCTTTCAGTGTTTTAATACATCTTACTTTCTCTATTTTATCACCTTGCTGTCTTTCCCTTGCCCATCATCAATCTCTGCCCTTCACCAAACTACTCCTATTCATCTTTCAGGTTTTAGCTTAACAGTCCTGGACTTGGAAGCTGAGTTGGTTAGTTCTCCCTTTATATATTCACATGATGTCCATCTCTTACTTTCTAACACTCCCAACTTTTACACTGTCTGCCTTTCCTAATAGTCTATAAGCTCCAAAAGGACAGGGGCCATACCTGTCTTGCTTATCAATGTACTCCTAGTGCATAGTATAGTGTCTGGCAAATAAAATAAGAGGTAATAGGTAATAAAATTTTTATTAATTAATTCACATAATAAGGTACATATCAACTTTATCTTCATTTCTGCAAAGCCTTCCTTGAACCACCCAAGCAGATTTGACAACATCTGTGTGAATATCATCACTATATCAAAGCCCCAACCTTTATTTTTGCACTTACCACCATTTTGCAATTATTTATTTATATATTTACACATTTAACTCTCCTTTAAAATGTGAGCTTCTTGTATATTAGGATTGTATTTTATTTATCTTTCCATCCCTAGCACTTCACTGGTGTCTGGAACAAAGTAAATGCTCAATAAATGTTTATAGAATTGAATTGGCAAACTCTGCCAATGAACTGCAATGTGAAACCTGAAGGAATATATTTATAGAAAGTCAAAGATAAACTCTGAAGTGTGGTCTAGCCTTTGACAGAAATGGAGAGATTGGTAAAGCAGGATGGTTTAGAAAATAAATATATGCAGTTCTGAGCATTGGTATTGATATTGGTGCTTATAGAGGGGAGAATTTATACTGAGTGAAAAGGTCAATAAAGCTATGAAGTCCTGGAAAGGGAAACACAAAGATGATTCCCAGGGTAGGAAGTAGTCTGCTGTAGCTAGGATAGGGCTAATGAAGAGAATACATTCCAATTTGCCCAGGACAGTCCTAGTTTACACCTGTTGTCATAGCATAATAATCAATGGTGTCTTCCCCCTTACCCTGTCAAAAGTGTCCAGATAAATCATACGGCTGGCATACTAGAAGACCACAAAATTTGGATAAGTTGAGTGAGTTAAGGTCAAGAACATTTAAGACAAAAGCATGGAAAAAAATTAGAATGATTTCAAGTTGCAAATAGTTAAAGGATATACTGAACTGAATGACATTTTATGACAAGCTAACTCCGAAATGAAACAGCTAGCCACTTTTAAATAAGTGTCACTTAATTCTCACAAAACCCTGTTAGGCATTTTCATCCATATTTTACAGATATAATAATTAAAGCTCAGATTAAGCAATCTGCTCGAGAAGTGAGCTGAAACATAGTTAAACAGCAAAACATAGCTAGAAAGTAAAAATAACTAACTGAATATAAATAAGGACAACCACTACTATCAAGATCCATGATTGTAACTTGTAAAATCACTGCCCACTATTTCCTGGAGTAATGAGAGCTTCATTGTAAGCCACTCTTCTTTTCCCAAGAGAGAAGTAATTCCAGGAAGTAAGTTCAGCAAAATGGAAATTAGACACTTCCAACTGGGACACACCTGGCTTCAAAATAAGCTTGTAGGTAAAGAAAAATCAAATATTTGGAGGCAAAAGGATGATAATCTTGGCTAAATGCATGTCAGATAAGATATCATTGCAATAAAAACAAAAGGAGAAAAGGGATAACCTAAAGAGAGCCCTGAAATTTATGTGTAGAAGTAAAAAGTCAAACAGAAGCTAAGCAGTGGAGTGACACAATGAAGGACTGTGCAGAGAAGGAGCCACACAAGACAAAGGCATATAAACGTTTCATGAGAATGACTTAAAGGTTCAAAGTTGGAAAACGAGTTGACTAGTGTGATGTTTCCTTCAAAGTGAGTGAAAATTGCATTTTAGCAGTAAATATCCTTCAATCTTTCCCAAGAGCGAAATAAGGTGCTCTTTACTATGCAATAATAGTAGTTTCACTTTTTACTGCCTCCTTCATTGAACAATGCCTAATAAGCAATTATACTTCAGCTCTGCTGCATCTTCTCCCTCCCTTCCTTTTGAAGACCAGTAAGAGATGGTTGTAATAACACATACGCAGTTAGAATTTCACTTCAAGGCAATCAGTTTTCAGAAGCCCTGAGCAAAAATGGGCTGCATTTTAGAATGCTTTTGGTACATCTGCCTTTTCACAAAACAACACAGCCCAGTGGCAAGAACAAGTACTGTAAGCCAAGAAACCAAGACATTGACTAGTTGTGGAACTTTGGCAAATCATATATGCACTTTCTCTATTATTTTATCTATCTATATATCTATGTATTTATTTATTTACTTATTTATTTTTAATTTAGTGTGAGGAGGGGAGGCAGAGACAGACTCCCGCATGCGCCCTGACGGGGATCCACTAGGCAAGCCCACTAGGGGGCCATGCTCTGCCCATTGGGGCCCTTGCTCTGTTGCAACAGAGCCAGTTTTTAGTTCCTGAGGCGGAGGCCATGGAGCTATCCTCAGCGCCCGGGCCAACTCGCACTAATCCAGCCATGCCTGTAGGAGGGGAGAAGAGAGAGAGAGAAGCAAGAGGGGGGAAAGGTGGAGAAACAGATCAGAAATTGAACCTGGGACATCCACATGCTAGGCTTATGCTCTACCACTGAGCCAACTGGCCAGAGCTCTCTATTATTCTTATAGTCATTTTTTTCCTATGTACATTGCAGGTTTTTTAAATTTTTGGACAAATTCTACACAAGGTAGGTATTATTAAGAAATTCCTTTTAAATGTTAGATCTATATTTAAATCAATATAAAAGCAGGTGAATAATTATACTTTACTTATTCCTTTGCTCCTTTTTGTAACATTCTAACATTTTATTGAATAAAGACTTATGAACCCTCTGACCTGTGGTGGTGCAGTGGATAAAGCGTTGACCTGGAAATGCTGAGGTCGCTGGTTCGAAACCCTGGCCTTGCCTGGTCAAGGCACATATGGGAGTTGATGCTTCCTGCTCCTCCCCCCTTCTCTCTCTCTGTCTCTCTCCTCTCTCTCTCCTTTCTAAAATGAATAAATAAATAAATAATTAAAAATAAAAAAAAAAGACTTATGAACCTTAAAAGTTTGAAGAAATGCTGGAGGTCAAGTTAAAGTTTGTACTTCAGAAATTATTCAAATGATGTAGCCTCTTCTTAATTTACATAGTAGTCAATCAATAAATAAACATTTGTTCAGAGCTTACTGTGTGTCTAGAATTATGTTAGGCTATATGGGGGAGTGATACAAAGTACTATATTTCATCAAATCAAAGACAGTTTGGATTATAAAAAGCAACCCAATTTCTGAGCCATTAAAATGTGAAAAAATATGTACCTAAGAAGTGATTATATGTGGGTAAAAAACAAAGAGCTTCTACAGTGAGAAAATAATGGATTATATCTGTAAAAAGTACCAAGTGAGTGTTAAAGACAAAAAAGATCACAGGAGTTCAGTGGAGCAAGAAGTCACAAGGAGCTGGAGGAGGTGAGGGAAGTACCCTGTGTGTAATACTGGCCTCATCCTGCTAATGTCTTTTCTATTGATTCTGTAAGGCACTGGCAAGAAAAGAACAAATTAAAAACTAAGCTTTACATTTTTCTTCCTTAAATGTGACAACTTTTGTTAAGACTTCTGAATTCTATCATTCTACCAATACAAAGCCAGGATTTCTCTTGTGTTGTAATTTAACTTAACAAAAACAATTATGTAAATTTAAAAATTAAGCAAATATACAATACGCTAAAATAAGAATGAAATTTGTGAGAAATGGCTGAAACTATTTAAAATCTGAGCTTGCAAAAACAAGTGAAAATATTTTGACATAATAGTTTAGGCATCATTTCTATACTTGGGGAGGAAAAATTATAACTGTGCCCTGATGGAAGTTCTGAACTACTGTGTATTTGCACCTCTAGCCCTAATCTCGATTCCTAGACCACTACTAAATCTATCCTCCCACACACCTGATCTCAAGCTCCAAACTCCAAGACCTCCAATCCCTGGTTAAATGGGACTCTAGTAGATGCTGAGCCTAAGAATCTAATCTTTATAGGACCACTATTCCTCTTTCCCCTCAAAGAACCTTGAACTTCAAGCTTCTTTGTTCCTCCTACTATCCTCTGTTGCATATCCTGTGACTAATCATATTTCTGCATGAAAAGCAATACTTTCAGGACCTTCCATATCACAGTTGACTTCTATTAAGCCCTTGTCCACTATTTTCCAAGGGCAAGTTGGGACTAAATCTGTCAAATTTCACTCCTATTTTCATAGGTCAAACTTCAAATATAAATTCCTGCTCCCTTCTCATATTTGCCCTCTCTGGAATTGTCATTTCTAAAATGTCCAAAATTCCTTAGACCTAATCTAACCTCCTTCTTCTTTCCCTGCCAAAACCTTCCATTTGTTCTCTGGGGTACCACTTCCTCTATGCTCTTGATCACTTCTCTGAATGTTCCTTCCAATTCTTGCCTTATCCAAACTTGGCTCTCTCGATGCTATTCCCCTGCAGCACCCTCCAGTGAAATCTGCTCATGTTCTCACATCTATGCAGTACAGGAGTGAGGATGCTCCCCAGTGCTACCCAGAGTCCACTGCTTCTCTACCCTTATAAAAATCCCTGCCACCCTCTCTCTGATTGGTCATTGTAGTTTAACTACCTCCTGTGTGCTCATGGTTCATAGAAGAAACCGGAATGCAGCTTCCTGTCTTCTTCAGTACTGCAAGTCCTGCCCTCATCCTAAGCGACTTCAGAGAAAAACCCACCTATTTTCCAATGACTTCATACAGTGCTACCTGACTGCCTTCCCTGACAGTCACTCCCTAAACCTTGTCATTATCACCTGAAGCCCCTCTACTTTCTCTACTTCTAAAATCACTAGTTCTAATAGTCCACTTTCTGACTACAATCACCTATTCTTTCAGCTCACTAACTAAATGAGCCCAACTGCAATTGTTGTTCCCTTTAATTTGAATATCAGATTATTGATCCCGTCATCTTCTTTCTACTACTCCCTTCCTGTCTGCACTTTATTTCTCTGTCTTAGCATTTATGGGCCATGATTTCATTCACTCTTAGAATTACCCTGAACTTTCTCCTTTTCCTTGTCTTCTAAGACACCACATCCTCCCAGTTTCTCTTACTTTTCCAACATCCCTTTTGTAGATATTTTTATTGGCTCCTCCCTACTCTGCTACTAAACATTTGAATATCAAAGTGTTTCAAGGATCTGCCCTACAAACTCTTCTGTTTTCATTCAATACTTTCCTTAAGTAATCTCAACTCCCCCCCTTGGCTTCAATTACGATCAGTACGCATTTGTTCCTCAAATTCATATCTTAAGTTAGAATTGTTGTTTGAGCTCTAGAAGGATATATCTAACTGCTTACCTGACATTTTCAAATGAATATCTCCAAGGTACCTCCAATTTAACATGTTCAAAGGTAAATTCACCACTTTCCCATTAAATCTATTCCTTCCAGAAATCTGAGTCATCTTTGACATCTCCCTCTCTCATACCTTCCCTCTCTCATATCATATTTAAATAATCACTAAGACCTGTTAATTCTATTTTCAAACTATTTTTCCAAATTTGTCTACTTTTGCTCTGGCCAGACGGCTCAGTGGACAAAGTGTTGACCTGGCACACCAGAGGTTGTGGGTTCAACTTCTTGGCAGGGCACATATGAGAAGCAGTCAATGCGTGCACAACTGTGGAACAACTAAATGAACAATGAGTTGATTCTTCCCTACCCCTTCTTCCTTCTTTTTCTTTCTCTCAAATCAATGGGAAAAATTTTTTTTAAATTATTTTTCTACATTTTCACCTCTACTGGCACCTCTCTGCTCCAAGTCACTATTATTTTTTTTTAATTTTATTTATTTATTTTTTACAGAGACAGAGACTGAGTCAGAGAGAGGGATAGACAGGGACAGACAGACAGGAACGGAGAGAGATGAGAAGCATCAATCATCAGTTTTTCATTGCGCATTGCAACACTCTAGTTGTTTATTGATTGCTCTCTCACACGTGCCTTGACCGCAGGCCCTCAGCAGACCGAGCAACCCCTCGCTCAAGCTGGCGACCTCGGGGTCTCGAACCTGGGTCCTTCTGCATCCCAGTCCGACGCTCCATCCACTGCGCCACCACCAGGTCAGGCAGAAGTCACTATTATATTTAATTAACAAGTCTTAGTCACTATCTGCCATGTGCCATTACCTGTAAATGCTAAAAGAAGCGTCAAAGGAGCTTCTTGTCTGGGTCATTTATATAACTGATCTTCTTGCAGTCATTCTTTCCTCCCTCCAATCTATCTTCCACATTGAAGACAGACTGTGTGTGTGTATTTATAAATGCAAATCTAATTATGCTATCTCTTGATGTGTGATTAAAATCAATTATATATGTAAGGAATTTAGTAAATGTCTGGCACATGATAAACAGTAAATGCTCATCAGTGCTGATATATTGAATTCAGTAAATGATTTCGGAATAACTGGCCAGTCACTTAGAAAAAATAAAGCTTTATCCCTACCTCACTCCTTAGACCCAAAAGGGGAAAAATTAAACTATAAAAATATTTGAACAAAATATGAAAAAATATTTGTATAGTCTTGGAGGTGAAGAAAGCCTTTCAAAACATTTCCCAAAAGCCAGGAGCCATAAAGAAAAAATATTAACCACATACAAATGTAAATATTTTATATAACAGCAAAGGCCATCAACAAGACTGATAGATAAATAACAATAGGAAAAAAACTTATATACTTAATAAAAAGAGCTAACAACAAATATCTAACTAGCTTTTATAAATCCACAAAAAAATATTAACAACCAATAGAAAATGGTCAAATTTCATAATTAGTTCACAAAATAAGAAACACAAAGAGCTAAAAGAAAATGCAAATAAAACAATGAGCTATTATATTTACCTATAGATTTGCAAAGATTAGGAAGATTGACTAAACTCACTAAAGGGAAGAAAAATGGGCACTCACTTGCACTTTTTGTGGGAGTATAAATTTGAACAACCGTTTTGGAAACAAGTTAGCAATGGATAACATAATATAACATGTGTATACCTCCTCATATAGTGATCCTAATTCCAGAAATTTACTTTAAAGAGATCGTTTAAATGGTTAAAAAAGATAGATGCTGCCTGACCTGTGGTGGTGCAGTGGATAAAGCGTCGACCTGGAAATGCTGAGGTCGCCGGTTCGAAACCCTGGGCTTGCCTGGTCAAGGCACATATGGGAGTTGATGCTTCCTGCTCCTCCCCCCTTCTCTCTCTCTATCTCTCCTCTCTCTGTCTCTCCCTCTCCTCTCTAAAATGAATAAATTTAAAAAAAAAAAAAAAAAAAAAAAAAGATAGATGCTAAGAATGTTCACTGTTTAATTTATAAAACTGGAAATATATATTATTGAAACAACAATGGTCTTCTTTGGCCCTGTTCTTGATGCTGGCGATACAGAAATTACAACAGAGATAAAGTTCATTTTCTCATGGAGTTCATATTCCAAGAGTCAGAAAGACATTAAGCCAATAGGCAAACAAAATACTCTCAAATAATGACAGATGTTCCAAAGACATAAAAGCGGGTGCTTTAATAAGTAACTATAAAGTGGATACCCTTAGGGAGGGTAGGCACAGGAAGTCTCTCTGAGGAGGTGACATTAGAACTGGTATTTCTTTTCTCTTAAGAGCTATAGTTTGAGGGCGGACTAAGGTTGTCTAGTAACTATATCCTGAGGACATAATGGTAAGGGTAAGGAATGCTTAGCTGCTATGACTGCTAACACCAGTATTTTATAAAATACTTTCCTGGTAATTCTAAACCAAAGCAATAAAGTATAAAAAAGAAACATGAGGATGCCTGACCAGGTGGTGGCACAGTGGATGGAAGCCAGGCTGGGACATGGAGGACCCAGGTTTGGAGCCCAGAGGTCGCAGGCTTGGGTGCCAGCCGGGCTCATCTGGCTTGAGTGTGGGCTCGCCAGCTCGAGCGCGGGGTCGCTGGCTTGAGCGTGGAATCATGGATGTGGCCCCATGGTTGCTGGCTTGAGCCCAGAGTTGCTGGCTTGAGCAGAGGGTCACTCGGTCTACTGGAGCCCCCCAGTCAAGGCACATGTGAGAGAGCAGTCAATAAATAACTGAGGTGCTGCTGCAAAGAATTGATGCTTCTCATCTCTCTCCCTTCCTGTTTGTCTGTCCCTCTCTCTGAAAAAAACAAAAAAACATAAGGTGCTTATTTATCAATTGTCTTAGAACACTGATCAGTCTTTTTCTTTGCATATGTGCCCGCTCCTTAGATTAATAAGGTTGGAGGATAGGTATCATTAAGGATTTCATTCATAATATCAGCATAATAGACGTGTAAACATAAAATGGCAAAAAAACAAAACAAAGCAAACAAACAAAAAACAACAAAGAAAAGAATATGGCATGAAAATAAACAAAGAATGCACCATTGAGGAAAATATAACCAGAAAATTGTCCATGAATGATTTGTGTTATAAAAGAAAAAATTTAAAACATTAATTAAATAAAAGGACTCAAAGACAACATGATAAAAACAAAAGAATGAGTTGAAAAGAGATATTGTAGAGCAAAGAGAATGAATTAGGGACTCAATCAGCACTATTGCATAACATAAATAAAGTAAAACAGCAAGGAATGAGATGATTCTTGGTTTAACTGTAGTAAATTAGAGAAGAAAGTCAATTTTCTAAAAAATTTGAGAGATTTTTTTATGTTTTTAAAAAGGAAGACACAAAGATGACACAGCCAAAGGAAATCCAGTGTCCTCAAAGAATGCAACAAATTAGAAATAAAAGTTGTTCAAATATATAACAGAAGAAAATTTTCTTGATGTGAACTTTGACCAATTGAATCTACACATTAAAAAGACATACTGTGGCCTGACCAAGCGGTGGCAGAGTGGATGCAGCGTCGGACTGGGATGTGGAAGGACCCAGGTTCGAGACCCCGAGGTCGCCAGCTTAAGTGTGGGCTCATCTGGTTTGAGCAAAAGCTCACCAGCTTGGACCCAAGGTTGCTGGCTTGAGCAAGGGGTTACTCGGTCTGCTGAAGGCCCACGGTCAAGGCACATATGAGAAAGCAATCAATGAACAACTAAGGTGTCCCAACGAAAAACTGATGATTGATGCTTCTCGTCTCTCTCCATTCCTGTCTGTCTGTCCCTATCTGTCCCTCTCTCTGACTCTGTTTCTGTATAAAAAAAAAAAAAGGCATACTGTGGGCTCTGGCCTGTTAGCTTACTGGGTTAAGAGCATCATCCAGAAACAACAAGGTTGTAGGTTCAATCCCCTGTCAGGGCACACACAGGAATATCTGGGGAAACAGATATTCCTGTTAAGGGGACACATGTGAAGAACACAGGAGGCAACCAATGAATACACAACTGAGTGGAATGGCAAATGAATGCTTCCCTTCCTCCTCGCCTCTCTCCCTTTCTCTCTGTGTCTAAAAAGTAAAATTAAGCCCTGTCCTGTTGGTTGGAATGTTGTCCCAGAGCGTGGAGGTTGGGGGTTCAATTCCCCAGTGAGGTTACATAAAGGAGCAGCTCAATGTTCCTGTCTTTCTCTCCCTATCTCTCAAAAAAAAAAAAAAAAAAAGAAAGAAAGAAAAAAGGACATACTGATAATGAACAATTGAAACCAAGATATGTTCTGATTAAGTTCTGCAGCTTTAAGCATGTAGAAGGAATTCCTCAGTAACCCAGGCAGAAAAGCAGGTCACTTAAAAGAAGGAAGAATCAGGCTGGTCTCAGAATTCTCCACAGCACCAGTCAATAGCTGCAAGGTTTCATGGGAAATAAAGAATATTACATCTGGTCAAGTTGTCATTTAAATAAACAAGTCAAAGGCAGACATTCTCAAACAAGCAAGAATTTAGGAAATAAAGAAATGATCCCTTTATTGATCCCTTCCTGAAAAACAAAAATAAAAAACTTTTATTGATTTTAAAAAAATTTTTTATAGAGAAACAGGAACATAGATCTGTTCCCGTATGTGCCCTGGCCGGGGATTGAACCAGAACCCTCTACGCTTCAGGAAGATGCACTAACCAACTGAGCTATCCAGTCAGGGCAAAAAATAAAAAAAGTTAAGATGAACTCAAACTAACCAAGAGATGAATGAAAATGCTGGGGTAGAAGAACATTCAACATCAGAACAATGAAGCAATGACCTTAGAATTCTCAAGGGAAAAATATGCAACCTTGAATTTTATTCTTATCCCAATTGTTTCTCAAGTATAATAGCGTCACATTTTGATAGATATTTCCAACTGATCCTACAAAAGAAATTGTATCACATGTGTCCCCTTAACAGTATTTGAGAATATCTGTTTCCCCAGACCATTATCAATTGTATTAAAGACTATCAGTTTTTCAATTGAGAGGTTCCTCTCATGTATCTTTTTAAAATTATATCAATCTCATGGAAGGAGTGTACCATGTTATTTTAATTTCATTTCCTTACTTAAAAGTGAACTTGAACCATGTTTCATATGTTTATTAGACATATAATATTGGACACACTTTCTGTGACTTTCCTAATTCATATCTTTTGCCCATTTTTCTACTAGGTTGTCTTTTCCTTATTTGTTATTAGGTTGTCTTAATATATTGTGGATATTAATCTTTTACTTATTATATATGTTGCAAATATGTGATCTCAGTCTAACATGCCTTTTAAATTTGTTTATAGAAGTTTAAATTTTTACTTTATTTTATTTATTTATTTTTTTCATTTTTCTGAAGCTGGAAACAGGGAGAGACAGTCAGACAGACTCCCGCATGCGCCCGACCGGGATCCACCTGGCACGCCCACCAGGGGCGGTGCTCTGCCCCCCAGGGGGCGATGCTCTGCCCATCCTGGGCGTCGCCATATTGCGACCAGAGCCACTCTAGCGCCTGAGGCAGAGGCCACAGAGCCATGCCCAGCGCCCGGGCCATCTTTGCTCCAATGGAGCCTTGGCTGCGGGAGGGGAAGAGAGAGACAGAGAGGAAGGCGCGGCGGAGGGGTGGAGAAGCAAATGGGCGCTTCTCCTATGTGCCCTGGCCGGGAATCGAACCCGGGTCCTCCGCACGCTAGGCCGACGCTCTACCGCTGAGCCAACCGGCCAGGGCCTAAATTTTTACTTTAAATTTTCCTTTACAGCTTCTAGATTTTATGTCTTCCTTAAAGAAAGCATTTCAAACATAAGATTTAAAAATATATTTTAAAATATGAATATTTATAATTTTCATATTTTCCACTTAGATCTTTACTTAATTACTAGATTCACATAAACTAATATTATTATCTGGCTTTGATTAGCAGAGTCACATAAACAAAGGAGGTATAATTTTCCATTGACTAGTAATATTGGGACCCTACCAGTCTGTAGGTACTTGGGAAGCAGAATTAGTAAACCAGATAGTACCCTGATAGTATTCTCAGATTAAGTTACTAAAAGAGGGGAACATTTCATTCAGGAGATCAAAATGAGAAGAATGTTGGATACCTTAACTACAGAAGTATAATGTACAATGGAGCAGGACCTCTCCTGGAAGAGGAAATAAATAGACCTGAAGACTAATTACTGAAATGCTCAGGTTCTCCTGTTTCTAGTGTCTTTCTCTCGTGGACAGTGCTGGATGCATTCAGCTAAAGTTTATCTCTCTAGCTTTCCTCTAATTCAAGTTGTATTACAGAATACACTGCAGCTTTCTTTTCTTAGATGTGTTAATATCACTGATTACTAGTCAAGTAACAGTTCCCAAGGGCTTGGGAGACACTGGGTTCCTTTTATCACCTGCTGATCAAGTTAAATTCTCTAAAGGGCAACTTTATTTTTCTTATTTGTAAGTTCTAAGTACTAAACTACAACAGTTTACCTGGGAAGAGAAGTCTAAATTGAAGAAAAATTACTGAACAATACAAGACAGTATTAACAGATATAGAGTTATATAGAACAAGAGAGTTATTGAAGGTTTTTAGGCATGGAAATGAGAGATGAAAGTAATGAGGAAGACTGGTTTATTGGTCATATAAAGGTGGAAGTTGGAGCTAGGGAACAGTGGTGGACCATGAAGGTAGAAAGACTAGTTAGGAGGCTCCAAATTCTAGCTTACAGGGTCTATACCAAATTCATCTCTGTATCCTTGGCCCTTATCCCAAAGTGAATTGGAACTTTGAGGTACTTTAAAAAGTGTTGTGCCAGCCCTGGCCGGTTGGCTCAGCGGTAGAGTGTCGGCCTAGCGTGCGGAGGACCCGGGTTCGATTCCCGTCCAGGACACACAGGAGAAGCGCACATTTGCTTCTCCACCCCTCCGCCGCGCCTTCCTCTCTGTCTCTCTCTTCCCCTCCCGCAGCCAAGGCTCCATTGGAGCAAAGATGGCCCGGGCGCTGGGGATGGCTCTGTGGCCTCTGCCTCAGGTGCTAGAGTGGCTCTGGTCGCAACATGGCGACGCCCAGGATGGGCAGAGCATCGCCCCCTGGTGGGCAGAGCTTCGCCCCTGGTGGGCGTGCGGGTGGATCCCGGTCGGGCGCATGCGGGAGTCTGTCTGACTGTCTCTCCCTGTTTCCAGCTTCAGAAAAATGAAAAAAAAAAAAAAAGTGTTGTGCCAAAATATTGTTTATCCTATTAATTTATTATTCCTTTCTTTGTAATAATATCAACCATTTATCAAGGGCCCAAATATAGCAGACATTTAAAATTTTTTATATAATCCTTACAACAATCCTATGACAATTTACAGATAGGCAAAGCAAAGTTCAGAGAGTGTGAGACATGTGACTAAGAGCTCCTACTGGAAGTAGAAGTGATTGCTGTGCTTGCATTTTTTGTATACTATTTAAAAGCTATGTTTTCTTTGCAGGCATCTTCTTAAACTATCTGTCTATTCTACGAAGAGGTTTAGCTAAAAAAACGGTTAGTATAATCAGTAAATCCCTTAACTGGGCACATGTTAACTGTGATATGTCATAAACACCACTTCACCCATCCCCCATGCTATTGAATTCCTTGGTTCACCTCAGCATGCATCATGTCCCCTACATCAGTGGTCCCCAACTCCTGGGCTGCGGACCGTTACCGGTCTGTGGGCCATTTGGTACCGGTCCACAGAGAAAGAATAAATAACTTACATTATTTCCGTTTTATTTCTATTTAAGTCTGAACGATGTTTTATTTTTTTTTAAATGACCAGATTCCCTCTGTTACATCCGTCTAAGACTCACTCTTGACGCTTGTCTCGTAAGTTCAACAATTATATTTAAAAATACCGCAGTTTTTACGCCGGTCGCATAATTTTATTTTGTGCATTTATCTGTCCCACCCTAAAGGCCGGTCCGTGAAAATATTTTCTGACATTAAACCGGTCTGTGGCCCAAAAAAGGTTGGGGACCACTGCCCTACATGACAAGTGACCAAGTGACTTACCAAGTGAGGGTGCCTGTCTCAATATGTATGTCAAATAAACCAATTTCTTTCTTTTTTACATGAAAAAATACATATCAATATAAATTGTAGTTTAATTATTATCTCCCTAACCTAAGATATCATCATCTCTGAAGACCCTTAGGCTAGATTACTTCAAGTGACAAGGTCAGAACTTTTCTGGTTAGCTTTCTCATTTTTAATCCAGAGTCTCCCTGAAAATGCTGTTCCAAGGAAGAAATACTTCATTTGCATAGTGGGTGAGCTTACTTGGCCCCTGAAGCATGGGAGGAGCCAGGGCTTGGCCTGGTCATTTCAATTTTAAGGGCCTAGAAGAGTCCTAGCAAAACTCTAGATCTCAGCTCTGCTCCTTCATACTCCTGGTGGCAGCAACAAGAAGAGACAGAAGCTCAAATGGACTTGTTGATGAAAAAGGCTTTAGGGGAACTTTGTCAGAGTCCCTTGTCTTACTGAAAAAGGAGATGTGGGGTGAGGTGCCCAAGGCCCCCCAAGACTGTGCCCTAGGGCTTTCTGGGACCCAGCCGGGGGCCAGGTTTCCTTGCCTGCCAGACTCATCTCCACTCATTACCATTCTGAGTCAAGGCCAGAAACCTGGGTGTTCCCTTTCCCTGGAGTAGTCACTGTTTCCTACATCCGGGAGGCCAGAGCCTGAGAAACAGAGACTAGCGGCTTAGCACATAGGACAGCATAGGGCTGTGGGACAGGGCAGCCTGCCCACCCCTTACATGTCTTCCCCACTCCAGCTCCCCTGAATCTTCCTCCTTCCCATGCCGCCACTCCACACTCTTTCACAGGCATCCCTGACTGTGCTCTGAAAGGCAAGAGAACACACCATTCTCCCCACTACTCTCAGACGTAACATCCGATCCAGTCAAAGTGGGTGTCAGGCAGCCCCCACCACCTAATGCACACCAAAAGACTGAGGGTCTTTGATTATATGGAGCCCAGCCTTCTCCCTTCCATAACCCCTTTGGAATTTTCTGGACTTGATCAAGGAGTTTCCTCAGCACCCGATCATATCTACCATTCTTAGCCTGAATCTTGAATCCTTCTCCTCACCTCCCCTTCACTTTGAATGACTCGTAAATTTACTTCCAAATGCCTGGTTTGGGTACAACAGGCACCCATGTCCCCCAAGTCTCTTCCCAGTAAGTAATAGTAACTAACCCTTCATGAGCACTTACTATACACTTTATATGGATGAACTCAATCTTCACAGCAAGTCTGTGGTGTACCTACTGTAGTTAGCCACATTTTATAGGTGAGGAAATGGAATCACGGAGAAGCTCAAGACCGAGAAGCTCAAGACCCTGCTGGAGGACAACTGCCTGATTAATGGTGAAGCTGGAATGTAAACCCAAGCAACCCAGCTCCAGAGTTCTGCTCTTAACCACTATTCTATGCATTAAGATAAACTTTAGCCTGACCAGGCGGTGGCGCAATGAATAGAGTGTCAGACTGGGATGCGGAAGACACAGGTTCGAGACCCTGAGGTCGCCAGCTTGAGCATGGGCTCATCTGGTTTGAGCAAAAATTCACCAGCTTGGACCCAAGGTCGCTGGCTCAAGCAAGGGGTTACTCGGTCTGCTGAAGGCCCATGGTCAAGGCACATATGAGAAAGCAATCAATGAACATCTAAGGTGTCGCCAATGTGCAACGAAAAACTAATGATTGATGCTTCTCATCTTTCCGTTCCTGTCTGTCCTTGTCTATCCCTCACTCTGACTCTCTCTCTGTCTCTGTAAAAAAATAAAATAAAACTAAATTTAAAAAAGAGTTTTAAGATAAACTTTACACAGAAAATCAACGTTTTCTCAACTTCTGTAAAGTATGGCCAAAAACATGTTCAGAAATGTTATTGATCTGTATCATACAAGCTATACAAGTGCAACTTGAAGGTAAGTCACCTGGGTGCCTCCCAGCCAAACTGCTGTTCCCCCGGGGACCTTCATACATAGAAATTCTGAAACTGCTGCTACTAATGCCCTTCATTGTGCTCCTCCTTGAGATCCTTGAGATCCCCGTGGACACCTTCCTTGGTGGTCTTGTCTGTTCTCAGTGATACTCCTTTCCACTCCTCAGCGGAACACCTGCAGTGCTCACTAGCTGACTGTTTACTCCTCTCTCTGGAAGGAAGATGAAAGCAAGCAAGGAGAGCTGCGTACACAGACATCCATCAACTGGGCTTTTGATCTCTCTGCCTGGGAAGCAGATTTCACACCCAAGCCAACTGCAACAAGTTTTACTAGTAAAGTTTCTTGTGATATCCCATCCAGTCTGGAATGGAATCTGCTCAGTGGCGAGGCCCCTCAATGTCTTGTCCCACCGAGAGACAGGTTTTGCTCTGGTATGGGTTCAATGATCACTCGACAAATGATATAACAGGACATGCAGTCAATTCCTGTGGAGTTTGAGCAACATCAGGCCCCAAAGTCAGAGTTTCTACTGTGTACAGAGCCTATTGTGTGTCCATAGTTGCAGCCACAGCCAGCAGAACAGGAGAGAGGCTTCCTGGACACCATGGCCACCCTTGCCCAGGGCTGCTGCCCTTAACCCCTTTAATTCTTATACAGGAGCAGGTAGGTAACCTGAGCACAAATAAAGAGCCTGTCTTATGGCCCTGAAGTAGAAGGGACTTGGTGAACAAATGAGGAGGCTGCCAGGAGAAGATGCCAGGTGGTAGCAGGGAGAAGAAGAAAAGCAGTCAGTGAAGGCAAGAAGGGCAGGTGACCAGCTGTGGCAGAGGCCAGACAGCTGGCTGGCCAGAAGAAACCCTTTAGGATGTCGTTCAGGGACCGAAATGCACCCTCAGCAGGGTAAGTTATTGCAACGCCCTTGCAAATATAAAGTGCTGTACAAACACTAAATTTAGAATGGCTAATAATTTTGTTATGTTAAAGCATTTGTGTCAGGTAATTAATGTACTCATTGTGATCATTTAATTTTATGGCAGGTAGTGTAGGGCTGGATAGAAATAGGGCTCTTTGGCCCAGTCCTCTCATTTCTCTTTAGATAAGCCAGCACCACAGTCTCCCTGATCTGCTGTGCCAAGCTCCTGCTGGAGGGCACTGCTACAAGGAGCTCAGCACTTAGGCCTGGGCCCTCCATGCTTCAGGGATTTCATTTTCCTTGGCCCCTGGTGCCTGGCAACCCTAGTGCCCCCTGGTGGCGTCTGAGGCACCACTATTTCCTCAAAGGAAATTCATAGCTGAATTAGTGGGGAAAAGAGAAAATTGGTCTCCTAATAGAAACTTCTCCCTTGACAAGTGTTCCTCAAAGGCACCAGGTGTTTGCATAATAAAGGGGCAGTTGGCATTGCGGTGTGGTGCTCCTTGGGGGATCAGCAAAGCAAAGGCTTTGTAGCAGCTGGAGCACTTGGGAGAGGACCACCTATACTGTCTCAGAAAGCCCGGAGAGGAGGCTGTTCAGACTCCTGTCCATACCACTGGCCACTATGGTGTTCTTGTGCAGAGAGGAAGTCTCCTTGTTCCTTGCCCTGTCTACTGAGGGCCCAGGTTGCAGCAGTGACTCCATCTTCCCTCTGCTCTCTCTCTTCCTTCGCCCTGCCCATCATCCCTTTGTTTCCTCAAAATATCGGGAGCCAAGGCAACTACTCTCATTCCTTTCCCCAAACCTTTGCATAATCCCTTCAATGGGAGCCCTTCCTAGTTAAGAAGTTCCCAGTGAAGAACCCCATTTTCTATTAACTCTCTCTCAGTCCTTAAGAACTAGAGCTAACTAGTATATAAGGCTAGGCAGGCCTTGCTCTGCCCTGAATGAGCCTGCATTTCAAACACATCTATATTCACATAAATGCACAGACAGCTATCTCCATATTGACATTCTTATTGATCCCTGTGTGACTAAAGGTGATGACCAAAAGGCTCCTCTATGCTACATATATTAAGATCAGTTTGGCTACAAGTTAAAAGACAAAGAGAGAATCTTAAAAGCAACAAGAGGAAAGCAGTTACCTACAAAGGGAGCTCCCATAAGACTGTCAGCTGATTTCTCAACAGAACCTTTGAAGGCCAGAAGGGATTGGCACAAAATATTCAAAGTGATGAAAAGCAAGTAACTACAACCCAGATTACTCTATCTAGCAAGGGCCTCATTTAGAATCAAGGATAGAAAAAGAGCTTCCCAGTCAAGAAAAAGTTAAAGGAGATCATCACCACCAAACAAATATTACAATAAATGTTAAAAGGTCTTTTTTTAAGAAGGAGAGGGTGAAAAAGATTTTAAAAAATGAATAATAAAATAGCAATAAATATATATATCTATAAATAATTACCTTAAATGCAAATGTATTAAGTGCTCCAGTTAAAAGACATAGTGTAGTTAAATGGATAAGAAAACAAGACCCTTACATATCTGTCTATACTCTACAAGATACTTTAGATACAATGACACACAGAGACTGAAAATGAAGGGATGGAAAAAGATATATCATTAAAATGGAAATTTAAAAAAATAGCTAGGATAGCAATACTTATTTATACCAGACAAAATATACTTTAAAACAAAGGCTATTAAGAACAGACAAACAAGGACCCAGCAATTCCACTTCCAGATATTTATCTGAAGAAATCTAAAACACTAAATGGAAAAGACATATGCATCCATATGTTCATTGCAACATTATTTACAATAGCCAAGGTATGGAAGCAACCTAAGTGTCCATCATAGATAAATGGATAAAGAAGTGGTGCATATATACAATGGGATAATCTGCAACGATATGGATGGACTTAGAGGGTATTGTGCTGAATGAAATGTCAGACAGAGAAAAACAAATACCATATTAATTCACTTATATGTGGAATCAAAAAAACAAAATAAATGAATGAGCAAAACAGAAAGATTCATAGATACAGAGAAGAGTTCTGATGGTTGCCAGATGGGAGGGGAGTTGAGGAGATGGGTGGAAAAGGTGAAGAGATTAAGAAGTACAGGTTGGAAGTTAGAGAATAGTCATGGGGATATGAAGTACAGTATAGGAAATATAGCCAATAATACTGTAATACTATGTATGGTGTCAGCTGGGTACTAGATTAACTAGTTTGGGGTGATCACTTCTTAAGTTATATAAGTGTCTAATCACTATGTTGTACATCTGAAACTAATATAATATTGTATTTCAACTGTAATTGAAAAATAAAAACTATTAAAAACGAAAAATAAGATTAGCTTGGCTTCTGAGTCAGAACTTATAGAATCCTTGACTGTGGTCATTGTGCTCTCACTCTTTTTTTTCTCTCCTCCTCCCATTTTCTGCTGGACATGCTCATGCCAGGAAATTGAGGGTATAGCAGCCTGCTTGTCCAGTAACTAATATATTTATTACTGACACAGAATGGTTTTGGGGTGTACACCCTTCATAGTGCCTTTCTTTGCTACAGTCAACAACAGCTGCCTGGAAGACCCATAAACTTCAGATTACTTGTAACTTGGTGGGTTGGGGCACAGGGAAGATTGTGAGCCAGCCAGTTGACCATGGCCCTGCCAGTCTCAGAATCAATGTATGCTTATGAAGCTCTCTGCATGGCAGGACCCTGCCTTACTCAGTTGAGGGTGGGACATGACTACTGCCTTCCGGACCAGTATTTAGCCTAGAGCTCCATGCTCAGTGGCATGAGTTTCACAAAATAACAACACTATTATCTATTGAGGCATTACCAGATGCCAGGAACTGTAAAAAAGTACTTTATGTAAATTGTCTACTTTAATGCACCCAATACTCCTATGACAATCGGGGCCATCTGTGGCCTCGTTTTACAGATGCAAGAACTAAGTAGCTTGCTTAAGGACAGATGTTTGCTGGGTGACGGAGCTGGGTTTGAACTCAGTCCATGGCAAGAATTCATGTGTAAAACCACTACTCCATACTCCTTTCTTCTGTGCAGTATATACTAGCCTTCCATCTCAAAATAATTATTCTTGTCTATTTTGTGCCAAGCACTGTGTCAGGACCTTGGAAGGAGTGGGCTCTATAAAAAATTGATTGATTTATTGATATTTTCCATTGGCCAGTCACTATGCTAAGCGGGGAAGGAATATGTACTGGAGAGGTAATACTGGCCACATCCATAGCTCCTTGCCAAGAGAAAGGGCTCTGGGTACTTTCTTATGCACAGATGACTTTGTATAAAGTGACTTTACTGGCCCTGGCCGGTTGGCTCGGCGGTAGAACGTCGGCCTGGCATGCGGGGGACCCGGGTTCGATTCCCGGCCAGGGCGCATAGGAGAAGCGCCCATTTGCTTCTCCACCCCCCCCCCTCCTTCCTCTCTGTCTCTCTCTTCCCCTCCCGCAGCCGAGGCTCCATTGGAGCAAGGATGGCCCGGGCACTGGGGATGGCTCCTTGGCCTCTTCCCCAGGCGCTAGAGTGGCTCT
Organism: Saccopteryx bilineata; assembly: GCF_036850765.1. Lineage (NCBI taxonomy): Eukaryota > Metazoa > Chordata > Mammalia > Chiroptera > Emballonuridae > Saccopteryx > Saccopteryx bilineata. The sequence continues at coordinate 257,854,568 of NC_089492.1, forward strand.
GGTCGTGGCAGAGCGACCCCCCCCAGGGGCAGAGCATCGCCCCCTAGTGGGCAGAGCGTCGCCCCTGGTGGGCGTGCCGGGTGGATCCCGGTCGGGCGCATGCGGGAGTTTGTCTGTCTCTCCCAGTTTCTAGCTTCAGAAAAATACAAAAAAAAAAAAAAAAGTAACTTTACTACTCTGCCCACAGCTAACTGAATCAGGGATGGAAACCTGATCCAAAGGCAAACGACCTATTGGTTGGCCAGGAGTCCATGAAGTGAACCAGCAAGAAAACTGTTCAACAGTTATTGAGTGGGGTATGGCCAAACCAATTAGATATTTTTTTCTTGAAAAATATAAAATCAAGTTGGTTGGAATATTAGGTGTTATAGAAGCAAGGGCAGAGTTCTGAGTGACTATAATGGTAAATATAAGAGTGGAGAGCAATGAATACACATTCAGGGGCAGCAATGAAAACACCTGATTTCTAGAACTCTGCAGTATCCTGAATAACCGTGTTCAGTTCTCAAAGTTTTTATGGTCGCTATGAAGTCTCACTGTGTGGCTGCCTATATGTCTTGACTTCTTTATTTCCATCTATATCCTCACAATGATCTTCTATTACCAATGCAGTCTCAGTGTGCCTTCATTTAGTTCATGATTAAGTGAGTAACAGACAGACAATGAGGTGATTACAATAAAATGTAATAAATGCAACCATGGTGGAAGTCCAGGAGGCTGAGAGCACAAAGGAGGCACCAGTGAGAATGCATCTAGCTAGAAAGCACAGGGAGGGCTTCCCGAAGCGAGATGAATAACGTAGTCCCCATTTTACTCAATGCAAAGGCCATCATCCTTAAAATAGCCCTACATAACCTGACTCTCTATCCCCACATCACTTTTCCCATTTCTATTCCTGTCACTTTATTTCCCTTTTGCTCACCTATTCTACCCTCACTGGCCTCCTAGGTGCTCCTGAAACACATGGGCTCCTTCCTACCTTAAGGTCTTTGCTCTTTCTATTCTCTTTACCTGATATCCACTTGTTCCCAGATATCCACTTGTTCAACTCTCTCACCGCCTTTAAATTTTCCTCATATCTCAACTTCTCAATAAGGCCTACTTAATACCTTTTCTTTATTCCTTAGAATTTATCATACTTACCATATTCCAACATACTTAATGATTTATTTACTTATTATGTTTACAGGTCTTTGCCTGCTTCCCTCACTAGAATGTAATCTCAACGTGAATAGAGACCTTATTTTGTTTACTGAGTGTCATAGGTTGTATTCCCCAGAAAGCAGATCTGAGAAAAAAATTAGCATACAGGATGTTTATTAGAAAGTGCTCTTGGGATCAATATCAATGGAGGGAAGCAGATTAGGCAGAAGGAGAAGTTGAATTATGATGCAGTCCCAACAAAGGCTTCAGCTAGTCCTGTAGGAAGCTCTGGAGCTGGGATGGTCTTTCAAAATTATCTGGAGCTGGAACAAATGGGCTGGATCGTTTTGTCCCAGTGTTGATCAGTCATTGATGCTAATGTCCCTGGAAAGAGATGGGACTCTGAACAAAGAAGTTTTCTTCAGCTGTAGCAATCCCCTAACAAGGCTAATAGTGGAAGGTTATCTGCTAGCAGCACTCCGCCCACCAGCAGCTGGAGAAACAAGTCTTTCATTCCTGATGAGGGATCTAGCTAGCAGATCACAGCATCTACTGAAATCTACCCTGGTACCACTTGGATTCACTTTTCATATAGATTCTGAGAGCATCTTCTCTAGGATTTCAGTGGGCCTCTCTTCCTAAGGGAAACTTAGAAGAGGAAGATCTGCAAAATAAATTACAGACCCCACTGTTTTAGGCGATCTTGGGGTCACAACTTATATTCATTATATTCCTCTTCTACTTACAATTTTAGACTCCTTTTCCCCTCAGCTATACATCTGTTGGGCTTGGTAGCTGATCAGGTGTCATGATCCAAAGGGATCTCAGACTGGTAACCCTTCTCAGGCTGGGGTTGTTGCTTATACCATCAAATTAGGGGAAAGGAGTGACAGTAGATGCCCAAACATCAAGTGGATCACCTGGCTGCTACCACTGTGTAACAGCACCCCTACTGCCTTCTGATAATCAGAGTCAACTACTTCTGCCAAGATATGGTGACTTTCTTCTTTTTGTTTGGTTCCTTGACATGAAGAACTCAAAGAACCCAGGGTTTAGCCATATCATATAGTCAAATGGAACCCTTGCTGTCTCCTAACATAAGTGTTTCCCCTTTGGAGTCAGCTCCTCTAAATTTGCAAAGCATCAACTCTTTCCACTTAGCTGTTCCATTTAGTTGTGCACTCAGGTGCTTCTCACATGTGCCCTGACTGGGGATGGAATCTGCTGGGATGACACTCTAGCTACTAAGCTGCCCTGCCAGGGCCCAGAACCCAGTTTTTATTCAAAGATAAAGTTATAGGACCTGCCTTAAAACCGTACAATAGCAGTAGGGGGAGTAGAGGCCTCCACAGACAAGGTTTGAAGGGATACAAAGTGGAGCTGAGGGAGAATTAAGATGTTTTCTCTATTACTGTGTTTTCTCTACTGTTTTACTCATACTGAATCTTACTCCATCTATATAACAGTTACTTTCTGTGTACCAGGTACTGTACTAAGTCCTTTATACAAACTATTAAAATTTACTAATTTAATCCTCATAACCTATGAAGTAGGGGGGTATCATTATTATTATTCCCATTTTACAGAGGAGGAAACCAAGACTTAGGGAAGTTAAGTAAATTTCTAAGGAGCATAGTGTTGGTGAGTATTAAAGCAAAGTCTGAATCTCAGGACTGTCTTACTCCAAGGCCTATTCTTTACATAGTCACACTATTAGGTATTTTCTTCATGCTAGCGGCCATGAGACAGAATGAGGAAAAAGGCATTTGTGTGTGTGTGTGTGTGTGTGTGTGCATGTTGTGGTAGTGGGGGGGAAACTTTACTAGCTATGGCTGTGCTATGCTATGCTAAAGAGCTTTAAGATTTTTGCTAATTTATTCATTCCTTTGTTCATCAAACATTTACTGAATACCTAGTTAGTATAAAAAGTAGTGAAACAGATGTCTTGCCACTATACCCTTGGTACTTCCCTGAGGAAAGGCTCTCCTATAAGGGGGTGGGGGTTGCTGCTCAGCCCAGGAGTAGAGAAGGTAGGGCCTCTATGGGAAAGGCTGTACTTGTCTGCCCAGGACCGTTCTGAGAGCTGGAGGAGGAGGAGACGGCTTGACTACTTGGTCCTAAGATGCAAAATGTTCTCCTCTGCTTCCAAGATCTGCCCCTGAGGGGTCTGGGTAGAGGTGTTGACAGTCTGGTCCTTAAAGTTCCTTTTTTTTTTTTTTTTTTTGTATTTTTCTGAAGTTAGAAATGGGGAGGCAGTCAGACTCCTGCATGCGCCCGACCGGGATCCACCCGGCATGCCCACCAGCGGGCGATGCTCTGCCCATCCAGGGCGTTGCTCTGTTGCAACCAGAGCCATTCTAGCGCCTGGGGCAGAGGCCACAGAGCCATCCTCAGCGCCCGGGCCAACTTCGCTCCAATGGAGCCTTGGCTGTGGGAGGGGAAGAGAGAGACAGAGAGGAAGGAGAGGGGGAGGGGTGGAGAAGCAGATGGGCGCTTCTCCTGTGTGCCCTGGCCGGGAATCGAACCCGGGACTCCTGCACACCAGGCTGATGCTCTACCACTGAGCCAACTGACCAGGGCCTTAAAGTTCCTTTTGATACAACCTATATGTTAGTCTTACCCTTCTCAGGAATCTCCAGTCCCTGATGTCTCAGCAGCACCACCCTGTCCCATGTCATCATTAGAGCAACTGATTACTTTCTGCCTCATGGGCCCAAGTTGCTACTTATTAAGTAGCCATTTCTCTGCTGGCTCCCTGGCTGCAATTTGGAGCTGCAGGCCTAAATTTGGCCCTGTTTTTTGTATTTAGTTCAGCCTGGAAATGTTAACAATCAAAATAATAACTTATGTTTAGTAAACACTTACTGTGTGCCAGGCTGTTGGGCAGATAAAATATATTATGCTCACTTTGTTACAGATGGCGTTGCCCAGGTGAAATTAATGTGTGTCTCTGTGGGCAGGCAGGATCTTTGTAGCCTGGGGCTTGGTTTTGGGATTAAGCCTTTCCCACCCTTTTTGATGTGGGGCGGTACAATCCCATCATGACTCAGAGAAGTGACTCTGTATTAGAGACTTCCCTATTTTGTATATTGGATTAAAGGTTGTGAAGCTACACTATAAAATAGGGGCAGAACAGGAGCTTGCTCTTGGTTTCTGAGATTAGCATGAGAGCAGAGAGATCACAGCAGAGAGGAGAGAGCAGAGAAAGGCCACGTGGAGGAGGCCAGGAGAAGCAGCCAAGATGGCGGAGTGTTGAGTGAGAAGCCAGTTTGTGCAGTTTGACGCTGGAGAAGGAAGGAGATGGGGAACAGAGGTGAATAAGTCTGGTGAGCTAGAAACCTTTGATTCTAGGAAACTCGGATAAGTCAGTAGCTTTGTGAGCACTGAATGTGGGTTTTGGAGCCCAGTGTGTGTATTTCTTGCCCGCCCGGTGCAAGCTAGAATTAAAGATGAAGGCCCATCAGTTCTTGGCTCTGTTGTTTCTTTACTGACTGTCCGAATCCAATGTGAACCTGCATGGGCCGGGCTGCTGTGATGGCAGCCCTGGCCGCTGGCTTTACACAGGCCTTGTGCCAAAAGCCTTATGGATAATTTGATTTAATCCTGTGTCAGTCCTATAATGGAGGTTCAGGTCCACTGTTACAGGTAGAGCATACAATTGGCATGCATAAACAGCTCTCCTGGCCAGGGTTCTGCTGCCCCTGTGCCTGCCCTGCACATTCATACCATTATAGGACCTAGAACTGCTGCTCTGACATTACAGGCATAGGCTACCCCCTGCTGAGCCCAGTGGTGTAGCAGATAGGGTTCTGCCAGGTTTCTCTTGCCCATTCCCTTCCCTGAACTGGCATCTCTGCCCGGTCAGCTCCCTACCCCTGGGCTTCCCATGTGTTTTTCCTGGCCTTTGCTCATGCTGTTCCTTCTGCTCAGAATCCCTCTTTTCCCTTTTCTGCCTGGTAAAATCCTATTTTTCAAGCCTTGCTTTAATGTCATCCTGACCTCCTTGCCCTCCCCTGTCAGAATTAATTGCTCCCTCTTTTGTGTTGCTCAACAGCACTTATCACTGTGAACTGTAGTTACTTGTTTCTCCACTCAGCCTGGGGGAAGAGCCAGCAGAGGCCCTGTCTGATTCACCTCCTTGTCTGGGGGCTCAGGGGCCGCCCAGTAAGCATTTGCTGAAGCCTCTTGAGTTTGGGACAGGAAGCTGTGAAGCTTGACTGGAGGCATGCCTGGGACAGGACCTGGGTTCTCCCTGCGTCCCTGCTGTCTAACCTCTTTCTCCCTAGCTGGCCAAAACTGGATTTCAGGGACTATGACATGATTCCCCTCAACGGGAATATGACCATTTTCGCTCCCCTCTAGAAGAATCTCCTTCAGCGGCCAGCCTGCCTGCCTGCCTCCTTCCTGGTATCCCTTCTAGCACGCACGGTGCTACCAGCTCTCCCTATTTAGCAGCATCTGCGGATTTCATTAACTTGCTACTTAACCCCTCTCACTCAGATCAGCTCTGAAGATGATAAATCAGGCCTGGGGCTCATCCCTGCAGTGGCCATCCTCTCCACACCCCCTTCTAACGAGGCTCTGGCTGCCCCTATTCATCACTGGCTGCCCTCTTTCTCCTGCAGTTTCATTACCTGTACCCCCCATGTCCACACACACTGTCAGTGTTGTCATAGCCCTGACACTTTGGATTGAATCCTGGGACCAGATTTCAGGACAGATCCTTGAGCTGGTGGGCTTCCTTCCTAAGCCAGACCACCTCTGCTCCCAGGGGACTGTGGGCCTTGGCATCCCTGGGCAGTGGGGTTAGGCTCACGGCAGCAGGGAAAGGTGGATCCTGTCCTTAGAAAGGATGGAGAGCCTGACCAGGCAGTGGCGTAGTGGATAGAGCGTCGGACTGAGATGCAGAGGACCCAGGTTCGAGACTCCGAGGGCGCAGGCTCATCTGGTTTGAACAAAAAGCTCACCAGCTTGAACCCAAGGTCGCTGGCTCCAGCAAGGGGCTACTCGGTCTGCTGAAGGCCCGTGGTCAAGGTACATATGAGAAAGCAATCAATGAACAACTAAGGTGTTCCAATGCACAATGAAAAACTAATGATTGATGCTTCTCATCTCTCTCCGTTCCTGTTTGTCTGTCCCTGTCTATCCCTCTCTCTGACTCACTCTCTGTCTCTGTAAAAAAATAAAATAAAATAAAATAAAAAATAAATAAAAATTAAAAAAAAAAAAAAGGATGGAGAGTAGTGAGGGAGCACAGGACTCCCTTCCTCCCCATAAGACCATGTTCATTTGTGCGTAAGAGGGAGGAGGGGATCGCTAGTGGACCTGTATTCTTCCTCCCTTACTTTTGTCCTCAAGACCTTTACCTCCCTCCCTGCCTAGATCTTCCCAAGAGCCCTCTTTTAAATTCTGCGACTGATAGTCTCACAAGCACCCACCATATCCCCAACTCCTCAGAGAGAGTGAGTGGGTGAACGCTGCTGTCCCAGTGACCCTGGGTGGGGGGATAGGTCACTCAACTGATCACAGCCCTGCTAATCCTCAGGCCACTGACTTTTGTTTCCCATTGTGTACACCCCCTGTGTTATAGGCACAGCAGCTTCCTGCAGAGCAGCATCCAGAGCCCCCTTCTGTCACTTTGCTCCCCCGGTGGTGGCAAGGCTGCTTCTTCTCTGGGACTTCTTTCTCACCCTCATCTTTCTAGCTCACCCTTCTTTTATTTTTTGAAGCTTCCCTGCTACAGTCAACCTGTGACCCCTCTACTCTACTGCCACCTGTCACTGAGGCACGCATTCTGCTCACAGGTTGGGTCACCTGAGCCTCAAGCTCAAGGTAGTGTTAGAGCTGGCCAGCAGTGTGGCTTTCCCTGTTAGCAGAATGGCCCTTTCCCACTCACTCCCCTTGCTGGCTCCTTCCCTGAACCGTGCCCAAATACCATCGCTAATTTTCCTTCCTTCATTTAGGTACCTTGCCCTCTCTCCTTCTGACCCCAGGTCTCTGCTCTTGACTTCTTTCTCCATCCCTCCCTTGCCTCCTCTTCTGTTGCCTTCTATTTATAGGCATAAACTCCTTAACAGGGACCACTCCAAATATGTCAGTGGCCTACCCTTTTTGTAGTGCTAATCAGGGTCCTTCTGCTTTCTCTCTGCCCTAGCAATCTCTCTTCTCAGGCTCTCTTCTTTTTTTTCTTTTTTTCAGGCTCTCTTCTATCACCTCCATCTGCCCTCATTGTGTCTCTCTATCCCCCACCATTCTCACTTTCATTCCATCATTCCAGCCTTCACAGGAGACAATGTTGGAGAATGGTGGAGCATCCTGCCTGGCTCATATAGGCTCTCAGAAAACATCAATTAAACCCAAATTGGAGTCTCCCTACCCTAGTTCTTTCCCTACCCCTTCTTAGGCCCTCTAATGATTCCCTGTTCTCTTCTCCATTGGCACCCTCCTTCTGGGGTGGGGCCGAGGCCACTGGCAATTCACTCAGCGCCTTTCTCCCCCTACCACCAATGTGTTTTTGTCAGGTGCTATTTCTACAATGTCTTCATTACCTCCTAATTGGCCAAATCTCTTTTCTTTATTTTTCTTGTTAAAGACAGATTTAAAGAACGAGTTCAGTAGCTCAGCCATTTTCAGGCCATCATTAATTTCCCGCCTTCTTATTTATTAATGGGGCAACTTCCTTGCTGGTATTTCTTGTTCCCTGGATATCTCTGTAAAAGCCTGCCTCACTCATGCAGCCCCTGGGACCAGCGCTAACTCACTCTGACTTTGTGCTGCCCTCAGCTGCTCTGGCATTCCTTCCACAGCCCCCTGCTCTCACAGCCCTCATGGCCAAGGCCTTTCCACCCCAGGCCCGCAGGTGGGAAAGTAGGGTACACCCCCTGTGTTATAGGCACAGCGGCTTCCTTCCTATGCATGGGAAGGACTGAGATCCCCTGTTCTCTCCTCCATCCCATCTCTCCTTCCTCTGCGCTCCAGGTCCTACATCAAGCTGAACACATGCTGTCACACAGATTCCTCAAGACCTTTAGGAACAAAAGAGGAAACTGAAGTTTAGAGAGCAGCAGTGACTTGCCCATGGCCGTTTTGCTTAGAAGGGGCAGAGCCAGGATGTGACTCCAGTTCTACCGGCTGCACAACCTGAGCTTCTCCTTTATGCCAGCCTGCCTCAGGGAGGCCTGTGTGGAAAGGTCACCTCTGGGATATGCAGAGGGAGAAAGGAACAGAGAGAAGACAGCAGCACAATGGGAAACAAAAGTCAGTGGCCTGAGGATTAGCAGGGCTGTGATCAGTTGGGTGACCTGCCTCTCCCTCTCAACCTTGACCTCTTTGTGTTACACGTTCTTATCCTCGCGTATCAGTGAGTTAAAGGACTCGTGATCTCATGGTGATCTTACTAACATGTGGGAGCAGTATGGTCTTGTTAGGATCCTCCTTGAGCTTTCCATAATCAGGAATACTGTTACCCCTAGGCTCTAGGCTCTGAGCCCAGATTCCAGGTAAGGCCCTATTGTGGCCCGGGGCCAGTGGCTAAGGCTGTAACTGCCTCCACACTGCTTATAAATGATGAGATGGTGATGAGGATAGAAATTCCAAATTAGGGCGTAGGCCTAACACAAATAGCCTTGAGGACTGTGTGGCTGCCACCAAAGGCCAAATCATTGCTCTTCTCTTTGGAAATGAAAGCTCTGGGCAGGCCTTTAGAAGGATCAAGGAAAGGGAGGAGAAAGAACTCAGGGCAGCACCCTCCTGCCCAATCTGGAGCCTCAGCCGCCCTCCAGCAGCAGTAGCTGGGAGCAGCAGCAGTGCCAGGAGGAGTCCCCCGGGGCCAAGCCCTGGGAGCTGTGTTTTTACACTAAAAGACCTTGTTTCTTGTCTCGTCCTGGTCATAACCCTGCCTAATAGAGACATTAAGATGAATGATTGAAGCTGCCTCTTTCCCTGCAGCGGAAAGGAGAGGCAGCCTGGGTGACCCTGGGTAGAGGGGACACTGTGGGGATGGGCTGAGATAGAAAGGGATCCACAAAACAGCCCCCTCCAGCAGGGAGCCTCGGCTTGGGCTGGCTGGAACCTCCTGCCCATTACCTGCCTCATCCCGCCGAGCTTGTCTATGCTGACCATCTAAGGCTGCGTTCTGCCTCCCCAGCATTGGGGAGGCAGGGGGAATTTAATGCAAGCAGGAAAAGCCATCATAGGTGGTTAACGGACGACAGGGACTTCTACTTATACAGGCTTTCAAAGGGCTTTGGTAAGCTTCTATGCACACAGGTTTTCCTATTTATAAAAACAACTAACAGTTATTAGGTGCTCTCTGCATGTTTCAGGAGCTGTTCTTTATATGCACTGTCACATCAATTTCTCACAACAGCTTCAGGGTATAGGAAGAATTATTATTCCCAGGTTACAGATGAGAAAACTGAAGCTTAGAGATGCTAAGCCACTTGTCCAAGGTCACCCAGCTAATAAGTAGTAGAGTTGGGCTATGAACCCAGGCAGTCTGACTTCAGAGCCTGGGTTGTTACCCCTGTCATCATACTCTGACTCCTGTTTTACAAAGTGACGTAGCCTGGGATTGGGAGGAGAGCTGGGGAGGACTTAGGTTTTTGTATCCGAACGGGAATTGATTTAGAGGTCAGAGACAACAGTTAGGGATAAACAGGCTCATCTCTGGATGGGGCTACAGAAGTGGTGAGGCCCCAGGGAGCACCGTTGACACAGGCCTCATTTACCATGTTTATGACAGGTCTGGCAGAGGGCAGCTCAAGGAAAGCTGCCCCTTCATAGATGACACTGAATGCTTTGGGCAGGAAAACGTCTTGCTTTTTGTCTTTTCCCAAACCACCCTACCCCCTCCCTGCACCTGGTACTTTGCTAGGCATGGGGCAAATGTTCAATAAACAGCTTCTAAAATACAGATGCTAAATACAAGTCAACAGCCACATTTTCAGTGGAAAGAACGCTCTGTGCCTGCAGGTGTGAGTGGACACAGCTGGGGAAGGTGGGCAGAGGGACTGCACTATCTAAACCTTGCTACGCCAGGTGTAGTCTGAGGACTAGCAGCATCAGTATCAGGGAACTTGGTAGAAATGCAGAATCTGAGGCCTTTCCCAGACCCACATAGTCATAATTTGTGTTTTAACGAGGTCCCCATGTGATTGGAATGCACATGAAAGTTTGAGTAGCGTGGCTGTAACAGAACTGACCTAGTCACAGCCCTGTTTAAACTCTCCCATGGTTCTTTATTGCCCTTAAATCAAGTCCAAACACATTACACAGTCTTACTATAAGACTATGCATGATTTAACTCTTGCCCACTTTTTCGAACTCCTTTTTCACCACTTTACCATACTTTTGGCTCCAACAGTACTTGGTTGCTTCCCGTCCACCTGTGGGTCATTTCTTTGCCTCGTGCCTTTGCTCATACTACTCCCTTTGCCTGGAATGCCCTCTCCTTTTAACTCTTTTCTTCCCCTCCTTAGACCTGGGAAATTCCTACTCAACCTTTTTTTTTTTTTTTTTTTTTTTTGTATTTTTCTAAAGTTGGATACAGGGAGGCAGTCAGACAGACTCCCGCATGCGCCTGACCGGGATCCACCCAGCATGCCCACCAGGGGGCGATGCTCTGCCCATCTGGGGTGTTGCTCTGCGGCAACCAGAGCCATTCTAGTGCCTGAGGCAGAGGCCATGGAACCATCCCCAGCGCCTGGGCCAACTTTGCTCCAATGGAGCCTCGGCTGTGGGAGGGGAAGAGAGAGACAGAGAGGAAGGAGAGGGGGAGGGGTGGAGAAGCAGATGGGTGCTTCTCCTGTGTGCCCTGGCTGGGAATCGAACCCGGAACTCCTGCATGCCAGGCTGATGCTCTACCACTGAGCCAACCAGCCAGGGCCCCTACTCAACCTTTAAGACGACTTAAATGTCACTTGTTCTGGAAAATCTTTCCAGCTGTGATCAATGCCTCACCTTCAAACCGTTATTGCAAGTGGTCTCTAAGATCAGTTATCACTCTCCGTGACACTCAGTTCTTTACCAGTGGCTGTCCTTCATTAGTGTGTAAGTTCTGTGAGGGCAGGGACTGTGTCTGTTGTTCATGTTCCTGTCTGGTGCTTTTAAAGGAGCCCAGCACAAAGTAGGTATTCAAAGAATGTTTTTAAATCTTTGAAAAGTATACACTAGGAGAAGGATGGGGTCAAGCTCTTAGTTACAACCGAGAAAAAGTGAGTGCTGGAGTTACTGGAGGAGATCCCCAGAAGGCTGTGGATGCCTTCCTAAAAGCCCTACAGCATTCTTAGGTCCTGGGGGCTGTGGTCAGGTGTTGCCTAGAGATTAAGAATGTTGAGCAGCCCTGGCCCTTTGGCTCAGTGGTAGAATGTCAATCTGGTGTGTGGCAGTCCCGGGTTCAATTCCTGGTCAGGGCACACAGAAGCAACCATCTGCTTCTCCACACCTCCCCATCCCCTTTCTCTCTCACTCTCTCTTCTCCTCCTGCAGCCATGGCTCGATTGATTTAAGCACATCGGCCCCATGCTGAGGATGGCTCCAATGAGCCTCTGCCTCAGGGGCTAAAATAGCTTGGTTGCAAGTATGGCCTCAGATGGGCAGAGCATCGACCCCAGATGGGGGTTGCCAGGTGGATCCCAGGCGGGGTGCATGTGGAAGTATGTCTCTGTATTTCCCCTACCCTCACTTAAAAAAAAAACCCACAAAGAATGTTGAGCAAGCCCCTGCCCCCTGCCCTGTACACTAGTGAGTGCAGTGCAGGGCTTGGGGGCTCAGAGGAGGGAAAGGAACAGCCACTTGATAGATTAGGAAGTGCTTCCTGGAGCAGGGCACATTGCTCCAGGAGTTGTGCAGGTGGAGAAGGGAAGGGGAAAGGCATCCCAGTTGAGAGACCTCTACCAGCAGAAGCTTGAAGGCAGAAAAGTACAAAACACTGTGATGAGTAATAATTAGTCCCTTTGGCCTGGAAGAGAGAAGGAGTTAAAGAACTATTAGGAAATAAGGCTAGAAGCATATTAATCTGGGAAGGCAGTAAAAGAAGTTTATTTAATAAATCCTGGGGGGGAGGGAGGGAGGTGGTGTAGTGAAAATCCAAGTGGGTGCCTGACCAAGTGGTGGCGCAGTAGATATAGTGTTGGACTGGGACGTGGAGGACCCAGGTTCGAAACCCTGAGGTCACTGGCTTGAGCATGGGCTCACCAGCTTGAGCGAGGGATCTCTGGCTTGAGAGTGGGATCATAGACATGACCCATGGTCGCTGGCTTGAGCCCAAAGGTTGCTGGCTTGAAGCCCAAGGTTACTGGCTTGAGCAAAGGGTCATTCATTCTTCTGTAGCCCCCTGGTCAAGGCACATATGAGAAGGCAATCACTAAACAACTAAGGTGCTGCAATGAAGAATTGATGCTTATCTCTCTCCCTTCCTGTCTGTCTGTCCCTATCTGTCCCTCTCTCTGACTCTCTCTCTCTGTCGCTGTCAAAAATAAAAAAGAAAGAAAGAAAATCCAAGTGGGTTTGGAGCTGATACTTGGCTATATCCAATTTGGTGTGTTAGGAAACATCCCTGACCCAAATATCTATTCAATCCACTGTTTTACATGGGGCTGAAAAACCTTTTAGAGTAAAAGAAATAAAATTTAACAAATCCCATAACTGGATCAGGTATATACCAGGATGACTAGAGTAGGGGTAAATGAACAACCCAACGGACACCATATTGCTGGAAGGGCCGGCAGAGATTGAGAGACCTAATGATAGAGGAGAGAGGAGTCTGGCAGATGTCTGCCAGTTTCCACAGTAGGACTAAAAATTGAAAAGGGATCATGGCTCTAGTTCAGTACAATGGTCCTTATATAACCTTATCCTATTTTGGCTACTCTGGTGGTATTAAGGGTGCACAATGAGAAGAAAACAAGACTGGTCGAATAAGTGGAAAGACTGTCTCTGAAACACCTAAGAGTACAAACAACCCTGCTGAGGCGCTCTATGCTCCCTAGCTGAATGTGATATGGAGGAAAACTGCTTTTTACTTTTTGAGAGAGTACCATGCTCTTGCACAATCATGGTGCCATGAGAATTGAACACATCAAGCAGAGGCATTCAAAACCAGTATACACAGTACACTTAGCAACAGAAACCAGTGGAACACAGTAGCTTAGACTGATCCATGGGCACTATTGAGGCTTTTTAAAGGAACATTGCTAGAGACTGGTATTTCTATAGGAGCAGGTCGGGGTCTAGAATTAGTAAGACTGTATAGTAATGTTAATATAAACTTATTGGTACACCAGCTGGTATAGATGGTAGGGAACAGCTGCATTGCTACAGACAAACTAGAAGGCAGTCCAGGGAGTTGAAACAGAGCCACCAGGAGGGAGACGTTTGTGAGTGGATTTGAAAACACTAGGAAAGGAGTTGGTGCCACTCCAAAGGGGCCAAGGTGAATGATGGCATTTGATCAGTGATGAGAAAGCTCCAGTAGACAACAGGAGAGAGCTGAACTTGAAGCTGGGATGGGAACAGGAGAAAGGTGGGAGTGCTGGTGGCTGATGACCAAATCCGAGAGAAAAATGAAAAAGGAAACTTCATTCACTGAGCACCTACCTTACCTGGGTGGGCACTGTGGTAAATGCTTTCTTCCCTTTATTGGTTAGGCAGGTATTATCTCCAATGCACAGTGGAGGAAACAAGCCCAGAGAAGGCAACTTTACTTATTCATCAAATATGTGTACTTGAAATATAAAGATAATTAAGACAGTCTTCTTTTTAAGGATCACAGATTATTTTAGGTACGGGATACAGAGGCAAATCATTTTATTACAGAGTAGTCCTTACACAAGAGCAGATGTAAGCACAAGGTGAAATGAAACTACAAAGGTGTGCCTCAAGTCACAGTACCTGTGTCAGAGCCAGGATTCAAATCCTGGACTGTTTGAATCTACACCACAGCACCTTCAATCACTCTAGCTGCACAGCTATAGTTGTCAGGACCCTTTGTTATAGTCCGAGTTCTGAGGAAGTGCAGTTGTGCTTGCTACTGGCAGGGCATTTTTAAGGGCAAGAAGAGGACACTGGGAATTGGGATGTGGCATGTACAGGTGACCTAGTAGAACCTCAGGCCCAGAAGAGATGATAGTGCCCTCATGGTTACCAAGTCATAGAGATCCTCCCTGGGACAGGACTGATTCCAGTGCCTCGAGGTAGCAGTGAGTGGTTCTAGCTATGGGAGCTACTGGAGACAGGAAACCAGGCTGATCCTTAAAGAGGTAGACTGGGACCAGAGAATGGAGCGTCTCAAAAAATCAAGTTGGTGTTGAGAGCAGAGGCCATATTGGGAGTGGCAGTGGGGATATGAAAATGAAATCAGACAATTCTTGGGTTGGAAGGAGAATTTGCCCAATCTCCAGGATCATCACCTCCTCTTTGTTTCTGTTGCATTCAATAGACCCTAATAGTATTGTCTGCCTTTTAAAAAATAACTCTTATGATTAAAAAACACTCCCCCTTTTAGCACCAGATCTGGAAGAGGCCTGGGGCTCCAATCTTTTTTTTTTTTTTTTTTTTTTTTTTTTTTTTTTTTTAATTTTTTTTTTCAACTTTATTTATTCATTTTAGAGAGGAGAGAGAGAGAAAGAGAAAGAGAGAGAGAGAGAGAGAGAGAGAGAGAGAGAAGGGAGGAGCAGAAAGCATCAACTCCTATATGTGCCTCGACCAGGCAAGCCCAGGGTTTTAAACCAGCAACCTCAGCATTCCAGGTTGAAGCTTTATCCACTGCGCCACCACAGGTCAGGCTCTTTTTTTAATTTTTTGTATTTTTCTGAAGGAGAAGCGGGGAGGCAAGAGACTCCCATATGCGCCCGACCGGGATCCACCCGGCAAGCCCACTAGGAGGCGATGCTCTGCCCATCTGGGGCGTTGCTCCATTGCAACTGGAGCCATTCTAGTGCCTGAGGCGGAGGCCATGGAGCCACCCTCGGAGCCCGGGGTCAACTTTGCTCCAATGGAGCCTTGGCTGCAGGAGGAGAAGAGAGAGATAGAGAGAAAGGGGAGGGGGAAGGGTGGAGAAGCAGATGGGCACTTCTCCTGTGTGCCCCAGCTGGGAATCAAACCGGGGACTTCCACACACGGGCTGACGCTCTACCACTGAGGCACCCAGCCAGGGCCTGGGGCCCCAATCTTCTCTAGGGATGCTTTCTTCTGACTAGTAGTTGGACAGCCCAAACCAACCTTCCACATTTGGGAAAGGGCTGTGAGCCACATCTCTGGGGCATGTAAATGACAACTCTCTCTGGAACAGTGGGCAAGGCAGGGTGAAGTCAGAGGATCAGAGTCAGACAGGCTAGGACTAAAGAAGGGACAGAGAACTCACAGAGTAGAGCAGCTTGGGGAAGAAAGCCTCCCTGAGCAGGTGGCTCCATTTGATTTCTGATTTAAAGGGGGAGGCTTAGATAGCCAAGAAGAAAAAGGCTAATAAGAAAAATATTAAACTGCAGTGTGTGTTTCCCCAGGGACTTCCTGTTGCCATGACTGACCTCCTGGAGAGCGCCATTCGTTCCCGAGCATGGCAGCTTTATAGGCACTTGTAGGCCTGCAAAGAACACCAATTTGCTGCTGCAGTTTGTTTTGATAACTGAAACTTTCAATAAATCTATATTAAAATCAAAGGGAAAATTAACTAGGCCCCAGTGAGGGGCACAGAGATAAGGGAGCACATTACCACCCTGGCCTCAGCCACCCCACATCCGTCTCTTAGTTCAGATTCAGGTCACCAGGGAGATGAATGGCTCAGGCTCATGGGGAACAGCTCTGGGGAAAGCAGGGCAAAGAAGACATGGCCAGATCCAGCCCCGACTGCTCCTGGAGCAGAGCAGTCTGTGGAAGTAGGATGGGGGATGAGAAGGTGAGGTGGTGGTGGTGAGGTGGTGGTGGTCACGGTGGGAAGAGGAGTGGAAGAGAGGGATGGGAGAAGGGTAAAAATAATAGAAGTAGCCAATATTTACTGAGCTCCTGATAGTGTGCTCAGCACGTTTATATTTAATAACACTTGTGTTCTAATAACAAGTTCTAGGATTATCTCCACTCTATAGGTAAAGAAACTGAGCCTCACAGAGGTATATAATTTGCCTAAAGTCACAGACAGCGCCAGGCCCCAAGCCTGAAAAGGTTCTCTCTCTGAGCTTGCATTTCTCTCTTTTTTTTTTTTTTCATTTTTCTGAAGCTGGAAACAGGGAGAGACAGTCAGACAGACTCCCGCATGCGCCCGACCGGGATCCACCCGGCACGCCCACCAGGGGCGGTGCTCTGCCCCCCAGGGGGCGATGCTCTGCCCATCCTGGGCGTCGCCATATTGCGACCAGAGCCACTCTAGCGCCTGAGGCAGAGGCCACAGAGCCATGCCCAGCGCCCGGGCCATCTCTGCTCCAATGGAGCCTTGGCTGCGGGAGGGGAAGAGAGAGACAGAGAGGAAAGCGCGGCGGAGGGGTGGAGAAGCAAATGGGCGCTTCTCCTGTGTGCCCTGGCCGGGAATCGAACCCGGGTCCTCCGCACGCTGGGCCGACGCTCTACCGCTGAGCCAACCGGCCAGGGCGAGCTTGCATTTCTCTTAATGGCACTATGCTGTCTATTTTTTTTAAAATTTTATTTATTCATTTTAGAAAGGAGAGAGAGAGAGAAGAGAGAGAGAAACAGAGAGAGAGAAGGGGGAGGAGCTGGAAGCATCAACTCCCATATGTGCCTTGACCAGGCAAGCCCGGGGTTTCGAACCGGCAACCTCAGCATTTCCAGGTCGACGCTTTATCCACTGCGCCACCACAGGTCAGGCCTTTTTTTTTTTTAAATTAATTAATTTATTTATTAATTTTTAGAGAGAGGAGAGAGAGGGAGAGAGAGAGACAGAGAGAGAGAGAGAGAGAGAGAGAGAGAGGAGAAAGAGACAGAGAGAAAGAAGGGGGCGGAGCTGGAAGCATCAACTCCCATATGTGCCTTGACCAGACAAGCCCAGGGTTTCGAACCGGTGACCTCAGCATTTCCAGGTCGATGCTTTATCCACTGTGCCACCACAGGTCAGTATGCTGTCTTATGTAGCTTACAAGGACTGTGAATGGTCAAAGCAGTTTTTCCAGTGCTCAGATAAAAACGTTTCAGACCCAGTTTGGTTTCTTTCAGCTGTGCCAAGCTTGGGAGCTGCCATGTATTGTCCTTAGGTTCTAAGTTCTCTGCCCTTTGATTGCTTGCTTGTTAAGGTCCCAGCTTTGATGGCCATCTTGGTATTTTTCTTGACAGAGAAGAACCAATTTGGTTTTCCTTTTGGCCCCTGTTCTCAGTGTTCATTTTAGCTCAGTCACTTAAACCATCAGCCAAGAGGCTTCCCAGGTGTATATCTATGTCTGGATATTGGATTCAGTTCATATTTCCAAAAATTCACTTGCTCCACCCCCAACCCCAACCTTGGTCTTTGGCCATTTGTTTTTTTGGACAGCCCAGCTGCCACTACTATCACTCATTTCCCAACACATCTGGTTGTCTTAGCTTCCTCTGGGAGGAGGATTAGGTTTTGACAGAGCCTTCAATGTACCCACTGTAGTGGGACTGCAATGAAGCTAATTTGACTAAGAGGCTGTGACTCCTCTCACCATTTCTAATCTCAGACCAACCGCTCTGCTTTAAGGTGTGAGATCTGGTGCCCCTTGTGGCTACCCAGTGGTGGGGTAACACGACCCTCTCCCTATCTGAAAAGTGATGGTTCTACATGGCCTGTATGACAGAGCAACTAACTGTGTTATCTTTGAAGTTCTGGTCATCTTTCCACTACCTTATCTTTTCTTTCCCTCCTTTCTTGCCTCACTTCCCTTTCCCCTCTCACTCTTGCTGCCCTGGGGTTATACTTCCCAATGAAGTCTTATCACATCAGCTTTGCCCCAGGTTCTTTTTTCTAGAAAAGCAGAAGACAGAGGGAATCACGACTGGGTCAAAGGCTTGAGAGAACCAAAAGCTGGGTTAGCTGCAATGTAAGGCACCAAATGTACAGTAAGCTTCTAACCCACTCTATTATTTGAATGTATAGTATTTTGCCTGGTCTTTATCTAAAAAGAGCTTACAGTCTGGTTTAGTCCTAAAAGCTATACAGTTGAGCTCTAGAGCAGTGGTCCCCAACCTTTTTTGGGCCACAGACCAGTTTAATGTCAGAAAATATTTTCACAGATCAGCCTTTAGGGTGTATCACGTGACCAAGACAAGCGTCAAGAGTGAGTCTTAGACGGATGTAACAGAGGGAATCTGGTCATTTTTAAAAAATAAAACATCGTTCAGACTTAAATATAAATAAAACGTAAATAATGTAAGTTATTTATTCTTTCTCTGCGGACTGGTACCAAATGGCCCATAGACCGGTACCGGTCCGCGGCCCGGGGGTTGGGGACCACTGCTCTGAGCACTGAGGAGAAAAAAGCACATTTGAGGGAAATCAAGGAGACAATGGAAATTTCCATGGAGAATACTGGGGCTGGGCTTTAAAGAAAGCCTCCAACCCAGATAGTTTTACTTCATTCCGACAGCCAAGAAGGTTGGCTGTGCCCTATTCTTAGGCCAGACTCGGGTTATAAAAAGCCAGAGACAGGAGAGGCCATCTCAGGGCCTTTCATTTACTTGATTTTATTTATCTATTTGCTTGTTTATTGTCTGTTCTTCCTTACTCTTCCCCTCCCCAATATAAAAGCTCCTTGAAGATACAGGTTTTGTGTGTCTTATTCACCAATGAATCCTCAGCAACAGAAACAGTGCCTAACACTTAGCAGAGGAACTATAAATATATGTTGACTGACTGACCAACTGGTACTAATATTTAGATGACATGAATGGATTCAGCTCCAAGAATCAGGGGATACAGGTAGATGTGCCTCCGCTTTACTAACCTTGGTTCAGGTAACATTTATCCTCACTGATGCTGACTCACTTCATTTGTCCACAAACATTTATTGAGTGCCTGCTTTTGCCTGGCACTGTGCTGGGTATTACTGATACAGCATGAAAAAATATGGAAATAATACCTTAAAGGAGTTTATAGCCCTGGAAGAGAGACAAAAAAACAATTATAAAACAATGTGATAATGATAAATTCTATAGGTACAGTGTAGAATTCCCTAACCCATAATGTGGGATTAAGGAAGGTACTCCCACCTCAAGTGGGAGCCATATGTTACAGTCAAATCTCACAGAGGTGGCAGGGTCCAGAAACGATATCATTTCTCTTAAGTGAAAATATGTACACAGTAGATAGAGAGGGCCTGCTGACTGAAGCTAGGCCCAAGTGATGGCTCCGAACTGTTTGGGAGGCTGTCAAAGCCTTCACTGGCTTGAGGTAGACTGGGGTTTCCCAACGCAGAACCTGGTACCCACGACTTCCCAGAGAGCCATAACCTGGATGAAGAAACCCACCTCTGGCTTTAGCCAGAGCATTCTCCAGCTTTGGAAGAGACTAGAAGAGGCTATCTGTGCTATTTGGGGCTAGCACTCTTTTAACCCTTACGTTCCCTCTGGAACCGACCTGAACAAGCCATTTCCCTTTTCCTTAGGGAGGCTCTTGAGAAATCTTAGAAAAATATCTCAGCATTTTCTTCTTAGCCTGAAACACTCCTCAGATTTCCCCCACGGCCCACCAGAGAGAGTGGATGATAAGGACTTGTTGAATGAACAAATCAATATTTAATTTATCATCTAAATACAATGTCACCTTATGAACCTATACTCACCTTATGAGTATATTGTAAAGTGGGAAAACGGAAGTGGACCTGGGTTGCTCTAGGCCTGGAAAGTTTTCGTTTCTTTAAAATAAATTTCTTTCACAGTCGGAAGTGAGCTCCCCTCCCCTCTTTTCTGAGTACGTGCAACCTCAGAACTACAAATCCCATAAGGCCAGCCGCGGGGAATCACCATCTTGACATATCGTAGCGCGCATGTCGGCGGGAGAGCGAACTTTTGGAGAAAATAAACCCCGCCTACCTGCACCCCATTGGTCGAAGGAGCCGGTGGCGGGCTCAGCGGTTGGCTACTGCGCCGGCCCGTCCGCCGCGTCGGCCGGGGTCAGAGTGCGCGGAGGTGAGTCGGTGTTGTGGACTCGTGGTGCTGGCTACCGCTATTGAGGCGGCTGGGAACGGGCGGTGGAGAGCGGGCGGAGCGGGCCTTGCTTTAGTCCGGCCGACGCCGCAGTCGGCGCGGGCAGCGCCCGCTGCTGTAAACTGCCTCGAGCGCCTGCTGAGGCCGAGGGAGACGTCGGGGCCTGCACCTGGAGGGAGCCTGCCGCGCTGGCCCCAAGGAGGGGGCGTTGCCATGGCGACAGCCTCTCCCGCTGCGGACGGGGGACGGGGGCGGCCCTGGGAAGGAGGGCTGGTCTCTTGGCCGCCTGCCCCTCCCATTGCTCTCCCCTGGACTTGGATGGGCCCGAGTTGGGGGCAACACCCCGGGGTGGGTGATGTGGAGAGGCCCCCCAGATTGGGCCCGGGTTGGTGCATGCGGGGTGAGGGTCGCAGCGCGCAAATTGTGCGGCTTGGGTGTTGGCCCATGCGCTCACTCTGGATGCATGCTCTACCCAGTAATGCTCAGGCGGAGAGGGAGCGGGGTAGGGCTCTCTCTGCAAGGCAGACTGCATGAGGTGACTAAGGGTGCTGACTTCTTACATGGGATTACCAGGGAGGAGGAAGAGAGGTTTGACCAGAAAGAATAGAAAACCAGGAAGGAGAGTAGATAGAACATCCCCCGTTTCCCTCCCTAACAGCCACAGGTACACACAGGGTTAGCAGTTTGCCTCTTTGAATATCTGTAACAGGTAGTAGTGACGGTGGAAGGAGTGAGAAGGGGCCTAACAGGGCTAGCTTTCTGTTTGTTTTTCCTGCAAATGTTACAGCAACAGGTGCTTTCTTAAAATTAGCTAGCATTGGGGCTTGACTTCGAGTTCTTGCAAAATATAACTGTTCCTTCTAGATTTGGAAGATGCGGAATGTGGCCCTTAGCTGGGGGTGGGGTGGGGTTGGATTCTGTCCTTAGGGCTGGATTTTGCAAACTGGTGATGCCTATCATTGCCTCTGCAATAGGTGTCTGGCTACTTCTATGGCATTAGCTCCTGTCAGACATTTTATCCTTTTCCCAGCCGAAAGGCAAAAAACCACGAATCCCACTGGCTAAAGACTGCACTATTTGAACTATAGTAGGTTGTGATTGGCTGAATGATTTTTGATTGTAGAGTTTCTACTAGAAAGTGGCTTCATCAAATTCTGCTTTATTCTGACTTTATCATACACAGCATGCCTTGTTTTAGTGGGTTCGTGCCTGGAGCTTAAGTATATTATACCTGAATCCCTTACCATTTAAAAGCCAATTTATAAACGGGGACTTGAAGTGTGACTCCACTAATGTGTGTGTCTGTGATCTTGGTTAGAAACCCACTTGGCTGCCTTTCCTCAGAGAGGTGGGGGGTGGGGGAAGGGACCTGCCGACAAGTGATTGATAAGGTTTCCTTTATGGATTCTGTGGTGCTTCACTGGAGCTCAGAGCACTTTGGCAACTTAAGCACTCCAAATTAAAAGCTCATTAACAATTCTTCCCCAAAGATCCTGTAAATAATCGGCTAGCTAGGTCATAGAGCTTTGCTAAGAGCTCTCCTTCCAACTTAAAATTCCAAATAAAAGTGCTTTTATTTCTTTTCATCTTGAAAAGTATTTTGTTTGTGGTGGGGATCTGAGTAGAATAAACTCTTAAATATGTCTAGAGTGGTAGACAGGAATAGATTGGTTCCAAACTTAGACGTTTCTTTGTGCAAAGGGCACTGCTGGTGCATAAGGGCACCTCTGCAACTTTTAAGACCTTTGAACGATCTGAATTAGGTATAAATATGATAGGTGTCCATGGTTATTTGACTTGGGATTTGGTTACCTCGACTTCCTAAGAACTTGAGGTAGACCTGGAAGTATTCTGCAAGTGTTTCCTGTTTTATGTGGCCATTTGCAATATGGCTTTGTGATCTGTGGCAACCAACCCCTCCTCCAATCTCAGCCTCAATTCCTAAATTTTGAATGCCATCATCCTTACTAGTGTCCTCTCCTTGACAAGACTAGGATTCAGGAATTATCCAGAGAGCCACCACTTCATGGCCCTCTTTCTCAGTCCAGGCTTAGATACTGTAAATGTTTAGAGTTTCTGAGAGATAAGCCTCCTTAGGAGGAAAAGTATACCACTAGAGAACATGAATTCACCATTCCAGAAATTTATAGTAGTAGTAGTTTCTGAAACCTACACAGGGACTGTCCTTCCACATAGATGGCTATTGGCCCAAAGTAGTTTGAGTTTAGGAGTTTGAAGTATACTGTTGGTCCTTAAGTTGTTTCAAACCGTAGCGCCTCGGGATTTGATCCTTTGTATTGAAATAGATTTGTTGCAGAGATGTGTATTTATCCACAGCATTGGGGCTTTCCAGCTCTCACAGAACCTTCAGCATCCCCAGCTACCAGCCTTGGCATCTTTGAAGTAAGGAGAGGTGAGAATCCTGCTGCATGGTCAAGGTTGGCTTGACTTCTTCCTTGCGAGTATTTGGGCTTGGAGGGTGTGGGGTTGGGGCTGATACAAATTGTATTTTTCTATAGATTTTTCTGATGAGATACCATATGCTCAAATACCACTGAAACCCAAAGTCTATAAAGTATGAGAGTTGGAGGTGGGGTATCCAGACTCTCAAGTTCTGTAGTGATTTCTTTGTGGGCATTGTATAAACACCTACTTCAAAAAGGTTTAGTAGAGGCCCTGGCCGGTTGGCTCAGCGGTAGAGCGTTGGCCTGGCGTGCGGGGGACCCGGGTTCGATTCCCGGCCAGGGCACATAGGAGAAGCGCCCATTTGCTTCTCCACCCCACCCCCCTCCTTCCTCTCTGTATCTCTCTTCCCCTCCTGCAGCCAAGGCTCCATTGGAGCAAAGATGGCCTGGGCGCTGGGGATGGCTCCTTGGCCTCTGCCCCAGGCGCTAGAGTGGCTCTGGTCTCGGCAGAGCGACGCCCCAGAGGGGCAGAGCATCTTGCCGGGGGGGGGGGTGTGTGTGTGTGTCCCCATGCGGGAGTCTGTCTGACTGTCTCTCCCCGTTTCCAGCTTCAGGAAAAAAAAAAAAAAAATACAAAAAAAAAAAAAAAAAGGTTTAGTAGAGCTGGAATAATTCTTTATTCTGAGAAATAGACATCTTTAGGCAGGAAGAACACATTCATATGGCTTTTGATAATACATTTGACTAAGGGCTTTGGGATCATGGTTTAATTTGGATTATGAGTCATCTTTGGGTATATGGTTAATCCCAGCCTATCTCCATTTTACAAGGATCAGGACTGGCTAAAAAGATGGACCCTGATGATTGATATCGAGAATCTCAGAAGCTGTTTTCTTTAGGGCCACTTTGCTAGGTTCTGGGATTGTGGTGGTAAATAAGGTAGCTACTCTCCCTGACACCAAAAAGCTTACAAATTCATGAAAGAGACAGAGAGTAAAGAAACAATGATAATACACTCTGACAGTGCTATAATGTAAATGTAGGTGCTTTGGGAGTACTCAGAACTAAGTCCCTCACCCAGTCCAGTTGGCTAAGGGAAGGCTTCTCAGAGGAAATAACCTCCTCATTGGGAATTAGATAAAAACATGGGGAACCAAGTGTGAGGGTCAGAGCTTTGTTGAATTTGAGAAACAGAAGTTTAGTGTGATTGAAAGAGTACACTGTGCGCAGGGGGTAGGAAAATACGGTGAGAAATGAAACAGGAAAGGTAAACAGAGGCCAGGACCTTATCGGTTCTTAGGAGTAGGTGTGGGTGGAAAAAATAATTAGACCAGGTCAGTAAACATTTTCTGTAAAGGGCCAGTAAATACACTGCTCATAAAAAATAGGGGATATTTCAAAGTGAATATGAAGCAATAAAATATCCCGTTTTTTGTGAGCAGTATATTTAGGCTTTGTGTGTCTCTATCACTACTATTCAACTCTACTCAACTCAGCTGGTGCAGCATGAAGGCAGCCATGGTACGAAAATGAATGAGCATGGCTGTTTTCCAGTAAACTCTAAGTGGTAGCTGGATTTGGCCTGTGGACCATAGTTTGCCAGTCCTTGAATCAGACTCTCAGAAGAGCAGTAAGAATCTATGCAAAGGTTTTAAGCAGAGGACTGATAATAGATTTGTGTTTTAGAAACTTTACTCTTATTTCAGTGTTAAGAATGAATTGGAGGAGACAGTACTGGGTAAGAAATACCAGTAAGGAGGCTGTGGCAGTACATGGGGAGCATTTGGTATTTCCCTCTTTGAGGCAGTATTTTGACACTTAAAGATTGAGTGTAACTGAATCTTTGTATATCTGTATATTATTGTTCTGTATACTAATTCTCCTGGAGCTTAAAAGATGTCAACTAAAGAATTTGTTGAAGATAACCAGTTCCTAGTTCACAGACTAGGAAAGGTGTAGGAAGGGAAGATTAGTGTCAATTTATTGAAAAGACTGTGAGAGCTCTTTCCTGTTTAAAGAAGTAGGAAATAAATGGAGCCATAGCAGGGATCTTGGTCCTAGGGCTCATAGCTTAATGTCAGTTGCTTTGGACTTCTTGAATTATACTCACAGAGGAGGACGTATTTTCCTAAGCTTTCCAGGAATTATCCTCATTATATGTCCTACTCAGTCTCTCCTTGCTTGTGGCAAACTCATGACCTTTTTTCTGATTTTGGGAATGTCTCCCAGTCAGGCACAGGGGCCAAATAAAGTTGAGTGTCTGATGAACTGTCTTCCTCCTACAAGCCCCAAGTGTACTTGCGTTGCTGAAGGGGGAAGCCTTTAGGTTTTTGATGACATTGTTACATGATTTTGGCTAAGTGACTTACCTCTGAGTTTAGCTTTCCTACCTTAAAATGGAGATAATGGGACTTATTAGGTAGGGTTGGTTAAAGGATTTAATGATATAATATACCTGGTATGTCAAGTTCTTAGCACAGTGTCTTTAACTTTTGTTACTCATAGTATTTTACACAATTAATAATTTTTAAAAAAATCAGCCAGCAGTTGGGTGAGTTGGCTTTTGGCTAAGTATGTTTTGGCTTCTATGATAGAAGCATAGACCCTGGTGGAGGCAGTCCTCAGACAGGGGGAAGTTACAACTAATGCAAGGCACCGTTCTTCATAATGTAAAATTTTCAGACAGCAGGAGTCCCATTTAGAATCCCAGAACTCTCTTTAGGGTGGACGTTAGCCCCAATACCATCAATGAAGCGAACTGAGAGAGCAGCTATCCAAAAGAAATTCACCAAAGTGTGACCAGTCATTTCTCCCAGTCTGTCAGGGTCATTGATTAGTGGTGCCGCCTTGTGGCCCTATATCTTTATAAAGTGCTTCTCACAGTTTTATCACTTTTCACCACCACACTGGGAAGTGGGTCAAGTGGTCAGCATTATTATCCCTATTACCCATTGAGGAAACTGAGGCCCAGTAAGGTTAAGTGTGTTGCCTGAGGTCAAGATGTAAGGTATTGTGAGAGTTAATGCAGATTTGCTTCCAAGTGAAGTTGTGTTAGTTTATTGCTGTGATCTCTCTTCCTTTGAGTGAGAGATGTGTAGTCACTGCAGAAATGCATTCTGATGCATGCCTTGTTCAGATCTGCTAAGGCTTTATTTGGGTCCCACTTTATCCACTTGGTCCTGTTGGGTTTTAATTGATGGCTGCTAGGAACAGGTCTGTTGGGAAGCAGATTCCCTTTGGGTCATTGTGTTTTTTTTTAGCCCATCCTCCTTTGGGGACATTCTTGGGGGAGCCTTGGGTTATAAGAGATTGCTTTGATATGTTCAGAATTGTGCCTTGTGCCCCACAGCTACAGGTAAAATCAAAAGACGGATAATTTATGGGAGTGTCAGAGCTGGCCGCTGGCACCTCAGGAGGCCATTAGTATGCCTGTTCAGACCCTCTGTGTCCTTGCAATTGATTCCTCTTTGCATGAGCTTGATTTGGGAAGCTGTAGATCTGTGGGTAGTGATTGGATGTGACAGTCCAAACACTGGTCCCTAAATTAATCCTTTTAATAGTATTCCAGCACCAAGGCAATGTTGTGTGCTCTCTCTCTCTCTCTCTCTCTCTCTCTCCCTCTCCCCCTCCCTCTAACTGGGAGGACAGAATGAGGTGGTTTACTAGGAAGGAGAGAGAGACAGAAAAAGAAAAGAAGCTTTGCGTGGTGCTTAGGCCCTGCTCTGCTCTCTAACATGTTCTGATTCCAGAGCAGTTGGCATCATGACTTTGGGTATATACATTTATTCAGCAAATGTCAACTCAGTTACTTGTGCCTGGCTCTGTGCTGGGAATAAAAAAATGAATAAAATGTGGTCCTTGCCCTTAAGGATCTATGTTTAGCTCAGTGTTTCTCAGACCTTTTAAACTCATGCACTTTTTAGAAGAAAAAACCTAATCTTATGCTTTTCTTTAATGTTACTTGAAATTTTAAAAAGCATTAAAGCAGTGGTCCCAACTTTTTTGGGGCAATGGACCGGTTTAATGTCAGAAAATATTTTCACTGATCGGCCTTTAGGGTGGGACGTATAAATGTATCACGTGACTGAGACAAGCCTCAAGAGTGAGCCTTAGACGGATGTAACAGAGGGAATCTGGTCAGACCTGTGGTGGCGCAGTGGATAAAGCGTCAACCTGGAAATGCTGAGGTTGCCGGTTTGAAACCCTGGGCTTGCCTGGTCAAGGCTCATATGGGAGTTGATGCTTCCTGCTCCTCTCTCTGTCTCTCTCTCTCTCTCCTCTCTCTCCTTCTCTCTCTCCTTTCTAAAATGAATAAATAAAATAAAAATAAATAAAAAACATTTTTTAAAAATAAAACATCATTCAAACTTAAATATAGCCTGACCTGTGGTGGCGCAGTGGATAAAGCGTCAACCTGGAAACACTGAGGTTGCTGGTTCAAAACCCTGGGCTTGCCTGGTCAAGGCACATATGAGAGTTGATGCTTCCTGCTCCTCCCCCCTTCTCTCTCTCTCTCTCTCTCTCTCTCTCCCTCTCTATACTGAATAAATAAAATCTTTTAAAAAATAAATAAATAAATAAATAAATTTAAAAATAAAACATCATTCAAACTTAAATATAAATAAAATGGAAATAATGTAAGTTATTTATTCTTTCTCTGCAGACCGGTACCAAATCACCATGGACCGGTACTGGTCCGTGGCCCGGGGGTTGGGGACCACTGCATTAAAGGGTCTGACCAGAAACAAGTCAAAGAAATTATATCAGATATGATTTTTTTTTTTGTATTTTTCTGAAGCTGGAAACGGGGAGAGACAGTCAGACAGACTCCCGCATGCGCCCGACCAGGATCCACCCGGCACGCCCACCAGGGGTGATGCTCTGCCCACCAGGGGGCGATGCTCTGCCGAGACCAGAGCCACTCTAGCGCCTGGGGCAGAGACCAAGGAGCCATCCCCAGTGCCCGGGCCATCTTTGCTCCAGTGGAGCCTTGGCTGCGGGAGGGGAAGAGAGAGACAGAGAGGAAGGGGGGGGGGTGGAGAAGCAAATGGGCGCCTCTCCTATGTGCCCTGGTCAGGAATCGAACCCGGGTCCCCCGCACGCCAGGCCGATGCTCTACCGCTGAGCCAACCGGCCAGGGCCTATCAGATATGATTTTTAAGTACACATATGCCTGACCAGGCGGTGGCACAGTGGATAGAGCGTTGGACTGGGATGCAGAAGACCCAGGTTCGAGACCCCGAGGTGTTGCCAGCTTGAGTGTGGGCTCATCTCCTTTGGGCAAGGCTCACCAGCTTGGACCCAAGGTTGCTGGCTCGAGTAAGGAGTCACTCGGTCTGTTGTAGCCCCCCCCATCAAGGTACATATGAAAAAGCAATCAATGAACAACTAAGGTGCCTCAACGAAGAATTGATGCTTCTCATCTCTCTCCCTTCCTGTCTGTCCCTCTGTCTGTCACCAAAAATAAATAAATAAATACACACACACACACACACACACACACACACACACACACACGTATAAGCATACTTGCTATCTTCCATCCTCACCTTCTCCCTGAAAATGACTGGTGGGAAGAGAAACAGATAACTAAAACTTTACAATATAGTGAGATAAAAGTTATGAAATAGGGATAAACTGTGCTACTGGATCACACTTAAGCAATTAACTTTATGATAGAGTGTCAGAGAAAACTGCAAAGGGGGAGATTTGAACTGGATTTTGAAGAAGGAGCAGTAATTTGCCTGGTGAAAATGGAAGTACAGTTTAAAAGAGAGGAAGGAGCATTTGGCAAGGCACAGATTTGTAAAAGGAAACAACACATTTGGGGAGTTGAGCAAGAGCTGGTTGTTACCTGCCTCCTGCCAGTTTCTCTGCCCTGTGAGGTGGGAGCAGTTGCTCCTCCAGAATTGTGTTTGAGAAAAAGCTTTGAGTTCTTTTGTGCTGTAGTTGTTTTAATTCAGACTACCGCTTCCTGTTCCTTCTTTTTCTACTCAGGGCTGCAGTTTATTTTTCTTGCTAAAATATATATAAAGTTGTTATGCAAACACATTTGGATGAATTGGACCAACTAAATTATTGCTTGTGGTTGAGTTACTTTTAGTTAAAGTCACACCTCAGAAGAAAAACTGAAGCTGATATGCATTATTAGCTTTATGGCTGATTGGGGAATTAGCCCAGTGGGAAATGTGGGTCCTCATCCATGGGAGAGGAGAACAGAACCCCAAAGAGTTGAGTGCCTCAGAGCCTTAGTTTTCTCATATGTAAAGTAATAATACTGTTATCCATTTTGCTTGCTAGTTGAGGGGATTAAATGAGATGAAATATGTAAATTCCTAATAGTGTGCCTGGTTTATAGATTTTCAGGAAATGTTTTCTTTTTCGCTTTATCATGTGTTAACAATAGCTTCCTTTTACTGAGCACATACTGTTGTACAAAACGATGTGCATCGTGTGACTAAATTGAACCCCTAAGAGATAGGTGTTATTATAGCTATTATTACAAAGAATATGTGGTAGAGTCAGCATTTGAACCTAAGCTTGGCTAATACCAGCATTTTGGTAACTAGCTATGTGACTCCTTGTTTCTATATCAGTTCTCCGTCTTGCAGGGGTATAAAAGGTTCTGGGGTCAGATGCTGTCTACAAGTGTGCAAGGTGCTTAACTGGGTGAGCGTCCCATACCCTGGCCTTCATCCATTTCTGTCCTACTCATGGTGTGCTAGGAAATAAGCATTTTCCTCTGTGTGTGATGGGGTCACAGCTGACTTACAGGACTTTGTGAAGAGATGTTTCCCAACTCTGGCCTTCTACGGAGTTTGCCCAAGCAACTGGGTATGGCTGATGGGTTAAAAAACAGCAGGCAAATCAGTCACTTCTTTTTATGTGCTTCCTTGACCTGCTCAGACAGACGGGTAGAGTGAATCTCCAGTGGCCTGTGATGTTGCCACCAGAAATTGGTGTTCCTCAAGGTCTTTAGTGATTTTAGCTCTGCTGATAGTTTGGAATTAGCAGCTGTTTCTGATGTTGGGTGAGCTTTCTCTAGCACCACATTGGAGCAGAAGCAGCTGTAGCTTCAGGTCAAGGGAGTGACGGGTTATAGAGAGGAGAATGTTTTGTTGAGTTGAGGATCCAGCTTTAGAGTTCCTTCTTCCATTCTACTTTGGGACCATCAGGAGATTGTGTAGAGGTTCCAGGGCATGTCAAGCCTTGTTGTCTCAACCTTTACCTTTCAGCATACTAGATCTAGCTCTCCACTGTGAGACTGCATAGAAGCTTGGGGGACAGGTGATGAGGCCTTCTGTTGGGGTAGTGGCCCAAGGCCCTGAACTGGAAGTTGGGAGCCCTGGATTCTATTCTTACTCATACTTGCTGTGTGAACCTTGTGCAATCTGTTTCTCTTTTGGGGGCTAATTTTCACTGGCTGGCTAGACTGTGTCACCTCTAGGTTTTCTTTCACCTTTGACAGTCTGATTTTCATAGAAGGTGCTCTGGCATTAGATGCTTTCATTAGATTGAAGATTATGACTTTTGAAGGCATGCAGTTTATTTATATTTTTGCCAGGCTATTTTTAGCTGCCTAAGATAGAGCCTGTGACTGAATGAGTTCCAGACAGGTATTACTGTATTCTCTGTTGATGCCTTGTGACTCAGGTGTCTGAGCAGTTGTAATACAGGTCAGATTGGGACAGAGACGTGCACCAGGACTGGGCCCTGGGGAAGCTGTGGCTGATCCAGGTGCTTCCAGTCAGCTGGACTCAGAATTTGCCTCTGGTGCCTTGGATTTTTTCGGGAATCCCCTGCCTCCCTGTCTGGCTTTTAATGGAATGGATTAAATCTAGGGATATACAAGCCCATATCTTTCCCCTACCTCCCACACCCCCCAGATTCCAAGTATAGGTTGGGGAAATGGGGTAGGAGTAGATCCATATTTCATGATGGGCTTTTCTTCTTTCCTATCCCCCATGTTCCCCTGGCCTGTATATGTGGATATTAAAGGATGGTGCCCCCTCCCCTGGCCCTCCCACTCCCCCCCCCTCCAGTAATGGAAGGCTATAAAATGTCTATTTACCCAAGACACCAGAATGACTCCTCTGTGGTTCCCCTAATCTGGTGATTTGGTGCTTCTCTGGTCTCTCAGGTAAATACAGATTGAGGCTTTTTATAAAGGCATATTATTTCCCTCATTAAATGTGTGTTTTGGCACATGCGTTATTTACCTGACGGACAGTAATGGCTGCAGAGGAGCCATTGGTGTCTGTTGTGTAAATACTCTGCACAGAAACCGTCCTCCAGGGGCTGTGGCGCAGGGCTGTTTCTCCAAATCAGGCTGGCCCCATGGCAGTCCCTATTTACCCCTCCCCTGCCCCGGGGGGGCTGGTCCCTTCATTTTGAGGAGAGAGAGAATCATTCATTTTCCTCCTTGCCATAGGCTACATACTACCATTAATTTACTAGTAGAAAGAAAGGGGTATCTGAGAATAAATGTGTATAAATCTTGGTCTCTGGTGAAAGATGGTGTGCAGAAATACACAGAATCATAAACTGTTCCTTTTGTGTCCTGCCTCTCAACTAGATATCCAAAGTCCTGGTTGATAAATTCTAGTTATATGTTACAAACTGACTAAAGTATAAAGGCATCAGTAGAAAAGAGAAATCTGTAAGAAGCCAGAGAGAACAAGGGCACACTGCCCTGAGGGCAGGTGTATTTCCTGAGAAGACTCTAATGGTGGCAGGAATGCCCATTAAGGGGGTACCAATCGGGGAATCTTCTTTTTTTTCCTTCTTCTATGTGAGAAGAGGGAAGTAGACTCCCGCATGCGCCCCAACCAGGATCCACCGGGCAACCCCCCTCTGGGGCCAATGCTCTGCCTATCTGGAGCCATGCTTGCAACTGAGCTATTTTTAGTGATTGAGGCAGAAGCTCCACGGAGCCATCCTCAGTGCCCAGAGTCAATGCACTCGAGCCATGGCTGCGGGAGTGGAAGAGAGAGAGAGAAAGAGATGGGGTGGTAGGGGTGGAGAAGCAGATAGATGGTCGCTTCTGCTGTGTGCTCTGACTGGGAATTGAACCCGGGATGTCCACATGGCAGGCCTACGCTCTACCACTGAGCCAACCAGCTAGGGCCACCAACTGAGGACTCTTATAGAGACTTGGCATCCTCCCTGCCAGAGGAGAGCATGCGTCCTGTCCTCTGTGGACAGTGAGGAGATTGCTCCTTCACATACTGCCTGTTCTTGGTTTCATTTTTTTTTTTTTTGCATTTTTCTGAAGCTGGAAACAGGGAGAGACAGTCAGACAGACTCTCGCATGCGCCCAACCGGGATCCACCCGGCACGCCCACCAGGGGGCGACGCTCTGCCCACCAGGGGGCGATGCTCTGCCCATCCTGGGCGTCGCCATGTTGCGACCCTCCTGAGTGTCGCCATGTTGCGACCAGAGCCACTCTAGCGCCTGGGGCAGAGGCCACAGAGCCATCCCCAGCGCCGGGCCATCTTTGCTCCAATGGAGCCTTGGCTGCGGGAGGGGAAGAGAGAGACAGAGAGGAAGGCACGGCGGAGGGGTGGAGAAGCAAATGGGCGCTTCTCCTATGTGCCCTGGCCGGGAATCGAACCCGGGTCCTCCGCACGCTAGGCCGACGCTCTACCGCTGAGCCAACCGGCCAGGGCTCATTTTTCTTTTTTAAACCAAATTGCATATGTATGAAAAGATAATTTTTAAAAAGTTTGAAATAGGCCAAATTTACATAAAAATTGAAAGTTCAGTACAAAACAATTTTTTGAACCATTTGAGAGTTATACTACCGACCTTATACCCTATCACCCTGAATACTTTGCATGTGTTCCTACATGCAAGGATATTTTCCTACCTAACCAAAATGTGACCATTAAAACTAGGACATTAACATTGATACTGTTACCTCCATCTAACCCTCAAACCCCATGCAAGTTTTTCCAGTTGTCCCCGTAATGTCCTTTGTAGCAAAACGATTCAGTTCAGAATTGTGTATTGTATTTAATTATCAAGTCTCTTTAGTCTCCTTTAGATTTACCTAAGTAACTATACCTTGACACTTTTGAAGATTATAAGGCTCTTCCTCAATTAGGGTTTGTCTGAAATTATTATATTTAGGTATGCATCTTTGACAGGAATATCACAGAAATGATGCTTTGTTCTCATTGCGTCCTATCATGTGCTGCAGGATTTTGACTTATCCCATTATTAATGATGTTAATTTTGTTCAGTGGATTAAGGTGATATCTGCCAGGCTTCTCCATTGTAAACTTACTCCCTGTAATAAAAAAAATTTTTTGGGAAGATACTTTTAAACTATGTGAATATCCCTTATCAAACTTTAATTAATTAATTAACTAACTAATATCTTTATGGACTCATGGATTTCCTTTTTGTTCAGCACATTATAATCTATTAATATCATTATTTACTTGCCTGTGGGATCCCCTTCAAGCTAACTTCTGCATCCTTTTGATATGTTCCTATCATTGAAAATTTCCTTTCTCTCTGGCACAAAATGTTGCAGGTTCATTTTGTCCTTTCCTTGCCATAGCCCTGGAATCAGTCATTTCTCCAAAGAGCTCTGGAGAATGTTATTTAGAAGGCAACTGAGTGCTATGTGTGCTCATTGCAATTGGAGTGTTGCTGCTTCCTGGCCCTTCAGCAGACAAAGCTAGAAAATATATATATGCATGTGTTTATATATCTGTGTATGTGTGTGTGTATGTTAATATTCACATGTGCCTCTAGCTTCATTTTTATATATTATTTATCAGAAACTGAGTTTGCTCTTTTACCTTCAATTCTAATTCGACACCACAAATTTTTTCCTTTTTCCATGTTTTAATTCTATCCTCTAATAGTAAAAAACCTGGTTTCCATTACCCTTAATATATACCCTTCTTTAATTAATTCCTCTGTTCTGTATGTAAGTAATCTCCCATTGTTGCCACTTCTGTTTCCCCCTCTTGGGTGCCTTTTTAACCCTGCCCATGACTCCCCACATCAGACCCCTCCACCACTTCCCCATGGATGCCCTCTATACCTCACATGGACTGGCATGCTACATCACCTTCCTGCATCTGATGGATGCCCTCCTCACCTACTTGGGCTCTCACACTAACTTCCAGACCCATCTGCTCCCCCTACTCAGCTATTGTTGACACCTTCCTCTGCCACAACTAATGGCTCTAAAGCCATTAGACTGAATTTTTCAGGAAGGGAAGAGAGAGAGGAGCTCTCTGTTTCTTGACTTGAGTTGAACTTGGCTTTTAGAAGTAAGGGAAGAATAGAAGCTAGTGACTATTGGCATGTGGAAGCCTGGTCTCCTAATGTCTGCTGTCAAGACTTCTAGAAGAGAAGCTATTTGATGTTGGTAAGAGCAGATAGGAAAAGCAAGACCTGCAGGCAGGAAGACCTCTGGCTATCAACATATTGTTCATGGAAAGGGATACGGCATATATAGTATGCTGTATGAAAGGTCTAGTGCATTCTAAGATGTAGGAGACATTAATGTTACTCTCTGAGGTTACCTTATGCATTAAGTGGATTTACAGGCCCCAAAAATGGGGATCTAGGTTTGACAAAGTGGGCAAAGCCCAATAGGATAGTAGTAGTAATAATAGTAAGCTAATATTGGTCTATAATTTAGTTGTAAATACAGTTTGGTGCTGGGAGGAGGTGTGTAGCTGTGTAGCTTTCACTTACTCTGTGGCCATTTTGGATTCTCCCAATAGTAAGTGAATATTGAGCCCATATATACTAGATACTTCTCTTAGTGCTTTATGTGTACCCTCTCGTTTCATTCTCACCTAAGGAGTAGGAGCTGTTATTATTGTCATTTTGCAGGTGAGAATTGAACAACAGAGCTTGCACAAGGTGTCATGACAAATAACTGGCAAAGCCAGGATACGAACCTGGAAGCCCTCCTTAATCATAATGCTTAATTGCCTGTAGCATCTGGGGTCTTGTCAACTATTTATATATACACTTTATACACTATATTTACACATTGGAGGACACTAACCTAAACTTCAAAAAGTCCTTATGCATAGCCTGATTTTGATAAGTGAGAGAAGTGTTCTAAAGCCCTGAAGGACTTTAGATCCAAAAGAGAATGAATAATCTGAGCAGACTGGTGTCTCCCATCTCACAAGGCTTCAGTACTGTTCAGGAGTGGGTGGTAGAAGAGTTATTTTGAATTCCCACTTTCAAAGGGATATTGGCCCATTTGCCTTTCTAAGAGATTCCCTAATGAGACTCAAGCCAGCCTTTGTCTACCCCAGGCTGAGTTTTGGCTGTATTTTGTAGAGGCTGTGAAGCTATGGTGAAAACAAGCACAGTGCTTATGCAGGATCCTTGAAGAACTTAGAGAACTTTTCCGTTTTAGCTCTTTTCAGTCTACTCTACATGGAATCTCACTAGAAGTAGGGAAACTGAGAATGCAAACTAGCATATATCCTAATAAGTATGCAGGAAAGTTATTGTATCTCCTTCAGTGAGTCAGGGGAGAGCCAGGATGAGAAGTGATAACTTGGTGTTGTCCCCTGGCCACTCAGGTAGTAGTGACCTCATTGCCTTTGAGTATGCTCTGGACTTCACCGAATACTCTCCTCCTCCACCCTCAGTGAGGGTATAAGTGCTCGTTTGCAGCCTTGCAAAGGCAAGCTTTTGGCTCTGTAAGAATGGGCTTCCAGATTATGGCCATTTCTGTATTGGCAGTGAAATTTCTTGTTTGACTTTGAGGGAATTTGAATATTTGGTATAAAAGAGGGGAAAAACACAAAATTTTTGCTTTGTTCCTTTTTTTTTTAAAGGAAACTTGAGTTATTTAAAACATAGGCTTTGATTTTTATATTTAGTTAGCCCTCTAAGGAGCAGACATTCTGCAAATTTAAAGGGAAAACTTGAAAAGTCATTTGGATTTTTTTTTTTTTTTTGCACATGTTCACTCAGGAACTTTACTGGACTTTTAGCAGTGCCCCATTACTGCCACATCTGGGTTTTCTCTTTTTCTTCCCTATTTAAAAAAGTCCAGCAGTCATTCAAAGCCTCTAGCAGAGAGTGAGTCTAAAGGCAGCAAATGGGAAGGAAGGCCTAAGGCTGTTGCCAGCTGTGCTCTGCAGGCCTTATTCGTTCTCCCAGGGTGCCACTTACTGGTGTGGGGGCTGGGGAATCAGCAGAATACCATGAGCAAGCTGCCCTGTGATTGGTTCTGTTTGCTTTCACATTGGAGAAGGGAGGAGGGTATGTGGAGATGTCAAGAAACAGACAGGAAAGTTAGGGGCAAATGGCTCGGAATGGAACTGAGGAGAGAATCTTGGGTGTTTTCTGCTTCCTGTGAGTCTACTTAGCTCCCAGGACTGATTGTGCAACTGGCTCACCTCATATTACTTTGGAAACCTTAGCATTAATGTTAACTGAGAGCACAGAATTTTTCTCTCCTCTCATTTAGAAATGAATTTTAGAGTTCCATTTAAAGATGAGGGCCAGTGTCACATGTTGTTTTGAGAATGATCTGGGAGACTCCAAGCTGTCATAATGCTGCAGGGGCCAGTATTAGGGTCTTGAACTTCAGTAATGAATACTGTGTGATTTAGAAAAGGGTCCCAGAAACACTGGGGAGTGGTTCAAGTGTGACTATCCCAGAGACTAGGTGGAACAGGGCCACAGTGGGAGGGGAGTAACCCAGGCTCTCTGTTTTTTTGTTTTTGTTTTTTAATTTTCCTCCCCTAAGTTTTAGATGCTTCTGGATATTCAATGCTAGCACCTTTACAGACTGGAGCAGCTCGATTTTCTTCATATTTACTTTCAAGAGCAAGAAAAGTGCTGGGCTCCCACTTATTTTCTCCCTGTGGTGTTCCCGAGTTCTGCTCCATATCCACCAGAAAGCTGGCGGCCCACGGCTTTGGCGCGTCCATGGCGGCAATGGTGTCCTTCCCTCCCCAGAGATATCACTACTTTTTAGTGCTGGACTTTGAGGCCACGTGCGACAAGCCACAGATTCATCCTCAGGTAACTGTTGCATCATTGCTTCAGAAAAGGTGGGGTGGTAAGGAGGGCGGGAGGATAGTCTTGTATCCTGGGATCCAGAGGAACTTTCTCATGTCTTCCTGGCTTTTAGCTACCAGTTGGTGAATAAGAAATAAAAACAAGTAAAAAAAATGTTTTTTTTTCCCAACAGACCAACAATGAATGGTACTTGTTCAGGTTACCTAAGGCATAACAAATCATCCCAAAATTTAGTGGCTTAAAACATCAATAATCATTTATTATCTTTCAGTTTCTGTAAACCAGGAATTCAGGAGCGGTGCAGATGGCTAGTCTGGCTCAAGTTCTGTCCTGAGGTTGAAGTAAATGCCCACTGGGGCTGGAGTTCCTGCCTAGGAAGCAGGACTTGGTTCAGGCATGCTAGGGTAAGGTAGACCTAAGTTTCTGGAAAGAACCAGGTGCATTGTTTCTTTCTGACTTCAGCCTTTGGGAATCAAAATATTTCCATTTGTCCCACCCTTCCTCTCTCCTTTCCCTCCCTCCTTCCTTCTCCCACTACTGTTACGTGCTCTTTAAGGAACACTGTGGTAGTCAGCCTCCAAGATGGTCCCCAGCAGTCCTTGCTTCTTTATATTCATACCTTTGGTAGCTCCCCTCCCAGACTGAATCAGAGCTAGCCTTGTATAGTCAATACAGTGTAGTGGAAGAGACATTCTGAGGCTGTTATAAAAAGCATTGCAGTCCACTTGCTCTTTTAGATCACTTGTTCTGGAAGAAGCCAGCCACCATGCTATGAGGACACTCAAGCAGCCCTGAGGAGAGGCAGATGTGTATGGGAACTGAGGCTTTTAGCTAAAAGCCAGTACCAGCTTGCCATTCATGTTTCTTGGTGCTATCTTGGAAGTGAATCTGCCAGCCCCGTTCAGGCCTTTATATAACTCCAGCCCCAGTGGGCATTTACTTCAACCTCAGGACAGAACTTGAGCCAGACTAGCCATCTGCACCGCTCCTGAATTCCTGGTTTACAGAAACTGAAAGATAATAAATGATTATTGATGTTTTAAGCCACTAAATTTTGGGATGATTTGTTATGCCTTAGGTAACCTGAACAAGTACCATTCATTGTTGGTCTGTTGGAAAAAAAAAACATTTTTTTACTTGTTTTTATTTCTTATTCACCAACTATATTCAGAGACCTTTAAAATTAGTGCTTCTAGGAAGCTTGGCTTAGCAACAGAGAGGCTCCTATGCTGGTGATCTCAGAGTGCTTGGTGTTTGCTTTGGAGGAATGATTGGGAGCTGATATGGCAGTTCATTGTAGCGTGGGAAACTTGGGTATGCCTGGCTCTAGGACTGTAACTCTTCCCTGGGAGCCTGGGTTATCAGGTATGTAATTCTGGGATGCATAGACATGTTGGTCTGGGAATAGTAAGGAGGAGGGAAAAGGGGGCTGTGGCATTAGGCACTTGGAAGACAGGGAGAAGTGAGGTCCATTCTCCCTCACTCCCTCAGAGATAAACTGGGTTCATTTCTCATGATATAATTTTTCCAGGAAGGTGTTCTTTCTTTAGAATAGTAGATTGTTTTTCATAAAGCAAATACCACAACCCTTTTTCCTTCCCCTTTCTCCTCTTCTCTTTCCTATTCTTCCTTAAAATAGTAGTCTGCCTTTGAGGCATTGGAATCAGGCCTACTGAGGCTTGGGAAGACAGGAACAGATTGAGGAGCCCATCCTAAGGGAAAGGATTTTGTATAAAAGGGAGTACAGCTTGGAAGCTACCTGAGTCACATTTACTGCCTCAGCGCATGCTGTAGGGGCTTCTTCTCTGCCTCCCAGAACTATTGGAGAGGCTGGTGGGAGTGCCTGGGTGGTAGGTGGGAATTTTGGTTATGTAGCTTCTCTTAGGCTCAGAATCAGGGATCCCTTTCCTAATATACCATATTATTTCCCTTACTGGTATAGAGTCTGAAATCCAACACATCCATTATACATATTTTTCGTCCTTTTGAACCTGATGATTGCTTGGCACCTTTCTTATGGCCTTTCCTGCTTTCTGCCTCTGGACACATGCCTACGTGTGTTTGTTTCTGAACTTTCAGTTAGATTAGAAACTCAGATAATTATGTAGCTCTGTTTTCTTATTCTGCTGAGGGTCCTACTAATGTTGCTGAAGGTGAAGCCTGATTCATGTCTCAGTTTGGCTTGTCATTTTTAAGAGTATTGTTCTTTTTAATTTTTGTCCTTTTTATTTATTTATTGCAATGCTGAAGACATATTGTAATACAGATTTAAGCCACTTGTATCATGAACTTCCTTCCCAGACTTTGGCACCAAGGCCTTTCAGACCCAGACTGAGGTAGGGCTTCATGCTATTTACCAGGATCTGGGTCTGATTAAAGATTATCTGCAGAATCAATGAACCCTGATGATGTGATTCCAAGGGCACTTAAGGAATTGGCTGCCCTGGTTCATTATTAGCAAAGCATTAGCTGCTGCTTTAGAGAACTCAGGAAGAAGCATTTGCTGTCTTGCTTATCTTTAAAAGGGGAATACGAATGATCTTGGAAATTATAGACCCGTTAGTTTACTGTGATTCCAGAGAAGATACTTGACCTGATCGTCAGATAATCAATCAACAAACAGCTAGAAGAGCATAGGGTACTGAGTAATAACTTACATGGGTTTGTGAAGAAGAGCAAATCCTGTCAGATCAATCTAACTTCTTGCTGTGACACAGTGATGGATTTGCGTGGATCTAGGGCGAGTGATAAATGTAATGCAGCTCCCCTTCATTAAGCCTCTACAATGCTGCGATCAACAGGTAGGAACGTGAGTTTGGGGCCGGGCAGCTCTGCTGGACTGCCCATTGAACCAGTCTCAGGAAAGGGATGAGCAGCTCAGGAGAGGCTTGAGACTCATTGTTAGAGGCAATTTAAAGTGCCCTTCTTCCTCTTAAAAAAATAAAAGTCTTCCCTAAAGTTTGCAGGAGAAGTTGTCAGTCCCAGAAAGGACAGCATCCTTCCACCTAGGGCATCATAAGTCAGATTCTCATTAGAGCCTCTGTGCTCTTTTGGTCTTCTGGTCAACAAGGGCAGTGGGAAAATTGGAAAAGCTTATGATAAGAGAAATAAAAATCATTAGAGGCAAAAATAAGACTTGGGAAGAAAAGAAATTGAATATGGTTGTAGTGACTAATTGCTTATCCAGACTAAATAAATTCATCATATAGGAAGTAATTGTTCCAAGGAGCATGATGATAACTTGCCCTTCATTTTAATAAAGACAAAAAAGAAATGAATTTAAATAGCAGCAGGAAAGATTGAGATTTGGAATGTGATTGAACTTCTAGACAAGGCAGTCAAAGAACTAGAATATGGTGTGCCAGTTAGATGAGCCTTCCCTAGCGTGTTCTCAGAATGCCTTGATGGCTCTTCACTTGACAGGCAGACTTTGTGGGCAGATCTGCACGCGTCCTGGAATAGGCTTGGGATTGTGAATCAGAACCATTTCAACTCCCCTCCTGCCTGGCTCCCAGGAGCTTTCAATACTTAAGGCCCCTGCAGAGTCAACTTCTGATTCTTATGGGAGTGTGTCATTGCCCCTCAGTTATGTAGGAGGCAAAAAGGAATTTTGGGCAGGGGCCTATTTGGAGGCTTGGCATTGGCTTCATTCTCTCTGTCTCTGGTTTTCAGAAATCCCTCAATCAAGTTATTAGAACTATTCCCAAAGAAGTGCCACTAGAAAAACTAACAGGTGTAAGCTCTGCTGTGCTTGGGTATGTAACAATATTGGTTATAAACATAGTATAATGTGATATTTTCAATTTGTTATCCTTTTTACTGTTTATTTTTGTACTTTGCTCAGCCAGGTGAAACTGGAATGGTAGGTTTGCCAGTAATAGGCTTTCACTTTCTGGGTTTTGCACTCATTTTACATGTTTTAATTGAGATCAACATAATAGGTATTGGTTGAATATGAGACTTTTTCCATTTGAAAACATTTTTTTCACTTAAATTTTAATTTAGATGGTTTAAAATGCTTTAAATTGTGGTTCCTTTATCCTGCTAGCAGGGTTTCATGTTGCTCATTTTGGTTGGGGGTGTGCTTGGAATGGTGGTGGTTGTGACCCCCAGGCCCAGGGAGCAGCCTGAAAGCTTTGGTGGAATCTTTAATTGTGCATCTTTAACCTCAGGGCAGTTATCTCACCACCTCAGTGTTCAGAAATGACCAGAGCAAATGTCAGCGAGGAAAATGAGGTGTAGGCCAACACACAGGGGAGGAGGCGGTAACCTGAGCTGTGCTGATGGCCAGCGATGGGGCAGCCCAGCTCTCCTGCTCTGGGGATTTGATGTCCTGGCTGCTGCCTACGCTCCCTCCCTCAGTTCCCCCTGGTCATCCATCAGCTACCCGATCTGGTCTAAGTCTTTATCTCACTGCTCTGTAGCAGCCTTGCTGACTGTTGTCCTTTCCCTCTGTATTCAGGTGCCCCCAACTTTGGAGAAATTTGACCTTTGGGGTTGGGGGTTTTCTAGTGTTTGGTCTTTGTCCACAGGGGCTTTTTTTTTCTTTTTAAATAAGGAATTCTTGAA
Organism: Saccopteryx bilineata; assembly: GCF_036850765.1. Taxonomy (NCBI): domain Eukaryota; kingdom Metazoa; phylum Chordata; class Mammalia; order Chiroptera; family Emballonuridae; genus Saccopteryx; species Saccopteryx bilineata. The sequence goes on from NC_089492.1 coordinate 257,895,815, forward strand.
GAGACTCCATCTGCATTTTGAATTAGAACTATGAGCAAAGGAGTTTCTTTTTATAGAAAATTGTCCAGATGCTGGGTTATTTTGGGAGGGTAGGGTGGGGGAGGGTTGATGGTGGCATGAGAAGGAATAATTCAGGAGAGGGGCATTTGGAGAATTTCAGTATGACAGAACTGACACATAATTATTAGTCTTTTGTGAGAGACATTTTGGAAAACTTTATAGGAAATTGGTTAAGATCCCTGTAAATGAAACTATATTGATTCTCTTCTCATTCAAGGCTGAAAGGCAGGACCCCTGGTCCCCAAACCCCCACCCAGTTCACACATAATGATCTTGCTGTGGATTTAGCTTCTTCTCTCTGCTTTTGATTCCTGCACACATCAAGTACATGGAAAGGCAGTTCCCTAGAAAAAGAGCCTAACCTTTCCTCTCAGCTCACTTTTTCTGGCTGCAGCTCCTCCAAGTGGGAGGGGTCTGGGCAGGCTTTTTAGCAGGAAAGCCCAGTTGTTGGGCTGTAGTCTGTCTGCCTGTGGTCTCAGTCAGCTTGCACTTTTATTTCTGTACAGATAGGCGAAGGCGCTGACGCTATTCTTCTAAACTGGGAAATGAAATGCAAAACCGACGTTAATGTAACGTTATGGTTGAGATTAAATGCACCAAAATCAGGAAATTCAAAGTTATGCTTCCCACAGCAACTATAACTCAGCCTCATCTGGCGTGTGTAGTATTTTGTGTTAGTGCGGATGGTGTTATATGTTAAGACATTAAAGTTAACACCATAAGCAGAGCACAAAATGCTTGAGGGGGCTGAGTTATGATGACTGTGTGAGCCGTAAGTGTTCTTGCACAGGCTCCCGACTCCTGGAATAATTTTTCCCCTGCCCATCAGACCAATTATTGCCTTTCTTTTTAGTATATCTCTGCTTTAACACATCTCTTCCAGGGTCACTATAAGTGAATTCCTCTAATGGTGGCCAATGATGGTGGCAGCTTACTAGCTCCTTTTGTCCTTTTTGTTGCTGCCTCCATAAATGTGGTATTTCCTTCTCCCTCTTCCAAAGCCCCCTCCTCCACCTGCAGTTCCCTGGTGGTCCCTTTCAGGGATGGGCCTCCCCCAGTTCTCACTGTGGCGCCTCACTATTGCTTCCTGAAAGGGAATAACCATTTGCTGTGTCCTCATCTTGGCCCTGTTGTAACTTCACATGAAAACCGAAGGGCCCTTCTTTATTTGGAGCCGACATAGCAATGTAGAAGCAAAATACACAGGGAGTGGGGAACTGATGCATGGTGGGATTACATGATCAAAGTGGGCTTATTTGCTCTATTGAGATAGCTTCTCTACCCTCTACCTTTAAGTTTTCATGATGTGTATATAGTTAGGCTATGGAGTTGCCTAGGGTGGGACCAGGGACTTTCCTTAGGGAGTACTGGGTCACTGGAAACAAAATCACCACATAATTTAGTGCAAATCAGAAAGCGCCCCCCCCCCCACTCCCAGACTCTTAATATCCTGGTGGCCTCTCCAAGGCTGAGACAGCTGTTGGAATGCAGATTTTGTTAGGGACTGGGCTAAGGTTGGTGGTGGGGAAGAGCTCTAAAGAATAGGGCCATTGATAAATGGTGAATGAAATCAGGAACTGTAAACTAACGGTGACACTGAGCTGCCTTTTAAGGTTTTTGTTGGACATGACAAAACCAACCAAGTGGGTAAAGGAATGGGGAGGACCTTATTGTAACTACCTTAGAGCCCATGAAAAGGCCTCTTTTTACTCTTTGAATAGCAACTTCAAGCTCTGTGTTAGATGCTGGGGCTAGAAAGACAAGTAGAAAATGGTCCCTACCCTTAAGGAGCTCATATTTGAGGAGAGTAGACACCATTTAGCAGTATGATAACTACTGTCACATAGGTAAGTTCTTGGTACAATGGGGCACAAAAGAGGGGATTGATCAATACTGCTTGCAGCATAGGCGAGGGTTGCGTAGGCCCCCTGGTAAGAGAAACTTAGGAGACTGGAGAGGGCCAGGCAGGTTTGAGGCTTCTCAGAACTGTTGTAGAAGGTGCTCTTGGGATAGCCAGGAGGAATAATCTAAATCTGAAAAAACTGACCTGGATTGCAGGCTTGTTTGTGGGAATATTAAAAATGAAGAAGAGGGAGGATGAGGACTTTGAACCTGGCAAATATTTCACCATTTGGTTAGTAGGGTTAGTTACATGGTATTTCTCACATTCAAGCTAGACGGTCTTACTGGGATGCTGTGAGTGAGAGTATGAAGGCTGAAAGAGGTTTAAGAGAATTTTAGCCTATAAAGTGTGGGCAAAAAAGGATGAAGGTCAATGAATAAATATGTGAGCTGAGGCCCTGAGGCATCCTCAGGAAGGAGTCATCTGACACCTCAGCTGCCACTGAAGGCAGCACTGGGCCAGGCTGCTAGGTCTCTGGAGAGAGACAAGGGCTTGAGAATGACATGACACCCCACTACCACATCCAGAATTATTGGCAATTTGGATCTGGAGCTGCTAAGTATGCCTCGGGAAGACCCACCTTACATAGATCAGGGAGGTTTGTACCCTTCAAATAGGTAAATGGGTGGAAAGGATTAATGAAGAGGCAGGAGGCCTGGGTAACAAGGGAAGATTTGCTACAGCACAGAAGACTGGAAGGCATGCGGGTGGGGGTTGAGCTCCTCTCTGAGTGGCAGCAACAGGTATATAATAGCCATAGAGAGAAAGCCAGTCGGTCAGGAAGGAATAAGTGGGCAGTGAAATGCAGAGGAGTAGTTAAGTTAGGTCCACAGCTTTCGTCTTTCCCTGTCCCCATCCTTTTTTCTCCCTCAGCGTTATTGGTTACATTTCACACTTTGTAGACTGATCTCAGTTGTTTGACATGAGGAAACTGATGTTAGGAGATGCTTTCTCCATCTCTGTGTTTTGTTGGGAAAAAGGATCCTGCATCATTTTGATTAACATGCCATTGGAATGATTATTTTTTATTCTCTTATCCTGGGTGTTCACAATGCTTTAAAAGCTCCTACAGTCATACATTTATGTGATGTTTTGAGCTCTAGCTGTGAAAATTGAGTCATAGCCTAAAAGCCTGAAATGCGAATGTTCCCAGATTGACACTAGCCCCCCAGGCTGGCAGGTCTGCAGCAGAAGGGCGAGCAGGATGGGACATGCAGGGAAGGGTTTGTGTGGACTGAGTGCTGCTGCAGGCAAAATCCTGTTAGGTGCTGGGAGAATCAGAAAGGAGGTAAATAGACTGTGGAGGGAGAGACAGACAACAGGGAAGCTTTCAGTCTGAAGCTGAGGTATCTTGGGATGGACTGCAGTTTTGAGCCTATCTCTGTATGTCATTGGCCAGTGGGGGATCTTGGTCTATGGGCAGCAAAGCAGATCTGTTAAATACGTGCACCACTTCTCTTCCAGTGCTATGGTCAGTGTCTGGTCCTGGGGAGGCCCTTCTAGCCAAGGTCTGGTCCAAGGCTTAGTTGGAGACCCTGAAGTTCCTGAAAAGAAAGGAGCATACAGAGTCCACAGTGAGGCTGGGGGCTAAATTGGTGAGCCAGAATAGGAAGCGTGAATGTATTGTTGAGTGGGAAGGAAGAAACAGAATGCCCTTGCAAGCCAGAGTTCATGGGAATGGAAGGGAAGGTGCTCTAAGGGGTTAAAAATTGATACAGGGAAACTGGCTAGGAGGTATTATTTGAAAGAGATGTTAGTGGGTTGAACTAAGGTGGTGGTGGTGGGAACGGAGAGTAGTTATGTGTTACAGCCCTTAGATGTGATGGGAAAGGAATGAGCTTGAGAACCATGATTTTAAATAGCTGATAGCTCCTGTGGATACTAGTGGGCTCCTGGGAGTCAGTGGTGCTAAGAGATTTGGTAAGTAGTGGAGTGTGGAATTCAGGGTTATAAATGGAGTGCGCTGAGCTGAAGATCCATATCAGGGAGAACTGATATGTAGTAGGTGAGTTCCTTAGTGGTGATGTGGGTGGGTACTCTAGGATCTGTTTGATGAACTGTTTGGCTCTTGGCCTGTTGGGGGAGGTAGGTGGTGATGGTTGGGTGGATAGGATGATATCTGGCTAGAGAGCTTAGAATCATGCTCTCCAAAAGTGTGATGCAAACTGAGAGCCATGGCTGCAGATCGTGGTGTTGTAAATGGAGGCCAGGCACTATCTGCATTGTTCACGGGTTCTTTTTTCCCACCACTGACAGTATTTGAATGGAAAGACGAACTAATCAACTGACAAGGACTAGGGCATTAGTTGGGGATGGAGGAGCCAACTAATGGGAATGGTGAATGAAATAAAACATGGTATTTTAATAAGGTCTACTTTCACATGACTAGGAAAACAGTGTTGGGGCAGGCCTTAGAGGAAGTTCATGATGATGGTTTGGAATGTGGTGGTTGGTGAGGAGACCCCAGCTTGGCGCCTCAGCATATTGCACAGACTTTAGCAAGCATTGAATCGCCTGGAGGGTTGGTTAAAGCACAGATTGCTGGCCACACCTTCAGGGTTCTGATTCAAAAAGGCTGGGGGTGAAGGCCAGGACCTTGTATTTCTATTAAATTTTCTGTTGGGATGCTGCCTGTGAGGGACCATGTGTTGAGAATCACTGACTGCCTTATCTCTCTCCTCTGTATGGTAGTAATTCCACCTGCCTTACAGAGATGTGGGATCAAATGAGTCAGTGTGTGAGATAAGTGTTTAGCACATTGTGGGCAAGAGATCAGTCTGTGTATTACTTATTTACTGGTCAGTGATTTTCAAATATGCTGTCATGCTAGCACGGCCATATCCCTGTCCTGGCAGCTGGCTGTCAGGTGTGGACAGAGAAAAGAGAACCTATGAAGTACCCCATGGGGATGTAGTCTTCTATGACAAAACCAGCAGCCACTGGAGCTGTGGATGAGGTTGGTGAACAAGGCCTCCTGAAGCCCAGCCAGCCCCTCTGGGTTCTTATACATGTTACCTGATCAGAACCCTCTCTGTGAGTCAGTGGGCTCGGTCCTATCTTGATCACCTGTTATTCACCCCCACCTCTTCACCCAGCTAGTGAGTCATTGGTACAGTATTTGCATTGATTAGAAAACTGGCCTTTGTCTAACCCAGCCTCTGCAGTTCATCTTGTGATCTCAAGCATGTTGCATGACTTTTCCCTAAGCACGGGCTTTGGCTGCATATGCCCCAGTACCAGAATGTGGAATCTGGACCTCCAAAGTTAGGAAAGCTAGGTAGATTCTATTCAGGTGAGAAGCAATATAGCATAGTGGTTCAGAGCACGGACTCTCAAATTGGACTCTATGAATTTGAGCCTAGTCTCTACCACCTACTAGCCGTATGGCTTGTCTTGGGCAAGTTACTTGTACTCTTTATGCCTCCCTTGTCTTATTGGCAAAATGAGGTCAACAATAGTACCAGTCTTATAGGACTGTTGGGAGGATAAATGTAAGTGCTTAGAATAGTGCCTGACATGTAACAGCTATATGTGTCAGCTCTTATTAGTAGAATTACTGCTAGTATTATTCTGACTGATGAGCCTCACAGTAAGCTATTGGGGTATATAGCAGGTGGCTGGGAGGTAGGCCCTTCTTCTCTGGGGAGCATAGAGAGAGCCTGCAGGCCCTTTATCAACATAGTGGACAGAGTCAAGCACGATTTTTTCCCCCTCCAGTGGAATAGTAAGTTGGACTTGGCACCCATCCACTTCCCTGCCCTCCCTCAGTGCTGCCTCTGGGGAACCTTTCCTGTACACAACCTGAGATTTGTTTAAATTAATTTCATGCCTGACCTGTGGTGGCGCAGTGGATAAAGCGTCGACCTGGAAATGCTGAGGTCGCCGGTTCGAAACCCTGGGCTTGCCTGGTCAAGGCACATATGGGAGTTGATGCTTCCAGCTCCTCCCCCCCTTCTCTCTCTCTGTCTCTCCCTCTCCTCTCTAAAAATGAATAAATAAATTAAAAAAAAAAGAGCCTCCTAAAAAAAAAAATTAAATTAATTTCATGACAGATACATATATATATACAGGTAGCTACAAAGAAATCATTTGGTTGCTGGCTGCCCTAAAGGGTCACCTTCACAGAGACCACTAATATCTGAAGTTATTGCAATTGAATATCTAAAAATGTTTGAACTGAGGTTGATCCTGGGTCATGTGCACTTAGAGGTAGACAGAGGTGTGCATACCCTGGGTGAAGATACAGTTTCAAAGACTTCCTGTCTTCTTCTTTTATTGGTATTATGCATATTTTTAAAATTTAGCTATTAGTAAATTATAATTCACTGTGCCACTCCCCCAATAAAGAATAGCAGTATTCATTTTCAGCCTCTTTTCTACATTTTAATTGCTTTGGAGTCTGTGAGGATGGATGAAGAGGGACATGTAGGTAAAAAATCAGCCTTTTAAAGCTCCGATTTTTTTACCCTTCCTTGTCCTGAAACTTCGAGCATCAGCTCTCATCTGTCAAAGTGTAAATCAGCAATTAAAACCCAAACAGCCAAATGCCAAAGATGACCCGAAGCACAAAGCAACTGACAAACAAGTCCGGACAAATCGACGGGTAATTTATAAGCTTTGCCCTAAAATCTAATTATTTGGCAATTCGAATTTGCAGCCAGCCAGGGCTCGGCAATAAATTTAACCCGCCATAAATTATTTAGGAGCAGGCTGTGGTGTAAATCAAAACCACGAGTGTTTGTTTAAGAAATAAGCTCCTTGTGCATAAAATGTCTTTTTTTTTTCCCAAGGAAGAAACTGTTAAGCGCACCATGCCCCATCTGTTGCCCAGTGTACCCCTTACTTTTCCCTCTCGGCTTCCCTTGTCACTGTGGCCAGGAGACTCCTAGATATATTGGAGAAAGGACCTACCTTTCCGTGGGACTTTTATCTAGAAACCAAGTATTTGGATAAAACCCATGTTTTTTTTTGCCAAGTACTACTTTTTCTACCTTGTGGTGTGAGGTTGCTTTTGGATTTTATCAAACTTTTCTGTTCAGGGACACACACTTTTTGGAGTTTTCTTCAGAACGTGAAGAGAAGGGATAGATGAGTCGTTACTGCCTCTAAATTAAGGAAATACCAGTCCCTAGGTTGAGAGGGGAAGCCATGAAAATGATCTGCTCATTCCCTCATTTCACACCGGACTACAGAACCATCAGCTTAGGCAAAGGAGAATCTGTGCTTTGGAAAAAAGGTCTGTAAGCACACTACACTATTAAACCCTCTGTTCCATTCTCAAGAAATTCCAACTGTTTAACCTAGGTCCCTCCTGTTTAAAATCCTTTTTTTTGTTGTTCTGTCTTCAAATATAATCTTATCACTACAGACACTTTAGTTGAAGGGAGTTTGAATACCCTGTAACCAACCTACACATTTATTTCTTGTAATCTACTGATTGTGGGTGTGAAATTTCATTTGAAATGCTGTTACAGTTTTGTCCTCAGTTTATCAAGAAAATCTCTGGGGTTCCTAGTTGAACAATTAGAAAGCAGCTGCATTCAGAACCTTTGCTCCAACTTAAACCTCTGCTCACTTAAAAAGGTAAAAGAATATTTACTTGGTTCTTCTTTTTATCTGTCTTCCCTCCCCTTAAAAAAAAAAAAGACTTTGTAGCTGGCATTTTATTGAGAAAGACAGCAGGTACAATTGATTTAGAATCATGGATACTTTGAAAAACCCACGTTCTAATAAAGCTTTGCCTTAGTTGTTAAGTTGTGGCCAGTTTGCATGCATCATCAACTTTTTGGGTTCCAGTGCTTGACTTTAGACAGCCCAGTGGTTTAGACAACTTGTGGACGGTATAGGAAGTGGTCGGCAAACTCATTAGTCAACAGAGCCAAATATCAACAGTACAACGATTGAAATTTCTTTTGAGAGCCAAATTTTTTAAACTTAAACTATGTAGGTAGGTACATTGTTACTAATTTAATTAGGGTACTCCTAAACTGGCCTTTGCTAAAAACGTCCTCAATCTGATTGAGCTGCATGTGGCTCACAAGCCGCGGTTTTCCGACCACTGGTGTAGGGTGACCAACTGCCCCAATTTTAGCCCTGGAAGTCCTGTGTTCCAGGAAACCCTTGGTCTGGAGAAACAGCAAACTGGGACATTGGTGGTTTTTAGCAGTTGAGGGAGGATGAGAAACCATTTAAAGGTGAGAAGCAAGTGATCTGGTAGAAAGTGCTTTAGAATGTTCTATGTCTGGGTTTAAATTCTGGCTTACCATCTTTGTCACCTTGGGTAGATCACTTCACCTCTCTGTTCCTGTGGAGAGCTCTGCTAAAGCAGGGTGTTTTCTGTTAGAGCCACGTGCTTGGTCTTGCCATTTAACAGCCCCTTTATATGTCTACACACCAAAAGTTGGGAGAGTAAAGTCTGCGTGTTGGAATGGAGCTGGTTGCTGGAGGTGCAAGCTCATGGTCCCTGCCCTCCCCAGGCATGGAGCATAGTGCCACCTGTGTCACTGCAGCCGTAGTGGAAGCTGTTCAGTAGCAATTCCTAAGGACTTTCTGCCTGGAATAGTCCACATTTATTGCTCTGGTAACTTGAGAGCAGCTCTCTTCCTAGGAGATAGTAGACTGAGCTCCCTAAAGACAGTCTTTCAGACTAAAAGAATCAGATCTTTCTTAACCCTTCAGATTTCGAAAGCTTCTAGTCATACTGTTGTAAGTTTCCTTTTCCCCATGTGGAGTCCCAGCTCTGTCCCTTAGTAGCAGTATATCCTTGAGCAAGTGACAACTTCTTTTTGGGCCTTAGTTTATTTGTAAAATAGGGATAATGGTTCCCACCTCATGAGTTGTTAGGAGGATTCAGTGAGATCATTCCTGTTAGCATTTAGCAGAATATCTGCCACATAGTAAACAGTAGGTGAATGGAATGAAGTGATTTCATTTTCCACATGTCTCCAACAGTGTTGAGGTTAACCTCTCTCTACCCTTTCCCTAGACTCTGAGCACCTCACAGAGAGGAGTCACTTCTCAGTGTATGTATCTGTGTCCACACCCAGCCTGTCTGGTAAATAGTAGGTGCTTGATAGTATTGATTTATGACCTGATGATGATGATTATGATGATATGACCTATCTTCCAGGATTAATGAGGGTAAAATGGGAAAATATATTGAAAGCACATTGTAAACTGAAAAGCCTAACACTTGGTATGTCTCTCCACTAAGATACTTATCATAGTGCAGTGTTCATTATTTGTTCACGTATCTTTTCTGCTCACTAGTTTGTGGACTTCTCCAAAGCAGAGACTACAACTTAACTCTAAATCCCACTCCACCACCTGTCTGGTGTCCTGCACATACTATCGTAGATGCTCAGGTGGTTGAACTGAATGCAAATGACATACAAATTTAAGGAATTGTGAAAGTATGAATAGAAAAAGAAAAGAAGTTCTTTCCCTCCTGGTGCTACCTTTATACAAGCAGACACTCAACTCCTCCTTAAAGAAAAATAAGAAGATCCTTTTCATCATTCTAAAGGAATAATGAAATTGCGGGAGGGAAAAAGAGAAAGGGCAAGGATAAGTTTCATTATCAAAGCAGCTGCCCCAGAAGCTGGCGTGAAAGCACGTCTTCATAAGCTCTTGAGATTAATGTGACCAACCTAGTACTTGGGGTAACCTCTCTGAGTTACCCCTCTTTTTCATGGAGCCGAGGTTGGCTTGTTCTTCCTCTCTGAGAGGGTGACAGTGAGCATGAGCAGTTAGATTGGCTCCATTTCCCCAGGGGTGAAGAAGCCAGCAGCAGCCAAGTGAGGATGGAGCTGCAGTGGGGAAACCCACAGACCAAGTTTTCAGAGAATCTACTGGGGTGGGGATGCGGTGCTGGTCAGAGAGGAGCTGAAGCGCTTACTGTTTTATAATAAATACTAATGAAATTCTAGATACATAATAACATTTCAGATATCTAAAACAAGCCATGTGCTTGTAAAAAAGTGGAAAGTGATCAACTTTAAGCCATAAATTCTTGGTAATAGAGGGTTTTTTTCTATTTGTGTTTGATAGATATTTTTGTTTCCAGAGGAATGTCAACTCCTAATTTCATAATGTATCATGGGCTTAAGAAAATTGAATTTAATAAAAGCCAGAGATGAATGGCATCCTTAAAGGTCCCAACACTTGTCTTTATTAGCAGGACAAACTGCAGGTCTCCAAACACTGCTTCTCTTGAAATGAAAGTTTAAATGAAAAGTACAGTTGTGTCACAGGTTAAATTTCATTGTGGGCCCAGCTAACATTGTTACTGAGGAGCTGGCTGTATTTGTTTCCTGAGACACCAGGGCATCCAAACTCACCAGGCTGTGGAGCTCTTTCTGTTGGGGAAGTATTTTTTCTGCTTAGTGCGAGTTGAAGGGTTACATCAGAAATTGAGGAGTCAGATGAGCTGCACCTCAAAGTTGGCTCTTGGAGATCTTGGATATCTGATTTTTTAGGGGGACCAATATGTATTTTGTGTGTGTGTGTGTGTGTGTGTGTGTGTGTGTGTGTGTGTGTTCCTCAATTTTGTTTTTCAGCACCACACTCTTCTGCCTGGCCAGTTTTGTGTGCATTGTGGGGAATAAGAGGCCCAAGGAATTGGGAAACACATTGAGAGGAAGAAGCATCACTCAGCCTAAGCAGCAGTCTGGGCTTCCTCTCTGTTCCCCCTTGGCTCCAGCCTTGTTGCCTCTCTGCCCTTCCTATTTCGGGGGACTCTTGTCAGCTTCCCCATCTTTGGATATCACCCCAGGGAAACCAAGCTACCAGAACCTTTGAATCTTCATGAACTCTGACAACCTTCATTTGGTCTTCAGTCCTGCAGTAATATGTTGGATAAAAATAGATGCTTTAAAAACATGCCTGATAGTAGTGGGTCAATTTAGGGGGTAGGGGAAGGACACCTGGCTGCCCTGGGTAGCAAGGAGATCGGCCATATCTCCTGTCTTTCCGCGTGCCCGTTTCTGAGTACAGTCGGATGTCAACAGCTTCGCTGTTGCTGATCTAGGCTTTCCCTGGAGAGAACCAATTTGCCTTGATTTCAGTGATACTGGAAAGGTCCTTTCCAGAATGGGGGACCCAGGATAGGGATGCAGCCGGAACTGACTGCTGGAACCACTGAGTGGGCAGAGCCCCCCTTCTCTCCCTCTCTGCAGTGGAGGCCTTTCTCACATGCTAATTTTACTCGGAGGATTTTGCTTTTATTTATTTATTTTATTATTTCCTATTTGTCTCTTCCAGATGTTTTCAGGGCAGTTTTTTTTTGTGTGTGTTGTAAACTAATTCCATTCATGTTTTAAAAATTTATGAAAGCGCTAATAAAAATGTCAAAGTAGTAAAAATGTTAGCTTTTCCTCTGCTTTGATTAAATTTTGCAAACTGTTTTTGAATATTAAAAAGCAATAATTTTTTTTATTCTCTCTGCTCGCTTTCCCTCTTCTCTTTGGTGCATGTGTGCTCTCTCCTGCCCTCTCCCCCCTCTGGTGCATTCCTCCCTTCCCAGGAGCGATGTATGAGGCTTGCTGCACAGCCAGCGTTCTGCAAGCCTGTTTGCACATCAGGACCTTGGTGCTGTGCATCTCTATTAAATAACGGAGACAAATTAATCTTAGAGACACCAAACAAATTGTCACTCCTCCTTCTTCTCTTCCATTACGTTCCAGTGGACTGGGAAGGGCTGGTTAAGTGATTTGGAGTGGGGGGGCTTGTTGGGGGTAGGGTTTACTGCCTGAAAGAAAGGTGGGAGGCACTTGCTCCCATTACTCTTACTCAGTTTTCTCTTCTTTAATATCTCCTTTGGTTTTATTTATTATGTATCTTTTTTTTTGTAAAAACAAGAAATTCATTAGCTCTGTTTAAACTTCATATACACTGTACATTAGTCTGATGGCTGGTTATCTGTAAGGCTGGAGACCCAGGCCCCTTCAGGGCAGGGGCCTGGGCTAGGGAAAAGAGGGGCCTACTTTTAGTGAGCAAGCCTGTGCTAGAGAACCACTTGGGGAAATTGGAGCAGCTTGTGCTGCCGTCTTCCTTCCCCTTTTCCAGAGATAATGAGGATGGGCCTGTGTCCGGTCCCTGGAGCTTGTGAGGATATTCACAGTGGGCGGGTTAGGGCTGTAACTGAGTTAGCACTGCTTCACTTACTCAGTCTGGGGTTTGGCCTGGCAGAAGGTAATGAGTTCAAAATACTCCCTCGTCGTTAACTTTGAGTTATTATTTGAAATGGTTGACTTAAAAACAAACAAAAAAAACAACAACTTATTTTTCCTCTTCTATGTCTTTGCCATTGCAGGAAATCATCGAGTTCCCCATCCTGAAATTAAATGGCCGGACCATGGAGATTGAGTCTACCTTTCACATGTATGTCCAGCCCGTAGTCCATCCACAGCTTACTCCCTTCTGCACAGAGGTAAGGGCCCTGGCTCTGGGCAGCAAGGGCTACTAGGGCAAGACCTTTTGGATCATTGGTATACCAGCCAATTAAGGAAAGTTAGGTCTTATCAGCAGTTAAGGCAAGTGCACATTGGACCCAGCAGTTGGCTCTTTACAAAGTCTGCTGTTCCCCTTGGGCCAGTCTGGTCATTGGAGACCCAGGGAGAACAGCGGCACAATCTGTCCCAGCTTCCCCAGTATTTCCCCGTCCTTGTAATCCCTCCCCTTCCTGGTGACGGGGCACTTGGAGTCTAGGAGCAGGATGGTGCTTCTGGGGCTCAGATTCTTTTCAGTTTCATTTCCCTTGGGCCTCTTGGTAAGAGGTGACGATTTCAGCTTCTTAGAAGAAGAGATTCAGACTTTCTAAGCTTTCTGGCGATGTTTCGCTGTCTTTGAGAAAAGGGGTCCTATGTGAAACATTGGTTGAGTTTGTGGGAAGCACACTGAATCAATGAGGAAGGAGAAGGGCAATCCAAGTGGAGTATGAGCACAGCCTGGCCAAGGCTGAAATGTCCTTATCTTTGTCTTAGGCTGATACTATACTTAGCCACCTTATCAGCAGGTTAACAGTGGCTCCATTTTACAGACTGTGAAACCAGAACTAACTGAGATCTTCATGCTTGCTGGAGGCTCAAATGAGCCATTGACAGAAAGGAGGCACCCTTAAGACTCTCATGACTACATGGAGAGCCTGCTGTGGCTGCTTTCCCTGTGATGTGTTCTGTGATGCTCTCTGGTGGCCACGGGCTGTGGTGAAATCACAAGAATGGTCAAGAATATATAGTAACAGAAGTGATGGGAAAACATGAGTGTTTCTAGAATTCTTTTAGAAATTTGGGGCTAGGGTTCATTAAAGACTTCATGCCTTCTTTCAGAGACCTACTTTTACATATGAATGAAACAGGAGGAAAATTCTTGAGTAATCTCAAAACAATCTCCTTGGTGTGAAGGAGGCTGGAGAAGGGTCTGCCTGCCACTGATAGGAGGGCTCAGTGGGCTCTGAGGCTGACTTAGCCCGGACATGAGGTCCTGAGGGTCACTCCTGGGCTTGGTGCCAGTGTTTGCTGCCTGACTTGGGTGGGCATTTTGTTGCAGGCATCCATCTGCCAAGGTGTGTAGTCTCTCAAGCCTTTTGTTGTTCCAGGTAAACGATAATGAGGTTCTTTGTGTGTGTGTGTATGTGTGTGTGTGTGTGTGAGAGAGAGAGAGAGAGAGAAAGAAAGAAAGAGAAGGGAGATAGTGAGACAGACTTCCACATGCACCCTGACTGGGATCCACCTGGGCAACCCCTGTCTTGGGCCAATGCTTGAATCAACTGAGCTATTTTTAGCACTGAGGCTGATGCTCGACCAGTCGACCAGCTGAGCTATCCTCAGCACCCAGGGCCTATGCTCCAACCAATTGAGCCACTGGCTTCAAGAGGGGAAGAGGGCAGGGGAGAGAAGCAGATGGTCATTTCGCTTGTGTGCCCTTGGGAATTGAACCTAGGGCATCTATACATCGGGCCGATGCTCTATTCACTGAACCAGCTAGCCAAGGCAGATATTGAAGTTCTTGTTCCCTTGGGGCTTACTGTTTTTTTCCCCTTTTCCTGGGAATTATCTATATCACCAGGGAGTGTTAATCTGGTTTTTTTTTTTTGCTGCTTTTGAAAAATCAACATTTTAATGGTGATGAAAATCCCCTTCCTTATGAGGAGGGAAGGGAAAACTTTCCTTAAACCAGCCAGTTACTTGAGCCCTCCACTGGCCTGAAAATGTAATGTCTTTTGTCCTTTTCTTCCTCTTCTTTGTGAGTAGCTTCCCCTTGGGGGATCCTGCTCCAGCTAGGCTGCTTGGCATAGACAAGGAGGCCAAAGTTTGTCATGGTTGCTACCTGTTTAGGGATGACGCAGAGCACTGCTGGAACTTGGCCTGGGTAGGAGTGGATGTTCCATAATATTGGGAAAAAAGATCTTTAGAGTAGTGTTGCTGCTGCTTTTTATTTATTTTTGTTTATTTGTTTATTTTTTTAGTGAGAGGAGGGGAGGTAGAGAGACAGACTCCCGCATTCGCCTAGACTGGGGTCCACCCGGCAAGCCTGCTAGGGGGCGTTGCTCTGCCCATCTGGGGCCATTGCTCTGTTGTTTAGCAACCAAGCCATTTTTTTTTTAGCGCCTGAGGTGGAAGCCATGAAGCCAGCCTCAGCGTCTGAAGCCAACTCGCTCAAACCAGTTGAGTCATGGCTGTGGGAGGGGAAGAGAGAGAGGGAGAGAGAGAAAGGAGAGGGTGATGGGTGGAGAAACAGATGATCACTTCTTCTGTGTGCCTTTACCAGGAATCGAACCCCAGACATCTGCAAGTCGGGCTGACTCTCTACTTCCTGTTTTTTGAGGAGGAGGGATTGTGGGACTATGATGAAAGCTATGGGAAGTTTCACTCATAGACACACACAATTTGGATGGTAGTAGGCATGGTGGTGTTGGGAAATCCTTGTTTTGAAAGTGAAAGTATGGTTGTGCTGCAGGCCTTTAGTCTACAATGTCAGGGGTCTCCAAACTTTTTACACAGGGGGCCAGTTCACTGTCCCTCAGACCATTGGAGGGCTGCCATATACAGTGGTCCTCTCACTGACCACCAATGAAAGAGGTGCCCCTTCCAGAAGTGCAGTGGGGGCTGGATAAATGGCCTCAGGGGGCCGCATTGCGACCCGTGGGCCGTAGTTTGGGGACGCCTGATCTATATTTTGTCTCAGGCTTCCAGAGCTCAAAACTCTCCCTGACCTGGTCCCTGCCTTTTTGTCCAGCCTCATATCTCCCTGCTTCATCCTCCCCTCATTTCCTTCATTCACAGGTCACCCTCTCATAATCCACCTCTGTACCTGAAGGTCCTTCTCCTGGATAATGCTCCCACTCTCCTTCCCCAGCCCCTACTTGTCCCCTAGGACTCTGCTCAGAGTCACCTTCTCTGGGCAGCCTGGAAAGGCTGGGTTATGCTCACCCCAACATAACACTGATCGTATATATCATACTGTAATTATTTATCTGTCTGCCCACTAAACTGTGAGTTTCTTGAGAGCAGAAACTAGATCTGATCTATCTTTGTCCCATCATTAGGGCCTGGTACCAAGCAAACACTTAATATGTGTTTCTTAAATGAATGAATATTGTCAAGGAATTATTCAACCTCCACACTTGCTAGAATAACTGTACTGCTGACTTGCTGTGTTGAGTAAGTAGAGTCTTCTTTGAAAGACGTCAGATCATCTAAATATTGCCCTGTCTCTGCACCATGTGGAGCTGCTGTGCAGAGAGAGGCATGGACACAGGATGGGGCTATTCTCGGACCTCATCCAAGCTGGCACTAGCTGCCTTTCCAGCTAGAGGAAATCTTTTGTTAGGAAGTATGAGGAACAACCCAAAGCCCTTGCTTGTGCCTAAGCAGCTCCTCTGGTAGAATTTTCTCTCATGCACAAGAGGTTTTTAAGAACTCAGGTGTGCATACACACACGACACGAGTACACACATGGGCAAATGCTTGTGTGGAGTGGGGAGAGAACGGCTCAGTGCTGTCAGCAAGAGGAGGGATTCTGCTTTGGGTGAGTCTGTAGTGACATACGGGCACTCTTACTGCTGTGTGTGGTGAATATGTTACTGGCCTTCTTGAGGTCCTTTCTTAGTTTCAGGTGATAGTCGGCCTAGAGACATGGTTCTTACAGAGACAGGATGGGATGGGATGTGTTTTATTCTTTCTCAAGCCCTTTCCCTATCACCTCTAGAATCTGCTCCAGCTCATCAGATCTCTGTGTCTAGCAGCTGGACTGCCATACAGTCCCTGACCATGGGCAGTCTTCTGTCATTGTCATTATTGTGAAAAAAGTGGAAAAACACCCATGGTGCTAAATGCCAGTAAAGGGCTTTGTCTTGCACCTGTACTTATAAAGGGTGAGATTTATTGGTCTCTTTGAGCAAGAAAGAGTGGGTCTGATTATCAGATTGCACACCAGAGACAAGTGCTTATGTAATCAACAAACTGTCTTGGTGTCAGAATACGATTATGTTGGAGATAAACTGTGAAAGGAGAAAGTGCTGGATGCTGACATTCTGTTGGCACCAAGTATCCTGGGCTGCTTCCTGTAGTTGCTAGTATTTATGATGAAGCTGGTTCATTCCTGGACAAAGCCCTTATGTGGGTAGGGTATCTCAATAACCACCAGTCGTGTTATCTATCAGTCAGGGTCAAAAGCCCCTCACCTTGTGGTTTCCGAGTTTGGAGAAGCAGGAGTTAATCTGTAATCCCTCAGTGAAAGGATCCATAGAGCACACATAAATTCTTCCTCTCACCTCTCCTGCTTTAAGTAGTTAAGGTCTCTGAGTTCTGTTTAGCCCGTGAGCCCAGGTTCTCAGCTTAATAATACTTGGCTTTGCTCTAGTACCTTTCATTGTGAGGATGTGAAAGCTTTTTACAATTATATATTAATCTAAGTGGGAATGAGCTTAAACTGTAGCATGAAAGATTTAAGTTATGCCTAAAGTAGAACTTCCCAATATTGGTTTTATTAAATTGTCTCTCTTCCTCACAATTTGTGGTATAATTCTTTCAGGTATCTTACCTGTTGTCAGTATCAGGTATAGGGACTGACTTTTTAAACTTCACTCCTCTTCATTCAGTTCCTTGGCAGAGCTGATAACACAGTAGTCCATCCTTGGAGGAATTGACACAGGGGAATGAGGCCTCCCCCTGGAAGGTTGCCTCCAGTTGAACCAAGAGCCCAAGCCCCTGTGTTTCTGGGGGTTAAGTCCTTTAGGAAGTGAGCTGTAGCCATGTCTTGCTGGACTACAAGTTGTATGGGAAGCAGGGGGAGAGAGGGAGCTGAACTTGCTAGATTCCTCCCAGCCTGATGATGATTCTAGGATTGCTGACCACTGGAGAGGAATTTGGGAAAGCCGCGGGATCCTGGAACCCCAGCCTTTACCCTAGGGTGGGAAGAGGCAGGCCTAGTCTGTAGTGAGAGCTCCTACTGAGCAGCACCCCTGCTTTTCCTTTTTGGTAGAATGATTTTCTTTCCCAAATGAGTGATTTTCCTAGGGCCCAGAGCAGGTGCTTCTGGGGTACAGAGATGCTGACCTGAGTGCCATCTCCAAGAAGGGTTCTTGGCAAGGGTGCCATTGGTTTCCTGAGTGTCTGGAAGCCCTTTGGTGTTCAGCTCATCTGAGTGGCCCTAGGTGGGAGCCAAGAGAAGGAGTAGCCCTACCCTTGCCCCAGAAGCTCAGACTAAATATGAATCTGGCACACAGACCCTGGAGCTTTCCAAGAAGTAAGAATGGCTGTAGGCCCTCTTTTCCAGGATAGTCCTGACCCAAAGCTCCAACTCATGGCTTGGCCCTAGAAGAACTAAGCAGGAGAGAAGCTGGGCCAAAAAGGGCCCACTGGTAGTAGTTAGTCTGGCCATGGGAACTGGAGTTGATAACAAGTCTCTGGACTCTGAGCCCTGTGTGCCTGAGACAAAACACAGGGCCACTGCCCTGCTCAGTGTGTGGCTGTGGAAGGTGTTCAGGCTCTGGGTGCTAGTGGGGCGGGGCACAAGAGGCCTGCTGAGAACACATTCAGTGAAGTCTTCATGTGTTTCTTCACTGCTGGCTCCCTAGTTCCTAGAATGGGGCCCAGCATGTTGTAGGCTTTCCATGAATAGTTGTTGACTAAATAAAAGGAGTTTTAGCACTCCAAGATTAAAGCTGCTGACCCAGGGCTCATCTCCTCCTCCACCCCTCTCCCCCAGCCCTCAGTAGATAATCTTTTCTTCTCTTTGGCTCAGGCCCTCCCTCTGCTGGGCAGTTCTTTGGTCTCCCAAGCAAGGAAAGGGTGTGGAGGTGCCAGCTGGGTGGGCATGCTGTGGGTTAAAGCCTTGTGAAACAACAGTGTAGTTAATCTTTCTAATTTATTTTCCTTTTAGACCATGGGAAGTCTGTAGGCAGCAGCTGTTACCCAATTAAAATACAGATTAATATAAAAACAGTTTCTGGAATATAAAATAGAGTGGCTGTGTCCTTACACTTCCTTAAAATACCACCTAATAATGACTTGATGAACTACAGAAACCCACCTAGAGGAACTCAGCGTTCTTAAAATGAAAATTTCTTCCCTAAAAGGTGTGTATTACCATTCCATGTAAGTCGCTATGAAAATAACCTTCCCTCTTAGTGCCAGCGGTTTCTGTGAGTTGCGTATTTGGTATTCATTAAATGTAATTATAGTTTAATTGGAGTTTAATCCAACACCCCCCGAACACTTAAAAAAATAGAAGTTTCCAAGCAAGCCTTCGATGATATTCTCTGTCTGGATGTAGACAGGGCACAGTGGGCATGGCGGTTTTCAGCTGACTTCAGTTTTGTGGACAGCACCTCCTGCCTCATACCCTCAGGGCAGTCTGTTCTAGTCTGTGCTTGAGGGATATTTTCACTTCAAAACAAAACAAAGCAACAAGCTTGTTTCAACCTAAGCCTGACCTGGGTGGAACATAGGCCTGAGAGTCAGAAATTCTCTAGACCAGGTTTGCACATTAGACCTTTTAGCCTGAGTTTCCCCATCGGTTAAGGTGCCTATTTCCTGCTTGGCTGGTTGGTATTGAGGGCCCAGGTATGCTGGGTGAAGGGTGGATGCCTGTGGGAGTCCCCTGGCCCTTCCTTCACTGGCATTAGAGGGGGAAGTGCTGGATCTGGAGGCCCAGAGAAGGGGTGCACTAGAAACCAAGTGTGCCTGTCCTGTGTGATTTTTCTCTGAGTCCGACAGGACCCTCTGGGAAGTTTGGAGGTGAATTTACTTTAGATTGTAATTTGTAGGGAGTAATTGAGCCTATTGAACACACAAGACATAAAATCTTATTATTTTTCCCAAATGAAAGCTGAAGCAGGTCTGAGACATACCCTGTGATCAGTACGTAGATGTGTATCCCTATTTTGGGGCAGGGTGTTGTTGGGAAGTTTACAGTGTGTCCTGGGACTTGGTTCCCAAGGCTTCGGTCAGGTTCTCAGCCAAAAGCAGTACAGGTCAGAGCTCTTTATAGTAGAAGGAGAACGACAGAAAGGGAAGGATTCAGTCCAGCTTTGAGTTTTCCATCCATTGGTCTTTATTTTTTCTTTCAGCTCACCGGGATTATTCAAGCCATGGTGGATGGTCAGCCAAGCCTGCAGCAAGTGCTGGAGGTAGGTTGAGTGACCTTTAATTCCTGACCTTTGACCCCTTCCTGCTGCTTTTCTCTCCCTCCCCTCCTGAGAATGTCGCTGTGTAATTTGACTATGATTATGGCTTGATTAGAATAACATTTGCTGTCACATCAGTGACATGCTGTTGAGAGTATTGAACCATTGATCTGTCATCTCCAGCTGTTCCCATCAGGGTTACTGACAAGATGTCCGAGTGCTGCCAGGAGGTGTGTGGAAGGCCCCCACCCCTTCCTGCGCTGGCCAGTCCTGGGCAGGCTGGGGAGTAGGGGAGCTGTGCTGCGGCACTGTGGGACTGGCCCCTGGGACTAGAGGTGTTTTTGTTTAGCTTTAGTGTTGGCTTCTTGTGGCATGTGAGCACTTCATTAACTCACCCAGAACTCCCCATCGATGGCTTTTGTTTGCTGTCAGCTCCTCTAGGAGGTGCGGCGGGCCCGCCTGCCCCACTGCAGCTTGCCGCTGGACGCGTTGTGCCTGTCAGGTGCAGTGCCTGTACTGGGTAATGATTCCTAATCAGAATAATTACAACAATTGCCTGTGTGAGGGAAATCAAATTAAAGGCTTTAGAACCCTTGGCAGAGACCACACTTCTAGGATGTTCTCCTGAGGGAGCTGGAAAAGGTTAAGATGCAGCTTCTTGTGCTCCAGCCTAAGGGAGTGAGGGAGGGCAGTGCTCTGCCTCAGCTTGTCTCCCAGCCCCCTCTGCCTGAGGCTTTTCAGAGAGGGAGAAGACCCCTCTTTCAGGCCCCCCCTCCCACTTAGTGGCAGGAGAAAAGGCCTGTGGATCTCCTTGGGTGCTTTATTTATCTCGAAGACCAGTACACCCAAAGCTCAGCCCTTGTGAAAGCACAGGAGGAGCAGAGTATCTGGGGAAGGACAGCGCACATCTGCATCGGAGGTAGTTAGCTTAGAGCAGGGACAGTCAACCTTTTTATACCTACTGCCCACTTTTGTATCTCTGTTAGTAGTAAAATTTTCCAACCGCCCACCGGTTCCACAGTAATGGTGATTTATAAAGTAGGGAAGTAACTTTACTTTATAAAATTTATAAAGCAGAGTTACAGCAAGTTAAAGCATATAATAATAGTTACTTACCAAGTACTTTATGTTGGAGTTTCGCTAAGTTTGGCAGAGTAAATCTTTATGAAACAACTTACTATAGTTAAATCTATCTTTTTATTTATACTTTGGTTGCTCCACTACTGCCCACCATGAAAGCTGGAATGCCCACTAATGGGCAGTAGGGACCAGGTTGACTACCACTGGCTTAGAGGAAGGAGGGTGGTGGCCAGGAGAGGGAGGAAGAGCTGTTTGTTTAGCCAATAGGGCCTGTCCCACAGTGGAGAGAAGCACAGACTGAATATCCTGGGGCTCATCAAGATGGAGCCAGGGCCGGAGAAACTGGTGTAGGCTCACCCAGTGGCAGAGTGTGCATCCTGTCCCTGACAGTGTGCAAACCCAGGCTCTGCCCAGTCGGGCCCTGGGCAGGGGCAGGGTTAGGGTATCTGAAATAGATTGGGAGAAAGATAAGATGAGCTCTGAGATGTCTCCCAACCCCACTGACCTAGATGGGACCTGGCTCCTGAGGGAGGCTATAAGATAGATACCTTGTCCCTATGCAGTGTCTCTGTTTGGGGTCCTGGGAGGAAGATGCTTGTTTTGGGCTAGCACTAAACCTTGGCTGGGGGTGGTGGTTATGAGTTTGTTTTCCTCAGAGGTGCCGGTTGAGGGGGAGAGAGATATGGTCTTCAGAAGGCACCCTCCTGTGGACCCCTGGCCGGCTCTGAAGAAAAATGCTCAGAGGGTTCCGAGTCTTGCCCAGGAGGCTCATTCTACTTCTTCAGCATACTTTGTAGGAAGAGGGAAGATTTCTGGCATCACCCGAATGGGGACTCTTTGGCAAGATAAGGAGACCAGATGAGGCTCTGCTTTGTCTCACCCTAAGTTGGTTATAGAGCTAAAGAGCTACCTTTTTGTCCTAACCAAGGCCCTGAGCCAGGTGGCCAGCTAGGTGTGTGCCTGATTCATTTGTTCTTTTAAAAAAAAATCTTTTTCCTTAGCTCCTTTGGCCTGGCCATCCCCACACATCTCCCTTGTCCAGTCTGGAGCCATTAGGACCGTCCCGGAGAGAGGATATAGGAGTGAATGGTGGTCATTCCTTCATCCCAAAACAGGGTCAATGGATGGACTTTCTAGGCACCTGAAAACCTATTTATCCCTCCCTTTCACACTTCCTCCCTCCCTCCCTCCCTCCTATTAGCCATCCACACATTCATCTCCCACCCATCCAGCCATCTATTTATCCATCCATAATCTATGCATCGACCCATCCATCTACCTGTCTGACTCATTTGTTCTAAGTAGGCTCAAGCTGGGCTTCTCTAAACCTTTAGTAGCTGGGGCTGAGCAGGGCTGGCTCAGAAGATTAGGATTATTGGTGGTTCCTCCAACCCTTTATCCATTCAAACTGAGAGGAAAGGAAAAGGACAAGCCTAATTCCAAACATGGTATCACTTTCTGAGCAGGTTCATAGTAGAAGGTGCCCACTAAATATCTGCTGCATGAGTGAATGGCCTAGGCCCTAAGCTTCCAAGAACCGTAGTGAGTGTCAAGTGTTTCTTATGGTGAAAGCCTGGACTTTCTGGGTATTGCCTCCTGACAGTTCTGTCCTAACCTCCTGTCTTTTCCAGGACCACTATGCAGGAGTTGGGGCATTGGGGAGCCACCCCCGCCTCCATGCACATGGGTCACTTACTTGGGGATTTAAGGTCGGTGACCCAGAACGTTGGGTGACCTTGGGGAAAGGGTGTGTGTGTGTGTGTTTGTGTATCTGTCTGTCTGTGCAAAGGATTGGACCAAAATGATTAGAGAAACAAACCATTCAGCATTGGAAGGTCTAGAATTTAGCTACTGGGGAGACCTTTGGGCTGAGAAGGATTCTCTGGTATACTGATTATGAAGAGGATCTGCATAATCTGGCACTGGGCAGCAGCTCTGATGTTTTGCGAGATTGAACTGCCATAGCCATGGACCTAGACAGGATCCTTGGCCCTACTCAAGGACTGCTTTAACACGGGCCAGGCTTCCAGCATCTCTGAGATGTCCAGGGAGCCAACCTACACCTGCCAGAAGTAATCTCACTTCAAGATTCCCATTGGCCCTTCGTTACCTGCGGGGCACAAAAAGCCCTTCACAGTCTGGCCTAACCTAGACTCTAGCCTTAGTTTCTCTTCCTCTTTTCTATACACTGTGGACTGTGGTCACATTACTCCCTACTCACATTTCAATCAGTTGCAAATATCTATTGAGAAGATGCTGTGCTGGGTTAGAGATTAACACAGTGAATAAGACAGATAAGAGTACCTGCCTTCATGGTGGTTATAATTTGGTGGGGAAGGCAGACATTAAACAGATAATTGCTTCTCAAATACAGAATGATTGGGCCTGTGCTTCTGCTTGTAATATGCTTTCCTCTGTTCCATCCTGTCAAGTAAACCCAACCACCAAGCCCTTAATTCATTTATCTTCTATTTATTTATTTATTTATGTTTACATAGATTCTAGGGTCACCCCAAATGCATCCCCACTTCCCCCCTATTCCCCTTGCCTTCCTCCCTGCAGTGCCCTCCCCCCTTCCCTTCAGGTTTATCCCATCCTATCATCCCCTTTTCCTCTGTCTTCTTTTCCTCTGGTTCCTTTGATCCCTCCTCTGTTTTAGTTCCGTTCCTCAGTTCACAGTATTCCTTGGATTCCTCAAATGAGTGAGGTCATATAATATTTTTCTTTCTCTGCCTGGCTTATTTCACTCAACATAATAGCATTTTATCTTCTTTATGAAGCCTTTCTGACTCCTTTTCCTGGAAATGGTAGAGCTGGCCACTTCCTCCTTTTGGTCCTATAGCATTCTGATCACTTCTTTATTGCTGCATCTTTATATTATATTATGATGATCTGCCTTTTCCCACTTCTCAGCCTCTTGTCTATTTTGTGGTAGGCACTTAAATACATTATTGCATTTAATTCTCAAAACAACCTGAAAGGTTAGTCATACTACCTCATTTTATAGATGAAGGAAACTGAAGTTCAGAGGTGTTAAATGACTTTTAAATGACTTCCCATCAGTGACACAGCCAGGATATTAAAGAGCCAAGGTTAGAACCCAGTTGTGTCTGACTTTCAATCCTGCACTTCTAACTTCTGTGCCATATAGTCTTTACAAATGATCCTCCATGTGAGTGGAGCAGTGGTGTGATCTGCTCTACTCCTACTCCATGCCTGGGGATGTCTGAAAAATAGGTGATGCTTCATGAATTCTTTATGATAATTCTGTCATTATATACTGATTTTAGTATTTGTATAATTCACACTTCTAGTGTGAATGCAAATAATAAAACCCATCAAAGGGATGGAGAAAGAGACTTAAAATGTGTTTAGGAGCAATTTCTTTCCCTGTCTAGGTTGAGCTCAGCCTTCAAAAGAATTCACTGGGCCCTGGCCGGTTGGCTCAGCGGTAGAGCGTCGGCCTAGCGTGCGGAGGACCCGGGTTCGATTCCCGGCCAGGGCACATAGGAGAAGCGCCCGTTTGCTTCTCCACCCCTCCGCCGCGCTTTCCTCTCTGTCTCTCTCTTCCCCTCCCGCAGCCAAGGCTCCATTGGAGCAAAGATGGCCCTGGCGCTGGGCATGGCTCTGTGGCCTCTGCCTCAGGCGCTAGAGTGGCTCTGGTCGCAATATGGCCACGCCCAGGATGGGCAGAGCATCGCCCCCTGGGGGGCAGAGCACCGCCCCTGGTGGGCGTGCCGGGTGGATCCCGGTCGGGCGCATGCGGGAGTCTGTCTGACTGTCTCTCCCTGTTTCCAGCTTCAGAAAAATTAAAAAAAAAAAAAAAAAAAAGAATTCACTGAATTTGAATCCTCAATCAGCAGAGGAGAGCTAAGTTTGGTTAATAAACATTTGGTGGAAGAGTAAAATGAATAAGTGAATGATGGAACTGGACTGTAGTCCCTGCTTGGGGATCCAGCCTGTTCTCATGGCCTAGGACAGCCTATGTCTATGCTGGGCTGTGCCTTTGAGAACCATAGGTATTTGTACTGACTTACTGGGATCTGTCCTTATCCTATCTGGGGCAGGCTGCCAGGTAATAGGGGTGTGGAGGGGTTCCCTCCTCCCTAACACCTGGGCTTGTGGGATCTTTCTGCAGGAATTGTCCTGCAAGTGCTTCTGTAGTTCTGAGCCAAGACTGAGAGCCCAGAATGCAGACGGTTGGATAAGGTTACAGTTTTCTTCTGCTCTGATTACAAGCAGCTTATCTGCGTTTTACTGTTGTGGCTCTTCACAGACTCAGGGAAAAAAAAAAGGAAAATCTCATCTGTTCTTGTTGTGTACTTTTCAGAGGGTCGATGAGTGGATGGCAAAGGAAGGCCTCTTAGATCCAAACGTCAAGTCAATTTTTGTCACCTGTGGAGACTGGGACTTAAAAGTCATGTGAGTATGAGAAGGGCTGTTTTGCTGGCAGGGCTTGGAATTTGTGGGACCAGTTCTTGCCTTTTACAGACTTAAATACCCAAGCCTACAGGGCAGCTGGGTCAGGGAGTCCCTGGATTTTGGGGTTGTGTGGAGGAGCAGAGGGCTGGAAGCCCTGACTGCTGCCTCTGGAACAGGGGTGGACAGATCAAGGACTCTACTGGGACTGCTGTTGTTGGGGACTTCCTGCCTTTTCCAGGTCTCACTGCTGAGGACAGCCCTTCAGTTGCAGGGCTACGTGTCATTGCTCTGGAAGGAAGGAATTAAAAGAGGGTCTGTGTGTTTTAACCAGCTGCATAATGTTTATTATTTTAAGTACATTATAAATAGTAACTCATTTTATAATCAGAGGTACTCTTATTATTTCTATTTTATAGATATGAAGATTAGGGTACAAAGAAGTTAAGTAACTTGCTTAAGAACACACAGAGTCAGGATTCAAACCCAGGCAGCCTGGCTGCAGGGTCCTTTCTCTCCACCATTATACTGTGCTGTCCTCTTATCTGGGATACAGTCCACGATAGTCCACCTGAGGGCCCAGTGGTGGGATGAGAGAGGGCTGCTTTTAGGAAGCAGCCTAAGTCACCAGCCTCCTCTGTTCTTCTTTGTCCCCAGTGCCTTTTCTCCTTTGTTTCCTGATCCTGAAAGACTAAACTGGTTCCTTTGCTAGGTTGACACTTCTGCCTCTTGTCTATCCTCGTAGATACCTGGCTTCAGACAGCCCCCAGGGAGCTGAAGTGGGGTAGTGGGGGTGGGGGTATTGTTTGCTGAGGATTGATAGAATCGATAACTCTGTGTTCTTTGTGACTGAAGGTGGCAGCAAGCTGTGTGTGTATGTGTGTGTGTGCGTGTGCACATCTGTGCTTTTGAGGATAGGGTGGGGTGTTGGGAGTAGTGGTTCTGGAGTGACATTTCCTACCAAATCAGGCATTATCTTCTCACCAAGGCCCTTGTTATGCTTTTTGGATTCTGGGCATTGAGGCGAAGTTATGCACCCAGCTGCATGGGTATCAGGCCTGCAGTCGGACACTGACTCTGTAGGTGAGACAGGAGGAAGAACAAGCCCAGGTCACATAAACACCCACACACCTCATCTCCCGCACTGACTGCATTCGTCCAGGTTTGCACACACAGCTCCCGGAGCTCCAGAGGATCTCTGCTCCCAGATAACACTCTTTTGTCAGGGAAATTATATAGGCTGGGCTGATAGGAATCAGAACAGGGTTCCATGAGAGAGTTAGAAGGAGGAAGGCTATTCTTGTTTGGCGTCCTGGGCAGCTTTGAGCACTTGAAGCAGAGAAGGAACTTATGTGGAGCTCCACAGCATAGGAGAAGCTATTCGGGGTGGGACAGGATGCAGAGTGATACCCTGAGTTCCTAGGCTACCCTGGTCCAGGCCAGATGTTCCTCCAGATAGCCTCCTAGGACTCCCACTCTTCTAGTGGTTTTCAGTTTTTGGCTTGTTCATTTCATAAACACATGCATTTCAGATTCATTTGTGTTAACTGTGATTGGCATGTACATACACAAGGTCAGGCAAAAGATGGTTTACATTTGTGAGTACACGAAACAGTTTATTATTGTATTATTACTTATTATTGTATGATTTTCCATATGAACAACTGTAAGCCTACTTTTGCCCCATCTGTATGTGCCTATGACTGTTTTCCTGGGCATGAGGTTGGAAGCTTGTGGCTGGGCCTCCTAAGCTTGGAGCCTGCCCTGTGCTGGCCTGCAGCACCAATTCAGCCATTGTCATGGTGGACCCTGCCAGATTTTGGTGACTCAGAAGGCTGTTCTGTATCTTCACAAGAAGCCATGTAATCAAGAGGAGGAACTGGGTTGTTGAATCTAAGCATATATGAAAGGAAACCAAATTTTAATGAACACATAGCATATGTTATTCACTCCTCCTTTCGTCTGTGGTAGGAGGTTGTATCCCTTTTATCGCTGAAAAAAACAAAACAAAATTAAAAACTGAGGCTCAAATTGGTAAGGACTCATAGCTAGATAGAATTGAATTCTAAGACCACCTAGCTTCCAGAAAGACAAAAGGGGTTGGGCAGACTTTGGACGCTGGTCTGGTTTGGATTGGGAAAGCCAAGGAGGCTCTGCAAGAGTGTTCAGAGGAAGCAGATGTCAGGTGGCAGGCACTGGGGGGAGGACAGCTCCGTGGCTGCCTTTTAGAAGCAGGACTCCGCATAACTGCTGGGAAGGCTCTTAATTAAATGTGTAACAAAATAAAAACAGCCAGAGAGGAAACCTAAGTAGTGCTGCGTGACAGCGCACAGCTTATCGGTGTTCCTGGAACCTCTCGTCAGATGGCTCTCGGCAGAGCCCTCACCTTGTTATGCGTCTGGTAAAGGCTGATGATGAGCCTGACAAGGGTGGTGTTAACCTGACAACCACAACTTGTTAGTGTATGGCTTACTTCTTATTTTGACACCCATTTTCAGATTTAACTAAGTCCAAGAATTCAGCAAATTTTCGTGCTAGTCTCCCAGAGCCATGGCTCCTCGTGCTGTCCTTCCTCTCCCCTAGCCCCGTCTTCCCCAGCCAGCTTCACATCACTTTGGTTGGAAAGGGCCTGATTAGTGAAGCACTGAGAAATGGGAACTGAAGTGGCAGCAGAAATCCCACTGGAGAAAAGAAATCTGCTCCCATCCTAACAAAATCATTTTGTGTCCATCTTTTGTCAAAACTGGATGAGCTGATACTCCAGGTTTATGTGGGCTTTGATGCTACGGTTACAGATTCTGCTTAGGTGGGTTTTAATTTGGGAAGTGCAAATTTAATTTTCTTTCTAAGCATGTTTTAGATAGGACACTTGTTCTGGCATCAGCCCTTGATCAGCTTGCCTTCCCTACCTGCCCTATCTTTGCCTTGCCTTGCCTGGTGTTCCTGAATCTCCCCACAGGGCTTAGTGTTCTTTCACCAGTTTTCTCTCTCTCTCCTTACACAGGCAGGCAGGAATGTCTCTGTAAAGGGGTTCCATCTTTGGCATGGTGGGAGGGTAGGGCTGGTGCAGAGTGAGGGTGACACCTGCACAGGTACTACCCTTGAGGAACTCAAGATTTTAACCGACAGCTTGAAGATCTGGGTTCACCACTGAACAGCGCAGAGTGGCCAAGAAACTAGACCAGAGTATTTCCCAGTGGCCTGTGGGTCTGAGAAGAGGGGCAGATCAGGGAGAGAGAAAGATAGGGGTGGTGGTGGAAATGGAGGGGAGTAGGGAAGAGCTGACATGAGGGAAGGCCTGGCCCTCAGTGCAGTCTGGAAGAGGACCTTTGGAGAAGATCAGGATACTCAGACTCTGCTTTGCTGAAGCAAGATCTAGGGCCTGCTCAGAGTCTGTTGCCAGAACCCTCATCTAGCTCAGCCTCAGCTTCGGAATAGTTTCCTTCCATTGGAGGTTGAATGTGTAAATGCTGGGCTCCATTCCTCATGAGATATGCATACTTCACCACTCTGTTCATGGTAGACCTGAAACATTTCAGGTTTTAGAAAGTCTGGAGATCAGAAGATACTTGCTCAGATTATTCTACTCAGTTTTATTTGGGGGACATGTACTCAGTGAGGATTATTGAGGGTACCCTCAGAGCTGCATTCAATTGGCCAAGACGATTGAAGAGCTGCAGTCACCTGGAGTGAAGTCCCATCGTGATGGAACCACACACTTGGGAGAGAACTGCGGGGTAGTGACTATCCTGTGTGTG
Source organism: Saccopteryx bilineata (assembly GCF_036850765.1). Lineage (NCBI taxonomy): Eukaryota > Metazoa > Chordata > Mammalia > Chiroptera > Emballonuridae > Saccopteryx > Saccopteryx bilineata. The sequence goes on from NC_089492.1 coordinate 257,924,664, forward strand.
TAGGGGGTGGTTATAGGATATAGATGGGAGGCGGGGACCTCTTGGCATCATTTGAGTTGACCGTTTCATCCTTCTTGAAATGCTCTTTATCTTTACTTTTCTACGTCTCCTTTTCCTCTAGCTATTTCTTCAGTGACTTATGGATGCTTCTTTCCTTTTTTCTTAAATTTTGTGTTTATTGAATATCGACGTTTCTTTTATCTCTCTCCCAGTTGTCTTTTCCTTTTATTTTGCACACTCGCACTTACCAGAGTGATCTCATCTTTTGCAGTAGCTTCAGCTATCCTCTGTATGTTGATGTCTTGTAATTTTTTTCTGTAGCCAAGAGTTGGAAACTGACATGGCAGCAGAGATCCCACTGAAGCATCTGCTGTCTGAACTCCAAGCCTTCATATCCAGCTCCCTATTCTCTATCCTCACCTAGATATCTGTTATTCCCTTAAAGCTCAGGGGTTGGTTATCTTTCTCTCAACACTAGACTGCCAACATTCCCTCAGATGAGGACTGGTACTATCTACTCAGTAGATCTGTCAGAAACCTAAGAATCACCCTTGATTCCTTTCTCTAGCCTTAACCAATTAATTGCCAAATCCTGTTGAGTCTTACTCCCAGAGCTTTCTCAGAGTAACTGCCTTTTTTCCATCCCCATTTCCACTGGCTTTAGTTAAGGTCACAGTATTCTTTTTTATTTATTTCTTTTCCAGGTGAGAGGAGGGGAGATAGAGAGACAGACTTCCGCATGCGTCCCAACCGGGATCCACCCGGCACCTGCCGTCTGGGGCCGATGCTCTGCCTTTCTGGGGCCATGATCACACCTGAGCTATTTTTAGTGTCTGAGGTGGAGGCTTCATGGAGCCATCCTCAGCACCCTGGGCTCAAACCAATTAAGCCATGGCTGTGGGAGGGGAGAAGAGAGAGAGAGATGGGAGAGGGAAAGTGAAGGAATGAGAAGCAGATGGTTGCTTCTCCTGCGTGCCCTGACTGGGAATCAAACCCAGGACATCCACACATGTCCCGACGCTCTTCCACTGAGCCAACCAGCTGGGGCCGGTCATAGTATTCTTTGTGGTCACAGTATTGTTTGTGGATTATTACAAAAGTCTCCTAATTAGTCTATTTTTATTTATTGATTTCAGCAAGAGAAGAATTGAGGGAGAGAGAGAAAGATCGAGCTGTTCCTGTATGTGCCCCAATGGGGAATCACACCTGCAACCTATGTACCTCAGGATGATGGTCTAACCAACTGAGCTATCCAGCCAGGGCAAACCAGTATTTTTTGACTCTAGTTTTGCTGCTTCTATTCCATTTTCCTAATTGCAGCAGATTATGTCACACCTATGCTTAGCACCTGTCAAGGGTTTCCTTTGCCACAAAGTCACACTGTTTATTGAGGCTTTCAAGATTCTTGTAGCCTCATCTCTCTCTCTCAATACTGTCTATGCAACCCCCACCCCCAACTAGATGTTCTAGCTGGTCAATTCTTTTTTTTTTTTTTTTTTTTTTTTCATTTTTCTGAAGCTGGAAACAGGGAGAGACAGTCAGACAGACTCCCGCATGCGCCCGACCGGGATCCACCCGGCACGCCCACCAGGGGCGATGCTCTGCCCACCAGGGGGCGATGCTCTGCCCATCCTGGGCGTCGCCATGTTGCGACCAGAGCCACTCTAGCGCCTGAGGCAGAGGCCACAGAGCCATCCCCAGCGCCCGGGCCATCCTTGCTCCAATGGAGCCTTGGCTGCGGGAGGGGAAGAGAGAGACAGAGAGGAAAGCGCGGCAGAGGGGTGGAGAAGCAAATGTACGCTTATCCTGTGTGCCCTGGCCGGAAATCGAACCCGGGTCCTCCGCACGCTAGGCCGACGCTCTACCACTGAGCCAACCGGCCAGGGCTAGCTGGTCAATTCTTAAGGATCCCTCTGACAATCTTTTTCTGGGTGCCTTTTGAGATAAAGCACATGAAGCACATGTACTTATCCGTACATGAAGTTGTATTGGAGCTGCCTCTACTTGTCTGTTTTTTTCATGAGATTATGAGTACCATTGTAACTCTAGAACAATGCTGGACTAGTAGTTGTTCAGTAAATATTTGTTGGCCCTTGCCGGTGGTGGCTCATTGGATAGAGCAGGGGTCGGGAACCTATGGCTCGCGAGCCAGATGTGGCTCTTTTGATGGCTGCTTCTGGCTCGCAGACAAATCTTTAATAATAATAAAAAAATAACGTTAAAAATATAAAACATTCTCATGTATTACAATCCATTCATTTCCTACTGCTCATGTTGATGGTTGCGGGTGGCTGGAGCCAATCACAGCTGTCCTCTGGGACAACACGAAATTTTTATTGGATAAAGTACACAGGACGTTGTATGGCTCTCACGGAATCACATTTTAAAATATGTGGCATTCATGGCTCTCTCAGCCAAAAAGGTTCCTGACCCCTGGGATAGAGTGTTGGCCTGGCTGGCATATGAACATCCCAGGTTCAGTTCCTGGTCAGGGCATACAGGAAATGTTACCATCTGATTCTCTCTCCCTCATTCTCACCCTTCTCTCCTTCTTCCCCTCCCACAGCTGGTGGCTTCATTTGTTTGAGTGTGGCCCTTGGGTGCTGAGGATAGCTCGGTTAAGCGTGTCAGCCTCAGGTGCTGAAAATAACTTGGTACTCGAGCATTTGGCCCCAAACGGGGTTGCTGGGTGGATCCTGGCTGGAGCGCATATGGGAGACTGTTTCACTATCTCTCCTCCTCTCACTTAAAATAAGTAAATAAAGCCCTGGCCGGTAGGCTCAGTGGTAGAGCGTCGGTCTGGCGTGCGGAAGTCCTGGGTTCGATTCCCGGCCAGGGCACACAGGAGAGGCGCCCATCTGCTTCTCCACCCCTCCCCCTCTCCTTCCTCTCTGTCTCTCTCTTCCCCTCCTGCAGCCAAGGCTCCATTGGAGCAAAAGATGGCCAGGGTGCTGGGGATGGCTCTGTGGCCTCTGCCCCAGGTGCTAGAGTGGCTCTGGTCGCAACAGAGCGACGCCCCGGATGGGCAGAGCATCGCCCCCTGGTGGGCATGCCGGGTGGATCCCGGTCGGGCGCATGCGGGAGTCTGTCTGACTGCCTCCCCGTTTCCAGCTTCAGAAAAATACAAAAAAAAAAAGTAAAATAAATATGTGTTGGATAAATGACATGTAAGTAATGGAGCAGGCCTATGGAATCCCTGAAAAAGAATGGATAGTGGGTAGATTCAGGGAGAATGGAACAGAAGATGAAACATTGGGCCTTCCTGTACCTGCCAGAATGTATGGGGCTAGAGAACTGTGCTGCTAATGCCAGGAAGCTCCTGGATTTTCTCACTGCCAGCATTGCTCATTGCCCCTTCCATGGTGGCCACTGCTGAGATGACCCACAGGTCTGGGCCATGGAGAAAGAGTTTAGTTGTAGGAATATTGTGAAGGGATTTCTCTGAGAAAGTTATGCCTTTAGGACTGAGGACTGGGACTACTCTGGAAAAGTTTACATCAGCTAATAAAGATAGCCGGCATTTATTGAGTAATTTTTACATAACAGGGCTCCTCCTCTGCTGTTTACATATTATCTCATTTAACCTTTACCATAATCCTATGACTTTTTTTAACTACCTTGTTATTATAATTTTTATTTAAATAACAAATAACAAAACCAGAGTCCAGAAAGGTAAATTATTTATAAAAGGCACCCGACTACTTTATAGCAGGACAAAGATTTGAACCTCAGCATTCTGACTCTAGAGCCCGTGTGTTGAAGCACTTTGCCATCTGACCATCTGCTTCTGTCTTCCTTCATGCCCATGGCTTTGTGACTGGCGGGAATGCCCTTCCTCCTATCCTTTGTTTGCACTGAGTGACGGCCTTGGGACATTCTCTGACATTGTGGCTGCTGGTACCTGGTCTGGTGATGGAGGTCTGGACTATTCATTTTTTTTTTTTTTTTGTATTTTTCTGAAGCTGGAAACGGGGAGAGACAGTCAGACAGACTCCCGCATGCGCCCGACCGGATCCACCTGGCACGCCCACCAGGGGCGATGCTCTGCCCACCAGGGGGCGATGCTCTGCCCCTCCGGGGCATCGCTCTGCCGCGACCAGAGCCACTCTAGCGCCTGGGGCAGAGGCCAAGGAGCCATCCCCAGCGCCCGGGCCATCTTTGCTCCAATGGAGCCTTGTCTGCGGGAGGGGAAGAGAGAGACAGAGAGGAAGGGGGGGGTGGAGAAGCAAATGGGCGCTTCTCCTATGTGCCCTGGCCAGGAATCGAACCTGGGTCCCCCGCACGCCAGGCTGACGCTCTACCGCTGAGCCAACCGGCCAGGGCTGGACTATTCATTTTAATGTTGGGGGCATGGTTGGCCAGGAAGTATGGTGGGGGACGATTTGGGGCTGTCTGAGAACCTCCTTGCAGAGCTGCAAATGAATGGATCCTCAAGATTTGTTTTAAGAAAACCACTGCCAGTATTGCTTTGGTCACCTCTGTCCCTTAGTATGTTTGAAAACATCAGGTCATCTTATTATGTCTTCACTAAGCCTACGGGAGCCCTTGCCCCTTGTCCCTTGCCCATGGCAGTGCCAGACGACCCCAGCACTGAGCCTTATCACCTTTGATTAGCAGCCTGCTGGGGGAAAGGGCTTGAGTAAGAACTCCCTGGCAGTCTGACTTGTCTCATTTCCCGATACTTTTATCTGTCACTGTAAGCGCTTGGGCTCTCCTCCTGAACTAATTAAGTTTGCATGTGTTTAGACACATTGCCAAATAGGGCTTAGCAAAGCGGAACTGAGCTACATCTCTTTCTGCGTAGGGAAGGAGGGGTCTATGAATACTCCCCCATGAGGGCCCGGGAGAAGCGTGGATGACATGGAGTAGATGTGTGTACAGATGATAGGCATTCTGCTCTGGCTTTCCTAGGGGCACAGCAGGCCTGCAAAACAACCTCTGATTGGCTGGCAGGGGCAAGTGAGGCCCACCCACCAGTTGTCTTAATGAATTGGGCATTCTAAGAGAGCTGAGGATGGATAGAGGACAGGCTCTGAGGTATGATTTTTCTCCAAGGACAAACAAAACTGAATGTCAAGTTTAGTGGGATATGCAGAGGGAGTTTGTAGGGCTGTGTGCTATTTGCTGCCAGCCTGAACCTACCTAGGCCTAAAGCCACCTGTATGGCTAGTAGAGTGCAGGTGGCCTTCTTTCTATGGCTGTGAAAAGTACAATGGAAACATGGACAACTGAAGGCCCAAGTTTTTTTTTTGCCTACAGCTCACTAGTTCCCCTGCTCAGTCTCATGATCTTTGTGAGGTAGCACCAGAGGGTGATGGAGAAAAAGAGCGTAGTATTGCCTAGAATCTCCCCACCCCAGAGGTGGGGTGTAGCCTGGTGGATCACCATAGTGAGGTGATGGCTCAGTATGTTTTTGTGTCAGACTGATGCCTGCCTCTGCCCCAGTGCTGGGTGGCTTGAGGTCTGAGATGCACTGTGGCAGAACATGTTTGGGTCCTATCCAGACAGCAGGTATGGCAGCATTATCACACTGTGGACTCCTTCTCTGAGGTAGGGAGTAAGGGTGTTTTCTACAGAAGGCAGGGGAGCAGAGCCAGCGACAGCCATGGTCAAAGCATCAGTTTGATAGCTCTGAGGCCAACGAGCCAGCTTCCTGGCCATGAACAGGCTCTGTCAGGCCAGGCTCCCAGTGCACACAAAGTGTATGTGTGTGAGGGTGAGAGAGAGAGAGAGAGAGAGAGAGAGTGTGTGTGTGTGTGTGTGTGTGTGTGTGTAGGAGCGGGGGTGTTAGGTTCTGGAAGTTGTATAGGAATTCTGGACCTTTGAGCTGCAGCCAAAGCCCAGAGAGAACAAGAACCAGACCTTCTGCCCTCCCTTCAGCTTCCCTAGAGCCCTCTCGTCAGCAAAGGTGCATCGGGTTAGCCCCAAGAAGGCAGCTGGAGTTGATGGGGTCATGTTTTAGCTGCAGCTAATCCAAGTCACTCGATATAAATCTGTCCCTGCTGCCTCTCCCCCCCTCCCATCCCCAACCCACAGACAGGGAAATGAATCCTGGCCCTCACCCTGAATACATCATGGCAGGCCTCCCTCTAATGAGAGAAGGCCATTCATTGTGGGGTGAAGCTCCCTGCAGAGCCTGAGATGCCATTAATTAAAGAAGAGCCACCTGAAGCCAGTGGTGCGGTACAGCCTGCCACACGCTCAGATGGAGTGGTGGTGGGGTAGCCTCGTTAGCCTGACAGCTCCTTGGGCCGAGAGTTCGTGGGCTTGGAGGAGTGAGGGGTGCCCCGCCTCCACCTGAGACCTCACATACCTCTGGGGCCGGCATTCTCACAAAGGTTTGAGAGCCCCCTCCTGCCCATGTCTTGGGGCCTATCCATTTCTCATGGGCAGGCCCTAGGGCAAGAGCAGGTTTCTGTGGAGGCTGAGCAGGTTCCTGGTTCCCTGCCTGTGCTCCCTTCTCACTCTTCTCCATGTGGTCCTGGTGCTGCAGGCAAACAGGCAGTTCTTCTTGCACCCTTCCCTCACAGCCTGAGTTTGTGGAAGTTGGTCTAGTCTGGAAGGACCGTGGGCCTAGAGAGGCACTGGGGGGAGGGTGCTCGTTGTCTCCCTGGCACACAGCCTCTGGTGTTCCACTTTCTGGGCACTGCTAGGCTGAAGGGTGGAACTCCAGTGGCAGCCCCATCTCACTCCTTGGGAAGGCATCTGAGGGTCTGAAGAATTTTAGTGATTATAGGAACCCCTAGGATGGAGGTTTTACTCAGTTAAAATCCCAATAAAAGATAAAGATATTTATGTAGTAAATAGGCTTTGAGAGGCTTTGGTCTGCACTAGACTTGCTGACTAGATAGCTGTCTGCTGCTTCACTGAGCCTGAAGCAAGTGTTGCTGCCTATCCCTGGACTTACATAGGGAGTTCCCTTGACCATCTGTGAAGGTCTTATTGCCTCCTCTGCTAGCAGGAGGGGCTGTAGGCACTGACACATTTGCTGTAGCTCAGAGTTGTGGTAGCTCACCAGTTTCTGCCTGGGTTGTCAAGAAGACAGATTGGTCTTGTGTCCGTGACTCTTCAGAGCAGTCTTTGGAAGTCTAGTTCTCTGTGGCAGAATTTGATGATAGGCTGCTTCAGAGAGCTTCAGAAACAGATGGAGGCGTAGCTTGATGATCTGACCCACCTCTCCTTCCCTAGAGTTTGCCTAATATGTAATGGAGGTTGCATGGGACCTCCCACCAGGTCATGACACCTAGGACTTGCACTACACTCTATTGTGATTTGAACATTTTTGGATCTTGAGAGGCCCTGGCCGCTTGCTCAGGGTCCTCTGTCTCCTGGTAGATAACGGGGGTGGGGGGTGGTGGGGGGTGGAGGCTGAAGGGCTTATGCCCTGAAATCAAGGAGAAGGAGCCACCATTGCTCTTGAAATTTTTTTCCTTTGGGTGAGGTGAGATATTTTTGTGTTTTCTTTTTAAAACTCTCTGTGTGACTCTTGAGACCCAACATCTAAAAAAAGTCTTTCTAGAAATTAAGGTAAGGAAAAACTATATTGGGGTGCATAAAGTATACGAATGTGAAGTGTACAGTTCATTATGTTTTTATACATACACACACCTGTGTAATCACCACCCAGATCAAGATGAAGAAGCTTTTCCATCATCCCAGAAAGTTTCCTCCGGTCTCTTCTCAGTCAGTAAGCCCTCCCTCTCCCAGGTAACCATTGTTCTGCCATCTGTTACTTTTGTTTAGTTTTTCTTGTTCTTGACATTCACATGAATGGAAGCATACAAGATGTACTCTTTTGTATCTGACTTTCTTTGCTCAACAACAAGAGGTTCATCCATGTTGTTTTATATATCAGTTCAGCCTTTTTACTGCTGTGTAGTACTACATTGTGTTTCTATACTATAGTTTATTCTCCTTTTGTTGGACTACCTACCTTCTTTAGTCCTTGAATACATGTTTGTTGAATGAGTATGTGAATGTTTAGTCTAATAGAATCTTCCTAGGCCTATCAGCTTTTCCCAATCTGCTCATCTATTAAAATTCTAGTCCCTTGGGCATGTGTTCTTTCTTGTCTCTTCTGAACCTTACACTGGCCTCCCTCTTCTATGAACTCCTATGATAAAGAGAGGCTGGGCTGACCACAGGCCTGTGGAGTGGCCTTCAAGCCATACTGACCCATTTTTCTATTCTTTCAGCAGAAGTTTATTGAATACCCATTACATGCCTTATACTGTTGTAGGTATTGAGGATACAGCAGTGAACAAAGAGCTCAGACTTCTCAAACATCCTCCCTTCATGGAGTTTACATCCCACTGCTGCAGCTAGCACTGCCCGCTGTCTTTCGGACCCCAATGCCAGAAGAATCTTAGTCTTGTCCAGGCTCCTGTATCCTGTGAGATTCTGCAGGAGCTAAGTGGCATAGGCCCCAGCTGCCTTGACAAGGCCTCTCTAGGGCTTGTGGGCTTTGATTTCCCTTTGCTGCTGCTGCTGCTGGTTGGCATTGAAAGGGTTTCTCAATATTGGTGCTTCCCTTCCACTAGCCAGTAGTCTGATTCCCTCTGTGAGTGGAGAGAATTAATCTCCAACTTTCTACACCTGTAGGTGAGTGACCTCTGTTTTGTCAGCGCTTGCCAATCTGTCCTTTAATTCCCAGCCAGGGTAATGGAGACAGTACTTTGTGCTAAAGCAAAGCACCAGTCCTTTGAGTGCTGATGCTGCACCAGTCCAGGCACTGGGAATGACAGGGAAGTGCTGTGGGCATCTCCTTGCAAGTGCATGGGCTCCTGGAGGCTACAGGGGAGTTGGCACCTGAGCAGCTTTTGTCCTGAACTTTGTTTGGCAGATTCAAGGAAAGAAGGCACCCTGCTGTCATATTCTCCCTAACCATCATTCGTACAGTGGTGCTGTATACACACTGCTGCAGTGTGGTCTGAAATAGGTTTCTTTTGTCAGGCTCCTAAGAGCATACAAGAGGCTGTGAACACCTGGGAGCAGGGGTCTTGGAAGATGAACGTCAGGGAACTCCAAGGCTGTGGCTGGCATGGTGGCCCATGGTTTAGTGATCTGTGGACTCAGGGGCTCAGCTCTGTAGGACTTTGGGAATGGTGGCTATGAGTGGATGGGATCAATTCTCAGTGTCCCTGGCTAAAGGGTGACATGACTCAAACTTGTTAGTTCTGTAAAACTGTTTCTTCCAAAGCCTGCAGGGATGTTGGTTTGGGGAAGAAAGCCAGCCAGCCCAGAGAATCCCGGGAGCCTGACAGGCCTTTTTCTCTGCTATTCTTTCTTGCAGGCAGCCTGAGGCAGCCTGTCTCTTTGTTAACAGAGTGACAGCAATGTGACACCATGGAAATAATTACTAACAAATCACGGTGCTGACTGCAAACAGCTCTCTGTCTTCAGAGGCATGTCAGGGTGCATTAGAGCAGGACTGGAGAGCGGCAGCGTGGGGGCTGAGGCGCAGCGGCACTCAGCCACTGTCCTCTCCCCCCACCGCCTCCCTTCTGCCATGTCTGACTCTCCTGCTGGTTCCCACTGCGTCAGCTAAGGGGCCAGCTGGACAAGTGGCATGTGGCTGGTCCCACTTCCTCTGGGAAGGTGCTAGGACTCCATCTTTACTAAGTAACACCCGAGTAGTGATAAGATCCAGTAATTTTTCAATTACGGAACCTCCAAAAGTCTCCATTTCTGATTTACTCTCTGCCAGTTGGGACCAGCTTTATCTGCCAGTGTTTTGGGGGTGACAGTATTTTCTCCAGCTGGACCCAGAATGTGGAAGAAGCCTTGCCTCTCAGTGTTGGTTCATCTCCCTTCCCCCACTAGCCCTGGTTTCTTCTTCAGTTGCCATAGTCAATTTTTGGTAAGTCGACTTTGTCCATTCCCTCTTGGTTAGCAGAGTGATTGCTCTGACTGTCAGGGCTGTAAATAATGTTCCTGGTGTGTGTGGCTGGAGGCAGCCGTGTGGGGTGGGGAAAGTGGAAGGAGGAGCAGCACTCCGATGGCTCCCTCTCTCGCCCTCCTCCCCTCTCATACAATATTTATCCAGGGATGGGAGTCAGATGCAGCGACCTCAGGGGTCACCCAGTTAAATAGCTTCTGAACCTCCCTGCATTCTAATTGCTGCAGTTGTCCTTTGCTCTGGAGACTTCTCCTCCCCATTGTCTGCTGAGGCACACACTAATGGCTGTCCTCTCTGGCCCTGCTGGGAGGCATGTGTGTATGGGGGGTGGGGGGTGAAGGGCTCATTGCTACCTTCCTTTCCTCGGGGATAAGGGAATCTAGGGCCTATTATCAAGTGGCGTTCTCTAAGGAGGAGCACAGAATGCTGCTTCTCCCTTGCTCCCTCCCCAAAGCTGGCCGGAGGAGGTCCAAGCAGTGGGCTTAGTTAATGGGGCCAAGGGACTTCGCCGGTTTCTAATCCTAGTGACTCCTCTTCAGGGGAACAGACTTTTTGCATACTTAGCTGAGGAGCATCATGTTATGTTCCCATGGTCCCACATTCAGGGTTTAGAAACTTATGGGTGATATTTCCTGTTGGAATATGCTGTATTTTGCCCAAAGATGGGCCACATGCATAAGTCTCTTTGGCTCCTTGCAGGTCGATTTAGATGATTGACAATGGTAGCATGTATGCCCCAGTTGTTGATTGAAGAGTCCATGTGCCACACATCTTCTCTAGGACGTTCTTGTAAATGTCAGTTACTCAGCTTTCTTCTTCTGCGGAAACTGCCACGGAGGATGCTAAGCACTGTGTATCCTGGAAGCACTGGCATCCCAGCGGTAGCCTAAAGTTGGTCCCTGTTGAGAGCTGCCCTGGACCCAGTAAGTACTACTGTGTTGGGAACTGTAGGGATGCCAGGTGGTCAGGACAGAAGGAGCAGCATGTGCATAATTAACCACAGGCCAAAGGAGGTAGAATATGAGAATGCTATGAAGAAGATACAAAACAAATACTATGAGACCCCAGAGGAGCATAGTAGAGAGACCGAATGGGTAGTATTTCTTTTTTTAGCAGTAAACTTAAAAAAAAAAACAAAAACAAAATATGAAAGAAAGCCTAATATTACAAAATAAAGAAAAGCTGAGCTGTTCTGGTTGAAGCTGGGACAGGGCCCAGCCCCTTCTTCCTCCTCCTCTCTCAGTCCATATAGTAGCCTGGTATCCCTCCTAGAACTCTAGAGCTCCATGGAGCACAGTTTAAAAACCACTAACCCATTCTAATGCCCACCCAGAAGTGTAGCTCTCTTTATACCACACGCTTACACGTCTTGAAGAATTCAGGGGAGCTGGGATCAGTGTGGAGGAGATCAGCCAGGTGTTTAGAGGGAACAGGTGTGTCTTTGAGTATATTGGAGCAGAGGTCACACTGCATCCCAGATCCTGAATGCTTGCAGGATGCCTCTCTGTGCATCCTCCAGAGGGCAATGTAGGCCATACAAAGGCAGCCCAGGCAAAGGGTCAAGATGGCCACGGGCCACATAGAGATTAGTAGGGGATGAGTGAGGTATCTTGGAGACAGCTCTAACTGCTAAGAAGCTCCTGATTTTCCTGGCCAAAAAGAATAAATAGCTCATCAGCTGAGACACTGACCAAAGTGCCTTGGAATCCTCCTGTCACCTGCACCCCCTCTCCTCCTACCCCACTCCCTGCTGCCTGCTGAGGCCTCTGCCATTCCATCTGGAAAAGAGAGCTCTGGCCAGGTCCTGGTGGCAGCTCCAGCACTTCCCGCAGTCACAACAGGTGGGGCACGATGCCCTTTCCCTGGAAAAATTGCCCTGGGAGGGACCCTGGAAAGGCTCTTGTCTTGTTTCACTGGAGAGGGACTGGGAGATGCAAGTTACTTGATTTTATGGGGTATTGGTGGCACTGGCAAGGTGCATGTTATATTGTTCCACAGGATGTCAGTGGCACTGTGTGTTTCATGGGGATATTTATGCGGCCTCCGTATGGGAGAGATGGGATTAGATGTAGTTGGCAAGTGGGCCAAAAAGCGGTGGAGCAGAGGCACTATATACATATACAGTGCCTTTTGGAGGATTCAACAACTGACTGGCAATGGGGATTTGAGGTTGGTTTTCCCTGGCCTATGGGGCGTCGCTCTGCACCCGCCTGTGTTCTGGTTTCTGTTTGGGAACTCTCCAGAGCAGCATGTCTGGGAACACTTCCAGCTGTGCTGCCAGACCCAGACGCAGGTGACGGCCTTTCGTTTGTACCATAGGGAAACCAAGAGGAAATTAAATGTCACTTGCCCCCTGCATAGCAGATCGCTGCCAGATCAGACACTGCTGATCAGAGCTGTGCAGAGGGCACCCTTGGGAACCTTGCAGCCATGCCCTCTGAGCTGTGGTGACTCCCAGGTGATGGCCTGGCTCACTCCCAGGCCTTTCTCTGCCAGTCTGGATTCACCCTGGCCTGGAGCCCAGCTCTGTGCTACATGACAGCTGTGGCCCATGCCCGACCAGAGGTGTGTGTGTGCCAGGGGAAGAGAATGGAGGCAAAGGGCAGTAGAGGACCTACAGTAGACAGTGAGGGGATCAGCCCTTCTTCAGGGGAGCTGTATGGTATTGTGGAAAAAAGCGGGGCCTTCATTAAAAATTAAGAGACCTGGTTTCAAGTCTTGGCTGCACTAGTTGCAGGATCTTGGGAAAGTTACATAACTACTCTGAACCTCTATTTCCTCATCTGTGAAATGGAGATTGTAATAAGCTCTAGCTCTTGACATCTGTAGGGGAAGTAGGTTCCTGTTGGGATTGGTGCCAGTTTCCTTACCCCACCTCCCCTAGGTCTGGGAGAACAGTCTGGAACCCCCTGCCCATCTGTGAAGTGAGTTGGCTGAAATTGATGGGAAGTGGGGTAGGTAGTAAATCTGGCCAGGAAGGCAGAGCTGCTAATCTCTCCGTGCCTGAGACCTTCCTTGGCACCCTACTCCTCTCAGCCAAGTATCATAGGCTGTTATGAATAAGGATGGGTGATGATGGCCACCCTCATAATTATGGGCCTCAGCTGGCTCCCTCTCACCTCACACTTACACTGCCCTTTCTGTTTGGGAGGATTTCAGGGCTTGTCCCAAACCCTCCCTTGCCTTGAAGTCCTAGTGGCAGACCCTCTACGGTGACATTTATTAACAGGGCTTTGGGAAAAGATGTTTTAATACTGAGAGTTTTCCCTAGAAAACTCCCCGCCCCCACCCCACCCCACCCCACCCCCACCCCCCATCTGAAGCATGGCTTGCTGGTGGTGAAATTCATTAGTGTTCCCTGACAGGCAGTGGCGACAGAGACGCTCGCTGTCTGCTTCCCGCTCCCTTGCTCTTGTGCTCCTGCTTCACGCACACTGATATTTAAAGCTGATGGGCTGCTTATAGACTTCTTGTACCATGACAAGTTTGGGGAGGGGGGAGGGAGGAAGAGACAGACAAGGAGCCAGCTGTCACGCTGGTATTTCAAACAGTACTCTCTCCTGACCCTTTGCAGGCTCCAGCAAGTGTATCATCTTTCTGAAGCCTGTGGTTGGAATCGCAACCTGCAGCTGTCCCAGAGGAGGGGGCAAGTGTGGGGCAGAGTGGGCTGAGAAGTCGGCAGTGCATTCTCCCAGGGCTGAACAGAGCAGAGGGACAGAGTGTGTGTGTGTGTGTGTGTGTGTGTGTGTGTGTGTGTGTCTTTTCAAGCAAAGGTTTTGTAAGTGCCCCATAATTTTGTCTTTTCATCACCAGGATTGAGAAAGCCTTTAATCAATAGTCCCTCCTGAAGTAGTGATCATTGTCTTTTATTCTGTGGTTATCTTATGGGTAGACCTGGAAGCTACCTGAGTATGGGAATCAGACTTGATTTCCCTCTTCCCATTGAGGGTCCTGGTCTCAGTAATACCTGCAAATATGTGGTGGAAATTGAGGTAGAAAGTTCGATTTTGTGTCCAGACTGGGGCCTTGGCTTTTGTTCCCTAATATTTGCCTGATGATTCTTTGGATTTGGAGAATGAGTCCCAAGGTGCCTCCTCCATTCACAACTTCTTTCCTCACCCCTAAGCTTCTTGGAATTCGTTTTGCAACTGTTGAGTGGTTCTGGAAGTTCCCCTTTGGCTGTCATCCTCAGTAGTTTCTTGAGTATCCAATACCTGACTTAGGTGCTATCTTCTCAATGCACGTGGCCTAGAAACATCTTCAAAGGTTGTTGTAGGTTTGGTCTCCTCTGACCTCCCCCCCCCCCCCCTCTGACCTTCTTATAGCCAGAATCCCTCTATGAGCGCTTATTTATACAATGTTTCTCTTGGTTGGCTCCTTTAACCTTCACAGAGTAGAGTGTGAAAGTGATGTAACCTGCCTAAAGCCACGGTCACTTGACCAAGTTGTTTCCTAGTGTGACAGAGCCATGACCTGGGTGGGGATTGTATTGCACTCCCCCTCCCCTGCCCCCACCTGGGGCTCTTTTCTCCTCAGGCTCTGCAGTGGGGGAAGTCACTGGGGAGTAGACCAGACTCCTTTAGTCTTGTCAGTGCTGCCATTGGCCTCCTGAATTTTAGCACAGCAGTATGTATGTATGTGTACGTGTGTGTGTCTTGGAGCAGAGAGGGGTTATGGGTAAAAACACCCCGGACATCTGGTAGAGGTGAACCAGGATGCCTTTTCCGCCTGTAGACCTGTGTTTGTCTTGAATGTGATCACTTCCTGTAACCCCCTTTGCTCTCATCTTATCCCCCACACTGCACTCTGTCCTATAGGCTTCTAGAAGGGATTGCTGGCATGAGGCTGCTGTCCATGGGCAGTGCCTCTGTCCCTTCCTGTCCTTGCCGAGTCTGCATCGGCTGGAAGCACTGGGTGCGTGGCCTACCAAGGGAGGCCCAGGCCGTGTCTCTGCCATAGTGCCATCTCGTAGGTGAGATGGAAGCTAACTGGCTTTGATAAGTAGGAGGCTCAAGCATTAATTTTTTATACATCAGCAGCAGCCAAGTGAGTGAATTCAATTATGAGTCTGCTTTCTCTCTATCCTCCTCCCCCCAGTGTGCTGGTTCAGAGCAGAGACTAAAGAACCTGTTGAAATGAGAAACCCCTATTTCCTGGCTTGACCCCCTCACTAATTCGGGTTAAATTGCTATGCTATTGCAGTGGTGACACATTGTGCCTGCCTCTGTTTGTATAAGAGGCTGCAGTGGGGGAGGAAGGACCAATTTGTGCAGAGATAAAAGGTGTCACAGGCAGATAACTAACGTCCCAGCCTCGCGCCTGCTCTCATTGTTGCTCAATTTGTTTCGTGTGGAAGCCCAGCCTTCCCTTTTTCTCCCTTCCCTCCCCTTGCTCATATTTTACCTCGATGCCACAGTGTAATGATGCCCTGCGTAGTGGGGGAGGAGATAGGCACCTCTGGCTGACAGCCCTTCCTGATAACCAAATTCTAGCCCATCCATCACCAGCTACTCTCCTCAACTTGAAGAAAAGTGATCGTGAAAGGTGGGCCGTTTATCACCTGGGTCTGTTTATCTCCTCTGGGTGGGGGAACAGAAACAGGAGGGACAAAGAGCTGTGTCCTCGACTATTGCGGCCTCGGCTGGGGTAGCCTGCTTGCACTGGATGCAGACTTGCATCCTGCTGATTGTGGAGGCTCTGATAGGTAGGACTCTCAGACTGGGAGCCAGTGGGAATCAAGCTTTCCTGAGGCTCAGCTTCAGGACTTGGGGAGAAGCCTAGGAAGTGTGGCAGTTTTGAAATGCAGGACAGCCAGCAACAACATTCTGTGGGAATGTTTGTATTGGAATGAGCAAGTGGAGAGACCTTGTTTGGAAACAAGCCCCACCCATCCCTCATATGTGTCCCCTTGGTAGGAGTTTCCACCTGGCTGGTTGGCTGGATCTGTTGGCCAATACCTTCCCCAAACTAGGTCTTTGGTGCTTCCACTGTCTGGCTGTGGCTTTGAAGAAGATAGAGCTTTCCCCCTGCTCTTCTTCGCTCCTCAATACTTCCCCTTTTCTGCGTATCAAACAGGGCAAAATAGTTTGCCTTGGCAGGTGAGCAGTATTTGTATGTCCTAGGGCTTTTGGACACCAGAACTGGCAGCCTTTAGCAGTCCAAGGTCAGGGGCCCATGGCCTTTTCAGAGAGGGAGAAAGGGGTCAAGTATGGTTCCATATTTGGCTGACCTCCTCCTCTGTAAAGGCTTGAGTCTACTAAAAGAAATAGTGGCATGCATCTACCTGACTTGGGTTGCCCCTAAGACTTGCAGAGAGAAAAGCACAGAAGGAATAGTACCTGTGACCTTTTCTAGCACTGGTGCCTGCTCTCCTGCTGGTCCTATCAGTTGGTGTCTGCCAGGCTGTCTGTCAGACCTCCATGGATGCTGCTGGCTTCCTTGACTCAAGACTAGCAGTTCTAGCAGAGGCCCCTCAGCTCTTCAAAGCTGAGCTCCTGCTCACATGGCTTCATCCTGGCCATACCCATTAGCACGGGTGGCGTTCCCTTAATGAGCTAGTCCCCTGCCTTGGCTGGCACCCAGCTAGTCACACCTGTTTGCCATCAGGGCTGTCTGGACCCAGCCCGAGTGCTGGGCTGCAGGTGGTGGGGCTGGATGTGGAGTGGGTGGGGAAGGCCAGGCTCCTTTCGCTTTGTGCTATACACTTGTTGGGGGGCAGTTTCTCACACCCCTGTTTCTCCCACACTGTTCTCTTTTTTATGAGCAGGGAGGGCTCTCTGCTTTTCTTGTTACTTTAAAGGATAATAGGAGAACTTGAGGAGTATCCTATCTTTTCTAACTTCTCCCTGGGTGGAATAGCCAGGAGCCAGTCAGGTGTTTGAGGGTAGGGTTTGATGTTCTGTTTTGATAACTCTGGGGGCCAGTGTGATAAGAGCAGGGCCACATGTTACGTACTATAAAGGTGGAGCTCTGTCCCTAAACCTCACAGTATTTGGAAAGCAATCATATCCCTCAGTTTAGAGTCCACAGGCAGGACTGGGGGGGGGGGCTTCCTTAAAGGGGGCCCCTTGCATTCATGAAACTGAAGGAAGTTTTGATTTGGTTGAAAAAACCATTCCTTTTTATAGCCTGGACATAATTGGCTCTTTTCTATTGGCCATCAGTGATGTCATTCCGACCCTCATAAAGAAGGGGAAATCACACCTGTGGACTCGGTGCATAAAATTTCATTGGGCAGCAGTAATAAGTATGGCCAGATGATGTTTGGGCAGTTGAGGAGCTTTGTGCCCAGTGATTCCAGCTGCATGGAGACCTGGGCACCATAAACCTGCCTGCACGTTCATGCCCGCAGGCTAGTCCAGGGCCCACTGCCAGTGGCTCTTTTTTTGGGATTAGTATCTAGTAGGAACACACAGCATTCAGACCCTCCATGCCAGGGGACTTTTACCCTTTTCCTTTCCAAATTGGTGGAACCATATACCCGCTGTTACCCACACTGACCCTAGCCATAGGATCCTAAGAACCTTGGGCCCCAGTGTGACCTTGAGCAGTGACCACCGTGCTACCTACTTCTCTAAAGCCCTACTTTGCCTTCCTGGGGACTGTGAAGACCTCTGAGTGCATCTACATAACTGATGCCTTGTGTAGTCAGAAGACTTAGATTACATTTCTAGTTCTGCTCTTGGCTTGCTTTATGTTTAAGCAAGTGCTTTTTCTTCTCTGGGTCTTAGTTTCATCTTCAATGTAGGGGATAATGACTACTCAAACCCACCTTCTTCACAGATTACTCTCTTGGTGCTCTCTAAGCTGGGATAGGGTTCTGTCATAGAAATATGTAGTTGTCTTCCCATGAGGCACCTGAGAGCAAGCTGTGGCCTTTGGCTCTGTATCTCTTGTGAAGATGGGCCTGGGCCCTGCTACATCTGTATTGCTTGTGTCTTGCAGTCATAGGACTGGGACCAACCACAGGCTGGGGGGCTCAACAACTGGAATGCTGTGAGTCTGCAAACTACATGTGTACCTGCATGTGACTGGAGCCCTGAGTGAGAATGATAGTCCTGTTCTCCTCAGCTCCAGTCAGCCATGCAGTATAGACAGCAGTCAGGACTGCTGCTGAGCCATACTTGAGGCTATGTATCCAACCTGTCAATCTGTCTGTCTAGTCTGACCTCAGTATGGCCCCGCTGGTATAATTCAACCTTCAACAGGAGCAGGCAGGATTCTACTGAGCTAGACCCCTACTACCCAGGTAGAAATGCCGACAACTGATGTCTACCTTTGAAATCTTACCGAAGAGGAAGCCTCCCCCTCCCCCAGGGCTAGCCACAGCCAATAAGATTACTGGCCTGTGTCAACTAAAAGAATCAGGGTGCTGGGGCTGGCTGAGGGAGAATATGAGAGGCACCCCAGGACCTCTGCCTTTTGCTGGCCAGTCCCCTGACTTCCTTTGTAGATTCTGCTGCTTCCATTGCCCCCCTCCACTCACAGTTCTTAATGTGATTTTTCAAAAATTGCTGAGCTCAGCAAGCATTTTCACAAATACTAAGGATAAAGAACATGAAAGAAAAATTGAAGAAAATTATCCAAACATTACAGTTCTGCTTCTTAGGCAAACATATTCTCACTCCTAAGGCTCCGTTTTGTCCTTCAAAACCTTACTGGTTTTCTTACATTCTTCATCCTGGTTCCCACATGGGCACATCCTAGATACCCATCATTATGGCCTCAGCCAAAATATCCCTTCCAGGAAATTGACTAGTTGTGGTTCATGTCACTGTGTTACCTGCATGTTTGAAAACTTACCCTTCAGGTAAGATATCTCAAGTCTTAGGAAAGTAAATCCTTACCATACTGCTTGACACATAGGGATCAATTTCCTATTAGTGTTCTGTCAAATAATTGAGGAGTAATGGAAGGAAAACTGAACTGCCTTGAAACTTTCTGGGGTGGAATCAGTCATCTCAAGTGGATTCTCATTTCCAAGCTTCCTAAAAAAGGAGTTTGCACTTGTGGTCTCCACTTTTCTTATTGCTTACTTTTAAACACATCGCAGGCTGCCTTGTGCTCCCACCAGCCCACTGACACCACATTCATTGAGTTTTTCTCAGCTCTCCTCTTGCTTGACTACTCAATGGCATTTGACACTAATGACCTGCATTCTAAGCAGGTTATATACATGGTGAAGCAAAAGTAGGTTTACAGTTGTGAGTACACGAAACACAGAGTTTATTCTTGTATTATTACTTATTAGTTGTATTATTTTCCATATGAGCGACTGTAAACTACTTTTGCCCCACCCCGTATATGAGCCTAGAGAGGGGAAGTTTAGCCTGTAGTTTAGGTTGACCATAGGTGATGTGAAATGGGGACAAAAGAGCATGTGTGACTTTGGGTAACTGATACCCTGAAAATGTCCTGGAGTCCTGCCCTTCCAGAATGGGGGTGAGTTAGGTGAGTCCTGACTCATGGTACAGTATCTGCTGTGGAATTCTCTCTCTCCTACTCTTTTTAAAATTTATTTAGTTTAAAGCTAAAGTGGGTTTATTAGTGAAGCAGTGAGACAGAATGGGCTACTCCACAGGCAGAGCAGCCTCCTGTGGAATCCTAGAAGGAGCTGAGGGTCTGTGACCTGGAGAAGGGAACTCTGGGGGAAGCTTCATGGGCTCTCAGATCTTGGGAAGGTTCTGCAAGGAAGAGATGGAAGTCTCGTTCTCTGTAGTTTCTAAAGGCATACCTCAGGGTGGAAGTTATAAGGAGACAGACTTTGGATGGTCTAAGAATTGAAGGAGTACAAAATTAGAACTGACTGCTTTATGAATAGTGCATTCCCTGTGTGTGGTAATGGTCTGATAGGCGTGGCCTGGTTTCATTTTAGCTTAATAAAATATACAAGATGAGGCCCCTCTGCTCCTCTCGTTCCATACTCTTCCCAGGCAATCTTAATCTATTCTCATGGCTTTAATTTTACTTAAGTTGCATTAATGATTTAACATATTCTATCTCTAGTCCAAAAGTCTCTTTAAAGCTGGGTATCCAGCTGCTTCTTAGATATCATCCCACTGCCTAATGTCCCTTAGGTACCTCACACTCAACAGACATTGAGTGCTTACCATGAGTCAAGCATCTACCTAAAAATGCATTCCTAAAGTCATGCCTCCTTCCAGTGGTATACTAGGGATGAGGCAGGGGGAGCAGTCCACTTTGGTTGGAGCAGAAAGAAAATACACTGTATGTAGAGAATTTAAAAAGCAGTAATAAAATTGACTAAATGTCGGTCTGCTCTGGGTGTCCAGTATGCTCTTGTCTGCCCATCTCCTTCTTTATATCTGTCTTAGTGTGAACACGAAGCTAGCCACAGCGCAAACCTTTGAATTGGGTTCCACTGCTCTCTCCCTGGGCCCCACATCCCCTTTGGCCCTCCTTTACGTCTCCAGTATCTACCTGCTCGCTAGCTCTGTGACTACTGTCTAGTCTCCTGGCTACTATCCAGCTCTTTTAGTATATCGTTTTTGTTGCCTCGGAACAATCATTGTAAACTACAACCCTTCAAAGGCTCTCTATTGCCTGCGGCTAAGCTCTTCTTTTAGCAAGAAAACTCTATGATCTTCCCCAGCTGATACTTCTTTCTGGTGTCTTATTCCATCCTTCCATGTACCCCAGTGCTCCAACTTAAGGCTGTTTTGTCTACTTCTTTTATTGTCCATCCCACTGAACAAACTGTGAGCCCCTTATGAGCAGGAGTTAAGTCTTATTTTTTGAGTCCTAAGTGCCTAACTTATTAAATATCAGTAAATGTTTGGGAGAATGGATTTGTGTGGGTAAAATGGCATCGTTTAGCTAGGAGGGGAGACAGTTTATAAATTCTAATTCAAAGAAAAAACAAGAACAGACTCTTGGCTTAAATTTTGACCTCTTCTGCATGGTCTCTTCTCTATCTTCAGGAGGTCTATTGCAAGAGATGTCAATGTGAATGGAAGTCCCTGTCCAGCTATCTCTAATCATGTGGGTTTTTTTTTCTTTTGTGACAGAGAGAGGGACAGATAGAGACAGACGGGCAGGAAGGGAGAGAGATGTGAAGCATCAGTTCTTCGTTTTGTCATCTTCATTGTTCATTGACTGCTTTCTCGTATGTGCCTTGACTGGAGGGGGGAGGCTACAGTAGAGCGAGTGACCCCTTGCTCAAGCCAGCAACCTTGGGCTCAAGCCAGCAACCTTGGGCTCAAGCCAGCAACCTTGGGCTTCAAGCCAGCGAACATGGGGTCATGTCTATGATCTCATGCTCAAGCCAGTGACCCCGCACTCAAGCTGGTGAGCCCGTGCTCAAGCCAGCGACCTCAGGGTTTCAAACTTGGGTCCTCCATGCCCCAGTTCGATGCTCTGTCTACTGCACCACCACCTGGTCAGGCTCTAATCGTGTGTTTTTTCTCTCTCTTGTCTTGTATCTCTGCCTCTCTGTTTTAACAAAACAACAAGCTAGTGCACTGGAGAGATCGTAGGCTTTGGAGTGAGATAGACTTGGGTTCAGTCTTGGCACTGTCATTTTTTTAGCTATGGCATCCTAGGTAACCACTCTGAATCTCATTTTCTCATCTGTAAAATGTACGTCACACTATGTACCTCACAGCACAATTCTGAAAGAATAATGTGAAAATACAAGTAAGACACTTAATATATTGTTGGCCATCAGAAAATAGTTGCTATTATTTTGAGTAGTCTTCAGGTTGTCACATTTGGATCTGAGGGCTGGATCTGGAACCCAGAGTTCTGGGTGCTGGAGGTGGGGTGCCTTTCTTGGTGGAGTGGGACCCATGGCTGATGGGTTGACCTTTTGAGGTCTGTTTGCCTGTAGACTGTTAGCTTTCCTAGCTTAAGGAAAGGTGTGCCCAACTTGTTCTCTCCTCCCTTTCTTGTAGGCTCCCGGGCCAGTGCCAGTACTTGGGCTTGCCAGTGGCAGATTACTTCAAGCAGTGGATTAATCTGAAAAAGGTACTGTGTCTGAGCCCTGCTTGTGTGCTTCATCTGCTCTCCCCTCCCTTGCTTTCTTTTCTCATTTCTGTTCTTTTTTATTGTTCTTGTCTCTCCTTTTCTTTTTGTTATCCTCCTTTCTCTTCCCTAGCTGACGTACACTGGAAGGTTGTGGCTATTTCTGGGTGTGGGGAGCTGCCTGAGGGCCAGGCTGCTGAGTGGAGTATGTCACTTCCCTACTTGGTGTTACCCAAGTGTTCAGAGAAGTGCCAGTTAAGGGGATTTTCCAGGGTCTTGCTTAGAGCCGACTCTCTGGGTTGAGCTGCATTCCCTCTAGGCGAGATGTGGAGCTAGCTAGCTGAGCCTCTGGGAAAGTATTTTCCTTTGATGTGATCGTGAGTGTGACCTCTGACCCTCCTGCCTGGCCCTGGTAGTTTCCTGTGGTTGGGAGGTAGAGTTGCTTCAAGCTGGCTTTGGTCTTAACCTAGCCACAGCAGAGTCTTGCTCATGTGAGATGGAAACTACAGCCCAATTCTCTTTGAGCATGAGAGAGGACACTAGCACTAATGGAGCAGCAGGAGCCTGGGGAGTGGGCTAGGAGGGGACCCCATGTAGCTAGGAAAGTGGGCTCTGGCAGAGAATGACTCATTCGGAAAACTGTCCTTCCCTAGTGTGTGCTATACTACCTAGGTAAGCAGGAGATAGGAGGGGTAGGAATAGATTCCCAAGAAACCTGGCTCTAGTGCAATCCTTGCCCCAGGAAGCCACTAGAGAGGCCCACCCCATAAATCTTCTGATGTAAGAGCAGCTGCTGTGGGGCAGCCTCGGAAGCCCCATGCCACCAGTCAGCAGTGACTCCCAGGAAGCTCAGAGAAGGAAGAACACACAAGGGGTCATAATGGCTCCCTGGGGGCTCAGAGAAGAGAGGTTGTTGGAGAGTCAGGCTAGGACTGTAAGGATTTGGGTCTTGAACTGGGCATTTTCAGGGGAGGTGAGATATGGTTCTGAGGAGAGGCTTTCTAGGCAGGGGCAACAGTATGCTTTTGGGGGGGCTGGAACCAAGTAACCATGTGAAGAAACAGTGCGAGATGACCTTGGACTTGTTCCATAGGTCCTAGGAAAGCATTATTTGTTGTAACATTTGTGAAGTACTTTCCCTTCCGTCTGCACTCTGGCGTGTTTGTTGTTTGACCCCTGCCTGCCTCTCCTGCCTATCTCCTGTGCACCAGACAACAGCTACTTACTGCTGTCTTTGGCTGAGTTACCTTTGGCCCATGGCCTGCAACTTTACCTGTCTCTGAGGTGCCTCCCAGTCATCTTCATCTGGCATATTCCCTCTCCTTGAAGATTCAGCTCAGGTATCACCTTTGCTGCAAAGCTTAGCAGTCAGTCTCTTGCCTTGAGGATCTTTGACACTTTGGATCATAAAGGGTTGAAACTGAGTCTGTGTGTGTGTTTCCTTGCAGACACAGAGACTGAGTCTGGCTCCTTTCTTTGTCCCCAGTGGCCAGAGCAGGGCCAGGTACAGAGTATGTGCCTGTGAGTGACTGCTGGCTGGCTGGTCCTTGACAGCTGGCTCCACAGTCAAGTCTCACGCTAAACTTGACAGGTTGCATGTGCGGGTGTGGCTAGGCCTGCGCTCCTGGAAGACGGGGTACTGGCTGTCAGAGTGCACCTGAGGCTGCTTGCTGGCCTCGGCAAATGCAATGTGAAGGCCTGGCCAGGCGAGGCAGGCGCTGACCATGAACAATTGCTCTGTGAAGTTCACTAGACTTTTTGGTATATGTATAGCTTCCTGCCTCTAGGTTTCTTGGCAGAAAAACAGGAAAGCAGCCAACCCATGTGGTAACATTACCATTCAGGGCTACGGGGAGGTGGGGGGAGGTGGGCTGTCCTGAGCCTGTTCAGCTTGGTTTTCTGCCAGACTCTGCTGATCTTGTAGAGGGGCAGTGGGCACAAGGGGAAACTGAGGACTCTATTCCCAGATAGTCTCTTGGGTTACCTAGCTGATCTAGGGAAAACAGGTCTAACTCCTTCCTTTCTGCCCTCCAGCCAGATTATGTTCCAGCTTTGCTTGAAGGCCCAGCAGAAGAGAGGTCTTCATTCTAGGCTTTGATTCAGTCCTTGCCAGCAGCCATTCAAATTAGGGAGGCTGCAGGGCCCTGGAGGTCCAGCGTAGTGATCTGTCTGACTTTCATATTGCATGACTTAATGCAGGCTGCACAAAGATTCCTTCTCCTTTAAAAAGGATAACAATAAAAGCAAAGCTAGAGAGGTCATTGCCAAGGTTGTGGGAGTATGCAATAGCCTTACTCTGTGCCTTCTTTCCTCATGTGTGACCTATGCTCTGGCTATCTACAGGGTCCTCTTCTGTCCTTGATCTTCATTTATCTCCCCCCCCCCTTTTCTTCTCTCCTCCACTCCTCAACTCTCCTACAGAGCTTTGCCTTATGAAAAAAGTGGGGAGGGTTCTGGTCTGCCTGGCCATCTAGACCTGCTTAGGAAGTGAGCAACTGGGACTGAATTCACCATTCCCATTTCCTAAGCCTCTCCTCTGAGAAGAGGCAAAATGCTGTCTTTCAGCTGCCCTCTCCTGTTCAGAAATGCTGTGGGTTGCACCAGGGAAGAGCAACTTTTCAGTAACCAGGTTTCCACGTCTCCCGCCTCCACCTACTTCCCCTATAGCAGAGTGGAGAAAACCAATGTTTGCTGACATTTGGAGTGTCATTGAATGATCTTATACTCTTATTGAACTGTCAGCTTAGAGAGGACTTGGGGCCCTGCTTCCAGATCCCTGCAGGAAGTCAGAGCAGTCACTGAGGGGCCAGAAGAAAACACACACACACACACACACACACGTGTGTGTGCATGCATGTGCACATAAATATACACATATATAATCATGTGAATGCATACACCCAAGTAGGCATACCTAAAATTGTTTATAGGTATCCATACATGCATATACCTGTGTGCATATGTACTCACATAGTCACCTGCAGAAATATAGGGAAATATACAGACACAAATTTGTTTACATAAATAAATTCATAAAGTATAAAGACATGCCCATAAATAAACATACACATCTTTATCAACAAACAGTTATTCTTAAGTGTCCTCTGTGTTCCTGGTACTGTGCTAGGCCCTGGAGATAGAATAGAAAAGGTGGATACTAAATCGTTTTAATTGTGTTGTAATACTAAAAAGCTAAGAGTCATGGGATTGTTTCATAAGGGGATTTGACCTAGTGTGGGGTCAGAGGATGTTTCCCTGAGGAAGAGTGGCTAAGCTGAGACCTGAAGGGTGAGCAGGAATTAGCTAAGCATGTGGCAAGGCCCAGAGGTGAGGAGAAGCCTGGCGGCTAGAATGTAAGTTCCATGAGAACAGAGACTTTTTGTCTCTTTTGTTCACTGTTTTGTCCCCCTCAGTAATCATTATTTGGTGGATGAATGACTGCCGGAAGCCTACTGGATATAGGGGAGAAAGGAGAACAGCATGAAAAGCTGGAGGGGGAGGTGGGAGCTCATAGGCCCTGCTTTGGATTTTGATATTTATCCTTAAGGTAAGGGGAAGCTACTGAAGGGTACTGAACTTAGAGGCTTCAAAGGAGAGGGAAAGGACAAGAGCTGTGGGGGGACAAGTGTGGGGTTGAGGCAGGCTCTGTGTTTTAAGATGGAATATACATATGCTTGTTTGCAGGCATTAGAGAAGGAAAGGTTGAAAATATAGGAATGACAGAGGTCTCTGAGAAGGTGAAAGGAGGTGAGATGGAAAGCCAGGTTCTTGAAATTGGCTTTCTTCAGGAGGAAGGTCCCCTCTTCCATGGTGACAGGGGAAGGAGAAGAAAATGGGTGCACAAAGATGCAGGTAGGCTTGTGGATTTGATGATGGCAAGTTGAAGTAGTTCCCATCCGATAGCTTTTCTTTTTCTCTATGAAGTAGATCAGTCATTTGCTGATAACTAATAGGGGAGGGCAGAAAGTGGAAGAAGATTGCTATAGTTTTAGTAAATAGAAGTGTGAGCTGACTTGAGATGTATAGTAGGGTTTTAGGCGGTGCTGAGGATTCAGTTGAGGCTGATGACATTAATTTATAATGAAACTATTCTGTTCAGTTGCATGACTTTTATTTTAGAGAGCTCAGCTGCCTGGCTATGTGCATGCAGAAGGCAGGCATTTAGATTCATCCAGGGTGGAGATTGTTCCATGAAGTGTGATGAAAGGAACAAAGGGGCTGAAGATATTGTCAAGACAGTGGTTGCCAAGATAGACTATGGGATCTAAGCTGGATATTGAGGGAAGAAAAGACAGCAAGGGTCCTAGTAAGATAAGGATTTACATTGGGTGTAGTTGAACATGCCAGATGAAAGGATAAGAGATTATGTTTAGACAGTAGGATATCTGAACTAGTGGTTTCAGAGATGGGTCAGAAAAAGATGTTAGCAGGTTCCAAGGTATGGACATAGGAACAGGTAGCTAAGTTTGGGTGGAGGGAGATTATTGTTGTAAATAAAAGGTCAAGAAATGGATAGGTCAGATGTGACCTCCATAAGGATGTGACTAGGTGGGTATATGCGTGCATACATAATATACATAGACACATACACACACATACTCGCTGCTTATGCACGGACACGTGGGCATAAATGTGTGTACAAGTACATGCCTGCACATACATAGACACAATTCGTGTACATTCAGACTAAGCCATGTAAGTACATGTGTATACACTCACAAATGGTCTGGACTTTCCTCTGATGCCTGGATGGGTTTAGATAGGCTTTTGGAGAGGCAAGCATGCAGCCTTGGGATTCTGAGTCAGTCCTGGCAGACAGGGCTCAGCTAGTTATGCTCAGAAGTCGTAGGGATGGGGGTCACCTAGAATTTAACCGACCCAGCTGTACTAGGGTGCGAAGATTGCTTCTCCACTTTTCTTCTGCCATCTGCGCTGTCTATACCCTGCCACCATGTCTGGATGCTCTGAAGGGGGTGGATCTGGGACGAGCTGTGACAGAGGAAGAGGAAGAGACCTTGTTGGGTCCCTCCATGAACCATTTCTGCCTCCCCCTCTCCTGCGAGTGGACAGCAGGAGAAACTGCTGAAGGGAGGGTTGGTGTCTACGATTGAGTATGACTTTTCCTGACCTTGGAGCATTCAGAGTCCCAATCAGCGCAGTAATAAATTAAGGGCTTATGGAGGAATAAATTCTTGGCCTTAATGAAGTTCTTTGCTGGGGGCCATAGGTCGGGGTGATGCAGATTGGAGGCTCCAGTGAGTGAGCTGAACTAGCTGGGAAGCCATCAGAAGTGGAAGGATCTGAAACTCTGTTGGTTAGGTCACTTTTTGCTGTTGTGAAGATAAAGCTGCGTGAGTGATAGGCAGGCTGACAGAGGCTGGGACTCTATAGAATGGCAGCTGCATGGTGCCCGCTGTGGAGCCCCTCAACTGGGGCTCTTCAGAAGCTAATTTGGAAAAAAACAAGAATGAAACAAAGTGAAATTCAAGAGAGACAGGAGACTTAGGGCCCTGGCAAGGTGTTTGTTTTATTTTGGAGGGAGGAGACCACTCAGTGGTAGGAGCCCGACTGGGGCTGTGGTCCAGGTGTCTGACATCATCTGAAGTACAGTGTTGTCTGTAGGCAGTAGGCAATTATAGGCTGCTCTCCTGGTAGTTCTGAGGCCAGGGAGATAAGGGCCTCTAACTGTCTAGGAAGAAATACATGTACAGAGGACAAGGCATAGGCATCAGGTATAAATGAGGGAATGGTGGGAGCAGGAATGTGACAAGGAGAGGGCGAGTGAGAGGGCGGCCCAGTGCTTGCTGTTGGATTTGATGCTGGAGGGAAGGGGGCTGGAGGCTCCTGAACTGTAGAGCGAAACTAGAACCCAAGCCTCAAAGCTCCACATCCTGAGCTCTTCCTCTTTTTATCCCACCCTTTGCAACATCTGCCCTTGGGTTGGCGGGGAGCTCTTGGGATGTAGTCCAGTGGTAATAGAGGGAGTAGTGCTGGATTGGGAGCCAGGGGCAGTTGGAGCTGGAGAGAATGTCTCCTTTCTTCTCTTCTTCCTGCCCCATGGTGCAGTGCCCTGCCTGGGCTTTTCCTTTAAATATGTCTTACAGCTGTCTGAACTCTGAAATTTTTTTTACTCCTTCCCTCGCCTTGTTAACATGTGTTGCCTTTGGGGTAATCAGGGAAAAAATATTATGTCCTTTTACAATTACCGGGTTTTGGAATATTAAAATGTCTCGCTGCATCGGCACTGTTATTTTGATTGGTATTCTAACCTTTGACTAGCCCATAAAGCGCGCCGCTCCTGAAGCCAATATTGCAGGACTGAAATTTAATTCCGAAATGATTCCAGATAATAGGGAGACAGATAATATATGCATGAAGGATATTATGTTTGGACTAACTGCAGCAGGGCCAGGGCTGGGGAGCTGAATAATAGCCCAGAGTGAGTTATAATCTGTGGGACAGAAATGCCTTACTGTCAGGGCCAGGACAGGAACTCTTAAATCAAAGGCCTGGGAAAGGGTGCCATTGCAGTGTGCTCATTTTGACAGGAAGAACACCAGAGCCAAGAAAGTAGGTATGGAAAGCTGTGGGCCATCATTTTTCTTGAGCAAGAAACCCAAGGCCCTGGATGATCTAGCTCATTGTAGCCTACTTCATAGCTCCTGTCTCTCTAACATTCCAGCCATGTCAGACTTCTTGCTGATTTTCAAATGTACATAATGGCTTCACTTTCTTTTGCTTATTCTGTTCCCTTGGCTTACATTGCCTTTTTCCTTTTAATATGTTGGAAAAACTCCTGTTCATCCTTCAAAACCCTCTTCTGTGAAGCTTTCACTGATGTTCCCTTACTTCTGGTAGACATAGTTAATCCCCTCTTTTGTATGACTTCAGTACTTTGTAATGAATGTTTCACATGCTCCTGTGATTATCTGCTTACACCTTTATGTTTCCCACAAGACTGAGCGACTTGAGGTCTACATAACACCCATCTCTGTATTTATAGTGCTCAGCATGAGGCCTGGCACACACTGGGGATCAATAAGCTTTCATTGAACCTACAGTGAATAATATGCTCCAAAGACCAGATAGCTATTCCCTTGCCAAAATTTCCCAGACAAATAGACTTAGAAGTTAAGTAACTTGCCTAAGAGCACATAGCCAAGAATAGGTAAAGCAAAGATTTGAACCCAGGTAGGTGTGTTCTGTTCTTCAGACCATGTATCTTAGGCAGGTAAGCAGGCATGGATTTGGAGGCCAGGGTAGGAAAGACCCAGATTCCTTCTTTTCATAGCTCAGGACTTGAGACTTATTTGTTGGAAACAGCATTGTTTCTTAACATTCATGGGACTCGAGTCTTGGAAGAGATTGGGCCTCTGGTTACTACTAATGACTTTTGGACAGTTATTTCACACAAAAGATACTTCTCTATTATGACTTTATAACCAGGGGCCAGTAAAGTACCTTAAGAAAGGTACCTAAGTATGGTTTTGGAGAACTCTCAGGGAGGTAGGCAGGCAGAGTACATGGAGCTCCTAGTAATGTGTGAAAACTTCACAGACATTCCCTTCCCCCTTGAGCACTCGGTGGAACTTATATTTTGGGTGTATGGTGATAAAGTACATAATGAAAAAAGCCACAGTGAATTTGGTTGGCTTTTAAGTGGAAGGTTGTGGGCCTTCCCACATAATTATATTTTATTAATTACAATACTATTTATGTGTCCGTAGTGTGGACAAATAGTATGGCTGTATGTGCAACTTATCCTTCTCAGACTTCAGATGGTGCTTGGTGTATACACTGGCCCCTGGGGATGTGGCTCACAGACTGGAAAGCACTGGAACAAAAGATAGAGCTTTGGAGCCAGATAAGCATGGCTCAGACTTCTAATACCACTACCAACTAGCTGTGTGATCTGGAGCAAGTTCCCTAACTTCTCTGAACCAATAAAAGATGACTAATAGCTGACACACAGAACTTAGTCTCTGGAGTCCAGTAGGCTTGATTTAGAATCCTAACTGTGTACTTACTGGCTACTGGCTAAGGGGTTAAGAAGGTCACTTCACTCCTTTCAGCCCCACGGTCTTCCTCTGTAAAACAGGAAAAACAGTGCCCAGTCCTAGAGTTGTCTGAGACTGAAATGATAGCACGTTATACCTCTGTCCCCCGTTGTCCTTGCACTGTCTTTTTTATCCCTGTAACCTGGTCATCTCATGTAGGCTGCAGGGGTGAAGGAGACAAGACTCAAGGTAGACATACAAGCCTTTGTGGACAGGAGCTAGGAAAACAAGGCTCCCTGGCAGAATTCAGGGGAGCACCAGGGAGTAGGAGCTGAAGCACATCCTTGGACTAACTGACCCTCAGCTTACACTGAGGGACAGAGTCGATTAGCTCATTGTCCTTGATTCCAGCTGCCATCAGCGTTCCTGTCTATCCAGTGCTGTACAGTCACATTCACCTTCAGACAATTGCTGGCTCTGTCACCTGTGTTATGACCTTGGACGAATTACTTTTCTTCTCAGAACCTTGGTTTTCTCATTTGTAAATTAGAGATAATGATAAACATGTGCTGTTCTAAATGCTTTTTATAAATTAACTCAGTCCTCAAACGACTCTTTAAGTACAATTATTATCCATCTTACAGATGAGGAACAGGGTTCAACAGTGAGTGATAAAGTAGGCACGTGCATTTAGGCAGCAGACTTCAGAGACCATGCTCTGAACTTATTTGCTCTGTTGCCTCCAGTGCACAGGAAGGAGTCATTTTCACCTGGGAAGAAAGTCAACGAAGTTTTCATTAAGGAAACACTTGAGTTAAACCTTGAAAGAGAGCACATTTCAGAATCCAGGGTGGAAAGGGCATTCCAGACAGGGGGAGATGGGAACAAAGGCCTGGAGGGTGAACCAGCTTGCTGGACTGAAGAACTACAAACTGGTTTTCAGGTTTGTTAGATTACTGTTGTGGGCCAGCTCTGTGTATGCCTCTTAACAGAAGAGAAACAGAGCAGGTGAGCACAGTAAGAAATCATTGCCCAGCACCTAGAGTCGAGCCAGCCTAAGCTGCCTTCTAAGACTGGGGCAGTAGCTCCAGAAAACTGCTATGTTTATGTCCATGTGAGGGAAGAAAGAGTCGATGGGCCTGGGATAGCAGGGAGAGAAGGAGGCCACTGTGCCTTCTAGTGTATTGGCTGTGGGCAGCCTTAGACTGCTAGGCCAGAAGACCTCAGTATCCTTACAGCGAAATGTATGAGGAATCAATTAGATAAAGTCTGTAAAGCTCTTCAAGTGCTGGTGCTTTGTGTGTGGGTGGAGGCCTGGCATAGCCTCAGCCAGGGAGCTGAGCTGTCCTGCCTTGTTCTATGTCCTAGGTAAGTTTGGCCACAAGGGAGAAGGAGCACGGGAGGGAGTTAGGTAAAGGTAGATGGGATTTTTTCTACCTTTTAAAACATTTTTTTTATTTAAGTGAGAGAGACAGAGAGAGGGACAAAGGATGAGTAGGGACAGACAGGAAGGAAGAGAGATGAGAAGCATCAATTCTTTGTTGTGGCATCTTAGTTGTTCATTGATTGCTTTCTCATATGTGCCCTGACCGGGGGGCTCCAGCCGAGCCAGTGACCCCTTGCTCAAGCTAGTGAACTTCGGGGCTTCAAACCAACAACTATGTGATCATATTTGTGATCCCACGCTTAAGCCAGCAACCCCACACTCAAGCTGGTGAGCTTGCACTCAAGCCAGTGACCTTGGGGTTTCAAACCTGGGTCCTCTATATCCCAGGATGATGCTCTGTCCACTGAGCCACCGCCTGGTCAGGCGATTCTTACTACCTTCATGAGATTCCCTGCAGGTGCTGCTGCAAATTGCCGCTACCCTGGAGTTGCTTGCAGTGCCCTCAATGGCAGGGCTTACCAATAAGGCCCACCTTGTGGTCTGCCTGCCTCTCTCGGGCTGCTGCTCAGATTCTGTGCACTGTCAGGTGATACAACTCCTTCATCTTGGTTCCACTGTATGCCTCCTCTGTCTTTCTCTTGTGTCCTTGAGGAAATGAATTCTGAGCTCGTGCTGGAACGGGGGAGAGAAGGGAGCTCTCGGTCTGTTTGGGGCCTGAATTTAAAACT
Source organism: Saccopteryx bilineata (assembly GCF_036850765.1). Lineage (NCBI taxonomy): Eukaryota > Metazoa > Chordata > Mammalia > Chiroptera > Emballonuridae > Saccopteryx > Saccopteryx bilineata. The sequence continues at coordinate 257,956,656 of NC_089492.1, forward strand.
TTTTGGGACCTGGATTGGCATCCTGTCTAAAGAGAGCCTATATTCTAACCCTCAGGCCAGGCGCTAGGGCCCACAGTAGCCCAGGGTGCATGCCTCTTGGTTATTGTGTATGGCCTGATTTGTTCCTGTGCACAGCCATGAGTCATTCAAGGGAAAAGGACTAGATCTGCTTCTTGTCTGAATCAAAAGAGCTAGGCAAGCAGAGGGACCTCAGCAGGCTAGTAGAGGCATAAGTAGAGGCATAGATGCTGCGGCAGAGCTGAGGGCACTTTGAGAGAGAGGTGAGGCAGCAGGGAGAACCGGACTTATCAGTGCTCAGTATTAAGTCTGAAAGAGGTAAGGGAAACCTTACAAACCTCCCATATTTTTTGTTTTGCTTTGGTTTTTTCTTTTTGTTATTTTTGTTGTTGCTGCTGCTGCTGCTACTTTGGACCCTGGGAACTGGGAGGAATGTTACATAGAGAGAAGGGCAAGGAGACTTCCTTGAAGGCAAAAGGCACAGCCCTTCTTGCTATCTTCCACATTGCTCTGCAGACTACTTGGAAAGGCAGATTTGACCGTGTCCATGGGTATTAAGAATAGAGCATGAACATATTGAGCCCCAGTTGGTGCCAGCCTCTGTGCTGGGTGCTTTACACACATTTTTGGATGTAATCCTCACAGCTGCTCAGCAAGGAAGGGGCTGTTGTCTTTATTTAATGGGTGCTAAAATGGAGAGATTAAGAAGCTTGCCCAAGGCCACATGACCTCAATGTAAATGCAGTTTCTCTCTGTGACTTCCTTATTGTCATTTGTTCCCTAGTAGATACCACCTGAAGGTAGCTCCTCTGGTCTGGCCTGGTATAAGTGGGGCCCAGGGCAAACATATACCAGGCATTACTAGTTGTATGATTGCTGAAAGTCAGTGACTAGAGAGGGATAGGACTTGACCTCCCAGGTCTCTGGGGAGTGACACTTGTTTTATGGAGATCTCTCTGTCTGTGTAAGAGGATGTGCCTCTTTGTACATGTGTGCCTATATGTGTTATAGAAGTGTATCTCTCTAGGAATGTTTGTGTCTGTGTATACTACTAGGGTGTGTGCATATTGTCCACAATGGGAATATGGGTGAGGCTATAGGGATGGGATCTGTGGTTTAGCTAAGGTGACCTGGAAGTGAGCAGATAAGGCCCTTGTCTCTAGAGCAGTGGTCCCCAACCCCGGGGCCGTGGACCAGTACCAGTCTGTGGGCCATTTGGTACCGGTCTGCAGAGAAAGAATAAATAACTTACATTATTTCCGTTTTATTTATGTTTAAGTCTGAACAATGTTTTATTTTTTAAAAATGACCAGATTTCCTCTGTCACATCCGTCTAAGACTCACTCTTGACGCTTGTCTTGGTCACATGATACATTTATCCGTCCCACCCTAACGGCCGGTCTGTGAAAATATTTTCTGACATTAAATTGGTCCGTGACCCAAAAAAGGTTGAGGACTACTGTTCTAGAGGACAATGTGGTTCAGTACAAAGAACTCCAGACTGAACTTGAAGCTAGAAGATCAAGACTTGGGCTCTGGTGTTGTGCTGCTTGCCCTTTCTGAGGCCTCAGTTTCCTTATCTGACAAAGATTTCTACCTTTGCTATTTTTTGATCATTCATGGTAATGTAGGTTTTCTCTTTTTGCTCCCAGCAAAAAATGAGACAAATGCAAGGAAGGTGAGAGAAGGTCCTCTTTTACCCTGACCTATTTTGATCTATTACTTTGGGACTATTCTGCTCATGCACTGGTAAAAGTTGAGGGTCTGAGGAAGGCAAGGCATTGCCTGGCATCAGGTCAGGAGAGCTGGGGGCTCAGGTGTTGGGGAGGCATTTGGACAACAGGTGCCTGTCACAGTTTGAATTGGCCTGAACTAGAGCTGAATGCCATTAGGCTTTGGGCTTCTCCTTGAGAAGCTTGTTGTCTCCCTGCTCCTTTGAGGGGTCGAGGGGGGCTTCTTAAGGTAGATTGCAGCCCAAGTCCTTCCTTGGCCTTTAATCCCCTTGGTCGGTTTTCTTGGCGGATTCAGAGTGATGGCTAGGTAGACCAGGAAAGGTAGCTGGATGTATGTTCAATCTTCAAATGGGAATGCCCACTGCAGTGTCTGTGAGCTCAGCTGATCTGCTATCAGCTCTCTTGGGGGAAGAGTAGTTTAGGGTTGGGTGCCTTAATTTTCTCTGGCTTTACTCCTCAGGGCTGATCTGGGTGGTTCCTAGAAAAGGGACCTTTGTCTTTTGCATTCTTCAGGTGGGATTATAGCAGGATTTTGTCTGTTTTGTCCCATTAATTAACACCAGTTCCTTGAAATTTCCAAATTTGACTAGCTTGGTCACTAGAGAAGGAATGGGCATTGTGTGAACTCGCAGTGAAGTTCCTTCAGTGCTGATAAGAACTTCTCTGTTGGTTGGGCTTAGATCAGCCTGAACCTAAACCTCAGGTAGCAAATGACTTGTGCTATGCCTGGGCCAGGACAACTAAATTAACATCCAGCCTCCAGTCACTAACTGAAGGCCTGTGTGTTAGAGCATTTAGACTCAGATGAATCAGGTCTGCTTTCCACCTGTACAGAACTCCTGGTCTAGCAGGGAGGCTGGGTGGGTCAAGGCAGATGGGGAGAAATACAGTAGAGATGGTAGTAAGTGGGGTGATAACAATGTGCGTATGGTTTGGGTAATTATATTTTTAAATAATTTATTTCAAATTCAGCTCTGTACTGAGTTAGAAGTTATAAGGGACAGTCTATGTAAGCATGTCTGTGACCCCTACCTGTGCAACTCAGTAACCACAGAACTTCCCAGATGAGCTAGCTCTTGCTGCAGCCAGCCCTGTGACTTCATCAAGGGCCTTAAGGTGAGGTTCTTGAGAGACTGTAGGCTGCCCTACTTGGAAAAGAGGAATGGCCCGCTTGGGGAGATGAGGTCCAGGCTAGCTGCTCAGAAAGTGCTTATGTGTGGGTATGGGCAGGTGTGCTTGTGAGGGTGCACAGGCATGAGCCCAAGTGTACATATGGCAGTAGCCAGTGATCTGTCCTCAGCACCATGACCAGGTCTTATGGTGCTAGGCCTGGGCTTGACACCTACTTGGCTGCGAGCAGGAAGGCAGGCTGTAGGCAGATCCCAGAGCAGCCATGAGGCCTTCCCAGAGGTGTGTTTGCTGTGCCTAATTACCCGGCAGTTGTTTAACTATGCAAGCTGCATGCCTGCCTTTATTGCGCTGTGATTGCTGAGCTGCCTATGGGGAGTGTCATAAAAAGATATAAAATGCCCATTATCTGTCTGACGCCCTCCTCCTGGACTGTGGGTGTTTGTGTTTTATTTTATTTTTATGGCTCGAGGGAGGCTCTGCAGGAAGAAAAGGGAGGAGAGGGGAGGGGAGGACCTATAGGAATTGAAGGAGCCTCCTTCATACTGTGGTCAGCCATGAGCTGAAGGGCTCTCCTGAACAGGGGGGAGAAGTGGAAATGGTCGATCTCCAGGGTCAGGATGATGATCAGAAAATAAGGCCCAGATCTTTCCTCCTAATCCAGCTGCATGTCCTGCACTGGATTCCACTCTACCCATGCGTAGGTCTGCCTCCTTATGTGCACGGCAATCTGCAGAGGGTTCTGAGAGTGGTTCCTGGGAATGGTCTCTTATTGCCACTTAGTTCTTTACCAGCTTTGATGACTCAGGTGGCCTACTGGCCTCCTAGAGCTCCATGGCTGCTTTGGCACAAATACTGTGAGCACCATGCCCTGCTCCTGAACCTTCCACCCCTACAGTTTCAGCTTCCCTTTTCTTGTCAGCTGCAGTGATTGGTTCAAGGCCACGCCTATTCAAGAATCCACTGGGTCTCAAGGAAACCTTGACCATGAGAGGGAAGGGAATTAATATGATTTGAGCACCTGCCCTGTGCCAAACAGAACCTGTGCATTGTACTGAGGCAGAGATCAGAGATCAGACAAGGGTCCCACCCTTGAAGAGCTCAACCATGTAACCAGAGTTCTGGTATCATAGTAGGTGTTGAATAAATGTTTGTCAGAGGGGACCGAATGTAGCATAGTCATTCATTCTCATGTAGTAAATAGCTGTTGAGCACCCACTGGTTCAGGCATTCTGCCAAGCACAAGATAAAAAAAAAGTGAAAGAAATAGACAAAGTTTCAACCCTCACTAGTCATTTGAGTTTATTGAGAGAAAGATTAAAAGATTTAAACCCTAGGTATCTAACTCTAAACACCATGCCCTTTCAACTCTGACATAGTTCCCATGCTCAAACCATTGAACTCCAAGCTATCCTATACTGATCATCTAACTTCCCTAGATGAAAAGTCTATATATGCTAAATGAAGTACAAGCTCTCTAGCCCATACTTTGAGATCTACAGCGTACCTTTGCAGCTATACCAAGATAGCTTGTATGATCCTGCCTACTGAACTGCTTATCCTTCAACCTAACTCCTGTACATACTCTGAAGATTTCCAGTTTCCATTGTTAATTTCCTCCTTATTCAGATACCTATATTGGATGCCTAAGCACTGTGCCAGAGCTTTCCCTGGCCTTGTTCACTGCTGGTGAGCCTGCCATAGGCCCTTCTACTGTAGTATACTTAAAAAGTTTTATTGAGATATAATTCACATACCACTCGGTTCACCTGTTTAAAATGTACAATTCAGCCTGACCAGGCGGTGGCGCAGTGGATAGAGCATCGGACTGAGATTTGGAGGACCCAGGTTCGAGACCTCGAGGTCGCCAGCTTGAGCGTGGGCTCATCTGGTTTGAGCAAAAAACTCACCAGCTTGGACCCAAAGTCGCTGGCTCGAGCAAGGGGTTACTCGGTCTACTGAAGGCCCATAGTCAAGGCACATATGAGAAAGCAATCAATGAACAACTAAGATGTTGCAACGAAAAACTGATGATTGATGCTTCTCATCTCTCAGTTCCTGTCTGTCTCTATCTATCCCTCTCTCTGACTCTCGCTCTGTCTTTGTAAAAAATAAAAAATAAAAAAAATAATAAAATGTACAATTCAGTGTTTGTTAGTATATTCACAGAGTAATACAACCATCATCACCATCCAGGTTTACAACATTTTTGTCCCCACTAAAAGAAGAGCCTTAGCAGTCACTTTCTATTTCTCCCAAATACCCTAGCCCTAAGCAACCACTAACCTAATTTCTGTTTCTATAAATTTGTCTATTCTTATAATTCTGGGAATTTCTTATATATGGCCTTTTGTGATTGGCTTCTTTCACTTAGCATAATTTTTGAGATTCATCCATGCTGTACCATGGATCAGTACTTCATTTCTTTTTATTGTTGAATATTTCACTGTATGGATATACCATATTTTATTTATCCATTCATCAGTTGATGGGCATTTGGATTTTTTCCATTTTTTGGATGTTATGAGGGATGCTGCTATGACCATACATACACAAGTTCACATTCTTGTTTTTGCTTTTCTTTTTTTATACTTGTCTGTCTTTCTTAGTAGTGTGAGCTTCTTACCCTGAGAGTGGGGTTCACTATATTGTTTATTGCTCTATCCCCACCGCTTACCCCATGGTTAGCACTCAGTAAATGTCAGTGAATGAATACCTGCATTCTAATTCTTTTACCCCTCGGGATGTAATAGCAAATTGTAGGGACCTGTTTTAATTCCATAACTCACTCTGCCCTGGGTGTAACTGCATGTACATATCTGCTACCGTGCTGAAGCCTAAGTTCATTCATCAGTATCCCAGACCATGCCTTTTCATTCCACTGTTGACCTCTCTGGTGTAAGTCCTTGCCCAGCAACAACTGATCTGAGAGATTTTCCTGAGTTGCCCCCATGATGACAGATATAGCCTCTAACGGAACACTGAGGCAGAAACTAACTCTACCTCCCTCTCCTTCCCTCTTCTCCTGAGGGGCCTGGATTATTTTACACTAAGATGGCTGAACCTGTGGGAGAACTCTGGAGGAAGGGTTGGACTGGGTGGCCTCCAATCAAGAGGCTTTCACAGGCCAGCTTTGTGACAGCTCCAGACAGTGGGCACCTCGAGGAGGAGCAGATGCTACCCCTGCCATTCTAGAAGTAGCCTGTGCGGACCAGGCCTGTAGGAGTAAAGGAATTTCTAGAACCAATAGCTCTGATAGATTAGTAAAACCAATATTTCTCTTTTCTTTGTACTTACTCACCCTAATAGTTTGAGCCCATAATTAGAATGGGGCTTTATTAGGTTAATTAGGAGGTAGGAATGATGGCAGTACATGTGGAGATGCATCAGGGTGGTAGGCAGTAAATCTAGGGCTCTAATAGGTTTGTTCCATAGTCAGGTGGTCTGGAAGGCTGGTGGGGTGGCTGGGCCCCCTCCCCTTCCTTCTACTCCCATCACTCCTTGAAGTGGCCTTCACACTTTGCCGTCCTTGTCCTCGGTACTGGCAGCAGCTCTGGGATATGGGGGACTGGGGACAGAGGGAGGAAACCCCACCCGGAGCTTCATTGCCTATGCACGCGCCGTCCAGCCTGGCGGCATGATTACCTTGCTGAGAAATCCGTCCAGGCGCAGGGCTGCTGATAGCAATCATTGATTAAGAGGGTAATTGTCCTGAAAATTCAGATTGATCAGAAGGCAGAAATGATAACTTGTGTAACTGTGTTTAAAGCCACGTCCTGTCAATAGAAAAGACTGAGATGTATCGCACCAAGAGGGGGGCAGAACGGATGGGTGTGTGTGGGCGGTGGGCGCTGCCATCCTTCTCTCAGGGCTGAGCAGGATGTTTCTTGTCAGTAACCTGGACTATTGGAGATTCAATCACTTTTATCTCCCCCCTCTCTCAATCCAAATGCCTTTTCATATTAGGAAATTAGAATCGGCCCTGCTCATGCAAGATTTATTAGCTCTGCTGAGCAGTTGCACTGAAGAGTAAATGATTTTGCTTTGCTGGAGCTTTTTACACATTAGGACCCAACTTCTTCCCTGCTCTGTGCCGCTGGCTGCCTGGAGGAGTGGTCTCTAGAACCAGGTACTCAGGGAGTGAGCTTTCAAAGTCTAGTTGGGTGAAAAACATCACTTGGGTCTGGTTTCTTGAGCTGCCAGAGACCCTGTTGTGTCTGGCTGATTTCTTTCTGTCCCCAGACAGCTCCCTTACTGGAGGTAGGTTGTCTTGCTCAATGAAGGGGCCAACCGCCAACCCCTTGAGGGGAAGGGGTGTATCCCTCAGAGTTGGGTGACGTGGTGGAGGTGCATTTTGAGAGGAAGCACTGATATGTGTATTAGGTAAGGATTGGCAGTAGAGGCAGAAAATAGAGGGGCTGCCATGACCTCTCCTCTCAAAACCTGGGATTGTTCTCCTGTCAGGGGTAGGGATATAGGGGCTGGAGCATCTTTCTGAGCCCCTGGGAAAGCTGTCCAGGAAGTTGCTAGAGAGTTGAGCATGTAGAAGCTAGTTAGACTAAGTTTAGGGTGTCTGGGCCTGCTGGTCTACCTGTGTCTAGAGGGCTGCAGGGCTGACTGGCTGAGGCTGTCTGGTCTGTCGGCAGTGCTGGCTCTCATGGAAGAAAGGGCCTGGGACCCATGCTTTTGGAACTCTGCCATGGCCTTAGACTCAGAGGCAGTGTGGGCCTGAACTGTCAGTTGGACCTAGTCTGTACTGGAGGCCAGGGCACCAGTGGGCCGTGTTGGTTGTAGGGAAGACCATTCTTTTTCACTGAGGCTAGCCTTCCCTCTGGCCTTCCCTCTATAGCGCCCCACCTCCTTGAGCCGGTACGACCCATGGACAAACATCAGTCACTCTTATTCTTCCACCCTCCCTATTTGCAGGTGTCTGTTCCTGGAGCCTGGTGAAGCAAGTGAAAGGGTGGAGAGTCCTTCTGATATGGGGCTGAGGGAAGGTTAATGGAATTTCCGGATCTTTTGTGAAAGGGATATGATCCCAAGGATGATCTTCTACCCACTTTGCTCTTTTAATTGGCCCTGTGAAGCCTCCTTTTCTCTGAACTGTGAGTCGTTCCCCCAAGTAGAGATGTAGCTAGGCTAACCTGAGAGCTGGGACTGAAGTGATAGAATCCCCAGGAGTGAATAGTGGGAGTAGGCAGCAGTCATTTTGATCCAAAAGGAGGACTGTGTTTTGAGGCAGGGGGAAGAGGAAGGCTTTCTGGAAGAGAGAATCTGGCAAGTGTTCACAAGACATTCCCTAAATGGGACTTGCCTCTAAACAGACCACCAGGTCACCTGCTTTCTACTAAGAGTCTGCTTCAGGTTTTTCTTATCCATTACCAGACTGTCCTTGGAGAAGCCTTGACTTTCTTGGAAAGCTCCTTCTCCTAGGCTAGATTGGGCAAAGCAGGCCTTCCTTCTGCACATGTGCCATCACCCCCACCCCGCTCCCTTCTGAGGGTATGTTGAGGGATAGAATAGTAGTGGGAAGCTGGGTGCAGCAACCCCTTCCTTCCTCACCCACTCTGATGGATTGTGAAGGAAGTGGATGCAAGGACCAACTCAGCTTCCCAGTGGAGAGTGCTTCTGCCTCTGCCTCTGCCTCTGCCTCTGCCTCTGCCTCTGCCTCTGCCTCTGAGCTAGGCTTGCCAGCTGCCTAGGAGTATTTGCAATCCAGAGGGAGGGTTCTGCTTCTTAGTCTTCTGCTAGAGCTAGTTTGGGCAAAGTCAGGAAAGAATGGAAGTGCCGTGAGCAGCTTGGACTTAGGAGTAGAGAACTCAGAAGACAGATTTCCAGTGGAGTGAGACAGTCACTAAAGGGTAATGTAAATGGTGTTGCCTCCAGAGCCCAGAAGAGGGAGTACCTGAATTCTCCTGGAAGAGCTCAGATGTCTGTGAGGAGGATGGGAGTGTATTATAGAGACAGTGTGGACAAGCATCTGGGCAGAGAGATCAAGAAGTATTGCAGATAATTTGTGCTAGAACTGAGGCCGGGGCCAGTGGGGTTTATTTTCTCTGGCATACTTCTTCATTGTAGTTGAGAGATATGGGCCACCTCTCTGTTTTAGCAAACCTGAGGGGTACCTACTTTCACCATCTACCTGGGCTCCTGGGGTCTATAGGCCTTGGATTGGACCAGCTGGAGCCTTAGGTTGGAAAGATGTACAGGACAGAACATAGGGAATGGACCCCAAACACTCCCTCAGCTGTTTCTTCTTCCATTCTGCCTCAAGAGCAAGGAATGGAACAGAGGTTCAGGGTAAGGGAATGGCTCTCACGAAGCTTTAGGCCAGCTTGCTCTACCCTTGCTAAACCCATTCCTAGCCCTGCCTTGTGCTTAGATCCAGCTCTGTTGCCAGGGCCTGGCAGGGAGGCTGGGAGGAGACCGGGAAGCCAGAAGACTCATTTTCACTGGAATTTGACCTAAAGCAGGATTGGAAGGGAAGAAAAGAATTTGAACAAAAGTGCAGGCAGGAAGAAACTGTTAATGAGCCTTTCTTTCTCTTGGGGACAGAGCGGAGCTCATAGCAGGGCGCAGCGCCTGCTCTCCTCAGTGGCTCTCTAAGGTAGCCGTAGTCTCTGGCTGCTGCCTGCTCTTGCTCTCCTTTTTTCCCTCTCCTCTTTCCCGGCTCTCTCTATTATGGGGACTTGCTCCAGCTCTTTCTCTCTCTTCTGTCTCTCCTTTTGTTCTCTCTTTGTCTATTTATCACACTGTGAAGGTTGAAAGAGATGTTATTAATCTGGGAGAATGAAGGCAGGATTAGTGGTATGAATCGGATTTTGAGAGGTGTAATGATAGAAAGACTCGCTCGGCTGGCGGCCTGCGTGAGCTTGATAAATGGGGAGCACTCCAGACTGACTCGCTCCTTCCTCCGCGCTGTGCGCCCTGCCCGCTGGGGCGTGCCGCGCTCTCAGATCTGCCAGCCAGCCCACCCCGCTCCTACCTGAACCGGAGCAAAAAGCCAAGGGTAAAGCAGACACAAATATCTCCCATCGCACTTGGAGACATCATTGCTTTCAGCACCCTTTTCAAGTGGAGGCCTGTTGAGTTCTCAAAGGGCTATGGGCAGAGGGAACAGGGACCTAGGCTTCTGCCTGCTTCTAGAGCCTATGAGAGTAGAGCTTCCCCCCTGCCCCTGACATCCATGTCAGGGGGCAGGGAGTGATAAGGCAGTCCATAGACCAGTCACGTAAGAGTGCCAGACCATATGTAACATGCAATAAGCCAAGTGCTTTTGGGAGAACTGTAATAGGAACTGTGGAGGTCAGGATGGGACATGGAAGAAGGAGGAAGAGAAATCAAGAAGGGCTTCCTGAAGGTGGTGACCTACTAGACAGGTAGGATTTGGAGAGGGTAGAGAAACCATAGTGTTCAAGGTGGGAAAATAGCATAAGCAGAAATATGAGGACAGAAATAAGCCTGACTCTTGTGGGAAGTTGAAGAACCTCAGATCTGATGAATTTCACATCAAGAAGGGATGTAAGGCCTAACCTGTGGTGGCGCAGTGGATAAAGCGTCGACCTAGAAATGCTGAGGTCGCCGGTTCGAAACCCTGGGCTTGCCTGGTCAAGGCACATATGGGAGTTGATGCTTCCAGCTCCTCCCCCCTTCTCTCTCTCTGTCTCTCCTCTCTCTCTCTGTCTCTCCCTCTCCTCTCTAAAAAATGAATAAATAAATAAAAGAAGGGATGTAAGAAATCTAGAAGCAGTTGAATTGGGCACCTGAAACCTTTATGCTTTTGTTAACCAATAAATTCAATTAAAAAAAGAAATCAAGTAATTAAGTTCCTCACTTTCCAGTGAGGAAACAGGCCTGGGGACTAGAGTTGCCATTTCTATTCAAATCCTGTTGCTGTTCTAAAGGTGCCCCTTCCATCAACCTAGGACAATACAGTGAGCCTTTCCTTCTTCCTTCTGTGGCGTTGGTCACAGCCTTACAACCTTTGTTTGCAATCAGAAATCCTGGTTTAGGTTCACTGCTTCTTAGTCCCCAGCCCTTTCCCAGCCTTGGCTCAGGGTCCTCCTCAAATACTCCTGCCGCCAGCTCAATCTGCAGTCTGCGTGGAGAATCCTTTCCCAGCCAGCTGACCACTGCTTGTGCAGTGAGCAGAGGACTAAGAGGCAGTCCACCCCATTCTGAGCTCCAGATGCCTCTGAGCTTGAGCACTTTCCTTCTTTACATCGCTCCACAGTTCTCTCTAGTCACTCTCTATTGCAGTGATTGGGCGCTTATTGGTGTCCATGTCTGTTTCTCTCAAAGGACAGTGGGTTCTTAGAGAACAAGGTCTACATGTGATTCATTTGAGTCACCAGGGTCTCTGGCAAACCTTCAGTGAATGTATATAGCCTGACATATAACACGTTCTCAGTAAAGGTCGTGAATGAGTCAGTGTGATTCCAAAGTCCATACTCTTCCATCATATCACATCTGGGTAGAGTGGAGGTAGAGGTGACAAAGGGAGGTACAGGGGCAAGGATGCTGGGCGTGCCTGAAGAGGAGGCTCTGTGGGGCTGTAGTGTTCAGCTTTTCCATTTCTTAGCCTTCCTTTTTCCCTCCAAACATCAGAGAAGAAAAGGGCCTCATCTGACCCTAAAAGCTTATATTCTCTTCCTGCATGATTTTATCTACACCTAGAGTTTCATGCCCTACCTGTATACTTTCTTAGGGCTTTCTGTGTCAGCTCAGGCCACTGAACTGAGTTCTTGGTCTACATATTCATCTGCTCAGGCAGCTCACCTTGGATGTCCCACTGAAGGCCATCGTGGTCCTTCTCAGTGATTTTCTTCCAGGCTTGGTTAGAGTTTCTCTCTTGCAGAGCCTTAGCCCCTCACTGGGTGTAAGTTTACATACATGTTTACATGTCTCTCCTTCTAGTTTGGAAGCTCCCTGAAGGCAGTGGCTTAGTTTACTCGATCTGTGTGTCTCCAACACAGAGCCTGGCACATAGTAGTTGCTCAATAAGTGTGTGGGATCTGAGCAAACCAGCGAAGAGGTAGGGGGTTCTGGGTTGAAGATTTTAAACACCTTTTTTATTTTTTCAGGGGGAAAGAAAGGGAGGTGCATTTGTTTTACATACAAGTATGAACATGCCTTTGTGCTTGAGGGGTGCGTGGTGGTGGTGGTGTCATATGCTCAATAAAGGATTATATTTTAATTTGGAAAGCACTTTAGAAACTTTTAAGTGCTTTGCCTAAGTGCTGACTGCTATTAGTGTCTCCTTTTTATTAGGAAAAAGGACATGATTTTTCTCTTTTATCTTCAGGCCTGTCCAACTTCTGAGAGTCAAACTTAGCAAAATGTCTGCCCCTCACTGAGGACTAGTTACATGCCAAGTTCAAAGCTTTGGACTTGAAACAGAATTTTGCTTTAGACTGGTTCTGATACCACTCAGGGTATTAGCCAACAGCTCCGAATCAGGAAGGGGATGGGAGAGACAGGGTCATTTGACATAGTTCAAGCTGCAGTCCTGAGCCCGTCCTTTCTCCATATAGGCCTGAGTGGGAGAACATAAGAACTTGAACCATTTCGGGGAGAAAAACTCACTTGTCACACAATATGAACGACTAGACTTCAGAGAATTGGGGAGGAATGGCCCCAGGAATAATTGGGTTTGTGCTGTTTAGGGATGATTGGAACAAGAGCCAGAGACATCACAGCTGCTGGACCTGGTGATGTTGAGAGCTGCTACCACAAAGGGCTAGGTCAAAGGGAGGGAGTATGTGTAGCAGTAGTGGGAGGAATTTTTGTCCAGGAGGCCATGAGACAGGAACTTGCCATGTGTCCTGTAAGCACCTTTGAGGGTCTTGCTGGTTTGAAGAAAAGGTAACACCCCCCCCCCCATAGAGAAGATTTGGTGCTGCAATGGGAGGAGGTCTGGAAGGCCCAGCTGAGACTTGTCTTGGGCCTCTCTGTATGGCTTCTACCTAAGCTCTTCTCTGAGCAGCCACAGACAAACAGAACCCTGCTTTCACTCTGGCCTGTTTCTGCCAGCCCTGGATGCTGAAAGCTTTGCCCATGGCTGAGGCATGGGGTGGTGGGGCTTTGGCCCTGCAGTCCCATCTCCTAATCAGGCCTGATCTGGGGGAGCGAGGGCAGGGGTGGGTGGGGTGAATACATTGAGCCTTCTGCTTTAACTGGATTTCCATACCTCCTGTTGTTAATTATAGAGATGTAATAATGCAATTAGTGCACGATTAAAAAAAATCCCTGATATGATTACCATGGATTTAATATCACATGATATATCATTATATCGTTATGCAGTGACAGATGTAATTGAAATACACTTATTGGAGCCAGGGGTGGTGTTTCATTCAATCCCCAGCACCCCGGGGAGGAAAGGGCTGACTAAAAAGAAGCAATGGGAAAGGAAATTGTAATGAAAACAAAGAAAACTCACAATGTAACTCTCACCTTGGGCAATTGGCTCAGATTGACCTGCTGCCTTTGACCCTGTTACGGTACATGAGGCTCCCCAGATAGACCAGCCTCTTCTGTAGGGGCTGAGGAGCTCCTTATCTGGTTCTCATCCCAGAAATCTCAGTATCCCAAGGTCCCCTCTGACTCAGTAATGAAGCTCTGGGAACACAAGGAGATTACTCCACCTGAAAATAGACTCAGGACCCTCCTGGGATCAAACTGAGCTGGCAGCTGTTCTCCAAATGCTGTAGAGCCTGGACATGTGGTGTAGCTCCTGCCTTGGCTGTGGTGGTGGTCCAGTGCGCTACAGGCAGCTGTCCTTTTGCAGGCAGTGAGCAGGAAGGTTAAGTACACAGAGACGGTAATTATCCCACTCAAGTTCTGTTGATGGACAGAGGCAGCACAGCTCTGAGGCCCCTGAAGTATGTTGGTCGTCGGGGAACACTGTGAGCACACAGAAATACCAGCTAGAAGTAGAGAGGTAGGTTTGTGTCACCTGATATGAGTGTCCATCCTTTTGCTGCTGTCACTGTGCTGCCTAGGCCTTTGCTGGGCCTGCAGAATGGGTGCTACCCATAAGGCCAAAGAGTTCAGAAAAGGAGAAGGGGACAGGAACAGTCTCCTTTGCTGACACAGGCAACTGAACCCCCCCATTCTAAGGACAGCTGCCAGGGGATTGCTGCTCTGCTGGGCAAAAACAACAGTGGTTCCTGAAGACTGGGTAGGATTGACAGCAGTAGCAACTCTGAAAACCACGCCTTCCTGCTTGGTAAAATTATAGCCAAGATGTCTTTTTTCCCTTCTCTCAATGGAGATCATTCAAGAAGACAGCAGGTACAACCCCTGCCCTAAGAATCTCCCAGCATCATGGGGTAACAGATTTATAAGCACATCTAATGTTGCAGCTGATTTAGAGTATGGGTGGGTTTAAAGAAAGGGTGAGTTAGGAAAGAGTAAAGGAAAGTTCTTTTGAGTTAAGTGTTGAAAGAGGAATATGTGTTCATTAGGACAACATGAAGGAGAAGTCAGAGGACATTCTAGATAGGCTGAAGAAATTTCTTGAGTCAAGTCTTAGAGGCATGAAACAGCAATCCCAGGACTTAGTGGGTGGTAAGGGAAAAGAAGGAAGCAGCGCTGACCCCCACTTTTCTGATAGACCAGGTAGGTGGTAGCAGCTTTCACTGGGATTTGGAAACCCTGGATAAGAAGCTATTTGGAGAGGAGATGTTGAAATGGGTTTTTAAACATACTGAGAATGAAGTGTCTCGGTAAAATACAGGTGGAAATGCTAGGAAGGCAACAGAATACATACTGCTCACAAAAATTAGAGGTTTTTCAAAATGAATATGAAGCTATAAAATATCCCCTAATTTTTGTGAGCAGTGTATATGTTTGACACTCAAGTAGAGGTAAGAAATATCGCTTAAGAGGTTGGAGAGGCTGAAGACAAGGAAGTTGAAGAGATCACCCACAAAGAGGGGTAGAGTGTAGACAAAAACAGGAAGAGAGAGTACATGAGCACACACATAGGATGACCAGGTGTGGAAGAGACTTTGTAGGAGATTGACAGGAAAACGTCAGAGACATAGGAAAACTCAGAGTAGGCCCTGGCCGGTTGGCTCAGTGGTAGAGCGTCGGCCTGGCGTGCAGGAGTCCTGGGTTCAATTCCCGGCCAGGGCACACAGGAGAAGTGCCCATTTGCTTCTCCACCCCTCCCCCTCTCCTTCCTCTCTCTGTCTCTCTCTTCCCCTCGTGCAGCCAGGGCTCCATTGGAGCAAAGTTGGCCTGGGTGCTGAGGATGGCTCTGTGGCCTCTGCCTCAGGCACTAGAGTGGCTCTGGTTGCAACAGAGCGAACCCCCGGATGGGCAGAGCATCGCCCCCTGGTGGGCATGCCGGGTGGATCCCGGTCGGGCGCATACAGGAGTCTGTCTGACTGCCTCCCCGTTTAAAGCTTCGGAAAAATACAAAAAAAAAAAAAAAGAAAAAAAAAGAAAAAGAGAACTCAGAGTAGGATGTTGAAAAAACCAAAAGAGAAGGATTTTAAAGATGAAGCAGGCTGCTGAATGGTGAAGGCAGCAAGAACCTGAAACTGCCCATTGATGTGGGCAGCATGGTGAAGACTTAACTTTTTTGTGTGTGTATTTTTCTGAAGTTGGAAACGGGGAGGCAGTCAGACAGACTCCTGCATGTGCCTGACCGGGACCCACCCGGCATGCCCACCAGGGGGTGATGCTCTGCTGCATCCAGAGCCATTCCAGCGCCTGAGGCAGAGGCCATGGAGCCATCCCCAGTGCCCGGGCCAACTCTGCTCCAATGGAGCCTTGGCTGCGGGAGGGGAAGAGAGAGACAGAGAGGAAGGAGAGGGGGAGGGGTGGAGAAGCAGATGGGCGCTTCTCCTGTGTGCCCTGGCCGGGGATTGAAACCGGGACTCCTGCACTCCAGGCCGAAGCTCTACCACTGAGCCAACCGGCCAGGGCCAGTGAAGACTTAACTTTAGCAGGAGTTAAGTGGCATGTTAAAGCTAGAAACCAGTCTGCAGGGATTAAGGAGTGATGGGAGAGGTAAGTGGAGATGAATGGAAATAACCTTGAGAAGTTTGGCTGTTAACAGAACAGAACAGGCATCAGCTCTGGATGGGGATGTGGAGTGAATGGAAGACTTTAAAAATCATAATCTAATACTTAAATAACTTTCAAAAAACATTGTTTTCAGTACTTCATGAAATAACTCATGTAATCCTCACATCGATTCTATGGAGTTTATATCGGTTTTCCAGTTGGTATTGCTGCATAACTAATTACTCCAAAACTTCATGACTTAAAACAATAACTATTTTATTAGCTGATGGTTTTTGTAAGTCAGGAATTCAGTAAGGGCTCAGTTTAGTATCTGGCTCAGGTTCTCTCACACATTTGTAGTTAGTGACTGGAGCTGGCACAGTACAAGATGGGAGCAGCTTGGGGCTGACTGGGCATCTCTCTACCTAGTCTTCTCTATGTGGTCTCTCTGCATGGGCTTGTTTGGGCTTCCTGACAGCATGGTTGCCAAAGAGCAGGCTGACTGCTTCAGGGTGGTGAAGGGCTCTAGGGTAAGTGTTTTTTAGTGAATGAGGAGGAAGCAGCCTTAGGGTTTCTGAAATTATATAGCACTTCTTGAAGTTACATAGTGTTACTTCTACATTACTGTGTTGGTTGAAATAGTTAAAAAAAAAAGTGCTCGCTGTATTTCAAAGGGGGGTGACATATATCAGAGTCACATTGTAAGAAGAGCATGTGAGATGGGAGATAATGTTATAACCATCATTGGAAAATACAACTTGCTGTAAGGGGTATGTTAGACTGAACCCAGAAATGGGCTCCTGGGCATGCCATCCTCATGTTTACCTGTGGCCTCGATACTTGGTTCACCAGCTATAGGAGTAGTGGCCAGTTAGATAAAAAGGTTACATCTGTCAGGCTTTCTCCATCAGAGTATCATGTTTACAGCTTTGTCTGTTGGGTGTTTATGGGAATGGCATTTGGTTCCTGATCTTGGGAAATGACCTCTCAGCCTTAGGCCTAGAGGGTGACTGTCACCCAGAGGTCTGAGTAAAGACCTGTTCCTCCCCAACTTGTGGAGAGGCTGGCTAGGTTGGATATACTAGTGTTGTTTCTAGGTTTTCTGGAAGTTCTGTGCTTCTGTCTGCAGACTGAGCTGGGTTTTAGCTCCAACCCTGCCCTGCCCACTCTGTGTCCACCTGTGTGGACTCAGGGCCCTGGTAGATAGTGAATGGGTGGGCAGAGACACCCCAGCAGCTGTCCGGGCCTCTTCTTTCCTCTTTGAAGGAACTGATGCTGCTGCCGATGAGGGCTACTTCATCTATTAAACCCAATACACTTGTCGCAGCTGCTAAGCCCCCGTAAGCCGCCGGGCGCGGTGTTTGTGATGGGACTGACAGTGCATGGAGGAGGCTGATTATACACGATTCCATTTCGTGGGCCCAGCAATGTAATTTCACAGGGCGATCAGCGTTTGCATGTAATAGCAGGCTGTGCTGAGGTGTCAGAATATTAAAGGCGCTAATGGCAAAGCTCCCTGTTACACAGGGGGCCACCCGCCGCGCCTACAGCAGGGCTGCGTGGCAGGCCCGTCGCAGATGGCTGGCCACTAAGCTAATGGGGCAGCAGCCAAGGCGGGCAGAGCCGCGAGAGGGGAGAGCCAGCCGGGAGCAGCTCAGCACCTGCTTCCCTGCGCTTGGAAATTACAGCAGCCCAGGGGAAGGGAAGTGTGCATGCCTACCTGGCACAGAGCGGGATGGCGCAGTTTGGTAGACCAGCATCTCTCACCCCAACTGCACCTGCCCTGGATAGGACTTAGGCTCCTCAGACACCTTTCCACCTGCACCGCCTCTGGTCAGGTGGGCTCTGATGGCTGGGAGAAGTGCAGCTGGAAAAGTGGCACTCGAGAATTTAGAACCAGCATGGAAAGGGGGCTCAGGCAGAGATTGTAGCAAGAACTCTTAAAACAGATTCCTGTCCTTCACTGATCAAGGTCAGAAAGCTTCTGGGTCCCTAACCCCCACACCCCACAGGCTGGCAGGAGAAAGTTCGGGGATAGGAAGCAAGTGGGGGGGGCGGTAGGGAGTAGACTATAATTAGGGCCCCTCAGTTGATGCCAGTTTGCACAGGGCTGGGTGGCAGCGCCTCTAGATATGATTCCTTCCATCCATTGTTGGCTGCCGCAACAACAGCCAAGCCCTTGCCTGTGCACTTGCCAAGTTTGCTTCTGCCATTCTCCTTTGCCCTTGCTATGTCTTCTACTTGGTTCCTTCAGTAACACTCCCTCCAGGAAGCTTTCCTAACTACCTCCAATCCCCCATGGGCCTATCTGTCTCCATTGTCCCTGTAGGCAACCCATGGGGGACAGCCTCTCTGAATCCTCTCTTGCTCTGATAGTTCCCTGGGTCCCAGACTTGACTTCTCAGCCAGAATCTGAGCCACGGACCACATCATCTTGTCCTGAGCTGGTCTCCCAGGAAGGCTCTGCTAAGAATTGTGGATGGATGTCATCTCTTAGGGAGGATGTCAGGAGGGAGTGGGGAATGGAAAGATGGGTATGCTTGTGTGGGTATGTAAGCTCAATGGTATATATATTTATATATATATATATTTGGGGGGAGGGGAGAGGCTTTAGAAATGAGTGCTGGGAGTGGTGAGCATGTGGGTACAGATGCGGAGGGCAGCACGTGTAAGGATCCAGACCACACATTGGTAGAAGCACAGGTGGCTGGATGACCCTGTATTCTGGGTGGCTTTCTGTGTCTACTGGCTGTGCCTGAAGGGTACCCACGGTGGCAGGGGGAGCTTGAGGTGCTGGTTCATCGCACTGTGCCTCGAGGTTTCACTGTGACTGGTGGTCATGGGAGAGTTCAGCTCTGCATGAGTGTGTAGCAGTACCTGGAGGAGACATGCTGGGATTCTCAGCAGGGGCAGTAGGGGGAGAGCCCGGACTGAGGGAGAGCAGTTTTAATTAACCATTTTTAATATCATTTTGGACTTTGGCTGGTATGTGAAGGCCCCGCTGGAAGCAGCATTTGTAAAAATTAAATCCCTCTTATTAGGAGCTTGGCAGACCCATGTGCACATGCTGCCCCCCTCCCCCCGCCTGTGCCCCCCTGAGGAAGTGCTGGATGAGGCCATGTCACAGCAGCAATTGGTTATCACGCCTTATCTGGGAATATGAAACTGCAGCATGACACCCGCGGCCACGGTGGAGACACCAATTCATCTCGCCCTCCCTCTGACAAGCTAGACTGCCCTTCCTGAAAGGCATCCGTCAGGCAGGACTGGGGCTGCTACCTTGCTTGGCACCCCTGCTTTCCTGCCATAGGTGCTGTCTTGCCCTGGTCCAGCTTGGTCCTCCTGGGCTCTGCTGCCCTCTACCCTCCTTCCACATGTCCCAGTCTGGGGAAGTTCTTGGGGAGTCATTATTATAATAATAATCTAATCATGCTGACACGCGTCGGGGCAAGCGTCTAATGTTATCTGAAGTGGTCTTCCCGCTTAGCTGTGATAAGACTCAGGATGACGTGCAGATAACGTTGAGCTGCCCTGTCCCCGAGCCGAGAGCAGAGCAGAGGGGCCTCAGCAGCCCTGCCGCCCGCCGCTTTAAGCCGGGAAGCGGCAGCACCTGCTAATGCAAGTGTTTAATATTTGATGGGCTGGGATAAAGCAGGATCACCTTCGAATTGAATTGAGTGTCAGCCGAGAATCTATTACTGAAATTCGGGTGTGATTTGACAGCAAAGTAGACGATGTTATTCTTCACTAGTTACTGCAATCTTCTCCCCGACATCACTTAAATATTTTTTTCTTTGCTTGAGTAAACACACATTATCCTTCTTTTTTCCCCTTCCTTCCCTTTTTCCTTTTTAGAGGGGGAAAAAACCCATCCAGCTCACCTTCTCCAGGCTGATAGAGTAGATTGTTATTTCTTTATTTGTCCTATTAAATGGAATTTCTGATCGTTTAATCCGGCCTTTGTAAGTGATTTTAAAGTACTTGAAAGCCGCCCGCCGCTGCTCTCTGGCCCACTGCACTCCAGCCGTGGCCCTGACCATGCTTAGCAGCTTCTCCAGCTATGCACCACCCACTGGCTGCTTTCCCTCCCTGCCTAGTTTCCCCAGCTCCGTTTCCCCAGCTCCGCCCTGGCTTGAAGCCAGCGACCTCTCTCTCTCTCTCCTGTCCTTGAGTCTCACACTCATCCCCCAATTTGTGGTTGCAGCTGTGACCTGGTAAAGGGTGGGAGGGTTGGCTGGGAAGGTGGACCATGGCTAGTACCTCTGTGGTCAAGGAAAATGGCTTTGGAGGATGCTGAAGGTGAAGTACACTGTCTACTGGCTCCTAGTCTTTTAGTGTCTGTGGGGCCAAGGTTTGGTTCCTGCAGCTGGGAACTAAGGATACTAGCCCTCTGCCCAGCTCCCTGGCCCTGGCACAGACTCTGTGCTCAGCTTCCTGTCCTGTTCTGAACCTATGCTGGGTGCTTTTTCTTGTGAAGGAGTCTATAGTGGGATGTGGACCTCCTGGGCCCATTGATGGGTAGGGGCAGTTCAGTGCCTGGCAGACAACGGCAGCAGTCATTTTAGTATCTTTAGCGGACTCACCACCTAACTTTTGGGGATTCACCCAAGCTTCATTCCCATTGAGCACTGCCCCACATGCTGCCTGCCCTTGGGAGAATGGCAGACTAATGTTTGGGGACTTCTCGGGTGAGGGGTCAGCTAGCTATGCGAGCCCACTGGTAGAAGCCCAGGACTTTGCTAGCAGAGTGATTGGGAGTTAATTCCCGTTGGGCCACTTAATAGTGTTCTAACCTTTGTATGTCTCTTCTTTCTGGATCTCAGTTTCCTCACCTGTGACATCAGGTCATTGTGCCTGTAAGGGACTATAAGAGAAGGTTCTGGCTATCCCTGTCCTGCCATGTACCTGCCCCCTCCCATCTCATCAAGGTTGGCAGTGGCCAGGTGACAGGAGTAAGGGTTGGAGGGGGGCAATGAAGTGCTGGGGTCTGAGCAGATCGATGCCCCCAGCACTTCCTTCCCCAACCCCAGGAAAACAATTAAGTACAGATCGATGGGTGGCCGCTTTGAATATGCATAAGTGAGCACTTGACCTTCAGCAGAGATCTGCTTCCCCTAACACACACACACACACACACTCTCTCTCTCTCTCTCTCTCTTTATATGCTTCCCTCACAGCTGCTTAAGTCAACCAGGTGACCTTACCCCTCCTCAGTTGAGCCCCCACATGGCACTCAGCCTTCTACAGCCTCACATGTCTCTGGGTCAAAAGCAACTTGACCATAAGCAGGTGGTTGGCCCCCTCTCACTTCGGTTTTCCTATCTTTGAGGTTTGAATATTGGTCCAAGTCCTTCCCTACACCAGTCTCTCTGACCAAGTAATACTATGGGGGGGGGGGGGGCACACAGTAGATAGAGTGCTGGAGACTCTGGAGAGGAGGGAATCTAAGGGCAAAGGGGTACCCTGATGAGAAGAGGGGTTCTGACAAGGAGGGTCTTAGTAAATGGGAGCTCTCTAAAGGAGCTGATGAGATATTACCCAGTGAGGTCCCGGAACCTCTGATGGGGAGATGCCCAGGAGAAAGGGGGCTGTGGAAGAAGAAGGGCTTTTCTGGTGGAAAGGGAACCCAGTGAGGGGACTCTCATGAAGTGGCATGATGAGAGTAAGCCCTTGGGGGGGAGATTTGGTAGAGGGGTGGGTGAGTGATGGGGTTGGTTCAGGGGTCAGGGCCTCTATTAACCATTCTTGCCTCCTGTCTTCCAGGCTTACAGCTTCGCCATGGGCTGCTGGCCCAAGAATGGACTTCTAGACATGAACAAGGGCCTCAGCTTGCAACACATAGGCCGGCCCCACAGCGGCATTGGTCAGTCCCTCCACATGTCCCCCTGGCAGCTCGGTCAGTCCCCTGCCCGCACGCCCCAATCCCCTGGCACACAGGGGTTCTGTGACTCTTTCAATGCTCTAATGGGGTGCTCTCCGTCCGTAGCTGGGGTGAGCAGGCGAAGGGGCGGAGTGAGGGGAGAGTAGATCCAGGCTATTGGAAAGGGTCTCTCAGAACAGTATGCATGAGGAGGCTGAGGTCTGGGCTTTGGGTGGGTCACAGGTGGCCTTGGATTCAAGCCAAGGTACCCCCGCCCCTGGCTGCATCTCTGGTGTGTGATGTCCTCAGAGGGGTGGGCACATGTCAGCTTACCCACCCCCCATGGAGCTGGAGGAGGCTGTTTAATATTGTTTCAAGTCTGTGGCCACTAAACTGGGCGATCAATGGGAGTTAAGGAGATGAATTATTTAAACCTCACCAGCTTTTAATTAGTCGGGGTCCTTCTGACCGATGGCTCCGTCCACAGGGTATTGACTCCCCCGCAGGAACAGCAGCCTCCATTGAGCGGTGCCTGGGTTGGGAGGGGTCACTTGGGGTACCAGGTGGGGGTGCACCCTCAGGGAGATTACTGCTTGGGGGGGTTGGAGTGGCTGTTGTTCTAGGCACTGGAGACTCAGGCAGTCTCAGTACGGATACATGTCTGTCTGTGAGTGTGTGTGTGTGTCTGTGTCTGACAACTTCAGCTGCATGTCTCCGTGTATCCATGAATGTGTATATCTGAAGGATGTGTGTGTGTGACAGTGTATCTGTATATATTTTCCTGAGGGCATGCTTCTATGGAAGCAACCATCAGCTTGTGTGTGTATCCATCAGAAAGTGTGTCTGTTCCTGTCTGAGTGCCGTGTTGTGTGCATGTGCACACAGATGCATGCAGATGCTTTCAAGCAGGCGTTGGCTTCGTTCCAAGTGGGGAGGAACAGGGGTATTCTTGGGGGTAGCGATGACATTATCATAACCTAGGTACCTTAGGGGAGGTATCAGCGGTTGAGGGGAGGGGACCAGCAAGGTACACCTAAAGGACCCAGTCACCTGCTACAGAGAAGCCCCTCATTCTTTCCACAGACATCACAGGTGCCTGGTAGGTGCTGGGCATTCTGAATAGAAGCTCCTGTCCTCAGGGAGCTCACATCCTGGGAGGAGACAGAGGCTGAACTGGACATTTGCCACCCAGGGCACTAAGGGCTGTGATTGCAGCACCTGGGTTGTCTCAAGGGAAGTTTCCCCTGTCCTCAGTTGGCAAGGTGGCTTCTGCTCCTTCGTTTACATCTCACTGACTTCTGGAATGCCCTGTATCATTCTAGTTGCGGGGGAGGGGGGAGTGGAATTTGGGGGTACCCCGTGACAACTGACGTTCCCTCCCAACTGCTATTCCGTATAATCTAGAGTAGACCCCAAACCTAGCAAGATGCTTGGGGGGTCAGCAGGAAGTTTTCTAGAGAAGAGGACACTTGACTCCGGTGATCTTTGAAGATGAATAGTTTGCTAGGCTAAAAAAAGTGGGCAGCCTGACCAGTGGTAGTGCAGTGGGTAGAGATGTTGTGACCAGAATGCTGAGGTCACCATTCGAATCCCGAGGTCCCTGCCTTGAGTGTGGGGTCACTGGCTTGAGTGTGGGATTGTTGAAATGGTTGGTGGCTTGAGCCTAGGGTTGGCAGCTTGAGGGGGTTGCTATCTTAACTTGAGCCTGAGATTACTGGTCTGGTCCATGGCCAAGGCATGTACGAGAAGCAATCAATGCACAATTAAAGTGAAGCAACGAGTTGATGCTTTTCTCTCTCTCTCTCTTCCCCCTCCCCCAAAAAAGAAAAAATAGGGAAAAGGTTTTTTTCTTAGGGGAGAAGTGTGTATATAAAGCCTGAGGGCATGAGGAAGCTTGGCATAGTGAGAGGACTCCTCCAGATGTCTATAAATACATAGTTTCTACTGGGCCCTGGCAAGTTGGCTCAGCAGTAGAGTGTCAGCCAGCGTGTGGAAGTTCTGGGTTTGATTCCCAGTCAGGGCACACCCTCTCCTTCCTGTTCCCCCTCTGCTCTCTCCCTACAGCCATAATTCAAATTGTATGGTTTGAGCAAGTTGGCCCTGGGCGCTGAGGATGGCTCCATGGCCTTACCTCAGGTACTAAAATAGCTCGGTTGCCCAAGCAATGGAGCAGTGGCCCCAGATGGGCAGAGCATTGCCCCATAGGGGGCTTGCCAGATGGATCCTGGTCAGGGGACATGTGGGAGTCTGTCTCTCTGCCTCCCTGCCTCTTAAAAAAAAAGTTTCCACTGACTGGAAACTAACTTTTGGGTTAGGGAATGGCTAGAAAATCACCAGGGAAGTAAGTGGGCCTTGAATGCCAGGTTAAAGGGGGTAGATTTCTCAGGTGGTTTTTCTTTATTTTTTATTGAATTTGTTGGGATGAAATTGGCTAATAAAATTATATAGGTTTCAGTTGTACAATTCTATAATACATCATCTGTATATTGTATTGTGCTCACTACCCCAAGTCAAGTCTCCTTGCATCACCATTCATCCCCCTTGACCCTCTTCTTCCTTCTTGTGAGGTTTTGATGAGACAGGAAGTTTGTGAGGAAAAGAATGACATGATATAGAGCTCTGATTCAGAACCACTGAGACACTTTGTGCTACACAGACTCATTAACAGGTGCTGAATAAATTCAGATAGGTGGATGAATGAACAGGTGAGTTGATGAGTTAATAAAACAATGATGAGGCCTGACCAGGCAGTGGCGCAGTGGATAGAGCATCAGACTGGGATGTGGAGGACCCAGGTTCGAGACCCTGAGGTCACCAGCTTGAGCATGGGCTCTGGTTTGAGCAAAGCTCACCAGCTTGGACCCAAGGTCGCTGGCTCAAGCAAGGGGTTACTCGGTCTGCTGAAGGCCCGCGGTCAAGGCACGTATGAGAAAGCAATCAATGAACAACTAGGGCGTTGCAATGCGCAACAAAAAACTAATGATTGATGCTTCTCATCTCTCCGTTCCTGTCTGTCTGTCCCTGTCTATCCCTCACTCTGACTCTGTCTCTGTCAAAAAAATAAATAAATAAAAGAATGATGGAAAGGGAGGGACCAGAGAATGACGGCCAGTGAGAGGACTCATATTGGCCCAGGGGAGGAAGAACTGCCTGCAGTTGAGTCTGGCCAGTGGAACTGAGTTCCCTCAGCCTGCACAGCCCTGAGCTGGGTGCCCTGCTTCTGCATCTCTGTCCAGGGTGTGTTTTTGGAAGGAAAGTTTCCTTGTTTCCACTCTTTGCTGCCTCCTGGGACTCAGTGGTGCCCCTCTTGTCTCTTCACCCATGTTGATTCTGGATTAGGACCCCTGAAGAATTCCTTCTTCATAGAAGGTTTTTCCATCTGGGTGAGTGCCAGAGGACAGCCCAAGGCTGCAAGTGACAACAGAGTAAGGGCTTTGGAGCTAGAAGTTCTGGCTCTACCACCCAGAGACCTGTGACAGATAAGGGACAGCTGTTGGGAAGGTTTAGTGAAGTCAGCAGTGTGAAGGGCTTGTGCAGTGCCTGACACACAGTGGGTACTCAAGGACACTGGGGGTTCCTGGCATTTGGTCTTTGTATCTTTGAATGAAGAGGGCTGCCCTGGCAGCTCCTGGCTGGCTCTGAGGTGGGGGTGAGGGTGCTTGGAAGGGAGGAAGGCTGCAGGGCATTAATTGGGCTGGGAGAGGCAGGGAGGGGAGGCGTGGGTTTGAGCAGTGAGGTTAATGGCCCTCGCGCCAAAGAGACAGCTTTAATGAGCTTCAGCTGGCGGTGCCCCGAGTTACTGTGCGTGCTAAAAGGGTCGCGCTGTAAGAGTTTGATGTGGACTGTTTCCCAGCCCTGGGGTCAGGGGTCAGTCCCTGTCACTGGCCACTCAGGCTGGTCCTCAGTGACATGGTGCTAATTAACTGTCTGAGGAGCTGCCAGCCTGGAGTGGGGAGTGGTATGTATATTGGAGGCTGGGGGTGAAGCAGCTTTGGTTATGCCGGGCAAGGGTTCTGCAGATCCCACAGCTTAGCCATCCCCAGGATCTGCTTGGTTCTCCCACAATGCCATGGGGAGACAGTGGCTCAGTATGCAAGTCACCAGTGACCCTAGGCCCATTGATGATCCTAAACCTCCTTCTAAGTAAGGTAAGTATGGCAGGGGAAGCCTGTGGGGCCTACGTGGCGGGAACTCCTGCTAAGCATTGGGTGAGGAATGTGCTGAGAGAACAAGGGAGCAGACAGTGGAGGGTGGGCTGATGAAGGGGACAGCTATAGAAGGGCAGAGGGCCGCTAGGATGGATATGGGTGGCTGAACTATTTGAGGGGAGTGTGGGAATGTTCAGGCAGAGGAATGACCTGGCCAGAGTTGGGCTTTGGTCAGAGCATCCTGAGTGTACAGTAAGGACTAGTGGGGAGAAACCGCAGAAGGGGAGCTACAGTAAGGTACGTGGAGGTGACGGGTCACTTAGCGCCGGCGGTGACTGTGGGAATGGAGCCGGGTCCAGGTCAGTGAACATTTACCTTGCTTTTACTATGTGTCAGGACTGTGATAAGTGCTGGAAATGTATTGGTACAGATGACAGACACAGGGCCAGCTCGCACAGAGCTCACAGGCACAGTCCAGGATGAGGTAATGGCTTGGCCCTGGGGATAAAGGAGAGGGCTTGGGTAGAGGCAGTGAGCCCTGGAAGGAAAGGGCTAGGGGCTGTCAGCATGGCCTCTCAGTCAGGGGACGGCCACCTGCTCCTGCTCCCAGGGGAGTGGACTTGGCTTTGTGAGCCTGGGGAACAGGGTCGTGCTGGAGTGGGTTGTGGGTGAGCAGGAGCTGCGTGTGTGTAGAACTGGATGTTTCGTGGGTTCTGTCAGCTTCCTTGATTTGGGCCAAAGGCTCTAGGCAGGCAGCCTCCACCAACGACTGCTCAGTGCTGTGTGGTTCTTCTCTCATTTCAGCCAAGGGTCAGCAGGGCACACATTATTTATTTAGGGGCACTTTGTGTTAACTAATTTAATTTTTACACCAGTATTACGAAGGCAGGCATCATCATTCCCATTTTATAGGTTAGAAAACTGAGGCTTAATTAGTTAAGCAACTTGCCTGAGATCACACAGCCAGGTGAATTGAGGAGTCAGGATTCAAACCAAGGTCCATCTAAATGCAAAGTCTGTGTTCTTACTGCTGTGCTGAACTGGAAGTACCTTTTTGGTGTCAGGCTTTAAACTACCAAGATGATGAGGAAGAAAACAAGCTCACTTTCCTCATTTCCCTCAGTGTCGTGTGGCACATACAGGCCTTGACAAGGCTCCAGTATCGACAGCTGAGGAGAAGAGGCATTGCTACCCCTTCACCTCTGCTGTAGTAGTGCTCAGAGACCGGGCCTGCAGACATTGGCTTCTGACCTTCTGACCCTGACTGTTGTTACTCTTTTTTTTTTTTTTTTTTTCTTTTTTCTGAAGCTAGAAACAGGGAGAGACAGTCAGACAGACTCCCGCATGTGCCCGACCGGGACCCACCTGGCACGCCCACCAGGGGGCGACGCTCTGCCCACCGGGGGGCAATGCTCTGCCCCTCCGGGGCGTCGCTCTGCCTTGACCAGAGCCACTCTAGCGCCTGGGGCAGAGGCCAAGGAGCCATCCCCAGCGCCCGGGCCATCTTTGCTCCAATGGAGCCTTGGCTGTGGGAGGGGAAGAGAGAGACAGAGAGGAAGGAGGGGATGGGGGTAGAGAAGCACATGGGCGCCTCTCCTATGTGCCCTGGTCGGGAATCGAACCCAGGTCCCCCGCACGCCAGGGCGACGCTCTACCGCTGAGCCAACCGGCCAGGGCCCTGTTGTTACTCTTTGAGTTCAGTTTGGCTCCACCTGTTGGCTCAGGAAAACTTGCCCATCTGTTAGGGACCATCTCCTCTGGGATTCTTGCCTGGCCCTCTCAGTGTGGGTGTATAGAATACACCTTTAGGCCCCAATTATAATTTATTTGGTAATGATCAGGCCCTACGTACTTGACCTCTCTAAGGGCAAGACCCAGGCCTCCTTTGCTTCTTTCCTTTTGGAAATCTGCACAGGAAATGTTACTAAAATCTTACCAGTTGTTGTGACATGGAGGCCCCATAGACCACTGGTTTCAGCTGGCTGGGAGAATAACTGGAACCTTCCCTGATGCCCAGCTGGGTGGTCCTGCCCTGGTTGCTTAACCTACCTCAGCCCAGGGAGTGAGGAGGGTCTCTCTGAGACTCATGGTAAAGTGGGGTAGCCAGACACAAGTAGACCCTCAGGAGTTTTGTCTAGCACAGTTTGGCAAGAGAGCTGGACTGGCAGGTGGCAGGATGGGGTTCTGGCCCCAGGAGAGTAGTACTGGCCTGTGGTCTCCCCTGAAGGAGTGGGGTGTCTATCAAGAGTCTAGTCAGAGCGCATTAGCTCTGTGACATGGATCTCATTAGTGCCCGTGAGAGGTGTCACTGCGGGAGAATTGTTGGCTCAGGGAGACTCTTGTACCAAAAGGAAGAAAGGACAGTGACAGCCTTTTCTCTGCCGCCTCTGCCGCCAGCTCCCTGGGCCGCCCGCCCTCCTCCTCCTAAGTGGGGTGTGGGGGTGCTGGCTAATGAGCTCATCTACAGTGCAGCTTTGCCTTCTCCTCCTTGAAGTTCTCCGGGTCCCTCTGAAGACCTCAGGCCCAGGATTAGCACACACCAAACACCAGCCCCCCTCTTGCCCAGCAGGGAGTTCCTTCTGATCACCCTGCCTCTGCTACCATAGGCAAGGGAAAGGAGGTGGGGCAAGACAGCCACTGTGGCCAGTGGGAGGGGACTTTCACCTTTGGAAGGCTCAAGCCCTCTGTCCGCCTTGACCAGATCTGCTTCTCTGCAGCGGGCTCTTTCTTCCTGGAATTGTGACCTTCTCTGCCCCTCCCCTTTCTCTATGACATCTCCCATCCTAGCAGGGCCTCCCTGTCTTTGATGAACCTTCCTCCCAAGGCAAGGAAGAATTTGGGGACTCTGGTCCAGGGTTCGATGGAATGTGGCATTTAGATACAATCTAATACAGGATTTTCTGGCTCAGCTGGGATTTAGGAATTAGCAAGAGCCTAGTGTCTGGGCTTCAGATGACCTGATGGTGGCAAAGTATTGGTATGAGGTCCCTGCAGACCTAATAACCGTCCCTGGCTATTCTAGAGGGGCAGAGAGGTACCTCGCCTCCTCCCCCCTGCTTTAGTCATCTTGGGGCTGGGAGGGGAGGAGTCAGCACAGCTGCCTTAGGGGGAGGGTCCATAGATAGCTGGAGTACATGCTTCCCCAGCTCTATCCCCACTCCAGTGGGTTCTTCGTGGTGCAGCCCAAATAAAAGAGGATGGATAGCCATGAGAAGAGAGCACTCTCTAGGCGTCCAGAGAGTCTCCGCTGGCCTGCTTGGATAGTGCTCAAGGAGAGGGGTGCTCCCTCCCTGAGCTGGTACCCTCGGAGCCCCAGGAACATCTGAGGACTTCGTCCTTACCAGACACCATGCTGTAGTCTTCAGTAGCAACCACAGATGGAAAAAGGATAGATGTATGGACGAGTGGACTAATGGATGGAGGGAGGTTCTGGTATATGTATGTATGTGTTCTGTGTGTGTGATGCATTGGGAAGTACAATCTTTGTTTTTCTACCTTCCTAGCCGCGAGCCCCAGCCCAGCGACTCCTTGTCTCTCTCTGTATCTCCTGTCAAACCATCGCAGACGTAAATGACAAAGAAATCAGAAAGACAGATCAATGCCGGCCAAATTAGCACTTGCAGATAGACTGTGTGGGGATGTCAGCGCCCTGACCCCTGGTGATCTTGCAGCCTCCGCTGCTGATATTATGCAAATTGCATCCATCTGGCAGGACCTGCGTGCTTGCTGCTCCTACTCAGAGGAGTAATGGGTTGGGGGTGGGCGGGAGTATTGGAGCAAGAGTTGCTGGAGTGAGTGAGTGCGTGTGTGTGCATGTGTGAGTATGTGCTTGAGTGTATGTGAGGGTGTGCGGTGCCCACCAAGCACTGGGTGGTGATGGAATGATTGACAGGGCAGATAAGGGGCTGCATTGGATTCCTTTGGGCTGGGGGATTAGGAGCAGCCACAGATGGGAGATAACCGGACTTCATTTCAGTTTATTTTCCTCCTTATCCCTTCTCCCCACCTTCATTCCCCGAAAAACACAATCTCTCTAGTTTGTGTTTTCATCAATATTTGCAAGTCATTACCACTGGTTTAAGGTGAGAGACAATGTCAGGACCCAGACCCGGTCGGCCCCTCCCCCAGTCCTGTACAGTTCTAGTACCCTGAGAATGAATTCCTAGAGCAACCCAGTCTGCAGGGCAGTGGTGTTCACAGTATCCCACCTCCCTTGCCAACAGTACTCATGGGGTGAGCCGTATGTCGTGAACCAGTCCTACTGACCTACCTCATCTGACCTAATGCCCCCGACAGTCTTTAAACCTGGTTCCTGCCACTCCCACCTGTTGCTGCTGTGTGACATCTCTACCTCCAAGTGTAGCCTCCAGCTCAGGTGCTTCTGCCCCTGGTATTAGCCCTTGGGAGCTGTTATTTCTCTTCTGTGGGACTCTTAGACCCTTCCTCACAGCTCTTCTGGTCCTTAACACTACTGACCGGCATCCAGACCCAGCTGGGAAAATTGGGGCCTGTGGCCTTCGGAGAGGGGAATTTGTTTGGTCTGGTCTGAATCCCCATCTATACCAGTATCCTTCCACAACATTTGCTGAGTGTCAGATGTGACAAAGAGGCTTTATATCTATTATCCTATTGAATTCCCAAATTCTATGAGAGAAAATGTCACCAAATAGGGAACTGAGGCTCCGGAAGGTTGTCATTCACCCAAGGCTGCAGAACAAGGAACCGGAGAGCTGGAATTTAGACACTCATTTCTCCAGGGCCCAAGCTCTTAATCAGCAAGCTGTACTGTCTTGCTGCTGTGCCACCAACCCCAGACACACACATCACCATGCCTGGATTCATTTAAAGGAACCCTCCTTGTACAGTAGGCAGACAAGTTCCTTCAGCTTGCAGCCTCTGAACACAAACCCTGACCCAGATCAGATGCCCTGCCAGACTGAACCAGACAGAAGGGAACAGGATTTAAGCACATCCTGCTCTCAGGAGCTGTGCATCTGAGACACTTGGTCTGTAGCAAGAAGGACACACAGAGGACAGAATGCACCCAGCAGCTGAGCCTGCCCAGGGATATGCTGTACCACGTGGCATCTAGGCTCCTGCAACTCAGCAAGAGGGGCTGAGCAGCTCAGGCCAGCCAGCTGTGGTGGCCGAGGGCACAGCTGTCCCAGAGGCCCCCCCCAAAAGGGGGTTCCAGCTGTATCCACCCACTAGGCTGGGTTGGGAGCTGGGAGTGTTGGGGACCTGTCCGGGTACACGTGTGCAAGGGGAGCTTGTTCTAATGAGGAGAACATGGCTGCTAGTTAGGCGAGGGGCGGGCGGGGAGCCGCAGAGCTGATTGAAGGCAGGGGCAGGGGTCAGACAATTAGGCCCAGATCCGGCCGTTTGATGTGAGTTCTGAGGCCTCAAAGCCTCCCTTCAGCCCGCTCCCTCCACTCCCTACTCTCCCTCCTCTTTCCTTTCTTCTTCTGCCCAAAGGCAGGAAGGATGGAAACGCTTACTCTCACTGTTACTATTATTAAACTCTGTGGCAAGCCAGCCAGACCCCAGGATTCCTGCCCACAGGGGGGCCCCCAGGCTTCCCAAAGCCCTTGAACCCCAGGGGACATCTGGCCAGTAGCCAAGGCCAGCCTCAGGGCAGGGACAAGGTGAGACCCAGGACAGGGCAATCCTGCCTCTCCTGTTTCAGAGGCAGTAGTGAACAGGGTCTCCAGGTAGAGATTTGGGCCTGGGGCGGCTAGGGCCACATTCCAGGCCTGCTTTGACCATCACCTCTTGCAGCCAACTAGTTCTTTTCTGTTCTGTCCTTAGGTTGGGGGTGGGGACGTGGTTCACTCACGCTTATACCCCTTTACACACACAGTTGTGTGCAGCAGTCACACCACAGCCTCGCCCTGCAAGGTATAGATACACAGAGCCCCACGGTACTGTCACACTTATACCAGAGCAGTGTTCCCCTACCCCCAGCCCAGATGTCTTAACCCACATATTGTCACAGGGTCCTACTCTAGTCACACTCACTCGGGCTTGTGCAAAAGCCCTGACTGTCCCCTAGGACCCTAGGAGCTAAGCCCTTCCCCCAAAGTAGCTGGGAACTGCAGTAAGACCTTATGTCCAGTCCCCCATCACAGGAAATAAAGCCTTTTGAGCTGATACTGACCAGAGAGTGGGAAGAAGCCAGATTGGGGGGGGGGCAGTGGGGAGAGGGAGGGTGGGGGCAGAGATAAATGTTAGCTCATTTCTTCCATAATTAGTTACTCCCTCATCCCCGCGTTGTAATTGTGAACAAGCTGTAATGTTTAATTAGTCTGTAAATGAAACCCCAATTTCATAATGGCCTGGCTGACAGGGCTAAGTGAGCAGGGGAGGAGGAGAGGGGAGGTAATAGGGAAGGCTTGCAGAGGGGGAGGGAGGGATTATGGGATCACCTCCTCTTCTTTTGAGCCCCAGCCTGGCCTCTGTGGGGTAGGCTAAGTGACTGGGTCCAGTAAAGGCAGACTTGCCTTTACTAGCTTCTCAACTGGCCCTTCTTACCAGAGAAAGGGGAGGAAAGGGAAAGTTCTTGGCATCCTTACTCCACCCTCCCTGCCTCTCCTTCAACTCTGTGGTTGGGATACCACAGTCACGCCCAACTGAGAGGCTACTGGTTGGAGAAGCTGACTTTGGGGGCCCAGGCCTGTGACCCCAACAAGAAGGATGCTTCCTCCCCAGGTCCAGTATTCCCCTCCCCAAATCACCCTGCTGAGAGACCTTTGCTTAGCACCTGGACCTCAGAATCTGGTCCTACACCTAAAGGAGCCAGTGACTGGCACAGGGCCCCTCCCCCTCCAGAGCCACTGCTAGCGGAATCCAGCATCCATGCTGTGCTGACACCCAGGCCAGGCCTCATCTCCGTAGGTATCACAGCAGACTGTGATAAACTGGAGCTGCCGCAGGGGGGAGCCCCTGGCCCCACGGCTGCTCATCGGTCTCTCCCTGTCTCCCCCACAGCATCCTCACGGCCTGCACACACCCGGCCCGCCTGCCGCAGCCATAAATCTCAATTTACGAGGGTGGCTCTGGTGGGGGAGGGAGGCAGCACCACTAATGACAGCTCCTCAGCCGGATTTTTCATGTTGCACAGTCATAAATTTTTAAGAACAGCATGGGCAGCACGTTAGCGAGTTATCGAGGCTGCCTCTGTGCTGGCCGCCTAGCTCCAAGAGAGCAAGCAGAGTCTGGGGAGGGCAGGAGAGGCATTTGGGGCAGGGCCGGGGCCCAGCAGCCAGACTAGTGTGGAGGCAAGGGAAAGCCTGGGCCAGGCAGGCAGCTAGCATGAGCCTTGGCACAGGGTGGGGAGTGATGCCAGACAGCTGAACCAGGGCCAGGCGCATGGGGGGGATCAGGCTTGTAGGCACACAGAGCATGGTGTTGGGATCTGCTGATGGATGCCTCTGCTCCAGGACTTGACACCATGATGTACGGGGAGCCTGAAGACATATGGATTTTCAAAGTGGCCACTTTGAATAGAATTACAAACTCTGACCATGTGCACAGTGAGGCCTCTGCCCTGGCCGAGCTTCACTTGGTTCATAAGCCAAGTGCTTTCTAGGATTGTTCTTGGGAGTGAAGGTCCCTGGAGTTACCGAGAGATTTCTAGGGAAATGCCCACAAAGGGGGTAGATCTGTAGATGCGCTGGACCCAGGCTGACTGCATTCTAGCTAAGGCTTATCACTTCCAGGTTGGGGGTCCTGGGCAAGTCATTCACAACCCTGAGCCTCTGTTTCATCCCTTTAAAGTGGGGTTGATGATGGCTTCTACCTCTCCAGGCTTACTCTGAGGATTTGAAAATGCTTTAAAACCCTGAGTACATGTTAGATTGGTTGCGACTTAAATCTCTGGGAAGAGTTTGAGGGAAATATCTGGGGAAAGATCTCTGCTGGGCATTTGCTTTTGTTCAGTGGTTTATTCAGAAGAGGTGCGTTTGCTGAGGTCTTCTGGGTGCCCAGTGCAGTGCTGGGTTTTCAGATAAGAGGAAAGCCCCTTAGGAGGTGGTGTCAGCACTTGTGGCTGTAGTGGGTCAGTGTTCCCAGCCCTGTGCCTGGCCTGCCCTCAGGGCCATGGGCCAGACCATGTGCTGTTCTGCCATGGCACAGCTAAGCCTCAGAGTGCTGAGAGGCCCACACAGGCTCCTCACAAGCCCCCAGGCCAAATGCTCCCCAGAGTTTCCTGTCTGTGCCACTCAGGGTCAATGGTCTTGACCATCTATTGGGAGCTATTAGCACAAGGTCAAGAAAGCAGATGTTGCTCAAGTTAGCAGAGGTGATGTATGTGTTTTTATCAGGGTGTTCAGGGTGACTCCATGGTAATCTACTGGGACAGATTCTGGTTGTTTAGGGAGAAGAGTGTCCCCAAACTGGGCCTTGTTGGTATGGGGGCAGTACCCTGCCCCTTCTCAAACCATTCTCCTCATGTTCCCTGTTCTCGAGCACAGTGCGCACCCTCATTTCCTGGAACCTGCCATGCCTTCTCACCTTACGGCTTCCCACGTACATTTTTCCCTTGGGAGCCCCCATTCCCTCCCCTTGGCCTAACACACACTCATTCTTCAGAGCATAGCTCAAGTTTTGCTTCAACAGGGAAGTCTCCTCTGTAGCCATGTGCGCTCCATAGCACCCTGCACTCCCTTCATAGACTCTGTCACAGTCATAATTAAGAAATGAGTCGTTTAACGCGTCTCCCCCCAATAGATCGTAAGTTCCCTGAAGGCAGGAACTTACATCTGTTTTGTTCAGCTTGTATTCCCAAAGCATACCATAGCATCTGACTGATGTAGGCAGATAGTAAATAAAATGTATTGTTTTTAATTGAGTTAAATTGAGTCGAGATGGCCCTGGCCCACCCCTATGTGCCAGGGCAGAGGGAAGCGGACAGAGAAGTGCCTGGAGCTGAGGTGGTTCCCATTAGTCCTCATGATTAATTCACAGCCACACTGTGATGGAGTGGGCTTGTCCCCAGTCAGCGCCTCCGCTGGGGCCCACCTGTTAGCGACAAACAAACAAAGAGGATAAATAATGCATTGGGAGCTGAGCCAGGCAAGGCGGCGGTATTGAAATTAATAGGGATTAGCTGAGCAGCTTGAGGATGAAATATTTACCAGGTAAGACTGGGCTTAGGGAGGGCAGCTCCCCTCTGAGTCCCCAAGCATAGCCACCCTTCTCCAGACATCACTGGCTAGGATTGGGGAGCCCCAGCACCACTGCTGCTGCCCACAGTGCCTTGATTTACAGGACCAACTGGTCAGACTGCTGAGAGCTCAGGTCCCAGCCAGCCTCCTGGCACAGCAGTTTTAGAGAAACCAAGATACTAGGAAGGAGTGGAGGTGGGGGAAGGGCCTGGAGCCCTGGGGCACTTTAGAAACTGGGGACAGGAGCCTGACTGATTTCCGGCAGCTTTGGGTGGCAAATGTCAGGGCTGGAGGAGGTTCACTTGTGATCTTGTCACCCCATAGTTCCCTCTTTCTTTCCCCTTAATACATATAGACTAGGAGATTCTAACATTAGTGCCCTCAAGGGGTTTGTGGTCTAACAGGGTGACTGAGGTAATCACAATGGGCAAACACATAGAAGGGATTCCTAACACAAATGTGGGGGCCCAGATAAGGAACCCCAGGAAACGATAGCAAGCCCAGGTCATGAGAGTCAAGGGGGAGCGCCAGCTGAGAAGTGGAGAGAGATGTTCCACGCAGAAGGAAAAGCATGTGAAAAAGCTGAGAGGCAAGAGTCTGAACCGCCCACCTTCATCCAACGGGACAGTGGGACAGAAGGGGCCCCAGAAGGGAACCTGGGCAGGTCCCTTGGGACTTTCTAAGGAGTGTGGGCACTGTCTTGAGAACAGTGAGGCACTGGTGGAGGTGGCAGTGGTGGTTTGTTATAATTATTAACTCAAACTTTTTTACTTTGAACTTATTTTACATTAGCAAAAAAGTTTCTATATGTCTGTTACCCAGCTTCCCTGATGTTAACATCTTTATACATATAATCACAGTGCAATTATCAACACCAGGAAATTAACATTAAACTAAAGGCCTTACTGAATTTCACCAGTACTTCCACTACTGTCCTTCCTGGGTCATTGAAAGGTTTTAAGACAGGGAGTGAAATGACCAGATTTGTGGTTTAGACACCATGGTGATTTGCAGGGGGCACTGCTGTCACCTAGATGAAAGATGGTGGTGCCCTGGACTGGGATAGTAGTAGTGGGAAAATAGATTTAGAAATTATTGGAAAATATATGGTAATTAAAACTTCAGGGTGCCCTGGCCAGTTGGCTCAGCGGTAGAGCATTAGCCCAGCATGTGGATGTTCCAGGTTCAATTCCCACTCATGGCACACAGGAGAAGCACCCATCTGCTTACCCCTCTCACTTCTCTCTCTCTCTCTCACTTCCCCTCCTGCAGCCATGGCTCAGTTGGAGCAAGTTGGCCCTGGGCACTGAGGATCGCTTTATGACCTCTGCCTCAAGTGCTAAGAAGAGCTCAGTTGCTGAGCAACAAGACCAATGCCTCAGATGGGCAGAGCATTGTCCCCTAGTGGGCTTGCTGGGTGGATCCCAGTAGGGGTGCATGCAGGAGTCTATCTCTCTGCCTCCTCTAATTGAATTTAAAAATTAAATAATTAAATAAATAAATAAATAAATAAAGCCTCAGGGGTAAGTAAGGTTGCCCAGGGAAAGAGTAGAGGGTGAAAAGGGAAGAGGGCCAATGACAGCTCCAAGCAACATCCACATCTATAAAGGAGCTGGAGGAGGGTGGGATGGAAAGAAGGTTGTATCCCTAAAGCCAACAGAAGAATGTTTCAGGTTTAAGTCCATTGGGTTGAGTCCATCTAAACCTGAGAAGCTTCCATTGGACTTCACCCCTGTGAGGCCATAAGCATCATTAGAGAAAGCAGTTTGGTAACGCAACAGTGAGATCAGATTGCAGGGTGGGAGGTGGTTAAATAAGACCTTGAGTGTTAACAACTCTGAAGTTTGGCTATGAAAGGGAGGAGAGATTGGGTACTAGCCACATGGAAAAGGGAATTAAAGAGTTGTTTTTAAAGATGAGAGAGACTTAATATATTTACATGCTAATATGAAGGAACCAGTGCAGAAGAAACAGTTAGGGTTCTTCATAATGTGAGGCCCCTGAAAAGGCAGTGAGATTGGACTCCAGAATCCAGGTGGAGTGGAGGGATGGGCTTTAGCAGAGACATCAGGATTGATGCTGTCTGGTAACACGATAGGGGAGAGAACTGGCACAGATGCAGGAGAGTGGCTTCTGTATTTCCTGTGAAGTAGGAGATGAGTGGGTGGGTGAGGGAGTCAAGGGTGATGTTGTGGGGAAGGTGTTGGAGATTGTGGCAGGTAAAGAAAATTTGAAATTGTCACTGTGGAGAAAGGGAAAGAGAGCTTACACACTGACTAAATTGGCTGGGCAATTTTATACACCAGATTGAAGTTGATGACTGATTTTATGGGTGGCGTGAATCTATATGGTTGTGATTTTTTCTGATCACATTCAACTCAGATGCAGGCATAGATGAGATAGAGTTTGGGTTTTTCCTGACAAGGGTGATGGAAGGAAAAGGGGGCAAGAGAACTGAGAATATTGGCAAGAAAGGAATGAAATGATGAACCATGAAATCCAGGTTCCAAAGGGAGGTGGATCGGTTATGTTTCTAAGACAGAACTTGCTTGATACACACGCAATAGCCATTGTCCTTCTAGCTCTTAGTAGTCCCTGTATCATTAGGGGCAGCAGTGTGTACCCAGTTAAAAGACTAATGTTTTTACTTCCTCATACAGTTAGATATGGTTATGTCTCTGAGTTCTGTCTAGTGAGATAAAATGAAGTGTTGTGTGGGACCTCCAGGAACAATACTTAAAAAGAAGTGACCCAGTTAGATAATACATTCATCTTGCTTTTTCCTTCTTCCTCTTTCCTAAAATGTGGATGTGAAGGTTGGAGCTCCAGCAGCCATTTTGGACCATGAGATAACCTGGAAATTAGAAACAGCATGCTAAGAAGGGCAGAGCAGAAAGAAGCCCAAGACTGATGACTTTGTGGAGCT
Source organism: Saccopteryx bilineata (assembly GCF_036850765.1). Classification (NCBI taxonomy): domain Eukaryota; kingdom Metazoa; phylum Chordata; class Mammalia; order Chiroptera; family Emballonuridae; genus Saccopteryx; species Saccopteryx bilineata. The sequence goes on from NC_089492.1 coordinate 257,994,653, forward strand.
GTGGGGCTTTTCGTCAATTTAGATTGCAAGCCATAGGCTTAGAAAACTTTTCTAAAGTTGTATTTTCTTCCCTCTCTGTTTTCACATGGGTTCCCATCTAAACTTGACTCTTTTTGCCTTTTCAGTAACATGGCCTGTATCCTGAGCCACAACAGGAGACAATTTGATCATATGTATATAGCGAGCATAATTAGGGCTACCATCTTCCTAGCCTGAAAGCTCAGTGTCCTCATTGCCCTTGCTCTACCTCTTCCATTCAGCCAGATTTACATTCTAGGGTCCATTTGTTATGTCACTTTCTTTTCTTTACATTCTGTATCAGTTAGTGTGCTTTCAGCTACCAGAAAAAGAAACCCAATTTAAAATATGTTAAATAGCCCTGGCTGGCTGGCTCAGTGGTGGAGCATCGGCCTGGTGTGTGGAAGTCCCAGGTTTGATTCCTGGCCAGGGCACACAGGAGAAACGCCCATCTGCTTCTCCACCCCTCCCCCTCTCCTTTTTCTTTATCTCTCTCTTCTCCTCCCACAGCCAAAGCTCCATTGGAGCAAAATTGGCCCAGGCGCTGAGGATAGCTCCATGGCCTCTGCCTTAGGTGCTAGAATGGCTCTGGATGCAATCGAGCAATGGCCCAGATGGGGAGAGCATTGCCCCCTAGTGGGCATGCCGGGTGGATCCCAGTCGGGCACATGTAGGAGTCTGTCTCTCTGCCTCCCCGCTTCTCACTTCAGAAAAATACCCCCCCAAAATTAATAATAATAAAATTAAAAAGTTAAATAATAAGAGGATTTATTAGCTTACAAATGTTTAGAGCTGAGGTGATCCTCAGGATGGTTAATTTAGTATCTCAGCAATGTCATCAAGGACCTGGATTTTTTTTCCATGATCTTGTTCTTTTATCTTCAGTGTGTTCTTGGGAGACTAACTCCCCTCAAGGTCGGATGGTGACTTCTGCAGTCCCAGACCTGTGCGAGCATGAAAACAGCCAGCAGACTATAAAGGGCTCTTTCCCCCTTGTGCTTCTCTTCTTAAGAGTGAAGAAATTTTCCGTGAAGGTCTTATAGCAAACTTGCCCTCTGATCTCAGTAGCCAGAACACATGGTCACCCCTAAATCAGTGACTGGCAAGGGGAAGAGGGTCATCACAAATGGCTGAGACCATGGAGCGTTCACATGAGTGAAGAAGCAGTGGCTCTGCCAGTGTGGCAGAGGGAAGGGCTGTCGGGGAAGCAGTCAGAAGTGGACAGGGAGAACGGCGAAGGTAGGAGGGGTGACGTAGGCAGAGAAGCAAAGGTAGAAATGGTTTCAAGTGAGATGAAAAAAAAATATTACCAGAAGCTAGGAATATTTGAATTTAATATTTCAAAGAAGGAGCAGTAGAGAGGGTGTTAAAAAGGTTGAGGGTATGACTAGAAATGGTAGAAATAACATACAGACATACAGTGGACAAAGGCATTAGTGCTGAGGTCATAGAACCGAGGGGCTGGCAGCAAGTTTCTCAAAGAATAGAGGCTGTCGCGGGCCATGGTATGGACTTTCACACATGCTCACAAGGAATTCCCCAGCTAAGCCGATGGCACATGGGTCTGGGACCAGGTCACAGGTGCCTGGGGCAGCCTAGGCAAGCAGCCAAACCTCTCTATGTCCCAGTGTCCCCATTTTGGAAAGCATCTGCCCTGGTGAGTTAAGCCATTTAGGAACAGGTGATGCCCTGTCACCCTCCTATTGGAGCTACCCAAGGACCCCCAGAAGACAGTCCCACAGGAGACTCTTTAGGGACAAGTTACGGTGGAAACTTGGTTGGAGCAGAGGTGGCTGCCGCAAATGGTAGGTGTGCTCAGATGTCCTCAGTAACCCCTTCTTCCTCTCATCCCTCTCTGGCCAGGGCCCCTTCACGTGACCTTAGCTTTATCGGGTTGTCCTCTGGCATTTCTAGCTATGGCATTCCAGGGCCAGGAGGAGGGTGAGGCTCCTTGGCCCTCTACCTGGATGGGGCTTTGGCTAGGAATGGGGGGGCAGGGGGGCAGGCACCCGTTGTAATGGCCAGAGCAGCCACCCTGTTACTACGGCGTATTTCACTTTTAATTCTGACATATAATGTAATGATCTTTTTTAAGGCCCGATGATATTATCTGCCTGACTAGATTATTGAGTCTTCATCATCTCCAGATAAATTTATGGCCAGGACGAGGCTCAGGATTTATCATCAGTCAATAGAGCTCGATACTCTAACAAGGCGTGTAATAAGATATACATATTTAATGATCCAAGGGGAGGAGCGCTAATAGGAGCCCAGAGTAAGTGGTCCACAGGGCTGGGGCTCTGCCCTAGGGCTGCCATAGCTATAGGGGAATGGATATGGTCTTTGCCCAGTGGTCCCCAACTTTGGCCTTTCTCAGGACTGCCTCAGTCTCCTCCTTGTCAAGACCCTGAAGTAGAGGCAGACAGGGACAGGGCGAGGCAGCACTGGGACAGTATCAAAGCTAGGGCCTAGGCCTCTTCAGCTCAGAGGGTTCATGCATCCCACTGGGGAACTCTTTCTGCTTCTGGGCCATGGAACGGTTTGGGGGTCTCCTTAGACCTGTACTCCCAGGCCCCTGAGCACGAGGGCGGACCCACAAGGGGAGGGAGTGCTGGGGCTACGTGCCCGGGCTGCTGATGGTGACGGATGGTTTTTCATTACAGCCTCTCAGGTCCTGCCCGCGCCCTGTGTGGAAATTCTATTTATTCCCTAATTTGTAAAAATTCCCTCTTTATCTGATCCCAATCAGGGCGGGGTAATTGGCTCTCTGGGGCAGCGGCTGGGGTCCTTGATGAAGAGCTATGTGGATGTACCCAGCCCGGCCCCCGCCCGGCCCGCCACCAGGGCCCACAATTAATAATGATTTGCAAATGGCAGACAAGCAATAACACAGAAAGATGTGGCGTCCGCGCTGCCTCTTCATTTCCTCCCCTCGCAGATATAAATGGCCACAGAACAAAAACCCAGCACTATAAATTCTGGAATTAGTTATTCACCGGGATAAATGGGGCCTGGAGCTACTGGCCCTATTCCTGCCACCCTTCTTTCCTCCTTTCCCTGATCCAAGTCTGTATCCTAGGTGTATTCAAAACCTGGCCTCTGACTCCTCAGCATCTTTGGCTCCTGTCTCGGTTCCCCAGCTTCCTCCCAGCCCCTTCCTGTGTGGCCCAGAGTGGGGAGTGGTCACCTGTTGTGGGTCTGGAGCTTCCTCAGCCTACACCTCCTCTCACTGTCCAGCCTGGCTTCTGTCCACACTCTGCACTGGGATGTGAATGGAGTTGACATATCCTGCCAGGCCTGGGAGTCTAGATCAGGGTTGGTCTTGGGTGTCTTCTCTGGCTTTTAGGACCAATCTAGTTGCCTGGCCAAGTCTGAGTTGGGCTCCTGGTGGCCAAATGTGGTGTGACATAAGGGGTGTGACGCTGTGCCTACTGGTCAGGCTGTTGTGGGATGTTGGCACAGGCGGTTCCGGGCACTCTGCCCTCTCGGCCAGGCGCATCCTCTCCCCACCCCCAAGTGGCTGTGAGATGGCGGGTAATGGGCGTGTAATGGCCTCATTTCCATGCCCGGCCTCCAGGAGCAGCGGTAAGTGTTTGATTGCCTTAATTTCCAAACACATCATTATCCCAGCTTTACCAGCGCTTAATAAACACTTTATGAGGATTTTTTTAAAAACATCTTCGGTCCGCATACTTCTCTGAAGTGATAAACTCTAATTAAGTCTAATATTTAAAAATATGGTAATGGTGAGTTGTTTGAATAAGTGGACTGCATTTCTGTAATTTCATTATTACGTAAAACACGCTAATTATTTGGAGCGTGCTTATTATGGAGAGAGAAATCGCCTGCTAATCAAGATGAAATTGCCTTTTCCCCTTATTGTGGAACCACCATCATCCTTCACCATCAGCCCTGTGGCACCTCCAGGCACCTCAGTGGGATGGGGGGGGGGGGCTGAAGAAGGGGTCACTTTAGAGTTGAGGCTCTGTCCTGGCTGTGGGGAGGGGGGAGCTGTGGGAGCGGTGTCTGTGAAGAGATAGTCTCTCAGTGGAGGGGACATATTATATTAGGTCGGCCAAGGTGGAGCTGTTTGGGGGCCAAGGGGACTGTGGGCCACATCTGGGACAAGAAACAAGGTTAGGAAATAGCAGAGTGTTACTGTTGGAATAACACTATTATTATTGGATGTTATTAGGATAACAACAATTACTAGACCAGCCACTATTTTAAGCACTTCACAAATAAAAACTCATTTCATCATTTTAACAACCCTTTGAGGGAAGTAATTGCTATAATTATCATTTTCATTCCCATTTTAGAGAAGAAGAAATCGAAACCAGAGAGGTTAGATAAAGTACAGCAACTTGCCCAAGTTCACAGTTATTAAGTGGTAGAGTTTGGATTCAAACCCAGAATGTAAGGACATGCAGGGTCCCTCTGCTGGTTCAGTCCCAGATTCACTGCTTTGACCCCTGTCTTCCCTCTGAGCTACCATTGGATGTAACCTGAACTGCACCCAGCTGTAGCTTAGGATGCTAGCCCACAGCATAGAGTTGCTGATTTCGGTAAATAAAAATATAGGACTCCAGTTAAATCAGAATTTCTGATAACCAACAATATTTTTAGTATATATATGTCTCATGTTTAGCTGGGGACATATTTAATCTGGCAAGCCTGTGTCAGGCAGGCTAGGTTGACCCACTGGCCCTTTGCCCTCAGGCATGCTGCCGCCAAGATGTGCACACAAACAGAAGGATGTGGGCTAAAAGGAGTGTGAGTATGTACACACTCGGGTTTCTTGCTCTTGCATTCGTACTGTGGTTCTGCTCCTTGCACTGTTCTCCCCACCCCACCTTTGCTGGTCCCTGCTCCACGGGTTCTGGCACCATTCTTGACCACCCCCTAATAAAGGTATGTTACGAGGCTGGGCTTTTGGCCAGGAGGCCTCAGGTTGTCTGAATCCTTCTTTAGGCCATACTACCTCATATTCCTATAAGGCCATCAGCTTGTCTCCCTGCTACCTTTGATGTCACCTTTGCCTCTTTGATTGTTTCACATTCATTCTCTTTCCTGGCTCCAATAGACCCATGTATGGGGATTGTACATATGATACAGGCATCATTTCAAAACGATGGGGAAAGTACGGATAGTTCAAACAATGGGTATGGACAACTGGCTATCCATTAGTTACAAAATAAAGTTAGATTTTCTTTTTCTTACCATGTACAAATAAATTTCAGACAGTTTAAAAAGTTAAACATAAAAACTGAAAGTATTAAAAGAAAATATATGATAAGTTTTTAATAACACTGGAATACGCAAGGCCTTTTTAAGCAGCATATAAAGCCTAGAAGCCATAAAGGAAACATCTGGTAAATTTTGATGTCCTATTAGGAACTTAAAGACTTAACACATCCTGTCTGACCCACGGTGGCATAGTGGATAAAGCATCGACCTGGGCTGCTGATGTCCCAGGTTCAAAACCCCAAGGTCACCGGCTTGAGCGCAGGCTCATCTGGCGTGAGCACAGGGTCACCAGCTTGAGTGTGGGATCATCAATGTGATCCCAGTGTCACTGGCTTGAGCCCAAAAAGTTGTTGACTTGAAGTCCAAGGTCACTGGCTTGAACAAGGGGTCACTGGCTCACCTGGAGTCCACCATTCAAGGAATGTATGAGAAGCAATCAGTAAACAACTAAAGTGATGTAACTATGAGTTGATGCTTCTCATCTCTCTCCCTCTCTCTCTAAAAAAAACAAAAAACTTACCACATCCAGAGCTAAATTCATTACTGCCCCAAACCTGCACCCTCTCTTGGTTTGCCTTATCTCAGTGAGTGTCACTAAGGTCCTCAATTCCCTCCTTCAACCCTTCTGATCACCTCATTAAGGTTTGCTCATTTGATTTTCTTAAAATCTCTTGCCTACGTCCATTTGTCCACATCACTGATAGATCTCCACCTCCATCTCTGCCGCCACTGGCCCAGTTCTAGGCCGTTTCTGGCCTGGACCGTAGTACAGTCTGCTAATTGATGTGTCTCCCTTGAGGGTTAATCCCTCCAATCCTCAAATTATAATTCTGAAACACAGATTTGGTCCTGTCATGCTCCTGTTTAAACATGTTAGTATCTCCCCATCATTCCCAGAATAATAAAATTTTAAAACTCCCCAGCTTAGTATTTGGAACTCTCTGGGGTTTCCTCTGGCCAGTCACTGCTGACCTCATTAGCTTCATCTCTTGCCACTCCCCTGCCCCATATTCTTCATCACCCCCCACCATCTGCTGAACTTTGTTATTTTTGGACGCTCCATATTTCCCCTCCAGAATGTGCCTATGCTGTTCACTATGCAAGGACACCTCCCCATTTCAACCCCAGTTTGCTGGCTAGCCCCCTCCCACAGGCCCCTCAGACCTCTGCTTAACTTGTCCTCCCAGGAATCCTTTCCTGATCCTCGGACTATACTAGCTAACTTTTCTGTGCCTTCTTTTCTCATAGCGCTGTTCACGCTGCACCACCTACAGGTCTGTCTCTGAGCTCTTTGAGGGCAGGGAGCTACAGAGTCTGTGCAGCCCTGTGCCCACACCATGCATGGTCCATGTGCACCCAGCACACAGAAGAAGATATGTGTGTTTGCTGAATGAATGACCCTGTAAGACATTCCTTGGGTCCCTTGCCTCCTGGAGGTGGCCCTGGCCCATACCCTGCTTCTTGTCCTTTACTGTTCTATTCCTAAACAGGTGCAATTAACTGGAGCATGTCAGCCTCAGGTGGTTGCCCTTTGAGCTCTCACTGGGTGTCATGAGTTATCTGAGCTACCCTTCCACTAGCAGCTCCTGTGACAAGTAGATACAGGACTACCCTTGGGCTCAGCCAACAAGCTTATCCTCTGTTAGGTGCTAGCTCCACTCACCTCCCTCTTTGAGAGATTTATGCCACTGCACCCCTCCCATTATGATCTTGGCAATATAAAAATATTTCCAACATTAAGAATATTAATGCTCATAAAAAGAAGAGGCTCATTCTTTGACAGGTTGATGACCCTACAAGAATATAAAACAGGTTAGTCTTCTAGAATTTGGAGGTGAGGAAGACCTATTCTTGGATGCCTTCAATGTGAGCACAGGCCATGTCCCACCCTCTCTTGTCCCCCACCCTATAACAGCTTCTCACACCTCATTAGCTCAGTGAGAGATGCCAGAAGGTGGGCTGCTGACCCAGGTGGCCCCAGGCTTCAAGGTGAGGACTCTGAGAGGCCATGCTGTCATCAGGCTCACCCTGCTGCTGTCTCTCTCTGATTGTATGCCCTATTAAAAGACTCAGATTTGTCTCTGTACTTCTGCCCAGTTTCCTCATTTTCTAACTGCCATTGACTGTTTAAACTGATCAGAAAGTAGGTTGCACTGACTCTTAGGGAGGCTTCAAGGGGCAGGAAAAGAGCCTGTGCTGGAAGCCCATAACTGCTATGCCACTGACTTCTGGATGGACTGAAGCAAGTGTCTCCCCAGTCCGGGTCTCTCTTTCTTCATTGTAGTGTACCAATTGCAACAGCTTGGACTCCAGTATCCCAATAAACAGAACCAGCAGTAGTCAAAGTTGGAGTGAATGACAGTTGGTTTCACCAGGTGTGCCAACCCCTATGTCATCTATGCCATAGATTGTACAGAATATACTTTCTCACCATTGGGCCATCCAGAGAGCTAGCATCATTGCCTTCCCTTTTGGGAGAGGAGAAGAAAAGCTGTGGGGGAAGGAGGAGGAGAAGAGGTATTCCAAATAAAAAACCTGTACAAAGACATGTGCATGCGTCACCTGTTCAGCCCTTGTAACACTGAGGCAGTGTCCATTGTCACCCTAGTGGAGATCCTGAGGTTCAGGGTAACTAAGCACTTGCTGCAGGGCATGCAGCTAGTGGGCCAAGCTAAGACCACAGACAGGTCTAACTCTAGAACCTTTGCTGTCATTTTCAGAAAACAGTAAGTAGTTCCTTGACACTAGGAGAAGACAGAGAAAAGGATGCGATCAGATCTGTGTAAGAAAGAGCACTTTGGTGACAAGAGAATGGATTAGATGGAAAAAGAGGACAAATTGTAAAAGCAAGAAAGGACAGGCTGGCCAAGGGGATGATTGCAGAATGATGGGAAGTAGATGTTGAAGACAGAAAATAAGATACAATCTGTAGTTTGTGCTTGATTATATTTGGGGAGTGGGAGAGAAGGCAGGGGGTGAAGCCTGACTCAGGTTTCTTATTGGAGTGTTTTAGGGGTCCTTTTTGGGGGATGGAGAACACAAGGGAGTCAAGAGTTTGGGGAAGAAAATCAGTTTATTACTGGACATTTTTTTCCCCCTGTATTTTTCTTAAGCCGGAAACGAGAAGAGACAGTCAAGTCAGACTCCCGCGTGCACCCGACCGGGATCCACCTGGCACGCCCACCAGGGGGCAACGCTCTGCCCACCAGGGGGCGATGCTCTGCCTCTCCGGGGCATTGCTCTGTTGCAACCAGAGCCACTCTAGCGCCTGGGGCAGAGGCCGAGGAGCCATCCCCAGCGCCTGGGCCATCTTTGCTCCAGTAGAGCCTTGGCTGTGGGAGGGGAAGAGAGAGACAGAGAGGAAGGAGAGGGGGAGGGGTGGAGAAGCAGATGGGCGCTTCTCCTGTGTGCCCTGGCTGGGAATCGAACCCGGGACTTCTGCACGCCAGGCCGGCACTCTACCACTGAGCCAACCGGCCAGGGCCTTATTACTGGACATTTTGAGTTTGTATGGATATCTAGAAGGAGATGTTCCAGAGCACTGGGGTCTGTGGTCTGGAGCTCGGGAGAGAGGTCCAGGTTGGAGACAGTGATCCTCAGGGGCATTGAAGCTCTGGATGTGGGTGAAGCCATCTCGTGCATAGAGGGAGAGGTCAAGGACAGGGACTGGGGCACTGGTTCATCTCCCGGCTCAGGACCAGACACAGGTGGGAGGTCAGTGCTTGCCTTCTGGATGGCTGGTGGCTTGGGGGGAGGGGCAAGGCACTTCTACTTGGGCCAGGGGAGGCAGATTGAGCGATTTGTCCAGCAATGAGGGAGGAGCCAGATGAAGTCAATAGAAAACTAATTTTCTTTTCTGCTGGAAGAAATGAGGTGTGTGGCTGCTGGGTAATTGCAGATAACGAGGGGACTTATTCTTAATATGCAGAGCGGCTATGGTCCCCAGAGTACAGGAGACAGGAAGGGTTGGAGATGTCCTGACAAGACCAGACTTCTTTGGGAAGAAAATCACCCTATCAGAGCCCCTCTGATGGTGCTATCACAGCCCTGGGCCCTATCGTAAACCCTCTTCCCAGGGTTCTTCCTGCCCCATTCCCCTTCCTGTCAACTGCCTACTTCCTCCTGTCACAGCCCCCTCCCTCCACCCTCCACCCCCACCCCCACAGCATGGGCATACACACTAAGGGAGACAAATGACAGGGCCTCAGATGAGCGGGGCGCGTGTCCGGCCCATAAACCACGGGGATGGGTCACGTCTGGAGTTGCCATGGCCGCCACTACCCACCCATCTGTCTTTCCTCTGTTCTGCCTCAGGCCATCTCATGGTTTCCCAAGTCCTTAGAGGAAAAAGGTGTGCCTGTGTCTAGGTCCTGGGTCACCTTTCCATGCTCACATCCACCATTGGTACATTCATGAACTCTGCAGACAGGCCCTGTGAGACTTGTCTGGCCTAAGCAGGGGCTGCAGAGCGGGTGTCTGGCTAATGATACCAGCCCTGGGATGACCAGACTTCTCCCATTCCCGCAACCCTTTTCTAGTTCTGGTGGGCCCCCTTTCCTAGTCTACGGTCTTGGCAAGGGCCAGTTGGGGGACTCAGTGGAAGGGGTTGGTCCTTGACAGCTGTGGAGACCTCCTGACCCCACCTTGACCTCGCCATCCCCCACACCTGTTTACGACATTGATGTATAATGCTTCCGCCATCATAGCCGTTGATCCTATGAGGGCTGGTGGTGGCTAAGGCCCTGGTTATGGCCCAGGAGCACCGGTGGGAAGTGGGAGAGGTTTGGGAGAAGCTGGTAAAGGGATGGAGTTGGCAGCCACTCTGGGCAGTGGAAAAGAAAAACCCAGGCGCTTGAGTTATTCCTGTCCTGGGCTTACTATAGTGGGACAAGCTCTGGGCAGTTGTACTGCCTGCTGGTCATAACAGAACACACCCTGGCCCATGTCCATGATACTGAGACCCTGGAGTACCTGTTCCTGTGGCCACCTGGGTTCTAGGACAGCTTTGAGAATGGGGAATACTGGTGAAGTTGCCATGACAGGGTCTGGCAGACATAGACATATTTAATCTGAGATACAGCCAGACAGGGCTAAAGCCTGACCAGCACCAGCCCTGAGCCTACTGGGGTGTGAGAGGCAGGTCTTGGGCCCAGGTGTGTCCAGTAGGTTTCTGGCCAGGGTATTAGGGAGCCATGAACCTGCCACCCATCTGGGGCTACACAGAAGCAGGTGTCTAGGCAGCTTGCTGTTTGAGCACATAAGCCTGGAGCCCAGGGCAGGTGTTTCCCACAGCTGTGGTCCAGAAGTGCCGAGGCTTGTGCCTTGTCACCAGTGATTATGGCCTGGACCACATCTCCAAAACATACGCAAGTGCTGGCAAAGTCACCCTGGCCGTGGGCGTGATGAATGGCCGCACAGTAATGAAATGGAGACATCAAGGCGGGTGGTGGGAAGACGGAGTGTGGCGGACAGGCCGTCCCCACGCAGCAGCAACAAGAAGGATCGCCCAGCGGCCGGGGGCCGTCAAGGGAGAAATTACACATTTACTCTGCCTTTTTCTTACTGCGACGGCGTCCATACATCACCGCTGGGGCCGGGCGGGACATGCCGGCCAATTTCCAGCATGAATTATGGGGCTGAGAAGCATTGAGACCAGGCTTCCTGCCGGGCCAGCATCACCCAGCCCAACCTAAAGCTAGAGATCCTGCCACAAGGGGATGGGACCCCCTGGTTTAGAGGCTGTGGCTCCTGAATCTGACACTGCTTCCCACCCCTACCCATGTAAGAGCACCTACAGGCATGGTGGGGAAGGATCTGGGGCCCATCTAAATGTCTTCTCTTCTTTTTAGATGACTGCAAGAACATTGCCAACATCATGAAGACACTTGCATATCGAGGCTTCATCTTCAAGCAGACATCAAAGCCGTTCTGATTGGCCGAGGATGGGATGGGGCAGTACAGGGTAGCTGCTTGACCCAGCTAAAAACCCTCCTCCCCCTCACGAGAGGGGAAAATGGAGTGGCACAGCTCTACGTCCAGAGTGTCCCCAAGCCTGCCCTGTGGGCTTGTGCCCTTAGTAAGGGCTTGGCCACTTAATCCCTCTGGAACAGACACTTTGTGGCCTCCCTACCCCCCACCTCTCAACGTCAGCCCAGTACTAGCCCCTCCCATTATGGGCCTGGGCTAGGGGGACCCAGGCACTCATCGCCTCCTCCCTGGTATACAGGCTTCTGCTGGGGCTACCAGGCCCTCTTGTGCCCCCTCCCATCCGTAGTGCATGGTGTGTGGTGCCCCCAGGGCTCCAAGACAGATCTGGCCCCACCTGTGTCCACCCCTTCTCCGCTGTGAACGTGCCACTGAATAAAGTCGGGGAAATGAAGCCCTGGGTCTGTGTGTAGACCGGGTGTGCTGTGCCTGACGCTGTCAGGAAGGGTGGGGTCAGAGCGTGTTCCAGACTACTCTGCTCAAGGCCCCCAGTGCAGCTAGTTGTCACTGAAGTACCTTGGAGACTCTCACTGAATGTGCACGGGGCCACGGGAACTGAAGGCTGTCTGAAGCTACCAGTATCTGAGGCCACCGCTGCACGTGAACCATCTTGAGCAGAGAACCATAGGCATTCCTAGGCACAGGTGTTTGGGCAACATGGGCCATGGTTAATGGTTAGAGGGCTACTAAGAGCTTCCATGTACCCAGTGCCACCCGTGAAGTAGGTGTGGTGACCCCTCCTGCCCACCCTCCTGGCCAGGGGCATGAGAAGTGCTGGGAAGGAAAAGGAAGTAGCCCAGTCCAGCTCAGCAGCTCTATTTACACAGCAGCATCCCCCACACCTCGTGGGGCCCCTCATGGCTTCTTGGCTTTCTTCACAGAAGAGGAGCTGGAGGCCGATTCCCGTCGCTTCCTCTGAGGAGACACAAGGTGTTGAGGTCAGTGGCCCCCTGAGGCCTGATTCGGGCTAGGTCGTGCATGTTTCACACTGGCCACCCACTCCTGCCCTCAGTCTCAACCCCTCAGTGACAATGCCCACTGCGGACAGTAGAGGGAGCAGAGCCTGCACACAGGTGTGCGCGTGCTCACATGCAGGACCAGTTCACACTCCCAACAGCCTGTCCGAGTGCTTACCGAATTGGGCGTGAGGGGTGCACCCACCACATCAATGATGGTGTCTTTGGCGGGGTCAGGCCCGAGACCAGATTCAGGTACTGCTGATTCAGCAGAGGCCGGCGCCGGGCCAGACGCTGGTGTTGCAGGGCCTCCCAGCACGCCAGCCCGGGCCAGTGCCTCGTGACGGTGCCGCAGCATCTGCAGCTCGTACTCGCAGTTGGCGCAGGCCTGCTTGAGCTCGTAGAGCAGCACCAGGTCACTCCGCAGCTCATTGAACATGTGCACCAGCTCCTCCGTGGGTGTGGGGCTCAGCTCTGCGGGTGGGCAGGTGGAAAGACACTGGCAACAGAACTGCCCTCCCCCACCTTTATCCACAGCTTCTGATGGGTGGGCCCATCCCGCCACCCAGCCATCCCGCTATCCCACGCCCCAGCCTCCACACTCACCCACACCCAGATCCAGCAGCATCTGTTCCAGGGCCTTGATCTTCTTCTGTCCCACAGAGCTTGGCAGCTTCATCTACAATGAGCCAGCACTCAGCCCTACCCCCACAAGCAGTTTAGGATGAAGGGGACTAAAGGCAGTGGGGGGTGGAAGGAAGTTAACCCCTGGAGGCAGCTCTGGGTCAGAAAAGGAAATGGCCAGCAAGGGGAATACAGTGAAAGCTGGGACTTCAGCCTGGCCACCTACCTGAGGCCACCTCTATCTGGAGCACATGGCACAACCTCTCCCCCGGGGCCCAAAACACTGAAGGAGGTGACAACACATACCCGCTGGCTCCGCAGTGTAACTCCTGCAGACTTGAAGTCTGGGAACTTGATGCCTGCAGTCTCAGGAACAGCCTAGGAGAGAGAGTTACGGAGACCAAGGTGTCATGGGAGAGGACCCGGTATTAATCCCAGCACCCTGGCAACTCTGGGTGCTCTCAGAGCCTTCCACTAGGGGTGCCCTGTGCCAGGCGACCCCTCTACCCTGAGCTGGGCTAATTTAGACTCCATACCGGCTTCTCAGCCTCCTTTTTCTGGGGTAACTTCTTCTTGGGGGCCTTGCGCTCAGTGCGCCGCTGCTCTGCAGTGGTGTCTGCCGCTGTTATCAGCTTCTGCAGGTCCTGGCTGCGCTTCTCCCGCTCCTTCTTCCGGGCCTCAATCTTGCGCAGCTCCTGTAGCAGGTACTCCTCCTCTGCCACCTGGGAAGTGAGAGAGGCTAAGAAACACGTGCAGGCACATGGGCGAGTGGGGGGAGACGGGGAGACGAAGGGGCGCTCGCTGGGCTGCCTGAGGGAACAGAGAAGCGAGACCAGGAGGAGGTACAGGGCTAGGGAGAGCAGGGTGGGTGGCCAGGGGTAGGGGCAGGGGCTGAGCTGAGGGCATGGAGGATGGAGGCAGTGGGTTTTGGGCATGGAGAAGAGTGTGTGGGGCTTGGGCTGACCTGCTCTGGGGTCCGGTTGTAGAGACGCTCCAGCTGCTCTTTCCGCCGTCGCTCATGCCCAGCATCAAATACTGGTATCTTAAGGTCTGTGCCTGGCACGGCCCGTACGTTGGCAAGCTTGGCACAGATGTGGTAGTACCGCTCCTTCAAATCCTCCACAGAACGCCTCTGACAATAAAGACATGGGGTGCAGGGTACTCAGAGGCATGTGGAAGGGGTGGCAATGGAAGCAGTGGGCCTGCTAGGCCCGGGGTTAGGCACACACGCAAATGCAGAACACACTCACCTTGAACTGCTGGTGGTCATACCGGTCATGGATAACTACAAAACGAAGATCAAAGCGGCGGCTGAGATCAAAGAGGTGATCAGTTTCTGCTTTAGTCCAAGCGTCATCATGAAGGTAGAGTTGGTACTCCTGCTCTGAATACACAGGCACCTGCACCATCTACTGGCACAGAGGGGCAGAGTGGGGGCATGCCCACATCATGTCATGTCCAGTGGGCTCGTCTCCTATGACCACAGCCCCTCCTGTTTACTGCCAATCCTGGGCCAGACAAAAAGCGAATCCTCTGTCTAGGGCCCCGCACAGGGCAGCCTGGAGAGGGTGTTTCCACGGTGAGGAGAGAAACTGCCTGACCGGAAGCCACGGCAGGCTCTAGGACTGCAGCCCGCTCCTGCCTTCATTCCAGGAGCCACTTCACCAACCTGCGGCTCCAGAGCCCCGCTAACAGCATACATGTTCCTGTCCCCATGGTAGGGTGAGAGGCCACTTGTAAGCACTGCTATGGAGTCCAAAGGTCAACTCTGGAGTGGGGCAGATGGCTAAATACTAAAGAAAGGCCCAGGTGCTCCTAGTTCATGAAACACTTGTCTGAAGCACTCCTGCCACCCAGTGGTGACAGTGAGACTTGCCGCTCCCTCAGAGCAGGCGATTGCCCCTCTCTCTCTACAGAAAAGGCACTTGAATTCTACTTCCAACATATGCACCCCAGCGCATGCCTCATCCCCTAGACCTCCCTCAGAGACACACCACCACCACCACCTGGGTCTGCCAGTCAGACACCCCAAAAGGAGTCAATGCTAGGTTGATCCAGGGAAGTTTCTCTGTCAAAAACCACAGGGCTCTGAACCTGCTCTTAAGACCCTTAATACCAGCTGCCTCTTGAACATCTCTGGAGGTCCCACATACAATTTAAACTTAATATGTTCAAGTGACAGATATTAACAAGTGGTAATCATGTTGCAGTATATACAAATATTGAACCATTATGGTATATACCTTAAACTAATAATGTTATATGTCAATTACACCTTAATTTAAAAAGAAAAAACAGCCTGACCTGTGGTGGCGCAGTGGATAAAGCGTCGACCTGGAAATGCTGAGGTCGCCAGTTCGAAACCCTGGGCTTGCCTGGTCAAGGCACATATAGGAGTTGATGCTTCCAGCTCCTCCCCCCTTCTCTCTGTCTCTTTCTCCTCTCTCTCCCTCTCTCTCTCCTCTCCAAAAATGAATAAATAAAATTTAAAAAAAGGATTTAAAAAAAACAAACCCTCTTCTAGCTCTTTAAAAAAAAAAAGAAAAGAAAAGAAAAGAAAAAACAGCCTGACCTGTGGTGGTGCAGTGAATAAAGTGTCACCCTGGAATACTGAGGTCAAAACCCTGGGCTTGCCTGGTCAAGGCACATATAGGATTCCCCCACTCTTCGCCTTTCTCTCTCACTCTCCTCTCTCTAAAATCAACAAATAAAATCTTAAACTAAACAAATATGTTCATACTTAGCTCATCACCCTCCTTCAAATTTTTATCTCCTCCAGTCTAGCTCCCTGTCAATGTCACCATCACTCAACCCAAATGCCCAAGCTGAAAACCAGAGAGGCTACCTTTACCCTTGACTCCCCAACCCCACCAAACTGTGGCTTTTACCTCTGGAATCTGTCTCTCCACTGCCGCATCCCAGTCCAGATCACCACTACCACTTTCCTGGATCAGAGAAACAGCCTCCCATGCTCTGACTCCATTCAACCCTCCCCCCAAGCAACCCTCCATCCACAGCCAAGACAGGACCTCGGACCAGTGCTACTTAAAGGACAGCCTCCTGGCCAGTGCTGTTTGCAAACTGTTATCACTGGTGTATGGTAAGTAAGGAAATTGAGAGTAGGCACTTAGAAACCTTTATAACAATTTTACAGTTATAAAATGATGAGTCTAATATATGAAGAAACATGGACTTGTATTTTGTCTTGTCATTTTGCCGTCTTTATCATCTGATGGATTGGAAAAATTTTTAAATGTCCTTTACCATAGATCATTTGAGAAGCACTGTTCTAGAATATACATCTGATCATATCACCCAGCCATCTATTTTTAAACCGCTCAGAGGCTCCCCACTGCTCTAAAATTATCTTAGAGATAATTTGCAAACTCCTCAAGAGCAAGGGTTGCTTGGTTATTTCCTATCTTCAGAGTTCAGCACAGGGCTGGGAACTCTGTAGGTATCACTGAATATTTACTGGACCAATCAGTGGACAGGGTGAAAGAGCTCTCTCTCTCTCTGCAGCCACTGTCCCTCATGGACCCTAAGTTCCAGCCAAACGACTAACAGTGTCTGTAGCACACCAGACTCTCCTCCTCGGTCTTTGCTGTTCTTGCCTGTAATGCCTTCCCACTTCCACACTCCTTCTCCCTAGATAACTTCTCATCTCCTCTGAGAGAAGTCTCTGGTTTCCCGGGCTTGGTTAAGTATCCCTCCTATGCATTTCAATTCCATTTAATTAAAGAAAAAAAAAAATACTCAGGCCCTAGCCCGATAGCTCGGTTGATTAGAGTACTGATCCGATATGCAGGTTTGATCCCTGGTCAAGGCACATATAGGAACAGATCAATGTTTGTGTGTGTGTGTGTGTGTGTGTCTGTCTGTCTCTCTCTCCCCCCCCCCTTCCTCTCTAAAATCAATAAATAAATTAAAAGAATAAAACACACCAAAACCTCAGGAACTGTGTAGCCAGCCCTGTTCTCAAGGCGCTCACAGTCAAGTGAAGGAGCCATTCATTCATTCAACATATCCTAGGCCTGCTGCTGAATAAGATGGACAGGGATCCTACCTTCTCAGAGCTCCCAGTCCGGCTGGAAAAACAATTTAGTACAGTGTGGCTAGTCTGATGACAAAGGTATGCCTGGGGTGTCATGAATGACACTGATCCAGCCTGGGGACAGGGTTGGTTGGGTAGGGGTAAATGAGACCTGGTTCAGTCTGGAGGTCAAGCAGAAGTGAGCTACCTCCAAGATGGTAGATAAAATCCTAGGCAGAGGGGGGTGACAAAAACAGTGATGAGAGAGAAATAGCCTAATGTGTAGAGGTTGGCAGTTAGGGACATGTTAGGGAAACAAAGTGTGAGGCAGGAGGCATGAAAAGAGCAGAGGCCAGCCGCTGCAGGCCTTGTGTGCCCTCAGGGTGACTGAAGATAATAGGCTAGTTTTAAAGAAAAGAGTGAAATGGTCATAATTCTCTTTTGCAAAGAGCACCCTGGCAGCAGTGAGGACAGATGGGGTGAATCAAGAGTCTGGGAGACTAGCTGGCAGGGTTTAGAAATAACCCAGGTGAGACGTAAAAGAGACCTGGACTAAAACGTCAAAAGCGGAAGGCTGAGGAAAGGGCAGATCTGACCTGACAACGGGACAGGAGGGGTGGGAGCCGTGCTGTCACAGGTGACTCCTGTTTCTGGCTTGAGCAAGAGGGCAGCTGGGCAGCCACAGACTAAGAGTGGGGGCTCCAGGAATCAGTAGTATTGGAGGTAATATCATTTGTTCACTTAACTACAACTTCATTCTCCACCTGTTGTCACTATGATCAAAAACTGAAATTTGATCCTGAAACTACTCTACTTAAAATCTGTCAGTAGCGGCCCTGGTTGGTTGGCTCAGCAGTAAAGCATCAAACTGGCGTGTGGAAGTCCTGGGTTTGATTCCCAGGTAGAACACACAGGGGAGGTGATCATCTGTTTCTCCACTCCTCCCTCCCCCTCCCCCTCCCGCAGCCATGGCTTGATTGGTTTGAGTGCCTCAGCCTGGGTGCTGAGGATGGCTCCGTGGAGCCTCTGCTTCAGATGCTAAAATTAAATCGGTTGGAACATAGCCCCAGATGGGGGTTGCTGGGTAGATCCTGGTCGAGTCACATGTGGGAGTCTATCTCCCCCACTCTCACTTAAAAAAAGGGGAAGGGGATCTGTCAGTAGCTACCTAAACACATCAAGTCAAAGGGCAAATTCCTAAGCTTGGCTGCCAAGCCCTGCCTATCAGCCTCTGATTTGTGCCTTTTCCTCATGCTGTCCCCTCTGCCAAAAAAAAAAATCACTGCACTACTTTCCTAATATCATCTTATGACATCCTTCAAGACTCAACTCAAGACCTGACCAGGCAGTGGCGCAGTGGATAGAGTATCGGATCCGGACATGGAGGACCCAGGTTTGAAACCCCACGGTCACCAGCTGAAGCGCGGGTTCATCTGGTTTGAGCAAAGCTCACCAGCTTGAGCCCAAGGTCACTGGCTTGAGCAAGGGGTTACTTGGTCTGCTGTAGCCCTCTGGTCAAGGCACATATGAGAGAGCAATCAATGAACAACTAAAGTGCTGCAATGAAGAATTGATGCTTCTCATCTCTCTCCCTTCCTGTCTGTCTGTCCCTATCCCTCTCTCTTGTCTCTCTCTGTCAAATACAAAAATAAAAATAAAAGACTCAAGCTCTAACTTCTCCAGGAAGCTTCTATGACTTTCAGATCCTCCCACTACAACATGTATCCTACAAGGATATGTAATTGCCTGAGCCTCTCCCAACCCCTTCCCCAACAACGTGTCTTATTCATTTTTGTGTCCTCTATGCCCAGGGAGTATTTACTACATGCAACATGAACATTCTTTTGTCTTCACTTTGAATTGTCTCATCTAACCTTCCTTCCCATTGCCTCAAATGCCTCACTTCTTGGTTGTCCCTTCTCAATCTTACATCTCCAGCCTCTCCCTGGACCTGAGGGAGCTAAGATAGCGGTGAGGTGGAAGAAACCAGCTTCTGGGGCACCGGGGAGAATGGGTCACACGTGGACGTGCTGAGTCTGGGTAGCCTGTGAGCCATCAGGGGAACGTGCCCAGGTGCAGTGGGATATACTGGGCTGAGGGGAAAGAAGTTGGGACTTGGGAGTCCTGGGTTTAAGCCCCTAGTGCTTTCAGGCTCAGAGTCTAGGCTACTCTAGGCTGCAGGGAATGCAAGGTCATATTGTGCAGCAGCCTAAAAAGTCCTAGCCCAACCCAGCTCTGCCTCTCACTCACTGGCTGAGTCTGGGTAAGGCCCTACTCCATCGAAGCCTCAAAAATCTAAAGCAAAGATAATTCAGGTTACACTAGGGTGCTGACATAGAGTATGAAAAACAGGAAGAAGTGACTTATTACAGAAACGGAATCAGTAGGACTCAATGATTATCACTCAAGTCTAGCTCAAATGCCACTTTCTCAGAGAGGCCCTCCCAAGCCATGCTATCTAAGGAAGTTACGCCTATACCTACAAGTTCACTCTTTATCCCATTTCATATCCCATTTCATATCCTAGATTCACTTTGCTGATGGCTGTTATCTGAAAGAATCTAATTTCTTTGCTTACATGTTTCTGATCTGTCTTCCCCTACCTTCTTTGTCCTGTTGTTGATAAAAATAATGTGAGAGCTCAGGGAGAAACTAAGTCAAGAATGATTTACAAGTTTCTGGTTTGGGCAACTGCATGGATAGCGGTGCCATTCACTGATACAGGGGACAGGTTTGCGGGTAGGGGATAGAGAGAACCTACCTGAACTAAAGAACCTGTGGGACTTTAAGGGAGAGACGTTAAGTAAAAAATTGGAACTGTGGGAACTGCTGCTCTGGGCTAGAGATATTAAGTTGGGGTCAGTGGCATACACAGGGTAACTGGAGCCACAGGATAAAGGAGACACAACAAAGGAAAAAGTACAGCATGAGAAGAGTAGAGCACCCAGGACACAGCTCTCAGGAGTAGCAACATTTGAAGGGTCAAGAGAAGCCACCAAAAACCAGAGCAGGTCCAGAAAAAGACAGGATCCCATGACAGAAAAGACCCGGAGAGTCCCAGCCCACAGTTATTTGCCACAAGGACT
This sequence comes from Saccopteryx bilineata, assembly GCF_036850765.1. Lineage (NCBI taxonomy): Eukaryota > Metazoa > Chordata > Mammalia > Chiroptera > Emballonuridae > Saccopteryx > Saccopteryx bilineata. The sequence goes on from NC_089492.1 coordinate 258,014,602, forward strand.
GAATGCGTAACGATGGCTGAAACAAAGCCTTGATTGAACCTGCCTCTCGATCCCACACAAGTGGCTCACAGTGTGTGGACAACCTTGGCCTATGTCCAGATGGTGGGTGGTGGCTCACCTTATTGAACCTGGCGAAGGGGTAGTCTTTGCCCTCCTCAGCTGCTCGTCGCCAGTGGAAGAACATAGCGCCATCCTTGCGGGCTGGGTTAGTGAATGGCATCCACTTCCAGGGCCGTACCTTCTTGGAGCCCAGCTTGGCCTTCACTGTGCGGTAGCCCTGCCCAGTGTCACTGGGTAGCAGTGGGGGTGCATCCCTGGCAGCAAGGTTTAGGGAGGTGAGAGGTTAGAGTCAGCGGTGTGAAGAGAGCCTCTGGACCCAGGTCTACCCAGGAAGTCAGGCCCTGGAGCGAGAGACCTGAGCTCCTCCTGCCTCCTACTAAGCAAGCAGGAGCCCTGGCTAGGGAGGAGATACAGGGGACAATTGGCAGAGAAAACCAAAAGAGACATGAAGGTGGGTCAGAGAGCAGAGCCTGCAGGACATGAGATTTTAATACTTGCTTCTTGTCAGAGTAAAGCAGTGCATAGACCTCCCGGTGCATGCCCTCGGGCCTCTTGAAAGTCAATGTCTCAGAAGACTTCTTGGACTTTTTCTGAGAAGGGAAATCACAGGAGAGGAACCACAGACTAGACTCCCTTTCCTAAAAATTCTTTATCCCAGCTTAATCCCTGAACAAACCAGCACCTACAGGAACAATGACACATATCCACTATGACAAATAATGAAGGCACAGAAATCCACTCACAAGGGCACCCCCAGTCTGAGCAGACCATTCCCCTCCCCAGCCTCACCTCACTTGGGTCGAGTCCCAACTGGTCAGAGTAGAAGATACTCTCCCACCATCTCTCAGAAAGTCACACTGCTTTGGTGCCCCCACCCCAATATTTTCCAAGTGTCACAGCCTCTGGGTCCCCATCACTTCTCACAGGTGTTCAAACTCCATCCCATCTCATCAAAGTGGCACATGTTCTCTGCCCCATTATGTCACCCCTTCACAGCCCATCTCACTAGAAGTGTAGCACCCCATCACCTCACCCATCTTTCTACTGTTGTCACTCGTCCCCACCACTTCATTCCTGCTACCCAACTCTCTCAGGCGCCCCTGCTACCTTGTCCGGGTTGATAATGTCCTTCTTGCTGATGGTCCCGGAGGCCGCATCTCCTTCTGGACCCCCAAGTTCTAGAATGTCCCGCACATCTGCACCCGTAGCCATCGCGCCCGATGGAAGAGCTCCCCGAGGTCAAGGGTCAATGCCTGAGGAGGGACCAGGCTCAGATGAGGGGGCAGAGCCACTTCAGCCCAAGTGGGGGCGGGGTGAAGAGGCGAGCTGCGAGGAAGGCCGCCCGGGTCAGGTCGGGATTCCGTCTGCGTCCCGCCGCTTGGGTCTCCTTAATGGCCCCATCTGTCTCCCAAGCCCCAGTGCCTCCGCACCTGTAGTCCCCAACAGCGGCCACCGCCGCTCCCCTGTCCCCGCAAAGCCGCGGACGGAAACTTCCGGTCGCGCTCATCAGAAATGCGATCGACAGGAACTCTTCCGGTCTGTGCTCAGCCGTAAGGGAACCCTTCAGCAACACTGTGTGAAAGCTACTGAGCGCAGGGAACATGTCGCGGTCCCTGGCTCCCACCAGCCCGCCAGTGTTCCTGCACTACTTGCTTTCTGGCAAATTTCTCTCTACGTTACTCTGTTGAATTTTGGGCCATGAAAGGCGTGCGCAGAGCTTTGTGACTTTGGAAGTCTTTTAATGGGTTCTCTGAACCCATTTCTTTATTCTTTTCCTTTTTTTAAAAAAAAAGAAATGTATTGTGGTGACACTGGTTAACAAAATGATATAAATTTCTTCGTTCGTAAAATGGAAATTGTAATGGTATCTATTTTAAATCAAGTCCCGATAATCCATGTAAAACACTGACACTTTGCCTGGCACGTTTAATTTTTTTATTACATAAATTAGTGCTATTAATTTCCCCTGTTCATTAAGTGCTGAGTATATAGTAGGCACTTTGCTAAGCATTGGAGATGAAGAGATAAACCAGACAAGGGCTACCCAGGGGGCTGCCAAGATTGAATGAGGTCTGGATCCTCACTTGCACCACCTTTGAATGAAGTATGTATCTACCTGTGTGTCCATGTCTTGTGGGGCTTTCCTGCAGCCCAGCTTCCTGAAACTTCACTAGTAGAGGAGATAACTGCATTAGTGTGGATTACAAAAAGGACCAAGACAATTGCAGTTAGCAGGGAGTAGCGGGAAGAAGTATCTCTCAAGGGAAGAAACATGCCAATCTACCTAGAATGAGAAACTTCTGGAACACGTGGTCCTTTAGAAGAGCAAAAGGGATGGCAGAAGCAGCTCCCATCTTTAGCTTCTGAAAAGCAGCCTGCAAACCAGGAGGATACAGTGGACATTGAGAGTAAGTGGGGTGTCTACAGCCATACCACCCTGAGCATGCCTGATCTTGTGTAATCTTGGAAGCTAAGCAGGGTCTGGCCTGGTTAGTACTTGAATGTGAGAATAAGTGGGGCTTGTAAAGGCATTAAGGAGACCAGTGCCCAAGCGGAAGCCTGCTAAGAATCTAAGCAGGGACTGGAGGAGCAGACAGGCCACACAAGTTGGCTATCAATGTAATCTGTTCTGGCTTGGAGGATACAGGGACACAACAGGTGCAGCCATAAGCCTAGCTAGACCCAAAAACTTTGGAGTACTGGACCTGGGGGTACAAACCTTGCCCTGGTCTTAAGGCCTGGTTCCTAGGTAAATTCTCTGAGCTCTGAACAGTTTTCCGGGGAAGCCAGGGTCTTTTTTTTTTTTTTTTTTTTTTTTTTACAGAGACAGAGAGTGAGTCAGAGAGAGGGATAGACAGGACAGACAGACAGGAACGGAGAGAGATGAGAAGCATCAATCATTAGTTTTTCATTGCACATTGCAACACCTTGCTGGAGCCAGCGACCTTGGGTTCAAGCTGGTGGGCTTTTGCTCAAACCAGATGAGCCCATGCTCAAGCTGGCAACCTTGGGGTCTCGAACCTGGGTCCTCTGCATTCCAGTCTGACGCTCTATCCACTGCGCCACTGCCTGGTCAGGCGGAAGCCAGGGTCTTGAGGCAGAAATTGCCCACAGGGTGAGGGAATGGTCCTTGGAGACACAGCAGGCAGGGCAGAGGAGAGGGTCTTGCACCTCTGCCTCAAACACTGGACTTTACATATAGTTAATTCATTGTGTAATTATTTGTCAAATATGTATTTCCCTTAGTAACTCATTTTTGTGAGGATAGGGGTCATGGTACTTAAATGTATGTATTTTCAGACACAGTCCTAGGCTCTGAGGATGCTGTGAGTGAATGAGAAACAAGTGCCTCTTGGTGGGCTTATCTAGTGGAGGAAGAGAAACACTGAACATATAAACAAAGTAATGAAACTTTTAATGGTGATAAGAGCAATGAAAAAAATAAAATAGCTTAATAGAATGGGGGACTACTTTACATAGCATGGCCAAGGATGGTTACTCTGAGGAGCTTGAAATCAGAGGTGAGTTTATATAATGTAAACAGCCACAGAATACCTGAGGATAGAATGTTTCAGACAGGAGGAATAACAAGCGCAAAGTACCTAAAATGGAAGGAACTCTATATGTTGGAAGAACAGAAATAAAAAGATGACTGTTGGGTGGGGAGGGGGGAGATAGGAAGACTTAAAATCGGGGGTAGGCATTGGAGGCCATAGTCAGGAGTTTGGGTTTTAACCTAAGGGCAGTCATATGTCATCCTGTCTCGGCCATAGTCTGGACTCTACCCCCATCCTTGGAGTGCCACCTTAGCTACTATCATTGGGAATGCTCCAGGATGACTGGCCCAGAGCTTCTCATCCCTTGGAGAAACTGAGTCAGGTATTGGGGGAAAAAGGGGGAAAGAAGGATGCCTCTCCCTTGTTCCTCCCAGGAAGCCACTGCCTGCACTTCCTGTACCAGACTGCAGGTGGCATTAGGTCCCACTGCCAGTCCTTGAGGAGCTTGCTCTGCAGTGTCATCCAGCTGGTCCACTTGGGGGAACCAGAGTCACTTCTGAAAAGTCTCTTGCACAACTGTAACCTGGTAAGGGGCCTGGGAGAAGGACTTGAGGCTGGACTCTGGGGCTCCAGAGACAACTTTGACGGAGGTTTTACTTAATCTTGAGAGAAATATAAAGCCATTGAAGGGCATGGTAGTGGTGGTAGGGGTGAGCAGGAGATTTGGGGAGGAGGCTGAAAAGAGTCAGATTCATCTTTTAGAAAAATCACTGCTGACCTGCTCATGGGGAAGGTGGAGCTGGAAGCAGGAGAACCAGGAAGGAGCAATGGAGAATCAGCTGGAACTAGGAGCTGACTGGACACGGCTTTAAGAAGCAGAATATAAGGGTTCCACAAACCCATTTCTCCTCAGCCTATCTGTTCACAAGTGGACCCAGAAATAGTAGACTGGAAGTCCTAAGTACCTGGCCTGGTTTCTCTCCTTCCTTTCCAACTCTCCCTTCTCCCTTTCCGCTCTACCTCATCACCCTCCTCCCTTCTTCCTACCAAGACTATGCACACCTTAAAGAGTGACAGTAGGCCCTGGCTGATTGGCTCAGTGGTAGAGCATCGGCCTGGCATGCGCAAGTCCCGGGTTCGATTCCTGGCCAGGGCACACAGGAGAGGCGCCCATCTGCTTCTCCACTCCTCCCCCTCTCCTTCCTCTCTGTCTCTCTCTTCCCCTCTTGCAGCCAAGGCTCCATTGGAGCAAAAGATGGCCCGGGCGCTGGGGATGGCTCTATGGCCTCTGCCCCAGGTGCTAGACTGGCTCTGGTCGCAACAGAGCAACGCCCCAGATGGGCAGAGCATCGCCCCCTGGTGGGCGTGCCGGGTGGATCCCGGTCAGGTGCATGTGGGAGTCTGTCTGACTGCCTCCCCGTTTCCAGCTTCAGAAAAATACAAATAAATAAATAAATAAATAAATAAAGAGTGACAGTAGGTCTCCTCATCCTCTGAGCTATCCTAGCATGTGGTATGCATGTGCCCTATTGACAGGGGCTCCTTAGAAACTGTGGGAAAGAGGAGGTCATTAGTATATGGTGTGACCAAGATCCAGAGCATCTCAACCTGACCTTGTCTTGCTCAGGTTAATTATAAACAACATTTTTTCAACCAACTGGAAAAAATTTCTCACTTATTAAAATGGACAAAGAACATGATTAGTAAGTCACAGAAGAGGAGCAACAACTATAAAATGTACAGGTAATCATTTGGCCTCCCTGATATTCAAAGAAATGAAAAATTGCAAATTATAATTATATACCATTTTTTTGCCTACCAGATGGATCAAATTTTAAAATAGTTGTAGTATGCCCTGGCCAGTTGGCTCAGCAGTAGAGCGTCGGCCTAGCGTGCGGAGGACCCGGGTTCGATTCCCGGCCAGGGCATACAGGAGAGGCGCCCATTTGCCTCTCCACCCCTCCGCCGCGCTTTCCTCTCTGTCTCTCTCTTCCCCTCCCGCAGCCAAGGCTCCATTGGAGCAAAGATGGCCCGGGCGCTGGGGATGGCTCTGTGGCCTCTGCCTCAGGCGCTAGAGTGGCTCTGGTAGCGACATGGCGACGCCCAGGATGGGCAGAGCATCGCCCCCTGGTGAGCAGAGCTTCGCCCCTGGTGGGCGTGCCGGGTGGATCCCGGTCGGGCGCATGCGGGAGTCTGTCTGACTGTCTCTCCCTGTTTCCAGCTTCAGAAAAAAAAATAAATAAATAAAATAAATAAAATAAAATAAAATAGTTGTAGTATGCATTCATGACAAGGATATTGGTGAAATAAGCAATCCAAGAAGACCACCAAGTATCATATTTCAACTATCATATTTCGACCATCAACTGAAAGGTATGGGGGGGCAGTGTGAATGTACTAAATTGCTCTGAATTTTTCCCTTTAAAATGGTTAATTTTATTATTTGAATTTTACCTCCATAAATTATTTTTAAGTGAATCAGTGAAATATGATATTCTGTCTCTTTCATGTGATAGGATGGAGCAATGTGAAGCAACTTGTTCCGTGGAACACTCCCAATCTCCAGATCCTGGACACCAAAGCTCCAGAAACATCACTGAGATGTATTTCATGGGGTTAACCTTTTTTTTTTTTTTAATTTTTATTTATTTAATTTTTTTACAGGGACAGAGAGAGAGTCAGAGAGAGGGATAGATAGGGACAGACAGACAGGAACGGAGAGAGATGAGAAGATCAATCATCAGTTTTTCGTTGGGACTCCTTAGTTGTTCATTGATTGCTTTCCATATGTGCCTTGACCGTGGGCCTTCAGCAGACTGAGTAACCCCTTGCTCACGCCAGCGACCTTGGGTCCAAGCTGGTGAGCTTTTTTTTTTTTTGGCTCAAGCCAGATGAGCCTGTGCTCAAGCTGGCAACCTCGGGGTCTCGAACCTGGGTCCTTCCTCATCCCAGTCCGACGCTCCATTCACTGCGCCACCACCTGGACAGGCGGGTTAACCTTATTTCATTAGATTTAAGATGCTTTGATCCTGGCACATTCTTGATTTGTCAAGAGGTGTCAACAGAAGGCTTTCACAGATCTCTGTCACTCTTTCCTCTTACCGACAAGGATTGTCAGAAGTCACTTATTAGCCTTAGCAGAGGAAGCGGTGCAGTTCTACACAAGGTTCAAGGAGGTAGGATTTTGTATCCTCTGTGTCGTCTTTTCTGGTCAGTACTGCAACATTCTCATAGTGATCTGACAGGGCTGTGAATGTAACTGACATTGTAGTACAGAATCTCAGTATTATACTTTGTACTTGATTTTCAGGTATGATCAGTCACGTGGCTGCAAGCAATAAATTATGTTTAGCATAGACATAGAAAATCAATGGCTCAAACTTTAGTGAGTCAAAATTTTAGTGTCTTGAGCTTGACATTCCTTTTTTTTTTTTTAATTCTCTTAAGAAAAAAAACCCTCTTCATTGCAGTTTACCAGGCCCGTCTGCCCCCATCTGCCCTTCATACTGTTCTGTGGCAAAGGTCATTTGGTTCCCCAAAGCTTTGCCTTCAATGCATATTTCGTTCCGGTGGTAATTGATTTCAGGTAATAATCTATTAGAAGCAGGCCAAGGGCTGCCTTTAATATTAGCTGGATTTTTACTGCCCCCCAAAATACTAAATTTATGCCTGTCCCAATGCCAATATTTTTTAGCAGTTAAAGCTCATAATTCTTATTTATGTCTTCTCATAAAAACAAGTAGCCAAAATTATTCTAAGAATTAGAAAATCAAATAGAGCAATAGCCAAAGAAAAAGACTAAAAATATTGTTGTTGAGCTATAATTTTAAAAGGTAACAGGCTGAAAATTACAAATAAGTGAGTTCTCATTGACCTTCAAAGAACAGATTATTCTGCATTTATTCCCTTTGACTTTAAAGGAGTGTTTTTCAACTGCTGGTCCACGGACCAATCTGGCAGAAATTTTGTGCTGGTCTGTGAAACAGTTAACCTTCCTGATGTTATATGAAAATTATAGTGCTGGCCAGATAGCTTGGGAGCATCATCCTGAAGTACAGAGATTGCTGGTTCAAACTCGGGTCAGAGCATATACAGGAACAGATCAATGTTCCTGTCTCTTCCTCTCTCACTAAATCAATACATTTTAAAAATAAAAATAAAAATGAAAAGATAATTATAGACCCAATGATCTTAGTCAAATTCACTTATTCTCAGGGTGATTGCCACTTATTAGCCTGTGTCATGTATGAAAATGCTATTGAAGTTGTTTTAGGTATCTTTGGAACTTGTAGGCTCATTTGAACAACCTTTTGCACTGTGCAGAGCATTTACAAACCATGAGCAATAGACAAAAAACATTCGGACAGACTTAAGTCATATTCAATGCATTGTACATGTGGAGTTCAGAAACCAAGCACTAGTTGTACCCTGTTGCACTTTGGTGAGCAGTACAATAAAACTTTATCTGTTGCAGTTTCTGTTTCCAGACCCTTCCCTCTCTCAGTAGTACATTTTTTTTTTCATTCTTGGACAAATAGTCATGCATGCACCCATCACATCATGTCCATATTGTTCGCAAATAAATTATTATGTGTTCAGTGTCATTATGCTGTAAATTTTAAACCCTAGAAGATGGAAAGAAAGAAACAACAAAATATTTAACCTTCTTCAAAAGCAAAAACAATAGTCAACAGAAAAGTAGTGATGACATCAAAAGTAAACCCAGTACCAGAGCTTCAAGTTTAAAAGAAACAGTGAAAAAGAAATGTGTTGACAATTTGGAAGGTGCAACAGGAGCTGAAGAAGAAAAAGAAACTTTGTTAGGTAGTATGATAAAGAGTATTTAAAACTTGATTTCACTACAGCATGTGGTAGTGAATTATCGCCATGGCCCTTCTGTGTAGTATGTTCAGAAATTCTGTCCAGTGATGGCAAAGAAACTTTCATTCGCATTCAAATCACAGCAATCTTATTGAGAAGCCACTGGATTTTTAAAAAAAAGATTACACAATCAGGGCCTGGCCAGTTGGCTTAGTGGTAGAGTGTAGTCCCAGCAGGTTCGATTCCCTGTCAGGGCATTTAGAAGAAGTGACAGAAGAACCATCTGCTTCTCCACCCCTTCCCCTCCCCTTCTCTCTCTCTACTCTCTCTTTCTCTCTCTTTCTTTCCCACAGCCATTGCTCAATTGGTTTGAGTGCATCGGTCCTGAAAGCTGAGGATGGTTCCATAGAGCCTCTGCCTCAGGTGCTAAAAATAGCTCAGTTGCGAGCATGGACCCAGATGGGCAGAACATCAACCCCAGATGAGGATTGCTGGATGGATCCCAGCTGGGTCACATTCATGAGTCTGTCTCTCTATCTCCCTTCCTCTCACTTGGAAAAATAAATAAATAAATTTAAAGAATAAAAAAATTGAAAAATCAAAGATTACACAACCAAATGAAAAGTCAGAAAATTCAAATGAAGAAAATTATGACTAGTGACAAGTCACTGTTTTGAGCATCTTATTTAGCTGACCATTGAATATAAAAATAGCCTGACCTATGGTGGCGCAGTGGATAAAGCGTTGACCTGGAATGCTGAGTTCGCTGGTTCAAAACCCCGTGCTAGCCCGGTCAAGGTACATAAGGGAGTTGATTCTTCCTGCTCCTCCCCTCTTCTCTTTCTCTCTCTCTCTCTCTCTCTCCCTCTCTCTCTCTCCTTCTCTCTCTCTCTCTCTCCTCTCTCTCTAAAAATGAATAAATAAAATCTAAATAAATTTTTAAAAAATAACAAACATTTACTGTTGATAAAGAATTAGTAAAGCCTTGCATCTTTGAAGTCACTGGGGAAATTTTGGGTCCTCATGCCACACAAATATTTGAGGCTAGACTGCTTTCTGAAAATACTATTCAGAGAAGAATTATTGATATGGCCAACAATACTGAAGAGCAAATTGTAGAGTGGATAAAGCAAAATGTTTTGCCATGCACTTGACCACCTGACATGCATAACCATGCTATTCTAATTTGCCTCGTGAGCTACATTGACAAGAAGGACTTTAGGGAAGAACTACTCTGTAGTCTTGATCTACCTAGTCAGGGTAGTTCAGAGATATTTAATGCTCTTAATGAATACTTTCATACAGAAGGCTTAGACTGGGGAAAGTGTTTAGGAGTGTGTATGGACAATGCAGTGAGCATGTTTGGACATCACTCAGAGGTAGCTGTGAAAATAAAGGACATTGAACATCCAGAAATGTTGTCCGTGCACTGTATGATTCACTGGCAACATTTAGTTGCAAAGAAGCTTGTCCCTGAATTGAATACAGTGATGAATGATGCAGTGAAGATTGTTAGTAATATTTGCAGTCCAGGTTTGAATTCCAGACCATTCACAACACTATGTGAAAGCATGGATTCACAACACCAGCATTTCCTTTTCAATATGTAAGTGAGGTGGATCTCAAGAGGAAGGATTCTTTCACGCCTTTTCAAGCTGAGAAAGGTGAACAGTTTCTGCAAAAGTGAAATTGCATTAGTAGAGCTTTTGTTGGATGAAGAATGGGTGGCTAAGCTTACATGTATAGTGGACATATTTAGCCTCTTCAACAAACTAAATATTTCTTTTCAGGGGTTTAACACAAACATTTTTACATTAAGAAATAAGACAGATGCATTCAAACTTGTTCTTTGGAAAAGTTGCACGCAGGAAGAAGATATAAAAATGTTTCCACTTATCCAAGACTTTTTGATTGCTTCAGACATCAACTGGAAATTCATGTTTAATAAAATTAGTCAACATAAGAGCATTAGTTCAAAACTTTGACCATTATTAACCTGAAAATGAGGATTCCTGTAAAGGTAACCTCTGGATCAATAACCCATTCATGAACAATATCAACCCCTGCTCCCTTAATCATTGTGAAAAAGAAAAACTGATAGATTTATTTTCTGATGTCAATGTGGTGTCCAAACATAAAATAAAATCATTGTCACAATTTTGGATAGCACTGGAAGAAGAATATATATCTCTTAGTTACAAAGCTATTAAAATTTTAATTGTATTTTCTACTACCTACTTGTGTGAGAAGACTTTTTAGCCCTTTCACTAATTAAAACCAGACAGAGAAACCAAATGGATGTCAATGCAATGCTTCATCTGTTGGAAGCAAAACTGCTGCCTCAGTTATCAAGTATTCTTACAAAGAAACAACAGCAGATTTTTTTTTTTGTATTTTTCTGAAGTTGGAAACGGGGAGGCAGTCAGACAGACTCCTGCATGAGCCCAACCGGGACCCACCTGGCACGCCCACCAGGGGGCGATGCTCTGCCCATCCGGGGCGCTGCTCTGTTGCGACCAGAGCCATTCTAGCGCCTGAGACAGAGGCCACAGAGCCATCCTCAGCACCCGGGCCAACTTTGCTCCAATGGAGCCTTGGCTATGGGAGGGGAAAGGAGAGACAGAGAGGAAGGAGAGGAGGAGGGGTGGAGAAGCAGATGGGCGCTTCTCCTATGTGCCCTGGCCAGGAATCGAACCCGGGACTCCTGCACACCAGGCCGACACTCTACCACTGAGCCAACCAGCCAGGGCCAAAGCAACAGCAGATATTTCACTGGTTTTACTTGAATTAAATATTACTCTCTAGAAAATTCATTTGTATTCTATTTAGAAGTTTTTTTTACTGTTCATCTGGTTATTTTAGAGAATTTTCCTTTTATAGTACTATAATTAAAAGATAATGCACAAAATACTAATAATGGTTTTTATTTCTGCCTTAGTGGTCCCTGAAATAATTCTCCTATTTTCATAGGTCCCCAAGTGTAAAAAAAAATAGAACACCACTGCCTTAGAGCATCTAAGAAGTTGAAAAATTTCTAAATTCAATCTATGAACATAGTACAATATCAAAGCCTACTAAAGAGAGAAACGGCTTTGAAGAATACGTAATTCTCACCTTATAAAAAATACTTAAGAAAATAAGAAAAGGCCGGAACATCCTGCTCACAGGTCAGGGTGAATGGCAGCGTGGAGCTGGAGGATGAAATAGGCAAGGTACACCAGCAACTGGAAACACCATGCTCGACAAAACTTGCATGATGACCAAAACTGAAATACATTCATGTGGGTGATATATTATAGTTTGAGAAATCTGGTCACTGAATATCATGGAGTCTGGCAAGATGGCATCTCCCAAGAGCATGTGAGAGATGCACAGATGACAACACAAATCCTGAAGGAGCCTGACCAGGCGGTGGTGCAGTGGATAGAGCATCGGACTGGGATGCAGAGGACCCAGATTCGAGACCCCGAGGTCGCCAGCTTGAGCGTGGGCTCATCTGGTTTGAGCAAAAGCTCACCAGCTTGGATCCAAGGTCACTGGCTTGAGCAAAGGGTTACTCAGTCTGCAGAAAGCCCATGGTCAAGGCACATATGAGAAAGCAATCAATGAACAGCTAAGGCAGTGATAGTCAACCTGGTCCCTACTGCCCACTAGTGGGCGTTCCAGCTTTCATGGTGGGCAGTAGCAGAGCAACCAAAGTATAAATAAAAAGATAGATTTAACTATAGTAAGTTATTTTATAAAGATTTATTCTGCCAAACTTAGCGAAAATCCTACACAAAGTACTTGGTAAGTAATTATTATATGCTTTACCTTTCTGTAACTCTGCTTTATAAATTTTATAAAGTAAAGTTACTTCCCTACTTTATAAATCACCATTACTGTGGAACCAGTGGGCGGTTAGAAAATTTTACTACTAACAGAGATACAAAAGTGGGCGGTAGGTATAAAAAGGTTGACTACCCCTGAACTAAGGTGTTGCATCAAAAAACTGATGATTGATGCTTCTCATCTCTCTTCATTCCTGTCTGTCTGTCCCTATCTATGCCTCTCTCTGACTCTCTCTCTGTCTCTGAAGAAAAAAAGAAAGAAAAGAAAAAAACAAATCCTGAAGGATATGGGGGCTACAGACTATGAGCAAGAGTTATAAATCAGATGTTGGAGTCTGCCTTCCAATTTGTGACACAGTTGTTTGTTTGTTTTTTTATTTTATTTATTCATTTTTAGAGAGGAGAGAGAGAGACAGAGAGAGAGAAGGGGGGAGGAGCTGGAAGCATCAACTCCCATATGTGCCTTGACCAGGCAGGCCCAGGGTTTCGAACCGGCGACCTCAGCATTTCCAGGTCGATGCTTTATCCACTGCACCACCACAGGTCAGGCTGTGACACAGTTTTAAACGATGCAAACATTTATTTAAGACCTGCTAAGAAAGCTACTGTTAGTGCAAGTGATGTACTAATTGGCAATCCAGTGTTGCGTTGACCAGCTTTTAACCTCTTATCCTCCTTTTTTTTTTTTAGCCAGAAAGAGGAAGAGAGAGAGAGAGAGAGAGAGAGAGAGAGAGAGAGAGAGAGAGAGAGATAGGAACAGACTGGAAGGGAGAGAGATGAAAAGCATCAACTTCTAGTTGCGGCTCTTTAGTTGTTCATTGATTGCTTCTCATATGTGCTTTGACTGAGTGGCTCCAGCTGAGCCAATGACCCCTTGCTCAAGCCAGTGACCTTGAGCTTTAAGCCATTGACCTTTGGGCTCAAGCTAGTGACCATGGGGTTATGTCTATGATCCTGTGCTCAAGCTGGTGACCCGACGCTCAAGCCAGATGAATCCGCACTCAAGCCAGCAACTTTGGGGTTTTGAACCTGGGTCCTCAGTGTCCCAGGCTGATACTCTATCCCTGCACTACCACCTGGTCAGGCTTCTCCAAGAGGTTTTTTAATTTGATTTTGTGCCTGACTTGTGGTGGCACAGTGGCTAAAGCATCGACCTGGAATGCTGAGGTCGCCAGTTTGAAACCTTGGGTTTGCCCGATCAAAGCACACACGGGAAGCAACTACTACAAAGTAATGCTTCCCATTCCTCCCCCTTTTCTCTCTCCCTCCTCTCTCTAAAATCAGTAAATAAAACATTTTTAATATTTTTATCTTGTAAGGCAAGTAAATCAACCTCCTTTGCCATTCATTGATCAAGCCATATTCATGCCCTAGATTGCCACTTGATAGATATTGCTTGACTGATTCAAACTATAGACTTAAGTCTTTACAAAAAAAGGCATATACTTCTGCAGGAGAATAACAGTTCCATAGTTAAGTGTTGGCTCAGTTGCAAACCAAGATCACTCTAGGCATACCAACACCGTAAGCCACGTCTGATTCAACTAAAATAAGGATTCCAATGTCCCTCACAGGGAAAGGTCTACAATACAGATCCCACTTCATTACGCAGCTATAAAAACATCAATTCCTGCAACATCAGCAGTTCAGAATGTTCTGGTTAATTAATCATTAATGGAGTCCAAAAACATTCTTATTATCACTAACATGATATCATCACAAAATACTTCCAATGAACCATCACATGCATTAGAAGAAAACAGAGATGATAATATGATGACAACTAAGATCATTTGAAACCTAGCCTTAATATAAGTAACATGTATACTGGGTCTTAAATCCATTGTTCTGAAATTAAACGTGTATGCTCAAAGTTTTCAAATTGTTTAAAAAAATTTAATAGTATTGCCTGACCAGGCGGTGGTGCAGTGGATAGAGCGTCAAACTGGGATACGGAAGGACCCAGGTTCGAGACTTCGAGGTCGCCAGCTTGAGCGCGGGCTCATCTGGCTTGAACAAAAAGCTCACCAGCTTGGACCCAAGGTCGTTGGCTTCAGGAAGGAGTTACTCGGTCTGCTGAAGGCCCCCGATCAAGGCACATATTAGAAAGCAATCAACGAACAACTAAGGTGTTGCAACAAAAAACTGATAATTGATGCTTCTTATCTCTCTCCATTCCTGTCTGTCAGTCCCTATCTATCCCTCTCTCTGACTCTCTCTGTCCCTGTAAAAAAATAAATAAATAAATAAAATAAATAAAAATAAAAAACTTAATAGTATTTAATGAGTAAGTATAGTTACCATTCTTTTCAATTCAAATGTTGTATTTTCTTTAATAGGATTAGTAATCCTTTTCATTAGCCTTTCAGTACAAAAAAATAAAGTTGTCATTCATAAAATAAAAAAAAGATAGAAAGCAACCCAACACATTTTACTGACTAGCAAATCCTGAAACCAAAGCCATACAAGACCTGTAAGAGAAAAAATTAATATACATGATTCTAAGTATGAACAACAAAGCAAAAACCCTAAATAGAATGTTAACAAATTAAATTCAACAGTGTATTAAAAGAACCCACAGAGGAGTCATTCCAGCATTGCTAAGATGGTTCAACATTAGAATATATATCAATTTAAGTTATTACATTACTACATTGAAAATAAAAATATCTTAAATTCAATAACCATTATTGATATAAAAGTAAAAGTCCTCTAGCAAAGTAGAAAAAGAACAGCCTTAACTTGACATAATTTGTTTTTAATAAAATAATGATAAAAACCTACTGCAACTATCATACTTAATGGTGAAACAATAGATACATTCCAATCGAAGTCAGAAACAAGACAAGAATGACCTTTAACATCACTGCTATTCAAAATGGTACCAAATGGTCTAATTCAAAGTGCGAAGGAAAGAAAGAAGAGGTACAAACATGAGAATAGAAGAGGCAAATTGGGGTTATTTGTAGATGACACTATTGCTTACACAGAAAAGCATAAGAAAATCAATTGACAAACTATTAGAACTAATAAGAGAATTCAGCAAGCTAACCACATATAAGATCAACATGCAAAAATCAATAGCTTCCCTATATACCAGCAATAACCAATTAGAAAACGTAATAGAAAATAAGACTCCATTCACAATCGCAACAAAAACTATTAACCACCTAAGAGTAAATCTAAAAACAGAATTCATTTTGGGCCCTTAAGGGACAGTTAAAAATTAGGAAATCCATCACATTCATAAAGTCAAATTGAAAACTATAAAATTATATTATGTAGTAGCTAAAAAAAAATTCAAGAACTATTTTTGGTAGAAACTTGTAAGTAAACCAAGAGACAGAGGACATTTCCTAACTATGATAAAGAGTTGAGCCTGGCCTTGATGGCTCAGTGGATAGAATGTCAACCTGAAACGCTGAGATTGCCGGTTTGAATCCCTAGGCTTCTCTGGTCAAGGCACATAGGAGAAGCAACAAGCAAGCAATGAACAACTAAACTGAAACATCTATGAATTGATACTTCTCATTCCTCCTCCTCTCCCTTCACTCTGTAATCAATAAATAAAATCTTTAAAAAAAGAAGTGGTTTGTTTTCTTCTTCTGAGACACTAAGAGCAAACATAATAAATGGCTAACTATTAAATGCACTGTCATTAAAGTTAGGAACAAGGCAGGACCATTGCTATTCCTCAAAATTGTTTTGTGTAAACTCTTGAGCAAGGGGTTTACTTAAGTTACATTTTTGTTTTCTGTTTCTAAGAAAGAGCATACATACATTGTTTTAGAGCAAAAGCCCAGAGTAAGTTGGAGGTGAGATGAGGGGTTGTTTCGAATTTCCTCATAGCTTCGCATGGAAATGGACAGAAAGTACTGTGCCTTGAAGCCCAAGGTCGCTGGCTTGAGCAAGGGCTCACTGGCTTGGCTGGAGCCCCCACCCCCGCCCCATCAAGGCACATATGAGAAAAAAAAGAAATAGAATTTGAAAATGGGAGTAACAACAGAAAGCAGACACTATTCAGAGTTTGCCAAAATATAGAGGAAAATGCCCCTTTTATAAACAAGATTACTTTGATTTTATATTACACAATAGGATGGAAATTGAAATCTTACCCTAAGACAAAAACTTTTCAAAAGGGTCTTAATTTTCTTTCTCCCTATCAAAGCCATGGCTATCCACTATTCAGATACTACTTCTACTGCTCTGTCCTCTGCTTGAAGGAAAGATTTTTAAATTATCAGAACAATCCTGAGACCCTGAGCTAATTTTTACCATGAGGTAACGGGGACCGATGACAGGAGTGCCTGATACACAGCTAAGCCTCTGAGGGTGCCGATGGGGTTTTAACATCTTTTACTATTTGCCACATTCTCACAAATTATAGGTATATTTTGATAGTCTATCACAATTCTTACCTTGTTCTGGATAATGAGGGCTAGGTTTACCTTAAAAAACAAACAAAAAAACTCCTGCCCTGGCCGGTTGGCTCAGTGGTGGAGTGTTGGCCCAGCATGTAGAAGTCCTGGGTTTGATTCCCAGTCAGAGCACATAGGAGAAGCAACCATCTGCTTCTTCCCCCTTCCCCCTCTCCCTTCACTCTCTCTTTATCTCTCTTCCCTACTCACAGCCATGGCTCAATTGGCTCAATCACATCAGCCAGGTTGCTGAGGATGGCTCAGTGGTGCCTCCACCTCAGGTGCTAAAAATAGCTTGGTTGTGAGCATTGCCCCAGATGGTCAGCGCATCAGCCCAGTCTGGGGCGGGGGGGGGGGGGAAGGGGGGTGGCGAGGTTTGTTGGTGGATCCTGGTAGAGGCGTATGTGGGAATCTCACTGTCTCCCCTCCTCTCACTTGGAAAAAAAAGAAAAACTAAATTAATAAAAAATAAATAAAAGTTAAGCATTTAAAATAAAATAAAAGCAAGATGGATTCTGAATAAGTTGGAGGGTGGAACTCTTGAGCAAGGGGTTTACTTAAGTTACATTTTTGTTTTCTGTTTCTAAGAAAGAGCATACATACATTGTTTTAGAGCAAAAGCCCAGAGTAAGTTGGAGGTGAGATGAGGGGTTGTTTCGAATTTCCCCATAGCTTCGCATGGAAATGGACAGAAAGTACTGTGCCTTGAAGCCCAAGGTCGCTGGCTTGAGCAAGGGCTCACTGGCTTGGCTGGAGCCCCCACCCCCGCCCCATCAAGGCACATATGAGAAAATAATCAATAAGCAACTAAGGTGCTACAACTATAAGTTGATGCTTCTCATCTCTCTTCCTTCCTGTCTGTCCCTGTCTGTCCCCCCTTAAATAATAATAATAATAATAATAATAATGTAAAATAAAATAAAAGGATGAACAAATATATACCAGGCAAAATGTCACACACAAGGAGAGCAGGATTGTGATGTTGATATCTGTTGAGGAAGAATTCTGACCAAGAGCATTAAGAAGAAAAAGTAAAAAATAAATAAATAAATAAAATAAAATAAAAAATTAAAAAAAAGAAGAAGAAAAAGTAGGACTTTTTATAATGCAAATAGTGATAAAATAACAAGGCTTCCCCTCCTCCCCTGTCAAGGCACGGTCAAGAAAAATATAAGTAGCAATCAATGAACAACTAAAATGCCGCAACTACGAATTGATGCTTCTCATCTCTCTCCCTCCTCCCCTCTTTAAAAAAAAAGGGGGAAAATACTATTAATAGTTATAAGGAAGACTCTGAAACAAAGGGAACTTTCTATACCATCTTTTTTTTTTTAATTAGGAAGTGTCCTAGTAGAGCCCAAGCTC
This sequence comes from Saccopteryx bilineata, assembly GCF_036850765.1. Taxonomy (NCBI): domain Eukaryota; kingdom Metazoa; phylum Chordata; class Mammalia; order Chiroptera; family Emballonuridae; genus Saccopteryx; species Saccopteryx bilineata. Next base: position 258,032,593 of record NC_089492.1, read on the forward strand.
TATGTCGGTCAGGGTCCCTGATTCGACTTCCCCACACAGTGGGGCACTCTTGCTTAACAGCGGGGCTGGCAGCCTCTCCGAGACCACTCTTGAGGCGGCTATGAGGATTCTACTTATCAGTGCCGAGACCGACTGCCACTGGAGGAAAGACACGACTGACACACAAGTTAGTTGCAAGAATCACAAAGGCAGTTTATTACTCACAAATCCTTTTGGCATGCCTGGGTACAGTTTAAGGGGGGCCCAGTCCGCGTGCTCCTCGTGGCTGTCCTTGGTCAGAGCAGCGTGGAGACAGTCCATGTTCAACGTTGGAGTCTGGGCAACTACCGCAGCAGCAGCGGGCCCTCAGCTTTAGTACCTTTTCTGGCCTACACCTTCTAACAGGTGTCAATCTACAGAATTATCACCTCAAACCGCCTTTTTTGGGAGTTCCTCGCAGAGAACCCTTTTGATGTTGATCTACTAAAATGTCACATCAAGCCACTTTTAAGGCCTTCCTAAGGAAGCTTCTAGTTTATGTTAACCTACAGAGTTATCACATCAAGCCACTTCTTACCTATATATAACTTCACACACACACTAACTGGACCCTGCACGGAAGGCAGAGTCTGCCTATCACATCTGTACACACTATATTAATTCCTATCTAGATGGCATAACTCTAATTTCCTTAATTGCTTTTAATATTATATCCTAATTATTTCTATATATCTTCCACATTTTTCTATGTTTCTATATATTTAATTATTGTAACATTATATTACTGCCACAGGAAGCTTGTATTCCAGCTTGGCAATGCACTTTATATTGAGATGAACGCTAAGTGAAGCTGGAAGGGAAGAAAACGGTATGCTGCGTAAATTAAAAAAACAAGCTTACCTTCATCTTGGCAGAATTTTGCCTTTGGTCCACACATTTCTATCTAAACACTACATACAATTCTGTTCTAAATGTACACTGTTAATCTATTCAAGTTAATTTACTCAATTTATTAGTTTTCTTAGACCAGTCCTTTTTCTTCTATTCAGAAACCTGATGCCTGTTTGAGGAACTAGAGAAAATATATATTACTTCAACAGAAAAGACTCTATTTAACTTTGAAACCAGACAGACTTAAGAAACCTACCAACCAAATGCAATATATAGATCTTATTTAGATCCTGATTTAAATAAGCCCACTATGAAAAAACATTTTGAAACAATTGGTAAAAACTGAACCTAAACTGATTATTAAATAACATTAAGGCCCTAGGCTGGGTGGCTCAGTGGATAAGGTGTCAACCTGGCCCTGGTTAGGACATGTATGAGAAGCAGTCAAAGAGTACACAACTAAATGGAACAACTAATTGAAACAAGGAATTGATTCTTCTCTCTCTCTCTCTCTCTCTCTCTCTCTCTCTCTCAAATCAATGGGGGAAAATTTTAAGGTAATATTAAGGTTTATTATCATTTTTTCTGAATATGATAATGAAATTGTGGTTATGTTATGACTATAATATTAGTCTATATGTGTTAGAGGTTTTTGCTAAAGAATTTACAAGTGAATAATATGTCTTGGAATGTTTTAAAGTATTACAGCAAAAGAAAAAAGTAGTGGTGGGAGGATAGAGTATAAATAAGAACAACAGAATGTTAGTGATTGTTGAAGCTAGGAAATGGCTACATGGAGGCTTATTATAGCACTTTCTCTACTTTAAGTATCTTCAGCGTCTTTCATAATAAAAAGGTATGAATACCCTCACTCGTGTCTCCCCAGGTGAAGCCATTGAACTCAAAAGAGAAAGATCAAATGTTAAATCAAATAAAAATTGTATAATATATATTACTTTTCTTAAGTTAATTTCTTTGGTCTTGAAACCCTTTCAAAAGATAGATGTTAAAATATTATGGAAAAATAAAAGACCATTGTCACAGTCTGTTAATCCCATACGCTTCCCACGAGAAGGGTGAAATAGTTATATGGCATTTTTATAGGATCCAGGGCCCAATACAGGAAAACTTCCCAAAGGGTTCTCTAACACTCCATCTTTTCTATGTTTGGGTTTTTGTTTTTTTTTTAGTTAGTGTGTTTTTTAAATCAGTGGAGCAGATTGGTGTGTGTGAGGGGAATTAAGCATGAAATAATCTCTAATTTGACTAATTAGAGTAAAGTAAAGACGGGGGCAGTAGCCTTTGGTTTGAGATACTCTGGTTTGATAGAAACATAAGAACATTAGCGCAACAAGGACAATCATTTGGTACTGCCAGGTGAAGCTGAGTCTTCCCTAATAACTAGAGTACCATACAGAAAGCAGGCCCTCTTTAGCAAGTGCGTCTTCTTTTGAGAACTAGCACCTGGCCTGCTTCTGGACTCTAGGAAAGTATAAAAACACTTAACAATGAAATACTCAGTGACTATGCAACCCAAACTTGTCCCAAACCATAAAATAGAGAACACACCATCCATCAGGTAAAAGTGGTACTTATAAGACCAGGCTCACATCTTAATATACAAGTTAGTTCCATGAGCTGGCTGCTTGCATTTACAATATGGCTACTTCTACTAAAATATCATTCATCCCTCAGCTATATCTACGACTTCACAGAGAGTTTGCTATGATCAAGTGAGCCAAGAGAAACAGCTTTTAGCCTTGTCATGGAATACTTAGTACAATGTTCTATTGTATTACTATATTATGTTCAGGGTGTCCCTGAAAGACTGTAGAGAAGGGAAATTCTTCTAGTGGGTAGCACTTCAAGTATCACAGCTTGTTGTCCACCTTCCCTATTAGAGATATGTCCTGAGGTAAGGTCTTATGGTGATAAATAAAAAGTGGCAAATTGTTAAGCTGTTTGGTCAGGGACTGGAGTAAGCGAGATAAGAAAATTGATGACAAGGAAGATTTGAAAAAAGGTATGTAGATGAGCCTGACCAGGCAGTGGCGCAGTGGATAGAGCATTGGCCTGGGATGCAAAGGACCCAGGTTCAAAACCCCAAGGTCGCTGGTTTGAGTGTGGCTCACCAGCTTGAGCATGACATCATAGACATGACCTCATGGTTGCTGGCTTAAGCCCAAAGGTCGCTAGCTAGAACCCTAAGGTCGCTGGCTTGAAGTCCAAGGTTGCAGGCTTGAGCCCAAGGTCACTGGCTTGAGCAAGAGGTCACTGGCTTGGCTCTAACCCCCCAGTCAAGGCACATGTGAGAAAGTAATCAATGAACAACTAAATTACTGCAACGAAGAATTGATGTTTCTCATCTCTCTCCCTTCCTGTCTGTCCCTATCTGTTCCTCTCTCTGACTCTCTCACTAAAAAAAAAAAAAAAAGTATGTAGATGAATTTAAGACCTTGAAATGGTTCAGACTATGCTAGTATTTATTCACTTTTTGAATCCTCAAACTGGAGGAGACACTCCATAATCTGGTAGACAAAATAACCAGTTCTGTGGGTGTTAGTCTCATTCCCTAGTGACCCTGGTTTGTTCAATGGATTCATAAATAAAATGGACTTAATGACAAGACTTCTCCTTACCTAGGTTGACATTCTTGTTGCTATTACTGATGTCTAATTTGGCAGCAACAGTAGCTAATATTTAGCCCTTTAACTTAGGGACAGACAGACACACCTAGAGGCAAAATGATCACATCATAAAGTAACAGTGATTTGACCCCTCACTAGAAGAGACACTTATTCTGATTTGGATTTTTTCCCCTGCTCACCATGTCTCTGGGAGCACTGCTGTCCAAGGCTGGTTAAGTGTCTCTGGACAGTTATGGTATCATACTCACGAATAATGTTAATTAAAATGCAAAGAAAGCAGTCAACTAAATGGGAGATTATATTTTCAAACAACAGCTCCAATAAAGGGTTAATATCCAAAATATATAAAGAACTCACAAAGTTCAGCAACAAACAAACAAACAATCCAATTTTAAAATGGAGAGAAGATCTGAACAGACACTTCTCCCAACAGGACATACAAATGGCCAACAGATATATGAAGAGATGCTCATCTTCATTAGCTATTCAAGAAATGCAAATCAAAACTACAATGAGATACCACCTCACACCAATTAGATTGGTTATTATCAACAAGACAGGTAATAACAAATGTTAAAGAGGCTGTGGAGAAAAAGGAACCCTCATCCACTGCTGGTGGGAATGAGAATTAGTATAACCATTATGGAAGAAAGTATGGTGGTTCCTAAAAAATTAAGAATAGAATTTACCATATGACTCAGCAATCCCTTTACTGGATATCTACCCCAAAAACATAAAAACATTTTTACATAAAGACACATGTGCTCTCATGTTCATTGTAACATTATTCACAGTGGCCAAGACATGGAAACAACCAAAGTGTCCCTCGATAGAGGGTTGGATAAAGATGTGGTACATATATACAATGGAATACTACTCAGCCATAAGAAATGATGACGTATTGCCATTTATGACAACATAGATGAACCTTGAGAACATTATACTGAGTGAAATAAGTAAATTTAAAAAGCTAAGAACTGTATGATTTCACACATAGGTGGGATATAAAACTGAGACTCATGAACAAAGATAAAAGTGAAGCGGAGAGCGTCAGCCCAGGGTGTGGAAGTCCCGGGTTTGATTCCCAGTTAGGGCGCGCCCATCTGCTTCTCCACCCTACCCCCTCTCCTTCCTCTTTATCTCTCTCTTCCCCTCCCGCAGCCAAGGCTCCACTGGAGCAAGGTTGGCCTGGGCGCTGAGGATGGCTCCATGGACTCCTCCTCAGGTGCTAGAATGGCTCCAATTGCAGCAAAGCAACATCCCAGATGGGCAGAGCATCGCCCCCTGGTGGGCATGCCCGATGGATCCTGGTCGGGCGCATGTGGAAGTCTGTCTAACTGCCTCCCGCTTCTAACTTTGGAAAAATAAAAAAATAAAAAAAAAAGTGAAGTGGTTACCAGGAGGAGGGTGACATGGGGTAGGGATGGGGAGGCAAGATGTAAAGAGGGACAAATATACAGTGACGGAAAATGATTTGACTTTGGGTGATGGGTATACAACATAATCAATAGTTCAAATGTTATAGAAATGTTTACCTGAAACCTATGTGCTCTTTTGATTAATGTCACTGTGTTAAATTTAATTTTATAAATAACTTTTTAATGCAAAGAAAGGCACCCACCCATATTTTTTAATATGAAATTCCATTAGTCATAGATTTATTGTATTCTTAAGCTTGAAAGGAAAAGACAAAATTTTTAATCACGTGCAATAAAGAAATTATAGTATAAAATTGAAAATATCTTTTTTTTTTTCCCCTGACCAGATAGCTTGGTTGGTGAAAGTATCATTCTAAAGCTTAGAGGTTGCCGTTCGATCCCTGGTCAGGGCACATACAAGAATAGATCAATGTTCCTGTTTCTCTCTCTCTCTCTCCCTCTCTCTCTCTCCTTTCACCTCTCACTCAAATCAATAAAATAAAAACTATTTATTTGGATTGTTGGGAAATACTTTTCCCCTGTAGAGATACCATGTTCTAGGTAGTGAATCCAGGGCACAATAACTGTATTTTTTTTTTCACAAAAACATGTGGGTTTTTTAGGCTGTACAAGAAAGATGTTTTATTTGCCGGCACCTACTGAAGGAAAGAATGGCAGTAGATCATCACTATGTTGAATAAGACTAAACAACCAGGAAACATATTATTTAAGCTCTTTTAAATAATTTAATAAAATATGGTTATTCCCCACCTAACAACGGGGATACATTTTGAGAAATATGTCATTAGGTGATTTTGTTGTGCAAACATCATAGAGTGCACTTACACAAATGTAGATGGTATAGCCTACAGCTCACCTAGGCCGTATATATGGCATAGCCTATTGCTCCTAGGCTACAGGCCTATACAACATGTAGCTGCATAAAACATCGTGGGATTAAATGAATCACAAGAGAAAATGATGTAATCGAGGGGCGTGGTAAACACGAGAGGTATGAGGTTATTGTCAGTGTCATACGGCATATTATTTCACAGCAAACGTTTTTTAATAAGTAGAAAAAGGACACTCTAAGATAATGATAAAAAGTATAGTCTAGTAAATACATAAGCCAGTAACATATTCATTTATTATCATTATCAAGTGTTAGGGCAAAATGTATCTTCAGGGATCAAAATTGCCCTCTCCAAACCCTTCCTAAGTCAGTATGTGATGAACTGTACTTAACCTTTAAGTTGACCAAACAGAAGCCTATTACCAATGGAGGCAGAAGGTAAAACAGCAGAAGGAACCTGTTACCAATGGAGGCAGGAACCGAAACAGAAGAATACCATAAGCCCAGGCCAGATGCCTGGTAACCAGCATCAACAGAAATTGGCAGAAGGAGGCAGCAGAGTATAAAATTAACCCTCTCACCCCTGATTGGGGCTGACTCCCTTATCGAACTCAGCCCACCTGCACCCAGGGGCCTACAATACATTCTCTTTTCTATACTTTGGGCTCTGTGTTGTTGATGTGATGGGTCTAGAACCTTTCATCAAATATTATGTACTGGGCATAACTGTATGTGCTGTACTTTTATACACTGGCAGTGCAGTGTTTGTTTATATAAGCATCACCACAAACATGTGAATAATGCATTATATCATACTATATAACATTACTATGGCTACAACCTCACTAAGTGATAAATTTCCAGCTTCATTATAATCTTATGGGACCACCATTGTACAAGTGGTCTGTCATAGACTGAAACATTGTTATGCAGCACATGACTGTAGATAGGCCTTGGAATGTTTTCTATGTAGATTAGAATAGAGAAGTAGGTGGTTCCTAAATCTGTGATTGTGAAATATTTAACAGTAGGTGGTATGTCAATGTAGTGGTTGATTAGAAGCAATTGGAAATGAAAGCAATATTGCTTCATTTACAGAATAGAGATCTCAAGTTAAAAAATAGGTGTTTTTTTTTGTCCTGGCCAGTCACTCAGTGAATAAAGCATCTTCCCAGTGCACCGAGGTCATGGGTTTGATCCCCAGTCCGGGAACGTATGAGAAGCAACCAATAAGTGCACAACTAATGGAACAACTAAGTGGAACAATGAGTTGATGTTTCTCCCCCACCTCCTTTCTCTTCCTCTCTCTCTCTCTCTCTCTCTCTCTCTCTCAAATCAATGAAAAAATAAGATAGGCATTTTTTTTGCTAACTTTGTAGCCTCCCTAGAAGGCATCCAAGTACGTATTTAAAAGGCACTACATGGCCCTGGCCGGTTGGCTCAGTGGTAGAGCGTCGGCCTGGCGTGCAGAAGTCCCGGGTTCGATTCCCGGCCAGGGCACACAGGAGAAGCGCCCATCTGCTTCTTCACCCTTCCCCCTCTCCTTCCTCTCTGTCTCTCTCTTCCCCTCCCGCAGCAGAGGCTCCATTGGAGCAAAAGAGGGCCCGGGCGCTGGAGATGGCTCCTTGGCCTCTGCCCCAGGCGCTAGAGTGGCTCTGGTTGCAACACCCCCGGAGGGGCAGAGCATCAACCCCTGGTGGGCAGAGCGTCGCCCCCTGGTGGGCGTGCCGGGTGGATCCCGGTCGGGCGCATGCGAGAGTCTGTCTGACTGTCTCTCCCCGTTTCCAGCTTCAGAAAAATACATAAATAAATAAACAAATAAAAGGTACCACATTTGCCTGGAAAAGTTGAATCAGTCAAATCAACTCTAACACATATTTGGGTAGAATTATTAGACTGTAAAGACAAAAACTCTCTTATAGACTCCAAACAGAAAGACAAGGGGCATTATGTTACAGACATAAATGTTCAATACAAGAGAACAGTGAGATAGCACCTACACAGAGAAAAAAATGTGAAACAGTTAACCTAATATAATATCAAGGTTATATGAAAGCACTTTTAAACATGCCAGAACTCAGGGAATATTATTTCCATTAGCTCTTCCTGAAAGGGGGTGGAGGATGGAGCTGCACAGGAACTGTATTTGTATGCTATTGAAGTTAAGCTGGTATAACTTAAAATCAGAGTCTTAAAACTTTAAGATTTAAAACATAGCCCCCATGGTAACCACAAAGAAAATAGTTATAGAATATATATAAAAGAAAATAAGAATTAAACCCTACAAAAGGTCAACTAAATAAAAAAGAAGACAGTAATGCAGGAAATAAGGAACAAAAACTTTATAAAGCATTCAGAAAACGGCCTGACCTGCGGTGGCACAGTGGATAAAAGTGTCAACCTGGAACACTGAGGTCGCTGGTTCAAAACCTCAGGCTTCCCTGGTCAAGGCACATATGGGAGTTGATGCTTTCTGCTCCTCCCTCCTTTCTCTCTCTCTCTATCTCCTCTCTCTAAAATGAATAAATAAAACCTAAAAAAAAAAATAATGGAAAGTAAAGCATTCAGAAAACGAATAACAAATGGTAGAATTAAATGTCTCCTTGTCACTAATTACTTTACATGTAATTGGATTAAACTCTAATCTAAAAATAGAGATTGATGGAATGGTTTTTTAAAAAGGATGCTGTTAGCCTGACCTGTGGTGGCGCAGTGGATAAAGTGTCGACCTGAAAATGCTGAGGTCGCCGGTTCGAAACCCTGGGCTTGCCTGGTCAAGGCACATATGGGAGTTGATGCTTCCAGCTCCTCCCCCCTGTCTCTCTCTTCTCTCTCTCTCTCTCTATCTCTCTCTCTCTTCCTCTCTCTCTCCTCTCTAAAATTAAAAAAATAAAATAAAATAAAAAGTAATAATGTTAACTTAAAAAAAAAAAGATGCTGTCTACAAGAAATTCGCTTTAGATCCAAAGGTTGATAAGAGGACTTGAACAACACAAAAACCCAACCAATTTTGACTGCTGTATAGAGCATTCAACCTAAAACCAGAATACACTTTCTTCTCAAGTGCACATGGGACATCCTCTATTACAGACCATATATTAGGCAACAAAGTTTTAATCGTTTTTTTTTTTTTTAAATAAGATACAAAATATTGTCTCTGAGTACAGCAAGATGAAGTTAAATCAATAATAGCCTGACCTGTAGTGGCACAGTGGATAAAGAGTTGACCTGGAATACTGATGTTGTAAGTTCAAAACCTTGAGCTTGCCTGGTCAAGGCACATGCAAGAACAACTACTGCAAGTTGATGCTTACCACTCTTCCCCCTGCCTTTCTCTTTCTATCCTCTCGTTAAAGTCAATCAATAAAACGTTTTTAAAAATTAATAACAGCCTAACCAGGTGGTGGCGCAATGAATAGAGCATCGGACTGGGATGCGGAAGACCCAGGTTCGAGACCCCGAGGTCGCCAGCTTGAGCGTGAGCTCATCTGGCTTGAGCAAAAAGCTCACCAGCTTGAGCCCAAGGTCGCTGGCTCAAGCAAGGGGTTACTCGGTCTGCTGAAGGCCCACAGTCAAGGCTCATATGAGAAAGCAATCAATGAACAACTAAGATGTCGCAACGAAAAACTGATGATTGACGCTTCTCATCTCTCTCCGTTCCTGTCTATCTGTCCCTATCTATCCCTCTCTCTGACTCTCTGTCCCTGTAAAAAAAAAAAAAAATTAATAACAGAAGGAAAATTGAAAATTTCTCAAATTTGTGGAAATTAGACAACATACTCTTAACTAACCAAGTCAAAGAGGAAGTCATAAGGGAAAATAGAAAATACTTAGAGATGAATGAAAATACACTCTTTTCCTTTGCACAGTAATAACAATGCACAATAAAAATAACAGAACTTGTGGGATACAGCCTGATCAGTGGTGGCACAGTCGATAGAGTCAAGCTCAGGTCCCAGGTCTGAAATCCTGAGGTTGCTGGCTTGAGCGCAGGCTCATCAGCCTGAGTGCAAGCTCACTGGCTTGAGCACGGGGTTGCCAGTTTGAGAGTGGAATCATTGAAATGAACCTATGGTCACTAGCTTGAGCCCAAGGTCACTGGCTTGAGCAGGGGGTCACAGGCATGGCTTGAGCCTCCCAACCCCCATCAAGGAACATATGAGAAGCAATCAAGAGTTATACAACTATGAGTTGTTGCTTCTCATCTCTCTCCCTTCCTGTCTGTGTCTCCTCCCTTCTCTCTCACTAAAAACAAACAAACAAAACTAGTGGGATACAGTGGGAGCAGTGCGATGAGGGAAATTAAAGCTGTAAGTGCTCATGTTAAAAAAAGAAGAAAGATCTCAAATTACCAACCTAACTTTACACCTTAAGGGATTAGTTAAGAAGAGCAAACTAAACCCAAAACTATCAGGAGGGAGGAAGGAAATAAAGATTAGAGCAGAGATAAATGAAATAGAGAATAGTAAACGAACAGAGAAAAATCAATGAAACCAAAAGTTGGTCCTTCTAAAAGATTAACAAAATGGACAAACTTTTAGCTAGATGAATTAAGAAGACTATATTAGAATTTCAACAATTTTTTCCTACTGTTTTTTCTCTTTTTTTAGACTCCAGCACAGGACACATTTCATTAATTGTCATATTTCCTTAGTCTCCTTCAGTCTATGATAGTTCTTATGTGTTGCCTTGGGTGTTTTTGGTTTTTTAAAAATTTTTATTTATTTATTCATTTTAGAGAGGAGAGTTAGAATGAGAGAGAGAGAGAGAGAGAGAAAGGGGGGAGGAGCAGGAAGCCTCAACTTTCATATGTGCCTTGACCAGGCAAGCCCAGGGTTTTGAACCGGTGACCTCAGTGTTCTAGGTCAATGCTTTATTCACTGCGCCACCATTGGTCAGGCTGTTGCCTTGTTTTTAATGACCTGGACAGTTTTGAAGAGTACTTAGTCAGCTGTTTTGTAGAATGTTCCTCAATGAAGGTTTTTCTAAAGTTTTCTCATGATTAGATTGGATTTATGCATTTTGGGGAGGAATCCATAGAGGTAAAGTACCCTGTTGGGGTACATGGTATGAACATGACTCTATTTTTTAATATTTTATTTATTGTGCCTGACCAGGAGGTGGCACAGAGGATGGAGCCTCGGACTCGGATGCGGAGGATTCAGGTTCGAGACCCCGAGGTCGCCAGCTTGAGCGCGGGCTCATCTGGTTTGAGCAAAAGCCAGACCTTGGACCCAAGGTCGCTGGCTTGAGCAAGGGGTTACTCGGTCTGCTGAAGGCCCATGGTCAAGGCACATATGAGAAAGCAATCAATGAACAACTAAGGTGTCGCAACGAAAAACTGATGATTGATGCTTCTCATCTCTCTCCGTTCCTGTCTGTCTGTCCCTGTCTATTCCTCTCTCTGACTCTCTCTCTGTCTCTGTAAAGAAAAAAAAAAGATTTTATTTATTGATTTTAGAGAGAGAGGAAAGGGGTGGGGAGAGCAGGAAGCATCAACTTGTAGGTCTAGTTGCTTGTATGTACCTTGATAGGGCAAGCCCTGGAGTTTCAAATGAGTGGTGACCTCAGCATTCCAGGTCGGAGCTTTATTTTTATTTTTATTTTTTAAATTTTTATTTATTTATTCATTTTAGAGAAGAGAGAGTGAGAGTGAGAGAGAGAAAGGAGGAGAAGCAAGAAGCATCAACTCCCATATGTGCCTTGACCAGGCAAGCCCAGGGTTTTGAACTGGTGACCTCAGCGTTCCAGGTCAACGCTTTATCCACTGCGCCACCACAGGTCAGGCAGGAGCTTTATTCACTGCACCACCACAGGTCAGGCTGAATATGACTCTTCTAGGTAGAAACAACCATATGACGTTCCTGAAGTTTTTCTCTGTTTTAAATTTTCCCCACATTGGGAAAATGGCAAATGAGGCAGTTTTTATTGCATCGTTGAACAACTCTGGAAGAATTGGAAGCACAGAAATTTTTTTTCTTTTTTTTATAAAGATTTTTAAATACTGATTTTAGAGAAAAGAGAGAGACAGGCAGTGGGGGAGGAGTGGGAAGTGTCAACTCACAGTTGCTTCTCCTATGTGCCTAGATTGGGCAACTCCAGGGTTTCTAACTGGCGATCTCAGCATTCCAGGTTCATGCTTTATCCACTGCGCCACCACAGGTTGGTCAGGCAGATTTTTTTTCTAAAATCCCTTTGATGTTACATTGCCTTACCATGTCCAAGCAAGTTAAGCCCAAGTTAAGGAGCAAACCTTTGGTGATAGTAACTATCTGGACAGGGACACATTCTTGCTTATGTAATCAACAACAAGATTTTACTACATCCTGACAGGAAAGTAACATCAGGATCATTAGAAATTTCTACTTCTTTAAGGGTGATTAGCCTTTTTTTTTTTTTTTTTTTGGTGTGTGTATTTTTCCGAAGTTGGAAACGGGGAGACAGTCAGACAGACTCCCGCTTGCGCCTGACCGGGATCCACCCGGCACGCCCACCAGGGGGCGATGCTCTGCCCATCTGGGGCGTCGCTCTGCTGCAATCAGAGCCATTCTAGTGCCTGAGGCAGAGGCCACAGAGCCATCCTCAGCGCCCGGGGCCATCTTTTGCTCCAATGGAGCCTTGGCTACGGGAGGGGAAGAGAGAGACAGAGAGGAAGGAGAGGAAGGAGAGGAAGAGGGATGGAGAAGCAGATGGGCGCTTCTCCTGTGTGCCCTGGCCAGGAATCAAACCTGGGACTCCTGCACGCCAGGCCGACGCTCTACCACTGAGCCAACTGGCCAGGGCCAAGGGTGATTAGCCTTATTGTTTCACAAATGTCTCAATTTGAACTTAGCAAAAATATATTACATCCGTCCAAATGTTAACAGATTCTTTTTTTCCCCCGAAGTTAGAAGCAGGGAGGCAGTCAGATAGACTCCTGCATGCGCCCCACTGAGATCCACCAGGCACACCCACCAGGGGGCCATGCTCTGTCCACCTGGGGAGTTGCTACATTGCAACCAGAGCCATTCTAGCACCTGAGGCAGAGGCCATGGAGCCATCCTCAGTGCCCGGCCAACTTTGCTCCAAGGGAGGCTTGGCTGCCAGAGAGGAAGAGAGAGATAGAGAGAAGAGAGGGGGAGGGGTAGAGAAGCAGATGGCAATTCTTCTGTGTGCCCTGGCCGGGAATCAAACCCGGGAGTTCCACAAGCTGGGTCGACGCTCTACCGCTGAACCAACCGGCCAGGGCCATGTTTACAGATTCTTTTTTTTTTTTTTTTACAGAGGCAGAGATAGACAGGGACAGACAGACAGGAATGGAGAGAGATGAGAAGCATCAATCATCAGTTTCTCTTTGCGCGTTGCGACTTCTTAGTTGTTCATTGATTGCTTTCTCACATGTGCCTTGACCGCGGGCCTTCAGCAGACCGAGTAACCCCCTGCTGGAGCCAGCGACCTTGGGTCCAAGCTGGTGAGCTCTTTGCTCATGCCAGATGAGCCCGCGCTCAAGCTGGTGATCTCGGGGTCTCGAACCTGGGTCCTTCCGCATCCCAGTCCGATGCTCTATCCACTGCGCCACCACCTGGTCAGGCCATGTTTACAGATTCTTAAGGATAGGATCCATGCTTGGGTGAGGGCAGCTAGGCAGAAGTGATAAAAGAAAAAACAACATTTTTTTTTTTACCTAGTGTTAAGTGCAGATTATGTATCCAGAGGCCAAATATTTTTTTATCTGTGCCCCAGTCTCTTTTATACATTTCTTATATTTGCTAACTTTATTATACATTGATAATTAAGTATGTACAGCTACACGTATTTATAAAGTCATGTCAAACAATATGTTTACATTTTTTAATTTATTTATTTATTTATTTTTTACAGAGACAGAGAGTGAGTCAGAGAGAGGGACAGACAGGCAGGAACAGAGAGAGATGAGAAGCATCAATCATTAGTTTTTCATTGCGCGTTGCAACACCTTAGTTGTTCATTGATTGCTTTCTCACATGTGCCTTGACCGTGGGCCTTCAGCAGACCAAGCAACCCCTTGCTGGAGCCAGCGACCTTGGGTCCAAGCTGGTGAGCCTCGCTCAAACCAGATGAGCCCGCACTCAAGCTGGCGACCTCGGGGTCTTGAACCTGGGTCCTTCCACATCCCAGTCCGACGCTCTATCCACTGTGCCACCACCAGGTCAGGCCAAACAATATGTTTAAATGATAATATCATGTAAAGCTTTAAAGTGTTTTGAAAATAAAGTAATCTAGTCAGTCTCATTCTGGGGTACAGTTATACAAAATAGTTTATTGGTCTACAGCATCATTTCAGAGCTTGTTAGGTTCAACTTCTCTGGCCCCACTCCAGACCTGCAGGATCAGAACCATCCGAGGTAAGAACTAGGAATCTGTATTGTAATAAACTCTCCAGGTGATTCTTATAAACTAAAGCTAATGCAAAGATGCAGTATGGTAAGGCAATGACTTTATGATATAGGTTCGTTCTACATCTTCATTTGAACATTACGAAGAACAAAAGTATAGGCATTCTTATGCACTGGTTAAAAATTCATTTGAAGATTGAATGACAATTAAGAATTTTATTTTCGCCTGACTTATGATGGCACAGTGGATAAAGCTTCTATCTGGAACTCTGAGGTTGCCAGTTCAAAACCCTGGGCTCGCCTGGTTAAGGCACATATGGAAGTTGATACTTCCTGCTCTTCCCTTCTTCTCTCTAAAATGAATAAATAAAATCTTTAAAAAAGAGAGAGAGAATTTTATTTTCTTCACTTCTCTGAATTTTAATTTCTTTGGAGGCTACCAGGTAAACAGTGACTGCTAATTATCTCAATATTGTTTATGTTTTAACTCAAGACCCTGAAATCAGCTAGCAATTTTAGATAGCATAATTCCATAGGCTCACATGATTTTTATTTATTTATTATTTATTATTTATTTATTTATATTTTTTTGTGACAGAGACAGACAGAGAGAGGGACAGAGAGGGACAAACAAACCAGAAGGGAGAGAGATGAGAAGCTTCAATTTTTCGTTGCGGCACCTTAGTTTCTCATTGATTGCTTTCTCATATGTGCCTTGACCCAGGGGCTAGAGCAGAACAAGTGACCCCTTGTTTTAGCCTGTGACCTTGGGCTCAAGCTGGTGAGCCTTGCTCAAACCAGATGAGCCCATAATCAAGCCAGCGACCTTAGAGTTTTGAACCTGGGTCCTCTTATGTCCCAGTCTGACACTCTATCCACTGTGCCACTGCCTGGTCAGGCTGATTTTTATTTTGATCTGAAGTTTACAAGGACAAAATTTATAAAGATACAAGTTAATTAAATTATAATTCAACTTAATTGTACACCCCTGTTTACATGTAGAGTTCTTAAATATTAGTGTAAATAATATTAACTGTATGGCTTATAAGCAATTTAAAGGAATTAGGTAACCCTTTCAATTCAGCCTTTTCAGTTCAACCAAATCCAGTCATACATAAATTGAAATGACATATTTTCATGTTTATTTCTCACCGTGGTGAAATCAATTAGGTCCTATAGCCATCTTTTAAGCCCCAGATATGGCTGAAAATTTAATTAATTAATCAAAAGGTATATACCTTATTAGATGTATTAAATTAATTTTGATAAAATTTTAATTTCCTTGATTTAGTTTCCTTTCTAAATTTCAGTTGTACAGGATGTGAGGGTGGTCTGGCTGTGACATCTGTCACCCCATTGATTGTCAGGGTTGACTCAACTGATCTGGCTAGCTAAGTGGGTGTCCCCTTCCTCTGTCTCCGCTCAATGTGTCTCCTTCCTGAAGAACACTCTCGTGTGGTGGAAGAGGATGACCTTGTACAGCAGTTGTGCTTCCCCAGTAGGACCTCCAAACAAGCTCTCAAGGTCCCTTTGTTGGAAAAGGTAGGACAGTTAAGCTTCCCGGACTCCAGATACATTCAAATGAGACGCTGCATGTGGCAGTCTGCTTTTCTTAAAAAAAAAAAAAGAAAGAAAGAAAGAAAAGAAAAGTGGCGGGGAGGCTTAGTACAAAAGAATTTCTTAAAACGTTTTTTTAATGACTACTGGTTATTGACTTCATGTCAACTTTCACATCTTCATTCTTTTTTTTTTTTTTTAAATAAATTTTTATTAATGGTAATGGGATGACATTAATAAATCAGGGTACATATATTCAAAGAAAACATGTCTAGGTTATTTTGTCATCAAATTATGTTGCACACCCCTCGCCCAAAGTCAGATTGTCCTCCGTCACCCTCTATCTAGTTCTCTGTGCCCCTCCCCCTCCCCCTAACTCTCTCCCTCCCTCCCTCCCATGTCCTCCCTCCCCCCCCACCCTTGGTAACCACCACACTCTTGTCCATGTCTCTTAGTCTCATTTTTATGTTCCACCAATGTATGGAATCATGTATTTCTTGTTTTTTTCTGATTTGCTTATTTCACTCCTTATAATGTTATCAAGATCCCACCATTTTGCTGTAAATGATCTGATGTCATCATTTCTTATGGCTGAGTAGTATTCCATAGTGTATATGTGCCACATCTTCTTTATCCAGTCTTCTATTGAAGGGCTTTTTGGTTGTTTCCATGTCTTGGCCACTGTGAACAGTGCTGCAATGAACATGGGGCTACATGTGTCTTCACGTATCAATGTTTCTGAGTTTTTGGGGTATATACCCAGTAGAGGGATTGCTGGGTCATAAGGTAGTTCTATTTGCAGTTTTTTGAGGAACCACCATACTTTCCTCCATAATGGTTGTACTACTTTACAGTCCCACCAACAGTGAATGAGGGTTCCTTTTTCTCCACAGCCTCTCCAACATTTGCTATTACCCGTCTTGTTGATAATAGCTAATCTAACAGGAGTGAGGTGGTATCTCATTGTAGTTTTGATTTGCATTTCTCTAATAACTAATGAAGCTGAGCATCTTTTCATATATCTGTTGGCCATTTGTATCTCTTCCTGGGAGAAGTGTCTGTTCATGTCCTCTTCCCATTTTTTTATTGGATTGTTTGTTTGTTTGTTGTTGAGTTTTATGAGTTCTTTGTAAATTTTGGATATTAGGCCCTTATCTGAGCTGTCGTTTGAAAATATCAGTTCCCATATAGTTGGCTGTCTGTTTATTTTGATATCAGTTTCTCTTGCTGAGCAAAAACTTTTTATTCTGATGTAGTCCCATTCATTTATCTTTGCCTTCACTTCTCTTGCCATTGGAGTCAAGTTCATAAAATGTTCTTTAAAACCCAGGTCCATGATTTTAGTACCTATGTCTTCTTCTATGTACTTTATTGTTTCAGGTCTTATATTTAGGTCTTTGATCCATTTTGAATTAATTTTAGTACACGGGGACAGGCTGTAGTCGAGTTTCATTCTTTTGCATGTGGCTTTCCAGTTTTCCCAACACCATTTATTGAAGAGGCTTTCTTTTCTCCATTGTGTGTTGTTGGCCCCTTTATCAAAGATTATTTGACCATATATATGTGGTTTTATTTCTGGGCTTTCTATTCTGTTCCATTGGTCTGAGTGTCTATTTTTTTGCCAATACCATGCTGTTTTGATTATCGTGGCCCTATAATATAGTTTAAAGTCAGGTATTGTAATGCCCCCAGCTTCATTCTTTTTCCTTAGGATTGTTTTGGCTATTCGGGGTTTTTTATAGTTCCATATAAATCTGATGATTTTTTGTTCCATTTCTTTAAAAAATCTCATAGGGATTTTGATGGGAATTGCATTAAATTTGTATATTGCTTTGGGTAATATGGCCATTTTGATTATATTTATTCTTCCTATCCAGGAACAAGGAATATTTTTCCATCTCATTGTATCTTTTTCGATTTCCCTTAACAATGCTTTGTAATTTTCATTATATAGGTCCTTTACGTTCTTTGTTATGTTTATTCCTAGGTATTTTATTTTTTTTGTTGCAATCGTGAAGGGGATTATTTTTTTGAGTTCGTTTTCTAATATTTCATTGTTGGCATATAGAAAGGCTATGGACTTTTGTATGTTAATTTTGTATCCTGCGACCTTACTGTATTGGTTTATTGTTTCTAATAATCTTTTTGTGGAGTCCTTCGGGTTTTCGATGTATAGGATCACATCTTCATTCTTTATCTTCAACTCAGCAAAATACTAGAGCCAGCATTAGCTTTTCTCTTTGTTATACAACAAACTCTTTAGGCAAAGAAATTATGTTAGAAAAATATTACTACAGGGTGTGGCAAAAGTAGATTTATAGCTGTAAATATGCAAAACAAAGTTTTTAATTGGATTATTTATAATTATTGCATTTATTGTTTTCCATCTGAACAACTATAAACCTACTTTTACCCCAGTCTGTATTTAAAATTTTGCCAGTGCCTGACCAGGCGGTGGCGCAGTGGATAAAGCGTTGGACTGGGATGCGGAGGACCCACGTTCGAGACCTCGAGGTTGCCAGCTTGAGCGCAGGCTCATCTGGTTTGAGCAAAAAGCTCACCAGCGTGGACCCAAGGTCACTGACTTGAGCAAGGGGTTACTTGGTCTGCTCTAGCCCCACGGTCAAGGCACAATGATGAGAAAGAAATCAATGAACAACTAAAGTGCCACAACGAAAAACTGATGATTGATGCTTCTCATCTCTCTCCGTTCCTGTCTGTCTGTCCCTATCTATCCCTCTCTCTAACTCTCTCTCTGTCTCTGTAAAAAAATAAAATAAAATAAAATTTTGCCAATAACTTAGTTGTTTACATGGTTACTCACATGAAGTTCTAAATCTTCAGTGGAGTGTAATATTTACCTTTTAAACAGTTTTACAATTTATTCTAGTCCAATTTATTATTTTCACTTGGCAAACATGTTTTTCTTTTTTTCTTTTTTTAAAAATTTTAATTTAATTTAATTTAATTTAATTTTTTTACAGAGACAGAGAGAGAGTCAGAGTGAGGGATAGACAGGGACAGACAGGAACGGAGAGATGAGAAGCATTGTGACACCTTAGTTGTTCATTGATTGCTCTCTTATATGGGCCTTCAGCAGACCGAGTAACCCCTTGCTTGAGCCAGCGACCTTGGGTCCAAGCTGGTGAATTTTTGCTCAAACCAGATGAGCCCACGCTCAAGCTGGCGACCTTGGGGTCTCGAACCTGGGTCCCTCCGCATCCCAGTCTGACGCTCTATCTACTGCGCCACCGCCTGGTCAGGCTTTTTTCTTTTAAAAAAATTTTTTATTTATTCAATCATTTTAGAGAGGAGAGAGAGTTAGAATGAGAGAGAGAGAGAGAGAGATGAGAGAGAGAGAGAGAGAGAGAGAGAGAGAGAGAGAGAAAGGGGGGAGGAGCAGCAAGCATCAACTCCCATATATGCCTTGACCAGGCAAGCCCAGGGTTTTGAACCGGTGACCTCAGTGTTTCAGGTCAACGCTTTATCCACTGCAACACCACAGGTCAGGCGCAAACATGTTCTTCAAAAACAGAAAACCACCATTAAAAGTCAGACTACTAAAGACTAATTTCTTGGAAAATGGTTTGACTTTGGGTGGTGGGTACACAATGCACTATACAGATCAGGTATCAAATATACAACTTGATACTGATATGACCTTATTAGCCTATGATATTCCAATAAATTTAATAAAAAAGAGAAAGCAAAAGAAAGACTAATTTTGTCAAACTACTTACTGTATTTTTTAAACCAATCAATGTAAACTAAGTTAGCGACCCTGAATTTGAGAGACTTACACCCTTTATTTTCTACACCTCTATGAGGGTCAACTGGTCTGCCTTATTCAAAGATAATTTCTCAAAGTATTCAAAGGAAACCTGAAACCCGACTTTCCTTTGCCCTGCTGGCTGGCTGCTCACACCAAAGGTTTCCTTACTTGCCCTGTTTCAGAATCTGAAAAGCCCGTCTCTCCTAGGACCCAAAGTCCTTTTGTGTGGCCCCTCCTCATTCTCTCAAATCACACAGGGGGAAAGTTAAAAAAATAAAAGCACACTAGGTCCTGCCTGACCTGACGGTGGCACAGTGGATAGAACGTGGGACTGGGATGCGGAGGACCCAGATTCTAGACCCTGAGGTCGCCAGCTTGAGCTCATCTGGTTTGAGCAAAAAGCTCACCAGCTTGGACCCAAGGTGGCTGGCTCAAGCAAGGGGTTACTCGGTCTGCTGAAGGCCCACGGTCAAGGCACATATGAGAAGGCAATCAATGAACAACTAAGGTGTCCCAACGAAAAACTAATGATTGATGCTTCTCATCTCTTTCCGTTCCTGTCTGTCCCTATCTATCCATCTCTCTGACTCTCTCTCTGTCCCTGTAAAAAAATTAAAATAAATAAAAGCACACTAGGTCCTGATGTGTGGCTTCGTGGACAGAGTGTAGTCCCTGGGGAGCCGAGGTCGGGGAGTTCGATCCCTGGGCACGTACCAGAAGCAATCAATGACTGTACAACTAAAGGGAACAACAGATTGATGCTCCCCCCCTCCTTTTCCCCCACTGCTAAAATCAATGGAAAAAAACTTTCAGAATAATGCCATTTATATAAATTTAAAATCAGTATACATTTATATACATGAAAAAAATACATACAGTGGAAAATAATAGATCAGTGGCTGCCTGGGGATGGAGGGGTGGGGTGAGAATACAGTCTGGATTAACATTTATCCTATAATAATAGCAGCTGCCTCTGAGTGAGGGGAGAACACGGCGACTGGAGTGGCGACAAGGGCCGGCCTTCCAGCAGCTCCCCTCAGGCTCCCACTGGCCACTGGCCTCACATGGACAACCCACCCAAGGCTCGAGGCAAAGGGGCGTGGGCGGCCAGCTTAAAAATAGTAGAAACCAGAGGCTGGCAGAGGACGCTGAGAGGACTGGGTCTCCCGAACAATCACTCAAACCCCAGGCTTGCTGGTGATGGATAGGCCGTAGGTGATAGGGACCCAACCGAGACCCAGAGCAGAGTAGCGGGGGCTCAGAAGTCACGCACGTGACTGGATTGAAACAATCTCGGTGGGACCTGAGTGGTGGGGGGAGGGGCGATGGGCATTCCAAAAATGCCATTACAATTTCTAGGTGATCTGATCAAAATTCTTACGCTGTCACGCGATAGAAGTAATTTGATTAAAACTACAACAATCAGCCTGACCTGCGGTGGCACAGTGGGTAAAAGCATCGACCTGGAACCCTGAGGTCGCCCGTTCGAAACCCTGGGCTTTCCTGGTCAAGGCACATATGGGAATTGATGCTTCCTGCTCCTCCCTCCCTTCTCTCTCTCTCTCTCTCTGTCTCCTCTCTCTAAAATGAATAAATAAAATCTAAAAATAAATAAATAAAAAGAAAAAAACAAAAAACCTACAACAATCGAGAGATGGTATCTGTAGAATGAGCTGTGATTGGATTTAGGGATTAAGGCCTCGTGTGTGTTTATGGACTCCGGCAAAGCTGTTGGAGTTCAAATCTAGAATGCACGATTTGCTCTTTGTGGCTCCCAGCAAAGTAACCTCTTTGGGCCTCAGTTTCCACACCGTATGATGACAATGAAAAGTCCACCTGATAGGACTGTGGTGAGGAGGAACGTGGGTACACTTGGGAAATGATTGCAGGAACGTCCTCGCAGGTAACGCAGTCCGTGTCCTGAGAGGTGGAGACTGCAGCAGACAGCGCTCCGGGCTCCACCCTGAAGGGCGTGGCAGACCCGCGTGCCAATGGGCATCTCAGTGCCTCCGGCTGCGGGCTCTATAAGAGGCCAGATCAGGCAGCCCACAGCTCAGTCCTGGTTCAACCTTAGCCTGCGGCGGAGGGGTTCCTGACCCCATGCTGAATGAACTGATGGTGAGTCTGTGCCTTCCAACGCAGGGGCAAAAGTCTGGGTCCGGGTGGGGGATCAGAAACTCCCAGGTGTACAGTCGGGAATCTTACGAGGCCGTCCACTCATGGGAGAGGAAGGGCTGAAACATGAAAATGATTCTTTTCTTTGAGTATGTTCACTGTGCACTCCTGCGTGACTGCACTGCTCACGGAGGTGCCCTCCTGCAGACAGAGGCAGGCCTGCAGAAGAGACAGTGATGGGACAGGTCCTGTTGACTGCCATCCCCAAAGTTCTTCCGGGGCGTGACCGCTGCCTTGCTGGTCCCCTGGAGTACCCAGACCACCACCTGGTCCTGGGCAACTGCGAACGTCTGTAGAAGGGATGGAAGGAGGTGAAGAACCCGAGAGAGATGAGTCGAGGGGCCTGGGTGGATTGGGTTCAATATTAAAGACCAGGAAGGTGGGACTAATTTCTTTCTGTCTTTTGATTTTACCTTTTTTTCCTTCCCTGCTTCTTTCCTGGAAAATCTTTTTATTTTTATTTTCTCCAGCTTTATGCTTTATGAGGTATAATCAACAAACTAGCATACATTTAAAATATATATATAAAGTATATATATATAATGTGATAATTTGATATATGTGTAAGTTGTGAAACAGTTGCTACAACCAAGGTAATTAACATGTCCATCATCTCAAGTAACTACTTTTTTGCTTTTTTTTTTTTTTTTACAGAGTCAGATAGAGGAATAGATAGGGACAGACAGACAGGAATGGAAAGAGATGAGAAGCATCATCATTAGTTTTTCATTCCAACACCTTAGTTGGTCATTGATTGCTTTCTCATATGTGCCCTGACCTTCAGCAGAGCGAGTAACCCCTTGCTCAAGCCAGTGTGACCTTGGGTCCAAGCTGGTGAGCTTTGCTCAAACCAGATGAGCCCGTGCTCAAGCTGGTGACCTCAGGGTCTAGAACCTGAGTCCTCCGCATCCCAGTCCGACGCTCTACCCACTGCGCCACCGCCTGGTCAGGCACTCTTTTGCTTTTGGTGAGAATGCTTAAGCTCTTACTCTTAGCAAATGACAAGTGTACAACACAGCATTATTAACTATAATCACCATACTGTCCATTGATCCTCAGAACTTATTCATCTCATGACTGACGTTTATACCCTTTGATGTTGTACCAATATTTCCCATTTCTCCACCCTCCACTTCCTAGCAACCCCCATTCTACTCTCTGATTCTGAGTTTACCTTTTTTAAAATTTTATTTTACATACAGTATTTTACTTCAGCTATGTTGCGTATCATTATGTTCTCCAGGTTCATCCATGTTGTTGCAAATGACGGATTTTCTTTATTTTTCATGGCTGAATAATATTCCGTTGTACATGTACCACTTTTTTTTTTTTTTTTGTATTCTTTCGAAGTGAGAAGCAGAGGTAGGGGAGGCAGACAGACTCCCGCATGAGCCCAACTGGGATCCACTCGGCATGTCCACCAGGGGGCAACGCCCCCCATCTGGGGTGTTGCTCCACTGCAATCCGAGTCATTCTAGTGCCTGAGGCAGAGGCCATGGAGCCATCCTCAGTGCCCGGGCCAACCTTGCTCCAGTGGAGCCTTGGCTGTGGGAGGGGAAGAGAGAGATAGAGAGAAAGAAGAGGGGGAAGGATGGAGAAACAGATGGGCACTTCCCCTATGTGCCCTGGCCAGGAATTGAACCGGGGACTTCCACACGCTGGGCCAACGCTCTACCGCTGAGCCAACCGGCCAAGGTGTACATGTACCACATTTTATTTATTCATTCATCATTGACAGACACTTAGGTTGTTTTTATATCTTGACTATTGTAAATGCTGCAGCAAACATGCTTTTGCAAATATCTCTTTGGTATGCTGAACTCATTTCCTTTGGATAAATATCTAGAAGTGGAATGACTAGATTATATGGTAGTTCTATTTTTTTTAAGATCTTCTATACTGTTTTTCATAATGTATGTACCAACTTACATTTCCAACAGTGCACAAGGGTTCCCTTTTCTTCATATCCTTCCCAGAATCCCTGGGGACACCCAGGGAGGTCCCTGAGGAAAATATATACAGTGGTTGTAAGTTTGTGAACACCCAGAGCCAGACAGGTCCAATTCAAGTTAAGAGTCTTCCACTTGGGCCAAGTCACTTCCCCTTCCTGGACTTCTGTTTTCTCTCCTTTAAAATGGGATTAATCATGGTTCCTGTTTTCTAGGGTCATGGAGGGAATGAAAAGAGATATGTTTGAAAGTTCATTAATTTAACCAAATCCAGTCCCATGTCTGAAAGGCAGGGTACATTTGGGAAAATTTCTGGGACAAGATCTCTGCAGGGAATGGTGGAGCATTTGGGTATTCATCTAGATTCCCATCTCCATTGGTAGATAGGAGCAGCATAATAAGGTTTATGCTTTATTTTATTTTTTTAATTGATTGATTGATTTATGAGAGAAACATTGATTAATTGTTCCACTCATTCATGCATCACTAGCTGATTCCTGTATGTTCCTCGACCAGGGATCAATCTGCAACCTTGGTGTATTAGACAATGCTCTAACCAACTGAACTACCTGGCCAGGGCAAGAGTTTACATTTTAGAAATGTTTTCCTGACTGTGTGTGTGTGTGGGGGGGTGTACACTGGATGGAATCAATTCTAAACTCAGGCTAATTAAGAAGTGAGGTAAGGCCCTGGCTGGTTGGCTCAGTGGTAGAGCGTCGGCCCGGCGTGCAGAAGTCCTGGGTTTAATTCCTGGCCAGGGCACACAGGAGAAGCACCCATCTGCTTCTCCACCCCTCCCCCTCTCCTTCCTTTCTGTCTCTCTCTTCCCCTCTCACAGCCAAGGCTCCATTGGAGCAAAGTTGGCCCGGGCGCTGAGGATGGCTCCATGGCCTCTGCCTCAGGCGCTAGAATGGCTCTGGTCACAACAGAGCAACGCCCCAGATGGGCAGAGCATCGCCCCCTGGTGGGCATGCCAGGTGGATCCCGGTCGGGTGCATGCGGGAGTCTGTCTGACTGCCTCCCCTTTTCAAACTTCAGAAAAATACAAAAAAAAAAGAAGAAGAAGAAGTGAGGTAATTGCAGGCTTTTAAGCAAAAGATGATGGTGGACTAGACTAGGATAGGCTCAACAAGTGATGGAAAGGAAGGGTGTGTAGAACTGGGATTTGAGTTGGCTAGGATTCCTGAACTTCTAACTTTTTGGCAGGATCCCATGACTGAAGATCCCGTTCACTCTTTACATCCAACACTTGAAGAAATTGAGGAGTTTCTTCAGGATGTTTCTGAGACACATGAGACTAGAACCCCAGCTGTACCGGAGCTGCAGCTCCATATGCCTTTGACTGCCCATGGTGAGAACAGCCAACATTGGTCAGGTCAGAACCAGGTGCTGACTCCCTGGAGGCCCACAATGATGATTTCTACACGTTCTAATATCCCTGGGACAGTTTTTGACCAGAACTCAACAACACTCCATGTTAATGCCTTTCATATGGCCCCTGAAAATCTAAGTGAGAATTTTTCCAAGGGTCAGAAGGTGAACTATGTTGATCAGAGAAAATCCACAGCAACCTCCTGGGTGACAGATGTTACTAACAACCCAAACACACCATTCACTGATTGCCAAAAGACAATCAGCAATGCAAACAACATGACAATCTCCAATGAAAGTAGCCAGATGAAGACCCTCTACGGAGACCAGATGCCCTTCAGCAGTTACCAGACCCTCTACGGAGACCAGATGCCCTTCAGCAGTTACCAGACCTTCTACAGGGGCCAGATGAAGAGTCTGAATGATGACCAGACCCTCTATGGAGGCCAGATGAGAGATTTTAAAGGGGGGTTTACAAAGATCTTTACTGGGGGCCAGATGACAACATACAGTGGTGACCAGATCCTCTATGGGAGTCAGATGGTAACCCGTAAGTGGGACCAGATAACAACCTTCACTGATGACCACAATATCTATGAAAGCCATATGATGCCATGTCAGTCTTCATTGCCATACCCAGGATATTTGTACTTTTCAAGTCTCCATTTGACACAAGGACAATTCCTAGAAAAGCAGAAGTCAAACCTCAAGACCCAGAGACGTCATGTCCAGAAGAATCCTGACATTCTGAAGCCCCACACTTGCACACACGAGGACTGTGGAAAATCATACACAAAGCGTTCCCTCCTCCGAATCCATGAGCGCAAACACACTGGTGAGTAGAGACCAAGGGCTTGGGGTGACAGGTAGATCTGAAGATTTGTGCTTTTACAAAGCTTTGGGATGATTTCAGATTGTTGTCCCTTTAGGACTGGGACTCCATGAAGCCTAGGAAAGGTTGGCAGATTTGAAAGGGTGGATCAAGCAGTCTAAAGGACCGACTCTAGTTCTGAGCCAGAGCCAACCTGGCTGCCGCCTTTTGTGCTGTTGCTTGTGCTGGAATGATGGGAACAAGTGGAGGGGTTTGCTTGACCTTTTCTGGGTGGTTTTGACGCTGCCTTTACTGGGACTATCACTTCATGGACCCCTCCTTATGCGAAACAGACCCCTCCCTCAACCTCCTTACCCTTCCCGTCTCCTGATCCCCCTACTTCTCCTATTTTGTTTCCTTTCCCTCCTTCGCAGCTTTCTTCTCATCCTTCCTTCCAGCTCATGCTGCCCTCCCTTTCTTCCTCTTTCACTCACCCTCTCCAGTTTCCTCTCCTCTGGCTCCTCCACCCCATCAACATACTCAAAACCATTTTAGCCTGACCAGGCGGTGGCGCAGTGGATGGAGTGTCGGACTGGGATGCTGAGGACCCAGGTTCGAGACCCCAAGGTCACCGGCTTGTGCGCGGGCTCGTCTGGTTTGAGCAAAAAGCTCACCAGCTTGGACCCAGGGTCACTGGCTCGAGCAAGGGGTTACTCGGTCTGCTGTGAGCCCACGGTCAAGGCATGTATGGGGGGGGGCGGTCAGTGAACAACTAAGGTGTCGCAACAAAGAACTGATGATTGGTGCTTCTCATCTCCCTCCGTTCCTGTCTGTCTGTCCCTGTCTATCCCTCCCTCTGACTCTGTAAAAAAAAAAAAAAAAGCATTTTATTCTCTGTTCACTTTTAACTTCCTTGTCCCATGTTAGCTTGAAACATGACGAGTCTCTTTCTTTCTGGTCCAGGGGAGAAGCCCTACAAATGCAGCGTGGAGGGATGCACAAGGGAATTCGCCCGTTCAGATGAGCTCATCAGACACAACAGAAAGCACAGTGGGGAACGACCTTACCTGTGTACTCTATGCAACAAGACATTTGCCCGATCTGATCACTTAAAGCAGCATCAGAGAATCCACATGTGACTATGAACCCATCAGGCCATGAGGAAATGAGCACAGCCAAAAGATTCTCCCTACTGAGTTTCTGTTTGCCCGGCACCTAGCACTGTGCCACCACATAGTAGTGCTTAATACTATTTTCGAAAATGGGAATATATGTATGCATTCCAATAGAATCAGAAGTGTTTAATCTATTCAAAAGCTTAACCTCCTATCATAGTTCTTTCTTTTAAGCAAAGTGTCTCCTTTTCACCTGTGTGTTCTCAATACATTGTCAGAATACGGGGGGTGGTGTTGGAGGAGGGATGGTCAAGTGCTGGCTAACAGCAGAGGACCTATCCCCTCCGCTGGACTTTGGGCCCTTTTCTTCATTGGTTCTGTCGACATGTCTGGCAATGGGGTGGCCTGCAGCCCGTTTTCCTTTGCATGGGCATGGCTTGACAACTGCAGCTGAGGAGCTTAGCCATCTTCCCTGCTATTAGGTCCTCTCCCAGCTCTTGCAGACCCTGGCCTCTCCGCTTTGACTTTGACTCCTACTCAGCCCCCTGTGTAATGTCCCCCATGGCAAAGAGCTTAGGATAAAGTCAAGACTGTGATCTAAAAAAAAAAAAAAGAATGTGATCTAGTTCTGACCTGTGGTGGTGCAGTGGATAAAGCATCAACCTGGCACACTGAGGTTGCTGGTTCAAAATCCTAGGCTTGCCTGGTCAAGGCACATATGGGAGTTGATGCTTCCTGCTCCTCCCTTTCTTCTCTCTCTCTCTCTACTTTCTCTCAAAATGAATAAAAAAATCTAAAAAAAAAAGAATGTGATCTATTGCACTTCTCATTTCCAAGGGGGAGGGGGACACTTCAGATAGCTCTTTCCACCCAGAGCCCTAAAAGGGAAGTGGATCAATCCTCAAGGCTTCAATCTGCCCTGCAACATCAAAGTTCTACCCACTCTTACCTTAACAAAGGCCCCAGAAGCTAGATCCCCATCTTTGAGGGACCCGAACAGCATTTTAAATCAACAGTGTGGGCAGTTATTTCTTTTTCTACCCTAAGCAGCCAGTATTGTTTTGGGTAGACAATGGTATTAGCTATTGGTCAGCAGTTGGGTAGGTTCAGAGGTTATCCACATGGCCTGCTAAAATGCAACAGTTCTTAATTGAAATTTGGGACAAAGGCAAGTAGCATACACATAGACAATTCATCTATACCAATAATATATTCAAAGGGGGTGCCATACACCACAAGGGAGGTCTGTAGAGACCTAAAAAGACCTGCTGATCTCCCTCACATCCTCATTGAACCTTGGCCCTGGCATAAGGCTTCCAGTCCCCTGTGGCATCAGAGGGACCTTGGCCTGACCCTTATAACCTTATTTATTTTTGAATACCAAGTGGTCCAGGTAAGGTTGGCAGTACTCTCCGATTAATCTCCAGGATCACTGAGAGCCCCAACAGGTGTCCCATGACCTGGTACTCGGTCCGGAATTTCTTGGGCTATCAGTCTCCTCTTTGAGACTGCCAGAAATCAAATTCAGAGATCTTTGGGGGAAGGCCCTTGCTTAGGTTGGCCAGAAGAGGGCACTAGGTTATTAGTCTTAGTTGCTCTTTGTTCTGGTCAGTCTGCTATTTTGCCACTCGCCACTTTTTTCATGTCCAAGAGGTTTTTCAGTTAAAACTTGGACTGTGTCGTGGACCAATTTACCTGACTTCGAAGGAGGTTTAACAGGGCCGGTGACCAGTGTCAACAGGTACAGCATGGACAAACTTGGAATTTTGAGTTTGGCTAATAGTCTTACCCTCTACTGTTCTCAATCCCCTCACAGTACACCCACAGGACCGCAAGAATGGCTTACAGGGATATTAGAACCTCTGCAAGTGTGGCCCAAACAACGACTTTGTCATGGGTGGGCCAAACCTCCAGAGTCAAACAGTACCCACTGAGGAAGGAGGTCTTAGATGTTCATTCCTTCTCATCTTCCTCCTTGGGCAAAGTTGCCAGTGTCACGGCATTTCGAAAGAGTGATTTTGTAGTAATGCACCTTATAAGGCACCACTCTCCATCACAAAATTTAACAAGATGATCTTTTTGAAAGTGAAAGCAGACTAACCAAGTCACTAAGGTCTCTTTGGGCCACCGGACAAAGTGATCCTGAAAGACTATACACTCTTACGGATGGCATGGGATGCAATAACATGCAACATCACAAGATAGTCATCCGTGGTTCCAATGACCTACTTTAGAGACTATAGTTGTTTGATGCAATTCAGCATGTGAGCCCTCTCATAGCTTTTGGTCCCCTTGCTGCAGGCCCTTGCATAGCAGCCAGAGAACTGCTTCTGCAGTTTCCTAGAGTTCCTTTGCTGTATTTCTAATTTGACCCACTGAACAAGCCCAGGCGCGGATTTGATGAAAAATAGTTCCCCTCAGAACTGAAAAGTTTCTGTAACTAATCCACCAGCACTCCCCAAGGCCCATGGGCCTGACTGTAAAATTGCCCCCTGGGACCCTCAGGTTTTTTATTCCAGAACGGCTTTGCACTCAACTGGATACCCTGCTCACTTCATCAATTAGTTGAGTTGCCGAGTGCCAAGATGGTCAATTAGGACAATGAGTCAAACTGAAGGTAAAAGTCAAAACTTTATTCACTTACTGGGATGATGCAAGAAGAGGTGAGAGGGACAGCTGCTGGCTCCCTGTGCTCTATTTTCTCCAAGGAATAACACCAGACAGGGTCACATGAACACAGGCAGATGGGGATTATCTCACTACCTGCAGCCCCGACCTAAAGGTTCCTGCCTCTTCATGGACCTGGAGGACCTGAAGGAGGAAGAGGAGGAAAGGCTAGGAGTAGAAAAGTACTGAGGGCCCTGGCCGCTTGGCTCAGTGGTAGAGCGTCAGCCTGGTGTGCGGGAGTCCCGGGTTCGATTCCCAGCCAGGGCATACAGGAGAGGCGCCCATCTGCTTCTCCACCCCTCCCCCTCTCCTTCCTCTCTGTCTCTCTCTTCCCCTCCCGCAGCCGAGGCTCCATTGGAGCAAAGATGGCCCGGGAGCTGAGGATGGCTCTGTGGCCTCTGCCTCAGGTGCTAGAATGGTTCTGGATGCAACAGAGCGACGCCCCAGATGGGCAGAGCATCAGCCCCTGGTGGGCATGCTGGGTGGATCCCGGTCAGGCACATGCGGGAGTCTGTCTGACTGCCTCCCTGTTTCCAGCTTCGGAAAAATGCAAAAAAAAAAAAAAAAAAAAAAAAAAAAAAAAAAAAAAAAAGAACGAAAGAAAAGAAAAGTACTGAGTCAGAGTGATGATAGTGTCTCACCAAGGACTCCAGGAAGGTGGCCCCTGAAGGAGGTGACTGAGCTAGAAAGGCCAATATGCACAAGGGTGTGTCTGGCTCAGAGGGCCCTGAGTCTGTGCAATTCCCTTCAGAGAACACGGTGCCCCGGCTGTTACACCAGGTCTGCTGTGGCTCGGAGGGCAGCTTCCCCTGTGAAGCCAACCAGGCAATGCCTTATGGTCAGGCCTGAAAAATTATAGAGCACTTTGGCCAGGAGCCAGACTCCCCACCCAATTTAAGAATTGGAATATTATTGATACTTTAGTACACGTATGTGCTTCCTCCATCGACCTTCTGTCTATCCTTCAGAATTAATTGCTACTCTGAACTTTGTGTTTATAAATCCCCTTGATTTTCCTTGAATAGATTTATCACAAATGTATATGCTGTATTCAAAAGGTTTATTTTGAGCTTCATATAAATTATGTTAAGCTGTATATAATTTTCTGGAACTGGTTTTGTCCTTGACTCAACATTGTATTTCTAAGATTCATCCATGTTTTTGCTAAGATTAAAAAAAAGAATCCTAGCCTTGGCAGGATAGATCGGTTGTATAGAGCATCGTTAGGAAGTGCAGAAGTTGACAGTTCAATTCCCAGTCAGGGCACATACAAGAATAAACTGAGGTTCTTGTCTCTCTCTTCCTGCTTGACCAGGTGGTGGTGCAGAGGACAGAGCATCAACCTGGGATGCTGAGAACCCAGGTTCGAAACCCAAAGTTGCCGGTTTGAGCACAGCCTCATCTGGCTTGAGCACTGGCTTACCAACTTGAAAGCAAGGTTTCTGGCTTGAGTGTGGGATCATAGACATCATTGAAGGTGTAGGTGCAGAGGTGATTTGTAGTCTTTGGGGAAGCAGAGCTGGCCCAGTCACTGATCAAGCAGGGAGTAGTCCTCCAGGGTGCAGGTGAGCTATAGACAGGGCAGGGTGCGGGGGAGGGAGCGGAGGTGTTGGTGCAGGCAGGAGGCATGGAACATGCTGTGCCCCAGGTAGAGGGCTGTGGTGTTGGGAGGGACAGGGGAGACAGCCTGGGGAGCTAGGCGAGGGACGGAGGGCGCTGTTGCGGGTGGGAAGCCTGGAGTGTAGGGTGTCTGCTGTACGAGGCTATAGGAGGGTAATCCTCAGGCTGGGCACTGCAAGGTCAGTGAATAATGTGAGGCTAGTGACAGAAGAGACAAATAGGTCAGTGAATTAAAATAAGAAGTCCATAAATAGACACCAGTACTTATAGAAAATAAGTATATGATAAAAGTGACAAAAAACTGGAGCAAAGATGAATTTTAAGAAATTGTGCTACTTAACCTATTAGCAAAAGCTAAATTAGATTTGTACCTAATCCCATACATAAGAATAAACTCCAAATGGATCAGATGTCTAAAAGTAAACATTGTCCTGGCCAGATAGATTGGTGGTTAGAGCACCACCCCGATGCATAAAGGTTACCGGTTCAATCCTGAGCACGTGCAGAGACAATTGATGTTTCTCTCTTTCAATCTCTCTCCCTCTCTCTCCGTCAAATCAATAAATAAATTAAAAAAAATAAAAGTAAAGTATAAAACCATATAAGTATTAGGGAAAAAATAGGTGAATTCCTTTATGACCAGACTTTTGACAAAAGGTTCTAACTACAACTCAAATCCAGATGCAATAAAGAAGAGAGGCCTGACCAGGCAGTGGCACAGTGGATAGAGTGTCGGACTGGGATGCGAAAAGGACCCAGGTTCAAGACCTCAAGGTTGTCAGCTTGAGCGTGGGCTCATCTGGCTTGAGCAAAAAGCTCACCAGCTTGGACCCGAGGTCACCGGCTTGAGCAAGGGGTTACTCGGTCTACTGGAGGCCCACAGTCAAGGCACATATGAGAAAGCAATCAATAAACAACTAAGGTGTCACATTAAAAAACTGATGATTGATGCTTCTCATCTCTCTCTGTTCCTGTCTGTCTGTCCCTGTCTATCTCTCTCTCTGACTCTCTCTCTGTCCCTGTAAAAAAAAAAAAAAAAAAAAAAAAAAAAGAAGAGGGTTGGTAAAATTGCATGAAAATAGAAATCTTTCACATTACAAAAAAAAATAGATAGCTAGATAGATAAAATCAAAAGACAACTGGTTAATCTGACTTGTGGTGGCACAGTGGATAAAGCCTCAACCTGGAATGCTGAGGTCTCCAGTTCAAAACCCCAGGCTTGCCTAGTCAAGGCACATATGGGAGTTGATTCTTCCTGCTCCTCCCCCTTCTCTCTCTCTCTCTCTCTCTCCTCTTTCTAAAATGAATAAAATCTTTAAAAAAAATTTAAAAAGACAACTGGTGAACTTTTTTTTTTTTCTTTTTACTACAACAGAGACAGAGACAGAGAGGATAGACAGACAGGAAGGGAGAGAGATGAAGCAGCATCAATTCTTCATTGTGGTACCTTAGTTGTTCATTGACTGCTTTCTCATATGTGCCTTGACTGAGGGTGCTACAGCAGAGCGAGTGACCCCTTGCTCAAGCTGGTGACCTTGGGCTCAAGCCAGCGACCTTGGGCTTCAAGCCACAGTGACTTTTGGGCTTAAGTCAGCGACCATGGGGTTATGTCTATGATCCCACGCTCAAGCCAGCAACCCCATGCTCCAGCTGGTGAACCTGTGCTTAAGTCGGATGAGCCTGTGCTCATGCAGGCAACCTTGAATTTTAAACCTGGGTCCTCAGAGTCCCAGGCCAATGCTCTATCCACTGCGCCACCACCTAGTCAGGCATCAATTGGTGAATTCTTAAAAACTTTGAGGAAAAGACACCCAAAACCCAAAACCCTGAGGAGAAAAATAGACAAAATCACGGACAATCGCAAAAAATAATTCAATAGTCCATAAATACATAAAAAACAATTGAATTCTCATTTAAAATTTAAAAAGTGCAGCCTGACCAGGTGGTGGTGCAGTGAATAGAGCATCGAACTGGGATGCAGAGGACCCAGGTTCGAGACCCTGAGGTCGCCAGCTTGAGTGCCGGCTCATCTGGTTTGAGCAAAAAGCCCACCAGCTTGAGCCCAAGGTCGCTGGCCTGAGCAAGGGGTTACTCGGTCTGCTGAAGGCCTGCGGTCAAGGCACATAAGAGAAAGCAATCGATGAACAGCTAAGGTGTCGCAACGCACAATGAAAAACTGGTGATTGATGCTTCTCATCTCTCTCCGTTCCTGTCTGTATGTCCCTGTCTATCCCTCTCTCTGACTCACTCTCTGTCTCTGTAAAAAACAAACAAATAAACAAAAGTAAAATTTAAAAAGTGCAAATTAAAACAATTAAAATGACATTGGTGAAAATGAGGGAGTAGGGACCTCCAAAATTTTCCTCCATAAAAGTGATGAGAACACTAACAAATTGTTAGAATCATCATTTCCAGAACTCAGGAGATTAGATTAATCAAAGACTTGCAGCAATTTGAGGAGCATTTATTCCTGAAAAATGGCAGGGTGGCTTGACCTGTGGTGACACAGTGGATAAAGCGTCAACCTGGAACACTGGGGTCACGGGTTCAAAACCCTGGGCTTGCCTGGTCAAGGCACATATGAAAGTTGATGCTTCCAGCTCCTCCCTCCTTCTCTCTCTCTGTTTCTTTCTCTCCCTCTCTCTCATCTCTAAAAATGAATAAATAAAAAAATTTTTTTTTAAATGTCAATATCAGTAAGAACAGCGAGCTTTGTGGTATTTCAACTTGTCCTATTCCCATCTACCCAAGCTCTATGGTAACTTTGAAAACCAACAGCCTGCAGTCATGGTGAAAACCAATAGCCCAGCAAGCCACTGGGGACCGAACAGAACTGGAGTTCTTTAATGCTCCGTGCCCAGGGAACTATCATTATTTGACCTGTCTGTGCGTCCCTGGAAGACTCCACTTGGCAAGACGGTCTATATTTGACCTGACTCAGAAATTGCCCAGTGCTAACAGCCTTTCCTCTGGGGGCATTTATGAAAAATGAGCAGAAGCAATTGTTGAACATCATACCTACCTGAAGCAGTGAAGAACAGTCAGGAGCAAATAATAAGCTAACTAAATTGGTTTAAAAGAAAAACTGGGGAATAAGATGTTTGTAGGAGACCTTGGAAAGCTGTAACATTGCTGGGAGTCTAAAGGGCCAAGCACAGACAGAGGGCTGTGCTCGTGCCCAGGGCACCGCACAGGCTCAGGCAGGCCTGAGGAGGCTCGGAGCTCTCAGCTCTGGCTAGCCCTGAGGCTTTGTGCCAGCAGCTGGTGAAGGCTGAGACGGGGTGTCAGTTGCCTGGCTGAATGTTGAAGATGTGCTACCCCAATAAGCACGCAGAGCCAGTAAGTAAAGACTGGGGGACCTACTGGTTCCAGGCATCTAAGGAAATTTCTGCCCCATCATTAGCTGACCACTAAGGTCAGTAGAGACATCGCCGATCACACACAACAAAGAATATGGCCTTTGTAGAATTTGAAAATTTATTAATTCAGAAAAGTCATTAGGCAAATAACAAAGCAAATGACAACCAACCTCAGGGAGGAGGGGAATCAGATTTCTAGAGTTGCCACATTATATGATTTAGGGTTTTTGTTTTTTGTTTTGAGAGAGGAGAGGGAGAGACAGAGAGAGAGAAGGGGGGAGGAGCTGGAAGCATCAACTCCCATATGTGCCTTGACCAGGCAAGCCCAGGGTTTCAAACCAGCAACCTCAACATTTCCAGGTCGATGCTTTATCCACTGTGCCACCACAGGTCAGGCCACATTATATGATTTAAAATGCCCAGTTTTCAACAACAACAACAACAAAAATAATGAGACCTGAGAAGAAACAAAAAGGCATGGTTCATACATAGTGGCAAAATAGTCAGTAGAAAAAAAAATAAAAATTAAAAAAAAATAGTCAGTAGAAATTTTACCTGAAGAAGCCCAGACATTGGACTTACTGAACAAAAAGTTTAAATCAGCTATTTTAAATATATTCAAAAAAACTAGAGAAAAGTATGAAAATGATGTCTCAGCAAACAGAGTATCAGCACAGAAACAGAAACAGCCGATATCCACATGCAAAAAAATGAAGTCACAGCACAGATAAAAATTACCTCCAAATGATTAAAGGCCTAAATATAAGAGCTAAAGCTAGAAAACTCTTAGAAGAAAACATCGGGGTAAGTCTTTACGACCTTGAGTTATTCTTAGATATGACACCAAAAGCTCAAGCAACCAAATTAAAAAGATAAGCTGAACTTCATTGAAATTTAAAACTTTAGTGCTTCAAAGAACCACATCAAGAGTACGAAAATAGCATCCACAGAGTGAGAGAGAGAAGTCATAAATTGTATATCTGATAAGCATCTAGTATCCAGTATATATAATAAAAAAACCTTACAACTCACTGATAAAAACACAAATAAGCCAATTAAAAAAATGAACAAGAGATTAGAATAGACATTTCTCCAAAGAGAATACAATTGCCAATTAGACATATCTGTAAGAAAAATACAAAAAAGATATACAAATAGCCATAAAAAGATGCTCAACATCTTCAGTGATTAGGGAAAGGCAAGTCAAAATCACAGTGAGATACCACTTCACACCCAGCAGGGTGGCTATAATCCAAAAGATGGACAGCAAGTGTTAGTGAGATGGAGAAATCACAGCCCGCATACATTGCCAGTGGGAATGTAAAATGGTGCAGTCACTTTAGAAATAGTTTAGCAGTTCCTCAAAATGTTAACTAAGTTACCTATGACTCAACAATTCACACCCAAGAGAATTGAAAACACATGTCTACACACAAAAAAAACTGTATAGTATGTTTATAGCACCATTCATAGTAATCAAAAGAAGTGGAAACAATCCAGGTGTCCGTCAACTGATGACTGGATAAACAAAGTGTGGTATAGCCATACAGTGAAATATTCTACTTTTTAAAATTGATTTGAGAGAGAGAGAAACATCAACTTCTAGTTGATTTACTTTATTTATTTATTTATTTTTTATATTTTTAAAATTCATTTTAGAGAGGAGAGGGGGAGAGAGAGAGAGAGAGAGAGAGAGAGGAGAGACAGAGAGAGAAGGGGGGAGGAGCTGGAAGCATCAACTCCCATATGTGCCTTGACCAGGCAAGCCCAGGGTTTTGAACCGGCGACCTCAGCACACCCAGGTCAACGCTTTGTCCCACTGCGCCACCACAGGTCAGGCCTCTAGTTGATTTACTTTAGTTGTTCATTACTTACTTCTCATATGTGTCTTGATGGGGGTTGTGGGTGAAACTCAAGCCAAATCAGTGACCTCTTGCTCAAACCAGTGATGCTGGGCTTCAAATCAGTGACCTGGGGATTTTGTCAACAATCCCACTCTCAAATCAGTCACCCTGTGCTCAATCTGACAAGCCCGTGCTCAAGCCAGTGACCTCAGGGTTTCATACTTGCACCCTCAGCATTCTGGGTCAGTGCTCTATTCACTGTGCCACCACCAGTCAGGCTGGAGTATCCTTTAGCCCAGGGGTCTCAAACTCGCGGCCCACGGGCCGCATGCAGCCCGCCGAACAATTTTGTGCAGCCCGCAGACTAATCCACAAAGTTCAAAATATTTTGGATAAAATTAAGTAAGCCTAGGGGCCTACTTGTTTTTTTCATTTCTCTAGCATCCTAGCTAGATATTAGCTTAGTTAACAGCAGTTGTGATGTGAACTACAGTTTCTGGTCGTTTTGTGACACTGAGTAAACTGCATGTACGATTGTGCTTGTTGTACTGATTTTTTTTTTTGTTTTCAGCTGCAGTGAGAAAAGTGTCGCGTAACAGTTGCCTTTTGTAGACCTAGTGCGGCCCGCCAAACGGCTGTGATCTTGCTCTGCGGCCCACATGCTGAGTTGAGTTTGAGACCCCTGCTTTAGCCATAAAAAGAAATGTAGTCTTAATTCATGCTAACCTAGATGGGCCTTGAAAACATGCTAAGTGAAAGAAGCCAGTCACAAAGGGCAGTGTGTTGTATGATTTCATTAATATGAAATGCCCAGAAGGCAGATCCATGGATACAAAAGATTACTAGTTGCCCAGGTTAAAGGAAGAAGACAGATGTGCAAGTGACAGATGTGCTAGTGGGTATGGGGTTTCTTTTGGGGGTAATGAAAATGTCAGAATTAGATAGGGGTGATGATTGCACAACTTAGTGAATATATTTAAAAATATTGAATGTTCACTTAAAAGGATGAATTTTATGTTATGTGAATTATATTATTTGGATATGTTAGTAAATGAATAAATAAATATGCTATTCTGGATGTAATTCTGAAATAGAAAATAGACATTGGGTAAAATCTAAGGAAGTCTAAATAAATTATGAACTTTAGTTAGTAAAATGGTATCAATATGTTTATTAATTGTAGCAAATAGTAATGTGAGGTGATAATAAGAGAGAAAACCAAGTATGAAGTATATCAGAACTCCCTGTATTGTCTTCCTTTTTAAAAAAAAATTATTCATTTTAGAGGAAGAAGAGAGAGAGAGAGAGAAGGGGGGAAGAGCAGGAATCACCAACTCCTATAAGTGCCTTGACCAGGCAAGTCCAGGGTTTTGAAGTGGCAACACCAGTTATCTTCCAAAGTTTTCTTTTCTATTTTTTTATCCAGTGGGAAGAAGGGAGACAGTGAGGCAGACTTCTGCATGCACCCCAACCAGGATTCACCTGGCAAACCCACTAGGGGGGCGATGCTCTGCCCATCTGGAGAGTTGCTTTGTTGCTCAGCAACTGAGTTCTTCTTAGTGCCTGAGGTGGAGGTCATGGAGTGATCTTCAGCACCCGGAGCCAACTTGCTCCAATAGAGCCAGGAGGGGAAGGGAGAGAGAGAGAGAGAAGTGAGAGCGAGAGGGGGAGGGGTGGAGAAGCAGACCAGTGTTCCTCCTGTGTGCCCTGACCCAGAATCGAAACTGGGACATCCATACACTGGGCCAACACTCTACTACTGAGTCAACCAGCCAAGGCCCTAGTTTTTCTATTACTGCTCTAATATAAAGTTTAACTGCACCCCAAAAGCAATAAAGTAAATCATTAAGACTAAATGTAATCACAATTGAAATAAACTATTCTATTAAAAGAAAAATAACTTTCTCCAGATTATAGCATTGGTCATAGCAAATTAGCTATCCTTTTTATCCTTCAATAGAAAACTGATTAAATAAATACAATATGTTCGTACAATGGAATTATAAGAATTTAAAAGATTTTGGTAGTTCTATATTTGCTGACAGAAAACAAACTTCAAGATGGACTGACAAGTAAACAGCAAGAGAACCAACAGTGTGAATAATATGCGTGTATCATAGACAGGTCTGGAAGGCACATAACAGAAAGTTGCATCACATTCAAAGAGAGAGGTTCAAAGGTAGCAGGACTTATCACTTAGTAATATGTTCTACCTTTTGAATTTTGTACTATGTGTACATATGATTTATTTAAGATATTTTAATATTTAATGAAGAGGCAAAGGAAAAGAAGGGAAGAAAAAGAATACACTAAAAGTTAGAGGGTTTATCTTTTATCTCAACTCAACTAAAAGTATAGTATGTGTCAGCCACTGAAAACTGAATAAATGAACTAAGCAACAAAGGAAGAAATGAATACCTAAGAAACCCAAAGGAGAGGCCCTGGCTGGTTGGCTCAGTGGTAGAGCATCAGCCTGGCGTGCAGGAGTCCCAGGTTCGATTCCCAGCCAGGGCACACAGGAGAAGCGCCCATCTGCTTCTCCACCCCTCCCTGTCTCCTTCCTCTCTATCTCTCTCTTCCCCTCTCACAGCCAAGGCTCCACTGGAGCAAAGTTGGCCCGGGTGCTGAGGATGGCTCTGTGGCCTCTGCCTTAGGCACTAGAATGGCTCTGGATGCAACAGAGCAGCGCCCCAGATGGGCAGAGCATCGCCCCCTGGTGGGCATGCCAGGTGGATCCCGGTCGGGCACATGCGGGAGTCTGTCTGACTGCCTCCCCGTTTCCAAATTCAGAAAAATACAAAAAAAAAAAACCACAAAGGAGAAATTTATTAAAATGGAACATTTTCTTGCTATATTGCAGGTAAGAGTAGAATAGACGTGTCAGTGTTTTCTATTGTAAAAGCCTTTTTACAAACCATCTCTCCTACCTCTCCCTGCCCTTCCCCCAAAAAACTTTTTCTGTGCCCACCCAAGACTTAATTCAAAGGGAGCTTCTACTTCCACTTACACAGAACCTAGGATTCTCTTTAATAACTGTCTCTCCAGTCTGTGGAGGATGACTGAATTCTACACCAGCCTATACAGGAGAGGGGGACGTGCCCTCCTCTGGCCCTGGCCACGCCCAGGAAAGTTGCCTTCAGGACAGCATTAGATGTTGTCCTAGACCCCAAAGCCAGGCAGCACCCTTCTTGACAAAAACAGAATCATGTGTACCCTAGCACCTGGGGATGTTGCCAGTACAACCTGTCAGCAGGTATCATGGCTGGGGGTTGGGAAGGTACCTATAACATAAAGTCAGGAGAAATTTTTCAGCTCAAATACCTCATCCCAAACTCTGCTCCTTGCAATCTGCTTGACTGTGCACACCCCCATCTGCCCCTTCCCCATATGCTGTTGTCTACTCTTCAGCCCAGATCTCCCATCTATCCTCCACACAAGACAACGAATATAGGCTTCCCGGACATAATATAATCATGTTTCTGGGTCAGCCTTTCCTGCCCTTAGTCCAGAGCTCCAGGAGGAGCTAAGATTCAGCTGACCACTTGGCCCTGTATTCCCAGCACCGAGATCCCTGGGCACCCAGGAGTCAACCAGTAAATTCTTGATCAAAAACTGAGAATAAAACGAGGGCTCCAAACCTGCAGACTCAATGTCTGAAAGACCACTGGCAAACAACTTCCACCTTTCCAGGTCTTATTGCCCATCTTCCCCCAAGCGTCCTCCCAAACTACCCCATTGTACCCTCTTGAACTCCTGCTCCATCATCTGGGGACTCCCCGACCTCCTCCACTTCTGCCAGGAAGCTCCTTCTTCTGTTTGCCTTCATATCCTGCCATATCTCTACGTCGTGGAGACCTCTCATTCTCCCAATCCCACATATCTTTGAATCTCACCATAAAGCTACTTAAAAATCTCTGTTCTCTATCAAAAAAAACCCTGTTCCATTGACTACACTCTTCTAGTCACTATTCTCCACTCATCTCCCTAGTCACTTTCACTCATTCTTAGAATTTGTCACCTGCCTCATGTACTCCCTCTCCACTTAAGGTTTAGCCAACATTCTGAGCACGATCCAAGGATGACCCAAATAACACCCTGAACTCTATATATTTCCAAAACCCTTCTCCTCTAGTCCACCCTACTCCAGCATACACATCCCATATCTCACCATCATTCCACCTCCAAAAACACCTACTCAACGTGCAAATCTCCACCACTATTTCTCTTTCCAGCCTCACTCAACTATTTCTAACACATCAGTGGTCTGACTTCATTGGGACTTATCGACAGCTATACTGTGCCTATACCTCAACCTCCTCTGGACTTCACATCCCTCACCACCCCAACCTTGTCTTAAATTCCAGGATTCTTTAAACTCTCCTCTTTGTCCTGCTGTGGAACTCACCTGACAAAACCTTAACCCCTGCTGACTCTAAATCCACAACTACAGAAGCAACTGATGC
Source organism: Saccopteryx bilineata (assembly GCF_036850765.1). Lineage (NCBI taxonomy): Eukaryota > Metazoa > Chordata > Mammalia > Chiroptera > Emballonuridae > Saccopteryx > Saccopteryx bilineata. Next base: position 258,073,439 of record NC_089492.1, read on the forward strand.
CATAGGAGAAAACGCCAAAACAGAGTAGATGAAACAGTTTTATAAATTACACTGACACCAAGCTCAGCAAGGTTTGCCACCTTGCCCTTCAATCTTTCTGTTTCTCTAGTCAACTCACAACCCACTGAGTTAATAACTACCCTTTGAAAAATGCTTCAAAAACTTATCACAAGTGCAGCAGCAGGTTGAATCAGGAATATTTAAGGAAGCACTGTTCTCAAAAACAAAAAAATTGAAAGTGACCCAGTAGAATACATAAATCATTTATTGATATAATGGAATAATAAACAACAGTGAAAATGAACAACTACATATGCATATATGACATTAATCATCACAAAAGCATAATTGTGAGCAAAAATAATAAATTCACAGAATTCATTACAATGATTCTATTTAGATGCATTTATTTTAAAGATGGAGTAAGACACTGAATTTAACTTCAACAACTAGAGAACCATGCAAAATACATGAAGCAGTGTATTTCAGCAGGGGACAATAGGCAGCGCAGGACTATAGTCCCTGAGAAAAGGGAGGAAACCCGAAACACAGCGTGGAGGTCTGCGTTGAGGACACAGACTGAAGTTTGAGAAGACTGAGGTGGCTAGAACTTGTGAGGCAGAACGCTTGAGGGGACAGAGTATATACTCTGATCTTGATCTTGCTAAGAGCGTATGCTCAAGATCTTGAGAAGTGTCCTTCTGAGTCTTGGACTGAGTACAGACAAAACACAAGAGTTACCCAAGACTAGGAAAAAGATCACTGACCAGAAGTAGGCAGGAAGCTTGAAGCTCACACAGAGCTGGAAAAGGTCTGTTTCCACTAGCCAGAATAGAGAGACATACTAATACACAGATCAGGCAGAACCCTCAGGATTTTACCTTAGTAGTGGGACTCAATTATATCTAGAAAAAGGAGTTTTGGGCCAGGCCTTAAAAAGTTTAAAAGTAAGCCACAGATAAAAATTTTCTGAGGATAAAAGGCTCAAAAGGATCCAAAAATTCTAAGTAAAATGCATGCCAGAAGGAAAAGCCAACTCTATTTAAAGGAACAAAACCCAACAATGTAAATTTACAATTGTCTGGCATCCAGTAAAAAATTACCAGCCATTAAAAGTAGCAGGAGAGCCTAACCTGTGGTGGCGCAGTAAATAGAGCAACAACCTGGAATGCTGAGGTTGCCGGTTCAAAACCCCAGGCTTGCCCAGTCAAGGTACACATACAAAAAGCAACTCTGAGATGATGCTTCCCATTCCCCCCCCCCCACTTTCTCTCTCCTCTTTAAAAATCAATAAATAGCCTGACCAGGCGGTGGTGCAGTGGATAGAGCATAGGACTGGGATGCAGAGGACCCAGGTTCGAGACCCAGAGGTCGCCAGCTTGAGCACCGCCTCAGCTGGTTTGAGCAAAAGCCCACCAGCTTGAACCCAAGGCCGCTGGCTCCAGCAAGGGGTTACTCAGTCTGCTGAAGGCTCGCAGTCAAGGCACATATGAGAAAGCAATCAATGAACAACTAAGGTGTTGCAACGTGCAATGAAAAACTAATGATTGATGCTTCTTATCTCTCTCCATTCCTGTCTGTCCCTGTCTATCTCTCTCTGACTCATTCTGTGTCTCTGTAAAAAAATAAAATTTTTTAAAAATCAATAAATAAAAACTTTAAAAGAAACAAGAGAATAAGGACAACTACAGGATAAATTTCATCAGTTAATACAGACCCAGAAATGACAAATATGAGCATCTGAGGCATTAAAACAGCTATTGTAACTATGCTTCACAACAGTGGTCCCCAACCTTTTTTGGGCCACAGACCAGTTTAATGTCAGAAAATATTTTCACAGACCCGGCCTTACACGGAAATAATGTAAGTTATTTATTCTTTCTCTGCAGACCGGTACCAAATGGCCCATGGACCGGTACTGCTCCACAGCCCGGGGGTTGGGGACCAGTTTTAGAATATAGAGAACAGCATGAGCACGATAAGGATAGACAGGGAAGATTTTTTTTTTTAAAGGATCCAGATGGAATTGCTAGAGAAAAAAAGTACAGTATCTGAAAAGAAAAACACATTTTCTGGAACTGATTAGACACTATGGAAGAAAAGATCGGTTAGCATGAAGATATCTAAAAAGAAGCAGAAAAAGTAAAGACTGAAAAAAATGGACAGGGCCTCAGTACCCTGCGGGACAATATCAAGCAGTCTATTATATGAGCTGACTGTGGGTCAGGAGAGAGGGAGGGACAAAAGATTGACAAAACAAAGGCCAAAGTTTTTATAAATTTTATTAAGACTATAAGACTTTGGATTGAAGAAGCTCAATGGACCCCAAACAGAATAAACAAAGTTTAAAACATTAAAACCAATTACAATATATATTGTTTAAGAATAGATACAGCCTGACCTGTGGTGGTGCAGTGGATAAAGCGTCGACCTGGAAATGCTAAGGTCGCCGTTTCAAAACCCTGGGCTTGCCTGGTCAAGGCACATATGGGAGTTGATGCTTCCAGCTCCTCCCCCCTTCTCTCTCTCTGTCTCTCTCTCCTCTCTCTGTCTCTCTCCTCTCTAAAAATGAAAAAAAAAAAAAAAAAAAAAGGATACAGCCTGACCAGATGGTGGCACAGTGGATAGAGCGTCGGACTGGGATGTGGAGGACCCAGGTTCGAAATCCCGAGGTCGCTACTTTGAGCACGGGCTCATCTGGTTTGAGCAAAGCTCACCAGCTTGAGCCCAAGGTCGCTGGCTTGAGCAAGGGGTCACTCGGACTGCTGTAGCCCCCTGGTCAAGGCACATATGAGAAAGCAGTCACTGATAAACTAAGGTGTTGCAACAAAAAATTGATGCTTCTCATCTCTCTCCTTTCCACTCTGTCTGTTCCTCTCTCTGTCTCTGTCACACACACACACAAAGAATAGATACATATATGGTAAAAACAACAAATTAAAGCAAAGGGAAGATAACAAAGCCCTGACTTGACTGGGTAGCTCAGTTGGTTAAACAATCATCCCAATACCCTGAGGTTGCGGGTTCAATCCCCGGTCAGGGCACAGGCAAGAATAAACCTATGGGGCCTGACCCGTGATGGCACAGTGGGTAAAGCATCGATTTGGAATGCTGAAGTTGCTGGTTCAAAACTCCAGGCTTGTCTAAGTCAAGGCACATATGGGAGTTGATGCTTCCTGCTCCTACCCCCCTATCCCCTTCTCTCTCTCTCTCTAAAATGAATTTTATTTTTTTAAAAAATAAACCTATGAATACATAAAGAAGTAGAACAACAAATAGATATTTCTCTCTCCATCTAAATAAAATCAATAGAATTTTTTTAAAAATTAACCAAAATTCAGAATAGCGGTTACCTCTATGAAGGATGGGGGAATGAGGTCAGAGAGGGGAGCTCAAAGGTTTCAAAAGTAAAGTTTTATTATTCTTTAAATTATATACATACAAAATAACTCTTTGCATGTGTAACAGAGATAATAAAAAACAGAAAATTAATGAAGTCCATTCATTCTTCTGTGCTAATTATAACACAAGCCAAAAACTTGGAGTCACCCATGATCACTCCCTCAACCAAATCCAATTATCACTCCTAAACCTTTCTAATCTTCCACCTCCACATCCTGGTCTAAGCCTCCTCCAGTTCTCACCTGGAACACTGAAATCTCTTCCTTTCCCTTAAGGCAGCCAAAGAAACCATTTTTTTTAAAGCACGTAATTTATTGTATCTTTTTAGTTTGAGTTCAATCTTGCTCACTTGCTATCTGAAGCAGAGATAGGTACATAAATTGCTCAAGACCACCCAGCCATCTACCAGTCTTAGAGAACCCACCATGTCTTCCCACCCGCTATTCTGCCTCATGTTGAACAAGATAATACTAGGAGGCTTAGCCTGAACTTGGTGTAGGGCAGGAGTCCCCAAACTACAGCCCACAGGCCACATGCGGCCCCTTGAGGCCATTTATCTGGCCCACTGCACTTCCGGAAGGGGCACCTCTTTCATTGGTGGTCAGGGAGAAGAGCCTAGTTCCCATTGAAATACTGGTCAGTTTGTTGATTTAAATGTACTTGTTCTTTATTTTAAATATTGTTATTTGTTCCTGTTTTGTTTTTTTACTTTAAAATATGTGCAGTGTGCATAGGGATTTGTTCATAGTTTTTTTTATAGTCCGGCCCTCCAACGATCTGAGGGACAGTGAATGGCCCCCTGTGTAAAAAGTTTGGGGGCCCCTGGTGTAGGGTAATCACAGGTTAAAGGAGAGACTGATTTCTTCTCTGATCACTCCCTCACCATGGCAGGGACCTGGTGCCCAGATGGGAATGAGTGATCTTTGGTACTTGAAACCAGAGTCTTTGGGGCCAGTAATTGGGCCACAAATGACCACCCTCTGGTCCTACCTTTTTAAAATATCATATCTACTCCCCTTACTTGGAATTTGGGTAGAGGTCACCTGGATACCTGGCTCAGGTACGCTGGGGCCACCAGGGGAACAGAGCAAGGTGGCCATGTAGAAAAGCATTAGGGTGGGGGAGAGGGGCAGGCAGAGCCAAGGCTGTGCGACTTCCCCAGCTGCCCAGGATACGTTCGAGCCCGGAGGTCCAGTTCTTCACCTTGGCAGCACTTTCAGAAGTTTTGTCCACGATCTTTCTGTCCTGCAGCAGGCACCGTCACGTTCTGAGTTCTTAGTGTCCAGCACAAGCACGACCAAGGGTAGGCATCCAGGAAGTGAGAGGTCTGGCTAAGTCCCGTGAGCCCTTCAGGTCTGACTCAAGCATCTCCTTGGGAAGTCTCTCTTCTCTGACACTCTTTTATTGTTTCCACGCCATCCACCGTTGAGTCCCCACAGCTGTGATGCTCTCTGAACTGTGTGCTCAAAAATACTTGCCAAATGATTGGAAACTTGTGGGCTGACTCCTCTGAGCAGTTGCCAGTTACAGTGTTCTCTCTGCTTGGAATTCTCTTTACTCTTCATTTACCTGCTTGGTTTACTTCAACATTTAAGGGATTCCTAAACATTACATACACTTGCTTACTGAGCTCTTCCAAAAAGCCTTTCTGACCTTCCTCTTTAGGTGAGCCTCCTCTCTTTGGTCAATGCATCTATGTGGACCTCTCAGCTCCTACAGCAAATGGTTCCTGGACCATAGGGACCAGTGCTGACTCATCTCACTGTGGCCATCATCTGGCAGTGCTCGGCATCAGTCTAAGCACAGGCAGCACCTGTAGAAGGCATCATATCTTAGTTAAGAGATCTACTAACTAAGTAGAGTAAGTAAGCTGGCTAGAATCCCAGCTCTGCCATTAGAGAGCTTGGGCAAGTTCTTATCAGTTTGCTGGTCAGTAAAATGGCTGGCTGAGAAGTCCAGAAATGAGGTTCTGAACTACCTGGCTGAGTTGCCAGGATAGCCACTATACCCTTAACCCTAGGGGAGAGGCAGGGCAGGCTCTTTAATACATGATATTTTGTATCCAGGCACCTGAACTCTAAAAAGAGGACAGGAAGTTTACAGTGGGGCCTGTCCTTCTCAGCCTCAGTCTAACACCTTCCACCTCCAGTTCACCTAGAAAACAGCCTCAAACAAGAACTAAGCACCGATGTTTTATTTGGGTGGCGTAAACCCAAAGCACTGAGAGTGAGAAAAGGAAAGCAAGGAGGGGAGAACAGGAGATAATACAAGGTGAGAGCAGGAGGGGTCCTGCTTCACAAGACCCCAGGAAGCACAACAGGTGTTCTTTGGGCACTTGGGGGACCTCCCCATGGGCTGCACTGTTTGGAGAACTGGTGCCTTCCAGCCATTTATGGGAGGGAAGCAGAAATTTATCTGCCTGGGTCTGTCTCACTTCTCAGGAGTCAAACATTATTATCCCAGGAGCATAAACCCCCACATTTCTGGGGTGCTTGTGGCTACTTGAGATGCCAGATCCCATGCCCTTGCAGTGGGGCATTCCATCCAAGTCTGGAAGTAGTCGGAGGAGGCAGAAATTCTGGGCACGTGGCTAGTAAGTGCTGGATAGAATCTGATTCAAAACATAAGATGTGTCCCAAACAGTCCATCCAATACTGTTTTTCTCATTTACCAGAAGAGGAAATATGGCACAGTACTCAAAGACCATTCCCAAGGTCACATGGCTGGTAAGGAGTAAATCCAGGATCTGAACGTGGCCTGGCTCTGGAAACGTGGAAGGCCAAGATTAGGAAATTATCTTGGATTTTATGGAGTAGGCAAAGCAGAGTCACTAAAGGGTTTCAAGGTGGAGAATAACATAAGATAGAGAGCTTTTAAATAAAACTCCCAATGTATTTTGCTCTATCTTCCCATGTGGCTAAACTCAGCAAATGTAGGTGGCCTAAAGACGTAAGGGCATCCAAGACAGTTTTTGAAGAGCCCCTGACAGGGTCCAAAGCTCATATGGGTGTCACTCAACACTGCCTCATAATCCTTCTTGGTCTGCATCTAAGCCTATACCCAACAAAGAGACTAGTCAGTCAGAGACAGGCACGATCTGGGTGGAGAAGCCAAAATGAGGGGAAGAGGACATTGACCTAAAGACCAGGAGCAGGAAGACCAGCTGTCTGTCCATTGTCTGCCTGTGAATTGGGGGATCCTGGCAAGCGCAGGTGAGTCTTCTGATGTTGCTTGAGATGGTCAGATCTCATGAACTGTCGGCCACACTGATGACATCTATGTGGTCGGTACTTGGTGTGTATTCGCATGTGTCGTCCAAGCTCATCAGAACGGAAGAAAGACCACATACAACCTTCCCACGTGCATTTATAGGGCCTCTCACCTGGGAAAGTGACAAGGGAGAAAAGGAATTAAGTAGAGGAATTTAGGCCAGCAGGTGGGAAGGAAGGAGTCTCACTCTATGAGGCAAGAGGATCAAGGTTGAGGAATCAAAAGGATAGCACAATCAGCAGCCCCACCATCCCGGTGCAACCATTCTGGACTGTAGGAAAGCAAGGTGCTGAGGACAGTGTAGCTTGATCCCAAAGTTGAAGGCTGACAGGCTAAGCATCAGCCATGACAAACCAGTGGCCCAGCACAAATCTAAAGCCCAGACACTCCTCCACCCCACCCCAACTGCCTGACGCCTCATTTACCTGTGTGTTTGCGTTGGTGACTCACAAGATGGGAGCGCTTAGTGTAAGCTTTTCCACAGTCCTCATACTGGCAGCAGTAAGGCCTTGCAACCAGGGACCTCCTCCTGGGATCCCTTTCCTGAGCCATGCAATTCTGCTCTGCTCTTTGTGGAGCAGGTATGGGCTGCTCAGGGCGGAAGGGGTCTTCCTGGAAGGCTGTCTGGCTAACAAAGGAGCCCTGGGATTCTGAAGTCAGCAGTGATGGGGACCCAGGTGGGGGCATTCTGCAATTGTGGAGATCTCCAGGGGGCAACATCTGAGCCAAAGAGGGGAGCATTGCCTGGCCCTCGGCAGAATGCATGGGTGAGGTCAACAACATTTTAGGTGTTAAAGAGTCTCTATTGGAAGGCATTATTGGGTGGCCAGAATAAGGCATTGTTGGTGCCCTAATGTGGGACATCACTGGGATTCCACTGGGAGCTGTGACTGGTAGCCCATTGAGGGGCATCTCTGGATTCCCCTTGAAGGTCATGGCCACTCCTGGCTCTCCTGAAGATGTCATCTGGGGTCTCTTGAAAATCATTCTTCCTGGTTGAGAAGGAGACATTCCCCGACAGTAAGTCATTTGGGAAGGTAGTAGAGCCACTTGGGGGCAACAGTTCACATCATGCTCAGGCAAGGATACACTGAGATGTGGCCCCATTTCATTTGCATTCTGCATGGGTGCCTCAGCAGAAACCAGGGGGATCCTCTCCAGCTGTGGACACGGAAGGATGTGTTGAATGCCTGATGAGTCATGGTTCCAAGAGGCGTGCACTCTACTGCTTCTGAGAGATGAAGACATGTCCAAGCTGCACACTGACTTCTCAGCATCCTTGGAGTAAGAAAGAGGGAGGGTGTGTGAAATTCATCCTACTTCAAATTCCAGTCTCACAGGTTCAAATTCCAGTCTCAAATTCCTCCCCATTGCAAGACTCCACCTGAGCCCAAACCTACATCATCACTTCTTTCAATTATCCTCCCCCTAGGCCATTCTCCAGCTGGGCTTTTCTGAGATGCAGGTCTGGCTGATAGGACAGAGGAAGCTCAGGTGTGACATATCTCATTTCCTCCTTGTGATGTTTTTGTTTATTATTTCATAAAAAGCAACAAAGAGAGCAAATATATTCCACAAACTACACTGTCAACAAAACTGAGAAAACTGCCTGACCAGGCGGTGGCGCAGTGGATAGAGCATCAGACTGGGATGCGGAAAACCCAGGTTCGAGACCCCGAGGTCGCCAGTTTAAACAAGAGCTCATCTGTTTTGAGTAAAAAGCTCACCAGCTTGAACCCAAGGTCGCTGGCTTGAGCAAGGGGTTACTCGGTCTGCTGAAGGCCCGTGGTCAAGGCACATATGAGAAAGCAATCAATGAACAACTAAGGTGTCACAATGAAAAACTGATGCTTCTCATCTCTCTCTGTTCCTGTCTGTCCCTCTCTCTCTCTCGCTAAAAAAATAAAAATAAATAAAAATAAATTAAAAAAGAATAAAAAAATTAAAGATGGTAATTTCTCAAAAGAAAGATAAAATTCATCAGAAAAATGCTGCCACAAATCTTTTACACCAATTACAGAATCACAGAGCAGAAATAGAGGAATTCAAGGAAGTTATGTCCTGACAATAGGCTACAATTTATATTAGAGGAGAAGTAGGAGGCCCCTGGAGGGGTTTCTGTGGTATGACATTGCTTCACAAGTCTTTACTTTGTGATTATTCATTAAGCTGCACACTTTTTTTTTTTTCAGAGACAGAGAGAGAGTCAGAAAGAGAGATAGACAGCCTGACCTGTGATGGTGCAGTGGATAAAGCGTCAACCTGGAAACGCTGAGGTTGCCGGTTCAAAACCCTGGGCTTGCCTGGTCAAGGCACATATGGGAGTTGATGCTTTCTGCTCCTCCCCCCTTCTCTCTCTCTCTCCCCCCTCTCTATAATGAATAAATAAAATCTTTAAAAAAAAAGAAAAAGAAAGAGAGATAGACAGGAACGGAGAGATGAAAAGCATCAGTCATTAGTTTTTCGTTGCGCATTGCAACACCTTAGTTGTTCATTGATTGCTTTCTCATATGTGCCTTGACCACGGGCCTTCAGCAGACCGAGTAACCCCTTGCTCAAGCCAGCGACCTTGGGTCCAAGCTGGTGAGCTTTTGCTCAAACCAGATGAGCCCACACTCAAGCTGGCGACCTCGGGGTCTTGAACCTGGATCCTTCGCATCCCAGTCTGACGCTCTATCCACTGCGCCACCACCTGGTCAGGCAAGCTGCGCACTTTAAATGTTTATAACATTGAACATTTAAGGAAGAACATCAACGTTTTTCCAATTCTTTCCAAAAACTGAAGAAGGGAATACTTCCTAACTCGTTTTATGAAACCATCATTATCTGACAAAATATAGAAGCCTGACAAAAACATCACAAATAAAGAAAACAATAGATCAAAACTGTTATGAATATAGATGCAAAAATCTTCAACAAACATTAGCAAATCAAATCCATCAGCACATTAGCTGATTATCCAACATTAGGAGATAGTGGAATTTATCCCAGAAATGTTGATCAACATATGAAAATCAATCAATGTAATAAATGAAGGGGAAAAACACATAATCTCAGCTGATGCAGAAAAGGCATGAAATAATTCAACACCTTTTCATGATTAAAAATCACTCAAGCCTGACCAGGCAGTGGCGTAGTGGGATAGAGCGTCGGAGTGGGATGCGGAAAGACCCAGGTTTGAGACCCCGAGGTTGCCAGCTTGAGTGCGGGCACATCTGGCTTGAGCAAAAAGCTCACCAGCTTGGACCCAAGGTTGCTGGGTTACTCGGTCTGCTGAAGGCCCGCGGTCAAGGCACATATGAGAAAGCAATCAATAAACAACTAAGGTGTCACAATGAAAAATGATGATTGATGCTTCTCATCTCCCTCCGTTCCTGTCTGTCTGTCCCTATCTATCCCTCTCTCTGACTCACTCTCTGTCTCTGTAAAAAAAAAATTTTAAATAAAAAAATAAAAATTACTCAAAAACTAGAAATAGAAAGAAACTTCCAACATAATAAGGGGCGTTCATGAAAAACTCACTGCTAACATACTCAGGTGAAAGACTGCAGGCCTTTCTTTAAGATCAGGAACAAGACAAGTATACCATATCCACTTTTACCTCCTCCATTCAACATTATTGGGCCTGGCCAGTTGGCTCGGTGGTAGAGCGTCGGCCTGGCGTGCGGAAGTCCCGGGTTCCATTCCCGGCCAGGGCACACAGCAGAGGCACCCATCTGCTTCTCCACCCTTCCCCCTCTCCTTCCTCTGTTTCTCTCTTCCCCTCCTGCTGCCGAGGCTCCATTGGAGCAAAAGATGGCCCGGGCGCTGGGGATGGCTCCTTGGCCTCTGCCCCAGGCGCTAGAGTGGCTCTGGTCGCAACAGAGCGACGCCCCAGATGGGTAGAGCATCGCCCCCTGGTGGGCAGAGCATCGCCCCCTGGTGGGCGTGCCGGGTGGATCCCGGTCAGGCGCATGCGGGAGTCTGTCTGACTGCCTCCTCGTTTTCAGCTTCAGAAAAATACAAAAAAAAAAACAAAAAAAAAAACCCAAAACATTATTATCGGCAGTTCTAGCCAGAAGAATTAAGCAAGAAAAGAAACAAAAAGCATCCAAATTGAAAAAAGAAGTAAAACTATCTGTTCTCAGGTAACACAATCTTATGTGCAGAAAATCTGAACGACTCCATATACACGGACACAAACCTGTTAGAACTAATTAACAAATTCAGCAACATATTAGGATACATATAGAAAATTAGGAAGACAATTCAATTATGATAGCATAAAAAAATTAAATACTTAGAAATAACCAAAGTTAACTTAATCCCTGAAAACTATAAAACATGCCTGAAAGAAATTAAAGACTTAAATAAATGAAAAGATATGTTCATGGATTAGAGAATTTAAGAGTTATGATGTTGATGTTACCCAAAGCAATTTATAAATTCAACACAATCTCTATCAAAATCCTTTTTGGGGAGCAAAAATAGAAAAATCCACCCTAAAATTCATATGAAATCACACGAAAGCCCAAATAGTAAAAAAAAAAAAAATCTTGAAAAAGAGCAACAAAATTGGTTAAGTTACACTTGCTCATTCAAAACTTACTACAAAGTTACAATAGTCAAAACAATATGCCTGACCAGGCGGTGGTGCAGTGGATAGAGCATCGAACTGGGATGCCAAGGACCCAGGTTTGAGACCCCGAGGTCACCAGCTTGAGCGCAGGCTCATCTGGTTTGAGCAAAAGCTCACCAGCTTGGACCCAAGGTCGCTGGCTCGAGCAAGGGGTTCCTCGGTCTGCTGAAGGCCCACGGTCAAGGCACATATGAGAAAGCAATCAATGAACAACTAAGGTGTTGCAATGCGCAACGAAAAACTAATGATCGATGCTTCTCATCTCTCTGTTCCTGTCTGTCTGTCCTTGTCTATCCTTCTCTCTGACCCTCTTTCTCTGTCTCTGTAAAAACAAACAAACAAACAAAAAAAAACAATATGACATTGGCATTAAGGATAGACCTATAGACCAACAGAAAGAAATAGAGTCAAGAAGTAAACCCTCACATACATGGTCAAGTGATTTTCAACAAGGTTGCCAAGACCATTCAATGGACTATCTTTTCAATAAATGTTGCCATAAAATTCTTAGAAGAAAAGATGGAGTAGCTTCATGACATTTGATCTGGCAATGATTTCTCAGATTGTCACCAAAGGCATAAACAAAACAGGACACTATCAATGGTATAAAGGCAAAGAACAGAATGGAAAAAAAAAATTTTGCAATTCACATATCTGGTAAGAGATTAATATTCAGAATATATATTTAAAAACCTCCTTGGCCTTGGCCGGTTGGCTCAATGGATAAGGCATCAGTCCCTCATATGAACATCCAGGGTTTGATTCCCATCAGGGCACACATGTGAAAAGACCATCTGCTTCTCTCCCTCTTCCCCTCCTGCAGCCAGTGGCTCAATTTGTTCAAGTATTGCTCCAGACACTGAGGATAGCTCAGTTGGGCCAAGTGTGTCAGCCTCAGGTGCTGGAAATAGCTCGGTTGATTCGACCATCGGCCCTACACAAGGGTAGCTAGATGGATCCTGGTCAGGATGCATGCAGGAGTCTGTTTCACTATCTCACTTCCTCAAAAAGAAAACAAACACCTAAAACTTAATGAAAAAACAACCCAATTCAAAAATGGGCAAAGGACTTGACTAGACATTTCTTCAAAAACATACAAAAAGACACACAGTTCCTGCTATCACAATTGCAGGGGCTCCCCTGATCCCTTGCCCTTCATGGGAAGAGCTGGTTTTCTGCTTTTCCCTTGTCTTCTTTTGTGGTTTGCCTGTCTTGGTGAGACACCAATAAATAGGATGGCCCCCCATCCTCTGACTCCGCCATTTCTTTATCGCCTGCCCGAATCCAATGGGAACCTGCATGTGAATGGTCACGATGACGGCTCCTGGCCTTACAACTGGCGTAGTTTCCGGCAGGATTCAGAGATTGGTATGGAGCCACCACCCTTGAGGGGTGGGATAGAGTAAAAAAAAAAAAAAAAAAATACAAAAAGGCCAATAAACACATGAAAAGGTCTTCAACATCACTAATCATTTGCATAGGGAAATGCAAATCAAAACCACAATGAGATACTACTTCACACCCATTAAAATGACTATTATCAAAAAAACAACTGTTAAAAAAAAGCTGTTAGCAAGATGTGAACAAATTAGAATCCTTGTGCACTGCTGTTGGGAATACAAAATGATGTAGCCACTATGGAGAACAGTATAATGGTTCCTCAACAGATTATCATATGTCCAGCTATTCCTCTTATGGGTCTATATCTGTAAGAATTAAAAGCAGGGACTGGACTAGATATTTGTACCACCATGTTCAGAGCAGCATTTTTCCACAATAGTAAAAATGTGGAAGCTACCCAAGTGTCCATCAAATGATGAATGGATAAACGTATATGGAATATCTATCTAACAGAATATTATTCAGCCTTAAAATGGAAGGAAATTCTGGCACATGCTTCAACTGGAGTGAACTATGAAGACATTATGCAAAGTAGAATGTACCAGTCACAAAAGGACAAATAACGTATGATTCCATTTATATGAGGTAGTCAAGGAAGTCAAATCCAAAGAAACAAAGTATAACGTTGGTTTCCCAGGACTGAGAAGTGAGGTGGGGGACAATTAGGAAGTTGCTGTTTAATGGTTAGGGAGTTGTAGTTTTGGAAGATAAGTACACAGAGCCTGACCAGGCGGTGGCGCGGTGGATAGAGCGTCGGACTGGGATGCGGAAGGACCCTGGTTCGAGACCCAGAGGTCGCCAGCTTGAGCGCGGGCTCATTTGGTTTGAGCAAAAGCTCACCGACTTGGACCCAAGGTCGCTGGCTCGAGCAACGGATTACTTGGTCTGCTGAAGGCCCGCGGTCAAGGCACATATGAGAAAGCAATCAATGAACAACTAAGGTGTCGCTTAAAAAACTAATGATTGATGCTTCTCATCTCTCCATTCTTGTCTGTCTGTTCCTGTCTATCCCTGTCTCTGACTCTTTCTGTCTCTGTTAAAAAAAAAAAAAAAAAAAAAGGCACACAGAAGGGGTCTCCAAATTTGTGAAAATTTGAGAATCAAAAAGAATATTGATTTCAAAAGATTGAATCTATGAAAATTTATGAGCCAGAAGTAACAAAGGGTCAGCTCCTACCCCAGCTTTACACATTGTGAATTGACGCAAAAGAATTCAGCATTTATTCTGTCTCTCCAGGAGAAAACTATTATTTTTAAATCACCAAATGATTCTAGTTGTTTAGGAAAAATCCTATTTTACAGAAGAATACATGGTAATAAATGTAGAGGGAATGGTAGAATTAAAATATCATTACTTTACAACCCCTAATGAAACTTTTGGTTGGAGAAAATGAGTATTTTCACCAGTAGGTGAAAGCTTGGTGGGGAACTGGGACATTTGGATGCATCCAAGGTAACAGTACACAGATTACTTTCTGACTGCAAGGCTAAAGATAAACCTGAATGGAGAGAGCATTCAAGATTTTTGTTACCTCAATTCAAGGGCCAAGCTGAAAGTCACCAAATGTGAAGAGCCAGGTGAGCCTTCTGATACAACGCAAGATGAAGTTTACTGAACCTATGAGACAGTCTTACCAAAAATCAAGAATCCAATTAAGCCTGACCAGGCAGTGGCACAGTGGATAAAACATCGGACTGGGACGCTGAGGACCCAGATTTGAAACCCCAAGGTTACCTGCTTGAGCACAGGCTCATCTTGTTTGAACAAGGCTCACCAGCTTGAGCTAGGGGTCACTCGGTCTGTTGTAGCCCCCTGGTCAAGGCACAGATGAGAAAGTAATCAATGAACAACTAAGGTGCTGCAACGAATTGGTGCTTATCTCTCTCCCTTTCCGTCTGTCTGTCCCTATCTGTCCCTCTCTGTCTCTGTCACAAAAATAAGTAAAAATTTAAAAATCCAATTAAGCTTTAAGATCTCATTTAATTCGGAAGTAATAAAAAGATAGAATGCCAAGCTAAATGATACCATGAGAAAGTAATCTGATAAATCCACAAGAAGGAACATGAAAAAGGCAAGTTACTCAGGCAAAAAGAAAACCATTCTGATTTCAAAGAGATCCAAAGGATACCGCAACCAGATACAATGTGTGGTATGAAATTGGATCCTCGCTTGGACATATCAGCTAAAGCAGTGGTCCCCAAACCCCCAGCCGCGGACTGGTACCGGTCCGTGGGCAATTTGGTACCGGTCTGCAGAGAAAGAATAAATAACTTACATTATTTCTGTTTTATTTATATTTAAGTCTGAACGATGTTTTATTTTTAAAAAATGACCAGATTCCCTCTGTTACATCCGTCTAAGACTCACTCTTGACGCTTTTCTCGGTCACGTGATACATTTATCCATCCCACCCTAAAGGCCGGTTCATGAAAATATTTTCTGACATTAAACCGGTCCATGCCCCAAAAAAGGTTGAGGACCACTGAGCTAAAGGATATTTTAGGGACAACTAAGAGAATTTGAATAAGAATTGCACTAACGCCTGACCAGGCGGTGGCACAGTGGATAGAGCGTCGGACTGGGATGCGGAAGGACTCAGGTTCGAGACCCCGAGGTTACCAGCTTGAGCACGGGCTCATCTGGTTTGAGCAAAAGCTCACCAGCTTGGACCCAAGGTCACTGGCTCCAGCAAAGGGTTACTCGCTCTCCTGAAGGCCCACGGTCAAGGCACATGTGAGAAAGCAATCAATGAACAACTAAGGTGTCGCAATGCGCAACGAAAAACTGATGATTGATGCTTCTCAGATCTCTCCTTTCCTGTCTGTCTGTCCCTGTCTATCCCTCTCTCTGACTCTGTCTCTGTAAAAAATAATAATAAATAAAATTTAAAAAATATATATAAAAAAAAAAAAAAAAAAAAAAAAAAAAAGAATTGCACTAAGCCCTGGCCGGTTGGCTCAGCGGTAGAGCGTCGGCCTAGCGTGCGGAGGACCCGGGTTCGATTCCCGGCCAGGGCACATAGGAGAAGCGCCCGTTTGCTTCTCCACCCCTCCGCCGCGCTTTCCTCTCTGTCTCTCTCTTCCCCTCCCGCAGCCAAGGCTCCACTGGAGCAAAGATGGCCCGGGCGCTGGGGATGGCTCTGTGACCTCTGCCCCAGGCGCTAGAGTGGCTCTGGTCGCAACATGGCGACGCCCAGGATGGGCAGAGCATCGCCCCCTGGTGGGCAGAGCATCGCCCCTGGTGGGCGTGCCGGGTGGATCCCGGTCGGGCGCATGCGGGAGTCTGTCTGACTGTCTCTCCCTGTTTCCAGCTTCAGAAAAATGAAAAAAATAAAAAAAGAATTGCACTAAGATGACATTTAAGAGATCATCTACCATCAATTTTGATAGGTTTGATTTTTTTTTTTTTTTTATTCAGTGAGAGGTGGGGAGGCAGGCAGACAGGCTCCTGCATGCCCCCTGACCAGGATCCTTGCAGCAAACACCCTAGGGGTGGGGGTGCTCTGTCCATCTTGGGCTGCTGCTCAGTTGCTAAGCTATTTTAGCCTCTGGGGTGAGGCCATGGAGCTATCCTCAGCATGGGACCAACTTGCTCAAATCATTTGAGCCATGGTTGCAGGAGGGGAAGAGAGAGAGAGAGAGAGAGAGAGAGAGAGAGAGAGAGGAAGAGAGAAAGAGAAGGGGAGAAGTGGGGAAGTAGATGGGCACTTCTGTGTGCCCTAAGCAGGAAAAGAACCTGGGACTTCCACAATCTGGACCGATGTTCTACCACTGAGCCAACTGGCCAGGGCTCGGTTTGATAATGCTTTGACTATGGAGAGAAAAAAAAAATCTTTAAACCTTAAAAGTGTTGAGGAGCTCCTCTTTTCAACACTATATGCTCAGCAACTAGCATAAGTAGACAGGTAATATGTCCCAGATAAATAATGGATATTTATCTGGGGCCTAATACTAATAGATGAGTATTTCTGGAGTGTCCATACCCTTCTCCCTCCAAGTTTCTTATTTTTCTAATCCTTCACAGTCAAACTTTTTGGAAAATATCTAAACTCACCTTACCACTTCCTTACCTATTATTCCCCCAAATTCACTCTGGCCCCCATCACTCCATAGAATGAACTTGCATAAAGATCACCAACGGGGGGGAAAAAAATCACCAATGTGCCTGACCAGGTGGTGGTGCAGTGGATAGAGCGTTGGACTGGGATGCGGAGGACCCAGGTTCGAGACCCCGAGGTCGCCAGCTTGAGCGCGGGCTCGTCTGGTTTGAGCAAAAGCCCACCAGCTTGGACCCAAGGTCGCTGGCTCCAGCAAGGGGTTCCTCGGTCTGCTGAAGGCCCGCGGTCAAGGCACATGTGAGAAGGCAATCAATGAACAACTAAGGTGTTGCAAGGCGCAAGGAAAGACTGATGATTGACGCTTCTCATCTCTCTCCGTTCCTGTCTGTCTGTCCCTGTCTATCCCTCTCTCTGACTTACTCTCTGTCTCTGTAAAAAATAATAAAAATATATATATATAAAAAAAAAAAATCACCAATGTCCCCCATGTCACTAAACCTAAAACCTTGTCAGACTCCTTTCTGCCTGACCTTTCAGGAGCTTGAGTCTACTGGCTACACTCTTCTTGAAATGTTTCCTTCCCGTGGCCTCAGGAACACATTTGTAGGAACACCTTGACACACACTTGCATAGTCCTAGATTTCTCCTTCCCTTCTCTCCAGCCTGCCTCCTTCTTAGTCTCCTTTGCAGGTTTCCTAGGTGCTCTCTTTCTCATGCTAATGATCCATTTCTGTTTATTTTCCAATTATTCTTCAAACAATAGCTCCAGGGCTGATCTCTCCTGAATCTCCAGCTGCCTAATGCTCGGATCCATCAGGAAGGATAGCCCACAGGCACTCTGGACTATGTCCAAAATTCCTGATCATCCTTACCCACCCCCAAGGCACTCCCAAGGAGAAAAAATAAAAAACTTAATCCTGTTTCTGCTGCTCCTGTCCTTTCTCAGAAAATGTCATGATGATTCTCACCAGAAAGCTGTTACCGGATACCTCCCTCACCACCTAGAAGATCAAAGCAATTACCAATTCTTGGGGTGTCCACGTCCGAAGCATCTCCAGGATACCCATCGCCACTGTCACCTCTCTAGTTAGGCCACCGTTTTAATTTCCACTTGGATTATCACAATAGCTTTCTAACTATTGCCTTGAATTCTGCCCGTAACCACCAGAACACACTTTGGAAAAAATGGAAATCTAACCCTGGCCGGATAGCTTAGTTGGTTAGAAGCATCAGCCCGATACACAAAGGTTGCAGATTTGCCCTGCTCAGGACACATACAGGAACCGATCGATGTTTCTGTTTCTCTCTTCCTTTCTCTCTAAAATCAATCGATACATTTTTAATTTTAATTTTTATTTTTGTATTTTTCTGAAGCTGGAAACGGGGATAGATAGACAGACTCCCGCATGCGCCCGACCGGGATCCACCCGGCACGCCCACCAGGGGCGATGCTCTGCCCACCAGGGGGCGATGCTCTGCCCCTCCGGGGCGTCGCTCTGCTGCGACCAGAGCCACTCTAGCGCCTGAGGCAGAGGCCAAGGAGCCATCCCCAGCGCCCGGGCCATCTTTGCTCCAATGGAGCCTCGGCTGCGGGAGGGGAAGAGAGAGACAGAGAGGAAGGAGAGGGGGAGGGGTGGAGAAGCAGATGGGCGCTTCTCCTGTGTGCCCTGGCCGGGAATCGAACCCGGGACCTCCGCACACCAGGCCGACGCTCTACCACTGAGCCAACTGGCCTGGGCCGATACATTTTTAAAGAAAAGAAAATCTAAGTTTGAAAAAATACAAATCTAATTGAGACTCATCATGGTTAAACTCATCAAGGGCTTCTTCCTGCTCTTGCAATAACCAACTCAAGCCCTGCATGACCTCCACGGTGCCAGAATCCGTGCCTCGCCTCTCCTGGGGCCACTCCCCATCACTCTCTTGGCCTTATTTCATAGCCCATCTCTCACTTCTTCTCAGCTCAGGACCTGCAAACCCTTCACCCAACCAGTCCCCCAGTCCCAAACCAGAGTGTCCACTGTCTTCTCCGTGTCCTAAACCGATCAAACGCCTCTGCTGTTTGCCCCCCGAAGTCCCTGTACTTCTCCGTCACAGTACATACACTTTCAATCATTCAGTGATTTATTAATAAAATGGTAATCATGTCTCATAGAAAACCAACCATGTATTCCCAGGGTTTCACAAAGGCCTGCCATTTTGTAGGGCTCTAGTAAATAGTTAATTTTTCTTCCCTACACGTGTCCCACTGAATTGCTAACTTTGCCTTCTTTCCTCAGCACTCAAATCCCTCTCCTGGTGGCTAACAGGCGTTAAGGCTCGGTGAATATTAATTGAATAAAGAAATGGGATTATTTTTTGCAATTTCATTTACTATAATGACTCATGATCTCGCATCCCTCCCAACCCCGTCCCTCCAACTCCTCCGGCCCAAACCTCTGCTCCGCTCCACTTCCCACGCGCGGCCCGGGGCTGATGCCTGACCCACCTCTGTGAACTGCTGCAGGGCCGCCTGCCACTGGCTCAGCCCCTCGAACTCGTGCTCCATCTCAGCCTGGGTTCCGCTACACCTCGGAACTGTGTGCAGGCCTATCTCAAAGCAGAGCAAAGCAGAGCCCAGCCACCTTGTCGTCGCAAGTCGTGTGCCGCATATCACCACGCCACAATGACAGCGTTCCACTGCTGCCGGCAGGCGCCGGTGGGGGGCGGGGTCAAGGGCCGCACCCACGGACCCACCCAGCAGCCGTAACCCCACCCTGTCTGACTGCGGGCCAAATCAGGGCCACGACCTCAGACCTTCACCACACGTCTTACGTCCGCCCCACCCACCACCCTATCCATCCTTCACCTGAGCATCCTAGGCCCAAATGGAGGTGGGGACACAGGTTTCAGACTGCAGCCTGGCTTTGTTGACCTCTGAATGGAGAAGCCTCGAAGGAGACTGGAGAGAGAGGCAGATCCGGCTGTAGGGCCTCTGCAGACTGGAGAGCACCGTCACCCAACCAGGTCCCGGCTCTTGTCGTATAAGCTCCGGGAGGCCCGGATCTTCTCCACTAGAGACGCCTGTCCCTTCTGCAGACAAGCCCAGGGCTGGGAGCTCCATGGCACAATGCCTTTATGCTATGATCTGTATGGAGTACCTACTATGTGTCAGGCAATTTTTTTTTGGAACTAGGGATACAGTGGCAAACAAGACAGTACAAAGTCCTTGCTCTCAAGGAATTTTCATTCTATATGGGCAGACGATAAATGAATATAATAAAGCCAATAATATAATTTTTTATGGTGGCAAGTCCTATGAAAAAAACATAATAGAGAAATGTGAGCTGAGAACTAAGGGCCTAAAAGGAACCATGGATAGGATGATTGAAGGGATCTGAGTCAAGAAAGAGCTTGGCGTGCTAAGCGAAAAATAGGACAGCCAGGTGGCCTTAGTGACGTGAGCAAGGGGAGAGAGGAATAACATGAGGACCGAAGGACAGGGCCTTGAAGATCATGGACAGTAGCTTGGATTTTATTTATGCTAAGTGTGATGGGAAGCCAATGAAATATTTTAAGCAGGAAATTGATGTGATCTAATTTAGGTAAGTTTTTAAAGCAATCATTGGGCTCCTTTGAGGCTTATGAGTTATAGGGGACAAGATGGAAGCAGGGAACCAGTTAGAAAGCTAAAAAAACTCTCCCAAAAAAGATGTCATTGTTTGGTGGGGGTTGATGACAGTGATTAGAGAATATGTTAGAATTAAATGGGACAGATTTGATAATGAATTGGAGTAATAAAGGCCTGGGAGGAAAAAAGGAATCAAAGATGATTCGCCTGACCAGGCGGTGGCACAATGGATAGAGCATCGGACTGGGATGCAGAAGGACCCAGGTTCAAGACTCCGAGGTCACCAGCTTAAGCGCAGGTTCATCTGGTTTGAGCAGAGCTCACCAGCTTGGACCCAAGGTCACTGGCTCGAGCAAGGGGTTACTCGGTCTGCAGTAGCCCTATGGACAAGGCACATATGAGAAAGCAATTAATGAACAACGAAGGTGTTGCAACAAAAAACTAATGATTGATGCTTCTCCTCTCTCTCTGTTCCTGTCTGTCTGTCCCTATCTATCCCTCTCTCTGACTCTCTCTCTGTCTCTGTAAAAAAAAAAAAAAAAAAGATAATTCCTAGATTTTTGGCTTGAGCATCTGAGCAGTGACTGCACCATTTGATGATATGGAGAAATGGGAAGGGAGCGGATTTGCAAGCAACTGAAACAAGAATTCCACTTTAGACATGTTGATTTTAAGATGGCTGTGAAATACACTCAGGGAGAGGCCAGGACTGTGAATGTACCGTAAATTTGGGTGTGGTCAGCATAGACATGGTGGTTATAAAGCCATTAGAGTAAAATAGACAAAGGCTGGAGACCTCCTATATTTAAGGCCCAGCAGAGCAGTGTGGTCATCCAAAGAGATTCTAGAAATCACAGCCAGAGAAGTAGGGAAAAAGTCAGGAGACTCTATTTTAAGAAGCCAAGAGAAGCCCACACTTAAAAGAGGGACTGTTCATCTGCATCAGATGTTGCTAAGAACCAGGTGAGTCTGACCTGTGGTGGCGCAGTGAATAAAGCGTCAACCTGGAAACGCTGAGGTTGCCGGTTCAAAACCCTGGGCATGCCCGGTCAAGGCACATATGGGAGTTGATGCTTCCTGCTCCTCCCCCCTTCTCTCTCTCTCTCTCTCTCTCTCTCTCTCCTCTCTATAATGAATAAATAAAATCTTAAAAAAGAACCAGGTGAGTGCCCATTGGTTTTGGCAAGATGGAGGTTACTGGTGACTGACAAGCAGTTACAGAGGAGACAGAAGCTGACTGGAGTGGGGAGAAAACAGGCACTGCTGAGATGGAGACACTGAGACACCATAAACAACTCTCAAAGAAGCTTTGCTATGAATGGGAGTGGAGAAATGAAGTGATGGTTGGAAGGGGGATTAAGGGAGGCTGACAGGGATCCACCAATAAAAAGAAAACAATACTGAAGCAGAGAGAGGGCTTAATTATAGGAGCAATATTGGTAAGTCAAGAAAGGACAGGCCTGCCTCACCTGTGATGGTGCAGTGGATAGAGCATAGACCTCGAATGCTGAGGTTGCCAGTTCAAAACCCCAGGCTTGCCTGGTCAAGGCACATATGAGAAGCAACCACTATAGTTGATACTTCCCGCTCCTCCCCACCCTTTCACTCTCACTCTCTCCTCTCAAATCAATAAATAAAAATTTTTTTAAAGATTTTATTTATTCATTTTAGAGAAGGGGGGAGAGAGAGGAGGAGGAGGAGCAGGAAGCATCAACTCCCATAAAAATTTAAAAACAACAAGACAAGACCCAGGATCCGAATAGACAATGGGCCTTTGGTGAACTCAGAGACTTTTACTCTCTCGTAACAGGTAAGATAACAATAGTCCTACATTCTCTTTGTGTCTCCCACCACTAGCCTGGTATGGAGCTAAGAGCAGGCTCTTGAGAAATAGTGGCTATGTGTTACATCCCGGCGAGATAGGCCACAGCAGACACAAAGTGAATTTTATAAGTTTTATTGCAAACCTGCACAGGGACTGCAGGCAACCCATGCAAGGGAGCACTGAAACCCCCCAAACCTGCACAGGGACTGCAGGTAACCCACACAGGGGAACACTGCAGCCCCCCAAACCTGCGCAGGGACTGCAGGCAACCCACGCCTCCGAAGAGAGTGGAGCACTGCAGCCACGAGCTTCTAAAATGGCTCCTTTTTTTTTTTTTAATTTTATTTTATTTTCATTTTTCTGAAGCTGGAAACAGGGAGAGACAGTCAGACAGACTCCCGCATGCGCCCAAACCGGGATCCACCCGGCACGCCCACCATGGGGCCACGCTCTGCCCACTAGGGGGCGATGCTCTGCCCATCCTGGGCGTCGCCATGTTGCGACCAGAGCCAGTCTAGCGCCTGAGGCAAAGGCCACAGAGCCATGCCCAGCGCCCGGGCCATCTTTGCTCCAATGGAGCCTCAGCTGCGGGAGGGGAAGAGAGAGACAGAGAGGAAGGTGCGGCGGAGGGGTGGAGAAGCAAATGGGCGCTTCTCCTGTGTGCCCTGGCCGGGAATCAAACCCGGGTCCTCTGCACGCTAGGCCGACGCTCTACCGCTGAGCCAACCGGCCAGGGCCTAAAATGGCTCCTTTTTATAGGATGGCTATCTAGGATGAGCAAGCATCATACAGAAGCTGATGTGGCTGTTAGTCATTGGCTAGGGAGGTCGTGCGCAGTTACGGGAGTGGGGGGGTGGTATTGCTCAGTGGAGAATTTCAAACATAAACTTCTGATAAGGGTCTCTGACTCAATGCAGGATGTTGCTGAACTCTTTGTTCTCAGCATCACAGGGACCTTGTACACTCTTGGCAGCCCCCGCATGTCAGTACTCCCTGAATCTAACACTATGCTTCTACGGTGAACACCTGTTAAGGTATCAGTCTCCTGGGGCCGTGTTGACTGATTTGATGCCTCTGCCAGTTACCATGTGCCTAGTGCGTTTCCCAACATGGCACTAAGAAAATATTTGTGGGGAGCCTCACTGTATGGCTCACTCGGTTAGAGCATCATCCCAATACACCAAGGTTGTGTGTTTGACCCCTGGTCAGAGCATATACAGAAATCCACCAATAAATGCATAAATAAGTGGAACAGCAAATTGATGCTTCTCTCTCATTTTCCCTTCCTCTCTCTCTCTCTCTCTAAAAAGAAAATAAATAAATTAAGAAAATATTGTGGAATGAATCATTTGACAGTGACATAGAGCAGGTCATTTTTTAATACCTCACTCTTCTGTAGGGTAAAATTATTTTCATAATTCAAATTTCATATTTCAAATAAATAAGCATGAAATGAAATTAATAATAATAATGGCCAGAAATGTAAAAGTGAAAATTTTCTTTTACAAATCTTTGTATGTATATTCATGCCAGTTAAATAAATATATACAGTTAATATATAGTGAAAAAATACAACTATTTATTTCAATCATTTTCATATCTACCTTTTTGAACTCTGATACTTTTATTCTTTTAATATAGACTGATATAATACCTTATGTGAATGATCTTTCAACAACTAAAGAGTTTTTTTAAAGAGAGCGAGAGACAGGAAATGAGAGAGATGAGAAGCATTAACTCATAGTTGTATCACTTCAGTTGTTTATTGATTGTTTTCTCATATGGCCTTGATCACTGGACTCCAGCTGAGCCAGTGACCACTTGCTCAACTCAGTGACTTTGAGCTTCAAGACAGTGATCTTTGGGCCTGACCTGTGGTGGCGCAGTGGATAAAGCGTTGACCTGGAATGCTGAGGTTGCCAGTTCAAAACCCTGGGCTTGCCTGGTCAAGGCACATATGGGAGTTGAAGTTTCCTGCTCCTCCCCCCTTCTCTCTCTCTCTCTCTCTCAATCTCTCTCTCTCCTCTAAAATGAATAAATAAATAAATATTTAAAAAAAAAAAAAAAAAAAAAAGACAGTGATCTTTGGGCTCAAACGAGCAACCATGGGATCATGTCGATGATCCCCCGCTCAAGCTGGCAACCTAACATTCAAGCTGGTGAGCCCACACTCAAGCCAACAAACTCGGGGTTTTGGACCTGGGACCTTAGTGTCCTAGGTTGATGCTCTATCCGCTGTGGCACCACTGTCCAGGCTAAAGTGAATTTTAGTTCACAAAACTGCTAAATTGCACCACTGATATGACATTATTTTCCTGATTCATCTCTCACTTTAAAATAAAACAAAACAAAACAAAAATAAAATAAAAAATAAAAATAAAACAACAGTTTTTTTCAACTAACAGTTTTTAAAGAATAAACTTCCATATCAAAAGTATAATTCAAATTCAGTAAAATATTTCATGTATGAGCTAAAATTTGCACTTAATGAAACAAAAATATTTTGCCTCTCATTTTGCACTGTTTTATTTTTTTAAATTTCAACACAAAATTTCAGCTGGTTACATTGAATGATAGAATTAAAGTAAGTCAAGTTCTATTTCTTTGCCTTTATAATCACCAACTATAAATCATAATTATTCATTGTGAAGCTACTGTATAAACACAGTGGGAACTAATACCACAAGATTGAAGTCATGACCTGTGCCTAAAGAGAGCTCCAAACATGTGTGGCTGAGTACATATTTTTCTACATATAATTGGCATTCTCCAAATTAACTTCCATATAGAATATAATGTTTATTAAAGGGTCGGTAATAAAAATATGCTAATGTAAGCTTACTTATATAATTTTATGTGGTTTTCATTGAAAATTTTTTACTGGAATATAACTGACATATCATATTAGTTCCAGGTGCATAACAATGATTTTTTTTTTTTTTTTTTTTTCTGAAGCTGGAAACAGGGAGAGACAGTCAGACAGACTCCCGCATGCGCCCGACCGGGATCCACCCGGCACGCCCACCAGGAGCGAGGCTCTGCCCACCAGGGGGCGATGCTCTGCCCCTCCGGGGTGTCGCCATCTTGCGACCAGAGCCACTCTAGCGCCTGGGGCAGAGGCCAAGGAGCCATCCCCAGCGCCCGGGCCATCTTTGCTCCAATGGAGCCTTGGCTGCGGGAGGGGAAGAGAGAGACAGAGAGGAAAGCGCGGCGGAGGGGTAGAGAAGCAAATGGGCGCTTCTCCTGTGTGCCCTGGCCGGTAACAATGATTTTTTATTCATATATTGTGAAATGATCATACAATAAGTCTAGCTAACATCTATCACCATATGTAGTTATAATTTTTTCTCTTAGCAATTTTCAAATGTACATTAGAGCAGTGGTCCCCAACCTTTTATGGGCCACAGACCGGTTTAATGTCAGAAAATATTTTCATGGACCGGCCTTTAGGGTGGAACAGATAAATGCACAAAATAAAATTATGCAACCGGCGTAAAAACTGTGGTATTTTTAAATATGTATATAAGTGTCGAACTTACGAGACAAGTGTCAAGAGTGAGTCTTAGACGAATGTAACAGAGGGAATTTGGTCATTTTTAAAAAATAAAACATCATTCAGACTTAAATATAAATAAAACGGAAATAATTTAAGTTATTTATTCTTTCTCTGCAGACCGTTACCAAATGGCCCACGGACCGGTACCGGTCCGCGGCCTGGGGGTTGGGGACCATTGCTTTACAATATTACTAACTATAGTCACCGTGCTATACATTAGATCCCCAAAACTTATCTATAACTGGAAGTCTGTACCCTTTGACTGCCTTCACCCATTTTACCCATCCCCACCTCTGACACCACCAATCTGTTTTCTGTACAGTATTTCTAAGTTTAGTTTTGTTTCATTTAGTTTTGTTTTATTTCGTTTTAGATTCCACACATAAGTGAGATCATACAGTGTTTGTGTTTCTCTAACTTTTTTCATTTAGTATAATGCCCTCAAGATCCATCCATGTTGTTTTTTTAAATAAATTTATTTATAATTTTAGAAAGCAAGTGGAAGGGAGAGAGAGAAAAGAAAACATTGATTTGTTTTATTTATGCATTTATTGGTTGAGTCTTTTCTTTCTATATTTTTTCTTTCTTCCTTACTTTCTTTGTTATTTTATTTGAGGGAGAAGAGAGGGAAAGGGAAGAGAGAGAGAAAAGCATCAACTCATTGTTTCGCTAGTTGTGCACCCATCATTGATTGATTCTTGTATGTGCCCTGACTAGGGATCGAACCCACAACCTTGGCATACTGGGTCGACACTTTAGGCAACTGTGCTACCCAGTCAGTACTCTATTCCATGTTGTTGCAAATGGCAATATTTTCTTCTTTTTTTTTATGTCTGAATAATATTACATTGTATATATGTGCCACATTTTCTTTATTTATTCATCCATTGATGGACACTTAAATTGCTTCTATGTCTTGGCTCTTTTAAATAATGCTGCAATGAACATGGGTTGCAGATATCTTTTCAAGTTAGTGTTTTCTTTTCCTTCAGATAAATACTCAGAAAAAGAATTATTGAATTATACGGTAGTTCTCTTTTTTTTTTTTTTTTAGGAATCTCCACACTTTTTCCATAGTAGCTGTACCAATTTATATACCCATCAACAGTGTACAAAGGTTCCTTTTTCTCCATATCCTCACCAACACTTGTTATATTTTGTCTCTCTTTTTTTTTTTTTGTATTTTTGTATTTTTCTAAAGTTGGAAACGGGGAGGCAGTCAGACAGACTCCCACATGCGCCTGACTGGGATCCACCTGGCATGCCCACCAGGGGGCGATGCTCTGCCCATCTGAGGCATTGCTCTGTTGCAACCAGAGCCATTCTAGTGCCTGAGGCAGAGGCCACAGAGCCATCCTCAGCGACCGGGCAAACTTTGCTCCAATGGAGCCTTGGCTGCGGGAGGGGAAGAGAGAGACAGAGAGGAAGGAGAGGGGGAGGGGTGGAGAAGCAGATGGGCGCTTCTCCTGTGTGCCCTGGCTGGGAATTGAACCCGGGACTCCTGCATGCCAGGCCAACGCTCTATCACTGAGCCAACCGGCCAGGGCCTATTTTGTCTTTTTTATGATAACCATTCTAACACGTGTGAAATGATATCTCAAATTGTTTTGATTTGTATTTCCTTGATGATTAGTGATTTTGAGCACTTTTTTGTGTACCTGTTGGCCATCTGGATGACCTCTTTGGAAAAATATCTATTCAGATCGTTTGCCCATTTAAAAATTTTTATTTATTAATTTTAAAGAGAGAGAAAGAGGGGGAGGGAGAAACATCAGTTTGTTGTTCCACCCATCCATGCATTAATTGGTTGATTCTTGTAAGTGCCCTGACTAGGAATTGAACCCTCAACCTCAGCATGTTGGATGATTTCCCAACCAACTGAGTTACCCTGCTTGGTCCTGTAAACTTTCTAAATGTACCATCTGGTTAAGAAGTGAAGTCTGAAATTGGGGCCTGGGTTTGAATTCCAGTGTTGGCTCTGGTTCTGAGATTTTGGGATCTGTGATTTAATCTTCTTGATTCTATATTTTTCTTAGCAATCAGCACATGAAAGGATTAGCTTTGTGATTTATGAATGATTCATTAATTCCATCCAAAAATAATCCATTTATTCCATTAAACCCCCCAGGGCAAGGCTGGACAGGACGAGCCTGCCCCTCCCTTTAGCTTTTTGACCTTGAGCTTTTTTTTGTTGTGGACATCTGGAATGCCAGGGCTCATGGGGAAGAGAAGTTACTCTGGAACCTTGCCTCCTTCCCCAACCTAAACTACACCTCATTAGGCCCTGGCCACACTCAGTTGGCTAGAGCGTCATCCTCATATGTCAAGGTTGCAGGTTCAATACCAGTCAGGGCACATACCAGAATCAACCAATGGGATGACGTCAGAGTAATGGCGGGGTAGGAAGCGATACCGATAAATCTCCCCCAAAACTCAACAAGATCTTCAACCAGAAACAGAAAAACCTATACTTGGAGCTTCCAGATGCTTCGCAATACACCCAAAGGTATGATTGAGTGAAAAATTGGCTAAATATATAACTAAACCCCGAAGGAAATAGGGAGTAAGAAATGCTCCGCCTTCCTCACTAACCAGAATCAACCAATGAATGCATAAGTAAATGGAACAACAAATCAATGTTTCTCTCTTACTCTCTTTCTCCTTTCCTCTGTCTAAAAATCAATAAATAAAAATTAAAAAAACAAATACACTCCATTATCTGATGACTATCCTAGAGAAACATGCCTGGGGCCTGGGAATGACTCAGGGACAAGCATGTCCCCTTGTTTTCCCTGTCACTCTCCCAGAACCTGGGTCAGTGAGCTGTCCACCCACCCAATGCTCCCAAGGAAGGAGGGAGTCATGAGACCCTCGCATCGGTAGCCAGTCAGTCAGAAGCACAAGTAACAACCTGAGCTTACTACTGGCTCTGAAGTGGAAGGGAGTGGGGGGGAGGGGTCAGTGGAGGCGGGGGATGGGGGGGCAGGGAAGTCTTGTAGGACTGAGCCCTTAACCTTTGGAAGCTGATGATGTCTTCAGGTAATAGTGTCCAAATTGAGTTGAATTATAAGACACCCTGCTTGTGTCCAAGAATTGCTTGTTGGTGTGGGGAAGCTTCCTCCCTCACCATCCCCACATACACATTCATACACATTGGAATTTGGTCCAAGAACCTAAAAAAGTTTGATAAAATGTTTGTTTATGATAAATGGTTCTTAATATCTTACTCCCCATTCTCTCTCATAAGGAAAAACTAGTTACTTTGATAAAATGTATAGCAAGGTGATTGAGGCTGTGCCAGTAGCAACTGCGGCAGATTTGGAATGTTCATATCAGCTACTCTCTTTATGAGAAAACAAAAGCAAATCTTTTTATTTTTATTTTATATTTTTAAGTTTGTTGATCCTACAGAGAGAGAAGAAGAGAGAAAGAGAAACATCCATTCACTGTTTCACTTATTTATGTCTTCATTGGCCGATTCCTGTATGTGCCTGACTGGGGATCAAACTCACAACCTTGGCATATCAGGTTGAGAGAGAGAGAGAAAGGGGGAGGAGCAGAAAGCATCAACTCCCATATGTGCCTTGACCAGGCAAGCCCAGGGTTTTGAACCGGCAACCTCAGCGTTTCCAGGTTGACACTTTATCCACTGTGCCACCACAGGTCAGGCACAAAAGCAAATCTTAAAATCAAACTGAAATATATGTTCATATTATATTCTACACTGGTAAAATCAGGAAAAAGATATGTTTGTTTTTAAGGCAAAATTTCAGATCAGTCCAAAGATTAAATCTTGCTGGATTACATGAATTTGGGTTTTATATAAAATGGCTTCTGAGCTAGCAGTATCTATGAGAAAGATTTTCTGTTTTATTTTGTTGAACCCATTTAAAGCATTAGAAGTTCAGCTGCTTTGTTTTCTGGGATTTGGGGCAATATTGGATTCAGGTAAGCTCTTATTAGTCTCTATAAACCAATCAGAACAAATCCACTTGAACCTAAGTCTTCATAATCTAATTTGTTAATACCCTTAGGAGGTAGGAAAACATTCCACAGGTGCATAATGGGATTTAAGGCTTTTCTCGCTTACAGGCTTCCAGATACCCAGTTTGCAGCTTCAGTGTGATGTCAGTCGTAGCTGGAGCAGACACAGAACCACAGAAACTCACCTCCAGGTTTCAAAGTGCTCTTCTCCTTTCAAGTGATGTGGTCCTACAAATCAACAACCAGACAAACAAAAAGAACTAACAAACCAGATTCTCTGTTACCTCTCACTCTACAGAGAGATCTCGTCATCCACCCGGCGGAGATCAACAATGGTCAAGCCGTGAAAGCAGGCTCCTGACCACTGCTGCTCCCCATGGGGAAAACACATGGTCCTGTAAATTAGACTCGTGTTTACACAGACTGGTGCAGGAAGTGACCGACGGAAGATAGACACTCAGATAACTCAATCAATAAAGGAAGGAGAATTTATTAAGCTGGTGGAGCTCGTGGGATTGTAGCTCCAAAACACGGGCTCCCTGAATTTGATTTTTTTATAGATTATAAACCTTTACAGTATCTAAGCAATGTGCATGTGATTTCTTTGTTTAAGGTTTCCCAGGACTCAAGGAGAGGGGAGGGAAAGCTTCGGTGGGGCAAACAAGGGGGAAGAGGTTCCCAGACCACTGGCCATAGTTACATACAGATCTTGCTGTTCTTGTTTTGTATTGTAACTATGGGATATAGATAATTTATCACTGGCTGACTCAGTTACCCCAACTGGCTCCTTTCCCTTGTATTCTTTTTGTTTCTTCCTTCTAAGGGAAGAGGGGGCCTGCCCTTCCTTCCACAAGACTGCCTTCTTAGCAATGCCATCCAGCCTGGCCTAGGGGTCTGATACCCTTTGTAAAGGAAGATTTTCCACCTCCTTAGTAGGGCAAAACCCAGTTCTTCCCTGTTATGTCTTCATTCCCTTGTCTCCTTTACTTTTACATAGAACACTTCACTTCTACCCTACCAAGCATTTCTCCAACACCAGCTGGGTATGCAATTTAACTCAATTCTGACACTATTTATCCAAAGATTGCATCAGATTCCAGTGTGGAGAGCTCAGTTTTACAAGACCGGCCCCACCACAGACCGACCTGAGCTTTTGTTCTACCCACCATAGTTGGCAGGTTCCAACAAACCCTTCCTTGGGTCTGAATAATTTGCTAGAGCGACTCATAAAATTTCAGGAACCATTTTAGTTTTTAGATTACCGGTTTATTATAAAGGGATACAACTCAGGAACAGCCAGATGTAAAAGATTTGGACAAGGCATGGGTAAGGGGGTGGAGCTTCCACACTCTTTCCAAGTGCGCTCCTCTCCCTGCATCTCCCTGTGTTCCCCAACCTGCAAGCTCTCTGAACCTGTTCTTTCCACTTTTTTAAAAAAAATTTTATTTATTCATTTTAGAAAGGGGGGGAGAGAGAGAGAGAAGGGGGGGGGGAGCAGAAAGCATCAGCTCCCATATGTGCTTTGACTGGGCAAGCCCAGGGTTTTGAACCGGCAACCTCAGGGTTCCAGGTTGATGCTTTATCCACTGTGCCACCACAGGTCAGGCCTTTCCACTTTTTATGGAAGCTTCATTCCATAGGTATGACTGGTTAAATCGTTGGTCATTGGTGGTTGAGTCAATCTCCAGCCCCTCTACCCTCTCAGATGTCAAGGGGATGGAACTGAAAGTTCCAACCCTCTCATCACATGGTTGGTTCTCCAGGGCAACCAGTCCCTAGCCTTAGGTAGGATCCAAAATGACCTCATTCACAATAACGAAAGTCACCTTTATGCTCTCCTCACTTAAGAAATTCTAAGGGTTTTTGGAGCTCTGTGCCAGAAACCTGGATGAAGACCAAATATTATTTTCTGTTAAAAATCACAACATCACAGTAGGGAACTGGCAGAGTAACTTAAGCTCAACTAGCTTCCACGGTGGACTGGCCTACAGGCAACTCTAAATCTCAGGAGCACAGGTTGCTGCAGGGTAGCACCCTCCTGTTACCCTGCCATCTCTCTCCAATTCCCTTCCCCATCTGAAATGCCAGTGGCCATGGCCAATTTTTTTTGTGTGTGTGTGTGGCAGAGAGAGTCAGACACACAGGAAGGGAGAGAGATGAGAAACATCAATTCTTTGTTGCGGTTCCTTAATTGTTCATTGATTGATTTCTCATATGTGCCTTGACCCAGGGGGCTATAGCAGACCAAGTGACCCCTTGCTTGAGCCAGCGACCTTGAGTTCAAGCTGGTGAGCTTTTGCTCAAACCCGATGAGCCCGCACTCAAGCTGGTGACCTCAGGGTCTCGAACCTGGGTCCTCTGCGTCCCAGTCCGACGCTCTATCCACTGTGCCACTGCGCCATTGCGCCACCACCTGGTCAGGCTCTCTCAGGGCTTTTTATATGGTTCATGCTTGCTGTTTTTTTAAAATACCTATATATAATATTTCTCTCTTTTTTGGCTTTTCTTAGTGCTTCCATTGAGGATTTTCATCCCAGTCTGTTATGTCATTTCTGCTTCCTTCATTTGACGTCTTTTAGTAGCCTCTTCTTCAGTTTCACAAAAGTCCTGCTTTTCATCTGCCTTGTAGTCATAGGTTGTAGCACACCCTCGTCTGCCATCTTCCCTCCCATCTGACACACACTCATCAGATTCCTTATCCAGGAAAAGAAAAGGGAAGGGGCAGGTCTTCCCAAGTGCTGTACCTTTAATGGAGGTCAAAGCTGATTTCTGTACTTTCATTGCATCTTCATAATTCTGGTTTTCTGGATTTGAAGATTCTAGAAAGCTGATTTCTTCTGTGACACTTTTCCTTTCTTGGGTCCTGAGGCTGTCTTCCTCCTCTTGAATAGGTGATTCTAACTCTGATTCTTCTGAATCAAGAAATATCAGACTGGCTACTACTCTGCCTGCTGTGCTATGGTTCTTCACTGACTCATCTGATGGCAAAGAAGTCTACAGACTCATCCTGGCTGTCTTCTTCATCCGAGGAAGCCGACGCCATGCCCAGAAGTACCGCGCAGAGCAGCAGCGTCAGCCCGACCCAGACCCACATCCTGCTCTTGGGGCCCTGCCACCTCCTGGAGCTGTCTCCTTCGCCTCTGCCACCACCAACTCAGCCGCCGCCGCCTCACCACTGCTCTTCCTGGAGCTCTCGACCTTGTGCTGCCTCTCACACACAGCCCTTGGTTTCCTCTCGGAAGATTGTCGAAAACACCCATCCCACAGTCCCCAAAAGGGTAGCCCCCAGGAACCATACCCTGAAGAGCAACAACCACTCCTCTACCCCACCCTTCAAGGGTATTGGTGGCTCCACAGCTCCTTTACCATCTGCCCGAATCCAATGTGAACCTGCATGGCCGTGGCCACCGGCCTTACACTGCTCAGCCGGTCACAGAAAGCAGACCAAATCCACCGCACGTCCAGCATGGGCCCGGCATGCCAGTCTCCTCGTGACTGCCTCCAACATCTCTGCAAGTGATTCTCTCAGACCACCCTTTCTCAGATAAGGGTGTGAAATATCCTCCTCCTCCCTCAGGTAAAGGTGGAACAAAGCCATGAATCTGCTCCCAAGGCCGAACACTCACATCTTTAACTCCCTTGTTTCCCTCTCTCCTTCCTTCCCTTCTGCTTACATGGAGATGGGGAGTTTAGGGTGATGGTTAGGGGTCGCAGAGCTACTGGGTTAACTCAGGTCCTCAAAGGGGTGGCTAGCCTTTAATTATTGCAGGTTTCTTTTTAGAATCTGGAGTACTCGGTACTGCTTTGTCTTCCACTCTGGTCCTAGTGGGCCCTCTGGAATATCAGGAAAAGTCCCTTTCAACATCCTTTTATAACCATTGTTATTGACTTGTTTTCTCCTCCAGGTATAGATGTGCTTTTCCCCAGTATGAACTGAGCATTAATCAGAACAAGGTATGCTCCTTGTATAAAGTGAGTTATATTGCCCTGGCAGGATAGCTTGGTTGGTTAGACTTAGAGCATCATCCCAAAGCTCAGAGGTTGCTGGTTGGAATCCTGGTCAGGGTACATACAGGAACATATGTACATACAGAGGCTCCTGTCCTCTCTGTCTTATCTTCCTCTCTCTATAAAAATTCACAAAATAAACATTAAAAAACCCCACTCAATATTGAAAAAATAATTTAAAACTAACAATTTGAGTTATAACATATTTTAGGAGAACGTTCCCAAATGTTTATAGCCTGAGGCAGTCTTCCAACTCTTATTCTTCCAGCCCTTAGTTGGTAATTCTTAGCCTTTTACAAATATTTTACAATATTCTTGTCATTGGAGTCTTCTTTTGGATTACATTGAATCTATTTGGAGAAACTCGACACATTTAAACTATTGACTCTTCCACCTGACCTGTGGTGGCTCAGTGGATAAAGTGTCGACCTGGAACACTGAGGGTGCAGGTTCAAACCCTGGGTTTGCTGGGTCAAGGCACATATGGGAGTTGATGCTTCCTGCCCCTCCCCCCTCTCTCTCATTCTCTCTCTATATCCATTCTAAAATGAATGAATAAAATAAAAAAATATATTGACTCTTTGAATTCATAAACATCTTTCTATCTAGTTAGATCTTCTGCAATATCTTTTCGTTTTATAATTTTAGGTAAAAAGGTCTTGTACATTTTTTTTTCTTTCTTTTTTCTGGAGGAGGGACTAGAGAACACAGTGAAGGGAGGGGCCCCTGGCCAGCAGGGGAGGAGAAAGAGAGATGGTAGTAGATGGCGAATAAGAAACAGGTTTTTCCAAAGGGAGGGGAGGGGGCTCTCAGAGGGAAGAGACTCGAGCACAAAAGAGGTCCGCAGAGGGACCAGAGAAAAGTCCTGAGAGAGGTGTGCCCCAGAGGTCAGACAGAAGGGAGAGAGAGTTGGGAGTCCACGGAGAAGAAAAGATTAGGAGTGGAGGTTTTAGGTGAGGTTTTTCTGGCCAGGAAAAGGCCTGTGCGGTGTGGGACAGGCAGCACAAAGATTAAGGACGGGTGCGTGAATAATTAGAAGCCGTGTATGTAAGAGATCTTCAATCAGTTCCCAACTTTTTTGGTGATAGTTAAATTGGTGAGGGTGTTAACACCGAAAGTCCCTTCAGGAGGCTAATTGAGTGGGTTCTATGGCCTGGCCACAGCGGAGAAGAAGAACAGTTTCTTCTTCCTTAGGGAGGGAGATTCCTGTGCCCCAACAGCTGCCCTCAGTTCTTGGAGTGGTCAGACCTGAGCATTAGCGTCCTAAAAACTCAAGGTCCAGCCACAGACTAAAGTGGATGTGCTTGGGGAGGTCTCCACAAGCACACGCACTCAGACGGATGG
This sequence comes from Saccopteryx bilineata, assembly GCF_036850765.1. Taxonomy (NCBI): domain Eukaryota; kingdom Metazoa; phylum Chordata; class Mammalia; order Chiroptera; family Emballonuridae; genus Saccopteryx; species Saccopteryx bilineata. The sequence goes on from NC_089492.1 coordinate 258,108,515, forward strand.
AAAAGACTTCCCTGACGTAGCTACGGTTTCGGACAGGGAGTCTGGGAGGAAAGAACCAAGAGGAATGCTGGAGGAGGGGACTTACCGCACCATGCACCAAAGTGGGTGGAAGTCGGAGATCCTGGTTCTTTCTCGGAGGGGAGGGGAAAGGAGCGGTCCTTGCAGACTTCTAACTCCTTCCAGGTTTTCGGCACCAAAATGTAAGGTATTTTTCCACGCCGAGAAGGAAGGAAGGAACCGGCACTGTGGTTCAAGTTTTTCCTCTGCCCAGACCTGCTTCTTCCCCTTCTTTTCATAGGTGTTGATCTCTAGTAAACTCACATCTCAGAATTCCATCTCAGCCTCTGCTTTTGGGAAGTCCATCTACGATGTGGATTGCAAATATCTTCCTCTGTGACTTGCGATTGAGTGTGCTACACCCCCCCCCCCCCCCAGCAGTCCTGCCTTATTGCCATCATCTACCACTCTAGGTTGTTCCCTTCCTTCCTTGGAGATGTAATACCTGGCTCACTGGCACTCTCTGCAACATACTCCTGTGATAATGCCTGGTAATTTCAGTATACAGAGTTGCTCTTTCTTTTTCTTTTTTTTTACAATTTGTTTATTTTTTACATTTTATTTATTCATTTTTTTAGAGAGAGGAGACACAGAGAGAGAAAGAGAGAGAGGAAAGAGATAGAAAGAACAGAGGGAAGAGCAGGAAGCATCAACTCCCATATGTGCCTTGACCAGGCAAGCCTGGGGTTTTGAACCGGTGACCTCAGTGTTCCAGGTCGACGCTTTTACCCACTGCACCACCACAGGTGAGGCGCTCTTTCTTTTTTTTAATAAAAATAATTGTATTTACTTAGAATCATTTAAAATGTCAACAAAACAGCTGCAAGTTTACTTTTGCAATTACAAAACAGTATTCAATTAATAACAATTACTTCATATAAGCTGCATCAGAGACAACTGAATATGAAGAAACTACCATCCCCATATGTAGCTAGTTTGTGCTGTGCACCAGCAAGAACCTGCTTTAAATTTCAACCCCCCTCCTGTAGCAGGCAAGGTTAGTTGCTAATGAAAATACTATAAGGATAGAGCTATCTAAAGACAAACTGAGTAGTGTATTAACTATACAAAAAAAAAGTTTAAAAACAAATCTTACACCACCTTACATTTCAATTTTTAAACTTTTTATTGATTGATTGATTGATTTTGAGAGAGAGAGGAAAGGGGAGAGAGATAGAAACATCAATTTGTTCCACTTTTTTATATGTTCACTGGTTAATTTTTATTTTAATTTAATATATTATGTGAAATAAATCAGAGAAAGACAAATACTGTGTGATCTCACTTATATGTGGAATTAAAAACAATGACAAGGCCCTGGCCAGTTGGCTCAGTGGTAGAGTGTCAGCCCAGCCTGTGGATGTTCTGGGTTTGATTCTTGGTCAGGGCACACGGCAGAAGTGATCATCTGCTTCTCCACCCCTTCCCTGCCCCCTGCCCCCACTTTTCTCTCTTCTCCTCTTATAGCCATGGCTCAATTTCTTCGAGTGCATTGGCCCTGGATGCTAAGGATGGCTCCCTGGAGCCACCGCCTCAGGTGCTAAAAATAGCTTGTTTGTGATAATGGCTCCACCCAGATGGGCAGATCATCAGCCCTAGATGGGGATTGCCAGTTGGATAGCAGACAGGAGCCTGCCTCACTAGCTCCCCTACTCTCACTTGAAAAAGAAGGAAAAACCAAACAATGACAAACAAGCAAAAAGCCAAGCTCGCAGATACAGAGAATAAACTGGTGGTTGTCAGAGGTGGGGTGGAAGGGCAAAATGGGTGAAGAGGGTCAGAAGGCACAAACTTCCAATTATAAAATAAATAAGTCATGGGGATATAATGGTAACTGTAGCTAGTAATACTATATTGCATATTTGAAAATTGTTAAGAGAATAGATCTTAATATTATTTCATTTTATTTATTTATTTTTTTTACAGAGACAGAGAGAGAGAGTGGGGGATAGACAGGGACAGACAGACAGGAACGAAGAGATGAGAAGCATCAATCATTAGTTTTTCGTTGCGCATTGCAACACCTTAGTTGTTCATTGATTGCTTTCTCATATGTGCCTTGACCGTGGGCCTTCAGCAGACCGAGTAACCCCTTGCTCAAGCCAGCGATCTTGGGTCCAAGCTGGCGAGCTTTTTGCTAAAGCCAGATGAGCCCGTGCTCAAACTGGCAACCTCGGGGTCTTGAACCTCGGTCTTCCGCATCCCAGTCTGACGCTCTATCCACTGCGCCACCGCCTGGTCAGGCAAGAGAATAGATCTTAAAAGTTCTCATCATAAGAAAAAAAATTGTAACTGTGTAGGTAAAGGATGTTAATTAGGTTTATTGTAGTGATCATTTTGCAATATATACAAGTGTTGTACAGCTGAAACAAATATAAAGTTATATGTCAGTTTTACCTCAAAGAAGAAGAAGAAGAAGAAGAAGAAGAAGAGGAGGAGGAGGAGGAGGAGGAGGAGGAGGAGGAGGAGGAAGAGACTCCAGATCTCTCTCTCTTTCCATGCACATAAGAGAGGCCACATGAGGATGCATGAGGAGGCAGTTGTCTGCAAGCCAGGAAGAGAAGCTTGACTAGAAATGAACCCTGCTGGCACTTTGTTCTTGGACTTACAGCCTCCAGAATTTTGAGAAAACAAACATCTATTGTTTTAGTCACCTAATCTATGGTATTTTGTTATGTCAACCTGAGCTGACTAAAATAGTACATTTTCTTACCCAGTTCTATCATAACCAACCATTGTAAACACCCTCGATGCCTTTGGCCAGATCTCAATTTGTATTACTTGCTTGGCAAAACCCAAACCTTGTTGAAATCCAATTCTCCCAGTTACTCCATGTCTGCATCAGTGCTGCTGAATATGGCTGAAGGAAAGCAACTATGTTAGCTGGACTACTTTAAATTCATGACCGCTTATCTCCAGTGAGCACTTACCTTCCCAGCAATCATTCTACATTTTTCTAGTCCATTAACTCTCTTAGTTAATTATTTCACATCTTTTTCTCCCTTTTCATAAAGGTTCCATCCCAAACTCCCTGCTGATGACCTTGCTTCTTGTTTGACTAACAGATGCCACCAGGAGAGAGTTTCCACGGCTCCCACCGTCACTTCCACCAATCTACCAGCAGTTCTCCACAAGCACTCTGCCTTCTCTCCTGGGCTGTCTGTGCCCTCATTCTGATCTTGCAATTTCCCTAGCTCTCCCAGAGCATGGATATTCACCTCTAGTGGATAATTGCCACCAGCATTAAGAGATGCTGTATTATCTCCCAACACCCTTCCTCCCTCCAGAATAAAAAAGGAAAACAATAAGGCAAAGACTTCCCTTTACCTTATTTCTTATTTCCCCTTCTAGCTATTGTACTACTTCTCTGCTTTCAAGCAAAACCCCTCAGAATAATAGTTTATACTCACCGTCTCCACTTTCTCTCCATCTGTTCTCCCGCAAAGGCACTTCAGCCAGGTTTGTACTCTGTTGCTCCCCCAGAGTGGCTCACTCTCCCCTCATCTTCTGACACAGCTGGTCACCCTCTTCTCCTTGAACACATTTTCTTCACTTGGTTTCCAGAACAATATATTTATCTTTCTACCTCAGCACAGCTTTTACTGGTTCTTTCCTGTATCCCATACCTCTAATAACAGGAAGGCACCGGACCATTTCCCTCTTTAATTTTTTTTTTTTTTTTTGTATTTTTCTTAAGTGAGAAGCGGGGAGGCAAAGAGACAGACTCCCACATGTGCTCGACCAGGATCCACCCGGCATGCCCACCAGAAACGATGCTCTGCCCATCTGGTGCGTTGCTCTGTTGCAATCAGAGACATTTTAGTGCCTGAGGCAGAGGCCATGGAGCCATCCTCAGCTCCTGGGCCAACTTTTGCTCCAATGGAGCCTTGGCTGCAGGAGGGGAAGAGAGAGACAGAGAGAAAGTAGAGGGGGAGGGGTGGAGAAGCAGATGGGTGCTTTTCCTGTGTGCCTTGGCCGGGAATCGAACTGGGGACTTCAACATGCCGGGCCGACGCTCTACTGCTGAGCTAGCTGGCCTGGGCCTTAAATTTTTTCTTTTTTTAATTTATTGGTTTTAGAGAGAGAAGAAGGAAGACAGACATTAGGGAGAGAAAAACATCAATTTGGTGTTCCACTTACTTATGCATTCACTGGTTGATTCTTGTCTGTGCCCTGACCAGGAATTGAACCTGCAACCTTGGCATATCAGGACGATGTTCTATCCAGCTGAGCTACCTAGCCAGGGCATTTTCCTCTCTTTTGAAATGTACCTTCACTGAATAGAACTTACTAATAACCTTAGCAAGCTCTTCTCTCATATGTATATCCACATGGCTTTCTTTTACTTTCTTCTGGCTTTATTTAAATGTCTCCTTCCCTATGAAACCTTGCCCCGGCCACTGTATCTAAAATTGCAAGTCTCACCATCTATCACATACACATGTTCTATTCTTTTTCTTTGCTTTATTTTTCTCATTAGAAAATACATACTACTTAAGATAATATATATATATATTTTTTTAAATTTCTGTACCTTGTTTGTTTTCTGTCTTCCCCATTGAGATATGAGCTTCATGAGGAAAGGAATGTTTGCCTTCCTTAGTCACTACTATATCCCCAGCATCTGGAACAGTGCCTGGTATATGGCAGGTGCTCAATCAATATTAATTGAATGAATGAACAGTAATACCAACTGGCACATAAATACAAGTAGCTCATCATCTACCACAAGAACATTTGTAAATATTTTGGTTATTTCTACCACACAAAGAAAGGTTCATTTGATTATGACTTGGTAATTCACGGATGTTTGTAGAACAGAGGTAAACTCTGCAATGAGCAAAGATTTTTACAGTCACCATTAATCGAAGACTTCTAAAGAGCTTCACTCCCAGGTTTGAGCAACTTTATCCTTTCATAGTGCTCAGGGCCCTCAGTTTTCAGGTCAAATTGTAAAGAAAATGTGTAAAGCATTATTGACACTAATGTCCTCACTGCTCATATCACCTACAATTAGCTCAAGATGGTAAAAAGCCAAAACGAGATTTCAAGAAGTAAATTGACCAAATGTGGAGTCCAAAATGGCTCGGTGTCTTGCCCATAATTCTCAAGACCATGAGCTCTATAGCCAACAGAAATGCCGGACAGACTCAGGAAACTTTCTGCTACCTATTTCTAACGGCCATCCACTTGGAAAACATTTATGGATTAACTGTCATTTTGCTACATTATTACAAATTGTTGCTGAAGTGTGTTGCAACTTTCTATTTACAGGAACAAGAAGCCTAAACAAACCGTAGAAAAACTGAGCTATAATCTACAAACTGAAAATTAAATACACATTAAGATTTATCAGTGGCCCTGGCTGGTTGGCTCAGTGGTAGAGCGTCGGCCTGGCGTGCGGAAGTCCCGGGTTCGATTCCTGGCCAGGGCACACAGGAGAAGCGCCCATCTGCTTCTCCACCCCTCCCCCTCTCCTTCCTATCTGTCTCTCTCTTCCCCTCTCGCAGCCAAGGCTCCATTGGAGCAAAGTTTGCCCGGGCGCTGAGGATGGCTCTGTGGCCTCTGCCTCAGGCACTAGACTGGCTCTGGTCGCAACAGAGCGACGCCCCAAATGGGCAGAACATCACCCCCTGGTGGGCGTGCCGGGTGGATCCCGGTCAGGCGCATGCGGGAGTCTGTCTGACTGCCTCCCTATTTCCAGCTTCAGAAAAATACAAAAAAAAAAAAAAAAAATTTATCAGAGGAAAGAGGCAGCACTTGAACTTCACTGGGGGGATCATACCAGCTTGTACTTACCACCCATGTAGCCTGGTCCAGGCTTCCCACCTCAAGAAGATGTCTGCCCCGAGGGCATGGCAGCTTCTTATATATGTTTCATGGATTTTAATTTTTAAAAAAATTTTTTTTTTTACAAAGACAGAGAAAGGGATAGATAGGTACAGACAGACAGGAACGAAGAGAGATGAGAAGCATCAATCATTAGTTTTTTGTTGCAACACCTTAGTTGTTCATTGATTGCTCTCTCATATGTGCCTTGACCGTGGGGCTACAGCAGACCGAGTAACCCCTTGCTCGAGCCAGTGACCTTGGGTTCAAGCTGGTGAGATATGCTCAAACCAGATGAGCCCATGCTCAAGCTGACGACCTTGGGGTCTTGAACCTGGGTCCTCCACATCCCAGTCCGATGCTCTATCCACTGCGCCACCGCCTGGTCAGGTTATTTCATGGACTTTTAACCTGAAGAACAACTTGTTGGTCCTGACTAGGGGTGGCTCAATGGGTAGACCAGGAGTGGCCAACAGTTTTTGCCCCCAGGCCAGATTAGAAAGAAAATTTTTGTCACGAGCCGGACAAGATATTAAAATTAAAAAATGTTAAATACAAAAATGATTTAAGTAAACAAAATTTTATTATGTAATTTGTTTATGAATAAATGTAACAGTGAAAAAATTTTAATATACAATATTATTTTAATATAATTACATACCATATAAATATCCAAACTATCACAATCAATTGAAACAAAATTTAATTAATAGAATGAGCTTGAAGGGGTTATATCGGAAATAAAACAATTATTTCGTTTTACAAACAGCCTGGACACGTTTTCAGTTATCAACTGCAGCTATTGTCTGCTACAGTGCCACTTGATTCAGGACACTTGACCACAAAAATAACAAATTGTTTGACCTTGGGTGCGCACTGGCAAACTCCGCCTAAAAGAATGTGGGTTTCACATTGCTGCTAAATATCAAACAGTTCATATCTAGTACAGATGAGTTCAAAAGTTGTAAATCTTTATAATGGAATTTTTAAAAAAAATAAATATCGCAAATTCATTCGACCAATTATTGGAAGTTAACCCTAGATTAGTCACACGTAGAATTCTTTTCCACGTATCACTATCTTCTTAAATATCTTGATTTCCAATAATTAAAGATGCTTCCGCTTCTGAGTAGCTGAGATTTGAAAGTAGTGGAGAATATTAAAAATTTAATCATAGGCCGCATAAACTCATTACGCCAGCCGGATCCGGCCCACGGGCCATATGTTGGCCATGCCTGGGATAGACTGTCAACCTGGAATGCGAAGGTCTCAGGTTCGAAACCCTGAGGTTGCTGGCTTGAGCACAGGCTCACCAGCTTGAGCTTGGGATCATCAACATGATCCTATGGTTGCTGGCGTGAGCCCAAAGGTCACTGGCTTAAAGCCCAAGGTTGCTAGCTTGAGCAAGAGGTCACTAGCTCTGCTAGAGTCCCCCAGTCAAAGCATGTATGAGAAGCAAGCAATGAATAACTAAAGTGACAAAACTACAAGTTGATGCTTTTCATCTCCCCCCCCCAAAAAAAGAACAACTTGGTAAATATTTTATATCATTATTTGCTCTCTGGATGTCAACTTGCTTTGTTATCCTAACAAAAGAAGCTGGGAGTGGGCTAGTTTGTGAACAATATAAGAGGTACAACTTGAAAGAGAATAATTGTGGCCCTGGCTGGTGGATCAGTAGATGAAACATTGGCCCCAGCTATGGACATCTGGGGTTCAATTCCCAGTCAGGGCACATAGGAGAACCAACCATGTGCTTCTCCTCCTCCCCTTCTCCCCTCTCTCTGTTCTCCCCTTCACAGCAACTGGTTTGATTGGTTTGAGCGTCACCCGGGTGCTGAGGATGGCTTGGTTTGAGTGGGTCAGCCTCATGTGCTAAAAATACCTCAGTACTCAAGCATGGGCCCTAGATGGGGTTGCCAAGGCACATGCGGAAATTTGCCTTACTATCTCTCCTCTTCTCACCTAAAAAAAAATTTTAATGATAATTAAAAAAAATAAAGAAAATAATTGTTATTTACCTCTCTCTTGCAAGTTTTTTTTTTTTTTTTTTTTTTTTTTTTGAAAGAGGAAAGAGAGAGAAGGAAGGGAGCAGGAAGCATCAACTCATAGTAGTTGCTTCTCATATGTGTCTTGACCAGGCAAGCCTGGGGTTTTGAACCAGTGCCTTCAGCATTCCAGCTTTATCCACTGCACCACCACAGGTCAGGTGAAAAATATATATATTTTTAAATTAGCTATTCTTTATCCACTGGACCAAAAAAAGGAGGGGGTGGCTCAGTTCTTATCTTAAAAATTTATAGACACAGTGAGTGTGCCGGTCTCCTCTCCTCTTGCAAAGAGACCAAATGATAGGTCAACTCCACCAGGCAGTCACCGCAGCATCTCCAAGTGTTGGATCAGTTCCCGTGGGACACCCATGATACTAGTGCCCCCCCCCCTCAAGAGGGACATTTGAAGCCCGAGAACACAAAAAAGTTGTTTCTGATTGCTGCTGGAAGAGGACCAATAAAACCTTCCAAATGCAGCCTGTCCCTGGTGTAATTTCCAACACTTCCATACTCTTTCCACAAATAGCTATCACCATTAAAGGGTTTTAATGTTTCATTCAAAATGGATTAGTTCCTGTGGCCAGTAGCCAATGTAATTATAATGAATGTTGTATTAATTCTTACGATATTTCCCTGAATTCAATACATCACTGTATCTTAATCTTCCGCTATTCAGTTGCTCAATTGCCCAATTAGACTGTTGGTGATCCTTTATGGGGACTATTTCATCTGTGGTACATGAGCTTACTTTTGGCACCCAAGAAATTGGTCTGGCGTATGCGATTATGGGGATATTATCCTTGTTATGCACCACTTCTAGTCTCTCCCCTAAGCAAAATTATAGAATCTTAGAGAAGTGACTGAAACAGAAAGGCTTTGGACATTAATTTTCCCAATATATGGTATTGCCAGGTCCATTAAGAAGAATTATCTAACATTCTAGAATAAGTTGGCAATATCACATATAGTAATATTCTAAAAGAAGTTACAACAAAAAGACTTCTGCCACCAACAGTATAACTCACTAGATATTTTGAAAATCCCTCCTGCTTAAAAACATACTAAAACTGAATAAAAATTTTTTAACTGAATAAATTTTAACAAATGCATATTGATGCACTTTGCTAGAATTTCAGGACTCTGGAAAATCTCCAGGGACCTAAAACAGATACAAAGAGGTGAAATTAGTGATATGTCAACTTGGAAACTAGGTTATCATGAGGAAATTGCCAAAATCAGAAAGCTAGAATCAGGGTGTGAATAATGTCTATGTATTCCCAAATGGAAAATGGAAAGCAAGTCTTGGGCCTATACAAATCAGGGTGATAAGAAAAATCCTGGCCTGACCAGTGGTGGCACAGTAGATAGAGCATTGACCTGGGATGCATAGGTCACAAGTTCAAAACCCAAGGTCACCGACTTGAGCAGAGGATCACTAGCTTGAGCTTGGGGTCGCCGGCTTGAGCATGGGATCATACCAAGGTTGCTGCCTTGAAAAGGGGTCACGGCCCTGGCCGGTTGGCTCAGCAGTAGAGCGTCAGCCTGGCGTGTGGGTGACCCGGGTTCGATTCCCGGCCAGGGCACACAGGAGAAGCGCCCATTTGCTTCTCCACCTCCCCCCCCTCTCCTTCCTCTCTGTCTCTCTCTTCCCCTCCCGCAGCCGAGGCTCCATTGGAGCAAAGATGGCCCAGGTGCTGGGGATGGCTCCTTGGCCTCTGCCCCAGGCGCTAGAGTGGCTCTGGTCACAGCAGAGCGACACCCCGGAGGGGCAGAGCGACGCCCCGGAGGGGCAGAGCATCGCCCCCTGGTGGGCAGAGCGTCGCCCCTGGTGGGCGTGCCGGGTGGATCCTGGTCGGGCGCATGCGGGAGTCTGTCTGACTGTCTCTCCCCATTTCCAGCTTCAGAAAAATACAAAAAAAAAAAAAAAAAAAAAAAAGAAAAGGAGTCACTGGCTCAGCTGGAGTCCCCGCACTCCCTGTTAAGGCACAGATAAGAAGCAATCAATGAACATCTAAAGTGACACAACTACAGGTTGATGCTTACCTCTCTCTCTTCCTCTCTCTCTGAAAATAAAAAAAGAAGAAAAAGAAAAGCCTTGTCTATGTCAGTTGTGACTTTGAGTGAAAATAGTAATAATAATGGCCTCCTCTGAGAAGTTTTAAGCATGAACCTACCCTCCCAGGAGTCTGTGATTCAAATTTACACAATCTTAATCATAGAGACTGTTCAGCCATATATTAGCAAACAATAAAGAAAGAAAATTGGTTCTGGCTGGTTAGGTCAGTGGTAGAACATCAGCCTAGCATGTGGATGTCTTGAGTTTGATTCCTGGTCAGAGTACACAGTAGAAGCACCAATCTGTTTCTCCACCCCTCTCCCTCTTGCTTCTCTCTCTCTCTCTTCCCTTCCTGCAGCCATGGCTCAACTGGGGCAAGATGGCCCTGGGTGCTGAGGATGGCTCCAAGGCCTCTGCCTCAGGGACTAAGAAAACCTCAGATGCTGAACAACAGAGCAATGCCCCTGATGAGCAGAGCATCGCCCCTTAATGGGCTTTCTGGGTGGATCCCATTCAGGATGCATGAGGGAGTCTGTCTCTGTGCCTCCCCTCCTCTCACTGAATAAAAAAAAAGAAAGAAAATTAACCATTTGAATAAATAAACCACCATAAGATAGATTCAGCAGAAACAGCAACAAAGAAACAGATTTAGAGTTTAACCTTTAAAAAGCAATCAGCCATAAGAAATGATGTCATAGTACCATTTACAACAACATGGATGGACCTTGAGAACATACTGAGTGAAATAAGTAAATCAGAAAAAGCTAAGAACTGTATGATTTCACACATAGGTGGAATATAAAACTGACACTCGTGGACACAGATAAAAGTGAAGTGGTTACCAAGGAGAGGGGAATGTGGGGGAGGGGCTGAGGGGGAAGGGTGTAAAGCAGGGTCCCCAAACTTTTTACAGAGGGGGCCAGTTCACTGTCCCTCAGACTGTTGGAGGGCCAGACTATAAAAAAAAAAAAAAAGAACAAATCCCTATGCACATTGCACATATCTTATTTTAAAGTAAAAAAACAAAATGGGAACAAATACAATATTTAAAATAAAGAACAAGTAAATTTAAATCAACAAACTGACCAGTATTTCAATGGGAACTATGCTCCTCTCACTGACCACCAATAAAAGAGGTGCCCCTTCCGGAAGTGCGGCAGGGGCCAGATAAATGGCCTCAGGGGGCCACATGCAGCCCACGGGCTATAGTTTGGGGATCCCTGCTCTAACCAACCAAGCTACTCATCAGAGCACAAACTCTTAAATTCAGTAGCATTTTAATTTTTCTCCAACCCTTCCAGTAATTGTGATCACCAAGATGCAGCTCTCTATTTTAGAAGTTAACTTACTCCACTGATTTTTCTCAGACTATTTCCAACTTTTCTTTAAATTAAAGTTGATGTTTCCTTTAAATTTTTTTAAATGCCCCCCTCCCAAGGAGGTAATAATAGTTTGGACAGGCAAGGTATCAGTAGAGATGAAGAGAAGGGGTAGATTAAAGAAACACTTTAGAGGCGAGATTAACAGGATTTGGTGATGGTTCCTAGGATTCTGGCTTGCCTATTAGATGGCAAATTCACTAAGACAAAGAACACTGGAAAGGTGTCACAGAATGAGGCTGGCGAGTTAGGTCTTAGACATATTAGGGTTAAGATGCTTTTGAGACACTGAGGTAAAGATGTTTACTGGATAGTGGGCTTGTCTTCCATTGGTCAGAAGCTTAGACGGGAAGTTCTCTGGGCTGGAGACACAAAGGTGTGAATCATCAGCAAATGGATTGCAATCAAAGCTATAAGCATGGATGAGATCACCAGGGAGAAAGTCTAAAGGGTGATGGAAAATGATGTGACTTGGGTGATGGGTATACAACGTAATCAACAGTTCAAATGCTATAGAAATGTTTACCTGAAACCTATGTGCTCTTATTGATCAGTGTCACTCTGTTAAATTTAATTTTCTAAATAAAAGTTAAAAAAAAAAGCAATCACTTAGGCCCTGGCTGGGTTGCGCAATGGATAGAGCAAATGAAGTCTGAGGAAGCAACCAGAGTATACAACTATGTGGAACAAATTGATGCTTCTCTCTCTCTCTCTCTTCCCCATCCCCCATCTCCCCTCCTCCTTTCTCAAATCAATGGGGGGGGGGGAATTTTAAACATAAGTAGAAAAAAAAATTTGATGAAATCCAACATAACTGCAAAGAAAATGTAAATGGTGAAAGGATATAATATACTAGATACCAAGACTATTATAAAACAGGATATACTTAAGTCATGAAGGTATTAGCATAGGCACAGAAAGATAGAAAAAATGGGATATAATATTAACCCTAGAAACAAACTCAAGCACATATGGACTGTTGGTGTCTGACAAGCTGTCACTGAAGAGCAATGGAGTAGCGAAGGTCTGCTCATTAAGTGGTGCTGACACATTGGCTATCTGTATGGAAGAGGGAAGTTGGATTCCTATCTCAGACCATACACAAAAGCATTTCCAGTTTGGTTAGATACTTAGAGGGCTGCTGGGCTAAAGAAACCACACCAGTAATTTGAACTGGGAAATTTTAACAGAAAGATTTACTACCTAGTTCCAGGGGATTAACAATTTAAAAGAATAGAGAACTTCAAACCATATAGGCCTAGCAGATGCAAGGAGCAGCCACCACCTCCATAGCTGATGCACAGTACCCGAGAAAGGAAGAAACTGTGAAGAGAGCCCCACCCAAGGCCAAGATGCAGGCCTTGTTGATGGGGTGCAGCTGGGCCCCACTGTATGGAAGAGAAGTTGCCACAGACCAGGACTGGCTGGCAGGAAACTGCCCACAGTGCTGCTGGTGAAACTTACTAGGAATACGTCTGTCAAGTGCCAGCAAAACTCTCTGGGAATCCACCTGATGGCCAAGAAGCCATTTACTAGCAGCCACACCCTTGAAGCAAGAAGTACAAATGTCCCAACTAGGAAAAGTACCCTCTTCTTACAGTGTCCCTCCAGCACCCTCTTCTGGCAAGACCTAGCATTGTGTCAGAATAATTTCAAGATACAGCTCCAGCATGACAAAGCAGGGACAAGGAGACCGGATTTGCAGCTGAGCAGTAATAAATTAATAACCACATAAATATATAGTATGTGAAAAGCAGAACAATAAAGCTTTTATTTAAGAATAATTTATTTTATTTTATTTAGATTTTATTTATTGATTTTTGGATAGAGGAGGGAGAGAGAGAGAGAAAGAGCAGGAGAATGAGAAAGATGAGGGAGAAGCGGGAAGCATCTACAAGTACTAGTTGCTTCCTGTATGTGCTTGACCAGGCAAGCCCAGGGATTTGAACCGTTGACCTCAGCGTTCCAGGTTGACGCTTTATCCACTGAGCCACCACAGGTCAGCTATTTAAAAATAATTTTATTGAACTCATTAAGGTGACATTGGTTAATAAAATTATACAGATTTCGGCCCTGGCCAATTGGCTCAGCGGTAGAGCGTCGGCCTGGTGTGCGGGGGACCCAGGTTCGATTCCCGGCCAGGGCACATAGGAGAAGCTCCCATTTGCTTCTCCACTCCCCCCCCTTCCTCTCTGTCTCTCTCTTCCCCTCCCGCAGCCAAGGCTCCATTGGAGCAAAGATGGCCTGAGCGCTGGGGATGGCTCCTTGGCCCCTGCCCCAGGCGCTAGAGTGGCTCTGGTCGCAACAGAGCGACGCCCCCTGGTGGGCAGAGCGTCGCCCCTGGTGGGCGTGCCGGGTTGATCCCGGTCGGGCGCATGCGGGAGTCTGTCTGACTGTCTCCCCGTTTCCAGCTTCAGGAAAAAAAAAAAAAAATTATACAGATTTCAGCCTGACCTGTGGTGGCGCAGTGGATGAAATGTCGACCTGGAATGCTGAGGTTGCCAGTTCAGAACCCTGGGCTTGCCCGGTCAAGGCACTTACGAGAAGCAATGACTACTATTTGATGCTTCCCGCTCCTCCCACTCCCTTTTCTCTCTCTCCTCTCTCTTAAATCAATAAATACAATCTTTTAAAAAGAAAAAAAGAACTCTCCTTTAGGGTGTCTTTAAAAAAAATTATACAGATTTCAGGTGTACAATTCTATAATACACCATCTGTATATTGCATTGTGTGTTCCCCACCCCAAGTCAAGTTTCCCTCCATCACTATCTATCCTCCTTCAACCTCCTCCACCTTCCCTGACCCCTCTTTCCCTGCTGCAGTCCCCACACTATTGCCTGTGTCCATAAATTTTTTTCCTTTGCTTAATTTCTTCACCTTTTTCACTCAGCCCCACCAACCCCATACCCTCTGACAGCTGTCAGTCTACTCTCCATATCTCTGAGTCTGTTTCTGTTTTGTTTGTTAGTTTATTTTGTTCATTAGATTCCACATATAAGTGAAATCATGTGGTCCATAAGAACCATAAAACTTTTAGAAGATACTCTAAAATAATAGCTTCATGGCCTCAGTGTTCCCATGACAACTATAATACCAACCATAAAAATTTGATCATTTAATTTTTTAAATTTATTTTTATTTTTTATTTTTGTATTTTTCTGAAGTTGGAAATGGGGAGGCAGTCAGACAGACTCCCGCATGTGCCTGACCAGGATCCACCTGGCATGCCCACCAATGGGTGATGCTCTGCTCATCTGGGGCATCGCTCCACTGCAATGGAGCGATGCATTCTAGCTCCTGAGGCGGAGGCCATAGAGCCATCCTCAGCGCCCGGGCAAACTTTGCTCCAACGAGCCCTGGCTGCGGGAGGGGAAGAGAGAGACAGAGAGGAAGGAGAGGGGGAGGGGTGGAGAAGCAGATGGGCGCCTCTCCTGTGTGCCCCAACCAGGAATCGAACCTGGAACTCCTGCACACCAGGCCAACGCTCCACCACTGAGCCAACCAGCCAGGGCAAAAAAAAATTTGATCATTTAACTAAATTAAAATAAACTTTTATTCAACAAAAGATATCAAGACAGTGAAAAACTAATCCTGCAAATGGTGGGAAAAAAATTACAGCATTTATAATCAACAGAGGACTAATATCCAGAAAATATAAAGAACTCCTACATATGGTCAACTTTTTTCCTACTAGGTCTTTTCCAAAGATTGCATCATCTCTACCCCATGTGTTCTTATACAATCTGACTTTGTGCTCTTTCATTGAAAAGCAAGGTCTAAGCTCCCTCCTCTTAAGAGATTGCCTTGTAATCAACAGAAGACAGCAGAAGTGATGCCACGTAATTTCCAAGGCCATTCCACTCCTGCTGGGTTCACTTGGGACACTTGCCATTGAAACCCTGATCTGACTGACATGTAAAAATTCTATCCTGAGGCCTGTGTTTGAACAAGCTCCGGTCATATGGAGAGGCCCCATGAAGGTGTTCCAGCCAACTGGACCAGCCAAAAGCCAGCATCAGCCACCAACATGTGAGGGAAGATGCCTCCAGATAAATGTACCACCTCCCATCACTGACTCTCTCCTGGGCTTTGAGGACACCCAGCTGAGGCCCCAGACAGCACAGAGCAGAAAGAGCCAAATCTACTACATCCTGTTCAAATTCATGAATGACAGAATCCGTGAGCATAGTCAAATGGTTGCTCTATGCCACTAAGTATTGAAATAATTTGCTATGGAGCAATAATTAACTGAAACATCTTACAAATCAATAAGGAAAAAAAAGCCAATAGATATGAAGAACAGATTCATGATTGCCAGAGGTGGTAGTTGGAGGGTGAGAGAAATGAGTAAAAGGACTAAAAAAAAATACAGTAAATTAAGAACCTGGCCAGTTGGCTCAGTGGTAGAGCATTGGCCTGGTGTGTGATGTCCCAGGTTTGATTCCTGGTCAGGGCACACAGAAGAGGCAATCATCTGCTTTTCCACCTTTCCCTCTTCTCTCTCTCTCCCTCTCCTGCAGCCATAGCCTGATTGATTTGTGGAAGTTGGCCCCAGGTGCTGAGAATGACTCCGTGGCCTCCACCTCAGGTGCTAAAAGTGGCTCAGTTGCTGAGCAATGGAGCAACACACCAGATGAGCAGAGCATCGCCTCATAAGGGGCTTGCTGGGCAAATTCAGTCATGGCACATGTAGGAATCTGTCTCTCTGCCTCCCCTGCTCTCATTTAATTTAAAAAAATAGTAAATTAAGTAAAAAATTTAAACAGGCATTTCACATTAGGCAATCTAATGTCCAATAAACATAAAAAGTTAGCCAACCTATCCTGACTTGTGGTGGTGCAGTGGATAAAGCATCAACCTGGAATGCTGAGGTCTCCAGTTCAAGACCCTGGGCTTGCCAGGTCAAGGCACATATGGGAAGCAAGGTGATGCTTCCTACCCCCCCCCCCATCCTTCTTCTCTCTAAAATCAATAAATAAAGTTTAATTTAAATTTTTTTTTTTTTTTTTACAGAAACAAAGAGAGAGATAGATAGGGACAGACAGACAGGAACTGAGGGAGATGAGAAGCATCAATCATCAGTTTTTCATTGCGACACCTTAGTTGTTCATTGATTGTTTTCTCATATGTGCTTTGACCGCGGGCCTTCAGCAGACTGAGTAACCCCTTGCTCGAGCCAGCGACCTTGGGTCCAAGCTGGTGAGCTTTTGCTCAAACCAGATGAGCCCTTGCTCAAGCTGGCGACCTCAGGGTCTCGAACCTGGGTCTTCTGCATCCCAATCCGACACTCTGTCCACTGCGCCACTGCCCAGTCAGGCTAAAAAAAATTTTTTTTAAGTTAGTCGACCTCATTAGTAATAAAGAAGGTAAAAAATAAAACTAGAATGAGATCCACCCAATAGAATGACAAAAATTTTAAAGTCTAACAATTTCAAGAGTTGGTGTGGAAATGGGGTAGTGGGAATTTTCTAAACCTGGATGCTCTAGAAATCAGAGCCTGAGACAAGATGTAAGATGCTAAAGCTTTATTTGGGATGTGCCCACTGAGGGCAGTAGGTAGAGGAGGAAGATAAGTGAGGCAAGGAAAGCTAGAATGCAATATGAGCTGTTACTGTTATTATTGTCTGATTATGGCTTTGGAACTAGCTTCAAAAAGATATAGCAAGTTGTTCATTAAACGTGGTCATTCTTGCCTGACCTGTGGTGGCGCAGTGGGTAAAGAATAGACCTGGGATGCTGAGGTCGCCAGTTTGCAATCCCAGGCTTGCCTGGTCAAGGCACATATGAGAAGCAAGTATGCATTAATGCTTCCTGCTCCTCCCACTCCCCTGCCTTTCTCTCTCTTTCTTCTCTCTAAAATCAATAAATAAAAATCTTTTTTAAAAAATTCGTGGTCATTCTTCATGTCGGAAGGGTTGCAAAGAGGAACTACACCTCAGAAGAGAGAAAGCAGGCTTCTGGCTCCCTCCAGTTCCTGTTTCTACTAGTCAGGGTTTACGTCACATGAACTCACTGCCCTGCACATGCAGACTGCTTCTGTGGCTCTCTGGCAGATCTCATGGTGTGGATTTCACCCAAATCTGGAAGTGACCAGGTGACCAGGCGTGGTTCAGGTGCTCAGAAAGGGGAAGAGAGAAAAAAATGTGGCTGAGGGACTCTGAGAGAACACATGATGTTTGTGCCACAATAAATGACATTCACATGCACTGCCAACAGGATACTGAATTTGGGTGGCCACTTCAGGAAAAGGTTTCGCAGCATCTGGAAAAGTTGACGATGTGCATGCCGTCTGACCTAGTGATTTTACTTCTAGGTTAATACCTTTTAAAAATCTGTGCATGTGTAAACCAGTTCACATGAGCAAAAATATTTATAGCGACATTATTTGTAGCTGTCAGAGCTAGAAGTAATCCAAATGCCCATCAACAAGAGAATGAACAAATAAGTTATTTGTTCTTACCCTGTTTACTTACACACTGAAAATTAACAAAGCACAATTACACACTTCCATGTGGATAAACTCGAGAACAAAATGCTAACTGAAAAGAGCAAGTCACTGCAGTACAGATACATTATGGCACACAATACTTTGAGTATTTCTGCAATAATCAAAGATACACAAAATTGAATATTTCTAGGGTTATGTACATAATCTGCAATAAAATGATAACAAAAAGCAAGGGGATCACAAAATTTTAAATCATCATTATCCTTGCAGGGGAGGGAGGAAAATGCAATTGGGAAGGATCTTCCAAAAGGCTTCAAAAGCATTGGTGAAGCTGGGCTTCCCCAGCTGAATGATGGGTACACTGCTGTCCATTTATGCCTTATATATTTATACATTATCATTCCCTATAGTATTATCATTTGTTTAGTCATTGGGATGCAAAACTAATCTGTTTAATAATGTATAAGAGAACTTTTTTTTTTTTAGAGAAAGGAAGGAAGGTGGGGAGGGATAGAAAAAGAGAAAAGCATCGCCCTGGCCGGTTGGCTCAGTGGTAGAGCGTCGGCCTAGCGTGCGGAGGACCCGGGTTCGATTCCCGGCCAGGGCACACAGGAGAAGCGCCCATTTGCTTCTCCACCCCCTCCGCCGCGCTTTCCTCTCTGTCTCTCTCTTCCCCTCCCGCAGCCAAGGCTCCATTGGAGCAAAGATGGCCCGGGCGCTGGGGATGGCTCTGTGGCCTCTGCCTCAGGCGCTAGAGTGGCTCTGGTCGCAAGATGGCGACGCCCCGGAGGGGCAGAGCATCGCCCCCTGGGGGGCAGAGCGTCGCCCCATGGTGGGCGTGCCGGGTGGATCCCGGTCGGGCGCATGCGGGAGTCTGTCTGACTGTCTCTCCCTGTTTCCAGCTTCAGAAAAATGAAAAAAAAAAAAAAAAAAAAAAAAAGAGAAAAGCATCAACTCATTGTTCCATTTAGTTGTGCATCCAGTGATTGCTTCTCATACACCCATTAATTGCCCTGACTGGGACTCAAATCGGCAAGCCCTAGGGTGGCGCTGGTGACCCCAGTGCTCCTGGACAGTGCTCTATACACTGCACCACTGGCTAGGGCAGAAAAAATTTTTTTAAATGTCCATCTGAAGGATCATGGTTAGTACTGACTATAAGAAATCACTCATCTAACCTTGAACCCTCTATGACTTGGATTGGGGAACTTTAGTTAAAAGCCCTGAGTGGGCTTTAAGGGGCTTGAAAGCAACCAGGCTAGGCTGGGCGGGGCGGGACTAAGAGAGGGTAAAGAATGGGAGATGGGTAAAAAAAAGCCCTGAGTGGCCTGATCAGGCAGTGGCGCAGTGGATAGAGCAGGGGTCCCCAAACTTTTTACACAGGGGGCCAGTTCACTGTCCCTCAGATCGTTGGAGGGCCAGACTATAAAAAAAACTATGAACAAATCCCTATGCATACTGCACATATCTTATTTTAAAGTAAAAACACAAAACATGAGCAAATACAATATTTAAAATAAAGAACAAGTAAATTTAAATCAACAAACTGGCCAGTATTTCAATGGGAACTATGCTCCTCTCACTGACCACCAATGAAAGCGGTGCCCCTTCTGGAAGTGTGGCGGGGGCTGGATAAATGGCCTCAGGGGGCCACATGCGGCCCGCAGGCCGTAGTTTGGGGACCCCTGGGATAGAGCGTCTGACTGGGATGCAGAAGACACAGGTTCGAGATCCCGAGGTCGTCAGCTTGAGCGCGGGCTCATCTGGTTTGAGCAAGGCTCACCAGTTTGGACCCAAGGTCCCTGGCTCAAGCAAGGGGTTACTCGGTCTGCTGAAGGCCCACGGTCAAGGCACATATGAGAAAGCAATCAATGAACAACTAAGGTGTCGCAACAAAAAACTGATGATTGATGCTTCTCATCTCCCTCAGTTCCTATCTGTCTGTCCCTATCTATCCCTCTCTCTGACTCTCTCTGCATTGGAAACAAAATAATAAATAAATAAATAAAAAGCCCTGAGTGAATGCAAACACCAAGAAACTATGTGAGTGAGTGACATCTGTGCAGACACAAAGGAATGCATGTAAACGTGCTTTAGAAAATTAGTCTAGAGGTTCTAGATTTCCCCTTCCTTTGTGCTTGTTAATTAGCAAAAGAAAAGAATGTACTGACCCAAATTAGCCCTTTCTTCATGTCAGCAAAACGGCCATTAGTCATTCTTTCCCCTTATCACCAGTCCTCCCTCTCTTGTAATCTTTTTTTAAAATTTTTATTTATTTATTTATTTTTTACAGAGACAGAGAGAGAGTCAGAGAGAGGGATAGATAGGGACAGACAGACAGGAACGAAGAGAGATGAGAAGCATCAATCATCAGTTTTTTGTTGCGACACCTTAGTTGTTCATTGATTGCTTTCTCATATGTGCCTTGACCGTGGGCCTTCAGCAGACCAAGTAACCCCTTGCTTGAGTCAGTGACCCTGGGTCCAAGCTGGTGAGCTTTTTGCTCAAACCAGATGAGCCCGCGCTCAAGCTGGCGACCTCGGGATCTCGAACCTGGGTCCTCGGCATCCCAGTCCAACGCTCTATCCACTGCGCCACCACCTGGTCAGGCCCCTCTCTTGTAATCTTATTACCTCTGTTCTACTTCTGATCAATATAAGCTAAAAGAGAAGAAAATTCAGGAGGTCTTCTTTGCTTCCCTTGGCAAGCCTCCCCCTCTTCTTCTTATTTTTTTTTGAATTTTATTTATTCATTTTTATTATTAGAGAGAGAGGAGAGAGAGAGAGGAAAGTGATAGAGAGAACAGAGGAAGAGCAGGAAGCATCAACTCCCATATGTGCCTTGACCAGGTAAGCCCGGGGTTTTGAACCGGCAACCTCAGAGTTCCAGGTCGACGCTTTACCCACTGCGCCACCACAGGTCAGGTCCCCTCTTCCTCTTGACATAAGTCTGTGCCTTGAGTAGGTTTCTTCCATGTGACACTGGTAGTTCCCAGCGGGCTGAAGTACTACGACCGATCTTAAACAAAATAGGATTCTGAGAAGTGATTCTTAAATTGATGATACTTACTTACCCAAGCATTTTATAGAAGAGAAAGTAAAATGGCCCAGGAATTCTATGTACTTGATCTCAGTGACAATGTATCCTTACTTTAGCAATCATTTATTAGCTCCCAATGCAAATAAGTCTTTTTTTAAAACAAACATTCTTTAAGTCAAATTTATATACAACAGTAACAGTAGCAAATTCAACCAAAGTTTTTACAAAATTATGTCTCTTTATTCTAGCCAAGGAAAAGGACTAGTAAAGAACATTGCTATATATTCCACACAATTCCAGAGAAAAGGTGTTGAAAACCAAACTGAAAGTTGAGACCTTTGATCTTGGGTTGATATCTTACTAAGAAAACTAGGAATAGAATTACATAAGAAATCATAATTATATTGGGAATAACATTTTTGTTAATATGACAGTAACTAGTTATATGTTAATTAATTATAATAATATATAATTATTTGGTCCAACCTTAACTAGAAGGGAAGTCTAGGTCACAAACTGGTATAAGGGAAAAACAAAGAGAGTACAAAAATCTAAAAATGCTGAGTATATTTATTCAGGTGCGCGGTTGATAATTTCTATTGAAGATAAAGGATAGAGTCAAGACTTTCTGTAGAACCCAGTGAGCAATGCAAAAGCCGGTGAGCTGGCTAATCAGCCTGGGGCAGAGACTGGAGTTCTAAGTGAGATTCAGTTTTAGTTGCTCTGGGTTTTTTTTTTATCATAACTTCCAGATACTGTCCCGGTGTTTCCTGAAATTAGAAATTAAGAAGAAAAGAGCCCTCTGAGAAATCAGATTGTTTCATATTTTACTTTTTTTTTTTTTTCTGAAGTTGGAAACGGGGTGGCAGACAGACTCCCACATGCGCCTGACCGGGATCCACCCGGCACGCCCGCCAGGGGGCAATGCTCTGCCCATCTGGGGTGTTGCTCTGTTGCAACAGGAGCCATTCTAGTGCCTGAGGCAGAGGCCACAGAGCCATCCTCAGCACCTGGGCCAACTTTGCTCCCATGGAGCCTCGGCTGCAGAAGGGGAAGAGAGAGACAGAGAGGAAGGAGAGGGGGAGGGGCGGAGAAGCAGATGGGCGCCTCTCCTGTGTGCCCTGGCCGAGAATCGAACCCGGGACTCCTGCATGCCAGGCTGACGCTCTACCACTGAGCCAACCGGCCAGGGCCTTGTTTCATATTTTAGAAAACTTAAAGTCATTTATTATGTGTATTGTAGGGAATAGTGCTAGGTCATAAAATATGCTTGTTAATATTGACTTAAGTCACTGTAAGAATCAGCTCCATCTGTCTTTCTTCCCACAGCTGCTGTATTAACCATGGCCCTGGCAGCTTCTAACCAGTACACAAGGAAAAGCTGTGTTGGTTTCCCAGGGTAATGAGACAGATTAGGCGATGGTGGTGATAGGATGGCAGAAGGGAATGGGGAAGAGATGATGATGAAAATGAATACTGCATGTTGATGGCAAGAGAATGGAATTGGAGAGGGTGGAACAGAGACGTTGTTGGAAACTGGGATAAAGGCAACCAGGGTGATGGGATCAGGATGAAGAGATGGGATGTGGGTCGGGAGAAATTAATATGGGAGACTGAGGAGACAAGACAAAGATGAGATGAGACGGATACCCATAGGATAAGGACATTGGTGGGGGGTATGGGATAATGAGGGTGCCAATGGAGATGAGACTGAATATTTTCTAGGATGAATGGGGAAGGAGAATGGAAAGAGATGTGGCTTATAGAAGACTAATAAAAATCAGGATAGAGTGAGAACTGAATGTGCTGTAATAGGCATGAAGGAAAGACTCACTTGTTCCTTCGTTCCCAAATATGTTCTGGGCAGCTACTGTGTGAGGTTCTGGGGATGCAAGGGTAAACAAGACCAAGTCTCTCCTTACAGAGAATTTATAGCCTAATGATGAAGACAGAAAATAAGCAAATTTGTTATATAATATTATTATAAGAAATGCTGCTAATGAAAGTCAAGCCGGATAAAATGACAGAGGATAGCAGCATTCTGGAAGGGTGGTCAGGAAAGACCTCTCAACGAGCAGATACTGGAGTGCGTGAAGGGAGGGAGGAAGCCATGCACAAAGCTCCCACGAGCTCCTGTCTCAGGCCAACCTCTCTGCTCAGGGGATAGGTCCCTTCCTCCCTCAGCCCCTCAAGGATTCTGTTCTTCGAATATTCTTCTCTCTTGCTCCATCAGTCTTGTCCTCTCTGTGGATTAATCCCATAAATATACAGGAATAATCTGGTTAATTATCCCATTTTAAGAAAAACTCTCATGGCCCTACCTTGTTCTCTAGCTAGCATCTATTTTATGGTACCTTTTTACAGAAAAAAAATGCCTCAAAAAATTGCCTATTCACCTAACAGCAACTCTTCTCTGTCTTTTCTCTCTTGGACATACTCCCATGAACTCATACCATTTCCTGAGCTGCTCTTGTCAACATCACCAATGACCTTCCTGTTACTTAATCTAGTGGTCAATTCTCAGACCTCAGTTTACTTGACCTTTGACACAGTTGACCACTTCCTCCTCCATCATATCCCTTTTCCACTAGGCTTTCAGGATGCTGCATTTTCCTGCTTTTCGTCCTACATCATTATCTGTTTCTTCTGAGGCTCACCTCTCCCGCCTCTTGACACGCTGACGGCTCTTGGGCCTCTTCTATTCCCTATCTACCCTTATATCCTTGGTGGTCTCATAAGACTTCAAGTCTTATGGCTTTAAGTTCCACCTCCACACTGATGATTCACAGATTTCCAGCTCTAGCTCAGGTCAGTCCCTAAAACCAGACTCATATACTCTTTTTTTTTTTTTGGAAAGAGAGAGAAACAGATGACAGACAGACAGGAAGAAAGGGAGAGATGGTAAGTACCAACTCACAGCTGCATTACTTTATTTGTTCATTGATTGCTTTCTCATATGTTCCTTAACCAGGGGGCTCAAGCTGAGCCAGTGACCCCTTGTTTAAGCCAGCAAGCTTGGGCTCAAGCCAGAGACCTTTGGACTCAAATCAGAGACCAAAGGATCATGTTGATGAGCCCATGCTCAGGCCAGCAACCTCGGGGTTTCAAACCTGGGACCTCAGCGTCCCAGGTCAACACTCTATCCACTGCACCACTGGTCAGGTCAAACTCATATACTTAACTGGATTTCTAAAAAGCATTTTGGTTAATACATCCAAAACTGAACTCGTCTTCCTACCCAAACCCATTCTTCCCACCATCTTCCCAATTCTGTTAGTAGAACTCATTCTTTCTAGTTATATAGGCAAAACACAAAAAACAAGAACCCCACACTGGGAGTAATCTTGGACTTCTTCCTTTTTCTCTCCCCACTTCTAAATCCATCAGCAAGTCCTGTTGTATCTGCCTTCAAAGTATGTCCAGAATGTGTCCAACTCTTACTACATCCATCACCCCACCTAAATCCAGTCACCTTCCTCTCTCGCCTGGTTCCTCCCAGAGGAGGAAGAGCAGCAGAGAGAAAGGGCAGTCCAAGCAGCAGAGGGGAGAAACTGTGATGAGGCAGAGGACACGTTTCAGGTAGCTACATGTTACTGGAACAGAGAGTGAAGGGCCAATAGTAGGGAGAGCTAATGCTGAGGTGGTGTCAGGAGCCTGAATATGGAAAGTCTGAAATGCCAACCTAAGGAGCTTGCATTTATCCTGAGCCAATGAGAAATCATTGAAACCTCACCAGACTGTCTTCAGCTTGGAAACTAGATTGAGCAAGTAGAGACAGGGGGAGACTAATTCAGGGACGACTACAGTCAAGTATATGAGAGATGATGATGACTTGAACATGGGTAGTGACCATGAAAACAAAGTGGAGAAGCCCTGGCTGGATAGCTCCGTTGGCTTTAGCATCATCGAGAAGCACAGAGGTTACTTGTTTGATCCCCAATCAGGGCACAGACAGGAACAGATGTTCCTATCTCTCCTGCTTTCTCCCTTCCTCTCTCTAAAATCAATGAAATAAACATTAAAATAAAAAATAAAATAAATAGAAGAAACAGGCAAATTCAAAATATTTAGGAGATAGGCCCTGGCTGGTTGGCTCAGCGGAAGAGCGTCGGCCTGGCATGCGGGGGACCCGGGTTCGATTCCCGGCCAGGGCACATAGGAGAAGCGCCCATTTGCTTCTCCACCCCCCCCTCCTTCCTCTCTGTCTCTCTCTTCCCCTCCCGCAGCCAAGGCTCCATTGGAGCAAAGATGGCCCGGGCGCTGGGGATAGCTCCTTGGCCTCTGCCCCAGGCGCTAGAGTGGCTCTGGACACGGCAGAGCATCGCCCCCTGGTGGGCAGAGCGTTGCCCCTGGTGGGCGTGCCGGGTGGATCCCGGTCGGGCGCATGCGGGAGTCTGTCTGACTGTCTCTCCCCATTTCCAGCTTCAGAAAAATACAAGAAAAAAAAAATATTTAGGAGATAGAATCAACAGGACCAGGTAGTTGATTGTAGATGAGACGTAGGAGAGAAAGATTTTGAACTTGGGGACCGAAATGATGATGATGTTACTCACTGAAATGGGGAACACTAGAGAAGGAAGGTATGGAGGAGATGGGATGGGAAATCAAGTACAGACTTAGTGGATTTAGCTAAGGGTCTCAAGGAGCCCAGGCTTGTGCTTCCGAGGTGCATAGGCAGGCCCATGGATGCTCCCCAGCCTCTGCTGCCCCTCTCCACTCCCCAACCACACACCCATCCTGATCTGGTCCCAGACAGCTAAGGAGCTATGGCTGAGCTAGGGAGAGCTATTTGGGTGTAATCTAAGTACAGATGGTGACTGAAAGCATAGAGGTGAAGGACCTAGAACAGGAGAGATGTAGAGGGACAGAGGAGAAGACTCAGATCAGAACTCAGGAATATGGACATTTTAGGGAGGAAGAAGGACCCAGAACAAGTCAGAAGGGGAGGGGTTTAAAAAGTAGAAGAGAAAGCCAGAGAGCAGCTGTCACAGAACCCACAGGAGAGCTTTCCAAGACTAAGGTGACTTCTGCAGACATGCTCATCAGTTTTATCAACGTGAAGCTCATTGGTGGCTTTGGCAAAAGCAAGTAGTAACTCAATGGCCAATGAAGCCACACTGGGTTGAAGAGGTGAGAAAGAGGTTTTTACCTATAGGGCTGAATTAACACCTTTAAATGATTAGGGTTCCCATGCCTCCTATATGTAATGCAAAATACACTTTCTAAATTTTTATTTATTTTTAAATTTTTTATTTTTTAAAATTTATTATGTTAACATGGATTCAAGTGTCCCTTTGCCTCCTTCCCTCTGACTCCCTCCCTCCTTTCCCTCTGGGATTTGCTGTCCTGTTAGCTGTATCTATCTGTTATGTATATATGTGTAATTTCACTAATTCCTTCACCTTCTCTGGTCCTGTGCCCTCATCCCCTTCCCTCTGACAGCTGTCCCTCTGCTTTCCATGACCCCGCCTCTGCCTCTATTCCTCAGTTCACAGTGTTCATTAGATTCCACATGTAAATGATATCATGTGATATTTGTCTTTCTTTGCCTGGCTTATGTCACTTAGCATAATAATCTCTGGGTCCATCCATGTTGTCGCAAAAGGTAAGATTTCCTTCTTTTTCATGCGTTGCTAGGACTTCCGGAACCATGTTGAAGAAGAGTGGTGAAAGGGGGCACCGCTGTCTTGCTCCTGATCTTAAGGGGATTGCTTTCAATTTTTGCCCATTGAGTATGATGTTGGCTGTCAGTTTGTCATATATGGTCTTTATTATGTTGAGATATGTTTCCTGTATTCCCACGTTGCTCAGTTTTTTATCATAAAGTATCCCATTGTGTATATGTACCACTGCTTTTTTATCCACTCGTCCACTGATTGATACTTAGGCTGTTCCCAGGTCTTGGCTATTGTAAACAATGCTGCAATAAACATGGGGGTGCATATCTTCTTTTGAATTAGTGTTTTGGGATTCTTAGGATATATTTCTAAAAGTAAGATAGCTGGATCAAAGGGCAGTTTCATTTTTAATTTTTTGAGGAATCTCCATACTGTTTTCCACAGTGGCTGCACCAGTCTGCATTCCCACCAGCAGTGCAGGAGGGTTCCCTTTTCTCTACACCCTCTTCAGCACTAGTTGGTTGTCTACTTTCATTTTTTTTTGCATGTACCAGTCCAATTTTCCCAACACCATTTATTAAAGAGACTGTCTTTACTCCATTGTATACTCTCACCTTCTTTGTCAAATATTAATTGACCATCAAGGCGTGAGTTTATTTCTGGGTTCTCTGTTCTGTTCCATTGATCTATATGCCTTCTCTTATGCCAATACCAAGCTATTTTTTTTTTTCTAGTTTTAATTTTCTGAAGCTGGAAACAGGGAGAGACAGTCAGACAGACTCCCGCATGCCCCCGACCGGGATCCACCCGGCACGCCCACCAGGGGCGGACGCTCTGCCCACCAGGGGGCAATGCTCTGCCCCTCCCGGGCATCGCTCTGCCATGACCAGAGCCACTCTAGCGCCTGGGGCAGAGGCCAAGGAGCCATCCCCAGCGCCCGGGCCATCTTTTGCTCCAATGGAGCCTTGGCTGCGGGAGGGGAAGAGAGAGACAGAGAGGAAGAAGGGGTTGGGGGTGGAGAAGCAAATGGGCGCTTCTCCTATGTGCCCTGGCCGGGAATCAAACCCGGGTCCCCTGCACGCCAGGCCGATGCTCTACTGCTGAGCCAACCGGCCAGGGCAATACCAAGCTATTTTGATTACAATGGACTTGTAGTATAACTTGATATCAGGAAGTGTGATACCTCCCACTTTGTTCTTCATTTTCAAGATTGGGTATTCGGGTTCTTTTTTGGTTCCATATAAATTTTTGGAATATTTGTTCTAGATCTGTGAAGTATGCCATTGGTATTTTAATAGGAGTTGCATTGAATCTATAGATTGCTTTGGGTAGTATGGACATTTTAATGGTGTTTATTCTTTCTATTCGTGAAACGGTATATGCTTCCACTTGTTTGTGTCTTCCTTGATTTCTTTTTTCAATGTCTTATAATTTTCCTAGTACAAGTGTTTTACCTCCTTAGTTAAATTTACTCCTAGGTACTTTATTTTTGTTGTTGTTGCAGTAGTGAAAGTTATCGTTTTCTTAATTTCTTTTTTTTGACAGTCTATTGTTGGTATATAAAAATGCAACTGATTTCTGAATATTGATTTTAAATCCTGCCACATTACCGAATTCATTTATCAGGTCTAGTAGTTTTTGACTAAGACTACATACAGGGTTTTCATCATGCCATCAGCAAATAATGACAGTTTTACTTCTTTTCCAATTTGTTTATTTATTTATTTTTTACAGAGACAGAGAGTGAGTCAGAGAGAGGGATAGACAGGGACAGACAGACAGAAACAGAGAGAGATGAGAAGCATCAATCATTAGTTTTTCATTGCGCGTTGCAACACCTTAGTTGTTCATTGATTGCTTTCTCATATGTGCCTTGACCGCGGGCCTTCAGCAGACCGAGTAACCCCTTGCTGGAGCCAGCGACCTTGGGTTCAAGCTGGTGGGCTTTTCCTCAAACCAGATGAGCCCGCACTCAAGCTGGCGACCTCGGGGTCTCGAACCCGGGTCCTCTGTATCCCAGTCTGATGCTCTATCCACTGCACCACCACCTGGTCAGGCTTCTTTTCCAATTTGGATGCCTTTTATTTCTTCTTGTCTGATTGCTGTTGCTAGGACTTCCGAAACCATGTTGAATAAGAGTGGTGAAAGGGGGCGCCCCTGTCTTACTCCTGATCTTAAGAGGATTGCTTTCAATTTTTGCCCATTGAGTATGATGTTGGCTCTCAGTTTGTCATATATGGTCTTTATTATGTTGAGATATGTTTCCTGTATTCCCACGTTGCTCAGTTTTTTTTATCATAAATCAGTGCTGGATTTTATCAAATGCTTTTACTGCATCTATTGATATAATCATGTGATTTTTATCCTTCATTTTTTTATGTGATGAATTATATTTATTGATTTATGAATATTGTACTAGCCTTGCCTCCCCAGATTAATACCACTTGATCATGATGTATAACCTTTTTAATGTATTGTTGGATCCAGTTTGCTAATATTTTCTTGAGAATTTTAGCATCTATATTCATCAGGGATATTGGCCTATAGTTTTCTTTCTTTGTAGTGTCTCTACCTGGTTATGGAATGAGGGTAATACTTGCCTCATAAAATGAGTTTGGAAGTCTTCCCTTCTCTTGAATTTTTTGGAAATAGCTTGAGAAGGACAAGTGTTAGTTCTTCTTTGAATGTTTGGTAAAATTTGCCTATGAAGCCATCCAGTCCAGGACTTTTGTTTGCTGGGAGATTTTTGATAACTATTTCAATTTTTTTTAAGCTTTTTCTTTATTTTTATTTTTTATTTATTTTTACAGAGACAGAAAGAGAGTCAGAGAGAGGGATAGAAGAGACAGACAGGAACAGAGAGAGATGAGAAGCATCAATCATCAGTTTTTCATTGCAACACCTTAGTTGTTCATTGATTGCTTTCTCATATGTGCCTTGACCGCAGGCCTTCAGCAGACCGAGTAACCCCTTGCTCGAGTTAGCGACCTTGGGTCCAAGCTGGTCAGATTTTTGTTGTTGTTCAAGCCAGATGAGCCCGCTCTCAAGCTGGCAACCTCGGGGTCTTGAACCTGGGTCCTTCCACATCCCTGTTCAACGCTCTATCCACTGTGCCACCGCCTGGTCAGGCTCAATTTTATTTGTTGTAATTAGTCTGTTTAGGTTTTCTGATTCTTCCAGATTGAGTTTTAGATGATTGTGTTTCTAGGAATTTATCCATTTTGCCTAAGTTGTCCAATTTTTTGGCATATAGATCTTCATAGTATTTTCTTACAATCCTTTGTATTTCTGTGGTGTCAGTTTTTACTTCTCCACTTTCATTTCTCCATTTATTTATTTGGGTCCTCTCTCTCTTTTTCCTTGATGAGTTTGGTTAAAGGTTCATCAATCTTGTTTACCTTTTCAAAGAACTAGCTCTTGGTTTCATTGATCTTTTGTATTGTTTTTTTAGCCTCTATGTCATTTATTTCCACTCTGATCTTTATTATTTCCTTCTACATCCTCTGGCCTTTATTTGTTGTTCTTTTTCTAGTTTTTTTAGGTTCAGGGTTAGATTGGTTTATTTGAGGGTTTTTGTTTTGTTTTGTTTTGTTTTTGCTTCTTAAAGTATACCTATAATGCTATGAACTTCCTTCTCAGGAGTGCTTTTGCTGTGTCCCATAGATTTTGGGTTGTTGTATAATCATTTTTGTTTCATGGAAATTTTTTATTTCTTCCTTGATTTCATTTTTAACCCATTCATTAATAACATTATTTAGCCTCCAAGTGTTTAAATGTTATTTCAGTTGTAGTATTGTTGACTTCTAGTCTTATGTCACTATAATCAGAGAAGATGCTTGATATGATTTCAATCTTCTTAAATTTATTGAGACTTGTTTTGTATTCTAACATGTGATCTATCCTAGAAAATGTACCATGAATGAGCACTTGAAAAGAATGTATATTCTGCTGCTTTGAGGTGAAAGGTTCTGAAGATATCAATTAAATCCAGTTGATATAGTGTGTCATTTAAGGCCTCTATTTCTTTGTTAATTTTCTGTCTGGAGGATATGCACATTGGTGTTAGTGGGGTGTTAAAATCCTCTATTAAAGTATCATTGTTGATCTTGCCCTTTATGTCCATCAAAATCTGCTGCATATATTTAGGTGCTCCTATATTAGGTGCATAAATATTTACAGTGGTTATATCCTCCTGTTGGATTTCTTCCTTTATCATTATGTGATGACCTTCTTTATCCCTTACTATAGCCTTTGTTTTTGTTTTGTTTTGTTTTGTTTTTTTAATTTTTATTTATTTATTTATTCATTTTAGGGGGGGAGAGAGAAGGGGAAGGAGCAGGAAGCATCAACTCCCATATGTGCCTTGACCAAGCAAGCCAGGGTTTTGAACCGGTAACCTCAGTGTTTCCAGGTTGACGCTTTATCCACTGCACCACCAAAGGTCAGGCTGTTTTGGTTTTTTTTTACAGGGACAGAGAGAGAGTCAGAGAGAGGGATAGACAGGGACAGACAGGAACAGAAAGAGATGAGGCACATCAATCATCAATTCTTTGTTGCAAGACCTTAATTGTTAATTGATTGCTTTCTCATGTGTGCCTTGACTGCGGGCCTTCAGCAGACAAATAACCCCTTGCTCGAGCCAGCGCTAAAGCTGGTGACCTTGGGGTCTCGAACCTGGGTCCTTCCACATCCCAGTCCGACACTCTATCCACTGCGCCACTGCCTGGTCAGGCCTTTGTTTTAAAGGCTATTTTATCAGATATAGGTATTGCTACCCCAACTTTTTTTTCATTTCCATTTGCATGAAATACTTTTTTTTTCCATCCCTTCACTTTCAGTCTATGTGTATCTTTTGTTCTGAGGTGTGTCTCTTGTAGACAGTATATATATGGATCCTATTCTCTTATCCATGCAGCTATCCTATGTCGTTTGATTGGAACATTTAATCCATTTACATTTAAGGTTATTATTGATATATACTTATTTATTGCCATATTATTCTTTAGTCCTATAATCCTTTTCTCTCAATGTCTTTTTTCTTTTGCTCTTTTTATAACAGGCTCCTTAACATTTCTTGCAGTACTGGTTTGGTTGTAATGAATTCTTTCAGTCTCTTTTTGTCTAGGAAGCTTTTTATTTCTCCTTCACTTTTAAATGATAGCCTTATTGGATAGAGTAGTCTTGGTTGTAGGTTCTTATTTTGCATTACTTTGAATATTTCTTGCCAGTTTCTTCTGGCCTCAAATGTTTCTGTTGAGAATTCAGATGACATCCTTATGGGGGCTCCTCTGTAGGTAATTAACTGCTTTTCTCTTACAGCTTTTAGTATTCTTTCTTTGTCTCTTAACTTTGGCATTTTTTTTTAAAGATTTTTTTATTTATTCATTATAGAGAGGGGAGAGAGAGTGAGAGAGAGAGAGAGAGAGAGAGAGAGAGAAGGGGGGAGGAGCAGGAAGCATCAATTCCCATATGTGCCTTGACCAGGCAAGCCCAGGGTTTTGAACCGGCAACCTCAGCGTTTCCAGGTTGACACTTTATCCAATGTGCCACCACAGGTCAGGCCCTTAACTTTGGCATTTAACTGTGTCTTGGTGTAGGCCTCTTTGAGTTCATCTTTTTTTTTTTAATTAATTAATTAATTAATTAATTTTTTACAGAGACTGAGAGTGAGTCAGAGAGGGATAGACAGGGACAGACAGACAGGAACGGAGAGAGATGAGAACCATCGATCATTAGTTTTTCATTGCATGTTGCGACACCTTAGTTGTTCATTGATTGCTTTCTCATATGTACCTTGACTGCGGCTTTCAGCAGACCGAGTAACCCCTTGCTGGAGCCAGCGACCTTGGGTCCAAGCTGGTGAGCTTTGGGTCAAACCAGATGAGCCCGCGCTCAAGCTGGTGACCTCGGGGTCTCGAATCTGGGTCTTCCACATCCCAGTCCGATGCTCTATCCACTGCGCCACCGCCTGGTCAGGCTTTGGGTTCATCTTTAATGGGACTCTGTGCTTCCTGAATTGTGTGACTTTTTCCTTCATCAATTTAGGGAAAGTTTCAGCTATGCTTTCTATTTTTTTTTATTTATTTATTTATTTATTTATTTATTTTTGTATTTTTCTGAAGCTGGAAATGGAGAGAGACAGTCAGACAGACTCCCACATGCCCCCGACCGGGATCCACCCGGCACGCCCACCAGGGGCGATGCTCTGCCCACCAGGGGGCGATGCTCTGCCCCTCCGGGGGGTCGCTCTGCTGCGACCAAAGCCACTCTAGTGCCTGGGGCAGAGGCCAAGGAGCCATCCCCAGCGCCCGGGCCATCTTTGCTCCAATGGAGCCTTGGCTGCAGGAGGGGAAGAGAGAGACAGAGAAGAAGGAGGGGGGGTGGAGAAGCAAATGGGCGCTTCTCTTTTTTTTTTTTTTTTTTCATTTTTCTGAAGCTGGAAACAGGGAGAGACAGTCTGACAGACTCCCGCATGCGCCCGACCGGGATCCACCCGGCATGCCCACCAGGGGCGACGCTCTGCCCACCAGGGGCAATGCTCTTGCCCATCCTGGGCGTCGCCATGTTGCGACCAGAGCCACTCTAGCACCTGAGGCAGAGGCCACAGAGCCATCCCCAGCGCCCGGGCCATCTTTGCTCCAATGGAGCCTTGGCTGCGGGAGGGGAAGAGAGAGACAGAGAGGAAAGCACGGCGGAGGGGTGGAGAAGCAAATGGGCGCTTCTCTTATGTGCCCTGGCCGGGAATCGAACCCGGGTCCCCCACACGCCAGGCCGACGCTCTACCCCTGAGCCAACCGGCCAGGGCCCAGCTATGCTTTCTTCAAACAGGTTCTCTACCCCTTGTTTGTTCTCTTCTCCCTCAGGAACCCCTATGATGCAGATGTTATTTCTCTTCATATTATTGCAGAGGTCTCTTAGAGTTTCCTCAGTCATTTTGAGCATCTTTTCTTTTTGTTGCTCTGCTTCTGTGCTTACATTTATCTTGTCCTCTAAATAGCTGATTTGATCCTCCACTTCATCCAGCCTGCTGTTGATTCCTTCTAGTGTAGTCTTCACTTCTGGTATTGTATTTGTCATTTCTTACTGGTTCTTTTTTATGATTTTAGTGTCTTTTTTGGTGCTTGCTATCTCTTTGTTTAAGTTCTCATTGTGATCATCCATGTTGTTCTAATATCCTTGAACATCCTGAAAATTATTATTTTATTTATTTATTTTAAAAATATTTTATTTATTGATTTTTTAGAGGGGGGGAGAGAGAGAGAGAAGGGGGAGGAGCAGGAAGCATCAACTCCCATATGTGCCTTGACCAGGCAAGCCCAAGGTTTCGAACCAGCAACCTCAGTGTTCCAGGTTGACGCTTTATCCCACTGCACCACCACAGGTCAGGCCAAAAATTGTTATTTTAAACTCTGTGTCTGGTAGTTTAGTTACTTCAATTTCATTTAGTTCTCTTTCTGGGGATTTCTCTTGGTGATTCATTTGGGCCATATTTCTTTGTCTGCCCATTTTGTCTGTGTATTAGGTAGTGCTGTCTGAATTTGAAATTTGTTATGGTGTCTTCATGAGGAAGATGGGCTCAGTGATACTACCTCCAGGCCACCTGAGTTACTTCCTCTAGGAATGTTTCTTGAGAGTAGTACTTAGCCTAGTGTTGTATGTGAGTTGGTCCTTTCCTGGGTGCAGTTATCCACTTAGGTTGGCTGGCTCTAAGGGTCTACTTTGATTATGTGTATTAGATTCTGTGCAGTGTCTGTCTTGTTGAGCGTATTTATTCTCCGTAGTGTCTGGTGCCTGCTGGTTTCCTCCTTTGGGTGTGCTGCTTGTGTAGCTAGTTGAGTCTAGTGCTGGTGCTGTCTGCTACTACTAGTTGTGTTGGTTCTGGGTCTTCTTGGGTTGGCATCAGCTGTTGTTTGTAACCTGCTGTGGGCTATTTGTCTGGAGCTACTGCTCTGTTCACTGTTTGCGTCTGCATTTTCTGTGCCTAGGTAGTGTGGAGAGGGCCAACCTGTGTATAAGGATCAGCTTCCTCCTGCTTAGAGATAACAACAGCTCCATGAAAGCCCCAAGCTCTGTAAGATTTGCTTCCACTTTCAGCTGCTCCACCTCCTCTTTCAGCTGCCTGGTCTTCCCACAGAATCTTCTGTAGAAAGACTGTGGTGTAGGCTCAGACTGACCTCACCCAACCAACCTATCTACAGGTTGTAAGCTTGATGGGTTAGGGCAGCTGAGGTTGGGAATTCAATGTTAGTGGGACCCCCTATTTCAGGGTCTCTTGGTCAAGAATTCAATATGGGGAATGTGGCCCCCTACTCCAGAGCTTAATCCCTCAGACACTGCTGGATACTCCAATTCTATTTATATTTCTCCCCAGTGAGATGAGCAGCAGGTTCAGATTGGGTGGGGCCAATAGTCCCCTCTGCAGATGTTCTTCCAGCTGGTGAGCCCCTGGTCTCAGGGAGGAAGACTGAGAGAGTCCTCTCCTGGGGCTGACTGTACCCCCCCCCCAAAGTAGATAAGCTTCTCAATCGGGCCCAACAATAGGCTCATGAGGACCCACACTTTAAATGTCCATGCTGCAAGCCTCTCTCCCTTCCCCTTATGGAACCTAGCCCAGCCGGGTAGGATGTCCAGCACCCGAGCAGGCCAGCTGATGTGAAGCTCCACCCTATCCAATGTGCATGAGCAGCTGTGCTGGTGCCCAGTGAGCCCTCCCTCAGGACACACTGCCAGCAAGGGTCGTTAGGTCCTAAACCAATGCTCTCCGCAGCTAGCCACTGGGCCTATCTGGAAGGAACCTGATGCAGACCAGAGGGGGACACTGCCCGTGACTGGCCCTCAGCAACCTTCTTGGAGCTACAAGCAATCCAGAGTTTGTGGTTGCCTCTGCTGGGCCCAGGTGCACATGCAAATACCAAGCCACACACTTAGGCTGGCTTTTTCCCACTCTGGGCCTGGGGCAAAAGGACAAGTTCCCTAAGCCCCACCTCCTGCAGCATGTATCTGCTGGCTGCTTTTTGGGCTTGGCCACTGAAAAAAACCTCTGGTGGAGTTTAGAGCCTGGGGCAATTCAGGGATCAGCAAGGGTGGTGGGTGTGACTCTGCCCCTCAGACCCAAGTGTCAGTCTGTCCAGACTTTTTGCACAGATCAGTAGGGTGTGGTCCCCAGGAGTCCAGTGGGTGTGGCCTCTGAGACCCAAAGATGTGGTCTGCCCTCAGTCCAGACAGTAGCTACTAAATCTCCTGTGAGGCAGCTGCACCAGTCATAGACTCAGGAGTTTGGGAGGGGGGAGGGGATTGCAGGGAAGCACCAGTCTCAACTACAGAAACTGAGTCACTGACACATCACCTGCTTCTTGGCTTCTCAGAACAGCCCAGCCTCCATAAGGTGAGGCAAGAGGGATTCCCAAGGGTGGGGCAGTTGCTTTCCCTCAGGCTGATGCTGCACAGAGGGGACTGCTCTACCTAAGAATGATGGCAAATGCAGTATTGAAAAATGACTCAGCACAGGGGTTCCGGTGGCCATCCCACACAGTGTCTCTCCCTGGGTGTAAAGCCAGGAGCCAAGGCCAGGGCCACTATCAGAGGAGCCCAGCCCATGCAGGTTCGCATTGGATTCGGACAGTCGGTAAAGAAACCATGGAGCCAAAAACTGGTGGGCCATAGTCTTTAATCTAGCTTGCACCCGGCGGGCAAGTAAAAATACACACTGGGCTCCAAAACCCAGTCACATTCAGTGCTCACAAAGCTACTGATTTATCCGAGTTTCCTAGAATCAAAGGTTTCTAGCTCAACAGCCTTATTCTCCTCAGTTCCCCATTTCCTTCCTTATCCCAGATACAAACTCTGTACAAACTGGCATCTCACTCAGTACTCCGCCATCTTGGCTGCTTTTCCTGGCCTTCTCCACGTGGCCTCCTCCCGCTGCTGGCTCTATTCTCTCTGCTCTCTCATGCTAACCTCAGGAACCAAGAGCGCAAACTCCCGCTCCGTTCCCATTTTATAGTGTAGAAATCCAAACCCTTAATCCAATATACATAATGGGGAAGTCTCTAATACAAAATCACTTCTATGAGGCATGATAGGATTGTACCACCTCACACCAAAAAGGGTGGGACAGGCTTAATCCCAAAACCAAGCCTCAGGCTACAACAATTCTCAACACACATTAATATCACCTGGGCAACGGCCTCTTTAACAAAGTGAGCATAATACATTTTATCTGCCCAACACTGGGCCACCAACTTCACACTCTTCTCTCAGTCCTCCCTCCACTGAAGCCCCAGGTAAGTAGCTGTGAATGAGATTTTCTGCACTGGCCCTTTAAGATGGAGCCTTCATTTCCCAGAGCTCCCGGCTCTTTCTCACAGAAATAAACCTTGATTCTTTTCACCACCAAATGCTATGTGGGCACCTCTTCTAGGCTCTGGGGCTCTAGGCTGGGGCACTGGCCCTGTAGCTTAGGACCCTCCCCTCTCAGGGCGAACCTCCCTGCAGTGAGAGTCCCTCTGAACCCTCTGCTGCCATTAGCTCCTGGGAGCCGGGCAGCCCTTTCCACTCTCTGTCCTTCCTACCAGTCTCACTGTGGATTCTTCTATGATCCTTGGTTATAGCCTCCTCTTCATTTAGTCCAAAGTTGGTTTTTCAAGATGAATGTTCTTAAATTAAGTTGTAATCCAATTTGGTCCTGGGAGGTGGCAGTTGGAACATCTGCATACTCTGTCGCCATCTTGGAATCCTGCAAAACATGCTTTTGACTTTTAAAATAACATCAAACTAACCTGTATGCTAAAATTCAAATAAGCTTTTTCTAAATTATTTTAAACGCAATGTAATTTATTGCCTCTTTTCACTGGAAATGATTCCTGCAATTGTGTTGGAAAGAGAAGTGGGCCAGGGGACACACAGTTTTTACTCAGATGAACTGTTTCTTAGATGGCCTGGTGAGAACTTAGAAGTGCATGGAGTGTCTAAAACCCACCGCAAGGCTTCCTTTCAGTGCCATCCTGGAGAAAATAATTTCAGAACCCTCGGGTCTGGCTCAAGAGAGTCATGCTGGCAGGGCAGGGGTTAATGACCCTGGGCTGCCCTTCTACAAGGCCAGAATGTTCCACTCCAGAATGAGGCAAGCAGCTTGAGAAAAAACTGCCCATCACCCAATGAACCATATACCACATTGAACGGAGCATTCTCAGAGCCTGAGATCAAGGCCCAGGCGGGGGGGGAGAGGGTGGAAGAGGCAGGTTGATAAGAGAAAAGCCTCAGTTCTCTCTGTCCGAGTAAAAGGGAGGGTGACCCTGATGGCCGGGGTTAGGGTGATGAGGTGCTTGGGACTCACTGGAATGAAAAGCTAAGGGGAACGCTTGGCTTGTTCATCCCATGTCCAGATGGGGAAGAGGTCACTGCTACATGAGGCCAAGTGCCAGGGTCTCAAGGAACCCAGGCTTGTGTCCCATGTATGTGTGCACAGCTCCTCCTACCCCTCTTCCATCTCCTGCTCCAGTCCTGATCTGGTCCCAGGTTGCCCCCACCCTTCCCAGTGAGGTCAGGCAGATGTTGGTCACTGCTCTTGCTCTGTCCTGGTCGGTGTGCCCAACCTGAGCTGCTATGACAGCTGGTTGCTCCTTCTCTGAATACTGTCCTTTAGCCACTTGAGAATCAAATTCCCCAGGGAGTTGTACACCCTCCCTGGGGTACAAAGGGCTGTTCTATCCCACCTGCCTAAAATAGGAGCCAATTCTGTGATACAGTTCACGCTCTGAGCTCCTGCAGAACCAGGCAGAGGACTCTATGTGAAAGCACTTCCACACCCTTGCTGAACTTCCCTTCGCTGTCCTCTCCTGCCCTTCACTCGTGCTCTCCTGAGAGAACTCCTTCAATAAGCCCCTTAAATCAAAATCCCCATGCCAGGCTCTGTTTTAGGAACCCCAAGCCCACAAAAACCTTTGTTACTCATAACCAGCATCATCCAGACCCCTTGTCAGCCAAACCCATAGTCTTTCAAACTTTGGCTTTACCAAATACATAATACCTTATAATAAATCCCTTTCTGTTTGAACTGAGTATTGTAGATTCTGTGGTCTGCAGCGAAGAACCCTGACTAATACAATGATTCACACAAGAAACCATTGCTAGCTAACCCTTAAGGGAGTGGGAGTCTGGCCTAGGAGTGGGGTTGTTCACCTGACCTGGTTAGGTCTGAAGGCAATGAAGACCCTATTAGTACCAGAGGATGAGACAGTGAGAACTATTTATTTATTTATTGGTTTTGTTTTTTTAATAACCTAATGAACACCCATGAGTCCGACACTCACTCTAACAGGTAAAATATCAGTAACTTAGGTCTATCCCTGTGCGCCTCTCTTGTCCAGGACGCCTGCATCCCCAAGAGGTCACCATTGCCTGAGGGGCTTTAATACATATTGTAGATGCCTAAGTATATTGTTTTGTTTTGTTTTTCTTCTTATCTTTGTTTTCCTTCTTTTCTTTCTTTCTTTCTCTCTTTTTTTTTTTTTTTTTTTTTTTTTGAGAGAGAGAGAGAACAGACAGACAAGGAGAGCATCAATTCATAGTTGCGGTACCTTAGTCGTTCATCAATTGCTTCTCATATGTGCCTTGACTGGGGGGCTGGGGGGCTGGGGAGCTCCAGCCGAGCCAGTGACATCTTGCTCAAGCCAGTGACCTTGGGCTCAAGCCAGCGACCAGGGGGTCATTTCAATTATTCCATGTTCAAGCCGATGACCTCATGCTCAAGCTGGCAACCTTGGGGTTTTGAACCTGGGACCTCATTGTCCCAAGTCAATGTGCTATCCACTGTGCCACCACCAGTCAGGCTTTTCTTTCATTTTTTTCAATTGAATTTATTGGAGGGACACTGGTTAGCATAATTATACAGGTTTCAGGTGCCCACATTTCTGTATATTTGTTTTAAATCTTTATGAATACAGTAGTCTTTTTTTTTTTTTAAGATTTTAAAGAGACAGAAGAGAGAGGGAGAGGGAATGAGAAATAGCAACTTACAGTTGCTTCACTGTAGTTTTTCATTGCTTGATTGCTTGTCGTATGTGCCTTGACCAGTCAAGCCAGGATTTCAAATTGGTGACATCAGTGTTCCAGGTTGACATTCTATCCACTGCATCACCACAGGCTAAATACAGTAGTATTTTTATTATTTTTTGTATTTTTCTGAAGTTGGAAACGGGGAGGCAGTCAGACAGACTCTTGCATGCACCTGACCAGGATCCACCCGGCATGCCCACCAGGGGGCGATGCTCTGCCTATCTGGGGCGTTGCTCTGTTGCAACCAGAGCCATTCTCAGCACCCGGGCCAACTTTTTTGCTCCAATGGAGCCTTGGCTACAGGAGGGGAAGAGAGAGACAGAGAGGAAGGAGAGGGAGAGGGGTGGAGAAGCAGATGGGCACTTCTCCTGTGTGCCCTGGCCGGGAATCAAACCCGGGACTCCTGCACGCCAGGCTGACACTCTACCACTGAGCCAACCGGCCAGGGCCTACAGTAGTCTTTTGAGACTTGCTTTTTCACTCACATTATGCTTAAGATTTATCCATGTTGTGGTATGTACAGGAATATCATTCATTTTTACTGCTGTGTGAATAATACAACACAATCTGTTCATTCCGTGGTCAATGGGCATTTGGAATTTGCTCTTACAAATAGTTCTATTGACGATATTCTTTTTTTTATTTATTATTATTATTTTTTACAGAGACAGAGAGTGAGTCAGAGAAAGGGATAGACAGGGACAGACAGACAGGAACGGAGAGAGATGAGAAGCATCAATCATTAGTTTTTCATTGCGTGTTGCAACACCTTAGTTGTTCATTGATTGCTTCCTCATATGTGCCTTGACCGCGGGCCTTCAGCAGACCGAGTAACCCCTTGCTGGAGCCAGCGACCTTGGGTTCAAGCTGGTGGGCTTTTCCTCAAACCAGATGAGCCCGCACTCAAGCTGGCGACCTCGGGGTCTCGAACCCAAGGCCTCTGCATCCCAGTCCGACGCTCTATCCACTGTGCCACCTCCTGGTCAGGCTATTGATGACATTCTTATCACATGTCTTCTGATGTATTTGGCAAAATGTTCTCTTGGGTATATATCTAAGAGTTGAATTTCTTGGTACATGATTGTTCAATAGCATAAGATAACGCCAAATTGTTTTTCAATGTAACCATTCAATTTGCACAACCACTATTAATATATAAGAGATCCTATTGATCAAAATTCTACTCAGAAGGTTTTGTCATACTTAGTTTTTGCCAACTGAATGTATGTAAAATGATATCTTATTCTGGTCTTGATTTACATTTCCTGATTAGTAATAAAGTTAAACATTTTTCATCAATTTATTGACTATACGTTTCCTTTTCTGAGAATGCCTTTTGTCAATTTTTACTTTTTTCTTTCATGACAGAGAAAGAGACAGGAACAGAAACAGAGAGAGATGATAAGCATCAACCCATAGCTGAGTCACTTTACTTGCTCATTGATTGCTTTCCCATATGTGCCTTGACCAGGGGCCCCAGCTGAGCCAGTAACTCCTTGCTCAAGCCAGTGACCTTGGGCTTCAAGCCAGTGATCTTTGGGCTCAAGCCAGCAAACCCGTGGGATCTACACTGCTCACAAAAAATAGGGGATCAGGGAACGTGCAGATACTCCAGTACTTTCAGCCTTTTGTGTAGTGCATTTTCACCAATGAAATAAAAGCTGGTTTGCATCTCATTTGCATAATCAAACAACTTTCTTGTACTTGTCGTTTGCTTATCTTTTTTTTTTTTTTTTTTTTTGTCGTTTGCTTATCTGATGTTCCTGTTTAATAAAAAAAAATCAAATGCTTCTTTTTCTTACGCTTAATCATTTTGAATATCCCCTAATTTTTGTGAGCAGTGTACATGATCCCACGCTTAAGCCAGAGACCCTGCGCTCACGCTGGCGAGCCAGATACGTCCCAAGTTAACCCTCTATCCACTGCGCGACCACAGATCATGCAAACTTATGTCAGTTTTATTTTACTAAATTGCTTCTCCTTTCCTTATTGTTTTATAAGAATTATTTACATATATTAAATATTAATTCTTTGTTGGTTATATGAGTTACAAATATCTTCCCTTTGCTTGTGGCTTGAAATTTTATTTTCTGGGGTGTCTTTTAATAAAGAGAAGTAATACTGCTATTAAAGAATATTTTGATTAATATTTTGGCATTGATTTTTATATTTATTTTTTAAATACTTTATTATCTTTTCAGTTATATTTTTTAAGGTTTTACTTATTCATTCTAGAGAGAAGAGAAAGAGGGAGAGAGAAAAGGGGGGGGAGCAGGAAGCATCAACTCTTATATATGCCTTGGCCAGGCAAGCCCAGAGTTTTTAACCAGCGACCTCAGTATTCCAGGTTGATGCTTTATCCATTGTGCCACCACAGGTCAGGCATTTTCAGTAACATTTGATGCACAATATTACATTAGTTTCAAGTGTAAAGCATAGTGATTATTTATATAACCTACAAAGTGATCTCTCCAGTAAATCTAGTACCCATCTGACACCATACATAGTTATTACAACATTTTTATTGCATTCTCTATGCTGTATTTTTTTTTATAGGGACAGAGAGAGAGTCAGAGAGAGGGATAGAAAGGGACAGACAGACAGGAATGAAGAGAGATAATCATCAGTCATCAGTTTTTTGTTGCAAGACCTTAGTTGTTCACTGATTGCTTTCTCATATGTGCCTTGACTGCAGGCCTTCAGCAGACCGAGTAACCCCTTGCTGGAGCCAGCGACCTTGGGTCCAAGCTAGTGAGCTTTTGCTCAAACCAGATGAGCGGCACTCAAACTGGCGACCTCAGAGTCTCAAACCTGGGTTCTTTGCATTCCAGTCTGATGCTCTATCCACTGCGCCACCGCCTGGTCAGGCAGTATTTTTTTTTTAATCAAGTGAGAGTCAGGGAGGCGAAGAGACAGACTCCTGAATTTGACCCGACCGGGATCTGCCCCAGCATCCCTGTCTGAGGCTGAAGTTTTCCCCTCTTGGGCTGCTACTCCATTGCTTGGCAACCAAGCTATTTTAGCGCCTGCAAGGCCGTGGAGCCATCCTCAGCACCCAGGGCCAACTCACTCATTCAAGCCATGGCTGCAGGAGGGGAAGAGAATAGTAGGAAAGAGGAGGGGTGGAGAAGCAGATAGTCACTTCTCCTATGTGCCCTGACCAGGAATTGAACCCAGACTTTCACATTCCCAGCCGATGCTCTACTGCTGAGCCAACCAGCCAGGGCCCTCTTTGCTGTATCTTTTATCCCTATGACTGTTTTGTAACTACTAATTTGTACTTCTTAATTCTTTCACCCTTTTCACCCATCCCCTTTACCTCCTCCTGTCTGGTAACTGGTAACCATCTATTTGTTTTTTGTATCTATGAGTCTTATAAACAGTTCTTGACTTTAAAAAATATAAGGTTCTGTGACCAGGCAGTGGCGCAGTGGATAGAGCGTCGGACTGGGATACAGGCGACCCAGGTTCGAAACCCCGAGGTCTCCAGCTTGAGCGCAGACCCATCTGGTTTGAGCAAAGCTCACCAGCTTGGACCCAGGGTCTCTGGCTTGAGCAAGGGGTTACTCGGTCTGCTGAAGGCCCACAGTCAAGGCACATATGAGAAAGCAATCAATGAACAACTAAGGTGTTGCAATGAAAAACTGATGATTGATGCTTCTCATCTCTCTCCGTTCCTGTCTATCCCTATCTATCCCTCTCTGACTCTCTCTCTGTCTCTATTAAAATAAATAAATAAATAAAATAAGGTTCTTTCTAAGGATAACCAGTTAACATACTTTCTCTTAAAAACTGAGTAACTGGCAATCTATTTCCATATTTAGTTATTTCAAAATTCTTAGTCATTGTTTTTGTACACACAGTCTGAAGCTTTCAAATCATCATTAATTATTATAGCATTTTACTCATGAAATATTAAATATATATTTATACTTCAACTAACATAGAATTCAGCATATAAACCAAAAAAAAACCTCACATTTTTGCTGAGGCATTACATCTTGAATAGTTACTTATATTTGAAAGTGAACATTTAGATATTAATAATAAAACTAGGCCTTGACTGGTTGGCTCAGTGAATAGGGCATCAGTTCAGCATATGGATGTCCTGGGTTTGATTCCCAGTCAGGGTGCACAAAAGAAGCAACCATCTGCTTCTCTCCCCCTTCTTATTCCCCCTTTTTCTCTCTTCCCCTCCCACAGTCAATGACTCCATTGGTTTGAGTGCTAGTCCCAGGTGCTGTGGATAGCTCAGTTGGTCTCCTCAAGTGCTAAAAATAGCTCAGTTGATTCAAGCATCAGCCCAAGACAGGGATTGCCAGGTGGATCCTGGTCAGGGTGCATGTGGGAGTCTGTCTCAGTATCTCCTCTCTTCTCAAATAAATAAATAAATCCAAATGATACTCCTTGCTTAATTTACTGATACTGTTATTTGATGAAATGTGATGGAAATTTGCACAGTCATGACCATGGATCAAGCACAAGTTCACAGATGTCAGAAATGACACTGAAGTAGGTATTTGGCTATTGAAGTTTCTAAAGGCTAAGGCCAAAGCCAAGAGCAGATGTGAGCCAAATAGTCTGCAGCTAAATTTTGGCACATTCCTGATACAAAATTATTTCACATTGTATATTATAAAAGTATTTCTATCTAGCCCTCTAGGTGTATTTGCATAGAAAGGTGCTAGAATGATGA
The DNA here is from genome assembly GCF_036850765.1 of Saccopteryx bilineata. Taxonomy (NCBI): domain Eukaryota; kingdom Metazoa; phylum Chordata; class Mammalia; order Chiroptera; family Emballonuridae; genus Saccopteryx; species Saccopteryx bilineata. The sequence goes on from NC_089492.1 coordinate 258,152,744, forward strand.
ACAAATGTTAAAGATTATTGTTTTAGGGCAGTGGCATTTGAGGTAATTTTAAAAACCTTTCTTAGTACTTTCTGTATTAATTTTTATAATGAGCATATATCTTTTTACTAGAATTTATTTAAGACTCTTTCCACATCACATTACCAATTGGTACTTATGCTTAACCATAGATTTTACTGTTTTGTTGCTCATTTGCTATGTTCAGAATATTATGCCTTTCCTGCTTTTCAGCTAGTTTCCGTCTTCTCACCTGGCTGAAGCACTTCCGCTCACAGTCCGGTCAGAGCGGCTGCGTGGGCGGCTGCGCCCGGCCTTCTCCATGCGCCCTTTCTGGTGCGCTTGCTGCTCTTTGCACCTGGCTCTGTGCTGCCCTTTTGGTTGTCCCGGCTTCCTAACAGCATCCAGTGCGGAGTTGGCTCCTGCTTCCCTAATTCCTTCTCAGCACAAACCCAAACCCAAGTCTCCCCTACTGAGAGAGCCCCGAGATTCCTTTGGGATGCATTCTCTCGATAGCAGCAAGACAGCTAAACCTAACTTACTAACTACAGGCGTGCTCCTGGTAGTCTTAGCTGGTGCATTTGACGGACTACACAAACCCACTCCCCCTAAATCTCTGTCTGGAGGAATAAAAATTTGCAAATTAAAAGCAAAGTGTTATTATTCTTTTTATTTATTTATTTATTTATTTTTATTTTTGTATTTTTCTGAAGCTGGAAACGGGGAGACAGTCAGACAGACTCCTGCATGAGCCCGACCGGGATCCACCCGGCACGCCCACCAGGGGGCGATGCTCTGCCCCTCCGGGGCGTCGCTCTGCTGCGACCAGAGCCACTCTAGCGCCTGAGGCAGAGGCCACAGAGCCATCCCCAGCGCCCGGGGCCATCTTTGCTCCAATGGAGCCTTGGCTGCGGGAGGGGAAGAGAGAGACAGAGAGGAAGGAGAGGGGGAGGGGTGGAGAAGCAGATGGGCGCCTCTCCTGTGTGCCCTGGCCGGGAATCGAACCTGGGACTTCTGCACGTCAGGCCGACGCTCTACCACTGAGCAAACCGGCCAGGGTGAGTGTTATTATTCTTGAGCTGTGTCAAGACCCCACAAAGAGTCAGAATACATCCAAACAATGATTTCTTTAAAAAGAAAACAAAATTAGATGGCAACGGCCAAATCTTATAATCAATCATTTTTGGAGTAACCTAAATGAAGTGTGCTCCCAAATATTACAGAAGAAACAGTTTAGTACTTCCTTTTCTTATGACATGCCTGTGAGAAATGGTCCTGTCATGGGACACTCTAATGCCAGCTAAATATAAGAAAAAGGGTTAGTCCTCACCAGGCATAAAGATCTGACTCTAACATCCCTCTTTTCTATTGAATTTATTGGGGTAACATCCATTAATAAAATTACTCAAGTTTCAGGTGTACAATTCCAAGGCAAGTCTCCTGCCATCACCGTTTATCCCCCCTTCCTTTTCTACCTCCCCTTACCCCCCCCATAACATCAGTCTTAATAATAGGCAGCTACGCGATCTTTTCCATTTTATTGGAATATAATTTAGGTAGACTATGTGTACAAATAAACTCTAAATACATGTACCCCATGTAATCACCACTCAGATCAAAAATAGAATAAGTTTAGCTTCTCAGGAAATTCTCTCGTGTCCCCTGCAAGTTAGTAGTACCCACTCCTGCAGTAGTACCCACTTCTGCAGGTAACCTCTGCCTGGCCTCTACCCACTGTTAACTAGTTGTGCCGGTTTCTAACTTCAGATAATTATAATCACACAGTATGACTCTTTTTTTTTTTTTTTTTTTTTTTACAGAGACATAGAGAGAGTCAGAGAGAGGAATAGATGAGGGATAGATAGGGACAGACAGACAGGAATGAAGAGAGATGAGAAGCATCAATCATTAGTTTTTCGTTGCAACACCTTAGTTGTTTATTGATTGCTTTCTCCTATGTGCTTTGACCGCGGGCCTTCGGCAGACCAAGTAACCCCTTGCTTGAGCCATCGACCTTGGGCTCAAGCTGGTGAGCTTTACTCAAACCAGATGAGCCCACGCTCAAACTGGCGACCTAGGGGTCTCAAACCTGGGTCTTCCACATCCCAGTCGGACACTCTATCCACTGCGCCACCACCTGGTCAGGCAGTATGCCTCTTTTATGTCTGACTTCTTTTAGTCAGAATATTGTGAGACTTGCCCAAGTTGCTGTACAGTAGTCTCCTCTTATCTACATTTTTGTTTTCCATGGTTCTTTTACCCTCAGTCAACTGCAGTCTGGAAATAGTGAATGGAAAACTACAGAAATAAACAATTCTTTTAAACAAATTTATTGATTGATTTTTAGAGAGAGAGAGAAAAAAAACATGGGTTTGTTGTTCCATTTATTTATGCATTCATTGGTTGATTTTTGTGTGTGTCCTGACCAGGGTTCAAACATGCAATCTTGGCATATTAGGATGACACTGTAGCCAACTGAGCAATTCTTAAGTTTTAAATTGCACACTATCTGAGTAGTGTGATGAAATCTTTCAATGTCCCACTCCATCCTACCTGTGAATCATCCCTTTGTCCAGCATATCCACTTTCCATGTGCCACCCACCCATCCGTCAGTCACTTAATAGCTGTCTGGGCCATTAGATTGACTGTTGAAGTATCACAGTGCTCAAGTAACCCTTATAGTAGCACAGCACTGTGTCACAATGCCTATGCTATTCACCTGACTTCATCTCATCAGGTAGACATTGTATCATATCACATTATCACTAGAAGGGTGAGAGTACAATACAATAAGATATTTTGAGAAAGACTATACCCTCATAACTTTTATCATAGTATATTGTTATATTTATTCTATATTATTATTAGTTATCATTCATTTTTACTGTGCCTTATTTATAAATTAAACTATCATAGGTTATGTACATATAGGGAAAAACATAGTATTTACAGGGCATGGTACTATCTGTGGTTTCAGGCACCCACGGAGGGTCTTGGACTATACTCCCCATGGATAAGGGGAGCCTGCTGTTTTATCCAGACCTTATTATTTTTTATTTCTGTGTACTATTCCACTGTATGAATACATCACAATGTATGTACCCATCCTATTGTTGACAAACATTTGGGTTGTTTCCAGGATGGGTTGTCATGAATAAAATTGCCATGCACATTCTCGTCCATGCTTCTGGTCAACAGAAACCCTCGTTTCTGCCGGGTGCAAACCCAGGAGTAGGCTCACTGGTCATGGGTGTCTGTGTGTTTAGCTTTAGTAAATATCACATGAGTTTTCCAAAGTAGTTGTGCTGAGTTACACTTTCACAAACAATGTAAGATTGTCTTGGTTTTTCCTCATCCTTGACATTAAAATATATGATTTTTAAAGGACTAATAAATAATGTCATCGTTTTTAAATTTGAGGAATGTCTGTGTGTATAAAATAAGAGCTGTCTAACTACTTGTATATTTGATCTTAATAAAATAAAAATAACCTCTAAATTAGATATATCACACTAGAATTAAAATTTTGATCAAAATTTTTTTTTTACAGAGACAGAGAGAGAGTCAGAGAGAGGGATAGACAGGGACAGACAGACAGGAATGGAGAGAGATGAGAAGCATCAATCATTAGTTTTTCGTTGCATATTGCAACACCTTAGTTGTTCATTGATTGCTTTCTCATATGTACCTTGACCGCGGGCCTTCAGCAGACCGAGTAACCCCTTGCTCAAGCCAGCGACCTTAGACTCAAGCTGGTGAGCTTTTGCTTAAGCCAGATGAGCCCGCATTCAAACTGGCAACCTCGGGGTCTTGAACCTGGGTCTTCCGCATCCCAGTCTGACTCTTTATCCACTGCGCCACCGCCTGGTCAGGCACTCAAAAAATTTTTAACATTTCTTTTGGTGGGGAAAAGGCTGACAATTCCAAGTATTAGAAGGCATGTAGAGTTTTTGTGACAGTGGGTGTTGGCCTTGGTATGCTGGTAACTATTTAACAACTGGTTCTTTAAGAGAGAAACGGATCTGTAGAAGTTGCTAGTTTCTGTGGATTAAATACTTTCTACCAGGGCTGAACTCTCACATATTGCTGCTAGGAGTGTAAATTGGTACTTTATAAAATCATTGAATGACTTCTACTGAAGTTGAATATATGCATGTGCTGGGAGACAGCAATTCTGCTCCTATAAATGTGCCCTGAAAGATTTATATTATTTATAATAGTCAAAACCTGAGAAACTAGCATGGATAAATGATTGTGTATTCATTCAATGAAATGCTATACAACAATCGAAACAAACAAGCTGCTACCACACATAGCAACATGGCTGAATCTCATAAACACAAGAATGCGTGCCATATAATGGCAACTATATAAAGCTCAGTACCAGGCAAAACTATTCAATGGAGTTAGAAGTCAGGACAGTGATTGCCTTAGAGAAGACTGAGAGTGTAGTGATGGGAGGCATTCTTATTGTATGGTTGTTATATTGACTGAATGTGTCCCCCAAAGTTCATATGTTGTATCTGTAATTCTTGATGTATTAGGAGATGGGCCCTTTGGTCGGTAATTAGGTTTGATGAGGTCATGAGGGTGAGGTCCCCATCATGAGATTAGTACCCCTATGAGAAAAGACCAGAAAGCTTCCCCCACCTCTCTTTCATTCTCTCTTTCTCTCTTTTCGCACTCTTTCTCCCCCTTCCTTCCTCTCTCTTCCTCTCCCTCTTCACCATGTGAAGACACAGCAAAGAAAGCAACTTTCTGCAAGCCAAGAAGAGGGTTCTCACAGAGAACTGACTCTGATGGCACCTTGATCTTGGACTTCTCAGCCTCAAAATCCGAGAAATAAAAGTCTGAAGTTTGAGCTACCCAGTCTATGGTATTTTGTTATAGCAGCCAGAGAAGACTAAAACAGTTATTTTTACACTGGTGTGTTCAAGTTGTAACACATTAACTTATATATTTCTGATTTATGAACTTTTCTGTGTGAGTGATTTCAATTAAGTTTACTAAACTAATATATTTATGTATTATTTGCACACACAAACCTAAAAAACTTAAGATCATTGTTAAAATAAATCAAATATCAACCTTTCTAATTTATAGATAAACCTTCCTGTGTGCATAAACTAAAGTATTATTAAATTATACCATGGCCAAACACATGAAAAGAATTTCACCAGGAGAAATTCAGGCTCACAATGAAGCAATTCATTTACATACATAAGAGAAAACAATCAAACAAAAAGAATATTTTCTAAATTCCAAACACAAATTTTTAACGAAGTAGCTTTAAATTCAGTCGTATCAAAAAAGTTTCAGGCTTTGCCTGATCAGGTGGTGGCTCAGTGGATAGTGCGTCGGACTGGGATATGAAGGACCCAGGTTGGAGGTCGCCAGCTTGAGCGCGGGCTCATCTGGTTTGAGCAAAGCTCACCAGCTTGGACCCAAGGTCGCTGGCTTGAGCAAGGGGTTACTCAATCTGCTGTAGCCCCCAGTCAAGGCACATATGAGAAAGCAATCAATGAACAACTGAAGTGCCACAATGAAAAACTAATGATTGATGCTTCTCATCTCTCTCCTTTCCTGTCTGTCTGTCCCTATCTATCCCTCTCTCTGACTCTCAATCTGTCTCTGGATAAAAATTTAAAAAAATAATAATAAATTAAAAAAAAAAGTTTCAGGTTCAACACACAAAGAGTGTGGTATCTTCTTAGAAGGAGAAAACATTAAATACACATTTAAAGACAAAAAGTCACCGTTCAGAAGAAACCTCTAACTCATTAGCTTTTATCTTTCCTCCCCCCCCACCAAACCCTTCTATTTTCTCATTATGACAAACGCGTCACTTCATTTCACTGTGGGTGTGAGAACTCTGGGCCCACATTCTGTTCTGGCTGAGTCAAGGCCAGCAGTGGAATCAGAGTGTTTCTCCACTTAACAGAAAGTCCTGAATCACCAGGCATGCATCCGGTTCTGCCTGGAAAGTTATTGGTTGTGCCTTCTTATTAAAACCACCTTAGTCTACTTCAAGAGAGGGGAAAGTTCCTATCTCCACAGCCTTTGGTTTTCTCACATTTTTAAATAAAATCTTTGGTTCATTGCCATCAGTGACTCCCACATTTTGCCCTTACTTTTGCATGGTGAAGTTACGAGAAGCCACACAATTCCCAACACAGACCCATACAGACACACACACACACACACACACACACACACACACACACACACAAAATGATCTCTTATGGGCCTGCTTTCCAAACATTCTGGAGGCCCACCCCCTGGTAAATAGCCTTGCCCTTGATGGCTTTAGCCTACTTTAATTTGCCACATCCCAAATCAGATGTGGCATAAATTCCTAAAGCGTCCACTAGAGAGCACTATAATCCCACTTCTGACACTAATTTGTTGCAGACCAGCTTCTGGGAATTCCCAGGGGTATCTTCTTTCTATCTAACCCACACTTTTCTATCTGATTATTCCTTATACTAAGAAGGAAATAGGTGACGTGAAGAAGGAAGGAAGTAGCCCCTAGTCTCAGGCCCCCGGCCCCAGGGCAAGTTACTCTCATGACCCAGGCATTCTTTCCCTTGAAGTTAGTTGGTTTGACAGTGCTGGATCTTTGTCAATGCACCAGGAAAAGTCAAAGGAGTGAATTGGGTCTTTGGTCATCATTCAAACATGAAGGATTTGTCAGCTATGGCAGTCCCATCTCCTGACCTGGCTGGGTCCTAGTTAGAGTAGTTCTCCTGGTCATCACCACCTCTTCCCTCTAAAGCCTCCTCCTCCTTTCTCCAGCCTGCACTCTTGACCCCAGGACCAGCACTTACCATTTTCTAAAAAGTCATGACTGATCTCTCATTAGCCCACTCAGAGGAATGGGTGGCTTAATGCTATCAGCACAACTGCTTTATCTTAGAAAAACAAGAATGAGCCTGACCTGTGGGGGCGCAGTGGATAAAGCGTCAACCTGGAAATGCTGAGGTTGCCGGTTCGAAACCCTGGGCTTAATGCCTGGTCAAGGCACATATGGGAGTTGATGCTTCCAGCTTCTCCCCCCCTTCTCTCTCTCTCTCTCTCTCTCTCTCTGTCTCTCCCTCTCCTCTCTAAAAATGAAAAAAAAAACAAGAATGAGCAAACTTCTGTAATGAAAACATTTCAATGACCAAGGCTTGCTAACTATACAACATTATTCTTATTATGCATTTAGAAATCAAAACCAACATATCTAAACATAAATATATTCTATATGGTGGCTGTTGGGAGTGTATGTTTTAAAGACAGACTGCCTTGGAGCAAATCCTGGACTTGTTATTGACCAATCATGTGGCCTTGGGCAAGTTGGTTTCCTTAGCTGTTCAAAGACCAAAGTCAGAGTATCTACTTCACAGAATTATGACAATTGGAAGAGTTCTATCTATGTATATGATAAATTGATATATAAAGTGTTTAGAACTGACCTGATACTACTAAGTACTCAATAAGTGTTGGCTATGATTATTATTTTCACCAAAGCTTGTGGAAAATTCCTCAGACATGGCTGATATCTCTTTTATTTTTCTTTATTTGTATTTCCACTTAATCTCATCCTAAATGGAGTATTAATAACTTTTTAAATATTTTATTGAATTTATTCAAGTGACATTAGTTAATAAAATAATACAGGTTTGGGATATTAACACCTTTCCTACATACGACAACACTGAGTGATGATGAATTATGTCTGGATGGCACAAGTCTGTGTCACATTAGCTAGTGATGATGCTAGCTAGCTAGGTTACGTGCAACTTAGAGTGATTCCATGTTGTTGATGACAGGGTCTTCGAACAATACGTGACCATGGGAGATACACACTCTGAGTAAAAAATGGGGTTTGCATTAATTAAACTGGGGCTAAATAGTTTTAGTGTAACACTGGGTTACGTGTGAAACTGGGTTATAGTTGAGAAGTGATTTGAGTGACATAAGGTTGTGGGTAAGAAGAGTCTAATAAAAGCAAGTTTTCATGTCATTGGGCAGTAGTATGCTGGTAACTGCTTAGCTATTGTCTCTCTAACAAAAACAAGAAATTCTGATTTGTAACATTTTCACATTCTGTGGTGTAAACACTCCCATAATGGCAATTTCAAGCTAGCAGTGAGCTAGCTTAATGAGCCACTTAGAGAGGGCTAAGAGAAAGTCTGGGATTGAGCTTTGAGCACCTCCACCATTTCTAAGCTTGGTGAGAGGAACTAGAAAGCAGACTGAGAAGTTGCCACCAGAGAGGAAGCAGAGAAATCAAGAGATGATGTTATCAAAAAAGCTAGAGATAAAGTGTTATAAGGAGAGTGGTCAACAGAGTTGAATATTTCTGAGAAGTTAAGACAGACACGTTCACAGAAGACATTGGACACCATCGCACCCATAACCCTCACAGATCAGATACTACGGTAACCCAGGTTCATGCACAAGCCCTGGAGAAGGGCACTGTCACCTCGGCCTGCACAGGAGCCCCTCCCTCCTTGGTAACAGCATCCCCGCTCCCATGGAAAACAACTTACCTCCCCAATCAGACGCTCTTTTATTTTCTTTTTCTTTCTTTTTTTGTTTTGTGACAAAGACAGACAGAGGGACAGATAGGGACAGACAGACAGGAAGGGAGAGAGATAAGAAGCATCAGTCTTTGCTGTGGCACCTTAGTTGTTCATTGATTACTTTCTCATATGTGCCTTGACTGGGGGGTTACAACAGAGCGAGTGACCCCTTGCTCAAGCCAGCGACCTTGGGCTCAAGCCAGTGACCATGGGGTCATGTCTATGATCTCACGCTCAAGCCACTGACCTCATGCCTAGGCTGGTGAGCCCACGCTCAAGCCAGCAACCTCAGGGTTTCAGACCTGGATCCTCTGTGTCCCAATCCAATGCTCTATCCACTGCACCACCGCCTGGTCAGGCCCCCCCCCAGTCAGGTGATTCCAATCTCAATCAGGGCGCCCTGCAAAACAGGGGCAATCACAGGACTGAGCTGAGCCAATCAGAGCTGGTCTTCCAGATTTGTAAGTGCTGGAGCAGGGAAAAGCTTAGGTCTTGGCCCTGGCCGGTTGGCTCAGCGGTAGAGCGTCGGCCTGGCATGCGGAAGTCCCGGGTTCGATTCTTGGCCAGGGCACACAGGAGAAGCACCCATCTGCTTCTCTACCCCTCCCCCTCTCCTTCCTCTCTGTCTCTCTCTTCCCCTCTTCCCCTCCCTCAGCCAAGGTTCCACTGGAGCAAAAGATGGTCCAGGTGCTGGGGATGGCTCTTTCGCCTCTGCCCCAGGCGCTAGAGTGGCTCTGGTCGCGACAGAGCAATGCCCTGGATGGGCAGAGCATCGCCCCCTGGTGGGCATGCCGGGTGGATCCCGGTCAGGCGCATGCGGGAGTCTGTCTGACTGCCTCCTCATTTCCAGCTTCAGAAAAATACCAAAAAAAAAAAGAAAAAGAAAAAAGAAAAGCTTAGGTCTTGCCCTCTGACATCACTAAGCCGGCATGATGTAAGCCTGAGAGCTGCTGCTGGCCATGTGGTCTCCTGCAATGAAAGACGCCTGTCTGAAGCAGAAACCATAAGGAGAAAGGGAGACAATATTTGACCCCCTGAATCTAGACCTACTGCTCTTCTCTCCGAAGAAGAGTCGATAAACAGCACTTACTATGTGCCAAGCATTGTTCTAAACACGGTACAAGCACAGACTCAGTAATCCCAATCACTTTAGCAGCGTACTACTTGGGTTATTCCATGTTAAATATGAGAAAATTGTCAGAGCTGGGATTTCAACCAGGGCAGTCCAGCTTGAGTCAGCACTCCACGTTTAGGCCAGATAATTCTTTGTTGTGGGGGACTGTCTTGTGCTTTGTGGGATGTTGAGCAGGATCCTGGACAATCCCCCAAGAGATGCTGGTTAGTAGCACAACTTCCCCCTAGTTGTGACAACCAAACGTGTCCACAGACACAGCCAAATGTCCCCGGGGAGGGGGGCAAGGGTGAGAGGCGAGGATTGCCCTCCGTTGAAAACCACTGTTGCTGCCCTACTGCCTCCCAAGTTTCCTCTGAATTGCTGTCGTTGAGTCGCCCAGATCCTGTGGTAGCCACAACGCAAGGTCAACAAATCTCTGTGTCAAATACAAACAACCCAGTGTCCTTCAAACCCTGGGTCACCTACAATGCCTTGCCACCTAGAACCTGTGTTGTCTCAGATCCCACATCACCTACCAGTCTGTGTCATAAGGCTTCCTGTCACTCACAGTCTTATCCTTGAGACTTGTGTACCCATTACCCAGTGGTCCATGCTTCTCTGTCACCAACCACAGTTTCATGGAGTCAGGGCCACAGACCCCCTTTACAGCGACAAGACACACAATACACACAGAGACAGGAGACAGCAACACACACACCAACATAAGGCAGGGAGGGGCAGAGAAATGCACAGAAGCAGAGAGACTCATGAAGATGGAGACAAAAAGAGGCCTGACCCCCACCAGGCCACAGCTGGTTATGCTAAGTGGGTCACTGGGGACCCACCAGGTTCCGTCCTGCCACCTCTGGATTAGACCCGGGGGTGGGGAGGCTAGATTCTGGGAGTAAGGAGCTTAGACCCAACGTGACAGCTAATCGCCCACACAAGGCCTGTGTCTAGTCTGGGTCACCAAGCCCTGAGCAGCCTTACCTCCCACATTCACCCTTCTGTTCCTCCCTCAGGTACTCCACTGACACATCCCCCATACCGCACAGGGGGAGGGGAAGACAGGCAAGAGGTCGGACCCTCCCAGACTCCCCTCTAGATTTTGCCACAGGAATGCCAGGAGACGAGACATCCAGCAACTTCTAGTTGGAGGTGAGGGCTGGAGGTGTCTGGACAGAGAGCTAGAGTTTCCCACTGGATTGTCTCAGGAAGGATCTGGCTGAGACCACAGAAACATCTTCCTCGGAGTTGAGAGACATGGTGGGGAGTGGATGGTCACTCCTTTTCTGGACCCCGAAATCCACAGGGCCCCTGAGCATTCCCAAAATGAGAGAATCAGGCCTGTGTTTTGGGGGCAACAAAAGGCTTTAAAGCATCCCCACCCCACACCCATGCTGACCTGGCCCGGTTGCCATGGTGATGCCCCAGTTGCTCCAGAGGTGGCTGTGGGTTCTTGAAGTGGGGGGGGGGGGCTGTGGATCCTTGCACTGAGGCGGGTTGGGGTGAGAGGTCAGTGTTTGGGAACATTCTTGACCATGGAGGGGGCTGAGAGCCCGTGGTCACCTCTACTCCTGCTTGTCCCAGCTCAGGCCCACCTCCACCCACTCCCCTCAGCTCCAGGCCCCACATCCCTGCTGCTTCCTGGGAGGGGCGTCTCAGAGTCTGAATCCACAGGTAGCTCAATGCCCAAGTGCAGGGTTCTGGTGCGAGGGCTGACCAAGGGGCTCAGGTATGTAGGTTCAGGTGGAGAGCTCATGCGTGTTACCTGTTGCCCCAGGTAAGGACTCAGAGAGGTTCCAGTGAGGAGAGCGAGGTGTGAAGGCTTGGCATAAAGGTTCTGGGGGGAAAACCAGGCAAGTCATTTGTACAAAGGTTCAGGTTTGGGACAGGTTTCAGTGGAGCCTCTGGCAAGGACCAATGTGAGGGCTCAGGAGGGGCTCAGGTGAGTGTCTGTGCTGGTCTCGCCCTTTACTGGTAACTTGTTACTAAAAACAATTGTTAAAGTGCTACACTTTAAGTGAATACCTTTTTAAATGTATAAATTAAAAGGGATTTAAGGTCAGTTACATTCCTGGAGGTCTTTCTTAAGTTCTTTGAGGTTAAGTTTTCTTTTTTTTTTTTTTTAATGTTATTTTATTGATTTTAGAGAGAGAAAGGGAGAGAGCAGGAGAGAAAAAGGAACATTGATCTGTTCCTGTATGTGCCCTGACCGACCAGGAATCAAACCAGCAACCTCTGAGCTTCAGGAGGATGCTCTAGCCAACCAAGCTATTTGGCCTGGGCAAGGTTGAGTTTTCTTATCTATAAAATAGGATCTAGAAGTCATTGTGAGGATTACACAAGAGAATGAGTTAAAATTAACACAGAATGTACTCAATAAATAATAGCTTTTCTTTTTAAGTGTGCTTACAAACAGAAGAGATAAAAAGAAGCGAGAACACAGGTAATTGTGTAGAGCCCAAACAGCTAGCTGATGTTATCAGTCCTGGAGGCAGTAATTACTGAGGGATCAATTTTTCTCCTCATTAAGGAAGACCAGGCTGTACAGGGAGAGGAGATAACATACACATTCCATGAGAGAGAGAGAATGTCGCCAACAACACTGAGAACATGCTGAAAATCTATAGCTTATATGCACTATATTGTAAGCAGTAAAATAAGTTTATTCTCTGATAGGACAGTATAATAACAAAGATCTAGGTAAAAAAAATAATAAAGGCTCTCTTTTAAATGGAAATATAATTGACATATAACATTGTGTAAGTTTAAGGCAAATGAGATATTGATTTGAGGCCCTGGCTGGTTAACTCAGTCAGAGCATCATTCCAAAATGACAAGATTGTTGGTTCGGTCCCTGGTCACAGCAAACACGGGAAGCAACCAATGAATGCACAATTAAGTGGAATAACACATGAATGTGTCCCTTCCTCCTTCCCTCTCTCTCTCTTCCTCTCTCTGTTGCTCTAAAAATCAATCAATTAAAAAAAATTTAAGCCCTGGCCAGATAGCTGGGTTGGTTGGAGCATTGTCCTGAAGGGCAGAGGTTGCCAGTTCGATCCCTGGTCAGGGTGCATACAGGAGCAGATCAATGTTCCTATCTCTCTCTCTTAAAAAAAAAAAAAAAAGATATTAACTTGATACATTCAATAGCAATATGATGACCACTGTGGTGTCAGCTAACACCTCTGTCACATCACATAATTATCGTTGCTTCTAGTGATAGAGACAACTAAGATCTAGTCTCTAAGCAACTTAGTGTTTATAATACAGTTTTGTTGTCTTTTTAAAAAAATAAAACTCTAATCCAGTGGTTCTCAAACCTTTTTATCTCAGGAACCCTTTTATACTTTTTTTTGTTTTCAGAGACAGAGAGAGAGTCAGAAAGAGGGATAGATAGGGACAGACAGACAGGAACTGAGAGAGATGAGAAGCATCAATCATTAGTTTTTCGTTGTGACACCTTAGTTGTTCATTGATTGCTTTCTCATATGTGCCTTGACTGTGGGCCTTCAGTAGACTAAGTAACGACTTGCTCGAGCCAGCGACCTTGGGTCCAAGCTGGTGAGCTTTTGCTTAAACCAGATGAGCCCGCACTCAAGCTGGTGACCTTGGGGTCTCGAACCTGGGTCCTCCTCATCCCATTCCGATGCTCTATTCATTGCGCCACTGCCTGGTCAGGCCCCTTTTACACTTTTAAAAAATAATATTTAGAAAAATTATAAAATGTGTTTTTATTAAGTGGGTTTTATCTATTGATATTTATTGTATTCTAAATCAAAACTGAAATTTAAAATATGTATTAATTCAAAATAACAATATAACTGTGTTATATGCTAACAGAAAATAAATACATAAAAAATAGTTAATATAGTTTCCAAAACAAAAGACTTTAGTGAGGACAGTGTTACTTTTGGAAATCTCTTTAATGTTTGGCTTAATAGAAGACAGCTGGATTCTCATACCCGCTTCTGCATTTAATCTGTTACAATATGTGGTTTGGGTTGACATATGTAAAGGAAACCCAGCCTCACAACATATGTGGTTGGAAAAGAAGTCTTTTAATAGTCTTAGTTAATTGTGGATAATCTTCTTTGATGCTATACCAAAACTCAACAGGTGTAGTTTCTTCCAGGTCAATTGTAATGTGGAATCTGAAACTGTATCGATGAATTTTTTCAAATTCTGTTACATTAAAATGCATTGGGCAGTCTTGCACTTTGAATGTATCTTTTAGCCAAGCATGATTTGGTTTTAGTACTAGTCATTTGGTTCACTGACAAATATTGATTCATTCAGCTATGCAGATCTTCCATATATTGACACATTTCACTTTACCATGCGACACCTACCCCCACACCCACACTTATGTTAATGTCATTACCAATCTCATCAAAATTGGGAAGTTTTCAAACTCATAGCAGATAGAAGTTTTCCAAATTCTCATTTTCACTTGAAAGCTCTAATTTTATCATTGGCAATAAATACAAATAGTTTTTTCCCTTGAAGTGACAGGCTCACTCCATTCACTTTCTAGAAAACGTATGCCAGACATCCAAGTCTAAACTATTTTTTTTGTCATTTGTTCTTTTAACTAAAACTAGCGTTTAGTGAAAAAAGTGACTTTCAGCTCATAGTTCAACCTGGGGCTTTTCCTTGAGGCAATGCTCACACATCAGCAGGCAGTGGACATGCTTCATATATATTAAGAAGATATGTACTCAAGGGTTGAAAGTTAATAAAATTAATAATTTTACCGCTTCATTAAAGAAATATCTAAGTGGAATTTTTTTCTTTTACTTTTTAAAAAAAGTATTTATTGATTTAGAGAGAGAAAAAAAACCATCAGCTTGTTGTTCCACTTATCTACGCATTCATTCGTTGGTTGATTCTTGTATTTGCCCTGACCTGTAACCTTACTGTATCTGGATGATGCCCTAACCAACTGAGCTACCTCGCAAGGGCTATTTTTTATTTTAATTACTGTGCATGCCTGCTAGCAAGACAAACACAAGGACTGCTAGTGTAGCTGGGAGTCATGCCTTGATCGCTGCGTGGGTACCGACCGTCTCACCCACTGCTGCTCTTATGTCATCAACACAAATTTTGTGGGGTTTTTTTTTTGTTTTTTTTTTTTGCATTTTTCTGAAGCTGGAAACAGGGAGAGACAGTCAGACAGACTCCCGCATGCGCCCGACCGGGATCCACCCGGCACGCCCACCAGGGGGCGACGCTCTGCCCACCAGGGGGCGATGCTCTGCCCATCCTGGGCGTCGCCATGTTGCGACCCTCCTGGGTGTCGCCATGTTGCGACCAGAGCCACTCTAGCGCCTGGGGCAGAGGCCACAGAGCCATCCCCAGCGCCCGGGCCATCTTTGCTCCAATGGAGCCTTGGCTGCGGGAGGGGAAGAGAGAGACAGAGAGGAAGGCGCGGCGGAGGGGTGGAGAAGCAAATGGGCGCTTCTCCTATGTGCCCTGGCCGGGAATCGAACCCGGGTCCTCCGCACGCTAGGCCGACGCTCTACCGCTGAGCCAACCGGCCAGGGCCTTGTGGGGGTTTTTGTTGTTGTTGTTGTTGTTGTTTTGTGACAGAGACAGAGAGAGTCAAAGAGAGGGACAGACAGACAGGAAGAAGGGAGAGAGATGAGAAGTGTCAATTCTCCATTGCGGCACCTTAGTTGTTCATTGATTGATTTCTCATATGTGCCTTGACAGGGGGGGCTCCAGCAGACCGAGTGACCCCTTGCTCGAGCCAGTGGCCTTGGGCTCAAGCTGGTGAGCCTTGCTCAAACCAGATGAGCCCGCACTCAAGCTGGCGACCTTGGAGTCTCGAACCTGGGTCCTCCGTTTCCTAGTCCGACGCTCCATCCACTGTGCTACCTCCTGGTCAGGCTCAACAGAAATTTCAATGATGTGAACATGACAAATAACAATTTAGTATTACTGTGAAAATTATTTTTGTCTGTGAATCCCCTGTAAGGGTCGTGGAGATCCTCCAGAATCATCTGTGAACACCACCTTGAGAGCAAATAAGAACTGATACATTTAAATTAAATAATTAGAATAGCCAGATTTATTTTCCTTTTGTAGTGACTTTATATATATATATATCTTAGTAGTGATATATATATATCACTTACAATTTTGTAAAATGTTTTCAAAAATATCTCGCGGGAATAAAAGGAAAGCCAACCCTATTTGTGGTCCTATTTGCTTTACTTTTGCAAAAAAGAAAAGAGAAAAGAAAGAAAAGGCAGGGGAGAAGGAAAGGGGAGGAATAAGAACTGGAAAGGCCCATGGGAGTGCACCAGGCATGTGAAGTCATCCATCATGTGTGTCATGGTGAGCAGACACAGTCCTGGGACTGCAGAGGCCATGGTGCTGGGAACTCAGGGCCCTCTGTCACCTTCCCCCACACAGCCTCACGAGCCACACCACACCCTTCCACAACAAACACACACTCATACACATACACACACACAGACTAATTTCACACAACATAAATGACAAGCTCAACCATAGTTATACTCACACAATACAATCATGTGGCCACGCCAAGCTATACAAAAAGTTCCAATAGTCAAACACTTAACCTTACTGTGCTCAAAACCAATTCATAATACTTTATAACTGTGAATTGGAGAATTTCAGTGGCCACAGACCCAATCATAGTTTCACTCAGACTATCAGTGTGGCACATGAAACCTCCACTGGACCACCATGCAACTATGGGTACATAATGTTCATAAGGTGAGACCATAGGTTGTAGAGACAGGCTAACCTGGTTCAAGTTCAAGTTCTACCATTTACTGGTTCTGTAACCTTGGAATAATTGTTTAACCTGTCTGAGCCCTCATTCTAGAAAATGGAGATAATTCCTACCTTGTAAACTTGATGTGAAGATGACATAAAATAACCAGACAAGTGACTGTGTCTTCGGCCAGATGTGCCGTGGGGGTCCAGCGGTTAACTGCCATGTTTGGCTTTTGTCAGCAGAGGGCACCAGGGCTGCAAGGTGTCTGTGGGGGTTTCTAGAAGAAACCAAGCCAGAAAGGCCAGGTTTCTTGGAAAGGATTCCTGAGGCAGGTACAGACTGGGAATTTGTGGGGATGTGTATATAAGGCTGCGCAGCCTCTGGAAACCCCACTGAGGCCCAGGCCACCCAAATGTGCCACTGGTATGTGGGCACCTCCTGGGAGCATTCTGAGCTCACCTAGGAAGGGGGATGAGGACTTCCTATATACCAGGCCCTTTTCTGTGCCTATTTCACACATATTTAGTCCTCACAACAATACTATGATTGAGTCACTACTAATAGTATTCTTGAGGAATACTGAAGAAACTGAGGTCCCAGTTTACTGCCTATGAAGGGGAAGACCCAGGATATGAGCACAGGCAGCCTGGCTTCAGAACTCATGTTCCTAACCCCCGCTCCACATTGCTCTCCCTGGGACCCTTCCCCGCCCTCTTCCTGGGGCTCTGCCAGGACTCTGACCCTGGCTATCTGCCCTGGAGTTCAGCCAGCTCCAGCTGACCCGTTCCCCCCTTCCAGCCAGCTCCCTGCCTGCTCCCTGGGCCAGCCCATGGTAAGAGGCTTATCAGGCATGTGGGGGGGGGACAGATAAGGCAGGGCCCTTGAGCATGGCCTTATCCAGCCCTGCCATCCCCAGCTGCTGGGAGTTGTGGGGAGGTGCCAACAGATGGAGCCCTACCCACCCAGACAGCCATACTCCACCCATGCCCAAGTCTGGTGTCATTCTCTATGATGTCATAATTTATGGTGATAGCATTGCTCTGTCCCTCCTTTAAGTCTGAAGGTATTAGTTAAATGGGATTTGGGGAAGTCGAGTCAGACAGGAGCCCTACCAAGGCTCCAGGTTAGCAGGCCAGGCTGGGTGGGCTAGACAGAGGGGGGTGTCACAAGACCCTCCCCAGGGCAGACAGCCTTGTTTGGTGTTGGCTGTTTAACTTATAGCCACCATTCTTCCTATCTACCCAATCTAAAGAGGCTTTGGGTCTGGTGGGGACAGGGGCATCCCATCCCTTGGAAAAGCAACGAGACAAGGAGAGTTTATAAGGATGGCCAAACAGATGGACATAATCAGATCCACTCTGATAGTCACACATGTCAACTTGCTGACATAGTCTGTGCTCACAGCCTCACACCAACACTGTCACATTCCAACAGCCATTCATTATCACAGCCATGTCCTTGGCTACACATAGGCCACAGACAGCAACATGTTGACTCCCAGCAAGACATCGGCAGGCACATTGTCACATGGCCCATATAGAAGAGGAGGAACCCCTTTTAGCTTCATGACTGTATTCCTAGAGATTAGCACAATCCCCACCACACAGTAGACGTACACTCCTAGGTGGTAAGTGGACATTCATTGCACAGGTCCTGCAACCCCAGGTGGGTGGGGGCTGGAGGAAAAGTCACTCCTCCTGCAGCCTGCTTGAACTCTCCAGACCCAGAATGGGAGCTTCAAGGAAGAATTGCTGCTGCTTCCAGCACCGCCCCAGCCCCAACTTTAGCAATGGCCACTCCCCAGATAGCACTAGTCACTGAAGGGACTTGGGTCATGGAGAGGCCCCACTCCCTCCCTTCCAGATTCTTTTCCAGTGAATTAGGGCATTGGCTCTTTGAAATTGGCTGTTAGGAACATTGAGTGGTCTAGGTGTTGGGCACCCTGGGCATTAGGCCCCTTAGGTGTTGGGATCTCTGAGTTTTGGGTTTTCTACAGTGTGGAGAAATTTGGTACCCTTGGCATTGGGAATCCGGACTTAGGGTCCTCTAACGTATTTAGGCATCTGAGCATTGAATGCCCTGGACATTGGGACCACTCCTCAGGCAGGGCCAAAGTCAGTGTTTCCAACCTGTATGCCTAATTTCACATGGAGCCACTGAGGTCCAGTCTGGACCCCTGCTCTGAGCCCCGTGATTGGCTTATACAGCTCCCATGAACCAGAGCCAGAGAAAGCACAACAGAGTATCCTGAGAGCACATATTGCCCTGGAGATAGCTCTTGGATCTAGAACAAATCTAACCTGCTCCTCTGCATTGGGACAGGGGACGGAAGGTACTAGGCACTGACCACTGTGCTCCAAGTCCAAGGGAGGAAGAACCTGACAGCAGAGCCCCAACGGGTCACTGCCAATAATGCTTTCCAGCACCTGGTGCTCTAAGGAGTTAGAGACTACTAGTAAGCCAGGCTGCAACTTAAAACAGTGTCTACCCTCCACCAGCTTCTCAGCAGTGACCCTCAGCAGCCCTCCACCAAGATGCCAGTGCTGCCAGCTCCTACAGTGCCCTCCTGATGCACACCCACACTGATTCTGAGTCCCAACAGAGGCCTTGATCCTGCAGGCTGATGACAAATGAGGAAGCCAGCCAGCACTGAGGATCTGATGCTGGGCGCAGTCCTCCAAGGAAATAGCACTGTAACTGGAGGCTCCTGAGACACGCCTTAGCCCACAGTGGGTGGGGCCCGGCCGCTGCCTGTTCCCTTGCTGCCCTGGCCAGGCAGAAGCAGGCCAGATATCTGACCCCAGCAGTCCTGTCTGTCCTCAGGCCTGACCCCCCTACTCTACGCACATGCCCTTCTCATGCTGAGGGCCAGTTGCTCACAGCCAGGAGCTCATAGCACAGGACAAAGGTCATCCCACCTGGGCTCAGCCCAGGCCTGACTCCCCTGGGGCCTCCTTCTGGTTTGATAAAACAGCTGCTGTAGTCCCTATCTCATGGAAATGGCTTTTCAAACTAGAATGTTTTCTCACAAACTTCTTGGGATTAAACTATGTGGCTTCCTGAAACCCTTTCTGGATCAAGATGGGCAAATACACACATTCATAAATCTCTCTATATGTACACAAATATACTTTGTGTTATGTCATCTGTTTGTCTAGCAAAACTCTTATGGGCAACATCTCTCACTTCCCCCAAACATCCCAGGGAAAAATCTTCTCTGTCCCCTACCCTACGGGCTAAGGTGCTAGGCTGCCTCTCTGACCTCAGATTAAGCCTAAACTTTCTGTCTTCCTCTCTTCCTGGTAGGCCTCAGAAGGTCAAATCCTGAGATCCCACCCCAGCTGGGCCTGAGGGACTCCTGGGGGTCTGGCTCTAAGCATCTTGAATACCCTTCCAGCCTCCCTTGTCTGGTGTCTCGAGGTATGAGGGGGGAAGCCCCACTTTCCCTGGGCCATGACAATTTTAAGAACCTTCACTGACACTCACAGTGTCCTCTTCTCCCACCCTACCACACCCCAGCTATGAGGGGAGGGGGCAATCACCCCCCTCTCACATTTTTCCTTGTCCCCACTCTTTTACTTGGGACTACTTCTAACAGCCTCCTTCCTGACTTCCCTGTGTGGTGACCCTTTCTGACAAGCCTCGGTGGGGAGGAAGAGATGAGAAGCAGAATTTATGTCCTGGCAGGAAAGGCAAGGAGGGCTTAGGTCAGATCTGCCTCATCCCCAGAGTTGGGCACACACAGACCACTATACAGACCTGCAGCAGTGCACACACAGTCACTCTTCCACATTGATCCATCTACACAAACCCACAGACACAACAGACTGCTCAGGTAGAGGTGCATACACATGCACACAGACACACAACACATCTACAATTCATTCATAAGAGAATATACATCCCAAACATGCTATACCTGCTAGGTTTGGGGACAAAGCAAAAATGAAAATCTTTCTGGTAAGACCAGCCTGTCTTGATCGTCTCCAAAGTGAATAGGTTGTAAGTTCTGAGATGGTAGAGCTCCAGGAAGGTCTGTGGAGTGCACTGTGTATGGCATGAGAGTCTGGTTGACAAGAAGTGTCTGTGCCTCATAGTTGCAATCTTCCTCAGTGCCCCTGGTGGTAAATTAATAAGTGGAATCTCACTCATCAATTGATCTTTAAGTTTGGCACGTGTGCATCAGCTTCTTGGAAGCAGACTGTTTCCAGGGAACAAATAAAACCTGTTTCCTGGCCAGACAACAGTGAGGAATGTACTCAGGGTATAGAGGGGAGACTATTTCTACAGGCAGCCCCTTCCTGAGCAGATGCCCCACTCAGGCTGCAACAATGGTGGTTCTGACAGCCAGTGCTTACTGGCTCTTCTCCCTGAGAGCTGGCGGCCCTCACTATATAAGCAAATGTGGGAGCCCCTTCTAACCACTGCCAAGCATCGCTCCCAGAGGCAGCCTGGATCAATGTGTTTCACATATAAGTATTCGCATTAACTTAGTTCATCCTCTTCATTTCTCAGGGGAGGAAACTGGGGCTCACCTAAGCTCCTTTTGGCAAAGTCTACTTTAGTTTGTATTGGAACCTTGGTCTGCTTCCCCAGGGAGGGATGAGGAGGCTCAGGTTTGTGTCTGCAGCCCCTGTAACACAATGGCCAGAGTAGGGTTGACCAAGCCAGTGGTCAAAGGAGGGTTTCCTACAGAAATGATTACCCCCTCCAGTTCCAAAAAGTAGGACCTAGGCTTTACCCAGCTGTGCCCACAGTCCCTAGTGGCGCTGCTCCAAAGGGAATGGAATTTGCTCTGACTTCTCTCTAGGGGGAACGCAGGCGCAGAAGGCTGGGGGCCTGGCAGGCTAACTCGAGCCCCAGCCCCCCGAAGTGCCCCAGGCCTCTGGCTTCATTCCAGCCTAGCCCCGAAGGGGACGACATCTGCTTCCTCCAAGGGCCTCAGCTGGAGGACAGAAAGGCAGGGACGGAGAAGGGGGCTCCTTTGTGGAGCCCACTCCCAGGGGCTAGTGAGGATCAATCATCTGAAAGCTGGTGCGACTTGTAATTTTATTCCCTGGGAGGAGGAGCCTGAGAAGTCGGCCAGGAGGGGTGGGGATGGGGGTGGGGTGGGGGTTGGGCAGCCAGGGGAGTTGTTCAGGGAAGGGAGGGACTTGGCTAGGTCTCCCAAGCTTTCTCTAGTCTCCAAACTTTCATCAAACTCTTGGCCCCCGCCTTCCTGAAACCAAAACACAACAAGCTCTGGAGAAGCCGCGAGCAGCGCGGCGGGGCGGGCGGACTCGGGGCGGCACTAAGCCTCGGGAGGCTGATGCAACTTTCCCTTTAAGAAAGCCACCTGGGCGCACCGCGGTGCGGACCCAGCACGTCTGGGCTGGGGGCTGCATTATGGTAAGGGGGCTGAGGGACCAGAGCGCTGCGGCCCGCACCTCTGTCTGTCCTGCTGTCGGTCTGGGTGTTTGGTGGCTCCTCGGGATTGAGCCCCAGGACCAGTGTGCGTGCGTGTGTGTGTGTGATCGCGCATGCATGCGGGCATCTGTGGGTAAGAGTGTGGGTGCGCGTACGGGGATGTCTGTCTCGCCGCTAAGGTCGGGGTAGGTGCACGCGTCTGGGTTGTCACCGCTGTCACCTAGGAGTCGTGGCAGACAGGAAAGGCGGTGTGAGGGGGGACGCTCCCGGAGTGGGGGCGCTGCGTGCAGACGCCGGCTTGGTCGGGAGCTTCGGGCGCAGGGTTGTGCGGGTAGCGCCGGAACCAAAACGTGTCATGGTCCGTCTGGGCGCCAGTGGGTCTGCGTGGGTCAGGAACCGGAGGGCCGTGTTTGCGCCCCGCGTGCTAGCTATGGCTCCATCTCTTCGCATTGCCAGTCACCCTGGCTGCCTATCTGGACCCTCCAGCCGGCCTGGCTCCCTATCTGCCCGCTCACTGGCTGGCCCGGTGAGGGTTCCCGCGCGCTTGCGGGTACCAGGAAGCCGGGCCAAGGAGTCCTGGCGCCCTCGGGCTTTCTTTGTCCGCGACTCCCGGCCAGGGCTTTGGAAAGGGACCACGGCCGAGGAGTTCTCCGGGGGCTGCTACTCCAGGAAGAATCTGAGTCCTCCCCATCCCAACCTTCATTCTGGGTGCTTGCAGGGCGGACCTGGGCGGCCACAGGTGAGGGCAGGGGCCTAGCAGCCCGGGGCGCCCACCCCCCACCGGCGCCCCGCACCCCGAAGCCAAGGCCAGGAGGGAGAACGCGGCGGGGCCCCGGCCAGACGCGAGGGGGGCTCACCCGGAGGGCCGGGAGGGGCCGGAGCCGGCCCGGGGGCGGGGCGAAGGGGCGGGTACCTGGGCGCCCCGGTACTTTTCCACCGCAGGGGGCGGGGGCGGGACCGCCGCCTCCTCACCAGCTGAGAGGCCCACACGTGGTAGCTGATGTAACGCCCGCCACCCCCACCTTGCGCCCCGATTAAAGCGGACGCGCCCCGCTTCGAGGAATCGGGACGCTCCGGGTGGTGCCGTATCCCCAAAAGCGACCGCGCCCCAGCCTACCGGCTTGGGGCCTCCAAGCAGTCTGCGGGCCGCTTCTTAAAGGAGCCGCGCCTCCTTTCGGGCCTGCTTCTCCGTAGGCCACGCCCCCTCGTTGATCACTCTTAAAGGAGCCACGTCTTCCGCTCTCTGACAGCGCCCGCACAAAACCTGGGTATATTACTTTGCTAAAACAAGCCTGATGCTGCTGTGGCTGCTAGATAGTAAAAGAGTGGAGGAGAGAAGGACCTGAGATGTTAAAGACTCACAAAGAGAAGGACTATCAGAGGGTTGGGGAGTAGTGGGTGAGGGGCTAGTTCTAGGAAGGAACTAATGGGCGACATTGAGCATGCCCAAATATTTACAAGAACTGCAGAGAAAACGCCCCCTTACTTGGCCTACACTGCGACTGCGGCACCGCTCAGTGCCCAGCCCTGGGGACACAGAAGAATCACACCGCTGCTCTGGAAGATCTCTCCAGCTGGTGGTACGCCAGATTTGGACACAGTAACTGTGCCGCAACACTGTGTGTGATGAGAGTGTTAATCAGATGTACACAGCGTGCTTTGGGGGTACAGTGGAAAGGTTGGCAGTTGACTGCAACTGAGAAGAGAAAAAAAGGCTCCTTGAAGATAATGGCATTGAGACAGGTTTTGAAAATGGATAGGATATATACTGATGGAAATGGAGACAAGGGTGCTCAAGGAAGAAGGAATCACCTGAGCAAAGGCATGGAGCCAGAACCCTCTGGGAATGGTGAATAGTCCCACATGGCCACAGGTGGCTCTGGGTAACCAACCTGAGCTCAAGGCGGAACCAAGGACCCTTCCCTGCCTCACAGCCCCTCCACTTCCTCCATCACAGTCACTGGAGATTACACTGCCTCCTCTTTCTCTTACACTGTCAGGTCCTTGAAGGCAGGGAAAGAGCCTGACCTCTTTCAATTCCCAGAGAGGATTCCAGGGCAAATCCCTGGGTCCAGATGGTCCCTTAAAATTAACTGACTGGGGGAGAGGAAAGACTTAGCAATGAGACTAACGGTGAGCTGGGTCTTGTGACTACCCTCTCACTGTGCACCACTGGGTGGCTCACAGGCAACTCAGACCCAACTTGCCACCCACCCTTCCTCCACTCCAAACCTGCAGCATTCCTGTCTGTGGGTCTGGCTCTGGCTTTTTCCTATTGCATGAGCAGAAACCAAAGACCCTTCCTTATCCCTCACTTCCAAAGTCCAATTGCTCCTCCTCAATTACAACTCTGCCTTAAAGCCTTCATAGCTGCCGTTACCCTCAGGATAAAGACCAAAACTCAGTCCCCAAAAGTCCTGACCCTATTCATCTTTCTACCTTCAAGTTTGGCCACTTTCTCCCTGGCTGAGCCCCAGCCTCAGGGTCTTTTCCATATTCTTTCATTTGCTTAAATCTTTCTTCATCTTCCTTCCTCCTGATTGCTACTTTGCCTTATTAACTCTCTCTGACTCTCAAATATCCTTTCCTCAAGGACTCTAAGACAGGTCAGGTCCCCATTTTAAGGATCTTTCTCCTTCACACTTTTTTTTTTTTTTTGTATTTTTCTAAAGTGAGAAACAGGGAGGTAGAGAGATAGACTCCAGCATGTGCCTGACAGAAATCCACCCGGCATGCCCACCAGGGGGCGATGCTCTGCCCATCTGGGGCTTCAACCGGAGCCATTCTAGCGCCTGCGGCGGAGGCCATGGAGCCATCCTCAGTGCTGGGGCCAACTTTGCTCCAGTGGAGCCTTAGCTGTGGGAGTGGAAGAGAGAAATAGAGAGAATGGAGAGGAGGAAGGGTGGAGAAGCAGATGGGCGCTTCTCCTGTGTGCCCTGGCCGAGAATCGAACCCAGGACATCCACATTCCAGGCCAACACTCTACCATTGAGCCAACCAGCCAGGACTCCTTCACACTCTTTATGTCAGACTTTAATTATATATATTTGAGAGAACAGTTTCACTTATTCCCTCTATCCTATAAGCTGCAGGAAGGCAGAAACCCATGAGTTGTTGGTGCACAGGTCTGGCCCAGAGCAAGCCTGAAATAAATATTTGTGGAGTAAATAAATTGAATTGTGGCCAGCCTCAAATGCCTAATAAACAATTTAGGCCATATCCTGTTGGCTGTGGAGAACTATTGGAGAAAATTAGAGCTTTGGGGATTTGGGGAGATTAATGGATGGAGAAGGGAGGAAAATGTGGAGGACTTGTAATCAAGTCAAAACTGAAGCAGAAACTTCAGAATTTCCAAAGAATTATTAACCCCATCTTCCAGATTGAGGCTCAGAGGAGTTAAGTAATTTGCTTAAAGTCACGTACCTAGTGAATGGCAGAACCAGAATTCCAGCCCAGGGCCACCAGGTCCCAGACAGAGTCCAAGCTCTTCATCACATACTGAACTTTAGACCCACTGGTATCAATGCTGGCTCCTGCATGGGTTAGGGGCAGGTCTGGTGCCTGGATAATGCAGATCTCCAACATCTAGAAGAGGGCTTGACATGTCATGGGCACGCAGTTGGGGTTTTTAATAGATGGATGCGGCCACTTCACATAAATGGCAAAGGCTAGAGAAGCAGCAAGGCTTTACACCCAACTCATTCTAGAGCAGCCACCAAGCCACCTTTTCCCCACTAATCTGTAAGCACCCCAAGAGCATGGACTGTCTGTGCAATCAATGCTCTGGGATACCCTGGGTGAGAGCCCCCTGGAAGCCTAAACTCCAGGGCAGAATGTCCTCAATTTACTTACCTGGCCAGAAGATATAATAATTCCCAATTCATGAAGTGGTTTTTTAATGCCATCTGCTGTTATTATTGTCAACACTGTCATTGTTGGCTAAAGAGGAACAGCTTCAGGAAAGTCAAATCTAGAGCTTACAGCTTGCAGGGAGGGATGCGATGAGTGAGGAGGACAAGGCTACGATCTTAGCGGAGCACCACCCCTTTCCTGACTCCCGCAGGAGACCAAAGCCATGAGCAGGGACCTCTTTAGGAAGGACACTATAAGAAGCAGAGAGGCCAGCCTGGTTGACTGAAAAAGGGAAATGGTTACAAGTCACGTACCCACCTGCTGCAGGCAATGTAGGAGACGTAGTGGCCAAGGCAACGCCTAAAGAAGCCGAGGCTGATTTGCCTAAGCAAAGAGCATTGTCCTGGTCTCTTGGCCTTCCAAAGACTTCCGGGGCCTGTGGGTGAGAGGTAGCCCTGGACAAGTGGGTGTGGGTGGGGCAGAGTGGCACAGAACAGCCTTTGGAGTAGAATCTGCTTCCTAGGAGGGTAAGGAAGGCCTCAGAGGCAAACCCAGTCCTTCCTGGGACCAGGTCCAGTGGAGGTTGAATATCTCCGTCCATATAACTTGGGTTTTTCCTCCTCTGAGAGAGTTTCTTGAGTCTTCCTGAAGGTTGACTTCTTTTATATGGCCTATCGGAAAACTACCCTCTACCACCTGCTTCTAACATTAAACCTGCACACGCCTGCACTGCCCTGCTCTGCTCCTCCGTTTGTCGGCTGCCGTCCCAGCTCGCCAGCCCCACATCGCCTCCCCATTGCTTCCTACAAGGTCTCTGCTGGCTTGCACCCTCGCTCCAGTGCCTCGGCCTTTCCCATCTCCCTTCATTTCAACCCACGCCTCCTGCAAACTGAGCACTATGCTAGGTGCTGGGCACAGAGGGATAAGTGAAACAGAGACTCAAGCTCTCAGGCAACCCATGGACTCACGGCTAGCAGACTTAAAAGCAAATTAGTCTAATAAGAGTTGATAAGGAAACCAGGAGATGTCTACACAAAACAGAAAGGAGGAAGCAATTTGTTCATCCTGGTGAAGGAAAGGTGACAGAGAAGAGTTAACATTTATGCACAGTCTTGAAGGATTTGTAGAATTTTACCTGGTGAACGGAGGGAAGCTGTTACAGGCAGGGACAGCGGAGCAAGGGCAGGGAAACATGCCTGCACATGGTGTGTTTGGCATGTTCACAGCTTATGGTCCAAGTTAGTGACATAACAACAAACCTGGCTGCCCTGGAGCCCAAGCTGAGTGACACCAGGATGAGGTAGGACCATCCTAGCTGTCTGAGTGGGGTGAGGGTGCTGATTCAAGCTGCCTCCCCTTCAGGGGAGAGGTTGAAGCCATTCACACAGGCGATGAAGGTGTTGGACCCTGTCCAGTTTTGTGTTCATTTTTTATCTTTTATAGAATTGGGCATCTGGAGAGTCAAAAATAGACCTTTGCCCATTGGGACAGGAAGCCCCAGAGACTAAGGGATGCCGGGGAAGGGGCAGGAGAGGAGCTGAGGCGGAGCTGCTCCCAGGTCATGGCAGAAGGAGCTGAGGGGAAGCGGCCTGGCAGAGGAGCGCTGCCAGGGAAATGAGGCCTGCCCGCTGGTGGTCTGGGCCTGCGCTACCTGTTCTGGGAGCCCTGAGGGCCGCACACGCCTTCCCCGGCCTGCCTGGGCTAGGTCCTCATCCCACTCTCTGCTCTCTCCACAGCTCTTGAGGTCTGTGGCCTGAAAGGTGCTGAAAGCAGAGCCTGTGATTGTGGCCTGGGACTCCAGAGCCCCCAACCTGCTGCCGCCATGGTGGGAAAAGGTGCCAAAGGGATGCTGGTGAGTACAGGGACATGGCTGCAGGGAGAAGGGAACATGTGCACTGCCCCCTCTGTGGCTTCCTGCCAGCTGTTGGCATCATGACAGGAGAGCCTAGGAAGCTCTGTAGGGCCCAGGTCTGGTGCTGCCAGGGCTCCTGAGTGCTAGGGTTGTCTCTGGCCCGGGCAGGCAGCCTCTCACCTGGCTGGTTGGGCAGTGCTGCAGCCCTGAGCCACAGCCGGGCAGATCCTGCCACAGAGCCCGCTAGGAGGCAGGAGGCCCACTTCTGGTCCTGTCACAAGAGACAGTCTGGAGAGAAGGCTGCAGCTCATCCTGCTGGGAGGACAGCAGAACTCCTGTGGCCGGGACACTCCCACCCCTACCCAGTGCTCTGCCTGCCACGGAGGGGGGGGGGGGGTGCTTGGTGTGTGCCCATCAAGGGGTCCTTTGACCTTGCCTGGTTTTTCTGTACTTTCACTCTGAAAAATAACAAGACTGTTTCATTTAAATCCTCTCCTGAGGTCTCTCAGAGAGCCTCCCTCTCTCCTTTCCCCAAGCATGGCCCTTCCTTTGCCGCTGCCCCGGGGCACAGGCCAGGCAGTGGTGAGGTGCTTTGAGAGGCAGAGGGGAGGACAGGCCCGGTGGAAGGACTTCCGTTCACACTGGCGGACAGACGGAGCAGGGCACCACTGGCAGCAGGAACCAGGGAGAAGATGCCAGATCCGCCCCAAGGGCAGTGCTTGTACTTCGTCTCTCTTGGGATCTTGCCTCAGGGAAAGCTAGACGGGGCACTATCCCTGTAGGAAGCTAGTGACCGAGCAAGGCCCCTCCCTTACCCCCCCTTGGTGGCTCCCTTTCCCACATCAATTCCTTCTGCTACTTTTCTCATTCAATTAAGGATTGATTGGCCTAGGGTCTCTGCTGAGCCCTCACAAGACAAGCTGGCTGTCACCAAAGATTTCTGGCACTCAAATGACCTAGTCCAAAGAAATGGTTTGAGGACAGTTAGCTAGGTGGTATCACAAGAAACTCCAAACATACAGAGAATTTTTATGAGTTTATTTGAGCCAAACTGATGACAATTGCCAGGAAGCAAATCTCAATGGACTGAGAAAATGCTCCAGAGAATGGCAGTCTCACAGCTTGTGTTATACATTACAATCAAAGGGGAGATGAAAGGGGCGGGAAATTCACTGGTGGTAGATGAGGGAGGCGGGAGAACGCAAAGCAGGGAACCCTCTGGGATTGGGTAAAGAGTAAAAGTGGAGCTGGTGGGTACAGGATGGTTAACAATGAACCTTCCGTGCGCTTAGAGACAGTATGCAGAGGTCTCAAACTCGCGGCCCGCCGAACAATTTTTTTGCGGCCCGCAGACTAATCCACGAACTACAGTTTCTGGTCGTTTTGTGACACTGAAAAGTGTTGCGTAACAGTTGCTTTTTGTAGACCTAGTGCGGCCCGCCGAACGGCTGTGATCTTGCTCTGCGGCCCACATGCTGAGTTGAGTTTGAGACCCCTGGAAGGGGAACAAGATAGCAGTGAGGGGTTCTGTGGTCTGTGCTTCGGTGTTGGTGGTGGTGCCCCCAGGGGTCTGGAAAAGGAAATTACCTCTGAGAGCTCAAAGGTATGTTAGCTTAGACGCAAAAAATATATATACAGGCTCACTTAAGGTCAAGACTGGAAGCTACATACCTTGGAAGTGACTATGCACCATGACCTACTTTTAGTCAGGAATTTTTATGTTCCGACCATCCTGTGAGGCGACCTTAGGGCTCTGAGTTTGTTGAGTCCGCCGTGCAGGCCTCCCCTGAGCTTGTCAGGTTTAGTTTGTGGTCTCTTTTTCATCCACAGTGGTTCTGCTCCAGGCTCAGGGCCCTTCAGCCTGCCCCTCGGGCCTGTTCTGGTTCCCTGGAACAAGTCTGAATGAACCAAGCTTCTGAAAGTATATCTGAGCCATCCTGAACGCAAACAGGCAGAGCTGGGGGTCTCATGACCTGAGCACTTGCTAGGGGTGGATGTTGTGATAGAACCAAAACAAGGCCCCTGTTCTCTCACAGAAGTCTTGGGATTACCAAGGGCCTATCTAGGAAGCGGAATATGACTCTGCCTTCTTACTTAGAGAGTCTGAGCTCCGTGAAACCCAAGAAGCCCTCTGCGTACTCCCTGGCTGCCCTTCTTTCTCTGGAGTTACCCTGAAAGGACTGAGGCAATCAGGCAGGGAGACGTGGGACCCACGTGGGCCATAGGGAGCATGAATCACAATGTCCCAGAATCCCTGCCAGAGCTGAGCTCCCCAGAGCTGCAGGCCCGCCTGTCTGTGGAAGGGAATGCTACTTTGGGACTCCGTTCCCAGCACCAGGATGTGCCTAAAGATAGCTGGGGGTCGGTTTCCTCGTGCCCTCTGCCCTTTGGCTTCTGCCCGCTGCTGCTTCGTTTTAAGCTCATAACATCTGTCCCCTGGGCATCCCCGTGGTTGCTGAGATTCTATTCCTTCCTCTTTTTCAGTTCTGCTGATGACCTTGGGCTATGCTATTCTGCTATTCTCGGGTCCCAGTTTGAAACCAAAGCCTCCTCTATTCAGTGCTTGTCTCTAGGATACAGCCTCTGAGGAAAGCCATCTCCCCTAGCTGACCTAGGCAGCTGAGCGGCACTTTATTGGGTGCTGTGTTCCCCTAAGGCAGCGGTTTATTTCCGATGGCTTTAGGCGACCCCTGTGTTTTGGTTGTTGGACCCCGGCCGGGGTCGCGACCCACAGGTTGAGAACCGCTGCCCTAAGGACACATGGTTCAGGATGCTCCTCTCAGACATGCCCTCCTCAGGATGCCATGGTGGGGTAGAACACAGGGCGCTAAGGGTCATGCATGTAGGCCGGTGGCACTTGGATCATCCCAGGTTAGTGACTTCTGTTGCCATTTGTGCCCTGTTATGTAGGAGTGGGCCTCCCTTTGAGGATGGACCTCACTTCCACCCCCCTTTGCTCTAGGTTTGGGTGGGAGAACATGGGACCCCTGGGTC
Organism: Saccopteryx bilineata; assembly: GCF_036850765.1. Lineage (NCBI taxonomy): Eukaryota > Metazoa > Chordata > Mammalia > Chiroptera > Emballonuridae > Saccopteryx > Saccopteryx bilineata. The sequence continues at coordinate 258,183,287 of NC_089492.1, forward strand.
TTTTTGGTGTCGACAGTCTTCCTTAGAGCTTCTGCCTGGCTCTGCATGTGGCAGGTGCCCTATAGAGGAGCAAGCCACTTCGTAGCACGTGCCCAGGGCCACATGCCTGCTGCACGTGTCCCTCCCCCCACTCCCAGCCCAGATGGTCTCTGCCAGGCCAGCTCAGCTGCCTCCCTCACGCCTCAGTGGCTCCTAGGACAGGGCCGTGCAAGAACCCAGCTGGCCAGGGTGCCTCCAAGCCTGGGAGCAGCTGGGATGCTTAGGGGCACTGGGGGGGTGTGAGTGGGGTGGGCCTTCTATGGAGACCTCATACCTCTGTACACGTGTGGTGGGGAGGCTGCTTGGGACTCAGAGGACAGGGAGCTGGAGGAGAGGAGGCCAGGACAGAAGAGCCCCACTGGGTCAGCTTTAACCCTGCAGCTTCATACCAAGTTCACAAGCTGATTGACTCAGTCTCCTCCCCTTGTCCGCTCCCCATTCTTAGTGTCTTGGGCAGCAGAGGCCTTGGTGAGCCTCCTTGGTCTCTCCCTAGAACTCACTGGTTGCTTCTGCACTGGAAAGCCTTGTGATGAATAAGAACAGCCACCTGGGCTAGGGCCTGGTGCCAGACAATCTAAACTATCCCAGAAGGCAGTGCAAGCATCACAAGTGGCCTGGGACTGCCCCACCCTGACCTCTTCTACTTTGACATGAAAGTTTGAATACCTCTTGTCCACAGCATCCATGCCAGGGCCTGATACACAGTGGGTACTCACCCAGCCCAAGTCCTAGCATGTGGCATATGCTCAACTAACATAGGTTTGGCACACACTGGGCACTCCCCAGAGACAGATTAAGGTCAGTTGAGGCCCCTGGCACAGAAGAAAATATTGGGCCCCTTACATTAGAAAAAAGTATGAAGTTGGGGTTTTGCAAGGCCTTTCAGAAGTCGGGGCCCAGAGCACGCGCCCAGTGCGCCCGCCGTTAAATCCACCTCTGACACTCCCTTAGAAGGCCTATAACCTTCTAGGCACTCACCTAACATGGGTCCCAGCATGTGGCAAGTGCTTACCTAGTACTGATTTGGCACACTTTGGCTATTCTCTTAGTACAGAGCCTGTTACACAGTGGGTGCTCATCTGGCACAGTGCCAGGCACACAGTGGGCACTCACTCTGCTCAGAACTGGGCATACGTTGGGTCTTCACCTGACACAGAATTTGGCACACATGGGGCACTCACCTAGTGCAGGACCTAGCATACCACAGGAACTCACTGGCATGGGGCTGGCATACAGTGAATGTTCCCTCAACACAGTTTTTGGCACACAGTGAGAGCTGTCCCACCACTGGATTTGGCACACAGTGGGTACTCTTGCAACACAGGTCCTGGCACACAGTGAGTGCTTTCCTAGCACAGACCTGGCACACTGTGTATTCTTCCAGCATTGGACTTGGCTCATAATGAGCACTCTGCTAACACAGGTCCTGGCACATAGTGGGTGCTTTCTTTTTATAGGCCTAGCACAGAGAAAGTACTCTCCTAACCAGGACAGCCTAGATGATCAACTAGATGAATCTAGATGTGCAACTGCCCCTCACCAGTGAAATGGACACTATCTAGACCCAAAGGATAAGCTTCCTTCCTCAAGCTTCCTCTCTGGACCTAGGACCCTGTCCTCCCTTCCCCTTGATCTGCCCCCCAAACCTACCTGCTCAGTCCTGTGCCCTCACCTCCCTGCATACAGCCTCCCTGCAGCCCTCTTCCCGTCCCCAGCACTCCTGAGTCCTAGCTCAGCAAGACCTTCCCCAGAGTCACAGGGCACAACAAAGCCCCTAGACTCCTTGCCCCTCTGGAAGCATGCCCACTCGTATTAAGAAAAGTCAAAGGTGGGGGCTGGGGGAGCTGGCCTCCCTAAGTGGGGCTGGAGCAGCTGGATCCCACTAATGAGGCCTCATTACGGCCAAGGCCCAGCTGGGCTGCTGCCGCCTCCTGTCCCCATGGCCAGAGCTAGAGAAAGCCATCCAGCCAGGGCTGCCTGTTCTGGGCATCCAGCCCAGGCCAGGGCAGCCAGAGCCCAGAGCCCACCCTGGGTGGAAGTGAGCATTTGGGCATCATGGGTGACTGGGCCTTCCTGGAGCCAGTGGCCCAGCCAGGGCCTTGGCCCTCAGTCTGTGCCCGCAGGAAGTCAGCGGAGCATGTCTGGGGACCTGGCTGCACAAGGCTGGCCCAGTGAGTGGCTGAGTCAGTGGGGTCTGAGGCCATTCTTAGAATACTTCCTTGAGCCAAGGCTGATCCATCTTCTCCCCCAAAATGGGGATAAAAATGTACCTACCTGAAGTGGTTGTTGAGAGGATTAAATGAGTTGACACACACACACACACACACATATATATATAGTGTTTAGCACCATGTCTGGCTCACTAATATGTATTATCTCTTCCTAGTATTACTAATGTTCACTAGCTTCCATAATGGGTGGATATTATACCCATTTTAGAGATGAAGAAACTAAAACTAGACATGTTAAGTGACATGCCTAAGGTTATATATGGTGGGAAACTGGCAGAGCTGGGAAACTGGCAGAGCTGGGGTTTGAACCCACGTCTATCCGACTCTAAAGCCGGTACCCTTTCTTATTTCAATGTCGTCCTGCCCTGTTCCCTTTGGAGTCATTACCCTTACCAACTCACAGGAAAGCTGTTCTTTGCATCAGAATTCATAAATGCTTCCACTTAATGGATGTTTACTGAGATCCTACCATGTGCCAGGCCCTCTGCCAAACTGTCCATTTCCAAAAAGAGCTATACCTTCCCAGGACCAGAACACTCATGCCCACCTTCCCAGCCACCGGCTTGTGGTGCCTCACCATCAGCCAGAGTCTGACCAGTGAGCGTAGCCTTAGAGAAGAGGGACGGATGGGTCTGAGTCACATGCCCCCGCCCCAGTCAGGGTGACACCTGCTGGGCTGTACTCAGCCCATGCGGCACACACTCCTAGAGTAACACCTCAGGTTCTGGGCAGCGCAGTTCAAACCCCCAAGGGTCCTTCTTTGATGGCCTCCCTTTGTCTGGACTCTGTGGTGACCACCCCCTTGGCTAATGCCATCTTTCTTCAGACAGGTGGACGCAGAGTCCACTAGGCTAGAGCTTTCTTGTACCATCAGTCACATTCTCCCACAAGGATGCCCCCTAATCTTGGCTGGATGGGGACCCCCAAGTCTGGGGTGGGGAGACGACTCCAGAGCCCGGTACTCCCCAGACCACACCACTCTCTAAGAAGTCTGCGATGCCTTGGTAGTGCCCTGGGGCTGCACCGCCACTTCTTCCCGCCCCTCGTCTCTAGCTCCCATTGACACCCGACCACCCTACCAGGAGCCTGCCAAATGCCAGGCCTGTGGGCTCGGGCACATCTGAGTCGTAAGGCCCAGCTCTGAGAGAGAAGCGAGCTGCCCTCACTCTCTCCTGAGCTCGCTCTGCCTCATTCTGTGGTGGTGAGTGAGTGTGTGTTTGAGTGTGTTTTGTTCCAATAACTTGCTGAGAACAAGAGAAAAACACAACAAACCCCATGCCTCACTCTAGCTCTGGAGCACCCTCGCTGGGCTGCGTGGGGACTGGCCGGAGGGGGAGGGCCAGGGGAGGGGTAGGCAGAGCTTCGGGAGGAGATGAGGTGAAAGTAATTGCTGCTGCCCAGCCGGCAGTGGGAGAGGCATGGGAGAGGCAGGAGATGCATCAGTGTCGCCTGGAGCTGGCAGAGGTGTGAATGAGCGGTGGAGACACGCGTGCTCCGCGCTCCTCTCTAAGTGCTCACCCGGAATGGCCGCAGCTCGTGGACCTGTGACCCCCTCCTCCCAAGAACAGGTCAGTCACCTTCCAGAAGGTTGAGCCCTCTCCCTGGTGCCAGGCAGGCTGGGAGGCTGGGCTGGGGGTGGGGAGAGGGGCTGAGTGATCTGTGCCAGGGAGGGGCAGGCACAGCCAGCAAGTGAGACAGACACCAGCCAAAGTGACCCAGAAAGTTGCCACTGTGCAAAGGAGTGCAGGAAGAGTTAGCTGTGGGGGGGGGGGCATGGGGGAGGAGAGTGGGGGGGTGAGGGCTCCCCCAGCCCAAGGACCTGCTGAGAATCTGCTCTGTGTATCAAAGCTGCATTGTCCTAGCTCCCGGGGAGACGGACCGGAGGTGCCCAGGAATTGTACTAATCAATACAGCCCCATTGTCTGCCACGGCAGTTACTCCTATGGGGAGAGTGGGTGAGGGGGCAGGGGGACATGGTACATGGACTCAGTGGTGAGGATGGGGGAAGGGGATAGGGCGAGACTCAGCTGGAAGGAGAGAGACCCCATGGAATGTTCACCAGTGTCCAGGGCAAGCACCCAGCTGCGGTGGGTGCTGGTGTGCCCTCATCCCTGGAAGCTAGGGACGGGCAGGTTGTCAGGCACAATGGGGCTGATGGCAGCAAGGATGGAAGGACCAGGAAGCCACCCGCCACCCTGTAGGTCATCCTAACCTGACCTTCAGAAAGCAAGAGAAGAAGTGTCCTCTGGAAATATATGGGTTCCGTTTGGGAGAAGCTTTATACAGAGCTGCCCTCAAACCTCAGGATTGCCAGGGTCAAAAACCAGGGCCACTTCCCAGAGTGCCAGCCTGCTGCCAACCAACGGGGGTGGAGACTGCCCACGGCTGCCGCTGCATGGAACAGGCCACTAGGCTTCTTAGAGCAGAGGTAGGGCCCACCCAGTGTCCCCCATTACTGCTCCTCAAGACCTGGAGCAGAGCCTGGCACACTGGGGGTGTGTGTCTTCCGTCTGCTGTTCACGAAACCGGCAGGTCACTGCCAATCATGGCTCTGGGGTGAAATAGCGCAAGGCATATCCTTGCCTCTCTCACCTGCTGTATGAGGGCTTGGACTCCAGATAGGTGCCCAGGCATTACACTGAGGTTCTCCTCGAGGCAGGAGGCATGAATGGCCCTGTGCACTGATTAGGCCTGAGGTAGATTTTTCCGTGGTTCCACTCGTCTGGCTGTGACCCTGATTCTTTCCCATGTCTAGATAAGAAGGTGAAAGTAATTGCCTGGATATGGAAAAGGGAAGGCTCTGCCACTGCAGGACAGGTGCTACCTTAAGGGCCACCAGGGCCCCTGGACTGGTGGGAGAGAACTTTGGGAACAAGAAACGAGGGGTGTGAGGAGGCCATGGGCTCTTCTGAGGCAGCCACAATTTACTGTAATGACTGTTCTGCTTAAATTTCCCCTTGGGGCTCAGAGAAAGCTGCCAGTGATCTGGATTTGGCTCCAGGTCAGTCTGGGATGTGGGGTCTTGCCCGTTCTCCTCCATAAAGTTTGTCTTGGATGGACTTCATCCCATGAGCAAACCCTGGGGCTGCAGAGTCCCAAACAAGCAGCCCGCTGGCTCCCAGGGGGCCTGCCCAGCCAGGCCGCTCCAGGATGCCTCAGTGTCCACTGAGAACAGGAGGAGGGAGCTCACAATTCACAGAAATATCCCGTGGACCCTGAGCTGGGCGGGCGGGAGTCAGGAGCCAGAGCGAGCGGTAGCCTGGGGTAGGCATCTGGGCACTCTCTAAGTCGTGCATGGACAGAAGAGGGTCCCTCCTGTGGTGGAGCTGCTCGCCTCAGAGAGCAGGCTTTGCAACTTTGTTTCCTCTTTTATGCCTCTCTGTAGTTTCCAACTTTTTTGTGTGATAAGCTTATAATGCTTTTATAATCCAAAAGAAAAGCAATAACATTTTAAAAAGTAGTCTAGAAAGCTCATGGAAAATATAGGAGTCAGAAATAGCAAAATTTCAGGCAAGGCAGAACTACAGAATATGGAGTGTATTGAGGTCGTCTAGCCTTTCCCCTGATCTCATAGATAAGGGTGCGGAGATACGGAGAGGGGAGGGGAAGCGACTTGCCAGGGTCACTGGGGGAGCAGGCTTCAGAAAGCCAGGGTTCCTACCCCCGGGGCAGGGTCCAGCCCTGCCGAGCCCAGGGCATAGTGGGAGATCCGGATTCTGCCCTGGGAGCTGAACAGCCTTAATCCCAGAAGCTCAGCCAGAGCAGTGAATAAGCCGGGCAGAGGGCTATGTAAAGGATTTATGTAAGTGACTGCCAGGGGTGGGGGTTTGTTAACCCAAGACAGGTCACAAGTCACAAGTCCTGTGCAGGGGTGGACACTGCTGCCTCTGCCTCAATGATTGTTTCTGTGGGGAAGGGGCATCTGAGGGTCTGATGTGTGTGTCTATGTATGGAGGTCACTTTAGAAAGAGCCCCAACGCCTGCCTTCTGCCTCGTCTAGGGGGCTTGGTTACGAGGCGGGTAGCCCCCATCCTGGAGACCACCCACCAGGCCAGGCCGGAGGTGGAGCAGTCAGGAGTGAGGGTAGGGACTGCCCAGCGAGCCTGGAGAGGAGGTGCCCACCCAGACGGGCCCCAGGCCCCTCTGGTTCACCAGCAAGGTGTGAGCAAGGGAGGAAGGGAGAGCAGGGAAGGGCAGGGGGGGAGACAGGTGATGGACAGGAGACACCTGAAGCCTGGCCAGTCGAGGCTGAGCTGGGCGAGGCAGCTTGGTCACCAGTCTCGGTCAAACCACAAGCAGAAAGGGATTCTTTCTTGGGTGACTTCAGAGACTGTGACCACTGCAGGGACAGTATCAGTGACACTGCTGTCCACCCAGCTGATAAACAAAATGAGAAGCCTTAGATTGGGGGAGATTACACAAGGAGAAAAGGATGATGCGGCCTTGGAAAAGGCTCGTCAGCCATGGGCCACGCTGCCCGGGAGGAAATGGCAGGCAGTCCCTGGGCCAGGCTGGAGAAGGAAGGGAATGAGTACCCCAAACAAGTCCTCCCTGCCCCACCCAGTGCATTCTAGAGATCCTTTCCTCCTGTGAACTTGGAGAAAGGTAGGCTTGCTCTGTCCTCCACTGAGGACCAAGCCCTCACCAGCCAAGGTGTCTGAACAGTCTAGGTGGCTTGTGCTAGAATTGAAGTTAGAGGCCTGTCTGTGGGCAAGGCTCCCATTGCTAGGAGCATTGCATCTACAGCTCCCACAGGTGAGGCACCACAGTGCTGAGATTTAGGGCCAGGGAACAGACGTGCGTCCTGTTTCTGCTGGGAGCTGCTTGCACCACCTGCAGAGTGTCATTTCACTGATCTCTCGCACCTTCTGCAGGGCAGCCCGCTGGTGGTGTAGGAAACTTCCCACAAGAGTGCATTCCTCAACCCCCAGTTCCAGGTCTCTGTGCTGGGGGCTCCCGCCTCCCGTGTGGCAGCCGGCACAAACTGGTTAGCGCATGCTCAGTGGTGTGCTGCTCATTAACAGCGCGCTGGCTCTTGAGGGCTCAATCGAGCGCTGCCCGTGGCGCGTGGCTGGGAGCATCACCACCCTCCCAGTCCCCTCCCAGGCAAGGAGCAGACCGCAGAGATCCAAGTCTGTTCCTGCTGCACTGGGTTGTGGGGGCTGAGGCCAGGAGCGAGGTCTCAAACTTCAAACCTTGAGGACCTCCCTGTCCTAGATCCTCAGTTGTGTCTTTTACAGCTGTAACCGCTGCTCTGTGACCCCACCCATATACTCTGCAGCTGCCACAATCCCCCATTGTGCCCCTAAGTAAACAAGCCTCGAACAGAATGAAACTGTTATTGTAGGAACCCTGTTTGGCTGGGATTTGTTTGGGAATGGATAAACTACCCCAAGCAGGCTTCACACCCTCTGAAAAAAATGCCCCCTGACCCTGCGGTATTGCTAGGCTTGTCCCAAAGGAGGCCCTGGGAGGTGGTGACAGGCTTAGGCAGGGCTCTGTGGGGGCCTGTCACAGAGGGCACACTTAGGCTGTGAGCCACCGTCTCCCCTAGCTAAGCTGGCCTTCAAGCCTCTGCATCAGGGTGGCCTTCCCTGACCTCACCCTGTCTATGCCCCCACCCCTTATCCTCCTTCATGTTCCTGTGACTTAAGAAATTCCCCTTTGTGGCCAGGTTGGAGTTGCTCATAAAATTATGTATTTGTTTATTTCATCTATGGCTTACTTCTCACTAGACTTCTAGCTCTGAGTGGGTGGTGTGTCTGTTTATTGCTGAATTCCTAGTGCCTGGTGTAGGGCCTGGCACACGCAGGTGTGAGTAAATCTCCACGGTTGCATGAATGAATCAATGAATGAAGGAATGCAGGCTCTTTCAACTTGCCAGTTGCTCTGAGTGCTCCTTGAAGGAGACCCCACAGTTCCTGGGGCTGTGCCCCAAGCCTCCCAAGAGGGTGTGAAGGTCAGCGTCTTTACTGGGGACAGTGCTGGGTTGGGCGTGCAGGACAGTTGCTCCACAGGGGTGTCTGTGCTATCAGACTCACGGTGTGCAAGCCCAGGAGGGACCAAATGTACCCACTGTGGGAGCAAAGAGTGCACAGCTGGGCCCTCCCCCAGGCATGGGGCCTCCTGTGTCTGCATCCCCGGTGCCTTTCCGGAAGGCACCCAGGTCCCCAGGAAGCCACTTCTCCCCTTGGCATTTGTCAGTCAGTGTCAGGGTCCGACAGCATTTCAAAGCACCAGGACTCTTTGTTTACTGGCCAGCGTGACAGTTGTCCTTGACTATGTCTCTTTCAAGCTGAGGGTCAGCGGTCACTGCTGAGTTTTTCTCAGAGTCCATGCTGCTCTGTCTCTGATCGCGAGTGTTCACCAGAGACTCCTGGCTGCTTCTCAGGATAGCCCATCTCTGTGAGGCTGTCTCTGTCACTCAGGGACTCTGTCTGTGCTTCCTGTTGGTGATTCTGGGGGTCCCTATGTCTCTTAGTGAGGTCCCTCTGGCTCAGGGTGACTGGATCTGCTCAGCCGGGAGCAGTGCAAGCGGCATGGCAGGAGCAAAGAGCACGTTCACTTTTATAAAGGAAATTGCTGAGCCACTTTCAACTGAGGTGGGGGGGTTCCAAAAGGGGCTGCCTTCAGCAAGACCTCAGGCCACCCAGCCCAGGCCTGCAGGTCCCCAGGCAGGTCCGGCTTCCTTCCCTTGGGGCAAGTGCCCTCCTCAGCCCCTCCTGGCCAACCCGCTACTGCGGCTTCCCCTTGTCAGCTCGGGGACCTTTCCCTGGAGTCCGCCCTCTGTTACCCCTAGCAGAGTCTATCCACCAAGGCTGGCGTGGTACCTACAACTCTGGTCTCCTCCTCTAACGCATGGCCAGCACCACCCTACGCAGGTCAGCATCCCCACGCCTGCCCCCCAGCCATGGCAACACAGATGGCTCCATTGGACTGTCCCGTCCTGAGACTCAGAATGTCCTCCCCATGTCTGGTCCAGCTCAGTGGCTTCCCCCTTCCTCACCCTACAACCCTGCCCACCCTGCGCCCCCCGGGAAAAAGATTTCAGCTGGGGGAGGGGTCCAGCATCCCTTCCTCTGCAGCCGCCTGTCGTGGGCAGCGTGCTCAGCCTGGCAATGCGGTGGCGGCGGGTGGGGGGGGGGGCTGTCTGGACACAGGTCCCTTTGTGCCCAGCTTGACTTGGCTGCTTGGTATGAAGCTCAGCTGCTCCCAGATCCTCACCGAGAGGGGAAAGGGGAAGCTTTGGAGGGGCTGGGGCCAGGGTGCTCTCCGCTCTGGCTCCCTCTCAGTGTCTCACCTGTCAGATGTTGGCTGCAGCTACTCAGGGGGCTGGTGCCCCTGGCATGTGTGTTCAGGGGCTGATGAGAGAGGTCCCACTTGGTGCCCTCTGGCAGCTGCTCCTCCCTGCTCCCCTCTTCTTCCAGGCCTGCCTGTGGCTTCTGCTAGCAGAAAGGAAGCCCAGTGTGGGGGGTGGGAGCTTGGAGGGCCCACAGTAACCCCACTGGGGAAGGAATGGTGGATCAAGCATGAAAGTACAAATGCCTTGCTGATGGTAGTTTCTTTCCTGTCCCCACAGAATGGTGCTGTGCCCAGTGAGGCCACCAAGAAGGACCAGAACCTCAAACGGGGCAACTGGGGCAACCAGATCGAGTTTGTACTGACGAGCGTGGGCTATGCCGTGGGCCTGGGCAATGTCTGGCGTTTCCCATACCTCTGCTACCGCAACGGGGGAGGTACCCAGAGGGCACAGGGCAGGGGCCACCCAACTGGATAGATCCCACCCACCGGGGCTTAGACCAGCCCCTCCCTGGCATAGACCTCACTCCAGATAGGCTGTCATCTGGCCCTGATCTCCTTTGGCCCCTTCCCTGGCTTAGATGCCCTTTACCTAAGGCACAGACAACCCCGACCCTGGCAATGTGCTGTTTGGGCCTGACCTGCCAGCTCGCTCCCTCAGGGTGAGGAGAGGTGAAGAAAAACACCTCAACCTCTCAAGGTTTCACATCTTCTATCCCCTGTGTTTCAATTACTCCCCTAAATAATTCAGGAACATTTGAGGATCCCAGTGACTAATGTTTATAAAACTGCTTCATTGAGCCATCAAATCTCACCTAAACATGGTGGCTCTGGGGGCTGGGTTATGCTCAGAGCAGACTTTCTGGGAGTCTCTGTCAAAATGAAAGACAGGCCATGGGTAGTGTGACTCAGACCCGTGTTCCTGATCAGTGCGTGGCACACCCTCCTTGGGTCCTAGCCAGTTATAAAGGTTTGGCTGCTGGGTTCTAAGCAGGAAGAGGGAGGGATCACCTCAGCCTTCCCCTGAGCCAGCCCTCTCCCTGCCTGCCAGGCGCCTTCATGTTCCCCTACTTCATCATGCTGGTATTCTGCGGGATCCCTCTCTTCTTCATGGAGCTCTCCTTTGGCCAGTTTGCAAGTCAGGGCTGCTTGGGGGTCTGGAGGATCAGCCCCATGTTCAAAGGTGAGGCCTGGGCTGGGTACACACACACACACACACACACACACACACACACACACACACAGGCATATGGGGGCTGTGTAGACTCACCCATCTGTACAAACACTGCCAACCCCTTTGGGGCCCTGATGCTGACCCCATGCCTCACATCAATGGCCAAGGCCATGGACACATGCTGGGATCCATGTTTGTTTGGCCTCTACCCTTCCCTCCTACCACGTGTATACACAAAACCCCTTCACCCCCCAGCTTGCCCTTGCCAAGGCCTTGATCTGTCCCTTGTGTGTCTTCCATGAAAGCCTGCTGCTTGGGCCCTTTAAAATTAACCTCGCCTCCTTCAGCTAGATGTGTGAGGGCTGCTGCTCCCCCCTGCTCTCCCCCAGGTGTGGGCTATGGCATGATGGTGGTGTCCACGTACATTGGCATCTACTACAATGTGGTCATCTGCATCGCCTTCTACTACTTCTTCTCATCCATGACACCCGTGCTGCCCTGGGCCTACTGCAATAACCCCTGGAACACACCCGACTGCGCCGGCGTGCTGGACGCCTCCTCCAACCTCACCAATGGCTCCCGGCCTGCCACCCTGCCCAGCAACCTCTCCCATCTGCTCAACCGCACCCTCCAGAGGACCAGCCCTAGTGAGGAGTACTGGAGGTAAGGCCCCCTTTGGATCTGTGCTGAGGGGATACCTAGTGCCAAGCCTCAAGCCCTCCCTCTTACCATCAGGCAACAGTCTACAGATTCGGTAGTGCCTGCTGCACAGTCAGCCCTCTGCTGGGCACCAGGCATGGCGGAGGTGTATGAAGAGGTATAAGGGGTTACAGCCTGTTCAGAAGGGGCTGACACACCAGAGAACAGTAGAAGACAGGATATTGAATTGGGAAGTCCTAATGAAGTAGCAGTCAGGCAAGTCTGAAGAAGAGAGTCAGGGAAACAAGAGATGGCTTTCCAGTGAGAACAGTATAAGCAAAGGCCCTGGGGCCCAGATCAGCAATGGATGGTCTTAAGATTGAGGGGAACCTGTTCTGATGAGAGTAACAAGAATGTGGGTTATAAGGTGTCCTAGGAAGGAGCATGGGCCTTCTTGGAGAACTCACATGAATTAAGCTTAGACTTAATGCTGCAGAATGCAAGGAGCCATGGAAGTGTCCCGAGCCTGGGGCTGTCATCACCAAGTGTTGCTTAGGAGAGACAGCCTGCTCCCACTGTGCTCTGTGATAGCAGAGACCAGAGTCTCAGAGCTGGCTGAAGTGCAGCTGCTATTCCAGCTGGGTGGGTATGAGGGCCTCCATCCTGGAGGAATTCTTCTTGTCCTGTTGGGGAGCCCATGGGCAGAGGACTTTGGGGCTGATGGGTAAGCCTCATTCAGTCACCACTACATTCACTGCATAGCTCTGCCAGGTCCCTGTGCCCATGGGGTGTGAATGGCCTAGGGCTCCTGCCCTGAGAAGTACAGGTAGCTAATCATATCAGGGACAGGTGATCTGGTGCAGGTATGCACAGGAGTGTGGTGGGGGCACAAGGGGCTAGCATGCGCGTCAGTCCTAAGGGGATGGAAATAAGAGGCAGTGGGTAAGGCGGCTTCTCAGAGGAGGAGGAGAGGATGGTAGAGAAGGGATCAAAAGAGACATGAGCAAGTAAGCAGCTCCAGGAGTTGGCAAACTGGAGCTGGTGTTGGGGGCAGGTGGGACGCTGAGTATTAAGACAGAAGAAGCACCTGACCAGGCAGTGGTGCAGTGGATAGAGCGTCGGACTGAGATGTGGAGGACCCAGGTTCGAGACCCTGAGGTTGCCAGCTTGAGCGCAGGCTCATCTGGTATGAGCAGAACTCTCCAGCTGGGACCCAAGGTCGCTGGCTTGATCAAGGGGTTACTCGATCTGCTGAAGGCCCGCGGTCAAGGCACATATGAGAAAGCAATCAATGAACAACTCAGATGTTGCAAGGAAAAACTAATGATTGATGCTTCTCATCTCTCTCCGTTCCTGTCTGTCTGTCCCTCTCTCTGTCTCTGTAAAAAAAAAAAAAGAAAAAAGAAAAAAGACAGAAGAAGCCAGGCTGAGGGTTTGAGACTTTCTCCACTAAGGGATGAGAGCCATAGGAAAGATGGCCAAGACCCTAGTGATGACTGAAGTCCTAGTAGGTCAATATCCTCTAAGCCCCATCCCAGATTACAAACTCCACAGGCCCATCTTCCCGGTGCCAGCCTCCTCCATGCTGGGCTGTAGACATTCAAAGAGTGCTAACAGGTTCACTATCCTTGGGGCTGGGGGCTCACCGCACAGACAACAAGTCACACTCGGTCAGTCACTGGACAGATAATTTCTTGAGCACCTACCAGGTACCAGAAAGCACTGGGCTGAGGGGAGGCAGGAGGGAATGGGCATACAGACACTGCCCTCGTGGACTAAACAAATAAGTGCCCATTTATGTGTTCTACTGCATTTGAGGCATGGTGTGGACTAGGCCAGTGGTCCCCAACCCCTGGGCCGCGGACCAGTACCAGTCCGTGGACCATTTGGTATTGGTGCACAGAGAAAGAATAAATAACTTACATTATTTCAGTTTTATTTATATTTAAGTCTGAACAATGTTTTATTATTTATTTATTTATTTATTTATTTATTTTTTGTATTTTTCTGAAGCTGGAAACAGGGAGAGACAGTCAGACAGACTCCCGCATGCGCTCGACCGGGATCCACCCGGCACGCCCACCAGGGAGCGATGCTCTGCCCACCAGGGGACGATGCTCTGCCCCTCTGGGGCATAGCTCTGTTGCGACCAGAGCCACTCTAGCGCCTGGGGCAGAGGCCAAGGAGCCATCCCCAGCGCCTGGGCCATCTTTGCTCCAATGGAGCCTCGGCTGTGGGAGGGGAAGAGAAAGACAGAGAGGAAGGAGAGGGGGAGGGGTGGAGAAGCAGATGGGCGCTTCTCTTGTGTGCCCTGGCCGGGAATCGAACCCGGGACCCCTGCACGCCAGGCTGACGCTCTACCACTGAGCCAACCAGCCAGGACCAATGTTTTATTTTTTTTAAATGACCAGATTCCCTCTGTTACATCTGTCTAAGACTCACTCTTGACACTTGTCTCGGTCATGTGATACATTTATCTGTCCCACCCTAAAGGCCGGTCTGTGAAAATATTTTCTGACATTAAACCGGTCCGTGGCCCAAAAAAGGTTGGGGACCACTGGACTAGGCAACTTGTCCTAGACTGGGGGGTAAACCTCCCTAGAGCTCCCAAATACACAAAGCCCTACCCACACCCCCGGGGATATTCCAGAGGAGCTTGCCATGGGGCTGTCTGCCAGGGATTCCCAGCCCAGAGGGGCCACCCAGGAAAAAGTTCTAGGGATTTTCTCCAGTGAAATCAGATGGGAAGAAGTAAGCTGGTCATGCGTGGGAGCTCACTGGGTGGCCAGTCAAACTCTACTTAGCAGGAGCTGGAATCAGCCTGCCTACCTAGTTGCAGTACCAGGCAGGAGTCCTTGCCTGCAGGATGGCTCCCTGCTGCCCCCTCCTGGACAGCCTAAGAAAATGACCCTTGAGAGGGCTGCTCAGGTTAACTTCAAAAGGAAGCAGGGAGCCCTGGCCGGTTGGCTCAGTGGTAGAGCGTCGGCCTGGCGTGCAGAAGTCCCGGGTTCGATTCCCGACCAGGGCACACAGGAGAAGTGCCCATCTGCTTCTCCACCCCTCCCCCTCTCCTTCCTCTCTGTCTCTCTCTTCCCCTCCCGCAGCTGAGGCTCCATTGGAGCAAAGATGGCCTGGGCGCTGGGGATGGCTCCTTGGCCTCTGCCCCAAGCGCTAGAGTGGCTCTGGTCGCGACAGAGCTATGCCCCAGAGGGGCAGAGCATCGTCCCCTGGTGGGCAGAGCACCACCCCTGGTGGGCGTGCCGGGTAGATTCCGGTCGGGCGCATGCGGGAGTCTGTCTGACTGTCTCTCCCCATTTCCAGCTTCAGAAAAATACAAAAAAAAAAAAAAAAAGGAAGCAGGGAGTGAGCACCCCCCCCCCATTTCTTGGGCACCTACTATGTGCCAGGCATGTTATCTCATAAAATATTATCATCCCTGTTCTTCAGATTCAGAGACTGACATTCAGAGGTTAAGGAACTAGGCAGTATCGCCTGACCAGATGGCGCAGTGGATAGAGCGTTGGACTGGGATGCCGAGGACCCAGGTTCACGACCCCGAGGTCGCCAGCTTGAGTGCGGGCTCATCTGGTTTGAGCAAGGCTCAACAGCTTGGACCCAAGGTCGCTGGCTAGAGCAAGGGGATACTTGGTCTGCTGAAGGCCCACAGTCATGGCACATATGAGAAAGCAATCAATGAACAACTAAGGTGTCACAACAAAAACCTGATGATTAATGCTTCTCATCTCTCTGCATTCCTGTCTGTCTGTCCCTATCTATCCCTCTCTCTGTCTCTGTAAAATAAATAAATAAATAAATAAATAAATAAATAAATAAATAAATAAATAAATAAAGGAACTAGGCAGCATTGCTGCATCAGGATATGTGCTCCGGGTTCCATCTGGCTCCTCTGTGCCTGGTGCCTGGTGTGAATTAGATCAATGCTACTCAGCAGGTGTTCTGGCCCACACTCTCCAACACCCCTTGGAAAGCTGCATGATCTCATTTGAACCCTACAATACCCTATTAGCTAGCTTGTGCAGATATTATAAAATATTCCCATTTTACAAAAGAAAGATTAAACAATTCTAAAGTGTTAGAAGCCCCAAGGGCAGATTTCTGAGCACATGTCAGCCTCTTGCTCACCCTTCTGGTCCATTATCCACCCTCCCTCACCACCTATTTAGTCTTGATTTACAGTCCTCTGTGAGCTGGTCTGAATCCTGCTCCTAGGCCCTAAGCTCCTGACCATGCCCATTCACCCTACAACACCTGTGGTTCCAGTACAGCACCCAACACCCAGTGGGACTTGGATCCCAACACCCCTCTCCCAGTGTCTTCACGGCAGGTCTGGCGTCACACAGACCCCATTCAAATCCTGGCTCTGCCATTGACCAGCTGTGTGGCTTTGGAAAGTTACCAAACCTCTCTAACTCTTAGCTGTTCGCCCACTAAATGGGGATACTTACAGCACCTATCTTATTGTTATAAAGGTGAAATGAGACAATGCAACATAAATCACTACAAACAGTGACAGATGCTCAGTATGTACAATGATTGCTTACTGCTGGAGATGCAAGGATTTAGGTTAGGATGTCCTGTTCTCAAGGTATTTACCATATAGTTTGGGAAATTCAAAACTAACGCTGCTTCGAGAACCAACTTGTAAATATGCTGGGTTCCAAGAGTTCTTAGGTTAAATATTTGATTTCAAAAGCATGTGGTCCAAAAATAAAACAAAACCCAAAACTAAATACAGTGCCATAAAACTAAAGGCTGAGACCCTAGCCAGTGGCTCAGTGGCTAGAGCGTCAGCCTGGTGGATGGATATCCCAGGTTCAATTCCAGGTCAAGACACACAGGAGAAGCAACCATCTGCTTCTCCCCACCTTCCTCTCCCCCTTCTCTCCCTCTTCCCCTCTCACAGCCAGTGGCTCAACTGGTTCGAGCATGGCCTTGGGCACCGAGGATAGCTCTGTTGGAGCACATCAACCTCAGGCGCTAAAAATAGCTCAGTAGTTGAGCATTAGCTCTAGACGGGGTTGCTGGGTGGATCCCAGTCAGGGCGCATGTAGGAGTCAGCCTATTTCCCCTCCTCTCACCTAAATGATAATAATAATAAAGGTAGAATTCATTATTTGGTTTCCAGGTTAGTCTTCAAAACTCTTTAATCCCTAGTACTGTAATTCTAATATTGCTAGTATTGTAATCCCTAGTATTTCAATAAAAAATAGTATAAAACAGTGATTTTCAACCACAGGTCCACCAGGAATTTTGTACCAGTCTGCAAAAGAGTTAACCACCTTGATGTTGTATGAAGATTACAGACCCAATGATTTTAGTCAAATTCATTAATGCTCAGGGTGTTTTCTGCCTTAGCAGCCCCTGAAATAATTCTCCTATTTTCACCAGTCCCCAAATGCAAAATGATTGAAAACCACTGGTATAAAACACTATCAGTTTAATATATATAATTAAAGTTAAAAAATCTTTTGAACAAGAAATGATTACTTTGAATGCTGGTGTTTGAAGTTAAGTAACAGAGCACTAGCAGCAGAAGGACCTCCAGCTATTCTGGTGGGCAGAGCTGTTCAACACAGATGCGCTCTCCATCAGGCGGGGCCTGGGCAGCCTGACGGAGTCCCATCAGAGTCCCCACCCCAGTTGCTTTCAGGTTTGAGTGACCTTGTATGTTTACCCCAATGAGCCAAAATAATTTTTTTCTGTGCCATAAGTAAAAAAAATTGGAAAGCACTGCTGAAGGGGACGAAGAGTCTAGTCTCTCCTTGGTAGTCCCACACAACTCCTGAACTTCTCCCACCAATGGCGAGCCTGGAGAGGACCTTAGCCATGGCCTGGTTCTGATGCCTTTTTAAAAATTATTATTCAGTGAGAGGAGGGGAGGCAGAGACAGACTCCCACATGCACCCCCACCAGGACTGGGGCATTGCTCTGTTGCTCAGCAACCAGCTCTTCTTAGCACCTGAGGTGGAAGCCATGGAGCCATCCTCAGTGCCCAGGGCCAGTCGCTCCAACTGGGCCATGGTTGCAGGAGGGGAAGGGAAGAGAGAGAGAGAGAGAGAGAGAGAGAGAGAGAGAGAGAATACAGAGGGGGAGGGGTGGAAAAGCAGATGGGCACCTCTCCTGTGTGCCCTGACTGGGAATAGAACCCAGGACATGCTGGGCCAACCCTCTACCACTGAGTCAACCAGCCAGGGTGGTTCTGATGCCTTTTTTTTTTTTGTATTTTTCTGAAGTTGGAAACGGGGAGGCAGTCAGATAGACTCCCGCGTGTGCCCGACCGGGATCCACCCAGCATGCCCACCAGGGGGCGATGCTCTGCCCATCTGGGGCGTTGCTCTATTGCAACCAGGGCCATTCTAGTGCCTGAGGCAGAGGCCATGGAGCCATCCTCAGCACCCGGGCCAACTTTGCTCCAATGGAACCTTGGCTGCAGGAGGGGAAGAGAGAGACAGAGAGGAAGGAGAGGGGGAGGAGTGGAGAAGCAGATGGGCACTTCTCCTGTGTGCCCTGGCCGGGAATCAAACCCGGGACTCCTGCATGCCAGGCC
Source organism: Saccopteryx bilineata (assembly GCF_036850765.1). Lineage (NCBI taxonomy): Eukaryota > Metazoa > Chordata > Mammalia > Chiroptera > Emballonuridae > Saccopteryx > Saccopteryx bilineata. The sequence goes on from NC_089492.1 coordinate 258,201,237, forward strand.
GATGCTCTACCACTGAGCCAACTGGTCAGGGCCTCTGATGCCTTTTGAATGAACCATAACAGTGGCAGGCCTTGGGTAGGAGAGGGAAGTGTAGGAGAGGGAAGTGTTGGACTGACCTACTCTGCAGGTCAGTATGTGAAGGGTGACCTGGGGGAAGATTTTCTTTTTTTTTGTATTTTTCTGAAGCTGGAAACAGGGAGAGACAGTCAGATCAGACAGACTCCCGCATGCGCCCGACCGGGATCCACCCGGCACGCCCACCAGGGAGCGATGCTCTGCCCACCAGGGGGCGATGCTCTGCCCCTCTGGGGCATAGCTCTGTTGCGACCAGAGCCACTCTAGCGCCTGGGGCAGAGGCCAAGGAGCCATCCCCAGCGCCTGGGCCATCTTTGCTCCAATGGAGCCTCGGCTGTGGGAGGGGAAGAGAAAGACAGAGAGGAAGGAGAGGGGGAGGGGTGGAGAAGCAGATGGGCGCTTCTCTTGTGTGCCCTGGCCGGGAATCGAACCCGGGACCCCTGCACGCCAGGCTGACGCTCTACCACTGAGCCAACCAGCCAGGGCCAATGTTTTATTTTTTTTAAATGACCAGATTCCCTCTGTTACATCTGTCTAAGACTCACTCTTGACGCTTGTCTCGGTCATGTGATACATTTATCTGTCCCACCCTAAAGGCCGGTCTGTGAAAATATTTTCTGACATTAAACCGGTCCGTGGCCCAAAAAGGTTGGGGCTCTACCGCTGAGCCAACCGGCCAGGGCTGACCTGGGGGAAGATTTGAGGCTGAGAGGAAGTAGGCCAAAGTGCTTTGCAAATCCCAAATCCCAAGACTGGCAACATTGTCCCATTAGGTACAGAGTAACAAGGTATTTAAAATGTTGTCATGAGAGGCCCTGGCCGGTTGGCTCAGCGGTAGAGCGTCGGCCTAGCGTGTGGAGGACCTGGGTTCGATTCCCGGCCAGGGCACACAGGAGAGGCGCCCATTTGCTTCTCCACCCCTCCGCCGCGCTTTCCTCTCTGTCTCTCTCTTCCCCTCCCGCAGCCAAGGCTCCATTGGAGCAAAGATGGCCCGGGCGCTGGGGATGGCTCTGTGGCCTCTGCCCCAGGCGCTAGAGTGGCCCTGGTCGCAGCATGGCGACGCCCAGGATGGGCAGATTATCGCCCCCTGATGGGCAGAGCGTCACCCCTGGTGGGCGTGCTGGGTGGATCCCGGTCGGGCGCATGCGGGAGTCTGTCTGTCTCTCCTCGTTTCCAGCTTCAGAAAAAATGAAAAAAAAAAAAAAATGTTGTCATGAGATTTGAGAACTGATTTGGGGTGTGTATGAAAATAGCTAAGAATGAATTATGTATGCTGAGACATCTTAACTGTAAGAAGGGAAAGAAGGAGCCTGTATTTACCTAAATTTATCTACAAATTATTCTGGATTGGTATTAATATGTACATGGGCCCATTATACAGGTGAGGAAACTGAGGCTCAAGAGCTTATCTCTTGTTCATCATTTTTAAGCTGGACAACTGTACTAACCATAGTGGTCTCCCCCCAGTTTTTCCCATTTTTTACCTTCTAATTCTTTTACCACAATGTTCACTCATTCAATAAATATTTATTGAGCACTGCTTTGTGCCAGGCACTGTGCTAGCTACTGGAAGATACATCAGTGAACAAAATAGACAAAAAATTTACCTCCATAGAGGATAGATGACAAACTAAATAAATAAACTTTAGAGCATGATGGAAGAAGACATGTGCTTCAGAGGAAAATATAGTAAAGAAGTGGGTGAGGAGTGCTGGGATGGGGTCAGGGCTGCAATTTTACACAGGGTAGCTTGGCAAAGAAGACAGCTGAATAAAGACCTGAAGGGAGGGAAGGAGGGATCCATGTTTACAAGCCCCACTGCATAATTCATGGGCCCAGTGCAAAATGAAAATATGAGACCCTTTGTTCAAATGTGTTAAGAATTTAAAGATGGGCCCTGGCTGATTGACTCAGTGGCAGAGCATCAACCTGGCTTGTGGATGTGACAGCTTCTATTCCCAGTCAGAGCCACATGAGAAGTGACAATATGCTTCTCCACCTCTCCCCCTCGCCATTTTCTCTCTCTACTTCTCTCTTTCCTTCCCACAGCCATGGCTCAGTTGGAGCAAGTTGGCCCCGGGTGCTGAGGATGGTTCCATGGCCTCACCTCAGGCGCTAAAATAGCTTGGTTGGCCTGACCTGTGGTGGCTCAGTGGATAAAGCATCAACCTGGAACACTGAGGTCACTGGTTCGGAAACCTGGGCCTGCCTGGTCAAGGCACATATGGGAGTTGATGCTTCCTGCTCCTCCCTCCTTCTCTTTCACCTCTCTAAATAATTAAATAAAATCTTCTTTAAAAAATAAAATAAAATAGCTTGGTTGCTGAGCAACAGAGTGACAGCCCCAGGGGGCTTGCCAGGTGGATCCTGGTTGGGGTGCATGTGGGATCTCTCTCTCTGCCTCCCTGCTTCTCACTTAAGAAAAAATAATAAGGCCCTGGCCAGTTGGCTCAGTGGTAGAGCGTCAGCCTGGCGTGCAGAAGTCCCGGGTTCGATTCCCGGCCAGGGCACACAGGAGAAGCACCCATCTGCTTCTCCACCCCTCCCCCTCTCCTTCCTCTCTGTCTCTCTCTTCCCCTCCCGCAGCCGAGGCTCCATTGGAGCAAAGATGGCCTGGGCGCTGGGGATGGCTCCTTGGCCTCTGCCCCAGGCGCTAGAGTGGCTCTGATCACGACAGAGCGACGCTCTGGAGGGGCAGAGCATCGCCCCTGGTGGGCAGAGCGTCGCCCCCTAGTGGGCAGAGCGTCGCCCCCTGGTGGGCGTGCTGGTGGATCCTGGTCGGGCGCATGCGGGAGTCTGACTGTCTCTCCCCGTTTCTAGCTTCAGAAAAATACAAAAAAAAAAAAAAAAGGAAAAAAAAAGAAAAAAAAATAATAATAAAAGAATTTCAAGATGGCAGTGGTAAAGCATTAAAGCAAGTACTTGGCTTTTCTAAACATGGGGCCCTGCATTACTACACAGATCACATACCTATCTGTACATATGAATATTTGAAGAAAGAGCACTTCAGACAGAGGGAATGGCATATGCAAAGGTCCTGAGGCATGGTTAACATAGTTAAGGAAAAACTAGGATCCCAATGCAAGTGGATCAGAGAGCAAGGTAGAGAGTAAGTGAGGAGATCAGAAAGATGGCAGATAGGGGGCAAAGGATCACATAGGGCCTCGGAACCCCTGTAAGGACTTTGGCTTTTCCATGGCCAGAGATGGGAGCTGCTGCAGGTTTTGAACTAAGGAGAGACTTTGAGAGTGCTCTTATAAAAAACCTTTCAGAGGTTTCCCGTTGCCCTCAGGATAAAATTCAAACTTAGTCTTGACTTCCAGCTTCATAAGATCTGGTCTCTTCCCATCCCTTTGTCCTTCTCTCTTCCTTTCACCTTCTCTCCCAGCCTGTCTGAGCTACTGACAAGCCCAGGCAGGACCGTGCTGTTTCCTGACCCTCTGTCTTGCCATGTGCTCTTTCCTCAGCCTGACATGCACTTCCACTCCTCTTCACCCATCCTCCCCATTCCTCAAGCCTTAGTTCAAACCTCACCTCTTCTGGGAAGCCTTCCGGTGTGTTCCTCCCATGGGGTTGAGATACCCCTCCTGGCGTGCCCTCAAAACCTAATTCAGGTCTATGTGCCTGGAACCTAGCACAGGGCCTGACACATAGATGTCCCGGTGATTGAAAGAGCAAAGCTGACAGCACAGGACGCCAGATAGGGCCCTGCTTAAGTAGGGGAGCAATTAGCCTGTGTGCTCCAGAGCCTCCAGGCTTTACTCAGCATTCTGCTGCGTCCCTCGGCTTATCAGAGGTAAAAGAGATGAAAAGCTCACAGAATGCTTCCTGGAGGAGGTGATACCAATAAGATGTGTCTAGTCTGGAGGAAAAAGGCATCCTGAAGGGAGAAAAGCACAAGCAAGTGCTCAGGGTAGGCCTGAGTAGGGAACCCCCATAGCCCAGGGGCTGAGGAGGTCTGGCCCAGGCCTGAGGTGTGGCCTCTAGGAACCTTTGGGGGTCCTGGGAGAGGCTGCAAGCAGTGGACTCCATGGGTGCAGCAGGCAGAGGGAGCTGGGGCCCCAAAGTGGCTCTTGTCTATGAGTGGGCTCCCAGTACCTTGTGAAAAAGAAGGGAGCTGCCAGGCTGAGCCCTGGGCCTTGGGAATTTGTTTCTGGGCACTGGGCTGTGCTCAATGACAGAGTCTGCCCTTCCCCAGGCTGTACGTGCTGAAGCTGTCAGACGACATTGGGAACTTCGGGGAGGTGAGACTGCCTCTCCTTGGCTGCCTCGGCGTCTCCTGGGTGGTTGTATTCCTCTGCCTGATCCGAGGGGTCAAGTCTTCAGGGAAAGTAAGTACCCTCCCCTGGCAAGGTCCTGCCCCCCCTTCCTGGGTGTGTGTGTGTGTGTGTGTGTGTGTGTGTGTGTGCGCGCGCTTAGAGCTGGGTGATAAAGGGCCATAGGAGGGAATGAGTGGTGGTTGGGGCCAGGGAGGTGGCCCCGGGGCGAGAAGAGCCCAGAGGAGTCCAGTGGACCCGTCTTGCACAGGTGGTGTACTTCACAGCCACGTTTCCCTATGTGGTGCTGACCATCCTGTTCGTTCGCGGCGTGACCCTGGAAGGAGCCTTCACGGGCATCATGTACTACCTGACCCCACAGTGGGACAAGATTCTGGAGGCCAAGGTGGGATGCGGAGGGCAACCCGGAAGGGACGATGGAGAGCAGAGAGGGGCCTGCCCCTAACCACAGCTCCTCGCTGGCCTCTCCCTTTCCCAGGTATGGGGGGACGCTGCCTCCCAGATCTTCTACTCCCTGGGCTGTGCATGGGGAGGCCTCATCACCATGGCTTCCTACAACAAGTTCCACAACAACTGCTACCGGTGAGACTCCCCTGACAGCCCAGGGCTGTCCGCACCCCCTGCCCTCTCTGCAGCCTGACCCGGCTCCCCCAGACCCACCAGGTCCAGTGCAGCCTCCCGGCCCACTGGGGCCCTCCCTTCCACTCACGGCCTTGAGGTCTGGATCAAGTCATTGGCGAATGGAGAGAAAACCTTGGCAGGACAGAGAAGAGGGGTGGGTCAGTGATGCCTCTGGGATCTGTGAAGACTCAGAGCCTCAGGCCCACTTAAAAAGGTCCAGAAAAGACCGAAAAAGATGCTGGGGACACTGTGATTCCTAGAGCTTTTTCTTTTTCTGAGTCCTCTCCCGACCCCAATCGGGCAGAGGAGAGCTGTATGCCCTGAACTTGGCCTGTTTTCCTCCCCATCAGAGATAGTGTCATCATCAGCATCACTAACTGTGCCACCAGCGTCTATGCTGGCTTTGTCATCTTCTCCATCCTGGGTTTCATGGCCAATCACCTGGGTGTGGACGTGTCCCGCGTGGCAGACCACGGCCCCGGCCTGGCCTTCGTGGCTTACCCAGAGGCCCTCACACTGCTGCCCATCTCCCCGCTCTGGTCCCTGCTCTTCTTCTTCATGCTCATCTTGCTGGGGCTGGGCACTCAGGTACGAGGCGTGGGCTTCGGGGGCGGGAGGCTCAGAGGCTGGGCCCCTGCTCTGATGGCTGTATCCTGCAGTTCTGCCTCCTGGAGACCCTGGTGACAGCCATTGTGGATGAGGTGGGGAATGAATGGATCCTACAGAAAAAGACCTATGTGACCTTGGGCGTGGCCGTGGCTGGCTTCCTGCTGGGCATCCCCCTCACCAGCCAAGTAAGAACTGAGGGGAAGGCTGGGCTGGAGTTGCCAGTGTATGAAGGGTAACAGCTCTGGGGGTCAAGCCATGGCACCCCTGACTCAGCTGCCTGCTGGTCCGTAGGCAGGCATCTACTGGCTACTGTTAATGGACAACTACGCGGCCAGCTTCTCTTTGGTCATCATCTCCTGCATCATGTGTGTCTCCATCATGTACATATACGGTAAGTGCCCAACCTCCCATGGCCTCCCGAGCCCCAGCTCTGGGCGGCCCGTGCTGTCCCGCCCGGCCCGCTGATGCCCCTCTCTCCAGGGCACCGGAACTACTTTCAGGACATCCAGATGATGCTGGGATTCCCACCGCCCTTCTTCTTCCAGATCTGCTGGCGCTTCATCTCTCCAGTGATCATCTTCGTAAGTTCCTGGGTGGGCCTCCCCCTCCCCCTGCTGTCTCTTGGCAAGTGTTCTCCGCTCCTAGGAGAGCTCCGCAACTCTGGCCATGGTAGTCTAAGGGCAGCTGCCTAGTCAGACAGGTATGTAGAGACTCAGCACCACCCTGGACCTAGCTTTGGGTTAGGAAGGGAGCACAGAGTCCTGAATTTGACCGAAGACAGTGCCCAGCCTGGAAGGGGAGAGCAGGCCGGCAGCAGCTGAGAGTCGACCCTCCCTTCCCGGTGTTCCTGCCTGGCATCCCCAGAGGGGCCTTATTATGGATATTGGTGTCAGCCTCTGGCAGCCTCACTGAGCATCAGCCTCCAATCCATCCCAGCCGAGGTGCTCCAGGCGCTCGGGGTCCGTGGTGTGAATGCGTGAGAGTTCCAGAAGCAGGCTGTACGAGTCAGGCGTCAGCCCAGGGGCGGGGGCGACCTGTAAAGCTTTCAGGCACTGAAGTGGGCTGCCTTGGGAAGGGGAGGTCTTGGTTTCCCCCGGTATGAAGCACCTGGGAAACCCATCTGGGAGCTGAATTGGTGGCGAGAACTCCCACCATGGCCAGGAACTGTTTATATATTAACTCATGTACTGCGCCTCTCCAAGGTATTGTTATTCCCACTTTACAGATGAGGAAATTGAGGCACAGAGATTTTAAGTAACTGACACAATGTTGTTCAGCTAAGAAGAGGCAGTGCCACTATTCGAAACAGGCGGTCCCATTTGGAGCCCGTGTGCAGGGCCAGTGCCACACCAGCAACCACCGCAGGAAGGAGTTATTACTTCCTTTAGATTCTGCTCCTTTATGCAAAGAGTGGGAAGAAGGGACACAGGGGCTTGATAGTGTAATGGTCACTCCACAGAGAAGAGGCAGGGCCCTCTGTGAGTGACAGGTCAGCCCAGCAGCGATGGCAGTATCCAGCCGTGCCCCTGTCCCACTGACTCCTCTGTGCCACTGGGAGCTCAGCATCAGGTTTCCACTTTGGCTCATGTTTCTGAACAATAGGTCCCTGAGGGCTGAGGCCTCCACCACATGGGGTGTGGGATTTTCTCTGAGCCTGGCACAGGCACCAGCTCTGGCCACTGGCCCAGCTTTGAAACAGGAGGAGCGGAAGTGGTGAGAGGCCGGGAGGGCAGGCACTGCCGCCAAACGCGTGCCCTCTGGGGCTGGTGGCTGGGGCCCAGGCCCTACCTGAGGCTCTGGGGAGAGACCTAGAGTTCCAGCCTAGGCAGGGCAGGAGGCAGGAAGGAAGTGGCACAAGCAGGGTCCGCAGGAGCAGCCCAGCCTGGGTCCAGTATCTCTGCAGAGGAGGCAGTGCCCTCTCTGTGCACAGATGGCAGGCTAAAGTTAACCGTAAGGTGAGGACTCCAGGCTCTGTGGGCACGTTTCTGAGCTGTCATGTTTCCTCTGGCGGCTTTACGTCTTTACATTCCTGAGCAGCTCTTTCTGACAAACTCCATCCTTTAGTCACCTCAAATAAGGGATTTGTCCACACCTAGATCAGGATCTAGTTCATTCAAGGAGTTCATTATAAGCTCCTACTAGATGCAGCATCCCGGGAGGGCCCTGTAATGGATGTGGGTCTTGACCTCCAGAATTTCGTCACCGGGAAGGCTGGCAGAGCCTGAACGTTAGGACAGAGCTCAGGGCTCAGGAGGCCAACGCTGAGCAGCACGTGCACCCGGGCCCTCTGGGTGGATCATGAGCCACCTGCCCGTCATCTTTCTGCTTCCTTTAGTTTTATTTTTTAATTACAGTTGACATACAGTATTATATTAGTTTCATGTGTACAAACAGTGATTAGATATTTATGCACCTTACGAAGCATTTGTTTTTGTGTTGCTGCAGCAGCCAGGCTTCGTTTCTCATCTCACCTCTTTCCAAAGTGGCTCCTGAGAGCCTCCCAAGCCTGACACTCGCTATTTCTAGCCTCTGGAGCCTCCCCGGGCTGCCTACAGCCAGACAGGCAGGGTTTTGCCCTCCCCTCTCCCCTGTAGCTCCTACCTCTCTGCACAAGACAGTTCAAATCAGCAAATTAGATTGTGCCAGGCACTGTAGACTCAGGGCTCATGCAACCCAGGAGCTCCCAGCTCTATGGGGACCATTAAAGAAATGGTTCGCAGATAGAAAATGCCTCTCAGGAGGAGGATACAGGAAATCTGGAGAGGCTTCTTGAAGGAAGTGGCATTTTCCTAGGATCTGCCGGAGGAAGATGCAGAGGAAGATTCTCTAGGAAAAGGGTGGCAAATGTGGGGTGAAGCTGAGACACTGAGATAAGGGGGATGTGGCCAGAAACATAAGCTCCATCACAATGTGAGGAAGTAAAAGCTCAGAAGGCCAGCCTGACCTGTGGTGGCGCAGTGGATAAAGCATAGACCTGGAATGCTGAGGTTGCCGGTTCAAAGCCCTGGGCTTGCCTGGTCAAGGCACATATAGGAGTTGATGCTTCCTGCTCCTCCCCCACTTCTCTCTCTCTCTCTCTCTCTCTCTCTCTCTCTCTCTCTCTCTCTCTCCTGTCTAAACTGAATAAATAAAATCTTTAAAAAGAATTTTTTTTAAAAGCCTAGAAGGCCAGGATTCTACCTTACTTCAGTGGCGATGAAAACTATTACTAGTCTTTGAGCAGAACTGACTTCCAAAGGTGACAGGAGCTTAATTTCTCCCTAGCTGGTTTAGAATTATAGCAAAGCCAGACCTCCCCCTTCATGGTGCTTCCCTGCCCACTGTACCTTGGACCCCCGATTTCACCCACTCCTTCCAATACCCAAACATTGACATGGGCCCTGCCCTCCTCCCCCAAATGCTTCTCTTTATTTTGGGAAACTGGCGAGGAAGGGAGGGCTGCTGACAGGAGGCCTGAGGCCCGGGTGGGTCTGGGTGGGCCTCACACCCACTCCCACCCCCTGCTCTCTGCAGTTCATTCTCATCTTCACGGTGATCCAGTACCAGCCAATCACCTATAACCACTACCAGTATCCCGGCTGGGCAGTGGCCATCGGCTTCCTCATGGCTCTGTCCTCCGTCATTTGCATTCCTCTCTACGCCCTGTTCCAGCTCTGCCGCACAGATGGGGACACCCTCTTCCAGGTGAGGGGTGGGGGAAGGGCAGCCAGGTGAACCAGGAGGGGGTGGATGGGTGGGGCAGATGGAAGGGACCTTTAAGGGCTCCCTTCTGACATGCCTTGCCCACCCCCCAACCCCACTTCTCCTGTAGCGTTTGAAAAATGCCACAAAGCCAAGCAGAGACTGGGGCCCTGCCCTGCTGGAGCACCGGACTGGGCGCTATGCCCCCACCATTCCGCCCTCTCCTGAAGACGGGCTTGAGGCCCAGCCACTGCACCCGGACAAGGCCCAGATCCCCATGGTGGGCAGTAACGGCTCCAGCCGTCTGCAGGACTCCCGGATATGAGCACAGCTGCCAGGAAGTGCCCCAGCCCACCCTGTGCTCTCATCACAGAGACTGGGGAGGCCATGCCCTGACCAGGGCGGCTGCTGTCACCTTGGCCACCACTGCTAGTGCAGTCATTTGTGCTCGTGTCCCCAGTGTTTACAGGTCCTTTGGATGCCAAGACAGAAGCTGGGGGAGCAAGGGAGGGTAAAGGCAAGGTTGCTGGGTGGGGGCCAAAGCACTTTGAAGGGGTCTCAGGCCAGGTCCCCGGAGGCCTGCCATGCTTTATGTGGCCTCTGATGCCCCCACCCCTGCCTTGAGCTGAGGTTCTGGGTAGGCCACCTACCTGTCCCTGGGCCTCCAGCCTCCTGACCAGTGTTTCCGCCCTCAGAGCAGACCCCAGCCTCTGCCCAGACAAATTTGGATCTTCCTACCTGGGGCAGGGTGAGGAGAGAAGGGGCTGTGCAGTGTTACTTGTCAGGCTGTGCCACCCAGCCCTGTCTGTCTGTGTAATTATTTTTGTAAAAACTGTCTTATCTGTGGTTGCCACTCCCTTGCCCCCAGCCTCAGGCCCAATCCGTCTTCCAGGCCTGCCTGCACCTCATTCAGCTGCTCTGGGGTTTCCAAGCCTCATTCCAGGCCTGGCTGCCAGGGCTGCCAGCAAGGCCCGTGACTCAGCAGCCTGCCCAAAGCGCTAGTTTCTGGGGGTCAGGGGTGGAGTGATGCTCAGCAGGAGGTTTGAGCCCAGAACCCTGGGGAAAGGACCCTACCCACCCCACCCCACCCCTGCCCTCCGTCCACCAGGCTTAAGGCCCAATCTTCCCAAATAGGGCTGCCCTGTTCACGTGCCAAATGGCTCCAGCCCATGTGCACTATCCCCTCTCGGAGCCAGAGCTCTTTGCCCCAGGCCCCACGGTGTCCATTTGTCTATCCTCTGTGCCCTCTGTGCAGTGACAGCCCCAGAAGAGCCTCCTCTAATTCTCTGTAGCAATAACGGTGCGCCATCCACCCCTGCCCATCCGTGCACCACTAGGATTCTGAAGTCCATAGATTTTAATGAAATTTCTATTCCAGTCTTTGAGCTGCTACTGTGCTTTGTCTGGGTCCCCCAGAGATACAAGAGTTGGGGCTGGGATGAGACCTCTGCACTGTCTACAACCATCAAGGCCTGGAAGGAGAAAGGCCACCGGCTGTGATGGTCAGGACCAGACACCAAGGACTTGGCAAAGGGGAGGGGCAAGGGTCAAACAGACAGACAGCCCTGGGGTCCTATCCAAGACTAGATCTGAAGCAGGCTGGGCCATGGCAACTGAGAGGTAGCAGTAGCAGAGGGGGGTGAGTTCCAGCAGGAGCCAAAGCCTACTTCATGACTAGCCCGTCAGGTTGGGGCCTGGGGCACCTCACTGGACATTGAGGTGGGAGCTGGCCTATTCCTCGGGCTGAACCGAAACTTCCGTCCCCAGCGGCAGGCGGCAGCCAGGCCTTGAGGCCTGCGTTCCAGAGGAGGAGCAGGTTGGCAGCGCTGGAGAGGCCTGGCCCAAGCTCCAGCAGCTCTACGGAGGCAAGGCAAGGGTCTAAGGCCCTGGCTGGCTGGAGGACCCCGAGGGCTGCTGCCTGAATAAGGAGTAGCCATGAGAGGGCTATAGCCTGACCCTTAGCCCACCCCGTCCAGCTGTCCATCTGTTTTGGTTTACCTGTGGCTCAGGGAAACATAGGGAGGCCTCAGAGGGGCCTGCAGCTCCTGTTGCATGGCTGCCTTCTGTCTCTTTAGCTCTGGGAGAGAGGTGTATCTGAGACATGGCACCCAGCTCTTCTAGGGTATGTCTAGGGTGGGTGGGGAGGAGGCTAGGTACTCAGGGGCCTGCTCAGGTTCCTCACCTGCCAGGGTGGGCTCTAGGGTTGCTTCAGAGGGCCGGGGTGTCCCTGTATACTCCTCTTCCAGGCAGCGCTGTAGGGAGAGTTGGCTCAGTGCCCCAACCTCCCAGCGGGATGGGATAAGGCAGGGCAGGACGCAGAGGCCAAGATCTTGGCAGGGCCCAGGAACTAGCCCGTGCCAGTACCCTCATCCCAACCACTGGAGGGCAGCCCCCAGGGAAACACTATCCTCCCTGAAAAGCCAGCCTGGCAAGGTGGTAGCTGGCCTGGACCCAGATTTAGAGAAGAGAAGAAGGCAAAAGACCAGGGGGCAAATCTAGCAGGTTAATCTAAAAGTGCTGACCTTGGACTGAGGGGTTCAACCAGACTGCTGGGCTTCTGGATTCACATACACAAGAAGTGCACACATGAGAACTGGATACAGGCCTCACACAGCCTTTATATGCACATATGCACTCAGATACACATGTACACAGGCTCATATCCCAGGTGAGAGGTGGCCGTGTCTACGCTCCATAGAAAGGCTGGGAGGGGGGAAGAGGGGCCCAGGGCAGCAGCTCACCTGCAGGGTGGAGATCTCCCTCTTCAAGGTACGACACTCCTCCTCCAGGAGGCCCCTGGGACACGTGGGAGTACAGCAGCCAGTGCCACAGGACCGGGTCTCAGCTAAACCCTCCACACAGCCCTGACTTCCAGCCTCACCAGGAGCCCCTCCAGGCCCTCCTTTCTCAGCCCTCCTTGCCCTCTGCTGCCCAGGTGCTGCCTAGCACAGCCTTCCAGCCCCTGCCAAGCCTCTTCCCGGCCAGAAGGTGTCCTCTCTTTGCATACCTCACAGCACCCACCCCGACAGGCACCATTATTTCTTTTCTTTTTTTTTTTACAGGGACAGAGAGAGAGTCAGAGAGAGGGATAGATAGGGACCGACAGACAGGAACGGAGAGAGATGAGAAGCATCAATTATTAGTTTTTCGTTGCAACACCTTAGTTGTTCATTGATTGCTCTCATATGTGCCTTGACCACGGGCCTTCAGCAGACCGGGTAACCCCTTGCTTGAGCCAGCGACCTTGGGTCCAAGCTGGTGAGCTTTTTGCTCAAACCAGATGAGCCCGCACTCAAGCTGGCGACCTCGGGGTCTCGAACCTGGGTCCTCTGCATCCCAGTCCGATGCTCTATCCACTGCGCCACCGCCTGGTCAGGCAGGCACTATTATTTCTTGTTCTACAGCACTAGGCCTGTAACCCCTCTTGTCTCCATCCTTCCTCACCTCACAGCCCTTCCCCTGCTTATAACTCCTCTGTGGCTTCCCCTCACCCCATCTCAAGATAAAAATTCTTGGGCCATAGACCCTGCTGGCATTCCTACTTGGCTATGTCCTAGCAGCAACCTCACCAGCCCTGCAGCAACCTGCCCTTTCCACCTCTCAGCCTTACTCTCACAGATGCTTTGCGCCCCAGATACGCTGCCCCCCTCTCCTCTCTCACAGCCCCAGTACTTCAAGATCTACCCCGCCTCCTCCTCCCCGCTTCCACCCCCACTACACACCCGGGGGCCTCACCGCAGATGTCCTGCAACCTGGTCAATGCTGGACATGTTCAGTTGGTCCCTGATGACACTGAGGTCTCTGTGACGGCTGCTGGGAGATCAAATCAGTATCACTCTCTCTAATTTGCCTCACCTGAGGCCTCCTCAGGACACAAATGACACTTCTACATGATTTTGTCTTTTCTCACAAAAGCAATATGAAATAGTGCAAAGAGGGAGTTTTGGAGTGTAGGTGTGCAAATGGGCTCTGACACCCTTGGGCAAATTGATGATTCTTTCTGAGCTTTAGTTCCCACATCTGCAAAACGGAGACATCACCTACCTCACAGGGGTTGTGTGAGAATTAAAAATAAGTGCTGCCGTTAACTTTTTATGAACATGCCCCTGCTCATTTATCTCATTCATTCCTGAGCCCTCTCTAGCTCCTGTTCTGTAAGCCTGAGGAATGAGTTATTACTGGACACAGCCTCCTTTTCTCCAGCCCATATCTGCATGTATGTACTTCCTTCCCTTCCTGAAAAGCTCTTTTCTCTTTCATCTGCTCCTGGTACTCCAAAACCCAGATCAAAGCAGTCACTTTCTCTGGGAAGCCTTGCCTGTCCGTAGGCTTGGAAGGTGTCTTTCGGGCTTCTGCAGCCTCTGTGTGCTCATGCCTACCACAAGTGGCTGTAGAAGATCCCACCCCAGACCAGAAGCTCTTGCATGGAGCCAGGTGGGGTCCACCAATTAGCTGGAGCCCTCTGCCAAGAAGGGACAGATCCCTCCTCTCCTATGACCACTTTACCTGGGTTCATCAGCTTTCATCTGAAATATCTCCTGTTTTGGAAAATCACACCTGGGCTCCTCCAAGGCAAAGCACAGGACCCTGGGGCTATACTGGGCCCAAGCCTGGGTCTGGTCCCTGAAGAAGGTGCACAGGAAGGAGATTCAAGGGCTCCTTCCAGGGAAACACAGGAAAGGCAATCCTGGCTGCTAGTCAGGTGCAGGGCTAGCCCATCTGAGTTCTGGGGATCGGGCCCAACCCCAGATCTGAGGCTCCCACCTGCCCTCAGAGATGGCCTTCTGGCGGAGACACTGGAGCAGCTGCCTCAGTTCCCGGCGCAGGAGGTCCCTTAGCAGGGGCGGCGGTGCCAGAAGGGAAGAGGGGTCAAAGGTGGGGCGGGATCCAGGAACCTGGGAGGATCGAGCCTCTCGAGCCTCTTGGAGCAGTGACCGTAACATCACCACCTGCAAGGAGAGCTAAGACACCTTGCGACTGGGGAGGGAAGTGACGGAAGCGAGAAAGGCTGGGAGGAATGAGGGAAAAGGGGGAGTCAAACAGGAGAGGGCTGGGCAGACTGAGATCCGAGAGAATCTCAAATTACCAGGCAGAGTCAAGAACCAGGAGAAGGTGGGGAAATCACTCGAGTCATGGGACAGGCGGGGGTGTGGCCCACGTTCCCACTCGCCCCACCTCTGCCCGCAGCTCCAGGCTCAGGTTCACCATCGTCTGCCCCAGAATCCTCTTCACTTCGGGCCGCTCCGGGAGCGGAACGTGCTCCTCCACCAGTTCCCAAAGCGATGGGGTGTCCCCAGACATGGCCTGCTGACGCCGTCGCCCCGGGATACGCGGCCCCACGCTGGGACCTGCGATACCCACCCGGGTCGTCCCGGGCCAGGCCACGCCCACCCACCCTTCCCGACCTTACAGGTCACACCCTTACACTGTCGCGCTAGCCGGCCTTTTCCGAGCACCACCCTTATGCTGCCGCCTGGACCCACGATTGAATTACCCGGTCCAGAGCCGCCAGTCTCTAGAGCTCTCTTTCTGCCCCGCTCTAGTTGACTTTCGGGGGTCACGAACCCCAGGAGCCGGGCAATGGAGACCAGAGCCCTAGCCCCGCCTCTTCCGCACGGCCGTCACCCGGGAAACTGTGCCGCTACCCCAAGCCCCGCCCCTACCCTTTCCAGGTCTGGAAAGTGGAACCGGCTCGCGGGGAGCACAACCCACAGCTGATACGTAGTTTTGGAGTCAGGGTCCTGACCCCAAATACCTTGGGTTCATCCCTGGCTACTTTGAGCTTCGGGACATGTGGAGAACCGAGAAATCTGAGCCCATTGGGTTTATTACTTTGTGGCCTCTTGTGGCCCAGAGGCATTGCAGAAGGAAATCTTTCCCCTTTAGAGCTAGCGCAAGTCTAGTACGCACTGCGCTTTGAGGGGCCTGGGGAGGCAGGGCAGCCCTGGCTAGACCTGGCAGGATCCATAGGTTAGGCCAGGCGCCCTCCCACACCCAGGGCCTGGATCCACGGACCCAGATGCCCATCCCCAGACAAAAGGGCTGCTCCATTCACGTTTTTTACTAAAGCACCCACACAAGTTTCTGTGCAATATACAAACACGAACCGGCCCTGGGGCTGCCTTCTCTCTGAGACAGGGAGGTGGGAACCAGATTGACTGATCCAAGCCCCACCTGCCACCCATGCAAAGCCTATCCCAAGATCTCAGGCAGTAACACAGCACCCCCTCTGGTCCCCTCCTGGGGCTGCTCCTCAGCAGGGGGCCATCAGAGTTTGCCCCCAATAATGTTGAATGAAAAAGGTTTCCCCTCCCCTGGGAGCAAGGGGAATCCCCAGGTCTGAGAAGTCTCCCTAGAAGTGGCACTGCCCCCTAGTCATACCTCCTATTCTTCCAGGCCCTAGGGGACTCAAGGGAGGGGAAACTGAGGCACAGAGAGGTGGAGTAACCTAGCCCAGGCCACTCGGTGAGGCAGTGCAGGGGCTGGCCCGACCCTGACAGTTAGGGAGGCTGGGCTGGGGAGGGAGGGACAAGGAGGGTGGACCCCAGAGGGCCACACTTGAGAGGCCTGCTCAGGATGGAAGCCCCCCGAAGTAGATTCTGAAACTTCCAGGTGCAGCTGGGGGGGCCTACTGAAGACCCTCAGAAAACAAGAGCCCACAGTCTCAGTCCTGGGGGATCCCCCACAGAGCAGCAGCCAGCCAGGCTGTAGGTCAGTCCTTTGGCTAGCAATCCTTGGCACGGAAGCCTTTGTCCTTTTAGTGTCAGCCTCGAGGGGGCCATGACGGGGGCCGTCCAATGTCCACTGTGATATTGGTGAAGAGTGGTTGCCGAGACACCTCCAAGACCTGATACCGCACTGACCCAATGCCGTCCCGCTTCATGGTCAGCTTCGTATTTTGAATCTTGGTAAACCTAGGCAGGATGGAAGTGAGTTCAAATCAGGTCTAAGCACCAAACCCAGTATCTCTGGGGCTGAGGGTCAAGCCATCCTGGCTTCTTCCAGTGGTGACTCAGTTCTCCCTATCACCCTTCACCCTCCACCTGCCTGTTCCTTTTGTTCTCGCACCTGTCCTCAAAACAGAGATCTCACCCCCTTGAGTCCAGAACTGTGACATCCTCACAAATCCTTCACTCAGACCTTCCTTCTAAGCTTTAGACCTCGACATCCAGCATCCCATTGGCACCTCAAATGCAATGTGTCCTGTGTCAGATGTATCATCTTTATTGCCCAAACCCATCATCTCTGTGCCATCTTCTGTTTCTCATCCTTTAGTCACTCCCTCACCATCTACTGAGCAGTCCCCATGTCCCAGGCTCTACTCTAAGAACCAGGGACACAGCCATGAATAGGAACAGCAAGGCCCTTCTTCTAATGTCAAGTCTGTGCCACAAGGGGAATCAGGTAACAGGCAAGGAACACATCAGAATGCTAAGGGACATAGGACAGGGAAACCAAGAAGACTGACTTGGCAGGGGTGAGTATGTGATATCAAGCTGATAGTGGGGGGAGGAGGAGCACTCCAGGCAGAAGCAAGAGCACCTGCTGACATTAACTGGGAATTAGAATTTGCACAGCTAAGTGGCTAGAGCCTAATGGGCCAAGAGAAGAAATAGAGTAAGATTGGCTTGGAGGTCACAGCATGTATAGGCAGGGCTCTGTAAGTCAGAAGGAGTAGTTTTTTGTCTTTTTAATTCTGTGAGCAAGAAGACACCAAGGGATTTTTAACCCAGTATGAGGGGAAGGAGAGACAGGGGACATGAACTACAGAAGGCAAGGGGAAGCAGGGAAACCAGTAAGTCACTGCAGTAGTCCAGGCAAAGGAAGAGGTAGTAAAGGGAAAAGTGAACGGCTCAGGTATGTTCAGAAGGACGGCAATGATGCTGACTTGCTGATGGTTGGGACATGTAGAGTGAGGGGAAGAAGAATCCAGGACGCCTAGATACGAGAGAAAAGCAGCTAGGTAGATGGAACCACCATCCACACAGTTCCTTTAGCCAGAATGTCTTGCTGTCTTGCCACTTCCTACCCAGGGCAGATATCACTAATTGATGATGGCCACACCTGAAACGGGACCAAGGCTCCCAGTATGTGCGTCTAGCAGAGCTCCACTGCCATCCTCATCCCAACTGCTTGACCCTCCCAGTCCTGCGCTCAGCTCAGACCCCCCTCTGAGCACTCTCTCCAGTGCCCTGCAGCCCTCTTCTCCCAGTCTTTGTCCCATCCCTGCTCACCATGATTTTTATCTGAACTGCTTTTTCATCAGCTCGCTGGGGGCCTGCTGCTCCATGCTTCTGCCAAACATCAACCCTACATCAGTGCGGCACGCCCCCACTCTTACACCCTGGGTTCAGAGCACGACAACCCTACTGTTCCAGCTGGGACTCCCCTGTGGCCCTTGAACAAAAGTGAAACTCCGAACCTGGGATTTCAGACCCTGAACACCCAGCCCTGCGCCTCTCTACTGTCAGCCTCAGCCCTCAGAAATTTTAATACCCACAAGTTTTAGACTCTCAGCATGTACCGTGCATGTTCACATTCCAGACTCCTACACATACTACTTCCTTTTATCCAAACCGGCCTCTACCATTCGCCTGGGGAATACAGCACTGTGCCCAAGGCAGGTGTGTGGCAAATATCTGCTGAATGAATAACTTGTCAAACTCAGGTTCACTATCACATCCTCCAAGAGGCCTCCTACCATCACTCCGCCAGGACAGCACCTTGTCCTGATCACCTGGTGCTGTTAACTGCCTGTCTCCCTCCTTAGAATGAACTTCTTGTGGCATCTCCAGCTCTGGGGATCCACAGCACTTGTGGTCACCCCAGGGACTAAGGGGTTAGGGGCCCTGGGGTCAGGGGTGCTGGGTCACCTCTGAGGGTTGGGCTCGTTATGCTTGTCCCGGTCGTGCTTGATCATGCGGTAGCGACCTATGCGGATGTCTGGGCGCGAGATCTTCATCCCAGTCAGGGAGATACTAGGGAAGAGGACAGATGGACTGGAGCAGGCACCAGGAAGGGCAAGGAGCACCGCCCAGTCTGCGCCACACCCTCTCCTGCACCCAGTCTACTAACCACTCCTTCTCTACTCACCGGTTAAAGATGTCGTCATCCTCACCACCCCAGCCCCAGTACTCATTGGGGAAGCCATTGATTCTCAGAAACTGGGCTTTGCTCAGGCCCGACACGCCTCCAAAGTAGCCAGCATAGGGCAGCCTATTGTGTGGGAGGACGGGCATCAGTGAGGGGCCTGAGGGGATTCCCGAGGGAGGACCAGTGATGCCCCGGGGGCCAGGGGCCAGGGGGGGCCCTGGGGCTGGGAGTGAGGGCCTGGGGGTGGTGGGGAAGGTGGGGACAGTAGGGGTGGAAAGTTCCAGATCCAGCTGAAAAGGAAACTCACCGGAAGCCAAACTTGTCCATGGCAATGGCAAAATGACGGGGCTGGTCACCGCAGCGGTACAAGTTGCGGTCATCCATGGGGACCAGGTCCACGTCACTGAAGATGAAGCAGTCATAGGCGGCATCCTCCTTCAGCGCCTCTAGGAAGCCCACATTGAGCAGCTTGGCCCGGTTGAATGTGTCCTCACCATGCTGGGGTTGGTGGAGGGGACAGGTCAGCTCTGGGCCTGGCAAGCACCAGCCACTTTACCACTGTCCAGAACAGTCCCCATAGCCTTCTACCCCCCAACCCTTGCGTGGCTCATGCGGACTCCTAGGATCAAGTCCAGCTCCTTGCCCTGGACCTGGCCTTCCAAGGCCTTTCATGATCTGGCTGTAGCCTCCTCTCTGGCCACTGCCCTCAGATGCTAAGATCCAACTATACTAGATTCCTTAGTGGCCCCAGAACATGCCAGACACTTTCTTGCCTTGGCCTTCATCTTAGCAGTTCCCCCTGCCTGAAATGCTCTCCTTTGCTTGTCAAATTCACGTCTGGATGGCTTCCCTGACCAAACCTCCCCCACAGTATCATTATACATTCCCTCCTGTGTGCTTCATGTATACCAGTATCCGCTTGGATGGTGATTTAGAGCTCCTATTTCAATCATTCATTCACTCAAACATGCCCCGTATCCCTGTCCTTTCTGCCAGCCACCTTCTCTGTGCCACTGAGGATCCTGGAGAGGAGCAGCCCAACCCTGAATACACTGCCTCCCTACTGAACACAGTCACAAAGTGAGATGGACAATGAATGCCCCAAGTGGCCAGTGTCTAAGATGCAGAAACCATGGGGACTGAGCTACTAAGCTTCAGCCACCTGTTCCCTCTGGCTCATTTGAATTTCTTTTTTTTTATTTATTTATTCATTTTAGAGAGGAGAGAGAGAGAGACAGAGAGAGAGAGAGAGGAGAGAGAGACGGGGGGAGGAGCTGGAAGCATCAACTCCCATATGTGCCTTGACCAGGCAAGCTCAGGGTTTCGAACCGGCGACCTCAGCATTTCCAGGTTGACGCTTTATCCACTGTGCCACCACAGGTCAGGCCTGGCTCATTTGAATTTGTATCCAACACCTTGGGGAGTCTCAGACCAGGACACAATCAGGCTAGGTTCACTGGTCTCCCAACAAAATGATAAGCATAGGTTCAGTAGGCAGTCATGGTCCAGTGAGTCTGAAGTCCCAACCTACAATCTCCAGGCTGGGGCCAGAGAGGCTCCAGTAGAGGGGGTGTGTTTGAGTGGGCCCTTCCTCTCCACAAGCCAGCCTGGGCCTGAAGGCGTGGGAGCTGCTGCCCTGGAACCCTGAACTGCCCAGCCCCACCTGCTCTCTTCCATTCTTCCCCTGCACTTTCTCTCCCACAAGCCCTTGAAGCCACTGTCCATCATC
Source organism: Saccopteryx bilineata (assembly GCF_036850765.1). Classification (NCBI taxonomy): domain Eukaryota; kingdom Metazoa; phylum Chordata; class Mammalia; order Chiroptera; family Emballonuridae; genus Saccopteryx; species Saccopteryx bilineata. Next base: position 258,221,322 of record NC_089492.1, read on the forward strand.
TCCTGGCTCCTCAGAACTCCTTTCTAACCTCTCTGACCAGACACGGGCCCCAGGTTTCTCCCACATGGTTCATAAGCATGCTCAACTCTCCCCCATCTGGAATAAAAAACTTCCCTCTAGCCACCGCCCTACCTTTTGCCATCCCTTGTTGGCAGAGGATTTTTTTTTAAGGAGTTGTCTCCAATTGCCTATTTCCATTTTGTCAAATCTGATTCCTTCTTCAACCCACTGCAATCTGCTTCCGCCCCCACCACGGCCCTGAAATGGCTCTCGCTGGGCCCACCTTGTTGCTAAATCCACTGGACGCTTCTCCGTCCACATCCTTCCTCACTCCCCCGGCGGCGCTCACGCACTTGCCATGCTTCCTTCCTGACGCTCATTCCCGGGGCCTCTAGAGCATGGCACTCTCCTGGGTCTGCTCAAACCTTTTTTGCCGACCTCAGCTGCCTCTGTGGCAATCTCTCGCCTTCTCCACCCATGCCTTACACACCGGCTTTCTCCTCCCAGGTCCCAGGCTCCTGGGCAGACTGGACCTTGTTGGTTTTAGGGGCCATCTACATACTGGTGGCTCCCAGATCTCCCTCTCCACCTCAGACCTCACTCCCAAATCGACTCATTTGTCGAACTGCCTGCTAACCCTTCCTCTCACACTTTCCCCGGGCACTCAAACCCATCACACGCAGAAACAAGTTCAGAGTCACACTCTCCCTGGACCTGGTCCAGCTGCTGAGTTTCCATCCTGCTCACAGGTCCAGCCATCCAGACAGCGAGCGGCCAAGACAGAAGCACTCCTGGCATCTCCCTTTCCACCACCTATGGCGCAGCAATCCCTTCAACCTCACAACTATTGCCCAACTCACGTGCACGTTCACCATTTCTTTCTTCGACATCCTCGTCTCTTCCCACTGGCCACCCTGCCTCTAGTCTTTCCTTTCCATCCCATTTCCATATGCAATCAGAGTAATCCTTCTATAATTAAACATACACTCTGCTTCCCCTTTAAAACCTTACAATGGTGCCCCCCCCCACTTCAGACTGCAATTCAAGTGCTTAATATGCCTCCTCAGACCCCTCTGGGTTTGGCCTCTGTCAGCTCTTCCAGCCTCATCTTCGACACCCACCCTTCATTTTGAGCCCCACACCTCAACCAACAATTCCTGCACACACGAGACGAGTTCCCTCACTGGGTCCTCCAGTCCCCGTGCCAGCTGATGCCTGTTCATCCCTCAAAACCCATCTCAATAGTCACTTCCAAGCCCAGGGCTGGACCAGGCCCCTCACTGCTCCCACAGCCCCTGCTCCAACTCCAGTCACACAACATCGTCCTGGAGTCCACAGGGACCCAAGTCCAAGTCTGGGAGTTCTCTGTGAGAAGGAGGGCCTGTGTAAGATCCTCTCTGGGCGGCAGCAGCCAGCCCTGGCCAGGCCATGGCAGGGCTCACACTGACTTGAGTTCCTGGGCCAGTACTTGGTCCTAAGGTAGACTTCCTCCCTCTTTCAGGGGCTAACTACTCCTCTCCTCAGGCCCTCAACATCTGCTCACAGCCAGCAGACACTAGGCCTCTCACCCTAGGGTGGGCCCACCAAAGGTAAACAATGAGGCTCACCCCTTAAGGGCATGCATATACCCACCAGAGTGCACGCCAACATTCACATGCACGTACTCCCCTTCGTGCATACACAAAGCGTCCTGTGTTACTGACACCTGTGTACCCTCACAGGTAATCCACCTATCCACACAACCGTGGGCAAAGACCCACGAATTCCCCGAAACCCACATATGCACCAACAGGCACATGGGCTCCACACCCACAGGTGTTCACAGGTTCTCTGGTGGCCAGTGCCCAACCTGGGGGTCAGAGACAGCACACCTGGTTGATGACATAGATGCCATAGCGCAGCCGCTGTCGCCTCAGAATGGGGTGCAGATAGTGCAGCCAGTAGCGTAGGTGGTGCTCCCGGTGTCGAAAGGGGATGATGACTGCCACCGTCTGGGCTGGGGTGCAGTCAGGCGGTGTATAGCGGCCACCCAGGAGCACACCTGGATTCTCCCTCTGCACCCGCTCCAGGGGCATGGGTGAGGTGAACTCAATCAGCAGTCGGCCCACTGCAGGCAGGACAGTGGCACAGGAATCAGGCCTTCATCAGAATCCAGGGACACCAGCCCTCTCCCTCAGCCTGGGGGTGGGCAAGGGAACCCGAGGAGTAGCCCTCTTACAACACACCTGCACCCTTGGCACCACCATTGGTCAAGACTCCATTCTCCCGGTCAGAATGGTTAGGTCCTCTGCCCACCCCTAGAGGTAGGTCCTACCCTGTAGGCTCACCAAGACCAGGTGGCGAGTCAGGACAGGGCGGCAGGATGGGAGCCGTGGGGCCAGGCCGGACACTGGGGGCCTCCGGGAGCCCAGAGCTGGGGGCAGTGGTGTTGGGCCGGGAGCAGTTGGTGCTGCCGCTTGCAGCTGGGTGAAGGACACGGGTGAGGCCTCGGGCACTGAAGCGGCTGAAGAAGGCCAGGTGCTGGGCGTAGACATCAAAGTAGAGGATGACGGCCACGAGAAAATGCAGCAGGCAGAGAAGGAGCACAGCCTTGCAGACGCGCTCCAGCGTCCCCCCCAGCAGTCTGCTCATCCCGCAGGCGGCCTCCGGCCCGCCCAATGGGCCCGGGCATCCGGCTGCCGGCCTGAACAAGGGTAGGGAAGAAACCAACCCCGCAGGTCAGAACCAGATGGACAAGGCTACCCACCCACCTCCTGGCCCACTGCTCACACTTACCTGCCTATCTTCTCTGACATTCATGGACTCATTCTATGTCCAAATAGACATACAGACACAGTCCCTGGCAACTCACTACTCACACATTTTCACACACCTGAGTACTTACATATGCTTGCATTCCTCGTCCTCACTGACACACACACGCAAGCACAGCCTCACACACATTCCCAGGAACATGGACACGAGACCTCTGACCACACTGGTTCATACCTAAACATGGAAACACACGTACCTATGGACCCACATGTGTACCTGTGCCCCAGAGAACAGACACTCCACAGGGCAGGAGCCTCATCCCAGGATTCGTGATCTGAGGAAGGGAGACTACTTGCTGAGCACCTACCATGCAGGAGTGCTTTGTACTCATGACTTCACTTAGTCCTTCCGGGAGCATGGTAGGCAGTGGTTTGGTTGAGCAGGTCCCAGTGACAAGCAGGCCAGGCCAGCTGGAACCAGGCTGGGAAGTGGCCCTCAGCATCCAGATGGCCCAAATATGAACAGGATGTTTATGGGATCCCTTCCCTCTGGAGCAAGAGGTCAAAATACAGAGTCGGGCACAGGACACTCCTCGCCTAAAACCTCAAGGATTGAGATGAATTCTCTGAAGCCTGCCCAGCACTGTTGGTTCTGATTCCCAGAACAAGGAATGCCTGAGCCCTGGAGACAGAGGTGCAGCACTCAGCATGGAAGGCGAGGGTCTTGCCTGGGCCACAGCTCCAGCTGTGGTTCCAACAGAGCAGCACCACTTCTGTGGCCACTTCTAGCAGTGCTTCAAGGAGTAGGGTGACTCGCATTCACAGACACACAGTATCACACAACCACACAGACACTCTTGGTCCCAGCTGTAGTCACCTGCACTTAGACACACCCAGATGACAGTAACACACAAGAGTTATACAGTCACAAAGCCACTGATCCGGCATTTACACAACCATACTTACAAGCTCCCAGGCGTCTCACAACACCCGGACCCACGTGCAAACATTCCCACCTCAAATCGGGGCAGAGGTTCTGGGTCAGGCTGACCGCCAGACTGTTAGGTACATTTGGGTGAGACTGGAAGACTGAGCTGCCTGAACACGTGGCATCCCGGGACGGGGGAGTAGTAGCACACACCCGGGGGGTGTGGAGCCTGAGGGTTGGGGGGGGGGGGCGTGGATTAGGGGAGTGGATGTGGGGCGGGGGCCGAGGCAACGGGGAAATGTGACTGGAGCGCCTCCCCGCGCCACGAGGCCGGAGCGAGCAGGGACAATAAAGGAGGCCGGCCGGGGGCGGGCAGAGGAGCCCGGGGGAAACCGAGGGATGGGGGTGGGGTGGGGTAACGCCAGGCCGGGATCTGGCCGCTAGCGCCTCTCACCGGGTCCTGGGCGGGGATCACGGGGCCGGGTCTGGAATCTCGGGGCCCTGTGCTGGGTGCCGCGCGCGCCCCCCTCTCACCCAGCGCTCAGCAGGGAGCGCCGCTCCAGCTGGGGCTGGCTTCCCGGCTCCGGCGGCTGCAGACGGCTCCGTCTCCCATGGCCCAACCCCGCCGCCTCCCGCCGCCCGGTCAGCGGTCCCCGCGACCCCCGGGCCGCCTCCCGCCGCCGCCGCCGCCGCGGGCCATGGTGCGGAGCCACCCCGGGGGGCAGGGCGGGGCCGGGCGGCCGGGCAGACCCACGGACCCGCGGGCTGTTGGACTACAGTGTCGCCACCTCCCTCCCGCGCTACGGCGCCTCCGAGGGGCAGGCCCGGCCGGCGCGCCCGCGCGCGCACCCGCCTCCAGCGCGCCCGCACCCGCGGCGCGCAACCGACGCTCCCCCCAACCCGCCCGCGGCCGAGCGCCGCGGAGCTAGGGGACGAGGTGGCACAGGGCCCGGGAGGGGCGTTCAGAAATCGGTCAGGCTCATCCAAGGAGTCGGATTAGAGGTCTGGACCGCAGAGGGTGTGGACAGGTCAAACCCTTCACGGGAGAGCGGAGTCTGGGTTGAAGTACGAACTCGGCGGAAGAAGGGGCCGACTAGGGCAGTGAGGTTTAGGGATTTGGCAACTCATTACTGGGAGCATTATTAAAGGTCTGCCAGGGATGGGGCACTAGTTGGGCAGGACCCTTAAAGGCGAAGACAAAAGTTGGTGGCGGGGGCCTGGAGGTGGCTGTGGCTTCTAGGGGAACAGGACGTTGGTTTGATTGGACAGGAGTGGGAGGAGCTGGACAAGGCCATAGGAACAGGGGAAGGGGACCAGATTAGTCACTGGCAGGGGATGGTGCTGGGATAGGTGGAGGCAAATGAATGAGTTCCAAGCCCCACAAGGGTAGGGAGTGATGGGTGCCTGAGAGTAGAACCAGGTAAGTAGATAATGGCCAGTTTGGGTTTGCAGACAGAGAGCCCCAACGGTATGGTTCTAGGAGGACATTCCCTTCCCTCCCCCACAAAAATTCGGGCCCATACTTCCCCCAAACTCAGGCCCTTCACTACAGATATTGAAGGGTACAGAGTCCTCAGTCCAGCGCCTTCTGCATCCCACCCAGGAGCCAGTTCTGTCCAGAGCAGAGGCAGTGTGTATGAGTGGCAAGAGGCTGGCATGAGGCTGAGGCCTACAGGCCTGTTTACCTTTCTGTGAAATGTGGTGAAGGAGAACAGAAGCGGCACTGACCCAGACAAACACATTTATTTCACAAACACTGAGAAGCCAGGTCAGGGGTGGAGGTGGGACACAGGTGCACAGCTGCACACAGTCATCAGCAACCCCCTCCCCACACTGAGGATCCAGCCACGCAGAGCCTCCAAGTCGACAGGCAGCGAGAGGTGAGTTCAGGAAGGGCCCAGAACACCAAGCCCTGTGAAAGGGCACAGCTCCAGCTGTCCCAGGAAAACCACTAATAAATAAGAGTGGGGCACGGCTCCACCCACACAAATCATCTATTCACCCATCTTCACTCTGGAGGTCTGCAAAAAAAAGAACAGGAGAAATCAGGTATGGACAGAGGAACAGATACTACAGTGACAGGTGACAGATGATCAGACCTAACAAACTCATGATGGGATGGAAAAATGACAACAGATGGATGACTGGATCGGGATATGCTATGACAAACAGATGAACAGGGACAGTCAGACAACCACAGTCAGATGGAGAGAAGTGGCATACGGACAGTGCCACTCATCAAGTCAACCCAGTGAGGCACCTACAGTCACCCTCAGATCCTTAGGCTGATCCTTAGCCACCAACTTACACACTGTCAGACACATAAGACACACAATTCAGACACTGCAGTCTGACTGACAGCACAGACAAGATCCCAACCCATGGAGTCAAAATAACAGAGACTAAATGAAACATAGCAACACAGGGGAAAATAGGACAGCTATTGTTTCCAGATTAGAAACAAAATTAAATTGAAAGCTTCAAAAGGGAGAAAACCAGAAGCTGGGACTGAGATGGTAGAAGCTCTTCAGGGGTTCTATGGTTAAGGGTGGGAAAGGGAGCACGGCAGCTCCTCTGGAAGGAAGTGAGGCTGGGTTAGGGACAAGGACAGAAGCTCCCCGGCATTCAGCACCTGAAGGATCGCAACGATGACCCCAAACAGGCCGATGGCACTGCCAAAGATCTCCACGATAAGAATCTTCACAAAGAGGCTGGGGTTCTGTGCATCAGCCAGGGCGGCTCCACTGCCCACAATGCCCACGCAGACTCCACAGAAGAGGTTAGACAGGCCCACAGTGAGGCCAGCTCCAAACATGGAATAACCTGGGGGGATGGAAAGGGAGCACTGAAGCCAATCACCAACACCACTGTGCAAAGCAGGCTGATGTAGGTGACAGAGTGTCAAAATGAGGAGTCTAAACTGGGGGTAAGAGGAGGGAAGCAGGTGCCCTAGGTTTTTTGCCTTCACACACCCACCTACCTGCATGATAGTTTCGATGACCAATGGCTTTGGGGTCAGTGGCAGAGAAAGGCTGAGGGAGGCAGAGAAGTAATCAGAATCCACCCTCTACCACTCTTCCTTCCCCAAGCAATGTACAGAACACAGTGGAATGGATACCAAACCCACCCTGGTCCTCCTTACCTCAGCCAGATTGCTAATGACAATTGCCATAATGATGCCGTAGATAGCCACAGCCTCACAGAAGATGATGCTGGTGGTGGTAGTGGTGGGCAAAGGAGGTTGAAAGGAGAAGGAAATGAGAAAGAAACCAACCTTCCTCCTCAAAGAGTCCCCAGCCACCTTTCCCCCAATGGTATCCCACCCTATCAGGAGGCTAGCCAGAAGCAGAATGTCAGGTCAAATAGGCAGTGGCACAATGGATAGAGTGTTGGCCTGGAATGCAGAGGACCCAAGTATGAAACTTTGAAGTTGCCAGCTTAAGCATGGGCTAGTCCAGCTTGAGTGCAGGCTCACTAGCTTGAGCGCAGGGTCACTGGCTTGTACATGGGATCATAGACATGACCCCATGGTTGAAGGCTTGAGCTCAAAGGTCACTGCCTTGAAGCTCAAGGTCGCTGGCTTGAACAAGGGGTCACTGACTCAACTGGAGCCCCCAGGGCAAGGCACATATGAGAAAGTAGTCAATGAACAACGAAAGTGCTGCAACCAAGAGTTGATGTTTCTCATCTCTCTCCCTTCCTGTCTGTCCCTATCTCTCCCTGTCTCTGCCTCTATCTTGCTAAAAAAAAAAAAAAAAAAAAAAAAAAAAAAGGAAGGGCCTGACCTGGTGGTGGCGCAGTGGATAGAGCATCGGACTGGGATGCGGAAGGACCCAGGTTCGAGACCCCAAGGTCGCCAGCTTGAGTGCGGGCTCATCTGGTTTGAGCGAGGCTCACCAGCTTGGACCCAAGGTCGCTGGCTCCAGCAAGGGGTTGCTCAGTCTGCTGAAGGTCCGCGGTCAAGGCACATGTGAGAAAGCAATCAATGAACAACTAAGGTGTTGCAATACGCAATGAAAAACTAATGATTGATGCTTCTCATCTCTCTCTGTTCCTGTCTGTCTGTCCCTGTCTATCCCTCTCTCAGACTCACTCTCTCTGTGAAAAATAAATAAATAAAATTAAAAAAAAATAAAATAAAAGGAAGGAAGGAAGAAGGAAAAGAAAAAAGAATTAGGCAGGGCCCTAACTTACCTGACCAGGTTCTTGGTCTTGATCCTAGGGGCCTTCACCCCTCCCCCAATGATGGATGAGCCAGTAATATAGATGCCCCTGGTGGAAAGATAAGAAACCAGTGAGCAGAGGCCATACTTGTCAGTGCCCCCAGGGTGACTAAGGAACCAATGACACCACCTGCTATGACTCATTGCCCACCCCATCACACCACCCCAACACTCACCATGCTGCCCCAACCACGGACAGGGAGATAGCTAGGCCAACGCCTAAGTTTGACCACATGAAGGGGGAAGTCTCTGTCAAGAACCTGGTGTGGAGACAGGAAGGAAAGCAATTCAGTGTTGCTGGAGAACTGGGCACAAAATTCCCGCCACACCTCCAACCCCACCAGTACTGGCTGCTAATACAAAAGACTTCATATCTCCCAAAGGTCCACATCCCAGGCAGCTGGGGATGGGGTGGAGGAGGGGGCTCAAAGCAGAGAAGGCTGCAGAGCAGCAGCTCCTAGGGGCATCCTCTCCTTGCCCTTCCTTACCATGCCACATCAAAGCGGAAGCCCAAGTCGAAAATGGTGTAGCAGATCCCTGCAGCAGGGAGAAAAAGGGGTTAGGGGTTGCTCTCTAGAGAGAAGCTCCCCAAATGAGACAGGAGGTTGCTGCCCAGCTGTTGGGCCACCTCCTCAGCGGTCTGCCTACACCTGAGTCAGGGGCAGTCCTCAAGCTGGCCCCCGTACGAACGGCTGTCTCTACAGCTGCCTCTGCTCAGGCCTCCGTTTTCTGCCACTCTTTCAGTATCACCTCACTCTGACACCACATCCCAGACCCGGGCCCTTCTCGGGCAGCAGGCAGTTCGCACGCCTGAATACCCTGGACTCGGGAGGGAGAGAGCAAGAGCTCCGGCCAGGCTCCACCGGTTCCCGCCCGCCCAGGCCGCGCCGCTGTTTACCCAACAGCTGCAGGTGGGGGTGCTAAACGACCAGAGAAAGAGGAACTGAAGCGGCCCGGCTCATGCCCCAAGCAGGCCGGTCAGAAGCGAGAGAAAGAAAGCAGCCGTGAAACTGGGGAGGCGGCGGTGACGACAGAAAGCGACCAGGGCTGCTCTCGCGGCCCCCACCTACCCCCGCCCGCGCCCCTCCTCAAGCAGCTGGAGATGCAGGTCTCCTCTGTGGGGGTCAGAGGCCCCGACAGGCGTGAGGCAACTCCCGGAGCCTGGGGTGCAGAGCCCGCGCTGGAGCCCAGTATTCCCGGGACCCCACGTCCCCCGCTGGGCTCCAGCCCGGCCAGCTCGGCCCGGATGCCGGCCCCGCCCGCCAGGGCCCGGCCTCACCCACGACGATCATGCAGGCCCAAAAGGCCACGAAGACCCCGGAGTAGAGGAGCGCTAGCCCCGTCATGGCGGCAACGACGGCGGGGCACGGGTCGGTGGGTACAGAGATAAAACCGCGTCCCCGCGTCCACCGTCCGCCCCGCAGTCAGTCTGCCCGCCCCACACCGTCACCTGACTCGCTCACGTGATGCGCTGGCACCACGTGGTCCCGGGGGGGGGGGGGCCCGCTGCGCCGCGGACCTTGGCGACACTGGAACTGCAGGCGCTGAGGATTATGGTCGTTGTAGGCTCGCGCTTCAGAAGAGGCTCCGCTTCGGCTAAGTACCTCGGCTTCTGACTGGTCCCTGTCGCGTCCCCAAGGACAAGTCTCAGCAGCGACACTCCGCCCTGCTTGGGTCCGTCATCCCTGTTTTACACTCAAGCCTGCCCGTGGGCCTCCCTAGCGTAGCCTCCAAGCCAGTGCGGACCCCACGGCCTCTGCCCTTGCCTTCCTATACAGTTCCGCAGGGTGTCGTGCTCTGTTCCTCATGCTGTTTCCCCTTCCCGGAGCACACGCTTCACAGTGCTTATCCTAACGTCCAGGCAACATCTATTGATCCTCAGAAACCACTCTTCTAGGAAGCCTTCCTTAACCCTGCTGCACGGCGGGCTACCCCTCTGCCCTGGTGATCCTTACAAAATTCGGCAAGATCATGTCACTCTCCTGCTCAAAATGCCCTTGTGGCTCCCATTTCACTCTAAAAGCCATACTCCTTTTCGTGGCCTACTAGGCCTCTACCAGTGTGGCTCCAGACTCCACCTCTAATACTCCCCCACTAAGTCTTGTGGCTGCACTGGCATCCTTGGTATTCCTTGAACATACCAGCCATACCCTCACCGCATTGGCCTTATACTTGTTCTTTGCTTCTCCTAACTGTCCATGTGGCTCACTCAGTAACTTCTTTAGTCTCTGACTATCCTGTTTAATATTGAAACACCCTCTCCCTTACACTCCCTTCCCAGTTTTATATTTCTCCATAACACTTACCACCATTTGGCATATTGAGTGATTTGGTTGTCCATCTCTTCCCAACCAGGAGAATGTAAGCACCATGAAAGGATCTCTGTTCACTCACTGTTGTATTTCCAGTGCCTGGCACACAGTGGATGCTCAATACATTTTTTTAAAGTATATCTTTCCATAAAAAAAAAAAAGTATTGCCTGACCAGGCAGTGGCGCAGTGGATGGAACATCAGACTGGGACACAGAGGACCCAGGTTTGAAACTCTGAGATCGCAAGCTTGAGCGTGAGCTCATCTGGCTTCAGCAAGGGGTCAGCTCAGTCTACTGTGCCCCCCCCCCCCCCCGTCAAGGCACATATGAGAAAGCAATCAATGAAGAACTAAGGTGCTGCAACGAAGAACTGATGTTTCTCATCTGTCTCCCTTCCTGTCTGTCTGTCCCTCTCCCTGTATCTCTCTCGCTGTCTCTGTCACACACACACACGTATTTACTTTAGGGAGGGGAGGTAGAGAGAGAGAGAGAGAGGAAAAAGAGATAGGAACATTGAGCTGTTGCTGTATGTGCCCTGACCAGGGATCAAACTGGCAAACTGTGCTTCCAGTCAATGTTCTAACCAACCAAGCTATCCCACCAGGGCACATTTTAAAACTGGCAGTTTCAAAATAGTCAAGGGGATTAAAGTAAAGCATAGAGAATATAGTAAAAAACATTGTAATAACTGTGTATGGTACCAAGTGGGTACTGGAAGTATGAGGGAACACTTGTAAAGTATATGACTATCTGACCGCTATGCTGTACATCTGAAACTAATACAAAATAATATTGAATGTAAACTGGAAAAACTTGTTTTAATGATTACATGTTGAATGTTTTTTATATTTAAATTTTAAAAATTATTTAATTTACAACTAAAAGAGTACCTAGTCATACTCATCAGCAATATTTTTTTTTTTTTTTTTTTTACATCAGCAATATTTGACTCTCCTTTTCAACTCTTTCCAGGTCATAGACAATCTTTGCATTTTAGCCTAATTTGCATCTACAGCCCTGGCTGGGTGGCTCACTGGATAGAGTATTGTCCCAGCACGTCAAGGTGGGACGTGCAACCTCTGGTCAGGGCACATGCAAGAAGCAACCAATGAGTGCACAGCTAAATGGAACAGCTAAGTGGAATGAGTTGATGCTTTTCTCTCTATCTCTCCCCTCCCTTCCTTCCCCTCTCCCTCTCAAACCAATGAAAAAATTAAAAACAAAGTATTTATTCTAGAAGACATCTACAAAGTATTTAATTTCTACATATTTACTACTTATAAACATATTCATATTTTCATCCAAGAGATTCAACGTAGGTCCTTCTGGGAAACCTCTTTTGGGCTCCACCTGCCTCTGAGGGTTTCCCTCCTCACAGAGATTAGTTTCACTGTGCAGTAATTGCCTATTTAATTGCCTGTCTTCCCAATTACATTGTGAGGACAGGAATCCAATCAAATACAATTCAGATCTTCACCCACAAGACCTACGCAGGAGGTGTTTGATGAATAAAGAGACGGGAGAGCCTGACCGGTGGTGAATTGAAGATCAGTGTGGGACACTGAGGGCCCTGGTTCAAAACCCACAGGTTGCCAGCTAGAGCGTGGGCTCGTCAGCTTGAGCGCAGGGCCACTGGCTTGAGTGTGGGATCATCAACATGATCCCAAGGTCGCTGGCTTGAGCCCCAAGATTGCTGGCTTTAGCCCCAAGGTCACTGGCTTGAGCTCAAGGTTGCTGGCTTGAACCTAACGTTGCTTTATTGAGATCAACATTGCTTTAAGGGGTCACTGGTTGGGCTTGAGCCCCCCGGTGAAGACATATATGAGAAACAATCAATAAAACTACTAAAGTGAAGCAACTACGGAGTTGATGCTTCTCTTCTCTTCCTCTCTCTTTTAAAACAAACAAATAAACAATAGGAGAGAGCTTATATTGCCTGGTTGGTACTTGAGGCCCTTAGGGTTGTGACTGACATAGTGCCACTCACACCATGGCTTGGGTCTTGACTGTGCCATGACCTCTAGAGAGATGTGAGTACTCAGAGCCTGTTTAGTGCCGGCTGCAGGCAGCTCTGTGGTGGTGAAACAGAACCTCTGGAATGGATGGGTTACTCCCAAGCCACTGAGCTAATATGCAGCAGCTGGACAATGTTCTGCACTGATATCTGTCAGCACAAACATAACATTATTTCACTCCGATGGCAGGGACTCAGCTCTGAAATTTATATAGGAAAAGCACCTGGATCCAGTCTTTCAATAATTGCAAGACAATCACAAGTGCCTGTTTTGTTTGTTTGTTTGTTTGTTTTTAGAGAGAGAGGGACAGATAGGGACAGACAGGAAGGGGGAGAGATTAGAAATATCAATTCTTCATTGTGGCTCCTTAGTTGTTCATTGGTTGATTTCTCATGTGTCTTGACCAGGGGGCTATAGCAGATCGAGTGAACCCTTGCCAGAGCCAGTGATCTTGGGCTCAAGCTGGTGAGCCTTGCTCAAACCAGATGAGCCCACGCTCAAGCTGCTTAACTTGTCTCAAACCTGGGTCCTCCGCAGCCCAGTCCAACGCTCTATCCACTGCGCCACCGCCTGGTCAGGCCACAAGTGCCTGTTCTTGAGCCTAGTGGGCCTCTAGGCAAGATCTCAATGCCCACTGGGATGTACCACTGGGCATTCAGCTATAATGATGCCCTGGAGGACCCTACACCCATAACTCATCTTCCACTGGACAAGGGCAGATCCCCTGGAGCCAGTGATTCCAGAGCACACCTATCAGCACCTCACCAAGATGGAGGAAGAGGTCAGTGTTTCCTCCCTTGCCATGACCCTGTCATCAGCTACTGGCAGTATGGACAAGGTCCCTGTGGTGAAGGCTGAAGCCACTTGTGTCATCATGAATTCTCTGATCACAAAACAGACCAAGGAGGGCACTTGGCATTTTGAGCAACAGGCAGGACTGAGATGCTGGCTACATACCTGACAAGGGTCTTGCCACCAAGAAGACCAAGTACCTTCGAGTGGCAGAAGCACTCCACAAACTAAAACTCCAGGGTGGAGACAATGAGAGAAGCGGCCGGCCTCAGCCCAGTCTGCCCCCAGCAGCACCCCCACTCTTCCCCAAGCAGAAGCCAAGAGGCTGGTTCTCCTCTGGCTCTTCCACAGCCTTTACCTGGCCCAAATTTTAGTACCACAGATTCTGGAAGTGGAGATAAAGACAGAAACTCGGCAGATAAATGGAGCCTGTTTGGACCAAGCTCCCTCCGGAAGTCTGATCCAGGTTTTGCCAGTCAGCTCTGCAGAGGAGCCCAGAAGCCTTCTCCAATGGAACTGACACATGCGCAGGCCACCAGAAAGGCTGAAGATCCAGCATCTTTGAAGCCACCCAAGATGGACATCCCAGTGATCAAAGGGAAGAAACAATCACCACAAAGCCATAATCTCAAACCCCTTGACTTGAATGTGCTCCCACCTACCAACTTCTAGAGCTTTCTCTTCCAATAACTCTGGATAGAGGGTGTCTTTGTTTTATTTTTTAACCTTTTAAACTGAGGATAGAACTGGAGACATAATTGGTTTTCAAGAAACATTAGAGCAAAACTTGTGCTTGTGTGGAAGAAGCCATTGTGTATTGCTTTTATTTAAACTAAGACTAATCTCAACAGTGATGTATGTTGGCCTCATCAGCCTAGACAAGAACTAATCATTGCTTACTAGGTAGATTATGTTTGTATTGTTCCCAAACCAAGGCCTTTTTTTCCCCTTCTTTTTTTAGAGAGAAAGGAGGGGAGGAGTGGGAAACATCAACTTATAGTAGTTGCACTAGAATCTATGTAAAAGCAATAAAAAAAAACTTTTAGTAGTTGCTTCTCTTATGTGTCTTGACCAGGCAAGCCCCTGGTTTCAAATCAGCAACCTTAGCATTCCAGGCCGACGCTTTATTCACTACCCCACCACAGGTCAGGCCCAAACCAAAGCTTCTTGATTCCTATACCAAGGTCAGCATAAGCATGGACAATTTGTGCTAAAAAGGTGCTCACTGATTAGTCTCTGGCCCTCTCAACTGCAGATGCTGTGTGTTCCTCGTCAGTGAGGGGGGGCCTCTGATCTGTTTGAGATCTGGGCACAAAGCAAAGCCCGACTTGGCAGGGCCTTCCTCCTGCGAGGACTGGAGCCCTCCCAATCCCACAGAGCCAGTTCTTCCAGTGGTGCCCAGGGCAGTTCTTCTGGGCAGCTTCTCTTTCACTGTCAACAAACAAGTCTTGCCTATCCTTTGCTGCACTTAAAAGTGAGATAAAGTTAACTTCAAGTTGGTGGGAAACTTTCTAAGGGAGAAAATTCAGTCTACTGCTTTGGTCTAGATAAATGGATATTGAGCTTTTTTTTTTTAAGTAAGGATAGTACATTACAGCCTGAACAAATGTTCATATGAAACATGTCACCAGGGCCTGAAACTTTTCCTAAGAAGTGGAAGGGTGAAACAATGTTCTACACGCAATCACTTCCCCCCAAATGAGCCTCCTACCTGTATAAACACAGAGCTTATTGAGGAAGGGACCCGGGCAGGACCTGCTTATCTCTCCTCGCTGTGTCTGGTCGTTCTCCTGAACACTGCCTCAAATTCCTGCTGGTTTTCCTTTTTTTGTTTGTTTTAATTAAAGATTTTATTGTTAAAAAAATGGTGCTTGGCAGTGCCAGGTATGTCTGTGAAATTGCAAATTACCTTATTGCTAATGTTTGCTGGAGGAGAGGTTTTCTCACCAGAAAGTTTTGAAAGGAAAGAGCAGAAGGGGAAGAGATTCTGCCGCCCCCACGGAGAGGTGCGGTAGGATTTCTTTTTCCTCCCTGAGCCCTTGCCCTCCAGGGGAAAAGCGGGTTTCTGCTTTTCCCTTGTGGCTTGTCTGTCTTGGTGAGACACCGATAAACAGAATGGCCCACCATCCTCCGGCTCTGCTGTTTCTTTACCCTCTGCCCGAATTCAACAAAACCCAGCATGTGAATGGCCATGATGGCGGCAGCCCTTGGCCTTACAGACATAGATACTTATCCACTGTGTCTCCACAGGTCAGGGAAATCCCTGCTGTTCTTGATTTGGAAGGCTCAAGTCTACATAGCAAGCTAGGCTGAGCTTTCCATAGAGAGGTCCTGGAGTCTCAAATGATGAGAACAGTTAATTTGCCTCTTCTATTATGTTTGTATCTCTTATTTCTTTTGACAAAAATGCTGTACTACTTTCTCAAATGTAAAGAAAAAAAAGAAATAGAAGAAAACGTATCTGGTTTATTAAGTTCCTATGATCTCCCTGAGAAACAAATCAGTACAGACCAGCACTATCCAACAGAACTTTGTGATGGAAACGTCCCATAGCTGCACTGTCCAGTTTTATTTGTTTGGAGCCAGACAGAGATAGACAGGAAGGAAGAGAGATGAGAAGCATCAACTTATAGTTGCGGCACCTTTAGTTCATTGATTGCTTTCTCATGTGTGCTTGACCAGGGGGCTCCAGCCAAACCAGCAACCTTGGGCTCAAGCCAGTGACCATGGGGTCTTGTGTATGATCCCACACTCAAACCAGCAACCCCGTGCTCAAGCTGGTGACCATGTGGTTTCAAACCTGGGTCCTCAGCATCCCAGGCCAACACTCTATCCACTGTACCACCACCTGGTATGGCTGCACTGTCCTCTTACATGGCTATCTGAGCAGTGAAATGTGACTAGTGCAACCAAGAAGCTGAGTTTTTTATCTTAAATTATGTTTAAATAGCCACATGTGTCTAGTCCCTGGCATACTGAACAGCACAAGTGTAGACCAGTGGCTTTCGTCCCCACAGGGCACATTTGTCAATGTCTGGAGAGATTTTTGATTATCACAATTGGAAAAGGGCATGCTACTAGCATCTAGTGGTCAGAAACCATGAATGATGAACATGCTACACGCACAGAACAGTTTCTCACAACAACTATCTGGTTCAAAATGTCAGTTGTTCCAAGATTAAGAAAGCCATGGTCTAGATCAGTGGTAGTCAACCTGGTCCCTCCCGCCCACTAGTGGGCGTTCCAGCTTTCATGGTGGGCAGTAGCGGAGCAACCAAAGTATAAATAAAAAGATGTATTTAGCCCGACCAGGCGGTGGCACAGTGGATAGAGCGTCGGACTGGGATGTGGAAGACCCAGGTTCAAGACCCCGAGGTTGCCAGCTTGAGCGCAGGCTCATCTGGTTTGAGCAAAAGCTCACCAGCTTGAGCCCAAGGTCGCTGGCTCGAGCAAGGGGTTACTCGGTCTGCTGAAGGCCCATGGTCAAGGCACATATGAGAAAGCAATCAATGAACAACTAAGGTGTTGCAACGTGCAACAAAAAACTAATGATTGATGCTTCTCATCTCTCCGTTCCTGTCTGTCCCTGTCTATCCCTCTTTCTGACTCTCTGTCTCTGAAAAAGAAGAAAAAAGATAGATTTAACTATAGTAAGTTGTTTTATAAAGATTTATTCTGCCAAACTTAGCGAAAATCCGACATAAAGTACTTGGTAAGTAATTATTATTATATGCTTTAACTTGCTGTAACTCTGCTTTATAAATTTTTATAAAGTTACTTCCCTATTTTATAAATCACCATTAGTGTGGAACCAGTGGGCAGTTAGAAAATTTTACTACTAATAGAGATACAAAAGTGGGCGGTAGGTATAAAAAGGATGACTACCCCTGGGCTAGATTATCTATAACCTGCCTTTGACCCTCAATTCACACCAGGAACTGGGTTTGGGCAGAGGTCCTGGGCTGCTACTAGAGGGCTTAGAAAGCTTCAGGAAAGTCCCAAATCAGTCCCCATCAAATATTTACTAAACCAGTAAATGCTAAGCCTTGTGCAAGCACCAGGACAAGATGGAGCTGGATCCTACATCCAGTGAGGGGCTGCCTGCCCTCCCTCCATCCAGGCTCCTTCAAGGATCCTGGCAGAGCCTAACCAGGTGGTGGCGCAGTGGATAGAGCGTCGGACTGGGATGCAGAGGACCCAGGTTCGAAACCCCAAGGTCACTGGCTTGAGCGTGGAATCATAGACATGACCTCATGGTCGCTGGCTTGAAGCCCAAGGTCGCTGGCTTGAGCCCAAGGTCACTGACTTGAGCAAGGGGTCACTTGCTCTGTTGTAGCCCCCAGTCAAGGCACATGAGAAAGCAATCGATGAACAAGTAAGGTGCTGCAACAAACAATTGATGCTTCTCGTCTCTCTCCCTTCCTGTCTGTCTGTCCCTATCTGTCCCTCTCTCCATCTGTCAAAAAATAAATAAATAAAAGGATCCTGGCAAAGGAGTGATGTTGGTAAAGGAAACAATAAAAGGTCTTAGCAGTGTTTTTTGGTTTTATTTTGTACAAATAACACAAGACACCAGCTCCATGCAAACAACAGCCCAGGGGTCACACCAGTCCTGTCTTCACATTGGCAGAGAGGCCTAAACTGTGGAGCCTTCGCGGGGCCCTAGGTACGTTTGGGAACCTGAGCCTGAACTGGAATGTGAACCAAAGCTATAGCTGCAAAGGCAGCACGAGCTTCGGTTTGAGCCCTGGCCTTACTTTGGCTGGCAGAGCCTGAGACCCTTGGCAATATGGGCAAGAGCATATTCCCCAAGCCTGGGGTGAGCAAGGTTGGGAAGCCAACTGAGCTTGTGGTTGCTATCCTTTGGGTTCTTGGGCTCAACCTTCTTGGGCTTTATGAGGGCCTTGATAGCCTTAGCACATGCACTCATGGCCTTGGTGTTGTTGACCTGCGTTTTCTTCAGACCCCCCCCCCCTTTTTTTGGTGACAGAGATAGTCAGAGAGAGGGACAGACAGACAGGAAGGGAAAGAGATGAGAAGCATCAATTCTTCTTTGCAGGCCATGGCCGGTTGGCTCAGCGGTAGAGCATCGGCCTGGCGTGCGGGGGACCCGGGTTCGATTCCCGGCCAGGGCACATAGGAGAAGCGCCCATTTGCTTCTCCACCCCCCCCCCCCTGTCTCTCTCTTTCCCTCCTGCAGCCAAGGCTCCATTGGAGCAAAGATGGCCCGGGCGCTGGGGATGGCTCCTTGGCCTCTGCCCCAGGCGCTAGAGTGGCTCTGGTCGCAGCAGAGCGACGCCCCGGAGGGGCAGAGCATCGCCCCCTGGTGGGCGTGCCGGGTGGATCCCGGTCGGGCATGCAGGAGTCTGTCTGACTGTCTCTCCCTGTTTCCAGCTTCAGAAAAATACAAAAAAAAAAAAAAAATCTTCTTTGCAGCACCTTAGTTGTTCATTGATTGCTTTGCTTTCTCATATGTGCCTTGACCGGGGGCTACAGCAGACTGAGTGACTCCTTGCTCCAGCCAGCAACTTTGGGCTCACGCTGGTGAGCCTGTGCTCAAGCTGGCGACCTCAAGGTCTCGAACCTGGGTCCTCCGCATCCCAGTCCGACACTCTATCCACTGCAGCACCACCTGGCCAGGCTTCAGACCCTCCTTGTTGTGCTTCTTGGCAAAGCGCATGTTTCTCAGGAACTTGGGGTCTAACCCTTAAGAGAGTCCTATCTTTGTGACGGGGTTTTCCTGATGCTGTTTCTGTGCCATTTTCAGGACTGATTGTGTGTGGTGTGGTTCTCAGACTTGGCCATATCTGCACCAAAGCCTGCAGCTTCCGAAGCACTTGGGACCAGAAGAGTTAGCAGTGATTCTTTTGTGTGTGTCTGTGTGTGTGTGTGTGTGTGTGAGTGTGTGTGTGTCAGAGACAGAGTCAGAGAGAGGGACAGAGAGGAAGGGAGAAAGATGAGAAGCATCAGTTCTTCGTGGCGGCACCTTACTTGTTCATTGATTGCTTTCTCACACATGCCTTGACTGGGGGGCTCCAGCAGACCGAGTGACCCCTTGCTGGAGCCAGCGACCTTGGGCTCAAGCTGGCGACCTCGGGGTCTTGAACCTGGGTCCTCCACGTCCCAGTCTGACGCTCTATCCACTGTGCCACTGCCTGGTCAGGCAGCAGTGATTCTTAAGTTCATCTGTGTCTCTGGGCCCATATGGTTTCAGCTGCTTCCCTCATCCTCATAGGCAATGGCAATTCCTCGTCTTCCGCTCACAGCTCCTGTCACTGGTGTCTGACCCAGGTGAGGCTGCAGCCCTTGCCAGCTCCGGGAACTAAGGAACGAGGCTGCAAAGGGAGTGGACTGAAGATGAGTGAGCTAAATCTAGGGGAAGAGTTCAGATGGGGGTGGAGACTTGGCACACTTACCTGCAGGGCTGCTCTCAACAAGCTCCAGCTGAGGCCGTGGGGTCAGGGCTGAGCATCCAGGATCATTAGATGGCTTCCAGGCAGGTGGGGGTCGGAGCTCCCCAGTAATGAGTGATACATCTGGGGTGTCCCACAGTTCTGACTCAGGGGGCGGGAGGGGCACGTGGAAGGGAGAGCCTAGGAGTGAGAAGAGGATCCACAATGGCTCCCTGATTCTATGCTCCAAGAGTTTCCAGCTCAAGCAGTGCCCCACCACTTACCTGGCAATAAGTCTGCATAGTGCGTGAGGTGGGGAGCCAGGCCTGGAGATGGCCAGGCAGGGTTGCAGGCAGCTTCCAGTTCACACGGTGCCAATACAGGCCGGAAGAAGCTACCAGAACACTGAGGAGCTAGGGCACCAAGAGGACAAGCCAACAGCACAAAGACATCCATCTCAGGGAAGTTGGCAAGCTTGGGAGGTGTGGGCCGCCCCAGAGCTAGCACATAGCTACGCTTGCCGGCAGCCTTAGTCAGGTTCCGCAAGTGTGCCAGTGCCTCACGGTGTCGGGCCACACCCAATGTGCCCACCAGCAGCCCTATGACATGAGCATCTCTGGCCCTCTCTACCAGATATCGTCTACGTGCCCTTAGCCGGCCAGCCCGGACACCTTCATCATGAGTCTTCCCTGTGTCTGGGCAGCAGGAGAAGAAGGGCCGCTCTGGTGCCCAGCCCAAGAGCAGCCGACTCAGGTCAGGGTCAAGGTCAGGGTCAGAGCTGGCCTCAGAGCCTCCCACGTAGAAAGCACCATATTCTTCCAGATGCCTCCCTGGGGCCAGGGGGAAGCGACGCCCAAAACGCTCCAGGGGCTCAGGCTCTGGATTGGGGGAGCCCACTGGCAGGGGAAGAGCTGGGCTGGAGACAAGCAGGTCCAGGTACCGGGGGCACAGGAGAGTGGCCAATGTCTCTGGAAGAAGGAGGTGGTGTCAGGGTTGGGGCCTAGCAAAGCAAGAATTCCCTTATTCTCCAAAAGATTGAGTATGACCCAAAAGCAAAGGATGGGGTCAAGCCCATATTGAACACACTATGGAAATGTACTGAAATGGGAAAATAAGGCACAAGGTAGTTGATCCACCCTCCCTGCATGCACAGGTAAACCCCTCACCCAAGGCATAGGCACAGGCTGGCTCACTCAGCAGCACCACAGGGGCTGTGGGGTCTGGGTTCTGGGCCTCAAAGGCTTTGGCACAGAGCTCCAAGGCCACAGAACGCTGACCAAAGACGAAGGCCACTGGCAGTGGGCGGGCTGGAGGGCTTAGGCAGGCAGTGCCAAAATGTACAAGGGCCTGAGCTCCAGCTTGCTCAGCACCCAGCACATCCACACAGCAGCTGCAAGGGAGATAACATTAGTAAGAGAGGTTTCATCAGGAAGAGAGTTGCTGTCATCAGTGAGAAATGTGCTCAGTGAAGAAAATGATGTTATATAAAGACACGGTCATTGAAAGGAGCTACTACCAGGAAGGCAGTCAGCAATCATCATCAATGAGAAACACAGCCATTAGGGGCCGGTACACCACAAGCCCTGGATTCCTAGGCCTACTACTCTACACTTCACCCTTAATTAAGCTCAAGTTCACACCTGCCATAGGCCGTGTCCCCCAGAATGAACATCTTCGACCCCGTGGCCTCCTCCAGTCGGGCAGCCACAACCCCAGCGTCTACTAACAGCTGGTCAGGGAACTGCAAGGCCACCTGTAAGCATAAATCATGAAGTCAGGAACGATCTCTCCTTCACCGAGGTTCTCTTCAAGGAATACCTTCCCGGAGTTCCTACCCAACCAACCTTCAAAGCCCCTCGTCCCAGAGGAGCAGCTCCCCCAGACTCCCATTCTCACATAATTTAACCCCAACACCCCGATCCTGTAGGAGACCCATCTTCAGAGGTGAGCCACTCCTCCCTAACCTGCTCTCACCCGTTGACACCCCAGGTCGCGGACAAACCCGACCACTCGCTGCAACTCGTACACTCGGTCCAGGTCCGCAACAGGAGTGAGCATCCCCGGGGCCCCCGCCTCCCGCTGCAGCGCCGCCTCTGCGGGGCTGCTGAACGTAGACTCCATGAGGCACAGGTGAGGTGGCGGGAAGCAGCGGAGACCTCCCTAAGTCCCTGAGTCCTCAAAACCGGTCCTCAATGGGTCAGAGTCTCGTGCTAAAGGCGGGGAGGTAGGGAATCAGTCCGCAACACTTGGACCAGTACTCTGCCTATCCAGACTCGCGTGTCCCCAATGCACGTGAGCAACCGAAGAGATTACTTCCGGGTTTCTGAGGCGGGGCTGGTAGCAATTTTACCAATCTTAAATCAGCAAGGCTCCCGCCCTCCAATCCTCGCTACGAAACCGCCCACAGCCAATGGTCGGCCTCAGGACCCAAGGCCAATCGGAAGTGCTTCGGGGGTGCGGAGCCTTGTGGGTGTTGTAGTTCCTCTGACCCTCCTCTCCAGACGCTGGGAGTTTTTAGGTTCAGCCCACTGCCCGCCCTTAGAAACTCCCACTCCCTGAAAATAATTACTCCAGTTTGAGCAGTTCCAACGTCTCCACGCTGTTTCCTTATCTGCAGAATGGGGCTGTAGCAATAGCACTCCTAGGAGGATTGTTCAGTCAGACCAAATTAGACATAAAACCTGCACAAAGTAGTTCTTTGCATATCATATGTACTGAAAGTATTGCTATTACCTTCACAGTCGGCCAATCAGGCAAACATTGAGCACTTACTGTTCACCAGGCACTACATTCTTAGAGTTTAGTCTTCGGAGTAAGAATTTCCCCATTTTATAGATGAGGAGACTGAGGTTCAAAGAAGCTAATCACCTGCCTAATGAGACACATCAAGTCAGTGACACAATCAGAATCAAACCCAGGTCTGACTTTAGAATCTGGGCTTTTTAACTTCTCCTTTTCCTAGCTTACATGTGTTACACTGGTCATGGAGGAGGTGGAGGGGGAGGAGAAGAGGAGGAAGATACTTGACAGCATATAGCAGGGGAAGAGAACTAAGTGAGAAATCAAGAGTAAGGTGAGAATGGTAGGGGCAGGGGGACAGAGTAGCCTCAGGGGATGGCATACAAAAGGCTGGCATGGGCCTGACCAGGTGGTGGCGCAGTGAATAGAGTGTCGGACTGGGATGCGGAAGGACCCAGGTTCGAGACCCCAAGGTTGCCAGCTTGAGCGCGGGCTCATCTGGCTTGAGCCAAAAAAAAGTTCACCAGCTTGGACCCAAGGTCGCTGGCTCGAGCAAGGGGTTACTCGGTCTGCTGAAGGCCCACAGTCAAGGCACATATGAGGAAGCAATCAATGAACAACTAAGGAGTCCCAACGAAAAACTGATGATTGATGCTTCTCATCTCTCTCCGTTCCTGTCTGTCTGTCCCTATCTATCCCTCTCTCTGACTCTCTCTCTGTCCCTGTAAAAAAATAATAATAAAAATTAAAAAAAAAAAAGGCTGGCATGGGAAGAGACTGAGTAAAAATGAAGATTGGAGACAGAATTTGTGCCAAGGTTGGGAAAAGAACAGGAGAATGAGAACGTAAAAGTAAGCAGGCCTATTACCTCTAAGGAGACTCAGGCTCATGGACAGGACTGGGGAAAACCCAGACCTGCTCCTCAGATCTTACTGAGAAAGCTGAGGTCCCTAAGAGGCAGCCAGGGTGGACTCTGACTGAGAAGACAGAAAGGAAGGGAAACCTGCAAAGGGAGGAGAGCAACACGGAGGAGCTGTCCCTGGTCCTGACCAAGCCCTGACCATCATAGGCTGGACAGGTACCAAAGTGGAGGAGTTATGGGTACACAGACACTAGGTCCTGCCTTCCTCTTCTTCTGGGGTCTGCACTGACTCCTCCCACCTATGCTCAGTTCCACTTTCTATATCTCTATACCTCCCCAACCATGTGCAAGTTTGGGTACCTCCATAACCCCACAACAGATACCTATCCCGGGACTCAAAGCCACTCTCCAATTCTCTCCAAACTGGACCCAGCCTCACCTCACCTACAGTCTGAGTACCAAGTCCTTTATTTCAGAAGCCTCCCATTCCCATTAGAAATAAAACTTCCTCCATGTAACGTTCCTTCGCTTGTCATTCTCCCATCTTAGTGCGGTAGCTATGGACTAGATCAGCCTTTGTTTCCATAGAATAGGGCAAGATAGAATTAGGAATCCAGTACTCAACATTGTTGATTAAATAAATGTATGCATTCATGAATACTGGAACTAATTTAAAAGGAGGGGGGAATGCTGATACTACTGCAATCCCCACCCCACCCCAAGGCCAATGCAGTATTCTGAACGAATCCTCCCTCGAAGCAGCTCGCTCCAGCAGTGCCCATTCCACCCTAGGAGCCAGAGGTTGGCTCCACCACTCTCTACCAAGGTCTGGGTCCAAGCATCCTTCCATCCTTCCTCAGGCCTTCTGGGGTCACCCAGTTAGGTGGTGGTGGCAGTAGAAAGGAAGCAGAGACAACAGTGCAGTGAGGGTCCAGGTTTACTCTTTGGGGATAGGGAGGAGCAAGGAGGAGGTGTGGGTGGGACAGGAACGCCCCTCAGTAGTCAGCTGTGTAATCTGTGCCATGTAGCCCCCGGCACAGCAATGTGAACTCCTTCACCATCTCCTTTACCCGCCTCTTGTTCACTCGCTCGCTGAAGGAAAGAAGGGAGAGCCAGTTAGCACCACCCACCACTACCTCCTCCTCTTCCAGACCTGAGCCCGGGCCCCACCAGCTCTGCTCACCGAAGGATCTGCTGGCTAAAAGTGTCCTTCTGCTCAGGGCTGAGGCGGGCAGAGGGAAAACCAGGTGGTTGCAGTGCCTCCTTGATCCATATGCTCAGGAGGCTGAAGCAGTGTTTGTTCAGAGCAAATAAGATGTCGGCAAAGCAGTCCATGAGGCTGCGGGAGGCCTGGCCCCCAATGGCCTGAGGAAGACGGGTTCTCAGTACACCAGGGCCTTGTCCCTTCTGCAGCGGGGGTGCCGAGCCACGTCCCACCCTCCCCAGATAGTTCCTTAGCCAAACTGCCTATGACAAATGAGTGCTGTTTTTTGAAAGCCAGCTGATTCTCACAGCAACTCTGACAACTTTCAGATATTTAAATGAAGAAGAAACAGAATCAAGAGTTTAGGGAACCAAAGGCTCAAGATTCCCAAAAGGGCAGCTGCCACAGCAGTGAGGGACACCACGTCCCCTCCAGCCCCTCCTGCCCCACCTCACCTCTAGCACTGCTATGAGCAGCATTCGGCCGTCCTCCTGCACTACCTTCCCCACGGGTTCTACTTCCCCACATCGAGGCAGTAGCTCTGTCTGCAGAGGGTGGAGATGGAGAGGCCTGTCAGCCCTAGCTTCTGCCCCCTCATCCTGGAGACAAGACCTGCACACCACATCCCTACCCTCTCGAGTCCCGGGCAGGGCTGGGTATAGGGGTGGCGGGGGGTCACGGGTCAACATGGGACTCACAAAGAAGCCACAGGAGGCCTTGACAGTAGGTGCCTCAGGGAACTTGAGGGCCAGCACAGCTGTGGGAAAGGCGGAGGCAGATCAGATGGGGTCTAAGGATCCTCCCAAGGGGGCCCCAGGCCCACTTACCCAACTGACTCCACTTACCACAGTGAAACACAGCTTTGACATCCAACCGTTCACACAGGAACAAATCTGGCTTCCGCTTCAGAGCCTGCAGGAGGTGGAGCTGGTAAGCCCAGCCTCAGACAGCTCCAAGGACCAGCCCCCCACTCACCTGCCACCCCAGGTCCCAGCTTCACGCACCACAGGCAGAGGCTGCCAAAACCAGCTACCCAGCCATCTCTGGGGGACACAGCCATTCCAGAGTTCAGTAGGCCAGGAGAGGTGCAGCCGAAGCACGCTATGTACATGTATGTGAACCTGAATGCACAGGTGTGTATGAGAGAGGTGGGGGGTCATAATGCAGACAGCCTGCATCCCAAGTTCCTTCCTGAGCAAACACCTTCTCCTCTCCCCTCCACCAGGGCCAGATTCCTGCAGGCTCCAGGCGGCCAGCAGTGGCTTCACTTTGATTCACAGAAGTAGGTGGTGCCCCCTGCATTTATTAACAGGACAGCGGGAAGAAGAGGTGGCAGCTGGACGTGGAACACAGCCCAACAGCCCCCTCCCATGTCCGCAGACACGCTTCAGACCAGGAGGAGGTAAAGGAGGGCAGGAGCTGTGGAGCCATGGCCCCACTTTCACCCAGGCTGCCCTGTGTCCAGGTCCTTCTCAGCCACACCCAGCCCAGGAGCCGTGTCACCATGTGAGGGGAACAGATGAAGTACAGGGGGCAGAGAGCCCACCCCAAGTGGTACCAGGACATGACTGGCACATCCTCAGGTCACAGGAGCTGCTCTGCACAGCTCCAGAAGTCATCAAACGCAGCTGTTCCCCAGCAGCCTCCCAACGCATAACACATAGACCCCTCATCCTCCAGCCCCACATACCTTCCGGTCTGCCATGTTCACTCACATGCAAACACCCCCCACACGCACGCTCACTGACACCCTCCTTACCCTCACACATGCTCGCTATCACATCCCTGACACACAGACCCTCTCCCACATTTGTAACACACACTCACTACATATCATACCCAAACCCCCCACATCCCCAAACCATGTCCACACCGACACCCTCAAGAGACCCAGTCTTCAGCACCTGGACTTCCCAACACACTCATCCACAAGTACACTCAAATACCCCTACCCCCAAAGATATACCCTTACAGACACCCCCACACACATCCATCCAGAACACACTCCCTATTCCCCATTCCTTTCACCCTGCCCCCCAAACAAACTATAAGTTACAGGACAGTAAGAACAATGCTCACTTTTGCTCATGATTATATGCATCTAGCAAAGTACCAAGCATGTATTACACACTCAGTATTTGTGGAATGATTAAGCAAAAAACACATCATTTACCTTAGCCCACAGGACTCCCCAGCTCACAGGACCCCCTAACACACAGAACTCCCATACACTAACCCTACATTCCCACAGCCTAACACAATCTCTTCTAAAACATACATACCCTAATACAGACATACCGATACCACAATATACACACATTCCATAATACACATTCCCACAGTGCAACACGCACACGCCTCCAATACATATCAACATTCAAAATCCATCAATGCCTAAGACATACAAACAAAACACACATCAGTGCACATGTCCACATTTCAGCCACACAGCCAATGTAATACACAAGACTGCTAACAGCTTTACATGATTTCTGTTCCTCCCAAATCTAACTCAGAACATGCTAAGGTCCAACACACTTAAACACACACCAAACACAAACACATCCTGACACAGTCTCACAGTGGAGCCGGCACCCCACCTCCCAGCAGCAGCACAAGCTGTCCAGCAGCCCAGCTCTGGGCTCCGCTGAAGCACATTCATCTCAGCCCCTCCCTCTGGAGCAGGCTGGGGGCACTGAGGCTGGCAGTTCCCGGCAGGAGCACGGGGACAATGGACCCCAGGCCCTTGAACTCCAGTCCTACCCCTGAACTTCTTGGGCACCCCAGCCGCACAGGAGCTGCCGGGGAAGAGTTACCACCCCCGCCCTCCCCCACCCCACCAGGCCAGCCCAACTCCCTCCCTTTGGGATCGGCCTCTCCCTGGTCCCTGTGGAAGACTGAGCTAGCTGAGGCAAAGGGGCACTAAAGGAAGATGTTGGGTTGTCAACTTCCACGGAAACAGATGAAGAAACTCTATTCAACTGAACAGAAAAAAAAAATTTGTCAACAGAAAGCTAAAAATAGGCTTAAATTGAATTTCAACATAAGAGAAAGAGAAAGAGAGAGAGAACAGAACGTGAATGAATAAAACTAAAACACACCTGTGCCAGGAGTTGCATAAATGAATCAACAATATCAGGATGATCCCTGGGCCCTAAAATATAATAAAGATGGAACTTAAGAAAAAATTATACAAACAGCAACTCAACCTCATATAGTTATGTGGGACTGAGAGCCTGCAGGGAGACAGCGTGGGGGCACATGAGCAGCAGGAAGCAAGATAAAGAAACAAAACATACAAAAACCATGAACTGGGAGAAGCCCAACAGAAAGAGACGGCAAAGTGAAGGACGGGCCTGCCCCAGCTCCCTCCCAAGGGGCCTTCCACCTACTCCCCTCTCCTCAGGTCAGTCCCCCTAGTGATCCTTTGGTGCTGGAGCAATGCTGGGTCCACATGGCTGAAGAAACAGCTTTCACACTCTTGCTTTGGTCACTGGCAGGCTGCAGTGGCCCTACACTGCTTCCTAGCACATACCTCCCCATCACCAGCCATCGAACCGGAGGGCAGGGCTGGCTGGGTCTTGGTACCTTGTTTGGAGGCCTTGCTGAAAGCCCTGAAATGGCCAAGGTATCAGGACCTGAGCAAGTGGCCCCTCACTTTGATGGCCTTAGGGCTTTGGGGCTGGCCAAGGAAAGGAACCTACTGGGTCCACTTAAACCAGAGGGTTCCTTTGGGTAGGGCAGTGCCCAATGGGCCAGGCAACCCAGCAGGGGGGCTCAAGGAAGGAAATTGCATCTTGAGTCCAAAAATGGAAGTCCCACCCAGCAAAATCCTTCTACATGGACACGGACTCAGCAGAGCCAGGCTCAGAGCTCCCATCATCAGCCCACATGAAGAAAGAGCTTTACATGATTTCTGTTCAATGTGTCGCCCATGGTGCAGTGGGAGGGCAGAGCCCAAGGAAGGGATGTCAAGACTGGGACAGCACACAGGTAAGGGGAACCATCCTGTTCAGCAAGACAACCAACAAGCCCAACAAACAGGATGCTGGACACTCCTGCCTTTAGTCCTGATGACATCTGTGGCAAGGACAAGGCATGCGCCTGGAGCTCCTGCCGGGCCATTCCACTGTCAAGAGGAGGCCCTGCAGGAACACCTGCCTGAGACACCACTAAGGAGCTGTGTGATCTTGTGCAAGCCACAAACACTGAGTTTCCCCACTATAAAGCAAATAACCTCTTCCTTGCTTCCTTCTTCGGCTGTGAGGAGCCACTGATAAAGCCCACCCCTTTTACATGTGAGCCCCGAGTTACTCAAGACCTGGAAAGTGCAGCCCAATGTGCCCAATGCCTGGGTCCCAATGCAGATAACAGGTTCGACATTCAACAGCTGCCCTGCTAGCTGTGGGCCAGACAGTGAGGAAGAAAGGTTCCGAGGGCAGGGAGCCCTCACCCTCCTTTTCTCAGTGTCTGCACCTGCACTCTGCTGGCCTCGTTCTGGACACTGGGGATGCAGAGATGAGACCCATCCCTGCCCTGAGGGGCTTCGTCTAAGGAGCGAGACAGACATGAAGGCTGGTTCTTGGGCATAACTGGTGCTGTATCAGCAGTGTGTACATGATGCAGTTTCAGCACAAAGTTAAAAGCGCCTGATTGTGCCTTAGAG
This sequence comes from Saccopteryx bilineata, assembly GCF_036850765.1. Classification (NCBI taxonomy): domain Eukaryota; kingdom Metazoa; phylum Chordata; class Mammalia; order Chiroptera; family Emballonuridae; genus Saccopteryx; species Saccopteryx bilineata. Next base: position 258,250,208 of record NC_089492.1, read on the forward strand.
AAGTTTCCTTAGGAATGACACATGGGTAAGGCATGAAGTGGGAGCTCACCCGGTGAAGGGTTTAGGACATTCTAGCCAGAGGAGCAAGGCACGGGGATCAAATGGGACACGGTAAGGGACAAGTCAGTGTGGCTGGAGTGCTGGAGTCATGACGCTGGCAGGAGAGGACGTCGAGAGGTATGCAGGAGCTACATCATGTGGGTAGGAATGGGATGACAACCTGAGGGCAATGGGGAGCAATGGGAGGATTTTAAGCCAGGGAGGGAAAATGCTCAGAGTTGTGTCTCATAAATAACAGTACAACCGCAGGGTGCAGAATGGATTGGAGAGAAGGGCAAATGTCAGGAAAACCAGTTAGAAGATTGTTGAGATGATTCAGACACCGTTTACTGAGACTGGCCATGGAGGGCAGGGAGGTGGGGGCAGACCCTGGGCTAATCCAGAGCCAGGACCGCCAGGACTCACTATCCCCCCTGGACATGAGGCATGAAAGAAGTAGAGCTGACGATGACCACGCCTGGGTTGCTGGCTCAGGTTTCTCCCCACCTTGTACCTTCCCACAGCCCACCAGAGCGGGGGTCAGCGCCATGTGACCAGACACTGAGGACATGGCAGAGACCCTCTGGCTCCTGCTGTGACCACAAGTCCAGGCAAGATTCATGGGGCTGGCAAAGAGCAGTGCTGTTTCATGTCCAAGTTAGAAACCTGGTTAGAGAGCAGGGGAAGCCCGGCACTCCCTTTTCCCAACTCTCTCAGGCTAAGGGCCATAGTGACTGGGGTAGGGGTGGGACCACAGCCATAGGCTTTTGGCTGGGAAGAGAATAAACCTCAATGCAGGGAAAGGAATCAGCATTCACTGAGTACTTCGTGTGCAAAAACCCCATGCCAAGGGCCCAAAAGATGCTACTTTAATGCCTGTAACAATCCTATCAAATATAAGAAATCTCCACATCACAGATATGGAAACAAAGGCTCTGCAAAGGTAAGTGACTTGCCCAAGGTCACACAACTAGTTGGTGGTGATGAGCTTAGCATCTAGGTGTACCTGATTTCAAAGCCCATGTCGTTCTTTCTACTTTTCATTATATCCCAAAGGAAAGGAGCCAGCCTGGTACCCCAGGTCCCTCAGAGCTTCTGGTCCCACCGTCCCCATCATCCAGACCGGTCCTGGGCCCAGCAGGCCAATAGAAGACATCATTCATTCTCTTATCCACTTCAACTGTTTGTAAGGTGACAATTAGGCTGTGCTTGGTCCCATAAGTTTCCCGTCAAGTCCCATGTGCAACTCAGGGGACAGAGGAGAACAGAGTGGGCAGCTGTGGCTCCCCAGTCGGGGAAGCAGAGGCAGTGGCAGTGGCAGCAACAGCAGAGACCCCCATCAGGACCTACCTTGCTGGAAGAGAGTGAGTGTGACAGAGGTGACGAGCAGGAAGAGGGCCTCGATTGGGGGAAAGTGGGCAGGCTCATGAGCAAAGATGTGGACCAGCTACAACAAAGCAGGGAACGCTGGTCACCAGGACAGGCCAGCATGCCTGCAGTGCAGGTGAGAGTCCCTGCCCAGGGGCCTGTCCACCCCATGCCGCCCACCTACCCCATCCTGCATCAGACAGATCTCTGACAAGGATGAAGTCTAGAATGCTGCTGTCCCAATCAGAAGGCCCACCTGTCGCGTGAGGTCAAGAGCTGAGGCCTGGGGGATGGTGCTGTACATCTGGCCCAGCATCTCACACAGCTGTGGCACCATGGGGGCAAAGTCATCCAACAACGTCTTAACAGACTTCTCGAAAATAGCGCACACCGCCTTAGGAGAAAGCAAAGGGACCCATGAAATAGAAACCAATACTGTATTATAATCATCAAACCTGATAAGAGACTAGATCTTAATTATTCTAACCAATAAAAGAAGTGCTAATTATGTGATGTGTTAGAGACACTAATTAGCACTATAATGGCAACTATATCATGTTATGATATACAAATGTATCAGATCAACTTGTGGCATTTTTAAAATTTACACATTGTTATATGCCAAATATATTTCAATAGAAAAAAAAAGAAAAAAGCAAAGGTGCCCTGGTCAGCAAGCCACAATCATCTGGAACAGAACAGAGGCCTGGCACAGGGCTGGCCTAAGAAAGGGCCTGTTCTGGTTCTGAGGACCAGGGCAAGTAAACAAGTCTGACCCTCACTCTGAAAGGAAGGAGGCAAAAAGGCCCTTTTCAGAGAGGCACTGCATACACCTTCATCATTTCCTCTCAGGGAGCAGCAACAGCAACAAAACCCTGAACTGAAAAGAGACCAAAGGCAGGTCTCTGATGCTGAAGGGTCCCTGACTCTCATCAGGCCACAATATCACAGCCCTTTGATTGAGCACTTCTTGTGATACTGGGAAGTTCTGAATATCTTCCCAAGAAACTCCTTGAATCTATGGGACAAGATCCGCCTCCTTTATTTCCTCAAGACCATTGCAAGGTTAGGTGGGGCAGCAACACCTTCCTTCTGCTCCACCTCTGAGAAATGTCACCATGGTGCAGAAAGCAAGGGCTGGCGCTCACCTCCACCACCTGGGCATCATTCAGCCATTTGCTCAGCACCTTCTGGATAAGCTGGAAGACCTGCTGCAGCACCACTACCACCTGGAGACACAGGAAGAAGTAAGATGCCCCCACCACCACTGTCACATATCTGAGAAGGACCTGGTAGCAGGAGGTAGACCAGGAGTTCAAACCTATCACCCCAGACTGCGTATTGAAGACTCAATGCATGGGACCCCGGCGGAAGAAGTGTTTGCTCAACGCCCTATGAATGAAAGAGGATATTTGAATTCTAGGGATCCACTTAAAAGAAGCCTCAAACTGCAAAGCAGGGATATCATGAGTACTTCATAAGATTATTAAAACTTTGTGACTTTAAAAGAAATCACTTCCTATACATTTCTGCTCAGTAAAACTCTTAGTGCCAAACCCTGTGGGCTAGCTCCTGAAGGGGAGATGCTCTCTCACCCAGGTAAGCTTAGGGTAGACAGCCCCAGGGGAGGTACAGATGTGGGCAGCTTCTGAGGGAGCAGTGGGCAGATGAGGTCCTGGGAGGTGAGGGAAGGAGGGGCTCCACGGGAGGGTAGCTGAAGCTGGGGGAGGCATGTTGAACAGAGGGGCTGGGACACTACGGCGTCCCTCGCTCTGGCAGAAACACTAACGGGGGTACTGGGAACAAGGGTCACAACAGTTTCTCATGTTTGTTCAAAACTTCAGTGTGTAAAGTGCTCTCAAGACCACACATCTACTACCCTGCAGTTCTACGAGATGAGCAAGCCAATATTCTGACGTTTATCATTTTCAGTGAGAAGCTGAGGCTTGGCCCAGATCAAACAGTTTATAAATGGCCAGCCACACCCCTGTGCCCAAGCTTACCAGGGCACTTATCACACTGGTTTGGGTTTTTTTAGGTTTTTTTTACAGGGACAAAGAGAGAGTCAGAGAGAGGGATAGATAGGGACAGACAGACAGGAATGGAGAGAGATGAGAAGCATCAATCATCAGTTTTTTGTTGCGACACCTTAGTTGTTCATTGATTGCTTTCTCATATGTGCCTTGACTGCGGGCCTTCAGCAGACCGAGTAACCCCTTGCTCGAGCCAGCGACCTTGGGTCCAAGCTAGTGCTTTTTTTTTGCTCAAGCCAGATGAGCCTGTGCTCAAGCTGGTGACCTCAGAGTCTCAAACCTGGGTCCTCTGCATCCCAGTCCGATGCTCTATCCACTGCGCCATCGCCTGGTCAGGCTTATCACACTGTTTTGCGACAACCTGTTTACATGTATTTCCTCAGATGGGGAGCTACTCAGAGGTAAGAATTATTGCCTGTGGAACGTGTAAGCACCCTCAGTGCACAGAGGGGACAGTGCACGCTGAAGTAGAAGGCCCCAGAGCTGGGGTTAAACAAGGCCCATAATTATATCACTTAGGGTTGAAAGATAAAGTCAGTGTCCCCTATGGGAGGAGGAATCACAGTGATATCACCTGGGGACAAAGACTCCACCCATATGGTGAGGCAACGATATCACTCCCCACAGAGAGGGGGCAATAAGATCATTCACTGGGTCAGAGGACCAAAAGTATCATGCCCCAGGGAACAATGACAATATTACCCAGAGTTGAAGGTGACAATGACATTCCCACAGGGGTGGGGGATGGGGGCAATGCCAATGACAACATCACCCACGGGGTTAGGTCCCTGTGGCACTGGCAGCTTCCGGAGCTCAGAGCCTTCATGATCATCCTCATGATGACTGACATCCAGCGTGGTGAAGAGGTTGGAGAGAAGCCCCAGAATGTGGACAATGGCCAGCTTGTTGGAGGGATTAGGCTATGGGAAGAAGTGGACGATGTTCTGAATCTCCCAGCCCTGGTGTGTCCCCTTGGCCCCAGCCCTCCCTGCCAGCTCCAACACCACCCCTCAGAGGCATGGCTCACACCAAGGGAAGCCCCAGATTCGCACCCCAGTTCCTCCCCAACTATACACACACACACACACACACACACACACCAGCCCCAAGCCCAGCTCGCTCACTATCTCCTCTGCCAGCTTCTCCAGCTGCTGGACGTAGGGTGAGATGAGAGAGTGCAGGTTCTTAAGGATCTCCTCCACCTGCAGGGCTGACAGCAGGAAGCCCAGGGCCTGCATCAGCCACATGCACTGACTCGTCTGTGGGACAGAACATGGAGGGTCAGTCCTGTACACATCTGATTGTGGGTGGGAAGAATAAACCCATTAGGCAACAGAGAATAAGGAACAGGCAGAAGATGGGATTTTTGTGGGTTCCTACAATGTCCCCAGGGAGCCCCCTAGAAACTTTTGAGCTCACCTTGTGGATCTGTTTCATTAGCACATCCTGGGGATAAGAAGAGATATGGTATCAGAGCAGTGCAGAGTGTGCCCTGAGGCCCAGCTCCACCCAGAGTCCCTGCATACCTGGGACACAGCCACGATGTTGGCAGCATAGGGCGGCAGGTCATACTTGCATTCTCGGCAGATCTTCTTGAGGGTGGACACAGAGGAGACAGAGAGCTCAGGATTGCCGAGGGCATGCAGTACGAGAGGCAGAACGCTGTTGATCATGACGGGGTGGTCAGCCAGCCATTCAGACAGAGCTCCTGGAGGAAGAACGGTTGAGGGCAAGATATCTGAGGCAGGCCATGCCCCAGAGAGGTAGGCAGAATTCCCAGGCAGGATCAAGTTGCAGCCCCGGTACAGAGTGCTGCTCATTCAGAGGACTGAATAGGCACATATGCATGCACATGATCAAACATGATCTTTACAGCTGAGAAGAGGTGACTCAGTAGAGGCCCGGCACTGCTACTCCACTGACAGTGAACTAGCCTTACTGAATTGCAGCTCAATGCATTCAGTAGGAAGGACCCCTGGACGTGCCAGGGTTGGTTGGCTGCAACACTGACAGCGTGCAGGGGCATGTGTGTCTCTCCCATTTCGGATAGGACCCAGTGGGCTGGCTATAGCTGAGGATGGGTGCCTAGGGCTCTGAGAATGTGCTCATGGGTGTGTACCAAGTCTCACCAATGGTGAACATGACGGTATCCGCCAGCTGCACGTTGCTGATGCTGATCCGTGGGATGAGGCCAATGAGTCCAGGCACCACATCAGAATAGTTGACATCAATGGTCTCTGCGATGGACTGGAAGCCATAGAGCAGGGCCTCTGTGTGCTGGGGAAAGAGGGTGCCACTGGCTCGGCTGAAGAGCAGGGAGTGACAGATCTGGGAGGGCTGAGGGAATCAGGCTTGGGGGGTACCTGCCAGGAGTAGGGCTCCTCTGAGCTGGTGAGCAAACGGCCCAGTTTGTCATAGAGGTTGCTGAGCAGCTCGGCCCCCAGCATTTCATAAACATACATAAGCGTGTCTGAGATGTCCACCCTGAGAAGTAGATGAAGGCCTTGTACACTGCCTGGATCCTGCCCCCAAGCCCAGGAGCCCACCCTGGTACCCTCACCGCCCTGCAAAAGGGCCTGGAGAATACAGAAAGGAGCCCCAGGATTTGGGAAGGCTGGCCTTGGGACCCTCCCTCACTGGCTTCATTATTTCAGGACTCTGTTTAGAGCTAGGACTGGCTTGCTACCATCACCTGTAAATTCGGAACTGCTCCTTTTCGTCTGAGGACCAGAAGCCATACTCCTCATCAGAAGGGAACTGGGCCTTGTGCAGAAGCACATCCACCAGCTGGAAGTAGACTGGCCGGTATACCTGCTGGTACACAGCCTGCTTCTCTGCTTCAAAGGACAGAATGTCATCCTGAGAGAACCAGGGAAGAGCATTAATCACCTCACTAGCAGCCACAGCAGCCCATTATCCACCTTCTCCCATTATGGCCCCTCCTACTGGAGGTCACACAAACGTACCTGCAGTGTATACCAGAAAGTGAGGGTCAGGGAGCTGGTGGTCTCGTTGACAGGATAGTGGCCAGGAATACCCGTGCAGAACATGATCATGTTGACAAGGGCCAGGAAGCTCTGCCAGTGCTCTACTTGGTCCAGCAAGGCCCTGGGAGGGAGGAAATATAGTAAAGTCACCCTACTATCCCCAAGAGGGCTCCATAACCCCCCCCCCGAGTACCTTGCTAGCCCACCCCCAGCTGCCCCACTCCTCACCGAGAGTGGTTCTCGCCCAGGGCCACAGCAATGCGACAGATGCCATGGGAGGTCTCCATGTCCCCATTCTGCACTGCCTGTCGCAGTTGTTCCTGCAGTCCCAGCACCAGTGGGATGAGTTTCAGGAGTGTATTCACATACCTGGAGGCATGGGGGAGAAGACCCATCAGAGCTATCTGCCCACTCCCCACCAGATGAAAAGAAAGGTACATTCTCCCCGTCTTCCATTAAAGCCCCCTGACTCACATCAAATGGAAAGCAAAAAAGAAGTTAGGGCCTACAGGGCAGCTTTGATGCTGCCTATGTTGGGAAGAACCTTAGGTCAGAGACCTCCAGGAGAACTCTGGAAAAGGAAGTATAAGGTCAGTATTATGTGTTGAATTATGTCTTCCTACAAGCGGCTGATGCTAGAATGCATTAAGACTTTGGGGGAGGCCTTGGGTAATTGGCCCAATGGCAGAGTGTCAGCCCAGCATGTGGATATCCTGGGTTCAATTCCCAGTCAGGGCACACAGGAGAAGTGACTATCTGCTTCTCTACCCCTCCTCCTCTCCCTTCTCTATCCCCCTCCTGCAGCCATGGCTCAACTGGTTCAAGCACATCAGCCAGGGCACTGAGGATGGCTCCATGGAGCCTCTGCCTCAGGCACTAAAATAGCTTGGTTGCGAGCATGGGCCCCAGATGGGCAGAGCATCAGCCCCAGATGGGGGTTGCCAGGTAGATTCCAGTCAGGGCGCATGTGGGAGTCTGTCTCTTTATCTTCCCTCCTCTCACTTGGAAGAATAAGGGGAAAAAAAGACTTTGGGAGAGGTTGGGATGAGGTGAATGTATGTCCTATGCAGGAAGGACATAAGTTTTGCAGGGCTAGAGGGAAGACTGTTGTGGGTTGGGTTGTGTCCCCCCCAAAAAAGATATGTTGAAGTCTTAACCTCTACACCACAGAATGGGACCTTATTTGGAAATAGGGTGATTGCCCATAAGGTCATAGAGTAGGGCAACCCCTAATACAATATAACTGATGTCCTTATAAGAGGACATCCATGTGAAGATAGAGACCTACAGGGAGAATGACATGTGACAACAAAGGCCATGGAACACTAAAGACTGCCAGCAAACCACCAGCAGCTAAGAGGAGGCAAGGAAGGAGTCTCCTCTAGGATTCGAGGGTGCTGACACCTTGACTTCAGACCTCTGGCCTCCACAACTATGAGGCAAAAAATTTCTGTTTAAAGCCACCAAGTGTGTGATATTTTATGATAGCAGCTTTAAGAAACTACACACATACTGTTTGTTCCAGGAGACTGAACAGGATAGGCACTAGAAGAGTTAACACAGGCTCAGGAACCCTGTTAAAGACTTTAAATGACAGTAACAGCTCCTAAGAACATTAATCCCTGCCTTCCTCTCCACCTCCTACCAAATCTTAACTCTGGTGGCAGCAGGAAGGGAAAGTAGATGATGAACACAGAGAGAGCTAACAGGCAAAATGAACAGGACTTGAAGACTGACTGGGTGCGAAGACAGGAAAGAGTGAGGGACAGCTCTCAGGTTATTGGCTAAACAACTAGGTAGATAGTAGGGCTATTTACTGAGACCTGGTGGGGTGACTGGAGGAGGACAATAACAATCTAGATTTAATGGGAGGCTAGAAGGTGATAAGTTCAGTGTTAGGCACGTTGAATCAAAAGCACCTAGTGAGATATGCAGATAGAAGTGTCCAGAGAGTTTGGATATAAAAACATGAAACTCAACAGAGAAGTTAGAGAGCCCTGGCTGGATAGCTCCACTGGTAAGAGCATCGGCCTGAAGCACTGAGGTTGCCAGTTCTATCCCCCGTCAGGCCACATACAAGAACAGATTGATATTCCTGTCTTTCTCTCCCTTCCTCTCTGGCTAAAATCAATAAATTAAAAGAAAAAATTAAAAAAAAAAAAAAAAAAAAAAAAGAAGTTAGAGCAAGAGACATAGATTTTGGAGTCTTCAGAAAACAGCTGCTAATTAGGAGTTACTAGAGTACACGAGAACTGCTCAGGAAGAAAGTGCTAAGTGAGAGAAAAGAAGACAGTCCAGGTCAGAGCCCTGAAGCACAATGATCCCTAACAGAGGAGAAGAGGAAGCATGGTACACAAAAGAAATGGAGGCCCTGGCCTGACCTGTGGTGGCGCAGTGGATAAAGCGTCAACCTGGAAATGCTGAGGTCGCCGGTTCAAAACCCTGGGCTTGCCTGGTCAAGGCACATATGGGAGTTGATGCTTCCAGCTCCTCCCCCCTTCTCTCTTTCTCTGTCTCTCCTCTCTCTCTTTCTCTCTCTGCTTCTCCCTCTCCTCTCTAAAATGAATAAATAAAAATAAAAAAAATAAATTAAAAAAAAAAAATTAAAAAAAAAAAAAAAAAAAAAAAAAAAAAAAAAAAAGAAAAGAAATGGAGGCCCTGGCCGGTTGGCTCAGTGGTAGAGCATCGGCCTGGCGTGTAGGAGTCCCGGGTTCGATTCCCGGCCAGGGCACACAGGAGAAGTGCCCATCTGCTTCTCCACCCCCCCCCCTTCCTCTCTGTCTCTCTCTTCCCCTTCTGCAGCCAAAGCTCCATTGCAGCAAAGTTTGCCCGGGCGCTGAGGATGGCTCTATGGCCTCTGCCTCAGGCGCTTAGAATGGCTCTGGCTGCAGCGGAGGGATGCCCAGGATGGGCAGAGCATCGCCCCCTGGTGGGCATGCCGGGTGGATCCTGGTCGGGCGCATGCGGGAGTCTGTCTGACTGCCTCCCCGTTTCCAACTTCAGAAAAATACAAAAAAAAAAAAAAAGAAATGGAGAAAAGGCCCACTCAACCCCACTGGACTCTCCTAGGCGCCTGCGCTGTGGAGATCAGACTCAGCAGAGGAAGTGACACTTTCGGGGGGGATGAGATGCTTGGGTTCCCTCTGCTGTCAATCGCAGTGTCATCATACCAATCTATGGAGAGGTGGGAGGGGAGATGTACCGAGTGTCTAGAAGGAGTTCTATTTGAACTTGTCCCAAGCAGGCTGCTAGGTATGTAACCTCATAACCTTATGGGTAAGATGTGGACAGAGGCAACCAGCCCTGTATGTTGGTCTTCTTTACCCTTTACATCCCCATTCTGGTGAGATAAAATGCCCATACCAGGATACTCCCAGCCCAGAGACAGCCCCAGAGGGCGCTGCCTAGAGACAGCTGGGATAGCTTCAGACTTATGACCCTGACACAGGCTGTACCACCAGACAATGGGCACCTTCAGACCAGAATCTGGCACAAAGAGCAGGGGCAGGGCCAAGGCTATGACCTGTGAGTTCCCCAGCAGCTGAGATGGGGGCAGGGGGTAGCACCCTACACCCATAGTACCCCACTGCATTCCAAAGCTCCCTCATGCCTGCTAAAACTCGTGTACACAGTAGGTCCTCAATGAAGGTCCTTAATTGTCTCATCTGAGCCTTATAATAAGATAAATAAAGGACAATATAGCCCAGAAGGACTCAGCACATCACTCAAGGTCATACAGCAACTTAGAGATAGCTTCCAGGCGAGAAGGGCCCTTATTCTATTGTAGGTCTGCTTCTCTTTCAGGGCCCAAGCTGAATTTTCCCAAAAGATCTATGCTGATCACAGCCTATAGCTCAAGTCCTAACTGATGGGAGCTTCCAAAAGCCTGTCTAATTCACCTTCTCTCCTTCTCTAGCCCTCAGTGAAAAGCTTTTCCAGAATTAAAAACATACTACAGGTGAAAAAAAAAAAGAAAAAACATTTCAAAGGAGAGAGAGCCAGGCAAGCAGCAGCAGCGGAGGAGAGGAAAGAAGGAGCCCTGAGTACAAGCTTAGCCAAGGGGAAGGCTGGTGTCAGGAAACCTGGGTCAGGCCGTGGCTGGATGGTCCAGGAGTCAAAACCACGGAAGGTGACTTTCTCAAGCCAAAGCTAGGAAACTAGACTAGATAGAGCAAGGTCCAGTCCAAACTCTGACTCCAGGCTGGGTGCAGCCCTCCCATCAGGGAAACTCTTGCATAGATTTCCTCTCCTGGGCACCTATGCCCGTGACCCGTGAGTAGACAGGAGAACAGACCTGAGGCCTCCAGAAGTTTCTAGGTTCGGGGGAGGGAGGTAAGAGAGGATGTCTTTAGGGCCATGGCTGAGACTGGGTTCAAAGGGGCTGATTTTAGTTGGTCAGCTCAAGCTGCTGGGACTGCTTAGCTGCCACTCACACAGAGCTCAGCCTAGACCTGCAATTAGAGATCCAGGAGCAGAGCTGAAAATGGGAAGAGTTGCTAAGCAACAAAGGGAGCTGCAGCCAATAGGCGTTCAGGAGGCTGTGGGTTTCCTCACTGGCTTCTTGCTTGCTCATTCGTTCAGAGAAGAGGCATCAATTACCTGCCAAAGCCCTGGAGACTGGCTGGGCGGGTAAACCTGGGTGTATCCAAGGACATCCCACATCACCCACGCACTGGCCCTGGCCAATTCCCCTTACCCAACTGTCTGAGCCCAGCACTTGGGCTTCAGACTGCCAAGAAAGGCCTTGACCTGGGACTTGGTACCCACCTTAAATTGGAAAACCTGGGAAACCAGGGGAAAAGCATCATTGTAACTGCTAATGCAACAATGTTAATAAAAATTAGCAACTTCCATTTATGGAGTGCACAGGAACCCTGCTAAATTTTTCACAGACATTCTCTTACTTAAACCTGGCAACAAAATATTCTTTATAGAATACCAGGGGCAGGCGCTGCGCACATAATCCTATTTAAGTCACTAAAACTCTGTAAGGTCGATATGATCACACCCATCTTACTGATGAGAAAACTGAGACTTAAAAGTGGCTTATTCAAGGTCTCAGATTTAGTAGAGACCATGTGGAATTCAAACTCAGATGTGATTAACGACAAGGCTAGTGTCATTAAGCACTCCCCCACACCATTCAGTGTCTTTCAGCGCTTTTTTCCCCTCCAACTCTGCCAAGGCTCCCAAAGCCCTATCTTTGAAATGATAGTGTCGGGTCTCTAATCTTGCCCAGGCCAATCCACCTTATTCCAAAAATCTCACCATGCCATTTTCTCTGCTTAAAATCCTTTAATATCTTTACATCATCCTCAGGATAAAGACTAAAATCTTAAACTGGCTGACAAGGTCCCACATGAACTGAGGCCAGATCTCCTACAGCTAAGTGGCCCTTAAACCCTGCTGTCAGTCACACCCCCTCACCAGGCTCTCTCACAGCCTTGCTAGGGCTCGCTCATCTGTCTTAAAGGGCCTCGCCATCTCCATCACTTCCATCTCACTAACTCTTATGCAGCCTTCAAAGCACAGCTCAGTTGTCACCTCCTCTGAGAAGCCTTTCACAACCCATAGATGGGTTAAATGCCTCCTTTGGTCCTTACAGCCCCCTTGCTCTCTCCATTAGAGCATTCATCATGTTGACCATACTTGCCCATTCATGTGTCTACTAGGTATGAGCTCCTGACTTATAGAAATCAACCCACTCATCGTTATGCTCCTGGTGCTCAGCACAGGGCCCAGCATACAAGTGCTCAAGAAACGTTTGTTGAACACCTTATTACACTCACCTTCTTTCCGGTCCTTGAATGTACCATGGTGCTGCCCAGCACAGGCCCTCCCATCTGCTGTAACTTCGGAAGCCTACAACACTCCCTTCTCCCACAACCTCTCCCACCCCTGATCACTCAGGCAACTCCTACTTTTCATCCGTTCAAAAAATACTGAATGCCACCAAGTGCTGCAAGGCACAATGTAACAAAATAAAATGACAGAGTGCCTATCCTCACAGAGCTGGGAGACAGACATTAATTTATAATGAAACCGTGTTATGGGATAAGATGGAAAAACACTGGGAGCTCTGGGATAAAATAATAAAGACCACACTTGGTCTTATCACTGGGATGTGAAGTTGAAGCTGAAGCAGAGGGGCCACATCAAGCACACGTGTGCAAGGAGCACGGCAGGAGGTGAGGCCGGAGAGGCCTTGTGGCGCAGCATCTCTGGGAGTCACATAAAGGGTTCTGAACTTCATCCTAAGAGCAGTGAGAGGCCACAAGAGTTCTGAGCAAAAAGGAAAAGTGAGATACTCATTTTCAAAAGGTCACTCTGGCTGATGGGCGGACAATGGAGAGTGAAAACCAGGGAACTGGTGAGAAAGTTCTACAGCAATCTAGGAAGAGGAGATGATAGCTAACACTAGAGTGGTGGCAACGGAAATAAAAAAAAAAATAGATGTGCAATATGGTGAGGGACAGAACAGCCAGGACTTGGCTGAGAAAAAAAGAAGAGTCGACTATTTTAACTGAATACAGTGGTACTTTGGGTACGAACAGACCAACATACAAATTTTTTTTTTAAGATCCGAGCTGAGACTCAGTCCGTATTTTTGTTCGAGATCCAAGCAAAATTCCGAGATACGAGTTGTGATTCGGGAAGCTGCCGCTAGTTGGCGCGTTGGCGCACGGGTCCAGTTTCGGCAGTTTGATATACAAGTTGACTGACTTACGAGCTTGGTTACAGAATGAATAAAATTTGTGTCTCAAGGTACCACTGTAATTCATTGGATGCTTAGTTGTTTAATGTCTTGTCTCCCTCTCTGAACCGTGGGACAGGAACCATGTCTTGATTGGTTCCTTGCTGTATCTCCAGCAGAGGACCATGCACACAGTAGGCACTCAGTGTTTACAGAACAGATAAATGGATGGACGTGTAGGTGACCAAGCAGACTGTCCCTCTCTGAAAGGTGGGGACCAGCTCACCTCTGGGCATCAGGCTGCGAGATGGCATTGACAATGGCCTCCACACTGCTGTCGAAGAGCTCCGAGTCCCGCAGAGCGGCAAAGGCAGCCTGAATGAGCGCCTCACAGTCCTGCAGCGGGACCTCCAGCTGCACCCAGCTGGAGAAGCACTTGAGCACCTTCTGACGCACACAGCTGGGCGAGCTGGGCTGCTGGAGCAGCTGCTCCAGCAATGGGAAGACAGCCCCACACTCCACCGCCAGGCTGGCCCGCACCAGGCCTTTGCGATACTGGGGCAGGCGGCTGGTCTGAAATTCCTCAGGCAGCACTGTCAGAAGCTCCAGCAGAGCCAGGCAGCGCCCCTGGCCATCCACCGGTGAGTCCTCAGCCTGGAAGAGTCGTACCATATCTGCCACAGCACATGGCCAAGCATCAGGCATCATACTGAGAGCCAGTGAGGCCAGCGCCACACACAGTCGAGTCAGCACAATCTTGGAACCACTGGCAAAGCGGGTGATCTGGGTGAAGAGCTGTGCCTTTAGACTTTCATACTGGTCAGTGGGGATGTCACTCCAGTAACGAGAGATCTTGATGTGCAGGGCACTGGCCCCAAAGTATTGGATCTCAGGCACCTTGTCAGGCTGCAGTAGCTGCCAGCTGAAGTGCCAGGCCTGTGGGGAGACTTGGGCCTGCATCAGCCACTTCTGAGCCAGGTTCTTGTTCTCGATGTTGGGGTCGTAGTAGAGCTGGTGCAGTGCCTGCAGGACAGCACAGGATTGAGCAGGTGCTGGCCACTCTGGATCCTGCCAGAGCCCAGAAAAGAGGGCGTGACTTGGTCCTGCAAGACTGCTCTCTCTTTCTGACTGGGGGGCTGAGCAGAAGGGAAGAGCTCAGGGCTCTCCAGGTTCCCGGGCCCGGGGTCCTGCCTATATCGTGAGAGCCTGAACTCGGTCCATGCTCTACCATATCCTCTTCTCCTTACAGCGAAACATTATGGGTTCACAGAGTGAACTTCCACAAAACACACACAGACAAAAAAAAGAGGAGGCTGAGCTCACCAAAGGAGAGGCATGTGAGGTAAAGGGCAAAGCCCAGGTGGAAGGAATGGCTCCACAGGGAGGAAGCTAAGCCTGAGGAGAGCATGAAACAATCAGAGGGGCCCTGACCCTCCCAGGCACAGCTGTTCCCATCAACTCCAAATGCTCCACTCAGCTCCCCCAGGATCATCCCTAGGTCACTCCAGATGCTGGCGCCAAAGCCAGTGTGAAACCTGAGAAGGACTAAGACTTTGCCAAGCAGCCCTTGGGCAGAGACATACTGGAGAAGAGAGTGAGAAAACCCCTCAGAGAGTGCATGGGAGGGTCCAAAGAGCTGGTTGGGGGAAGTTTTAGCCTGCAGCCCTAGCAAATGCTTCACCTACAGCTCTCAACTAGCTGGATCCCCAGGGTCCCAATTCCATCGGGACTTCACACAGTAAGAAAACAGGTTTATCTCCCAGGTAGCACGTGGAACAGTGCACCATCATGCCAACAATGTCCAGTGCCAGGTGTGGAAGAATGAGCCCAGAACTCTGACCCCCTAAGCAGTCTCCATCCAAGTAGGCTTAGCCCTATCTGTCCCTCTGACAGCCAGTTATGGCCACTGTCCCTGTTTGTCTGCTCAGGGATGCAGATGCAGGCTGAGAACAGCAGAAGAGATGCATCCTTACCAGCTGGTATGGAAAACAGAGCTCAAGCATAACAAATGGGTATATGCAACTATTCCTTATTTTCCATCAAGGTAGCCCCATCTCCCCATTCATCCCGGGGCCAGGGGATGTTTTTCTGCATTTCAGGCATCTGGAGACAGAACCCAGAAGAGACTCAGAGAGCAGTTTTCAAAAAAGATGGACTGGGCAGTGGGGAAGTCTGCAAGGGCCATGGCAGGAAGCTATATGGGCAAATGAGTAGGAAAGAACCCGAGGCTGCCAGCAAAACCAGGCCCTTTGGACCCAGCACAAAACAAAGGGGGCCAGCCATACTCCTGCCTGCCTTCATCCAATAAAAGAAGGACCTTTCTCCAAGATAGTAAAAGCATAACCCAGATTGTTTTAGTTCAAGATTATCTTCTGAGCCCCTGGCTCAACAAAAAGGGTCCAGAATGGTTTGACATCAGTATGGTTCCTGGGGACTGAGCTGCAGGTCTCCTGGGTTCCTGGTTTCTTACTGCACTGATCATGCAGTTCCCACAGAGCTGGAGAATAGCCACTGGAGAACAGCCAATTGGCTGGAGGGCTAAGCCATCAGCATTCTGAAGGGACTATCCCAAGACCCTAGCATATCTATCCACTGAAGACCCATGTCTAAGGAAAGCCAAATATAGCTCATTAGGACATCATAACATTGCTGCCCTGACTGCCCAGACAGACAGCAAATGCCAGGTGTCCTAGGGGCACCAGCCCAGCGGGCACCCAGCCCAGGCCTGGACTCTGGCATTAGTATCAATCCCCAGAACTTCTGCTCTGTCACTGGAGTGCCCACCCCAGGGCCCTCGTACCTTCTCCACGTTCTCCACAGTGAAGTCCAAGGCTGGTGCTGCTCCAGCCCCTGCAGCCCCTGGCTGCTCCTCCCGCCGGTCCATCTTTGCTCCCTCCCCAGCAGGGAGGTGGACCCTGACCTGTCTCCTGCCCCAGCCCCTTGGCTGCTGATCCCCCTGCTAGACGCCGGCCTGGGTGTCCAGGGAGTGATGTAGTGACAGGGGACCCAGGGTGGGCATGGCTGCCGAGGCCTCCCCACCTCGGTTGGGGTGGGGGCTTGCCAGAAACTAAAAAGGGTGCTCTTAGGAGGAGACCCACTGAGGTACTCTAAGGAGGGAGACGTCAGTGAGGAGTTCTCAGGCGGGGGTCCTAGTGGTAGGTTACGGCTCTGTCTCCAGTATCTGTAGGGAGGGAGTCATAGGGGAGGGAGGCCTGCGGGAGAAACCGAGCCCCTGGCCCGTGAGGGCTCAGAGGGTCGATGGCTTGTACCCACAGCACCCAAGTCTGAGTGCGCTCCTGGGTCCTATGAGGAGGTCACTGGGGTGGGAGGTCACGGGGGAGAGAGTCCTTCGCAGGTTACGGAAGGCGTTCCAACGAAGCGCGGGGGTGCAGCATCGACAGACAGTCTATGGCGAAGAGTCTGTAATGTTGAGGGGCTGTGGCAGGTACCCTCTAATCGGCCTGGCCCGCGCTCTTCTCACCGCCTGGCTCCGGCCCCGCTACCGCCGCTGCCTCCGCCCCAGTGACTGACAGGCAAGCCGGCCCGGCCGGGACGGGGCGGGGACCTCAGCGAGGCGCGAGCTGCCCCGAGCGCCTGTTCCCCACACTGCCGACTGAGGCGCCGTCCCTCCCCCGAGACTACTCTGACCCAGCCCGGCCCGGCACAGCCCAGCGGAACTGCGCGGTAACTCATTCCGGGTCTTTGGTCCTGTCCTCGCGCCAGCCCGCATGCCCTCGAGCAGGCGACGGAGCGACGCGCCTCTCGAGGTCCCCGCCGAGCCAAGGTCCCACCGCTGTGCACCTTGGGAAATGTAGTCCGTATTGCGCTTAACGGGAGGGCGGCACCTCGCGGCGGAGGCCAGGAGCACGTGGGCTGGGGACCTGTGGAGCTACGCGAGCCCCAGGTTTACTCGGGTCGACAAGCACTCCAGGCAAACCGGCGGGGGAGCTGCGGAACAGTGTGTGTGTGTGTGTGTGTGTGTGTGTGTGTGTGCGTGCGCGCGCGTGCGCATGTGTCGGGGAGTGGAGGACAAGTCACTCTGGGGCGGGGGGCGGGTGAATGGGGGTGGGAGCCTAGGCTGGAGGAAAAGGGGTGTATGTGTGTGTGTTGGGGAGTAGAGGACAAGTCATTCTGGGGCGGGAGAATGGGGATGGGAGCCCAGGCTGGAGTAAAAGGTGTGTGTGTGCGCGCGCGCGCGTGCGTGTGTGTGTGTGTGTTGGGGAGTGGAGGACAAGTCACTCTGCTGCTCCGCTTCGGGTGCATCCTGAGGCCCAGGAAAGGGGTCGTGTGGGAAGAAGGCATCAGCACTACTTTAAGAGGAAAGAAAGTTTGGCGCGGCCCAGGAATAAAAAGGGACGGCTCTCGGAACCACCCAGTGAGCAACCGGGAAACTACATACCATGGACAGTGCTCGGAGAATTTCATAAGGTTCTTGGAACCAACTTCTCTTTATATGTAATTAACATAAGACTAGTTCACACCTAAGTGCTCCAAACAGTGCTTTGCATACCTTACGCATCAATTCTCAACAACTCTAAGGGGGATTTTTATTCCTTTTTCAGATGATGAAACAGGTTGGGGAAAGTTGAGCTTATCTTGTTCCAGACACGCAGCTAGAGTAACAGAAATCAGCCACAATGTGCTCAGCTACTCCTGCGGGGTGTGGTGGTGCACCCTATAGTTCAGTGGAGGAAACTGGCATTGGCAGTAGTCGTGTAGGCCTGAGAAGACAGATGAAGGCTTCCCTGACGAGGAACAATTGGAAGAATGGAGAGACTAGGGGCGGGGCCGGGGCGGGTAAGAGGGCTCAATGAGCTGATAAGTCCAGTGGGAATGCAGGCACTCAACAAGTCTTCATCAAGAAAGTCAGCCAGGAGCTGGAGACTCTTGAAGGAGTTTGGATTTTATCCTAAGCCTGACCTGTGGTGGTGCAGTGGATAAAGCCTCGACCTAGAACGCTAACTAAGGTTGCTTGTTTGAAACTCTGGGCTTGCGGGGTCAAAGCACAAATGGGAATTGATGTTTCCTGCTCCTCCCCACCTCCTCTCTCTAAAATGAATAAATAACATCTTTTTTTTAAAAAAAGAAGATTTTTATCCTAAGAGAAATAGGAAACCATGATGGGGTTTCAAGTGAGCACTGATAACTGGATTTGCATTTTAGAGAAGTCTACTTGTAATATGTAGAATACATTGAAGGAGGAAAGGGAAGAGGCAGGGGGATTTTGGAAGGAGGAAACAGGAAGCCACGATAAAGTGACTGATAGCAGGGCTGTGCCTAGGGTGGTGAAATGCCCTGGCTCTGATGCTGACTGCAGGTTTTACTGTGGAAGGTGGGGGAACAAGGGGATGATTAGGAGATGTGGGCCCTTATTCAAAACTGTCTTTCTCTCTTTCTAGTCTTCTAAAACTCACTTTTAAAAAAATTGAGAGTACTAATTTCTCCAGTGAAGGACAAGCTGAAATGATATATAAATAGGGCTGGTGGACCCAGAGGCTGCAACTTGGTGAATGTGAGTTTTCTTCTTGCTGCTAATCCAGGGGTTTCTTTTAACCTCTGGGGGTTCTCCTGATGGAGAAAGAAGCCAAGTCTCACCAACAGTGGCTCCTGAACATGATTCACAAACACCACTTAGGACAGACAGATTGAAATAGATCTGAGGAGGTTGGGGACATTTTTGAGTGCCAGACCAAAAGAACATCTGAGATGTGGATAGCAATCCAGGATAATTTAGAGCCAAGTGGGGAATGAATCCTTGGGAACTAGTTACATGTGGGTTCTTAGCTCCTCTGAGGGACAAGAGTAGAATATACAGGGGCCCCAACCAGACAACTCTGGCATGAGTCCTCAGATTCAGGAGAAGGCATTCCAAAGCTCAGGAGAGGAGCAGAGGGAGCTTCAGGTTGGTCACCTGGAATCACTAGCAACCTATATCCATAACAAATTAAGTTCTCTTTGAAGTTTTTCAACCTTGCAAAATAGCGTGAATTTGGCTTGCAAAACCATGTAACAGCTGCTTGTACTGAAGCATTCTCAGGGGAGCTTCCCCCTTCCATTTAGCACCACGGTGAAATGTGGGCAATTTTTTCTGTCCTCCCCTGATTTGAGGAAGAGAGGTCAGGTAGAGGAGGGGCAGGTTTATCTCTAGTTTATTCTTGAGTGTAGGCCTAGCCTCTGGGGACCTGGCCTGAAAAGAGAACTCTCTGAGAAGACTCTCCACCAAAGGCCCAGGAGCCCTAACAAACCAATGCTCAGACTCAACAGGTAAGGAAAACGCCCTCAAGATGAAAGTCAACTACTAAGTTTACCTTTGTAGCTTCCTGCTTTCACTTATTCATTTATTTATTGGCCTGAATAGTTCTGTTTGCCAGTTTATGGATGCATTTAATTTTTAAAACTATCTATTTTGTCTGGTATTTTTTTTAATTTTTTAAAATTTTATTTATTCATTTTTAGAGAGGAGAGAGAGACAGAGAGAGAGAAAGGAGGAGGAGCTGGAAGCATCAACTCCCATATGTGCCTTGACCAGGCAAGCCCAGGGTTTCGAACTGGCGACCTCAGCATTTCCAGGTCGACGCTTTATCCATTGTGCCACCACAGGTCAGGCTATTTTGTCTGGTATTTTTATTTTTGTTGAAAATTTTATTTATTGATTTTTAGAGAGAGAGAGAAAGGGGGGGGAAGAGAGGGAAGCATCAACTCATAGTAGTTGCTTCTCGTATGTGCCTTGACTGAGCAAGCTCAAGGTTTCATACTGGCTACCTCAGCATTCCAGGTTGATGTGCTATTTATTCACTGCGCCACCATAGGTCAGGCTGTCTGGTATTTTTAGTTGTTTTCAGCAAGGTTAGCTTAGTCCCTAGGCTACCATGTTGCAAGAAAACCCAATGGGCATTTTCAGTCCTTATGTGACTTGATTTTTCTGCTGCATTTGGCCCTGTTGACCACTCCTTCCCCCTGTTCTGCTTTGTTTCTTTCTAGACCACTCTCTTTGGTCTCCTTTGCATGCTTGCCCCTCTTCTTTCTCCCTGTTCCTTAAATGTTGGTTCTCCAGGCCTTACTTATCCTCTGCTTATTCCTCAGTATCTCACCACTCCTTCGGCTCTTCGCTGTGACGCCCAGGTCTTTCTTGCTCAGACTTTTCTGAGTTCCTGACCCTTGTATCCAGCTGCCACCAGGTTCTTTGCCTCCTGAAGGTGTCATAGGAACCTCAGATTTGAAATGTATAAAACCAAACTCACGCCCTCCCCCACACCTTACTCCCATCACAAGCTAAAAATACTATAGCCCCTATGTTTCTTACCAATCACCCAAGCTAGAGCATTGGAAACGCTCCCTTTCATCAAGCCCTCGCAACCAGTGCATCAGGGAGTCTGTTCACTGTGTCTCACCTCTCTCCTGTCCGTCCACGCTGCTTCAGCTCTAGATCAAGACCAGCATTGTTGCCTCGACAGTTTTCATTGCAGCAGCTCTAACTGCTGTCACCGCCTTGCCTCTTCTAGTCCCCATTAGACGCGGCAGCCAGTGTTCCAGCTGAAACACACCTCTGGCAGATCCCACTTCAAACCTTTCAGTGGCTCCCCTCAGGACAAAGTCTGAGCTTCTTGATCTCGCATTCAAAGACCTTCATAATCTCTTTAGCCCTTTGTCTCCATGAGGGCCCTGCCCCAATTCTGCATGGGATCGCTGGGCTAGCCCGGGACACACACTTCCCTGCCCTTGTTCATGCTACTGCCTCTCCTGAGAAGGCTCTGCATCGGGCTGTGGCTGATCAGGAGAAACCACACAGTGAGCACACCAGGACAGTTTAATACAAGAATTTTGAATTATAACAGGAGATTGAAGTAAAGAGGGGTTGGCTAGTGAGCAGTGAAGAGAACTCTAAAGAATTTAAGAATAGCAGAGTCCTAAGGTTGAGATAGAGAGGCCCTCACTCCTACCCCAGCCCAAGGCTGAGACCCAGGCTTAGTAGACATGGTCAGTGAAAGGGGGGAATTTAGAGCTAAGAGGCAGTGAAGGCTGGGAAGGATAACAGTACAGGCCCAGGGCCCCTTACCCACCTTGTGCAGATATTTCCATTTTCAAGGCTTGGTTCACGTGCCACCCGCTCTATGAAGACGGTGGCTCTTCTTCCCCTTCCATTCAGGAAGTGCTGACTCCTCTCCCTCTGTGTGTAGGACCCGCGTCTACTCTGACATACATAACGATGCTGGTCCCACTCCCGCTCCCACTGGGGGACTTAGGATGATTGATTGCATTGTTCTGCTTACTTGTTTACCTCCCCCTAGGGTTGCCAGAAAAAATACAGGACACCCAGTTACATTTGAATATCACCTCATTATTGCATGAGGCACACTTACTAAAAAAAATTATTTATTGTTTATCTGAAATTCAAGTTTAACTGGATGTTCTGTATTTTTTAAAATTTATTTATTTTAGAGAGGAGTGAAAGAGGGAGAGGGAGAAGAGGGAAGGAGAAGGAAGCATCAATTCCCACAGGTGCCTTGACCAGGAAAGCCCGGGGTTTCAAACTGGTGACCTCAGCGTTCCAGGTCAATGCTTTATCCACTGTGCCACCACAGGCCAGACAATGTTCTCTATTTTTATTTGCTAAACCCGACACCTTTCCCCCACCTCCACTTCCAGCTATGGTCTCCTTAATAGCAGAGCATGTTTCTGGCTGACCTCTAAATTCCTATAACTAGCCCAATGCATTACAGCTAGTAGTCAATGTTAAGAGAATAGTGACTTCTCTGGCAGCAGGGTTGACAATGACATGAAGGAGTTGACACTGGGGACAAAGAGATCAGTTAGGAGGACGAGCCATAAACCATTCTCAAAAGCTTCAATAGAATAGGGGATGGACCGCCAAGATCTAAAGAACTAAAGACCAAAGGGTAAGGGTAGTGACCAAGCTCAAGGAGTCTAAGATGTTGCTCAGTGTCTAGCTGTGTCACTGGATGAAGGTTGGTGCCATTCACACAGGAGGATCATTGGCAGAGGTTGGGAAGCTGGACGGCAAGGGAGAGCGTTGACGTGAGGCTTGGAAGCTCAGAGCAGGATAGAGAAGCACGGTGACTGGATCTGAAGGAGCGAACAGAACATGGTAAGTTTGAGGTTTCAGAGGATATTCAGACAGAAGTATTGGAAATACAGACTTGGAACTCAGGAGAAAGGTCCAGGCTGGAGAGAACAGTGTGACCGTCATCGGCATGGAAGCGGTGCCTGAAACCATGGGCATAGATGATGTCACACAGGGAGAAGGTAGAACGGGAAAAGAAGGACTATATTAAAGTCCTGAGGAACACCTGAGAGGTGGAGAAAGGAAAAGAAGCCTAAGAACAGCCTGTGAATGAGCAGCTGGAGGGGTGGGAGAAAAGCAAGAGAGTATGGGTTCAAGACAGTGGATGGAAGACAGGTTTTCTAGGAGTGATGACAAATTTGACAGCTTCTGAGAGTTCAAAGAACAAGGCTAAGCAGTGGCCCCTGGGTTTAGTAATGATGAGGTCACTGGTGACCTCAGCAAGAGCTGAGGAGACATGGAAGCAAATATATGCATATGTACAGGCTGGGGCAAAAGTAGGCTTACAGTTGTGAGTACACAAAACACAAGAGTTTATTCTTGTTTATTACTTATTAATTATTGTATTATATGAACAACTGTAAACCTCCTTTTGCCCCACCTTCTATATATGTATGTATATTTGTAATCACAGTGTCAATTTTGTTTAATGCATGATATATTTGAGCAAGTTTAAATGCAGAGGGAAAGGGGATATTCAATTAAAAAATAAGTTTGAAGAATGAGAAGCTTGTAAATAATTGAGACTGAGAGCCCTGATATGGAGTCCTGAGTACAGATGGAGGAGTTCATCTAGCTACAGTTGGACATTTACTAATAGTATCTAGAACAAGACATGATACATTGAGAGCCATGGACCTCTAGGGAATCTGAATGAGCATCAGTGTCTGGAAACCCCCTAAAACTGTTTATCAGATTTACATATTGGTGGTTTTCAAGCATCTTTTTTTTGGGGGGGGCAGTGGGGGAGGATCCAGGGCTTTCATCATATTCTCTAAGGACTCTACAACTCCAAACACAGGTTAAGAAGCACTCCTGTGAACAGAAAGGTGATCTCATATGACTCAATTCTCCTAGATCTGTTTTCTGGTCTTAGCTTTCTACCCATCTTGTCCTTTTCAAGATGAGACCTCAATTAGCCAGTCCACAGACACTTTATCACAGGGGTCTCCAGCCAGGGGAAATATGACAATCCTTGGGCAAGTGAGGAGGAAAGCAATTGGCAAGGGAAGGGGGAGCACATGGAACCCTAAATCCTGATTCTTAAATGAAACAAACCTAGAGGAAACTTTTGGGTACATCCTAAAGCAGAAAAATGGTCGTTTCAAAGCTGCCAGAAGTTTTCTTACAGCGGGTGATGACTTGATATCCCTTTGGAGGAGACCATACCATTGTTCTGAGAAGACCACAGTCTGTAAATGTGAAACAAAGACTACAGTTGAAAATGCAGGTACTAGGGCCATCTGTGGCCCCCAGGGGTGAAAGTGGTCTGCCTGGTCATGTGCCAGGTGACCTCTGCTAAGTTATAGACAGAGAAGTGCAATTCTTGTTTCCTTTGGGGAAAGTAGCTTTTGTGTGTATATTGAGGGATTTGGGTTGTTGTGAGCTGCAAACTGAGACTAGTTCTTGTGGGAATGTTCCTCTTGGAGAAATTGCCATTTCATCTGGGACTTTGTGAGATGTTGGGCACGAATTCCCTGGGGCCCAGAATGCATCCTTGAGTTGGGGGAACCTTACTCCCTCAAGGACTGGCAATTAGGGAGTATTGAGAGCCAAAACTTGTCTCAGGTTCCAACCTGCCTCTCTTGCTATGAATGTTGTCAGAGATGGCTTCCATCTATCTCCTTAAGTGTGGCTCTGAGAGAAGAAATGTCCACTGAAGTTTGGGGGTTGGAGGGTATGAGAACTATGCCAACCTTTCAAGTCTTTCCAGCAGGGGTTCCCTGGCCCCAATGACCCTAGAATTAGCAGGATGACCCCCTTTACCCTCAACTAGGGCCAGGGCCCAGCTCTTTATGAGATGTGTACAAGCTGTGTGGCACTGGCACCTTTTTCTTTGCAGGGGGGTTGGGGGCTGTTTGGAAACTGAGGATCTTGAATCAGTTGGAAGAGAGAGAGGTCAGGGGGTTGTTTGAAGGTAGCAGGAGAGCACCAAAGTATTAGGAGCACCTAGTCCTGGGGCAGTGAACACAGACAAGTGGAAGCATAGGCTAGTTCCCCCTCATTGGCCCAGAATGAGCACAGCTCTCCGCTCTTGCCAGCTCTTCACTCTGGACTGGGCAAAAGCAGCACCTGTGCCAAAGCTGGCAGGCACTTCAGTTTGGAAGGAATTTTGGTCACCAGTGTCAAATGCCTGAGGGACCACGCCCTCACCCCACTTCACTCTCATGGTGCTTCCTGAACCCTGGCTGCAGCTACTGCCTCTGTGCTCACAGCTGCCAATTCGACCTCCAGTCCAAACCTCCCTCCTTGGCTCCAGACCATCAGATCCCACGGCCTTCTGACAGCCCTTCTGGATGTCCTCTGGTTCCTCGACTCAGCATCCTTTCCAAGCACATGTCCCTCTTATTTCCAAAGAAAAAAATCATATAGGACAAAGTCATAGGACCCAGGAAACAAGGTTTTATGGGACATGCAGAAGAGCTTAGCTTGATTGCACTGACTCTTTGGAGATGACAGGGACAGTATGGAAAGCCAGGGTCAGTGCTAACCTCTTCTTCCTTCCAGGTGCTGGTGTGTAACTCTTTAGCTTCTTGTTCTTTTTCATACAATTTGCCAAATTGAAATTAAATAATTATTTATGTGATTCTTTAATGTCTATCTCTCCTAGTTTCACCTTAAGGGTAGAGATCATGTTCCTTTCACTTCTGTATCCCTGATGTCTACTCAGTTTCTGACATATAAGAAGTACTTAATAGATATCTGTTGAATGAATAGATATTCTTGTTCATCACTCAAGAGGCAGGTCCCTCTTGGACCCCTCAGTCTTTTCCTGCATTCTTAGCCCTTTGGTGCTTTGTGCTTTATCCCCCAAGCTGCACTCCCATTGGTCTCTGTCCTCTACTGCTTCATGCAGTGTGGGCAGTGAGCTCTCCATCCTGGAGCTGCAAGCGGAGGCAATGAATACACCTGTCAGGGTGCCCTAAGGGTAGAACACTGATCAATGACTGGGGTGGGGCAAAGTGTGGTATTCTGTGTCTTTACCCATTAAACAAGGCCCCGAGCATGCCTGAGGTCACTAGGGTAAGGCTTTCTCTACCAGTAACCCGAAGCCCCAAGTGCTGGGGACTGTGCAGGGGTTTGTAAGCTGGCCTGCCAGCACTGGTGAATGAACCTTTGCCTCCCACCCTGTGTTCCATGTCCCCCATGTCCCAGAGCTACAGTGGAGGAAGCAGATGGAGACCTGGGCCAGGCCTGTGACTGCTGAGTCAGCCTACAGCTGTGAGTGGGATGGTCAGAGCATGATCTCCAGCCAGTTGCTTCTACCCATGCAGACCCCACTGCCCAGGAAAGGATTTGACAAACCACACATGTAAATAAATAACTTAGAAATAATAAATAGGGATCCAGCTCCCAGGAGTGAGGGTCAGGCCCGCTCTAGCCCAGGCATTTCAGCAATGTGATTGCAATGGGTCTCCTCCGATTCTGTCCCCACAGGGCCTGGGCTGGGTTTTCCAGAGGAGTAGTCTTGGGTCTGTGGCCTGGTCAGTGCCAGAGTCTGCGAGGGTGCTAAGGTCTCCACAGTGAGGTCTCTGGTGTCTGTAGGGCTGACAGACACCAGAGTCACACCAGTGACTCACAGGATGAGGACTGTGTGGTCAGTTCTCCCTCCATCTGTCAAGGTTGATGCTCATCACTCGCCCAGCTGAGGCCTGTGATGTCCAACTTTGGTTGAAGCCCTGGTCCCCTCCAGGAAGGAAGATCCCCGGGGGTAAAGGTGCCATCTGAAAATCCTTGGAGAGAGTTCTCAGCTTAGGCAATCGCAGGCCGTGGCTGAAACCTGGTTTACGGTCGTCAACGAGTTGTCGACATCCATGAAGACGATGTTCTCGTAGCCCGTGGGTCGGCAGCAGGGCTGGGTGATCGGCCGGACACCCGGGGTCAGCTCCAGGGCCCCAGCGCTCAGCAGCTTGGCCAGGCTGAGGTCGTGCTGGGAGCGAGCGCGGCGGCAGGAGCCGCTGCAGAAGCTGAAATTCACCAGCTCATCAGAGTCGAGGCCCAGGCCTAGTGCACGCACCGGCACTACTTGCGAGTGCAGGTGGCAGCCCCGAGCGGCCCCAGCGGGGCTCCTCCGGCTCGATTGGCCACCTCGCCCCCCCACACGCGCTGCGCGGCTCCCACGGGAAGGAGCGGGCCAGGGCGAGAGCGCGGGCGGCGGGGACGCGGGCCGGAGGAGCGGCCGCCGGGCTCTTGCGCTGCAGGAACTGGACGTGCGGCCACCTAGAATGAGACAGAGTCATGCTTGGGGTCCTGGGCCAGCCCCGCCACCACCCCACCCTTTTGCCCTCTCACCTACCTGGCAGGTGACCGGCGGGGGGCGCTGGGGCCGGCGCGGGGCTTTCACGGGTCGCGGGACTGCCGCGCGGGAGGCCCAGGGACGCCTCAGCGACACTGCTTAGCAGGACCAGAGCGGCCAGGGTTAGCCATAGAGCAGGCTGCACAGAGAGACAAAGTGGAGCCTCAGGGAGGAAGAGGGCATCCTGCTGGTTTCAAGGTGGAGGGAGCCCAAGGAGAGGCTGGGGCAGCAGAGGTCGGAGAGGATGGAGGATGGGCTAGATTTGGGTGGGGTGGGGGGAGCTCAGGAAGGGCTTAGTTGTTGGATATGGGTCTGCTGCCTAAGTGAACCTAGAATAGAAATCACCTGAAGGCATTAACCTTCCTTTATATTTCTGGTCACTCCCTGACCTTTTCACTTCTGACACCTGCCCAGGGCAAACCCTGCTCTCCCTCCCCAGTCAAGCCACCTTCCCTCAATACCAGGTGGGAGTCACTGGGAGAAGCACTCACCTGCCGCCTAGGCGGGGCCCAGCAGGGCAGCACAGAAGGCCCTCCATGTCCAGGCTCCATCTCTGTCAATACCAGGATCTCCCATCAGCCTAGTTGACCTGTTCCCCCACCCTCTTCTTGAGGCAGCTTGAACATTGAGAGATGAGTTATTCTTTGAGAAGGTCCTTCCCTCCACTTCAGCTTCTCGAGAAACAAGGGACTTGAATAGGTGGACGCAACCCAGGAGAAGCAGCTGCTTTGGGAACTTAACTACGTGTTGGTGCTTTGCATCTGTTCTCTGTCTGTCCTTAACAACTTCACAAGGTAAACAGTATAATTCCCATTTTCCAAATGAGCAAACAAGGCTCAGAGAAGCTCAATGATTGTCTAAGGTCACAAGGCTACTCACACAGCTGAGGGGAAGGAGTTGTTTGGAAGTTGTCCCCCTACCCCCAAAACCTTTCTGCGCTGTGATGCAGGGCTGGAGCTGAAGAGGGGAGTAGCTGGGCCTCCTTGGTACCACAGACAACTTTCTCTCCATGCCATACAGGAGGAAGCTGTGGCCTGAAGAAGAGGGTGCTTGCTGGTTGACCCAAGCTATGAGATAATAGTGAGGTCCAGGTCTCAGCCTGTGTCGCCCACCCAGTGCTGCTGAATCTTGCTTCTCTGTGATCTTCGGACCTAGACACACCTTCTGACCCCAGTGTCCCAAGAACCAGCAGATGGTGGGGCCTGATGGGCCCTCTAAAAAATGGGGCCTGGGCCATGGCTCCCTATGGCCACCAGGGGGCAGCGTCTGCCAAGCATGCAGACTCAAAGGGGGGTGGGCTTCTCCTTCCCCTCAGCCAGACTGAGGCCTGAGCGACTCCCAGCCAGTCAAACCCCCTCTCAAGCCTGGTCCGAGAGCTGAGTCGCCCTGAGAGCTGGTCGACGTCTGGTCCCTCTACCTTCCTGTGGATCCGACAGCCTGGCCCCGCTCCTAGAAGCTTCCCCCATGAGCTCTTCTTCCTGAGCCCCACCAGGCTCCATGAGTCCACACTGGCTGGCACTCCCAAAAACCCCTTGGGGCTTCAGAGCCCTCATGAGCCCTCATGAGCCCTCACTAGCTGGCATGCTTTTGGGTCCTACCCGTCACTTGCACTCGTAACCCCCAGCACACAGAATGTCTGCATACTTGTGAGCCAGATCTCTGCAGGCCTCCCTCCATCTCAGGTCTAGGCGTGCTCAACTAACTGAATAGGAGGACTGCGGGGCCAGGCCAATGACTGTTCTCTCTGATGGAGGGAAAGCCAGGCAAGGCAGCCTTCAGGATCCTCTGTGCTAGGGGGACCCCGTGAGCAGGTCTCTTGAGGGCAGGTAGGCCCTGTCGCCCTCCTGGTGGTCTGGGGCCATTTGGTCCTCCAGCCCTTGCCTCCCCATCTACCCATCTACCAGCTGCATACTCACCATGGGGTCCTGCACGGTGTTCTTCTAGGCACTTTCCTTGGGACCAGTGCTGGACTTTATTCCGCAGCTCAAAGGCTCATGCCCAGGGGCTGTGCACCTGGCAGTGACTCTTTTAGCCAAAAGCGTGGCCTTGGCAGCCAGTCTGCACCCTATAGCAGCAGTGGGAGCCTCACATTACAGTGGGCCGGCAGGGCTAGCACAGTCTGACCAGCAACCAGAGGAACTGAGGGGCTGGGAGGGGCGAAGAGCTGCGCAGTGGGCCCAGGAGAGGGAGGATGTGAGAAAGTGGTGGGGGACTCTCCTGCCCGCTTTCCCTAGCCCCAGGGCTGAGATGAGGGGTGGGCCATCAGACTGGCTTACCTCGGGTGCAGGGCTCTGGGTCCAGGACGTAGCAAGGGCTTGGGCCCCAGGGACCTGCTGCTGGCGGAGCCCGTGGGCCGTGTCTGGGGGCCGGGCCCAACTCCATCCCTCAGCAGCCTCATGCCTGCCACCGTCCGGTGTCAAATTCCAGTCCCGGCGTCACCGGATCCCGGGGTGGGGCCCCAAGCGCCCCCGCCCCGCCCCACCTTTCAGAGCTCACCTGGTCGCTCCACCCGCTGGGATCCAGTCCCCCCCGGCTCAGCTAAGTCCCCCCAGGTGAAGGGGAGGACGCTGGGAACTGGAGAACCCAGGACACAGCGTGGTGAACCTGGGCAGTGGAGAGGCGAAGAGAGTGGGCGTTCAGTTTGTAGACACGCGAAGTAGGGAGTTGGGAGGCCGGGCTGAGGGCGGGAGAGGGAGGGAATAGGACGGTCCCTGCTTTGGGCCACCAGCCCTCTCCCTCTGGTTTGTGCTGTCTCTGCGATCCTGGCTGGTCTCCTTGCAGTGACTGCTCTCTGGTCTAATACGGCTGGTTGGCTAGTTTCTTCTTTCAACAGACCCACAGAACTCATTGGGTGGGCCAGGCGCTGCGCTGGGGCTTTCAAGGTCTGACCCTGCTCTAGCGGTGGCAGTGCCCCTCCCCCACACCGCCTGGGGCTTGGAGCAGAGACACACCTGTGAACACTGGTGCTCACCTGCATGGTGCACACAACACAGCGCACAGCGAGGACTGCTTGTAGGAGTGGGTGCCCAGGGCTGAAGAAGGGGGGTCACGGAAGAGGGATGTTGTGGTCATGCATGAGTAGGAGCTGGAAGGTAGTATTTCAGAAGCCTAATTATGGCAGTTTGGCAGGTGGGGTGGAGGTTGGGTGAGTAATATGGGTAGAGGTAAGGATGGGCCAGATGCTGTGTCATACCAGGGAGTCTAGACTTTATCCTAGTGACACTGGGGACCACCGAAGGGTTTCAGGCAGGAGAAATGGTGTATCAGATGTGCATTCCTCTGACTGGCTGGCCACGGTGAGGGGATGGTTCAGCGATGAGAGTCAGAGATGTCAGGAGGCTGCTGGGGGAGCAGAGTGGGGGCAGAGTAGGGGGACTGTGGGGGGACCACAACTCTCTGAGAACTCAGCAGGTGCTGACTGGGTGGGGTGAGGAGGCAGGGCAGGTGACGGCATGTCTCTGGACTGGGTGACCAGGTGGAGGGGATGCATTCTGGCAGGGAGAGCTTCCTGGAGGAGGGGCAGGAGCTCATGAGTTCAGTGATGGACATGTTGAGTAAAGAGGACCTGTAGATTATCCTACTGGAAATATTCAGGATGCAGCTGAATGTGAAGCCTGGAGTGAAGTGGAGAGAGCTGAGTTGGAGATAGCAATTTGGGAACTGTCAACCCACTGACAATTGGAAACTGTGGGTGGAAATGAAAGTGCTCGGGGAACGTGTGTGGACTGGCTATGTGTCCTGGCTATGCAATAGAACCACCTGTGGACCTTTGAAAACTACCCACATCCGAGCCCCGCCCCAGACTTGAATCAGAATCTCCATGTGGGCACGTGCTGTTTTCCAAATCTGCACAGCTGATTCTGGTGGACGGCAGGGCTGAGAACCACTGGTTTTGTGAGAGCAGTTTCTGTGCACAGGCGGGGACCACAAGCCAGACTGTGGAGAACTGCTGGTGGTGTGGGGGGGAATGCCTATAGGCTTGAAGGACCCATGTGGGGCAGGAGGCCAGGTGGTGAGCAGCTCCAACAGCTGCCTCCCATGACTGGCTGCCCAGCTGGGGTGGGCAGCCATGGCTATGGCTTGCAGGCATGTATCCTAGGACCGGTACAACTCCAGGGGGCGCCATTCATGCAGACTATGATGTGCACGGAGCTGTGCATCACAGTGGCCCAGCAGAATCTGAAGGGAGTTTCTGGGTTTACCTGTCTCTCAGGGAAGGCCCTGCTTTCCCCTCAGCTGAGGAGGCTTCTCCCTGAGGACAAACCATAGCAGTACAGGGACACGTAGGAAGCCAGTGGTCTTTGGGATGGCCAGGACTCTTGAATGGGGATGGCAGGTGAGAGGTGAGGGGCCAGACACCCCCCACTTACTGCCAAGATGGCAGCTCTGGCTAGAAGCTCACTCCATGGCCTCAGGTGCTGGCCTATGTCCGGCCCATCCTCAGGCCTGCCTGGGGGTGCTGCAGAAGGGGGACTGGATTCCACGGCTCTCAGGGGGCAAGATGGGAAGAGACGTCTTTTCTAATATTCACCAGCGTGTGCCTAGAGCTGGCTGTGCCTTCCTGTTCTGAGTGAGGAGGGCAGAAGGGAGAGGGTGCTCAGGGTGGGCGCAGGAGCGTGTACTCTCCATAGGTGCCAGGAGTGGGTTGGGTCTGTGGGCCTCTCTGTGTTGGGGCTCAGCAGGGTATCTTTCCTGCAGCGCTGGGACTGTGGTGGCCCAGAAGCACTATGCTAGGACTGAGGGCTTCAATCCCTTCCCTCTGGCTCCTTTAGGAGGCACCAGGGCAGTCTCTGGGGCAGGTCCTGGTACCTGGTCTAACTCTCTTAAGGCAAAGAGGGTGCAGAGCTGTGTGAGATGAGAGAGGCTCCAGAAGGCCTCTAGGTGGCTACCCAGGTCCTGCAGTTGACACAGGAAGTGAAAGGAACCCAGGCATCTGGGAGCTGAAGATGGCCCTTGGGTTTAGCGTAGTTGATGAGGCCCTAGGTTCCTAATTCTTCCAGGAAAGTAAGAGAAAGCAAGAGGAGGCCAGGTTCAGGGAAGAGCTTTATTGCTTCCATGATGGCTGCCACAGCTTGGGTAAGGTCCTTAAGCCTCACTTCCCTCTGGTCCAGGCTAAAGGCAGAACCCAAGGCCCCAGCAGTCTCACTGCTGAAACCCAGAACAGCTGCTCCGTTGGTCAGTCCAGGCCTGGGCACTGCCCTATGGAGCAGAAGCAGCTGGGGAGGGGCCGTTCCTATCTGGCCAGGCCTTGCCTCCTGAGCTCTGAAGTCCTCTCTGCTCTGGCCCAGGGGCTGTCTTGTTGGCTTAAAGGATGGCTCAGGGTTCCCCTGTGGGACAGCTTGGGGGGCTGGTATTTGGGAATACCTCACCTCCTCCCTAAGAAAGGCCAAATAGTGTCATGAGCTGGAAGGGCCTGCATGAGACACTGCCTACCCCCCTGCAGCTCCAGAGCAGAGTACAGGCTAGGCATGGCACTGCCCCTCCACAGGGAGCCCGTTGGCACCACTGCCCGATGGGCCCTCTACTGGGCCTCTTTCTGCATGGCAAGTGGACCAAACTTGACATTATTTAAAAATAAATTATCCCTACCCGCCCTGACCTAAATTCACAAAATGATAATACACCAAACACTGATTGGAGAAATAATTCCGGCAACTGCCTTGCTGCCTAATGTCCACCTCCTGCATGCTGGGCCTGCTGGGCACGGCCAGTGCCCTCCTGGCCCTCTGGCTTCAAGGATCCAGGCCGAGGGTGAGGCCGAGTGCTGGTCTCTGAGGCTGGACTCCGAGCAGACACAGCTCGGGCTGCCCTGCCAAGGCCTTCCCACCCCTGGTGCCACTTGGCACTGTCCTTCTCTGCGTCTGAAGACTCTTGTGCCTCTCAGGCAGAGCCAGACCACGGCCAATGAAGTGGGCAGTCAGCGATGGCTGCTGCTTGCTCTTGGTGGGCCAGGACCTCTGTGGCCATGTACTGGGCCTATCTCAGATGCCACTGGTTAGGTCTGTGATGACATGTGCTTTCACCAGCTTCCGCAGAAACTCTTTCTCTCGTTGAATATTATGTGTCCAGGACTGGAAGGAAAGAGAAGGAGAAGGGGTCAGTTGGCACCTGTGTCCCAGATGGCTGCTGGGACACAGCTCCGCTACAATGTACCTGTCAGGGCTCCGTGCCCTCCGCTGACCGCTGCCCTCAATGCTCTGTCCTGCAGCTCAACCTCCTCCCTTCCCAGCACTTGGAGAACATAATCTTCTAACCCCCTTTTCCATCCCAGAACTATGCCACCTAATTTCTTGTAATCTTAGGAGATACAGGCTTTCCAACCTTGTTCCCAAAGACTTCAACCCCTCCTGTCCAGCAGCACCTCCAGGGCACCTAGGTCCTAGGCACCGTGAGGACAGGCAATGTGAGTCACTAAGGTCTGGCCCAGGCTTGGGCCCTGCTGAAAGCAGAGACGTGCGGGGTGGCTTAGTCATTCTCTGGCCTGATGCAATCCATTTCTCCAGGCCTGGGGGCAGCTGATGAAATTCTGCCTCTCAGATGAGAGGAGCCAGGAGGCCAGACGGCAACAGGAGATTTGCCGTTTGTGTGGAGATTACAGGGAAGATGCTGCCTTTTCCTCAGACAGGCTGCACCCAGGCTCAGGTTCTTTCCTCTCCCTAGTGCTCACCAGGAAGCGCTGATGACTAAGACTCTCGAAGATGAAAAAAAGATTGAATGAATGAATGAATGAATGAATAAATACCAATAGCCTTGTATTCATTACATAGTCAAATACAGTTTGTATCCAACTGACCGCTCTGTTGCATCTGTCAGCACTGCTCGTAGTGACACTAAGAGCCACTATATAGCATGCTGAGAACTTACAGATCTGCCTGGTCCTTCTCTGATGCAGTCAGCTCTCTCCAACCTGTCATTATATGCTGCTGTCTGCGAGTTGCCCCTTCTTGTTGCAGACCCCCGGGTGATTTACCCTCATTCCTTGAAGATTCAAGCATCTGTCTTACTCTCTTTGAAGGCAGGGACAATTTGGCACAAAGTGGGTGCTCAATAAATATGTGCTGAATGAAATTAGACTTTCTAGGTAAGAACACGGAGGCTTGGAGGAATGGCAGGGCCAGGATCCACGCAAATGGAGCAGCTCAGAGCTCCTCACTCACTCCATCCCATCATCCCTCCCCAGAAAGAGGCAACCGGCCTGAAGGGTCAGCTTCAAGGGCGCCCACTGGCAGTCACTAAGGGGTGAGAGGTCAGCAGAGGGCTGGGTATTTGATGTTAAGGAATTACTGTTAATTTTTCTAGGTGTGATAGCAGTATTATGATAGTAGAAAATAGTCTTTATCTTTTTGAGGAACTTACTGAATTATTTATGGCTGAAATGACATGGTATCTGAGACTGTTTCCAAATAATCAGTGGGGAGGAAAAGTCTGAGAGGAAGAAACAGATGACTGGGGGAGACAGGGGACAGCTACAGGGGGTCCCTCACATTGGTCTCTGTATTTGTGAATGTGTATGACAGTGTTCATAGGGAGAGACGCGGCCTGGGGTGTAGCTCTCTCAGCCGGGCAATGTCACCTGTCCAGGCTCCCTCTTCTCACTTCCTCCTTCCATGCAGACAGTGCAGGCACTCACCAGTCTATGGGCTGGGGGTTCCAGTCCCGGGCCCCCAGCCTCCCTAGAACCACTGATTCTGCATACAGACGTCAGAACCTTCCTTCTACAGGTTTTCTGTCTTCACCTCTGACTCCTGTTCCCTCACCCAGTCATTAAATACTGGTGTTCCCAGGGTGCTGCCCTGAATATCTGCACTTTTTCTTCGTCATCTCCCTGGGAAATCTCATCCACGCCCGCCCTGTATCTGAACATGCAGTTGTGTTGATAGCTCACAAACCTACATTTCCAGCCTGGACTTCTGTGCTGTGTTCCGGTTCAGGAGTCTTCATCTCTTGCCTCGACAGCTGGGGCAGACTCCTAACTAGTCTCTATCCCTGCCCTGCACCCCTCTACTCATGCAGCAGCCAGTCACCCTACTACACGCTGATCCTCAGCTAAAAATGCTCCTGCTCCTGCAGCTCCCTCCAGCCTGCAGAGCAAAGTCCAAACTCACCATGGCAGGGAAAGTCCTTCCTGGTCTAGCGACTGCCTATGTCTGTGGTCTCCCAAGTTTATGTAAAAGGATATGTAAGAGAGCAGATACGTGAGTAAACAGAAGCCAGGAGGCAGGAAAAGCTGTGAGCGGCCTGGAGTGGGTGCTGACAGGGGACAGAGATGCAGGAAGATACATCGAAAGAGACAGGAACGGAAAGCTACAAGGGCCACGGTGGAGGAGGCGGGCAGGAGCTGCTGCTGGAGCACAAGACAGTGCTGGAACTGTCCTGCACCGGAAGGGCTTCCACTCCTGACCCCCTGGGGACGGAGCCCAGCTGGAAGCTGTTTCTGGTCTCCCATGAAATTCCCAAGTCTTTCTTACACCCTTGAAACAGCTTCTCATTACGCAAGGAAGCCCGAATGAACCAAAAAAGCCTCAAGATGGTAACTGAAGCCACGACAGGGATGTCAGTCTCCTGGAGCACATGGAGTGTAAGGAGAGACTGTCCAGGGGGAGCCCTGGCCACTGCAGACTGAAATCAGGTACACTAGCAATGAGAATGAGAGGCCGGCGTGTGAACTCAGAGGAACACTAGAAATGACCGATTCAGAAGTCGGAGCACGAGACAGTTTCAGAGAGGGAGGAGTGGTCAACAAGAAGTGTTTCTGAGAGGTCTGGAAAGGTGAGACTTATATGTGTCCATAGGACTTGGCAGCCTTGAGGTAAGTCACTGGTCACCTTGGTGGGAGTCGTGCCAGGTGAAGGGGCAGCCAGGCTGCGAGAGGCGAAGGTCCGAGCAGGAGTGAGGAATGTGAAGCAGACAGCCCAGCAGGGCCGACCGTCCCCACTGCAGCCTCAGTGTCTCACTGGAGACGGGGACAGCGGTGGGAGCTCTCGGGAGTGTGCGGCTCTGTGGTGGGGACTGGGGCAGGGCACGTGAAGGTTGGTGAGCAGGAATGAGTGCCAGCTGGGAGGAGAACCCCTACATTTATAAAACTATCATCTGCACCAATGAGCCGTTTCCTCCAACAACCCCCCACACAGATGCAGGAGCAGAGGGACTCCTCCATGTGCCAGCCCAAGATGTCCAGGCTGCAGGCTGGGATCCGGGGAAGGCTAGTAGAAGTGAAGGGAATTGTAAGGGGCCCAGGAGTCCACATGGGCCCTCGCTGTGAGGGGAGAGGTGCAGGTGGCTGACCAGCAGGCTGGCAGAACTGGAATGCTGCTTAGACTTGAAGGTGCCTGGACACATGGATCATCGGGGACATAATTCTGAGTGATAAGTAGCTTCAATGCTTGGGGCAAGGTGGCAGAGGGACAGGGGGTCCCGAGACCGAGAGGCACTGTCTGTGGGTTGTTTAAGGGGGGGGGAAGGCAGGACTTGAGGTAGAAAGGATGGCTCTGAGCTGGTGACAAGATTAGCCTATGCCGGCCGGGGAGCAGCAGGGAGGAGGCAGGGGCAGCAGCAGGGCAGGGAGAGGGCCAGAGAGGGCAAGTTCAGGAAAAAAACTGGGGCAGGGGGTTCTGGGTACGTGGGGAGGCTGGGGAGAGGGGCACAGAGGCTGCTTCATGGCCAGATGCCCACAGGCAGGATGGAGCTCCATGTCCCAACGTAGCCACGGGGATAGCACCTTCCTGGGAGCTCTGGGCAGCCAGAGCCGTTGCTGGCTCATCGTTTCACCCTTCACTGTGAACACAGAGCCCATGCTTTGGGCTGGAAGCCCCCCCCCCGGCCTGCCCCCCCAGCCCCACCTCTTTGATGGCTGCCATGCGCACGGTCTCGTAGTAGTGCAGCGGTGCGTTGGGCGTGCTCATGTCGTAG
Organism: Saccopteryx bilineata; assembly: GCF_036850765.1. Taxonomy (NCBI): domain Eukaryota; kingdom Metazoa; phylum Chordata; class Mammalia; order Chiroptera; family Emballonuridae; genus Saccopteryx; species Saccopteryx bilineata. Next base: position 258,286,836 of record NC_089492.1, read on the forward strand.
CCAAAGCCTGCGACGGCCACCTCATCACAGCCATGTAGTGCCATGGTCACTGCCACACTGCCAAGGGTCGGGATGTTCTGGAGGAGGGAGGGAGGAGGCACGGGGATCAGCTGCTGGGCTGAGTGAGGCCGAGAGCCTCAGCTAAGCTCCCCAGAGCTGTGTTCCATTCCCGAGGACTGAGCCCTCTGTCCCCACCCTACTACCCTGTCCTTCCTTCCTGAGGCCCTCCGACCCAGTTCCCCTCCTCCCTCTCCTGGGCCCAGCTCTCACCCCACGGCCCATGAGGCCGTTGTTGAAGGGCAGTCCAATGAGGGTGAAGGCAGCTTCCTGGATGAAATACGGGTTGAGGATACGAATCTCAGGGGGCTCCTTGGGCACTCGAGTGGCCACAGATTTCCAGAAGCCATCCAGTGCACTCTGTGGACACAGCAGAGGCGGGCGTGAGCTGGGCACACAGTCTGTGATGGGACTGTGTGCGTGGCAGGGGCCCGGAGTGTTTACAGGCAAATGAGAAACAAGGTGGGGGTGTGAAATGATACTGAAGAGTCTGGGGCATGTGGGATACACACAGATGGTAGAGGGAGGACTTGGTGGGTGCTGGGGACGCGGAATGTATGACAGAGAGAAGTGTATGTGGCAGGAACGGTGAGCATGTGGCGGGTTCACGATGTGTAATGCAGGGTCCAGAGTGAGCTGCATGGCGGGGGCAGAGGGTGTGGTGCTCTGGCCTGTGGGGGTTCTTGGGTCAACCCAGCAATGGCCTAGCTATCCCCCACCCCATCGCAGTTACTAAAGGCCCAGGAGAAGCCAGGCCCCCGCCCCCCACCCCCCACGCCTGTCTGCTCTGCTGGGCTTGCCTCCTTCCCTCTGTTGTCTCTCCTGGCTCTCAGTCAACTGTTTTAAAGTGAACCTGAGAAATAAAGGCAGATTGTGAGCTAGAATGGAAACCCAGAACCACACTCAGATCCCAGTTCTGCCACTGACTAAGCTGGGTGACTTTGGTCAAGTGACAAGCTCCCCGAGCTTCAGTTTCCTTAACTGCAAAATGGGGTCATTCTTCCCCCAGAGACCTCAGCGCCATGTTGGAAAGGCATTTGCTCTGAAACATGACATCCCAGGGCACATTCCAGGGCCACAGCTTCCTCTCCTCACTCTCCCGTCCTCCAGTCCTCAGCCCCGCCTTTCTGTTCAGGACCCTGAAGGATATCACTTCAGCTACTCTCTCATGAGCTTCCTCAACTCCCTGCCCCTGGCCCTTTTATGGCCCCAGCCCAGGGAACCCCTGACCTTGGCATAACTCATTCATCCACTCTTGGCCACCCTTACAACTGGGCTCCTGAGTATTGCTGCAGAAACTCACAAGTCAGCCCCACAGACCGGAGGCATTGTCAAGCCATGGGCTCCAGCCTGTTATTTCCAGGGGAGTTTGTTATTCGACTGGAAAACCTAAAAGAATCAACTAAGCTTAATGGATAAAATACCAGTAATTTAGTAATAGGCTCTGTACTCCGCAATAGGAAAGTCACCAGAAATAACACAAAAGAGATCCCATTTGCAATCCTAACAAAAAATAATCAAATACGGATCGATAAGCTTTAAAAAAGCTATAATCCTTGCCCTGGCCGGTTGGCTCAGCGGTAGAGCCTCGGCCTGGCGTGCGGGGGACCCGGGTTTGATTCCCGGCCAGGGCACATAGGAGAAGTGCCCATTTGCTTCTCCACCCCCTCTCCTTCCTCTCTGTCTCTCTCTTCCCCTCCCGCAGCCAAGGCTCCATTGGAGCAAAGATGGCCCCGGCGCTGGGGATAGCTCCTTGGCCTCTGCCCCAGGCGCTAGAGTGGCTCTGGTCTGGGCAGAGCATCGCCCCCTGATGGGCAGAGTGTCGCCCCCTGGTGGATGTGCCGGGTGGATCCCGGTCGGGCGCATGCGGGAGTCTGTCTGACTATCTCTCCCCATTTCCAGCTTCAGAAAAAAAATATATATATATATTAAAAAAAAGCTATAATCCTTTTTTGAGAGATCTAGAAAATGACTTGGAAAAATGGGAGACAAGCTGTATTCTGGATGAGAAGGCTGACTATTGATACAATGCCACTTCCTCCCAGATTAATGTAGGTTTAACATAATTCTAAGAAAAACAACAACAGGATTTGTTTTTTGGAATTTACCAAAAGGATTCTAAAAACCCGTCTTAAATATTTAACAGGTAAAAATAGCCCCCCGATTTTAATAATGAGATATTAGAGCATACTATAAGTCTGCAGTTATTAAAACATTGATAGATATATGAGAATCAACACAAAGATCCATGGCACAGTGTAGCCCAGAAGCAGCTCCATCTCTGAGTGCACCGTGCTCGCGCTCTAGGCTGGAGGAAGCTTCACCGTCAGTGGGAACATGACAATTTTCTCAGCAAGTGATATTTGAAAATTTGTTACTTAGAAAGAAAAAAAAAGAGATCTACTTACTGCCTCTCCTGCTATAAAAGTAAAACTAAAAGAAAATTTAGATGTATACTTTATCATTGAGCTAATGCAATGCTAGAAATAAAGAAAAATGTAAACAAATTTTGACTTTGTAAACTTGTTAGTACTCTGATGAGCAAAATTAGGAAGGAAACAAAAAAACTGGGAAAATTTTTGTCACAAATAATACATATTTAAAAAATTCATGAAACATCAATGAGACCCCATAAAAATGGGAAAAGAACATAAATAAGGTTAGTAAGCATGAAAAATTCAAGTGACAAAAATGCAAATTAAAATAACCAAGTGCTCTACAATACGTGCGCGCGCACATGCGTGTGTGCACCTCCGTGCCTGTGGCGCGCACTCAGGTGGCTCTCCCACACTGCTCTGGGAGTGAAACTGGTGCGGCCTTTCTAGAAAGCAATTTGAATATGAATCAAAGCCTCAAGGCTGTTTATACCCGATGACTGCAAATTTCTCTCCTAAATGTAATCAGAATGGTGAAGACCTTTGCAAAAAAGCTGTTTCTTACAGTGTTATTTATAAAAATGAAAACCTGGAAAAAAATCCAAGTTTATGTAAGATTTGGTTAAACGACACGTCTCTGTAAATAAGTGTTATAGATATCAAAATTCTGTTTTTAAAGAATTTTGTCACCAGGAGGTACATATTTAACCAACCCTCTCTTGTTGGCCATCTCAATTGTTCCTAGCTTCCGCAGACCCTCCCCTGCTCCTCCTGTGTGCCCTATCTGCTAAGGCCCTCCAGTCCTACTTGTCATCTAGTTCTTCTGATTCTATCTCTTTAGAATCCCACAGACCCACCCACCCCTTCCTCCCAAACCCACTGCTATCATGGAAGGCCAATTCTCATCATCTATCAGTTGGATATCCTAATGATGGGCCATTTACAGCATCTGTCTGGGCTGCTCAGAGCCCAGAATACACAATAAATACTTGTTAAATTCCATCATTTAGTCAACAAACATGTAATGAATGCCTAGAACGGGCCATCTCTGCCTCCCAAACCACTTAAAAAATATATTTTTTTATTATGGATTTTCAGGGGGAGAGAGACAGAGAGAAAGAAACACTAATTTGTTATTTCACTTATTTATGCATTCTGTGAATGATTATCTTATGTGCCCTGACCAGGGATCAAACCTGCAACCTTGGCATATCAGGATGATGCTCTAATCAACTAAGCTACCAGACCAGGGCCCAAACCACTTTCTACTCTCTGTCAGAATGATCTTTCTATATACAAAGCAGATCACATCACTGCTGCCCAAAGATCTGAGCTTTTCAGCCTGTAAGCCCTGCCTGCCACTCCAGTTTCCATTCCAGCCCATCTTAAGTCCCCACCTGCTGATTCATGGCTCCATGCTTTTGCTGATGCTGACTCATGACTCCATGCTTTTGCTGATGCTGCTCCTTCTATCTCTAATAGCCTCCCCACATCCACATCCATCTGGTCCAATCTACTCATTTCTTAAGACTCAGCATATCTTTCTTCCTCATGTCTTTCCTGACCCCATTCCTTCCAAGGCATAAATGACTTCTAACCTTTGGGAGGTGATAGAACATAAATTTGCTATGGTTTAAGTGTATCCCCATCCCTGGCCCCAGAACCCCAAAGTCATGTTGAACACCTAATGCCCAATGTTGGTATTAGGAGGTGGAGCCTTTGGGAAGTGATTAGTTCATGAGTGGAACCCTCATCAGTGGGATTGCCTTTATAAAAGAGGCCCCAGAGAGAGCCTCACTTGCCCCTTTCACCAAGTGAGGATATACCAAAAAGAAGGCAGTCTATAAACCAGGACACCCTCACCAAACACCAACTCTGCCAGCGCCAAGATTCTGGATTTCCCAGCCTCTAGAATGGCAAGATATATATTTCTGTTGTGTGTTTTTTTTTTTTTTTTGAAGCTGGAAACGGGGAGAGACAGTCAGACAGACTCCCGCATGCGCCCGACCGGGATCCACCCGGCACGCCCACCAGGGGCGACGCTCTGCCCACCAGGGGGCAATGCTCTGCCCCTCCGGGGTGTCGCTCTGCCGCGACCAGAGCCACTCTAGCACCTGGGGCAGAGGCCAAGGAGCCATCCCCAGCGCCCGGGCCATCTTTGCTCCAATGGAGCCTCGCTGTGGGAGGGGAAGAGAGAGACAGAGAGGAAGGAGGGGGGTGGTGGAGAAGCAAATGGGCGCTTACTCCTATGTGCCCTGGCCGGGAATCGAACCCAGGTCCTCTGCACGCCAGGCCGATGCTCTACTGCTGAGCCAACCGGCCAGGGCCTCTGTTGTTTTATAAGCCATCCAATCTGTGGTGTTTTGTTATAGCAGCCTGACTGGGTGGGATTCACTCCCGCTCTGGTCACTCACTGTGTGGGGAAGCTGGGCAAGGTCACCATTTCCTTATGGGTAAACCTGGATACAAACAGTATCTCTCTTACGGGCCATTGTGAGAATTAGGTAATTCAGGCTGAGTGCCAGCTCCCAGTCACCTGGTCGGCTGTGTCACCGTCATCATGAGTGGTGTGCTGCAACCCCGAGCCATGCAGGGCCGAGGCTCGCATCTGACTCACTTCTGAACCAGCACAGCACCTGGCGGTGAGTGTCAGAGGAGACACGAGGTCCATCCAAGGCCCCTCTGCCGCCCTCAGCAGCGACAAAGCACCTCACTGATCAGCGCCTCTTCAGGCCTGTCCTCCACGGCCCCAGTGGGCTGTCTGCTCCAGCCACGTCTTCCTGTGTCTTCCCACCTTTGTGGCAAAATCTTTCTCTGGTAAATTTTATCTGTCCTCCAAGGGTCAGCTGAAAAGATAGGCCCTTGAGGCCAACTTCTCTGTCTCCGCACCAGTGAGAGGAGAGCAGACCCCAGTTTACCTTGCTCCTGTGTCTCCCTCTGTATCCAGGAGAGGTGTGAGTGCAGAAAGGTATAGGTAGGGATAACAGGGCCCAGTAGAAAGAGAGGGGCAGAGAAACAGCCAAGATCTTATATAGAACTGGGGAGAAGCCCCTCCTGGAAGGGCCAGATGTAGACCGAAGGGAATGACAGGTGCCAGCCTGTGCCAGGTGAGGCACAGCCCCTGTCCCTTCTCCAGAGCCTGGCAGGCCCCAACAGTTCCCCACCTGGGGTTCCTGCCTATGCGTGCCCCACACACACCTAAAGAGGAAAAAGCACAGGGGCTGCTTGGGAGGGGTAGGGAGAGCCGGGAATGGGCACAGCCGGGGGGGGGTGCCCGGCTCCAGGCTGGCTTTCATAGACATTATTTACATCTCATCAACCTTCACCGACTTCACAGGTATGAATCCAAGATGAAGCAACATGTTCAAGGTCATGCAAGTGACTGCGCCAAGATTCAAGCACAAGTGTCATGATTCCAAGATGGGTGTTCTTTCTGCCACATCATTTTATTATCATCGCTGCTGTTCCCACCTCAGAAAACCTGGGGTTGAATGAGTGAGAGCTCCTTTCTGCCCTCCAGGAGCTCTAGGGTGAGTAAGGGTCCCATCCTGTTTCACAGAGGGGACCAAGGTTACGATTGGCGAGGGAACTTGCCCAAGATGTGCACACGGCTGGGAGAATCTGAGCTGGATCCAACTCCAGAACTTGGGTATTTTCGTGACATGAGAAGCCCTCTCAGACACCATGCCTCTCGGCTTCTCCTGTGTGCTAAACGTCCCATAGGCAACCACTATGTGATACTGCAGGAAGTCACACTCTTTGAGAATCTAACAAAAGCTTCGGTGGCGAGGGTAAACCTTCTGCCTCTTTCCCCACTTCACTCTCCCTGGGAGGAGAAATGAATGATCTGACTGCTTAGATCTGAGTATTGAGTGTCACATTCACTGGTATGAGGTGAAAAGTTTCTCTCTCTAACACACACACACACACACACACACACACACACACACACACACAGAGCTCTTTTAACTCCTTGTTCTCATACAGCAGGGAGTGCATGGAGGCAGAGCCTGTCTCTTGGTGCAGCACCCTGGTCTCCGCCTCACTCCTGCGTGCTGGGAGCTCAGCGGGGCAGCCTTCGGGCTGGCCCCCAGCGTGGTGTGAGTAACGCTGGCACTCAGGGCACAGAAGGCCTGTGCTTGGGTCTCAAGCCCCAGATAGCTCTGCATTAGAGCTCTGGGAACAGGCACAATGACATTCCAGGGCCCTATCTGTCATTGTCCTGATGCAGAGCCCCTTCAGGAATTTCAGGGAAAGAAGAAACAAGAAGACCAGGATATGACTGGGCATTCCCTTATTTTCTCAGACATAAAAAAATATCAAGTGCCAACATAACCCCAGCCTGTCTCCTAAAAGAAACGCCATGACCTCTCTTCTTAGGAACACAAATAGGCACATGCACATCACATTTTGAATACCACTGCAGAAAGTCACAGGATCCCGGAAGTCAAGGAGATGTGCTGACTTCAGGTAAGAATCTCTGGTATGGGGGAAGAAGAGATGGGAACCTTGAATAGCATCCTGTAAACACCACCATTTAAGGGGTAGGTGGAAACAGCGGGGCCATAGAGGGGACAGAGAACAAACAGTGAGGGGAGGTTAGAGGCACCAGGGAGTGTGTGGTAGATCGTGGGCCCTGGAGACTGAAAAGCCTGGGTCACGTCTGGATCCCATATACATGTGACCTGGGCATGTCCTATAATCACTTTAGGCCTCAAGTTCCTCATGCATAACAGGAATGACAAGACCTACTTCCCAGACAGTTGTGGAGATTATACACCACGTTTGGCACATAATAAGAGCTCAAATAAATCTTACCTGTTATGATTATGAGTGAGTGTCACAGAAGCCAAGAGAGGAAGCAGAGGGTGTGGTCGGCGATGCAGATACCAGTGGGAGGCCAGTACCCAAACACACATTCCAATGGGGAGTCAGGTTTTTCCCTCTGGGTTCTTGCAGGGCAGTGGGCACCTGAGGCCTTCCTGCTGCTGACACTGCCAAGCCTGCCACCAGAACACAGCCCTGTCCCAGAAGGCCTAATCAAGTTTGGCCCAAGCCCTCTCATATCTCATTGTCCTGACCTACAGGATACAACTCAGAGGCCTAGAAAGCCACCAGTGACGCTGGCCCTGGAACGGTCAAACCTGTCCTCAAGGGCAGCCGTGGGCTGCATTCTTTGTTGAATCCCTCCTCCTCCAGGAATGTCCTTGCCTCAGTCAAGTCTGGACCCAGCTCATTTGTGTGTAGCCGCCAGTCTCCTGCTGATGCAACTTGTTCCGCTCTTGTCAGGACAGCCAGGGGCATCGGGAAGAAAGCATCTGGGAGGAAAGTGCCTGCCCCGCCAGGCTCAGCAGTTTCCCCAGGCCCTGCGGGGTCCCTCTGCAACCTCTTCCCCCTGCGCTGTTGGGAGAGAAGCAGTCTGCAGGCCAAGACGAGAGGTCCCGGAGTAGAGAGACTAACCATGGGCTGGCTTCCTGCAGCCAGGCGGAGGGCAGATGTGTTTGCTCCTTCTTCCCCGCTGCTCCTGACTTAGGACAGGTCACTAACTCTCACTGGGGTCACTCTAGCAACCACCAGGTCTCCCTGCCTCCATCTTGCCTCCCTTCAATTCCTTCACTTCTCTACACAAATCTGATCTTGACATTCTCAGGGCTAAAATCTTCGCTGGCTTTCCACTGCCCACTGAGACAGCTTGTCAGGATGATTTAGAGCATAGGTCTGGTTTTTGTTTTCCTTACCCCAAAGGATATTGAAATCCAGTGGAAAAGACAGCACTGTGTACAAATAGTACATGGTATGATTATTATGAAGAGAGAAACAAAGAGGGGCTTAAAATATCTGCTCTACTTATTTAAAATATATACATATAAGATATCAAAAATGTTCACATGCATAGCATATAAACTGGGAGAACAAAATGAAGAAGAGCTCAAAAAGAAGGCAGATACTTACAGATGTAAATGTTTCAGAGTTAAGGATCAACCTGGACCAACCAATCAAAAAACACATGCATGACTGCTCTAGATAAGCCATTTACTTTTTGTACAAATACATTCTATACTTTGGACAATAGACTACAATCATACAAAAAGAGACCTTTAAGAGAATATTTTGTCTAGTTTCTCCTAAAGAAATCAAGGCCCAATAGGTTTGTTATCTATTTCCCAGGAGGGATCTAGCCACAATTTTTCCTAACAACTCATACTGGAATCTTCATTCTCCTTTGACCTTTTCCTCTCCCTCGTCCCCAGGAACCACGCAAGTACCTCATCTTCGCTTCTGCATAGACCCAGCCCACCACTGTACTCTTCCCACCGCCCCTGCGTGCAGAGTGGACTGTCCACTAATTCTGTTTTTGACCCGTGAGGCCCTAACTACCAACTCCATGTCCGTAGGCAAGTTCTTTACCCTTTCTAAGTCTCCTTATCTTCACCTATAAAATCCGAGAAATAAGACTAATTTGTACCTCACAGTGTGTGTGTGCTATGACAGTTAAAAGTCATGCATATAATACGTTTGGCATAAAGTCAGCTTGTTAGCTTCTGCTATGATATTATTAGTTCTCAGGATAAAGTCCAAGCTCCTTGATGTGACTTTGGCCTATAAGACCCTTCCCCATCTGTCCCCTGCCTACCCAGCTTCATGTCCAGCCCCTGCCCCCACATCATGTAGGCAAGTGGTCGCCAACCTTTTTTGGGCCACGGACCGGTTTAATGTCAGAAAATATTTTCATGGACCGGCCTTTAGGGTGGGACAAATAAATGTATCACGTGGCTGAGACAAGCGTCAAGAGTGAGTCTTAGGCCCTGGCCGGTTGGCTCAGCGGTAGAGCGTCGGCCTGGCGTGCGGGTGACCCAGGTTCGATTCCCGGCCAGGGCACATAGGAGAAGCGCCCATTTGCTTCTCCACCCCTGCCCCCTCCTTCCTCTCTGTCTCTCTCTTCCCCTCCCGCAGCCAAGGCTCCATTGAAGCAAAGATGGCCCGGGCACTGGGGATGGGTCCTTGGCCTCTGCCCCAGGCGCTAGAGTGGCTCCGCTCTCGGCAGAGCGACGCCCCACAGGGGCAGAGCATTGCCCCCTAGTGGGCAGAGCGCGTTGCCCCTGGTGAGCATGCCGGGTGGATCCCGGTCAGGCGCATGCGGGAGTCTGTCTGTCTCTCCCCGTTTCCAGCTTCAGAAAAATACAAAAAAAAAAAAAAAAAAAAAAAAAGAGTGAGTCTTAGACAGATGTAACAGAGGGAATCTGGTCATTTTTTAAAAATAAAACGTCAGACTTAAATATAAGTAAAACGAAAATAATGTAAGTTATTTATTCTTTCTCTGTGGACCGGTACCAAATGGCCCACGGACCATTACAGGTCCATGGCCCAGGGGTTGGGGACCACTGATGTAGGCTCATCCCTAACATTTGTGCAGCCACCGACAAAATTACAAATGAAAGCACATGTACCACAGGTTTAAATTTTAGATTCTAGACCCTGGCCAGTTGGCTCAGTGGTAGAGTGTCGGCCCAGCACGTGGATGTCCCAGGTTTGATTCCCAGTAAGGGAACACAGGAGAGGCGACCATCTGCTTCTCCAACCTCGCCCCCTCTTCCTCTCCTGTAGTCATGGCTTGATTGGTTCAAGAACATTGGCCCTAGATGCTGAGGATGGTTCCATGGAGCCTCCACCTCAGGTGCTAAAAATAGCTCAGTTGCAAGCATGGCCCCAGGTGGGCAGAGCATTGGCCCCAGAAAGGGGTTGCTGGGTGGAACCCGGTCTGGGCGGATCCCGGTCTGGGTGCATGCAGGAGTCTGTCTTTCTACCTCCCTTCCTCTCACTTGGAAAATAAAAAAAAAGATTTAAAATTTAGGTTCTAAATATTTAAAAGTTATAAATCAAGGTATCAACCTGTTAAATAAAATATATTCTATCTTCCCTTGAAAAATTACCCAGAAGGCCAGGATTGAATTAGAATTCTGACTCCTAGAGGCCCATGCTAGACCATGGTGGTGTAGGGAGAGTGAGGCCCAGCTGCCTCCCTTCTCTTCCCACTCTTGGTCCATCCCATACCATGATGACTACTGGGCATGTGTGTGTGGATTCCCAGCCCGCACAGCCAAGTTCTGCTCACTGCCTATGCAAACAGCCTTCCTCAGGTTTAGGGATATGCACAGAAAGGTGTACCCTGCCCTCAGGAGGCTGGAAGTGAATTTGGCACTGACTCGAGGGCAAGAAATTCTGTGGCCTCTAGTACCTGGGAGGGGGGGGGGTCCAGCAAGGGAGGATAGGCCTGGGGTGGGCATTTCCCTGACCCTGCATATTCCTCTTCACTCCATGGCAAAGGGTGTGGCTGGAGGACAGCCAGGTGCCCCTCTTGCCAAGGTCTAAGGGCAGTACTACAGCCATGACACCCACCAGTTATACTCAATTATTTTTATTATATTTATTTACTTTTTTAAATCCTCTCTAATTTCTCCTCCACCTCCCCCGCAATCACCACACTATTGTCTGTGTCCTTGACTTTTTTCTTTTTTGCTCAGTCCTGCCACCACCCCTCCTGACAGCTGTCAACCTGCTCTCTATCTATGAATTTGTCTCTATTTTGCTTGTTAGTTTTGTACATTAGATTCCACATATGAGTGAAATCAGATGGTACTTGTCTTTTACTTAGCATAATGCTATCCAGGTCTAACCATGCTGTTGCAAAGGTAAGTTTTCCTTCTTTTTTTTTTTTTTTTTTTTTTACAGCTGAGTAGTATTCCATTGTGTAAATGTACCACAGCTTTTTTATCCACTCACCCACTGAAGGGACACTTGGGATGTTTCTAGATCTTGACTGTTGCAAATAATGGTGCAATAAACATAGGGGTGCATATATTCTTTTGAATTAGTGTTTCGGGATTCATAGGATAAATTCCTAGAAGTGGAATTGCTAAGTCATAATGCAGTTCCATTTTTAATTTTTTGAGTTAACTCCATACTGCTTTCCACAGTGGCTGCACCAATCTACATTCCCACCAACAGTGCATGAGGGTTCCCTTTTCTCCACACCCTTGCCAGCACTTGTTTGTTAATTTATTGATGACATCCTGACAGGTGTGATATGATATCTCATTGTTTTTCATTTAAATTTCTCTGACTATTAGTGACATTGAGCATATTTTCATGTCTATTGGCCATCTGTATATCCTCTTTGGTGAAGTGCCTATTCAGGTCCTTTGCCCATTTTTAAATTTGATTGTTTTTGTTGGGTTGATACTTGTATAAGTTTTTAATAAATTTTGGATATTAACTCCTTATCAGATGTATCAGAGAATATGTTCTCCCATTCAGTGGGTTATCTTTTCACTTTGTTGGTTTCCTTTGCTCTGAAATAACTTTTAGTTTGATGTTGTCTCCTTTATTTTTTCTTATGTTTCCCTTGCCTGAGACAATATATCAGAAAAAATATTGCTCCAAGAAATAGTCAAGATTTTATTGCCTATATTTTCTTCTAGTATTTTTAACATTTAAGTCTTTAATTCATTTTGAGTTTATTCTTGTGTAAGGTATAAGAAGGTTGTCTAGTTTTTATTTTTGCATGTATCTGTCCAATTGTCCCAACACCATTTATTGAATAAACTATCTTTACCCCATTGTATGCTTTTTGCCTCCTTTGTCAAATATTAATTGACTCCAGAGGTGTGGGTTTATTTCTGGGCTGTCTATTCTGTTCCATTGATCTGTATGTCTGTTTTTATCCCAGTACCATTAATCTTTATATCTGTTTTTATGCCAGTGCCATGCTGTTTTGATTACTATGGCTTTGCATTTTGTTTGATATCAAGTAACATGATTCCTCCAACTTTTCCCTTTTGACCCTGAATATTCCTCTTCACTCCATGGCAAAGGTGTGGCTGCAAAGGAGCCAGGCACCCCTCTTGCCCAGGCAAATACTGCAGACATGCCACACACCAGTATACTCAATTAATTTTAATTCATTAAATAGACCACATGTATAGCCAATGCTGTTAAAAGTGCCTGAAACTTCATCATCATCTGGCCAACAACTATAGAAAGGTCAGGCAAGCAGCTTGCTAGGGTTCAGGGCTTATATAAGTGGCTGCACCTTTTGAGCAGGGTGGCAGGTGTTGCCGTGTGCCAGGCCTTGTTGATCTCATTTACACGCTCATTCCTGGGAACTGTGGTTGGGCATTCTGCCCGGTAGGCAGGCAACGCTTGCCTTGCCGAAACTTACTTCTTAGAAAGTGATTGCCATCTGCAGACGAGCACTGTCAAATGCACTGTCTCACTCACTCCTTACAGTGGTATAATGAGGAGCCACGCAGGGAGGCTTTCACTCTCCCCCTTGTACAGAAGGAGAAAAGGAAGCTTCGGAGATGCGGCTGAGGCAGAGGAAGAGACTGGTTTGTTCCCAGTACTGAGTCCAGTGCTGCTTCACCTACATCGCCCGCCGCAAAGGAGCAAGGGCGATGGCTGTGAGGGCTGGTCCGAGTGCCCACCCCTCTGCAGGGTTGCCGGAGTGCCACTTTATAGCCTAATTAAACCATAATTTATGTAATAAACTCCTTAGGTTATTATAAGTAACCCTATACTAAAAATACTTGTGTGCAGATTTTTCCTTCCTTTGGCTGATGGTTCTTGGTGCCAAGTATCATTTCCTTTCCAAAAAGCTTGTCCCCATTTACACTGAGCAGTAGCCTTTGAGAGCACCTGTCACTGCACTTGTGCCAAAATCATGTATTACAATTTAAATACATTCTTTAAAGATATGGTGGGTGACAGACGGCGTCCTGTTGCCTTCGCATGGATTTCTCTGGCTGCTAGGAAAGTTGAAGATATTTCTGCTTTTACTATTGTAGTTTTATTTCCTTCTGTGAGAAATGTTCAGTCTCCTGCCTGTTATCTGCTGGAGTCCTAATGGGTTCCTTGTCAACTTTCCCGATAATAACCATTTGTCTGTCACAGTTCCTAAATATATGTTTAAGTGTCTTCTGGTAGTCAGTCTTTTTGCTGTTGTTAATTTAGTTTAAATTTTCATATATTATCACATCGTTTTTCTCCTAGCACTTCTGCCCTTTACAAGTTATTTTTCCTCCAGGGATTCCATTTCTATTCTCCTTTCTTCAAAATTTCCTTTGGCTGTATTTTTATGTTTTACTTTTTAGTCCACTTGAAATTGATTTTGATGGATGCTACGAGGAGAGGGTCAAAAACCTTGAAAGCTGTATTTGGGAAACACGATGAATACAAGGAGTCAGCATGGGGCCGGTTTTGTGATGCTGACAGACAAGTGAAAGAGGCAGAGCGCCAGGGGCGGTCAGTGCTCATTTCCTCATCAAGGGCAGTGATCTTGGGACTGCAGAAAGAAGATCAAACATGGCTAAGAGGATAGGGATGCCTGAGAGAGGCCAGCGGAGACCAAAGGACACAGGGTCTGAATCTAAAAGAGCGATCTCCCAGACCCAGAGCAACTGAAGAGAAAAGAGACCTCACTGAGAGGCAGAAGGTTTGGGTTGCAATTCTCACTTTGCCAGAAGTTAATGCCTTACTCTGGGACTCGGTTTCCACATTGATTAATTTATATATGCCAACTAAGTCTGAAATACTGCTGGAAGTGATGGACTTACACAGATAAACAGGACAGTGCCTGGCCTGCAGCGGCTTATAAAAGTTAACAGATAAGTGAATCCTCAGGTATGACAAACTAATACCTGTTAGGGAGGAATCAGAAGAACTGAGCACACTTCCCAGGACTTTGGCCATGAGCTTGTAAGAATCAAGTACTGTCCCTAGAATGTAGCACTATGCAAGGCACACAGTAAATGTTCACTGAATACCTGTTTGCAAGTTGTTCCTTTAAAGGAAGGCAGAGGTTGAGTCACTGGGTTTAGAATCAGAAGGTCACTGCTAGTAGAGAGGGTTGGAAGCTAGGCTGGATAGAGTTAAAAAATGGAAGGAAAAAACATGGAAATGCATCATGGACAGGTGATGCCTCTTTCTAGAAACTTGAAAGAGAAGGGGCCTGGCTGGTGGTGGTGCAGTGGATAGAGCATTAACCTGGGATGCTGAGGTCCCAGGTTTGAAAACCTGAGGTCACTGGCTTGAGTGTGGGCTCATCTGGCTTGAGCATGTGCTTTGAGCGCGGGGTTGCTGGCTTGAATGTGGAGTTATCAACATGATCCTATGGTCACTGGCTTGAGCAAGGGGTCACTGGCTTGGCTGGAGGCCCCTAGTCAAGGCACATATAAGAAGTAATCAATGGCCTGACCAGGCGGTGGTGCAGTGGATAGAGCATCAGACTGGGAAGTGAAGGAGCCAAGTTTGAGACTCTGAGGTCGCCAGCTTGAGCGCAGGCTCGTCTGTTTGAGCAAAGTTCACCAGCTTGGACCCAAGGTCGCTGGCTCGAGCAAGGGGTTACTCGGTCTGCTGACGGCCCACAGTCAAGGCACATATGAGGAAGCAATCAATGAACAACTAAGGTGTCACAACAAAAAACTGATGATTGATGCTTCTCATCTCTCTCTGTTCCTATCTGTCTGTCCCTATCTAGCCCTCTCTCTGACTCTCTGTCTCTGTAAAAAAAAAAAAAGAAGTAATCAATAAACAATGAACGTGCCACAACTATGAGTTAATGCTTCTCATCTCTCTCCCTTCTTGTCTCCCTCCCTCTCTCTCTCAAAAAAAAAAAAAAATTTTAAATGAACGAATGAATGAGAAGGGAAGGAGAAAGGGTGAACATAAGCTAAAAGAGAGTGCTTTTATTTTTAAGGTGAGAGAGACCTGAACAAATTTACAGAGGTGATAGGAGGATGCAGTTAGAGATAACAAAAGAGATAAACAAAATAAGACAGTTCCTGAGAAGGTGGGCAGGGGTGGCATCCAGAGCACAGGAAAAACCGGATCTCCACCAGGAGAGGCAGAGAAAGGATGGTGGGGGAGGGGAGGGGGGTGAAAGGGTGGAGGGGTAGAGGGGGTAAGTTTGTAGATTGAAGGCTGGGAAGTTGAGAGTTCTCGACTGGTAATGCCTTTTATTTCCTCTGCAGAGCTGGATATGAGATGTCTGCTTAAATAGGGATGGAGGTATAGCAGAATTGAAGACAGTGAGAGCAGGTTCTGAGAATAGGACAGGGCACAGGAGTGGCAAGTGGCAGTAAGATGCTAGTGAGGTAACACTGCCACATGCTGCCATCTCAGCTGGAGCTTCTCTTCCCACGGATGGCTCCCTGGTACTGCAATGGCTGGTCTTGAAGAAGTCATGGGAGGAGGAAGTTGTTGAGTGAGAAACAGTGTTTGAAGCATGGGGCTCTATGTGATTTTGGTGATTGACTTGGATTTGCGAAGTGAATGAATCAATGAATAAAGGAGAGGAGTTATAGTGTGATGGTCCAAGTGGGACACCTTTGGTCCAAAATGCTGCTCTACTACTTACTCACAGTACTGGCCTCACAGGGAGGGTCGCTGGGATGGCTAGCTGCTAGTGCATGTCAGGGAGCCCCAGGCCTGGCATGTGGAAGGGCTCAGGAAATGGCAGCTCTTCCTATTCTCATAGGCCATGGCAGGTAGGAGCCAATCAACGGAGGATTCTAAACACAAGGGTGATGAGGTCAGATTTATTTCTTAGAAAGATCTTTGGGACCGTCAGAGCTGAGTTTGAACTGCGTTCTATCACTGAACTTGTTTTGTGTTCTTGAGCATGTAACATCCACTCTGTGCCTCAGTTTCCTAATCTCCCCAAACGGGGTTAATTAGAGTACCCATCTAGTAGGGTCACAATGAGAACTGGATGAAGGAATTCAAAGGCTAGTAAACTGAAAGAGCTTAATGAATGACAGTGATGAGATGAGGACAATGGACGGGGGAAGAAGAAGAGAACAAGGAGGGTGAAGGAGGAGGAAGGAGAGAGGCAGGAAGAGGAAAAGGAGAAGGGAGGAAAAGGAGACGACTGATAATGATTATGACAGAGTAACCAAGAGGTCGCAGATGAGAGTGAGGAAGAGGAGCAGAGGGTGGTGATGACATGAGCCCCGATTCCTGAGCACTTTTATCTGAGGGTGGAGGAACAGTGGTCAGGACGTGGTGATGGGAATGAGCATGGGGAGAGAGGTACGCATGCAAGAGCGGTAGGTATCCGCTGCAAAGGAAATGGTATGCCAGGAGAGCTCATCTCAGAGGCTTGGAAAGGTGACGGTGGTGGGGTGGGGACCACGGGTGCTGGCTCAGCAGAAACCTCATCAAGCAGCAGAGGCCACGGTATGTCCCAGCCTCCCCACGTTCTTAGGTGCCCCGCACTGAGTCTCCCCTAAGGTGAGGTCATGAGAGCACCGAGCTCCTCCAGGCAGACCCTATCCCCAGGCTCTGCGTTCCTCTCAGGCTCCAGACAGAAGATACACTGAGGTAAAGATGGACATTCGATCCCCATCTTGGGCCTGATTCAGTAAGGCCTCCTACACGGGCACCTGGAGGTCCAGCTTATCCTGTGGGTTTCCCAGTCTCCTAGCCCACCCCTCCTGCCTTTCCCGGGGGGTTCCGAGTTTCTCCCTCCTCTTAGGCCTGGCCTCTGACCTCTGCGTTTAAGTCACCTGCTAGGTCAGGCCCTGCAGCCTAGACAGACAAATGTTTCACTTCCTACTGCAACTGGACTTTTCTATGAGCAATACCACCAATAATAATAAATAACATTAATATTTGATATAGCACTAGGGTGTCAAGCATTATGTTAGATACTTCTATATTTCATCTGACTTAATATTTAAAACTCTGAAAGATGGGTAGTACCACTTCTATTTCACAGATGAGATTAAATCTAAGGGACCTAGGTAATTTGCCTAGGATAACCCAGCTAACAGACAGCATCCAAATTTCAACCTAAGTCTACATAACTCTGTAACTGCCTTTCCCTTTTAACCACGTTATCTCTCCCAAATTCAGGGGCTTGGTCCCACATGCATGAATGTGGGGCCCTGCCAGCTTCGTACATCCCTCCCTCCTTCTCCAAGGACTGAACCACAGCTGGAAAGGTCAGGCCAGTGTCAAGACTGTTAAGAGGCCAACCCTCAACCCTTATCCCCTCCCCTCCCCTGCTGGGCTGGAGCCACTCCCATATCAACCCAGCCCAGGCCTGCAAGCTTCCCTGAACTGTTCACCAGTCAGAGGCCCCTCAGCTCTGAGACCAGCTTTGTGGTTTCAGGAGTGAGGATGGGGGGGGGGGGGGTAGGAGGAGAAGGAGGTAGCCAAGGGGACTGGGAAGGCAGCTCCTGGGGTCTCTGAAGCTCTGGGTTACCAGGCATCCTGGGGGAGGAGACAGGGGAGGCTGGCAGAGGTAGGAGGAACGGGGCCTGAGTGAGAGCACGGCAAACTCTGCCTCTCACAGGTCCCGGCCTCTCCGGGTCTCAGGACAATGGGTGGGGAACCTCTAGCCTTCACCAAACACCAGGAGGAGGACGCTCAGGCCACGGCATCTACAGCACTGTGATACAACTCTAGCTTCAGGACTTTCTCTCCCATTAGACTGTGGGCGACTATGGGTCAAAGACAGTGTTTAATTCATCTTTGTATTCCTAGGGAGCAGCACAGTGCCGAAGAAAACAGCTCAGTGGTGCCTGGCGTATGAGCGAGTGCATGGAAGGATGGAGCCAGGTGCCTCTGAGGCCTGCACAAGAGCTGGAGGCTGCCCCTCTCCCATGGGCTTTCATACACCCACACCTTCATGTCCCAGGCTTCACCCTCCCCTGCCCCTCAGCTTCGCCACTCTCCAGTCCCCTGGTGCTCTGCTGACCTGCCCGGGCACACGTGACCTGCTGGGAACTCCTCCACCTGCTTGCTGGCTTGGTCAGGGCGCCTGGGAGCTGGGAGATACAATGACTTTTGGTAACTTATTTGGAGTTATCAGTGCTACTGTCCAATGAATTGGGGAACCAAATAGCCACAAATGGTGATGAGAAAAGATCCCTTATGGATGAAGAAACTATGCCAGTTCTAACCGGCTGTTTTCTGGGTTTAGTCTTCCTTTCTCACATCTTTGCATATCCCATCAGGACTCCTGGGTACCAGAAAGTTACACACAATGAGCAACTGCTTGCATAGCAAGCCAGCAGCCATGACTGAGGCCTAACACCTGTTCCAATCCTGCCCAGTCAGGCCCTGGCTCCTGAACGTAAAGCAGTCTCCTGCCAGAATTCCACAGGTGAGGCTCCAGACAGGTGCAGAGAGCTCTCCAGTAGCTGCATGGTTAGAAACATCACTGCAGGAGCAGGACAGCCTGTGGCTGGGCACCAGACGGGAGGGGCTCGGAGAAGCAGCCTCCTCCATATTTACCTGGGTCTCAGAGCCCAGAGAGCCCAGAGAAGTGAGGCAGAGCAGAGAGGTTCTTTGAAGGCATTAGCCCTAGGCTTTGGGTGGAGAAGTGTACTAAGAAGAAGCTTCCTGGGTAGCCAGGAGGGCCTGGGCAAGCCTGCCCTGGTTCTGGGATTGGTGAAGCCATGGGCATTATTATTCATTTTTTTATGAGAAGGGGGAGAGAAAGAGTAAGAGGGAGAAGGTGGTTTGGAGCAGGAAGCATCAACTCCCATAGTGCCTTGACCAGGCAAGCCCAGGGTTTCAAACTGGCAACCTCAGCGTTCCAGATTGACGCTTTTATCCACTGAGCCACCACGGATCAGGCCTGGTATCTCATTCTCAAGACCCAAGTTATCTTTGACTTTAGAGCCAGGGAAGGCTCATGGGACTTCAGAGGACTCCTTCCTATCATCTCTTTCTTCTTCCCACACCCCCCACCAACCCTGTAAAGGAGTTCTCACCAACTCATGCCTAGATCCCTGGTCATGGCCCGGACAGAAGGGGACACAGACATCAGCACTTCCTCATCACAACTGCTCCAGTACCTTCGATCAGTCTGCCACCAAGGCCAGGCTGGCGGCAAGCTCCTCAGAGTCTTGTCTGAGTGGTCGAGTACAATGAGTTTTCTGATGCTAGTTGGCTTCCTTCCTTTTCTTCTTTCTTTTTTTCCTTACTCCCTTAAATGAACTGTAAGAGCCTTGAATTAACTGACCTTGATGTTCTTGGAAGGAATATGTGACAACATCCACCTGGCTGGCCCTGGCCCACCCACTGGCCTCCTCATTTGGGCTGCCAGTCTTATCCCAGCAAGAAGCAGGACCTGGGGTTTGAGTCAATTACAGATCATTTAGAATACCTGGGCACTGAGGGGTGAAAAGGCCAGTGGGGCCCTGGCTGGGTGGCTCAGTGGATAGAGGGTTCCGGCGTGCCAAGGTCATGGGTTCAATCCCTGGTCAGGGCATATAGGAGAAGCAATCAATGAGTACACAACTAAATGGAACTAAGTGGAAAAATGAGTTGATGCCTCTCTCTCACCCCCTTATCCTCCCTCTCTCAAATCAATGGGAGGCCAGTGGAACCAGGCCAGTGCCCTCTGCGAGCTTCCCTGACAGATGTCCCTGGGCACAGAGAGGATGTGCCAGGGCGGGTGGGCAGACGGGCAGAAGCCCAGGGTGAGAGAGTAGCCTCCAGGCTCCTGGGGCTCGCCAGAGCAGACCTGAGTTGTCCCCATGTCTCCCTTAAAAGGGCCTGCCTATGATCCCAATTCTATTGCCTTTCAGGCAAAGCGAAGGGCTCTGGGGACAATAGTGTCTCAGGCTCTTGTGTTCTAAAAACAGAGAAGTGCTCCCTGGACCCCCACTCTGTCTGGTTTGTGTGGCTGGTGGTTGGCTGAAGCCAAACCCTCTCCTCCCTTTTGGTGAGTCAGGCTGGACCCAGATGAACCTGGCTGCCTCATTCAGCCTGGCTCTGAGGTGGGCTTCCCGTCCCCACTGTCCCACCTACCTGAATTTCTGGACCTGACTTTTGTCTTCTCTCTTGTTTGCTACCTACTTGCCACTGCCTGCACTTGGCCTTCCTTGGGAAAGGGCTGTGGAGTTAAACCAAATTGCACTGAGACCTCCATAGGCAGGTTAAGCTGTTCCCGCCCCTCAATTCTCTTCTAAATGTCAAGAAAGAACTAGCTTCTCACTGTAGGCGGAGGGCCGTCTGTCACCATTCTCCTTTGGTAGGAGGCTTGGGTACTGGAAGATGAATGGCCTAAAACCTGCAGTGCCCCTCCCCTGGGGAGGCTGGTGACAGATGGTTGAGGGGGAAGGGGGAATGGACTCAGACAAGTTGGCAGATGTCCCTACAGGCCCAAAGCTGAGATATAGTGGACTCAGAAGGAGACTCAGTGTGTGGTCCACTAAGGAGCAGTTTGAGCCTACTCAGTCACATAAGCTCCCTGAAGAAACAGGCCCTGACCCTTGCCTGCCTAGAACAATGAGCACAGAATCTGCTCATTCCCAGAGTGGAACCAGACTCAATGGCAAGTTGGTGACCCAAATGCAGGTCAGTGGTAAAAGTACAACATAGAGACCCGACCAGGACTTACACGAGTTTGGGAACTGGCACCCTCAAATTGAGGGGTCTGCTGTCCCTGCAGAATGGCCCCAGGGTCCAAATAAGGCCTTCCTCCTTTGGCTGGGAATGAGGGTAGACCCATATGGCCAGAGTCAGAGAGACCTCACAGAGGGTACGAGGGACTTGGGGAGGCAACTGAATGGCAGGGCAGAAGCATACGAGAATTAGGGGTAATGCTAGGGCTAGCCACATATAAGAGCTTTCCTTACAGGAGGGGGTGCGGTGGATCTAGGGCTATCGGAGGGCCCACAGCAGCCGGTGGAAAGACACTTGGGCCTGGGCTGGGGTGTGGCTAGAGAAGGTTGGAAAGAACCCGCTGGGCCAGTCACCCTTGGCAAGGTCCGGTCTCTCTGTCCCTCGGTTGAGTTTGGGTCTTTCAACTTTGGGTCACTAATGCTTCTTTTGAAAGGTTCCCCTTTGTTCTTTGCTGGGTTCAGAGGAAGGGGCTGCCCGGGGCTGGGCAAGGCCAGAGCAAGATGGAAGGAGCTGGTGCACAGGAAGCTCACCATTCTCTCCTTGTAGACGATGTACTTCAACCACTTGAAGTCCTGCCACTTGAAGCCAGCGAGGACAAAGAGAGAATCACGTTCGTATTGCTCAGGCCGCTGCATGGCGCCCTCAGGGTAGGTGATGCGCAGTGTAGTTTTGCTGCCCACGTCCTTCTCGAAGCCTTTCACTGGTGCCGAGTTCAGTCTACAGAGAGCAGGCCCAGTCAGAGCCTGCCTTGGGCTCACTGAATGTCATCTGCGGGTCTATGTTTGGAGAAACACTCTGACCCAGAACACCCCAGGTACAGAGAATGGGGAGCCCCGGTCACCAGGAGCCATTTAGCTTTCCATTCCAAAACCCACCAACCCAGCGTTCTTCTTGAAGCTTCTGCTGACCTCCAGCCCATCTGACCAGAGAGATGGCCAGACAGTTCTCAATGGGCTCAGGGACCAGGGTTTGGGCCCAGACATGCAGATGCCTGAGGCACTGCTTTGGGGAGCTCACCTGACCACAATGTCATAGTCATCAATTCGTGACCCCAGAGACTTGTTGGCAAGGACACCTCCGTTGCCCACGATGATGCAGCGGCGGCAGCTGAGGCTGAGGGAGAGAGGCGGAGACCTCTGGAGGGCCATCCGGCAGGTCTCCTTCTCCTCTACCCCTTCGGCCCTTGGCCCTATACCCTTGACCAGGCACAGGCTGGGAGAGAGGAAGAAGGCCAATGGGCTTCTGGCACCATTCTGAGAAGAGGCCACAACCATATGTGGGTAGCTGGGCCACTTGAACTCTCAGATATCCCTAGCCCCTAACACTTCTCTAGGAAAACACGGGTGTGGAAAGGGCTCGCACACTAGCCCATGGAAGTGAGGAAGGGGACTCTGGTAAGATGGCACTCTGCGTTCAAGATTCCCCAAGAGTTAGTGGGGTTAGGCTGCTTACAGGAGAGAGGGAAAAGTGGGCTGAGTTTGGGGGGCTATGCTGGAAAAGCAAGGACAGAGAAATGGGACTGGAAGCTCCAGGACTCAGAGCAGGGCTTACATTCAACTCAAAAGCCCATGCCCCCCATAGCCACCAGGTAAGTCTGCTCATTTTTCTCTCCTGGCCTTGATCCTGGGGTTTCTTCTATCCAGGGTCTGTTGGCTTCAGAAGTATCACTGCCTCCTGGATGTAAGCCATAGTCCCTTCAGCTGCCCCGACCACCTCGCTCCTCACGGGCATGTCTCAGCCCAGTGTCTTCAGTTCTTACCCTCAGATCTTTGCTGTCTGAGGGCTGTGGTGTCTTGCCAAGTGCTTATATCCCATGAGGTGCAAGCCCAGCCAGACGGGCCCACTCCTTGGCTCACCCACCCCAGTGTGTGCACTGTGTGTGCACATGTGGATATGTTGGAGAGCCGGCTCATGTCCAGGAACAGCCAGCTGGGCCTCCACACCTCTGCACATGCCAGGCAGCTGTGGGGCAGGAGGCTGGGCAGTGAATAGCTCACCTGTCCAAGGCAGGGGTCAGGCGGTACTCTTTGGTGGCTGACAAGATGGCTTTGATCAGATTGTCTGTGGATAGAGGAGGGAGGTTACTGTTAGAGGTCAGTTAAGTTCTCATGAAATAGTTTCCAATGAGCCCGTCTGAAGGCATACACTCCTGCAGTGGAGCTTGGGTAGAGGTGGAGGTGGGGAGAGGGAGCTCTGGCACAAGGTTGGCCAGGCTGATGGCTTAACTTTCTCCCTGAGAAAGGAGCTAGGGCAGAACAGGCAGGCACCCTCAGCTCTGCGGGGCCAGCCCCCAGCACCGGCATGCGGTTTCTTCCCCAGCCCTTCCTCGGCGGTCTCATTTGGCTTTGGGGGACTCTGAAATCAGGCTTGGGACTTGCCTTGAGTAACCTGCTCAGAGACAGAGACCACATAGGCTCATCTCTGTGCCCCCACCAAGCAGACACCAGAGAGCCAATGAGGAGACAACCAGTGATGAAGAACTGAGTGGTCCCAACCAGCTGCCCCAGCCAGACCACTCTGCCTCACTTCTGATTCTGTCTTCCCCTTCCTCCCTCCCTTGAACGCTGCTGATCTCTAATCCTGTTTTTGTCAGGCTGTGTCTACCTCCTTCCCTCTTCAAGCCCTGCAGCCTGGCCTCTGCCCACCTGCACTTCACTCGGGCTGCCCCCGGCAAGGGCCCCATGCCCTCTGTGCTCTCAGATCCTGTGCTCACTAGTCAGACCTCATTCTTCTTGGCCTCTCTCTGGCTTCTGCAATTATAACTGCTCCCCTTTCAAATTCTGCTATAATGATAGAATCACAATATAATGTATAATAGTATCGGTTTGGGGTTAAATCTTGGCTCTATTACTTAAAGCCTTAGATCAATCACTTATTTTATGCTTTAAGTTTCCTCATCTTTTTTTTTGTGTGTGACAGAGACAGAGAGAGACAGAGAGAAGGACAGATAGGGACAGACAGGAAGGGAGACAGATGAGAAGCATCAGTTCTTTGTTGCAGCACTTTAGTTGTTCATTGATTGCTTTCTCATATGTGCCTTGATCAGGGGGCTACAGCAGACCGAATGACCCCTTGCTCAAGCCAGTAACCTTGGGCCTTGCTCAAACCAGATGAGCCCACACTCAAGCCGGTGACCTCGGGGTTTTGAATCTGGGTCCTCCGTGTCCCAGTCCTACGCTCTATCCAACTGCGTTACCACCTGGTCAGGCAAGTTTCCTCATCTTTCAAATGAAGATGGTAATTCTTACTCTGCAGAGTTGTTAGAGAGATAAAAAGATACTGTGTATAAAGATGCACAGTTAAAGTAAGTAAATCAGTACAACCACAGTGGAGAGCATCTCAATAATATCTGTAAAGATACAGATGTGCATTGACCGAGACCCTGCAACCCTATCCCTAAATGCAGCATCAAAACACTCACTTATCTGTGTAAGGAGACCTGAACAAGAATGTGCACTGCAGAACTGCTTGTAAGAGCAAAACATTGGAGGCAATGCAAATGTCCACTGAAAGAAAACAGATTAAATGTGGTATATAGACTACTACACAGTAATAAAAAAAAAAATGACCTAGCTATGTGTACCAGTACAGATAAATTTGAAAAGCATAAATAAAATAAGCCATTTGACACACACACACACACACACACACACACACACACACACACCCCACTGGAAAAGTTTAAAAATAAGCAAAAAATGCCATATATTTAATGGGCATATATATATTATATATTAGAAATATATAGGCCCTGGCAGATTTGCTCAGTGGTAGAGCATCAGCCCGGCATGTGGATATCTTGGGTTTGATTCTGGAACACACAGGAGAAGCAACCATCTGCTTCTCCACCTCGCCCCCCTTTCTCTCTCTTCCCTCCTGCAGCCATGACTCAACTGGTTCAAGTGCATCGACCCTCTGGGGCACTGATGATGGCTCCATAAAGCTTCTGGCCTCAGGCACTAAAAATAGCTTGGTTGTGAGCATGGTCCCGTGTGGCCAGAGCATCAGCCCCAGACAAGGGTTGCTAGGTGGATTGCAGTCAGGGCACATGCAGGAGTCTGTTTTTCTATCTCCCCTCCTTTCAATAGGAAAAAGAAGAAGAAGAAATAGAAATACATAAACAGGCATTGGAATGATAACACCAAGCCAGAATAATGGTCTCCTGGGGAAGGAGGGGCATGGAGAGGGAAGGGCCATACAGAGCTTTAATTGTATTTCATGTTTTATTTCTTTTTTTTTTTTTCATTTTTCTGAAGCTGGAAACAGGGAGAGACAGTCAGACAGACTCCCGCATGCATCTGACCGGGATCCACCTGGCACGCCCACCAGGGGCGGTGCTCTGCCCCCAGGGGGCGATGCTCTGCCCATCCTGGGCGTCGCCATATTGCGACCAGAGCCACTCCAGCGCCTGAGGCAGAGGCCACAGAGCCATGCCCAGCGCCTGGGCCATCTTTGCTCCAATGGAGCCTTGGCTGTGGGAGGGGAAGAGAGAGACAGAGAGGAAAGTGTGGTGGAGGGGTGGAGAAGCAAATGGGCGCTTCTCCTGTGTGCCCTGGCCGGGAATCGAACCCGGGTCCTCCGCAGGCTAGGCCGACGCTCTACCGCTGAGCCAACTGGCCAGGGCCATGTTTTATTTCTTAAGCTGAGAAGAAAGTACATAGATGCTCATTATATTAGTTTTTGTTTTATTTTTTTTTATATTGAGAGAGAGAGAAGAAGGAGAGAGAAAGAAGGGAGAGAGAGAGGGAAGAGAGAAATGAGAAGCATCAACTAGTAGCTGCTTCACTTCAGTTGTTCATCTATTGCTTCTCTCATACATGCCTTGATCAGGGGCCTCAAGCCAAGCCAGTGACCTTAGGCTCAAGCTAGTGACCATGGGCTTAGCACAAATGACCTTTGTGCTCAAGCCAGCAACCTTGAGATCATGTCAGTGATCCTGCACTCAAGCCAATGACCCTGTGCTCAAGCTGGTGAGCCTGTGCTCAAGTCAGTGACCTTGGGGTTTCATACTGGGGACCTCAGCGTTCTGCATCAACACTCTATCCATTCGCCACCACTGGTCAGACTTCATTCTTTTTTATATGCCTAAAATATTTCATGTACAGAAAGGATGTCTCCATAATTAAAAATAGAGAACCTCATAATTTTAAAAAAGATTTTATTTATTTTAGAGAGAGGAGAAAGGGAGAGAGAAAGATTGGGAAACATCAACTCATAGTTATTTCCTGTATGTGCCTTGACCAGGTAAGCCTAGGATTTTGTACCAGCAACCTCAGCGTTCCAGGTCGACATTTTATCCACTGTGCCACCACAGGTCAGGCATAACCTCATAATTTCTTAAAAGATGGGATGGACAACACTGTCAGATGCAGCTGAAACGTCAAGTTAAGGACTGAAAAATATTCTTTGTATCTCACAGGGGGCACTGCCATTTCACTGGAATGGTGTTGGTGGGGGGAAGACATTTGTCAGTAGTAAATGGTGAGAAAAAGGAGACAGTAGACACAGCTAATCTTTCCATAAGTTGGATGAGAATGGGGTAAGAAAACAAATCTTTTTTTGTGTGTGTGAGACAGAGAAAGACAGAGAGAGGGACAGACAGACGGGAAGGGAGAGAGATGAGAAGCATCAATTCTTCATTGTGGCACCTTAGTTGCTCATCAGTTGCTTTCTCATAAACCTTGACTAGAGGGGGTGGCTATAGTGACCCCTTGCTCAAGCCAATGACCTTGGGCTCAAGCCAACGACCCTTGGGCTCAAGCCAGCGACCTTTGAGTGCAAGCCAGCAACCATGGGGTCATGTCTATGATCCCACACTCAAGCCAGCGACCTCACACTCAAGCTGGTGAGCCCACACTCTAGCTGGCGACCTCAGGGTTTCGAACCTGGGTCCTCCATGTTCCAGTCCGACACTCTATCCACTGTGCTACTGCCTGGTTAGGTAGGAAACAAATCTTTAAGAATGTTCTATACTAAGTGCCTTCAGCTATCCTTTATGGTGAGCTTCAGGGAAGGCAGTAGATCCCCTCCTTCTTTCCACTTCCAATTGCACCTCTGAGGAAAAGCACATTGCCACTAATCGGCTAAGGCAAGGATATGGCTTGGGTTGTTTTCTAGGTGGGAACCTTAGCAGAAAGGGCACAAACTTTTGGGTGTTTTCCTCTTGCCGGCTCATGGGCTGTGTACTGGCCTTTCCTGGCCATTATACCTTAGAATCTGAGTGTCAAGTGAGGATTTAGAAAGAAAGAGCAGACTGCTTGGCTATCTGCACCCAGGAAAAAGTTCTTCACATGGTTCAACCCAACCTATTAGATCTGTCCTTGGAGGTTTAAAGTAAAAACTTTTGTCCTTTTGCTGGCCACTGTCTTCCTTTGAAGGAAGGGTGGGCTAGCTGAGCAGAGGGTTCAGGTATTCTTGGGTCCCCTGGCCACATGATAGCACCCCTTTAATGGTTATCTTGTTTAATTCTGACCACAACCTAATACAATGTTATTATTCTCCCCACTTAACAGATGAAGAAACTAAAGCACAGACAGGCTAAGTACCCTGTCCAAGGTCACAGCTGGTGGAAAGGGAGTCCTGGGGGCTGAGCCTTCTATGTCCGGAAGCTCAAATGCGGCCATGCCATGACCCAGTGCAGGAACCCGACAAGGAGTGGTTCACTGTGAGGAAGGTGAGAGTTTTCAGTTTAGAAGAGACCACACAAGTGAGGTCCCTAAGGCAATGGGAGCACACAGTTCTGAGAATATAGGGGGAAAGGCAGGCTTTGGACAGGACAGGAAAGGAGGAGGGGTGCTAGGTTAAGGTGAAAACCACCAGGAGAGAATGCTGGAGGAGCCTGGGGGCATGCGTGGGGGCCTCTATTTCCTCTGGGCCTTCCCACCTCACACTCAGGCCTCCTGGCCAGTACCTCTGGCAGCACTTCTCTGTGACTTCACAGCACCACGC
This sequence comes from Saccopteryx bilineata, assembly GCF_036850765.1. NCBI lineage: Eukaryota > Metazoa > Chordata > Mammalia > Chiroptera > Emballonuridae > Saccopteryx > Saccopteryx bilineata. Next base: position 258,314,636 of record NC_089492.1, read on the forward strand.
TTACCAGGTCCCTGCCTCACCATCCCACCCTCCACTAGACTCAGCTTTCTGAGGACAGGGACCGTATCTGTCCTCTCCACTGTTGTCTACCTAGCCCTGACAAAGTGGTGGGCTCGGAGAAAACATTCCATCAAAGAGGTAAGAAAGACAGGAAGGGAAAGAGGAAGACAATATAAGGCATTGTTGAGAGCGGGGGACGGTTGGATCCCCACCTGGGCACTTCTGAGGATACAGCCCTGTCCTGAAGTGTAGGGAGATAGCCTGGGAGATGAGATATTAATGTAGAGTGTGGGTCAGGGTTCCCAACATACCTTGACCTTTGATCCCAAAAGGCGGAAAATATTCGCGGATCCTAGCCCACTTGCGGAAAGAGTCATCCAGGAACATGGGTGCTGGCTTGGAGAACCTGCAATACAACAGGCCTGTTGAGGACCCCCAAATGCAATCAGCTGGAGTCCTGGTTGGCTCTTCTGTATACCTGTCTTGACTATGGCCCTGCTGGAAGCCACCGTCCACATTCCAGCACACCCTTCATACCCCAGCCCGTCCACTGGGCAGCTGCTGTGTGGGGTCTGATAGATTTTGCTAGCAGAGCCCGAGTTTACAGGCATAGGTCCGGCCAGTCCGCACGTGGACAGCTATAGGAGGGGAGAGAAAAGACCCGCTCGTCGGGGATGACTACTTCTGAGCTGGATGGGATCTCTCTGGCTGGTTATCCAGGCTTGCATCCATCAAATAGTCACTGCTGCCCACACTGTTCCCGCAATGTGGGAACACAGACAGGAGACACTGTCCAGAGGAGCAGAAAAAGAACCCAAAACAGCCAGTGCAGGGAGCCAGGACTTTGGAGAGAATCCTGAGAGGTGGCCCACCCAGGGTGAGGAGCAAGGAGAATTCATGATGAGAGGGCCAAGCAGGTGAAAGCCACAGAAGACAGAGGTTTGGAAGGGAAGAGAAAAGCTGCAGAATCTGGAGGCCGGGAGGCAGGGCTGAGGGGAGGCTTCAGACAAGCAGGAGCCTGAGCACATGTGCTGGCGGAGAGAAGGACAGAGGAAGCGCAGTGCTCCTCGGGAGGCCAGGGGCTGGAGCTGAGGGAGAAGGGTAGTTTCGGCCTGCAGGAAAGAGGGAGTGAAAAGAGGAGGAAGAATAAAGTGGGGTTGAATTGAGGAAAAGGGAAAAGGTGAGTTTCACTTTTCTTGGGAAAGCTGAAGAGTGGGCAGGGCAGGGTGCAGGCCCCGGAGGACAGGACAGTCACCAAGGACGCGGAGGGGCGTGAGGGGAAAGTGAGAAGGAACAGGAGGGACCGAGCTCTTCAGAGATGCCTGCACAGCGTGGCTGCCTGTGGAACGCAGCGCACAGGACTGCGGGACCCTTGTCAGGGCACCTGGCAGCCTGGAAGGTGGCCAGCACCAGTCTACGTGCTCAGTCTTGCCGTGGGGCCTGCTGAGGACCTCCCTGTCCAAGAATGACTGTGTCACGGCCTCAGCCTTGGTGGCTCTGTCGTTTTATTTCTAATTTAACTGAATCAGCCTTTGAAAAACTGAAGGCTGGAGGAAAAGTGTTCTAAGCCCAGCAGCTAAAACTCACCCCTCCATGTACTCGAGTCTGCATTTCTCATTCCCATCATCACTAACACCATGATAATCTCCATACCCAGGAAAAATCACATCAGTAATCACTTGGAGGTCTAATATTATTATAAGATTTTTTAAGTGAACTTGAAAGAGGCAGAAAACTTTCCCTCCTGCTTCCTCGCCATTGCTCACTGCCAGGGAGAGGTCACGCTGGATAGCAAGGAGAGTCCACCCCTGCATAGCAGCTTTCCTTTGGACTTCCGAGGTAACACACTTCCCTCCTGTGTATAAGGGCCATGCATGTTTCTCATACCTACTATATAAAAGCTCAGTGAGTGAATACATTTTATGCTACACTAGAGGCACCGAGGATTCTGGCCATAGTCCATGCGTAATAGCAAAGGAAAAGTGGTCCCTGGAAAAGCCTGCAGCAAGAACCTCTCCTGTGTTGGGGCTGTGCTTATAAAAGTTTTACAGAGTTTCTCAGTCAGGCTTGGACAGGATTTTATCTGCTTCTAATATGTACTGAATGTCATGTGCTAATGAAATCTCCTAAGATCTAGCCAAACAGTCTTAACTATTTTTTCCTTTTTCTCTCCCTTCCCCCTTTTCTTCAGCTGATTAGCAAGTTCACTGTATTAATTTTTACTTTAAAAAGGAAGCCATTTTTTAAAATTGAATTTTATTGGGGTGACACTTGTTAACATAATTTTACAGGTTTCAGACGCCCAATTCTACAACACATTTCTGTACACTGTGTTGTGTGTTGACCCCCTCAAGTCAAGTCTTCGTCCATCACCATCTGTCCCCCCTACCCTCCTTCACCTTTCCCCTCCCACCCCTCCTCCCTCTCCCTCACAGTTGTCGGTGTCCATGAGGTTTTTTGGTCCTTTTTTGCTCTATCCCTCCACCTCCCTCCCTCAACACCCCTGCCTGACAGCTGTCTGCCTGCTCTCTATGTATGAGTCTGTTTCTGTTTTGCTTGTTCATTTTGTTTATAGATTCCACACATGAGTGAAATCTACCATACTTGTCTTTCTCTGACTGGCTTATTTCACTTAGTATAATAATCTTCAGGTACATCCATATTGTTGCAAAAGGTAAGATTTCCTTCTTTTTCTATAGCCGCATAGTATTCCATTGTGTAAATGTACCACAGCTTTTTTTTTTTCTTAAAGATTTTCTTTATTCATTGTAGAGAGGAGAGAGAGAGAGAGAAAGGGGGAGGAGCAGGAAGCATCAACTCCCATATGTGCCTTGACCAGACAAGCCCAGGGTTTTGAACCGGCGACCTCAGCGTTACAGGTCATTTTATTCATTGCGCCACCATAGGCCAGGCTGTACCACAGCTTTTAATCCACTCATCTATTGATGGGAACTTGGGCTGTTTCCAGATCTTGGCTATTGTAAATAATGGTGCAATGAACAGAGGGGTGTATATATTCTTTCGAATTAGTGTTTTGGGATTTGTAGGATAAATTCACAGAAGTGGAATTGCTGGGTCGAAAGGCAGTTCCATTTTAAATTTCTTGAGATAACCCCAGACTGCTTTCCACAGTGGCTGCACAAGCCTGCATTCCCACCAACAGTGCACAAGGGTTCCCTTTTCTCCACACCCTCGCCTATACTTGTTGTTTGTTGATTTACTGATGGTAGCTATTCTGACAGGTGTTGTGGTAAAAACCCTATTTTTTATGCCACTTGTATGTTAATTTTGGAGAACTATACAGATTGGTGTGTGCACACACAAAATCAATAAAAAATACCCATAATCCTACAACACAGAGACAATTAACCTTTTGGTATATATCTGTGCTGATTTCTTTTTCCCATATTATTTTTAGATAGCTTTGTAGAATATTTTTTCACTAATATCATAAAAACATTGCTATGCAAATGGACACAGCTTTCTCCTAATTCATAGTAGGTCAAATAACAATAAACTGCTGGTAATCTGACACAAATCACCCCCCCCCCTCCAAATCAAATGCACAAGGATACTCAACCCCCTTCCCTCTCTATTTACCTGGAATATCCCTTCTTTAAGTCCAAAGGCTACTTCCTCTGGACAGTCTTGCCTAATTCCCCAGCAGGCCCGTACTCTCCACTAGTGTTTCCACTATATTCTGTTCAGCCCCAAGAGGTGGCTCAGTGCCTGCAGAGCATTGGAAGCTGAGCCGGGGGCCATAAACAACAGGAAATAGGGTGGGGTGATGGTAGAGGTGGTGTATGCATGTGTGTTTGTGTTAATTCTGCAGGTGGCCTAGGCAGAGCTTCATGCTGCACCTGGAATAGAATCCAGGAGCTTCTGTCCAGACTAGGGTACCAGTTTGGGGGCCTGGCCAGGGTGGAGGTGGCCCCTGAAGCACAGAATGACTGGTCAGACTAGTGGGGGTGTGGGACGCCTGACCTGCTTGCCCTGGCCTAGGGGGTAGCAGGGCAGGGTGGGGCAGGCTCCAACAGACAGGCCCCAGCCCGCCAGCCCTGCGGAGAGCCCCAGCAGCGAGGCAGCCTCAGGATCAGGTTTCAGCAGGGTGTGTGTGAGTGCGTGAGAAGGAATGCGGGAAGGAGACGGAAGCTTCACTGGGGCCTGCCCCGTTTCTCCCCTTAGATCCTAGAGCAGAGCAGTTTGGGGACTTGGAGCTCTAGGAAGGCACATGCTGAGGGTGGGTCTAACCCCAGGACCCGGGAGACTGACCTACCTATAGAACTACAGACCCTGACCAGTCAGGAAGGGTAAGCCGGGACCCTCCGAAAAAATCTTTCTGCTCATTTAATGCCCACTGGTATGGCTGAGGTGCTGTGTAGAAGGTGATGCTCCAACTCTGGTTCATCCACCTAAACCATTTCCTAAGACCCAGGGCATCAGCCTGTACCCAGAGAGCAGCAGGAAAACTAACTGGGTCTTTAGAGGGTGGGGAAGCGCTGTGTGTGGGTAGCAGCAGGCTGAGTGAGGTCTTCATCCTAGTCCCCACCAACCCAACTAAAAAAAGTGCCCATGGATGTGGAGATGAGGGTTTGTTGTATTAGGGCAACATACGCTTCGGCTCTCCGTCCGTGTGGGTTGGGTGGCCAGCCCTCCAGTCACTGTTCCCAATAACGTGAGCAGCCTGAGCAGCCCGAGAGACAAATGGAAGGCAGAGCCCAGAAGTGGGTCCTGAGTCTAGGGGTCACAGCACAGTAGCCTGTTAGATTCAGTCATGAGCTTTGGCCCTCTAAAAGTGAGACTGTCATCTAATGGAGTGAAAGTCAAACCCCACAGATCATGCTCCTGGAAGGGGTGGGGTGGACGAAGTAGAGGGACACAGGTTTCTAGCCTTTCTGGTCTTGTCTGGGATCTTGCTGCGGCAGCCCCACCATAAGTGGCCCTGAACAGGAAGACTGGTACGTGTCCAAGCAAGCAAGCAAGCAAGCAAAGTGAGCACTTTCTAAATGCTCTGTCAAGCTTACGCCTTGCTGCCACCCCCCTGCCAACCACCTAAATGAACTGCATGGGAGAGCAGAGTCTGGGGAGGGAGGACAGTAAATCTGAAGGGTAGGGGGCATATGTCCAGGGGAGGAGCCCAGAGGTAAGGAAGACAAACAGCAGGTGCCACCCAAAAGTACTGTTCCAAGCCCCAGCACAGAGCTCCTGTCCTGTCCTGCAACGGCTTGCCTACCCAGTGCCACCAGGTCCTGTGCTGAGTGCCGGCTGGGACCTGGAGGTAAACTGGCCTTAATCCTTTCCTTAAAGAGTTAATGGTAGACACAGGTAAACAAATAATCATAAAACAATATGTCTGCACTTCCTGTGTTTTGGAATAGGCAGAATACAAAGGTCTTAGACAAACTTGAGGGGTATAGGAAAACTTGAAGTTGATAAGACAGAGCTAAGCCTTGAAAGAAAGTAAATGTGAGCCTGTTAGATACGCTGGGAAGAGTACTCAAGGACCAGGGCAGTGTAGGTGAGGGCCAGGAGAGAAGAGAACCTTCCCATCAAGACAAGCGGAGAGGCTGCTGAGGCTGGACAGAGTGAGGCAGCACCCGCCTAGGACTGAGCAGCGTCAGCCTGGAACCCCTCCCAGCGAGTCCCCTCTCCAGTCCAGGCAGGTGGAGCAATGTGTGAGGAGGAATGGGAATGGCAAGTTCACTCTGACTGGGTGTAAATCAAGCAGCTAAGATGCAAACTCTGCACAGAGGGAAAAGGCCAGGGCAGGGCATGCATGCCGGGTTTGGCCTGGTGCCCTGAGGCTGTGTCAGGACCAATTTCAGGCTGGATCATCACTGTAACTTGGGGCACCCAGCATGCTCTTTCTTGCGGATACACTGCAGTGGATATCTGCATTTCTTGCCCTTCTCTTGTAAGCACATCCTACTTTTCATTCCACCTGTTCCCAGTGGCACTGACCCCACCACTACTACTGGGATGCGTGTATGTCCCATGCTGGCCAAGATACTTCAGCTCTCGGAACAATGGTAATTGGCTCAACAATGGGCACCTGACCCAAGTGGGACAAATCAAATTCTTCTCTGAGATTAAATATTTGGGCAATAATGGGTGTGGGACTCTCTTTTTTTCTGAGGTAGTGAGCCGTAAAGACCATCCAAGCCTAGAACAGGGCTTGTGCAAACTACAGTCTTTAGGTCAGTTGCTTGTTTTCATAAAGAAAGTTTTCTTAAAGCCCAGCCGCACTCACTCATTTACCTAATGTCTACGGCTGCTTTAATGCTATCACAGCAGAGGTGAGTAGCTGTGACAGAATATACGGCTGCAAAGCCGAAAAGATCTACATCTGGACCTTTAAGAAAAATATTTGCCAAGCCTGGGACTAGAGCTGCGGGAGCCTTCTGAGGGTGCACAGAGAAACTGTCTATAGGACAGTGAAACCTGGAGAAAAGTAGAACCAGGATATGGGGAGAAAGACGCTGTTTGAGCCCTAGATTCAGGTGGGCCTGAAGAGAGTTTAACCCCAAACTTAACAGTTTTATAAACCAATACATTTTCTTTTTGCTTGAATTAGTTCAATGGGGGTTCTATCAACTGCAACTGCTACTAGAGGATAACGTTTCAGCTCTTGGTCTGGTTCACAAAGGCCCCGTGACCTGGCATCTCTCTGCTCAGATACCCTCTCTCTTCTCCCTTTCTCTAAGCTCAGCCATATCCGACCACCATAGCTCTAGATTCTGCCAGGCTCCTTAACACCTCCATGCCCTTACACTCACTATTCCCTTTGCCTGGAATTCTCTTCCCCTTCTCATTCACATGCTGAGTTTCTGCCCACTCTTCAAAGGACTCCAACGTCTCTGCCTCCACAGGTAGGAGTCTCTCGAGTCAGCAGAGCTGACTGAGACCTCCTCAGGTCTTCATTCTTTTTCACGCACTCTGTCCTTACAGTACTTACCACATACTGATGTAACCGTCTCTTTCCACCGCCAGCACATGGCCAAGCACACAGCAGGTGCTCAGTAAATGCCAGTTGGCTGGAAGAGGAAGGAGCAGCTCAGGGTGACAGGCTACACAGTGTGGCCAAATTTCTGATCACCTGTGGAGGTCTGGGGGCTGCCTTAGTGTGGCTCTTCATAACACTTTGATTTCCCTGTTCCAAAGGGCCAGGCTTCCAGTGATGTCTCTACTGTCTTATAGCAAACCCCTTCCAGGTCAGAAATATGGTCAGCTACTGCCCTGCTGTCTGCTTAGGGACTGTGGCCACATCTGTGTTGAGACTGGCTGGAGCCTCATGCCTGACATGTATGACAGGCAGGGAAGCCTGTGCTGAAGGAGGAGTGGAGAGGCTGAGGCAGAGGCCCTCAGGGGCAGTGCCCGGGCTCCTGCTGACAGCGCTTCCACTGACAGCTGACAGCCTGCTCCTAGTGTGAACAAAGTAGGAGGAGAGGGGCCCAAAAATCCTAGTAGGGGGAGGGAGGCGTGGGGAGGTGGAGGAGAGGACTGTGAGCTGAGAAGCTGCTAAGAGAGGCAAGTGCCCCAACCCAATGAGTGCCTGGATGACAGCTGGACTGTCTACAAAGGCCACATAGCCCAAAGCCCAGGGACACTGTTCCGTCTGTCCCCAGTACCCACTGTCCATCTCTCCAATATGTGGTAAGCCCCAGCTTATCCCAGGCACTGTGCTCGTCTTGGAAATATGACAATAAACAGCTCAGAGTTCTTGCCTTTACAGATGATGGGCAAGACAGCCAAATACAGACACAGGCAGTCATGAAATGTACGATGTACACCATAATAATAACAATAGTAATAACAGTAATTTATAGTTATTAAGTTTTTACTATGTTCTAGAAACTGTTGTAAGAGCGTTATGCACCTTATCTTATTTCATCCTCACAATATTCTCAGGGGTTGACACAATTTACATCCATATTTATATTTATCGTATTGTTTTTGGGAATACGTGAGTCACTGGACCTTTAGGGAAGTGTATTGTCAGGGTTGGGGAGAGGACAGTCCAGATTGCAGGGGGTTGAGGAGAAAGAATATTGAGAAAAGTGTTCAAGAGAGAGCAGACAATTTCTTTCTTTCTTTCTTTCTTTTTTTACAGAGAGAGAGATAGGGACAGACAGACAGGAATGGAGAGAGATGGGAAGCATCAATCATTAGTTTTTCATTGCGATACCTTAGTTCATTGATTGCTTTCTCATATGTGCCTTGACCGTGGTCCTTCAGCAGACCGAGTAACCCCTTGCTCGAGCTAGTGACCTTGGGTCCAAGTTGTTGAGCTTTGCTCAAACCAGATGAGCCCGTGCTCAAGCTGGCGACCTCAGGGTCTCGAACCTGGGTCCTCCGCATCCCAGTTCAACGCTCTATCCACTGCGCCACTACCTGGTCAGGCGAGAGAGAGCAGACAATTTCTAAAGAAAGTTGGTAGTGAAGGAAGGGATGAATGGAATGGTAGCGGAGAAGGGAGCGGGACGGGAAGAAGTGAGCATGTTTATACTCTGGTGGGACAGAAACAAGCAGAGGAGGCAGCGGGTGCAAGAGACAGACGTAACAGCAGAGTGAGGCCCCAAGGAGTGGTAGGTGACATGAGCCAACGGATAAGGCGAGGGACACAGGAAGTAGGATACCTTTTCCCTGGAAATAAAGGATGTAAGACAGCTCCTCTGATAGGAGTGTTTAGATAGGAGGAACCTGAGAGAATGCTCACCAGATTGACTCTTTTCCCTGGGAAATCTCTAGGTTTAGAGATTGTGGGTGCGAAAATGTGGACTTTCGAATGGGAAACATTTAGAACAGCCACCACATTAAGTCAACCAGGGACAAGGACTGCTGAGCAGTGCTGCGCACTCGGCCGAAGCGGAGACCAGGAAGCCACAGTGGGGCCAATGCCTGTCCGTATGTCCCTGTTAACAGTTCAGCAGCCCAGAAGCAGAAAAGGTGGCTGGATAGATTTCACCATTTGGGCACTGCTGTATGAGATTTGGTGGAAGGACAAGAGTATGATGGAAACTCTAAGAAATTGTTAAGAATACTAATGATGCACAGGACCACGGTGTGGGGGTGGGGGTTCTGGCTTTGATGGCAAGAAAGGCAAGGCCAGGCTAATATAGTGACCGAGCAAAACCTAGGAGTTATTCTTTTCTTTAGTCCTGTTTGCCTGGGATCATCACATTCTTCAAAGAGGAACACCTAGTTCATAAATACACCAACTGGAGTCATTCTTGACTCATCTCTTTTTCTTGGCTGCCTCTCATACAATTCATCAGCAAATCCTGTTAACCTCTAAATATATTCTCAATCCATCCACTTGTCTATTTCCACTGCCACCACCCAGGTCCAGATCATGACCCACTGAAGACTGCGATGGTTAGCTTCCGCTCCCGCCCCTCAGTCCATTCTGTAGACAGGCCAGGATGACACTCCTAAATCGTCAACCACATCGTGACATTCCTCTGCTTACAGCCTTCCCACTGCCATCTAACTAAAAGCAAACAACAGGTTGCACAGCCTACTCCTCACCTCCCACCTCATTTCAGGTCCTCCCCTTACTCACCGTGCTACAGTATATTGGACTTCTGGCCAGTCCTTGAATACAACACACTTTTTTCTGCATCTGGACCTTTCTGGACACCTCCAGATCTTTCCAAGGCTGGCTTTGTGTTTTCATTCAGACCTCTATTCAAATGTTACCTCCTCAGAGAGGTCTTCTCTGACTCCTGTGTCTAAAGTGGGTTCTGCCTCCTGTCACCATCACTCATCTTATTTTCTTATAAACACTTAGCACTATTTAAAAACGCCTGACCTATGGTGGTGCAGTGGATAAAGCATCGACCTGGTACGCTAAGGTTGCCAGTTTGAAACCCTGAGCTAGCCCAGTCATGGCACAAACGAGAAGCAACAACTATGAGTTGATGCTTCTTGCTCCACACCCACTTCTCTCTCTTTCTACTCTCTCTAAAATCAATAAATTTAAAAAATAAAATAAAATAAAATGATTTTGTTCAGCCTGACGAGGCAGTGGTGCAGTGGATAGAGTGTCAGCCCTGGGATACTGAGGACTCAGGTTCAAAACCCCAAGGTTGCCAGCTTGAGCACGGGCTTACTAGCTTGAGCATGGGGTCACTGGCTTGAGCATGGGATCATAGACATGACCCCATGGTCACTGGCTTGAGCCCAAAAGTTGCTGGCTTGAAGCCCAAGGTTGCTGGCTTGAGCAAGGGGTCACTGGCTCAGCTAGAGACCCCAGTTAAGGCACATATGAGAAAGCAATCAATGAACAACTAAAGTGCTGCAACTATGAGTTGATGCTTCTCATCTCTCTCCCTTTCTGTTCCTGTCTGTCCTCCTAACTTCAGTAAAAGAAAATAATCTCGTCATTCACTTATTTTCTCTCACATGTACTGGTTTATTATATATAATACATAGAATGTAGGCTCTGTGAATAGGCACCTGCCTAATATGTTCACTGCCACATCCTTCAGAACCTAGAATTGCGCTGAATAAATATTTTCTAAGTGAAATCAGAGATCTGCCTCCCACCAAGTCTTTAAACTACCTGCATCTACTCCACTTCCTCCTTTTTCCCTCTTAATAAAACTGAGAAAGTGTTCATTCTTCTATCAAAGATGAATCTTCCCACATCTGCAATGTCTTTCTGTCTCAATCAGAGTAAAGCATGAAGTCCTTACAACGGCCTACAAAGCCATCCATGAACCTAACACCCCCTGTACCATTTCATCTTTAATTTTATCTCCTTCTGCTTTCCCTCTGCTCAGTGTATCATAGTCATACTCCTTCCTGCCTTAGGGTCTTTACTGAAGCTGTTTCTTCTGTCTAGAACAGGGGTCTCAAACTTGCGGCCCGCGGGCCGCATGTGGCCCGCTGAACAATTTTGTGTGGCCCGCAGACTAATCCACGAAGTTCAAAATATTTTGGATAAAATTAAGTAAGCCTAGGGGCCTACTTGTATTTTTCATTTCTCTAGCATCCTAGCTAGATATTAGCTTAGTTAACAGCAGTTGTGATGCGAACTACAGTTTCTGGCCGTTTTGTGACACTGAGTAAACTGCATATACGATTGTGCTTGTTGTACTGATTTTTTTTGTTTTCAACTGCAGTGAGAAAAGTGTTGCGTAACAGTTGCCTTTTGTAGACCTAGTGCGGCCCGCGGAACGGCTGTGATCTTGCTCTGCGGCCCACATGCTGAGTTGAGTTTGAGACCCCTGGTCTAGAACATTCTTTCTCCAAATATTCATTTGCTTATTCACTCACCTCTTTCTAGTCTTTATTCAAATTTCACCTTTCCCATGAGGTAAACTCTAGCCAGACTGTATAACACTGAAACCTGCTCCAATCACCTTACCATCCTCTTTTCTTTTTCCCAAATATTACCTTGCTCTAATTTACTAAAATTTACTTACTAGTTGTTTATTGTCTGTGTTTCCCTGTTAGAATATAAGCTTCATAAAGGTAGGATCTTGAGATGAGAAGGTTACCCTGGATAATCCAAGTGAAGACTAAATGCGTTCACAAGTGTCCCTTGAGAGGGAGATTTGACCACATGCAGAAGAAAAGGAAATGTAACCACAGGAACAGAGACTAAAGTGATGCAGCCACAAGCTAAGAAATGCCAGCAGCCACCAGAAGCTGGAAGAGACAAGGAACCATCCAGAGCGGGCGTGGCCCTGCTGACCTTTGATTTAGCCTGGGGATGCTGATTTTGGACTTCTGGCTTCTAGAACTGTGAAGGAATAATTCATTATAGCAGCTACAGGAAACAAATACAGGCATATTGTTTTTCGAGCCCCACAGATAAACAGAATTCCCAGAAGAAGGGGTCAGCCATTTCTTCTCTCTGCTGCTTAAGAATGAGCCTGACCAGGCGGTGGCACAGTGGATAGAGTATCGGACTGGGATGCGGAGGAACCAGGTTCGAGACCCCAAGGTTGCCAGCTTGAGCGTGGGCTCATCTGATTTGAGCAAAAGCTCACCAGCTTGGACTCAAGGTCGCTGGCTCGAGCAAGGGGTTACTCGGTCTGCTGAAGGCCCATGGTCAAGGCACATATGAGAAAGCAGTCAATGAACAACTAAGGCAGGGGTCCCCAACTTTTTACACAGGGGGCCAGTTCACTGTCCCTCAGACCGTTGGAGGGCCGGACTATAAAAAAAACTATGAACAAATCCCTATGCACACTGCGCATATCTTATTTTAAAGTAAAAAAAACAAAATGGGAACAAATACAATATTTAAAATAAAGAACAAGTAAATTTAAATCAACAAACTGACCAGTATTTCAATGGGAACTATGGGCCTGCTTTTGGCTAATGAGACAGTCAATGTCCAGTTCCATATTTCTCACTGCTAGCCGTAACAAGTGATATGACGCACTTCCGGAGCCCTGATGTGTGCGTCCCGCGTCACCGGAAGTAGTACTGTACTTGAGCTAAGCTGCACTTGGCAGGGCGCCGCCACATACAGTACTCCAGTGACCACCAATGAAAGAGGTGCCCCTTCCGGAAGTGCAGTGGGAGCCGGGTAAATAGCCTCAGGGGGCCGCATGAGGCCTGCGGGCTGTGGTTTGGGGACCCCTGAACGAAGGTGTCGAAGGTGTCGCAACGAAAAACTGATGATTGATGCTTCTCATCTCTCTCCGTTCCTGTTTGTCTGTCCCTATCTATCCCTCTTTCTGACTCTCTGTCTCTGTAAAAAAAAAAAAAAAAAAAGAATGAGACAACATGACAGTGAATGAGCAGAAGCTGACCTGTCATAGGCCGCCTGCCTTCAGAGGAGGGTGTTGAGGAAGGCAGCCCAGGTTACGAGCACAAGGGCAGTTGTGGCTGATGACCATTTGCTCTGTATCCCACCACTGTTTATAGCCCCAGGAAGGACTGAAACAAAAAAACAAACAAACAAAAAGACTGAAAAATATGACTGTTTAAGGAGGGTTCAGGTTCTAAACATTCAGATGCCTATGACCAACTAGTGGCTGCTAAATCTTATCAAATGCAGGCCTATGTTCTGAGTTTAAGAATTATACATACAGCCTGACAAGGCGGTGGAGCAGTGGATAGATTGTCGGACTGGAATGCAGAGGACCCAGGTTCAAAACCCTGAGGTGGCTGGCTTGAGTGTGGGCTCATAGACATGGCTCCATGGTCACTGGCTTGAGCCCAAAGGTCATTAGCTTGAAGCCCAAGGTTGCTGGCTTGAGCAAGGGGTCACTCGCTCTGCTGTAGCCCCCCAGTCAAGGCACATATGAGAAAGCAATCATTGAACAACTAAGGTGCCACAACAAAGAATTGATGCTTCTCATCTCTCCCCCTTCCTGTCTGTCCCTATCTAACTCTGTCAAAAAAAAGGAATTTTACATACAATTGCATCTGGACTATCTTGCCCCTAGCGTCCTACTGGCACCTAGGCTCAACATATTTTTAAGAAGGAGTCCATTCTCTTTCCCTCAATCTATTTTTCCTCTTTTACCCCCTACTCTTGCAAAGAGTACCCAAGTCATAGACTAGGTCAGTGGTCGGCAAACTCATTAGTCAACATAGCCAAATATCAACAGTACAACAATTGAAATTTCTTTTGAGAGCCAGATTTTTAAACTTAAACTATATAGGTAGGTACATTCCTTATCGAGGTAGCACCTGCATGTGGTATTTTGTGGACGAGCCACACTCAAGGAGCCAAAGAGCCGCATGTGGCTCATGAGCCGCAGTTTGCTGACCAGAGGACTAGGGGACAAACTCTCTGGCTGTTCACTGTTTCTGGGGTCTGAGTGTGGCCTAACTGCTTCTCTCTGTGGAGAGGTGTGAAGGCTGTGCCTATTGGCTGACCAGGGAAGTCTGAAGCCCCTGGACCAGGTAGGTGGATTGCATCACACATCTTTTCACTGGCCCTGGGTGAGCACGGCATTAGTGAGACTGCTCTTGGAACTTCCCAGCAGGTCTGTCTTGGCCCTAGCTGGGCACCTGTTCCTGTAGGAAATACTCCAGCTACATTCTTTAGTCCAGGGTCTCCAGATTTCTCTTTTTTTTTTATTTTTTTTATTTTTTTATTTACTATTTATTTTTTACAGAGACAGAGAGTGAGTCAGAGAGAGGGATAGACAGGGACAGACAGACAGGAACGAAGAGAGATGAGAAGCATCAATCATCAGTTTTCCATTGCGCGTTGCAACACCTTAGTTGTTCATTGATTGCTTTCCCACATGTGCCTTGACCGCGGGCCTTCAGCAGACCGAGCAACCCCTTGCTGGAGCCAGCGACCTTGGGTTCAAGCTGGTGGGCTTTTTCTCAAACCAGATGAGCCCACGCTCAAGCTGGCGATCTCGGGATCTCGAACCCGGATCCTCCGCATCCCAGTCCGACGCTCTATCCACTGCGCCACCACCTGGTCAGGAGAGATTTCTCTTGATTTTGGAAATTTTGGGTAAGGCTGCAGGGGCAGAATTCTGTCTCCCCAAACACCAGGTCAATTGCCAAATAGAATGAGTCAAACTAGTGATACACGGGAACCCTACTTGTCATAATGTTATTGTTGAGATACAGAGGGAGAATTGTCCTACAATAAGAATTTCTGCTACTCTCACCATTATTACTGTTCCTCACTTCTACACAGATTTCCTGGCCCCTGCAAACCCAAAGGGTCATATATCTGAACTCATGACAAGCTAAGAGGCACTCTGAGTGACAGGCTGTCTTATCACCGTGTCCTATCTTTACTATCACACCTGTAATACTTAGAATTGCACTTAGTATATTGTAGATAATCAATGAACAAATGAATAAACCACCACAACAATGGGCCCTGTACATGGAGCAGGGGCCTGCCATACCCTTAAACCACTAAACTGTGGCATTCAATTTCCTCTTTCACACCCATCCACTCTGAGCTCCCCTGCTCCCGCCATACTCAACATCCCACGGCCATCCAGTTAACCATCAGGAAGAGGACCAAGACTTCTATAGGTCATTCTAGGCACCTTACCAAGACATGGCACTGCCGACGCCTATAGTGAAGGCTCCTGGAGACAGGCGAGCCCCAGCCCATCTTGTGTCTTCCTTGGGAGCTCTTCAGAAGCTCCATATTCTTAATATTATTGACTTAGGCTCAAATGCATAGCCTTTCCCACCCTCAGCACCTTATGAGGGCTTCTATGACTTACTTACACCTGAGAACCAAGATGCTCAGTTCTGATGCTTGACTGACTCTCGTCCCCAGGCTCTGCTCTACGAGCTTAGCTGCCTTTCTGTACTTTGCCGGCCTTCACGATGGATATAGAGCTCAGTGTTTGATGAAGTCTAGCACCACCTTCCTTAGTAGGTCTCTTCCCCAAACTGCAGGCTTAGCAAAAAATAAAGTGAACAAGAGAATCTTGAAAGCAATTATCAATCTCATTATTTTTAGTGTATTCCTTCCTCAAAAAGAAGGAAATAGGAGATATGAGCTTCCTTCTATACCTAGAAACTGCTAAACTTCAAGGCAGATCAACCCTGACACTGCTCTCTCCAGTGATCTTATTTTCTACCCTATACCTCAGTTATTTCTTCGAAATTATATTCTAGACTGGGTCATTACTAATAACCCCAAATTTCTCTAATCTCAATCTCCCACTCAGATTTGCCTTCACCTGTCTAGACAGCAACAGCTCTCACCAGATTTTACAGCTAAACTTTAACAGCCCTTCAACACACTGAGATCTTTAAGACATTGATTCTATGCTCTATTCATTGTCTTTCACCTCTTTATGTTCTTCTTTTTTTTTAATAAAGTGAGAGAGGGGAGGCAGAGACAGACTCCTGCATGTACCCTGACCAGGATATACCCAGCAAGCCCCCTACCTGGTGATGCTCTGCCCATCTGGGGCTGCTGCTCCCTTGCTCAACAACTGAGCCATTTCAGTGCCTGAGGCCAGGCCATGGAGCCATCCTTAGTGCCTGGGGCCAACTTGCTCAAACCATTTGAGCTATGGCTGAGGGAGGAGAAGAAAGAGAGAGAGGAGATAAAGGAGAGAGAGAGAGAGACAGAGATAGAGATAGAGAGATAGATAGAGAAAGAGAGAGAGAGAGAAAAGGGAGGAGTGGAGAAGCAGATGGTCACTTCTCCTGTGTGTCCTGAGAATCGAACCCAGCACTTTCACATGCTAGGCCAACACTCTACCACTAAGCCATCTGGCCAAGGCCACCTCCTTATGTTCTTACTGCAAAACGTAATTACCCACCTTAAGTTCCAAATCAATCATTATAATCATGTCCTTGCATTCATCCTCAACTTCTCTCACTCAGTTAAAACACACCTCTGGTTAAATGCAACTTCCCACCTACTCTGGGCATATATCACAAATGAATGTAACTGGCTAAAGAAAAACACATGCTGGTTCATCTCACCTTTGATTCATGTGAAAGATATGAAATCAACCTAAGTGTCCATTGATGGATGAATGGATAAAGAAAATTAACACTCACTGGAATATTATTCAGCCATGAAAAAAAATTAGCCTGACCTGTGGTGGTGCAGTGGATTAAGTATTGACCTGGAATGCTGAGGTTGCCGGTTCAAAACTCTGGGCTTGCCTGGTCAAAGCACATATGGGAGTTGATGCTTCCTGCTCCTCCCCCTCTTCTCTATCTCTCTCTTTCTCTCTTCTCTAAAATGAATAAATAAAAATAATTTTTTTTAAAAAAGAAAAAGAACTAAATCTTGTAATTTGTGACAAGATGGAAGGACCAGGAGGGCAATATGCCAAATGAAATAAGTCAAACAGAAAGACAAATACCATATGATCTCACTTACATAAGAAATCTTAAAACCAAGCAAACAAAACCCCAAGCTCACAGATATACAGAACAGACCTGGCGCTTGCCAGAGGTGGGAGTGAGCATGGGCAAAATGGGTGAAAGAAGTCAAAAGGTACAAACTTCTAGTTCTTGTCATAAGAAAAAATCCTGTAACTTTATGGCAATGGATGTTAACTGGACTCACTGTGATCATTTCACAATGTATATAAATATTGAATCATTATGCTGTACACATAAAATTAATATAATTTTATATGTCAATTATACCTTAATTTTAAAAACTGCAATATAGCTGGAAAAAAATTTCTTTAAAAAATTCAAGTGAGTGAGGCCCTTATGTTGCCTGGCAAATGTACCCTATGCTACTAGCCCAGTTACGCTCCCAGGACCTAGATAACTATTCATACTTTCTCCTTTTTCTTCATATTTCCAACACCTCCTCCCTCATTCTTTTTTTTTGGGGGGGGGTGCTAGAGGGCAGGGAACAGACAGGGACAAACAGACAAGAAGGAAGGAGATGAGAAGCATCAACTTAAAGTTGCAGCACCTTAGTTGTTCAGTGATTGCTTTTTCATATGTGCCTTGACCAGGGCGCTCCAGCTGAGCCAGTGACCTTGGACTTCAAGCCAGCAACCCTTGGCCTCAAGCCAGTGACCATGGGGTCATGTCTGTGATCCCATGTTCAAGCGTGTGACCCTGGGCTAAAGTTGATGAGCCAGTATAAGCCGGCTACCTCAGGATTTCAAACCTAGGACCTCAGCATCCCAGGTCAACGCTCTATCCACTGCACCACTGTCTGGTCAGGCCTTTCTTATCTTAACAGATGACCTTGCTTTCCAGCACGCTGACATGACTGAAACAGATCCAACAGAACTCCCAAGAGCCACTACTTGCCTGCAACTGTGCCCACACTCTCTACTTCCAACTTAAACTGCCCATGCTTGTAATAAAGGCCAACTTTTGTTCCCCAGACCTTATCTCTTCCTTTTAGCATGCAAATATGTTATTTTTTCTCACATCAAGCACTCTCTTTCTTTCTTTCTTTTTTTTTTTACAGAGACAGAGAGTCAGAGAGAGGGATAGATAGGGACAGACAGGAACAGAGAGATGAGAAGCATCAATCATTAGTTTTTCATTGCGCATTGTGACACCTTAGTTGTTCATTGATTGCTTTCTCATATGTGCCTTGACCGTGGGCCTTCAGCAGACCGAGTAACTCCTTGCTCAAGCCAGATGAGCCCATGCTCAAGTTGGCGACCTTGGGGTCTTGAACCTGGGTCTTCCGCATCCCAGTCAGACGCTCTATCCACTGTGCCACCACCTGGTCAGGCTCTCTTCCTTTTTTTAAGCTTTAAAATTTTCACTTTTCCTACTCTATATTATGAAAAAAAATCAAACACACAGAAAAGTTGAAAGAATGGTACAATGACCACTTTGATTGAGTTACTACACATTTATTTTTCTCTTTACTGAAATACACCTTGAAAGAGTTATCTACACTTGCCGTTTCTGATCCTTCTCCTCCCATTTCTCTTGAATCCATTCTAATGAATCCTAAAGCAATCATTCAAGATCATCAATGACATTCATGTTGCTAAATTCAATGGTCAATTCTTTTTTTTTTAATGAAATATTCTCTGTTATTCAAACCCTAGACTAAGAATGGTCCAGTTGGACCCATCCATCCTCATTCTTTTTTTTTTTTTTTTTAATTTTTTTTTTTTTTTTCCATTTTTCTGAAGCTGGAAACAGGGAGAGATAATCAGACAGACTCCCGCATGCGCCCAACCGGGATCCACCCAGCACGCCCACCATGGGGCGATGCTCTGCCCACCAGGGGGCGATGCTCTGCCCATCCTGGGCGTCGCCATGTTGCAACCAGAGCCACTCTAGCACCTGAGGCAGCAGCCACAGAGCCATCCCCAGCGCCCGGGCCATCTTTGCTCCAATGGAGCCTTGGCTGCGGGAGGGGAAGAGAGAGACAGAGAGGAAAGCACGGCGGAGGGGTGGAGAAGCAAATGGGCGCTTCTCCTGTGTGCCCTGTCCGGGAATCGAACCCGGGTCCTCCGCACGCTAGGCCGACGCTCTACCGCTGAGCCAACCGGCCAGGGCCTCCATCCTCATTCTGAAATAAAACTTATTTCCTTAAAATATATTTTAAACATTATCAAATTAATAAATGCCCTGTATATAACGGCAAATGTCATGGGAGAAAGAGTCCTGATCAGACACAGTTATCAGTTTCTCACGATACCCTACACATACCTTCTATGAACATGCCAGAGAAAGCTTTGAAACCAAACTCATGTCTACTACAATAACTTATTGTAATCAACAGAAGGGAACGTAGAAATGAAGGAAAGCACAACAGCAACAGAAATCAAAAGCATCCAATGGTGCAGTTATGTGCTTGGGAAAGAAGCGCCAATTCATCATGGCATGCTTCGTCAGACACTTGGGCATCTCCGAAAAGTGACGGTACCTGTGGGCTATCTTTAGCTCCTTTCATATTCACTGTCTCGCTTTCCCCACTGCATTGTGTATTAGCTGTTAGAAAAATTTACTATGGTGTTACTCACAAAAATATTTTCCCACCTATAACATGTTGCTGGTTTGGGAAGACTATAGCATAGACCAGGGGTAGTCAACCTTTTTATACCTACCGCCCACTGTTGTATCTCTGTTAGTAGTAAAATTCTAACAGCCCACCGGTTCCACAGTCATGGTGATTTATAAAGTAGGGAAGTAACTTAACTTTATAAAATTTATAAAGCAGAGTTACAGCAAGTTAAAGCATATAATAATAATTACTTGCCAAGTACTTTATGTCAGATTTTCGCTAAGTTTGGCAGAATAAATCTTTATAAAACAACTTACTATAGTTAAATCTATCTTTTTTTTTTTTTTTATTCATTTTTTTAGAGAGGAGAGAGACAGAGAGGGAGAGAGAGGAGAGAGAGACAGAGAGAGAGAAGGGGGGAGGAGCTGGAAGCATCAACTCCCATATGTGCCTTGACCAGGCAAGCCCAGGGTTTCGAACCGGAGACCTCAGCATTTCCAGGTTGACGCTTTATCCACTGCGCCACCACAGGTCAGGCGTTAAATCTATCTTTTTATTTATACTTTGGTTGCTCCGCTACTGCCCACTATGAAAGCTGGAACGCCCACTAGTGGGCCTTAGGGACCAGGTTCACTACCACTAGCATAGACCCTTCACTTTGTCTGTAATTGGATTATCTGAAAAACAAAAAAAAGAATTTTTAAAAATTACAGTTTACATACAATATAATTTTGTATTAGGTTCAGGTGTACAGCATAGTGGTTACACAGTCATATACATACTTCACAAAGTGTTTCCCTGATATTTCCAATATGCACCTGACACCATAGTTATTACAATATTATTGACTATATTCTCTATGCTGTACTTTACATTCCTGTGACTGTTTTGTAACTAACAACCTGTACTTCTCAATGAATTCTTTTTCACTCAGACCCCAGCCCCCCTCCCTTCTGACAACCATCAGTCTGTTCTCTGTATCTATGAGTCTGCTTCTATTTTGTTTGTTCATTATTATTCTTCTTCAGATTTCACATATAAATGAAATCATGTGGTATTTATCTTTCTCTGACTGAGTACTTCATTTAGTATAATACTTCTAGGTCCATCCATGCCATTGCAAATGGTAAGATTTCATTCTTTTTTATGGCTGAGTAACATTCTCCAATGGCCAAGTCTTATTAACCTATTAGTAGAGTGACCATACAACATTCTGATTTGCCTGGGACAATCTTGATTTATGTGTCTTATCTTGAAGTAATTATTAATAATGTCCACTTTCACTCTCAAAAGTATCCAAGGTTGGACAATAACTTTTATGATCACTCTACCTACCAGCAGCATATTACACAGTTAATTACTCCTCTTAAAATACTTTCTTCCCTGACCAGGAGGTGGCACAGTGAATCAAGTGGATGCTGAGGACCCAGATTCAAAACCCCAAAGTCGCCAGCCTGAGCGCAGTCTCATCCAGCTTGAGTGTGGGCTCACCAGCTTCAGCGCAGGGTCATCAGCTTCAGCATGGGATCATAGACATGACCCCATGGTTGCTGGCTTGAGCCCAAAGGTCACTGGCTTGAGCAAGGGGTCACTGGCTGGAGCCCCTGGTCAACATATGAGAAGCAATCAATGAACAACTAAAGTGCCGTAACTACAAACTGATGCTTCTCATCTCCCTTCCTGTCTGCCTGCTGTGTGTCCTTCTCTCTCTCACTGAAAAAAAGAAAAGAAATACTTTCTCAATTTGGTTTCCAGAATACTACATTTTCCTGGTTTTCCTACTATCACACTGGGCATTCTTCCTTTTCATTCTCTTTTGCAGTGTCCTCCTCACCTCCTGTACTACTAACTGCTGGCATGCCCTGGGGCTCAGTCCTTGCTATTCTTCTCTGTCTACATTCACTCATTTTCATAGCCTGAATCTCTCTCCTGAATACCAGACTCCTATATTCTCCTGCCTTTTCAATATCTCCATTTGGATGTCCAAGAGGCATCTCAAACTGCACGTTTATTTATTTATTTTTCCTTTTTTTCTCCTTTTTCTTTAAGAGAGTGAAATAGAGGGTCAGACAGTAAGGGAGAGAGATGAGAAGCATCAACTCATAGTTGTGGCATCTTAATTGCCCATTGATTGCTTTCTCATATGTGCCTTGACCAGGGGGCTTGCAGCTGAGCCAGTGACCCATTGCTCAAGCCAATGACCTTGGGGTCATGTCTATTATTCCATGCTCAAGCTGGTGACCCCGCACTCAAGCTGGATGAGCCCACGCTCACGTTGGCCACCTTGGGGTTTCAAACTTGCGTCCTCTGCATCCCAGTCCAATGCTCTATCCCAGGGGTCCCCAAACTGCAGCCCCCTGAGGCCATTTATCCGGCCCCCGCCACACTTCCGGAAGGGGCACCTCTTTCATTGGTTGTCAGCAAGAGGAGCATAGTTCCCATTGAAATACTGGTCAGTTTGTTGATTTAAATTTACTTGTTCTTTATTTTAAATATTGTATTTGTTCCCATTCTGTTTTTTTACTTTAAAATAAGATATGTGCAGTGTGCATAGGGATTTGTTCATAGTTTTTTTTTAATAGTCCAGCCCTCCAACGTCTGAGGGACAGTGAACTGGCCCCCTGTGTAAAAAGTTTGGGGACCCCTGCTCTATCCATTGTGCCACTGCATGGTCAGACAACTCTGCACGTTAAACTTGAGTTCCTAATACTCCTTCTAAACTCTGCTCTTCTTGCAGTCACTTCTCCCTCTTGGTAAATGGCACCTTCATTCTTCCAGTCGCTCAGGCTAACCAGCTGAACTCAGTCTACATTCTTCTCTTTCTGTCCGACCCATTTCTGAGCTGTCAGCAAATCTGTCAGCTCTACCTACAGAATATATCCTGGACATGAAAACTTCTCACCACCTCCACTACTTCCGCTGTGGTCTGAGCCATTGTCATCTCTGTCATAGGTTATTACTACAGCCTCCTGTTGGATTCCCTGCCTCACAACAGTCTATTCTCATCAAGGCAGCCAGAATGAACCTTTAAAACCTGTTAACTTCTCTGCTCAAAATCCTCCATCCTGATAACAGCCTACAATGTCCCTATGCTTTAGACTTCTTTTAACTTTCTGAACTCATCTCTTATCATTTCTCAGTAACACAGGTGTCCTTTCTATTTTTAGGTCCTGCCTCGGAGCTTTTGCACTGGCTATTTCTTCTGCCTGGAAGGCTCTTCCCCCAGATATTAGCATGCCCCCACCCGAATCTCCTTCAGGCTTTTACTTAAATATCACCTTTCCCTGCCACTCTCCCTAACTTTCTATTCCCCATTCCTGCTTTTTTCCCCCTCTAGCACTCCCTACAATCTAACATACTATACATTTACTTCTGCATCTGGGTTTGTTGCTTCCCCTGTAGAAGGTGAGCTCCACAGAGGCAGGGATGTTTGTCTGGTTTGCTCACAACTATATCTCGGGCACATGGAGCAGCACCTGACATTTAGCAAGCACTCAATAAATATTTGTCAAATGAATGAATGAATAAAAAACAGGGCTAATAATACCTCTACCTCACAGATGAAATAAGATAAAGCATGCAAAGTTCGTGGCACACTGTGTTGCTCAATCACTGTCAGTTCCTCCTCCCCTCCCCTCCCAGTTTTGGTATCGGCATGGCCTCTTTCTCCAGCAGGGAGTACCAGGTCAGAGGTAGGGTTGATGGTAGTAGCTGTCTTATCAATAACTACCAACAGCCCCACCAGAACGCCCTCAGCCCTGGGCGAGGCTCAGTCCTGCTCCAGGACATGGGTTTCTCTGTTAGATGGAGCCACCCTGCTTTAACTTGGGAAGGTGAAGGCTCCAGCGTGACTGAGGCATTTGGAAGTCCTGTCCTTGGAACAGATCTTTGTATCAAGGGTGCAGGGACCGTTGCACCTCATACCCCAGCCTCTTGCACACACTCCATCAACACAGTTCCAACAGCCCTCACTCATGGACAATATATCATCTTAGCCTGACAGCTTTATGCTGCAATACTGCCTGACTGCTTCCCTAGCCCCCTTCTCCCGAGTCCTCTACCAGGATTCTGGGCCCCTCCGTGTTCAGTGTACAACCTGCCAAGGACTGTGGCCACCTCATCCCATGAAAGCCAGAGTGCTCTACCCACCACAGACTACTGCTGTCTCCACATGCTGGGGAGTCCTAACCTCCCTCGGCAGTGGCCTGAGTCCTGTCTCTACCCTAACTCCTGACACCTTTCTCTTAACTTGAGGAATAGAAGCTGTTTCCTACAGATGAGTCCCCTAGAAAGCACAGTCAATATGGGACATAATTTCTAGTGTGGAGTTACTTCTTCCTGAATCCTATACCTGGACAACTAAGCCTGCTGGAGAACACTCACACAAGCACACAGACAGGAGCCACTGTGGAATCACGGCCCCCAGCTTGGCCTGCCCTGCTGCCTGGCAGTCCTCGGGTTGCCCGAGTAAGCAGTCTCTTCCATTCTCCGTAGTGGTCTTACAAACATGCCCACTCTTTTCAAACTTCTCTTTTAGCACCCTGCTGTCAAATGAAGAACTGGCCTTCTTGAGATTAAAAGCTAGACCCTCCCCTCATTGTCCTTAAGGACCTGTTATATCATTTACACCATCATTTTTCTGTGTACTCCACTTTTCCTGCCTGTGTCCAGGACCCTTCCCATTGGTGGTCCAGACCCCTGCTTCACCCTCACAGCCACACTGGCCCCAGCTTCAAGCCAGTCTTTCTTCTCCTTTCACAGGCACGCTCCTCTGGGAACAGTCCACACGCACTGACCACAGCTCCTCCCCTCATGATTCAGCTTGATGTCAGCGGGCTCCCACCCCCACCACTACAAAGACACAGCTCTCACCAAGGACTCTTGTAAAGCCAGTAGCCATGGCCACCATCACAGCTGCCTGGCCCGCGCAGGTTCGCATTTGATTCAGACAGACGTTAATGAAATAACAGAGCCAAGAACTGGTGGGCCATTAGCTTTAATCCTAGCTTGCACCCGGTGAACAAGAAATACACACAGTGGGAAAACATTTCCCTTTCCATTCAGGGCGCCCAAAGCCACTGACTTATCCGAGTTTCCTAGAATCAAAGGTTTCTAGCTCACCAGCCTTATTCACCTCTGTTCCCCATCTCCTTCTCTCTGCACAAACTCTGCACAAACTGGCTTTTCCTTTAGCACTCTGCCATCTTGGCTGCTTCTCCTCTCCTCCACGTGGCCTTTCTCTGCTCTCCTACAGCATGGGTTCCTCTGCCCCATTTTATAGTGTAGAAATCAAAACCTTTAATTCAATATATATACAAACAAGGAAGTCTCTGATACAAAGTCACTTATCTGAGGCATAATGGGATTCCTCATGAGAGTACACCACCCCCTATCATGCAACAATCAAGGGTGTGGGGAAAAGCTTAGTCTTAAAACTAAGCCTTAGGCTATAATGACTTTGCCTGCTTACAGCCTGTCCCCCACACCCAATGCAAACTATAAGTGAGCAAACATATACATCATATATGCAAACTTATTTGACCCACAACTCTCCATCTCTAGCTCCAGCCCCTGAGGTCCCATTCCTGCCTCGCCTCCTACAGGTTTCAAGCCTCTTCTTCTCAACAAGTGTCTTGACACCAGACCAACTAGCAAGGGCCTACCGTTCTCACCTGGCTTTCAGACCCTCCTGAAAGCTCTTAGTCTGCTCTGTCCCAGGTCCCTGAGCGCGGACTTCCCCACCCCTGGCTCTGGCTCCCCTGGCTCCTGCCGTGGGCTGTGATTGCTATGGGCTCGGCACATCAAACCTCCCGATGGAAAAATTCAAATTCAATAGGGCATGTGTGACTCCTATTTGTAAGCACTCAGTGTTTACATATTAGGAGGTTTCCAATAAATGTTTATGAAGTAATTACCATCACCTTACTCTTACTGTTTTTCATTTTACTATAATCCTTTCATCTTCACAAAGCCATGTGAAGTCATCAGGATGGGCATTTCCCCTAATTTACAGATGAAGTAGCTGAGGTTCAAAGAGTGAGAAGGTGCCAAGGAAACCGGAGATTTCTGATTTCACAGTCGGCGCTCCTTCTAGGACTCTGTAGTGCTCATTTAAAGGATGAGTCACGCGTGGAGGTCCCAGATACTACATGTAGGTTGTAGAAGAGTGGGTAGAAAACACCTGGACACAGCGAGGTGTGCGGGATGGGTAGCAATGTGGGCTAATGGCAGGACAGTGTGACAGTTTGGGGGCCGGTGAACAGTTTTGCTCGCACCTACCAGGTCAGTGGCAAGATTCTGCTTTAGGCTGATCACGGTCACTGTTTTTACATATACTATTTGGATAAGAGTGGAATGGCTTAGTCATTACAACTGTGGAAGACAAACAGAAAGGAAAAAAACAACAGCTTGTTAGAAACCCAAGGAGGATCGCCAAAGCTCCAAGGAGGCAGCTACACAGCCCGGCCCGGTTTGGGCCCACAGACTGAAACCGTCCTGAGCAGGAAGGGGATGTGGACTTGGCAGCAGCACGTCAAGAACAGGCTCAGGTCAATGTGACATGACCACTAAAGCAGTGTCTCTTGGGTGTCAGTCACCATGAGGAGCATCACAAATGGGGAGGATAGCATACACTGCTGTCCCTCCTGCCTGGCAGGCCACCTCTGGGCAAGCATGAGCTCCACTCTGGTGACTGCTACAGGAACTGACCCAGAGAAGAGAACTGCCATGACAGGGAGGGGCCTTCAGACAAAGATGTCTGGCTAGAGTGGACTTGAGGGCACAGGGTCCCCAGCTTCAAATCTCTGAACATCTGGCAGAGAAGAGGGATTATACTTGTTCTGTGTGGCTCAGGCAGGCGGAAGTAGGCCCACAGGTGGAAGTTACAGAAAGGCAGATTTTGGCTTTTCTTAATTTAAAACTCTCCAGTTACTGAGTTATCTTGACATGGATGGGCTGCTTCTGGAGGGTAAGAGCCTCTGGCTCTTGGAGTGCGGGATGGACTAGGTCTTCTCTGTGATTCCAACACAGGGATTCTGGACCCACCAGCCCAGAAATGTGGCAGAAAGCATTTGCCCTGGACCCTGCTGGGCTGAAGTTACGTCCTGAAGCGGTAGCGGGCCAGCTTCCACCCCAGTGTCTGTGGCGGAGGCGGCTAGTTCAGTCTCTTAGTGTTATTGTCTAGGGACTTTCTTGGTAGGGCTGTCTACAGTTTAGATAACTTGTTTTCTCTCTTTAAAAGGAAAAACTTCAGAAAGGGAGGAGGCTGTGGGAGACTATTTCTATCGTGGGTGTCTATTCCAAAGCTCTGGTGTTTTGCCAGGATCTAAGCATGGTATATACAACACTGTTAAAAATAACCCCTTGATTGAACAGAAGGCGTGGGAGAGGGGATCGCTAGGCCATTTTGCTAGAGGGTGGGAGAGGTGGGTAAGGAGAGGAAACCTGTACCCAGAGGCCTTGGGAAGGGTTTTATTCCAGAATAGTTATGTAGACTCAAAGGGACTCAGGACCAGGGAACTGTTTGTCCATAACCACTCCTTTCTAGAGAACTGCCTAGTAAGTGCCCTATTTTGGGTGTGCCTAGGATACAAATAAGCCACCAGTTTCTCCCAGGATTGAGTCTGCTATTTTTCAGTCCTGATTGCCAGCCTATAGGACAAAGGTTAGGGAAAGACAAGGAGCAGAAGCCAAAAAAGGTTAACAATGTCAAAGCCAACAGAAAGGTCAAAAACACAGATGCCAGAGAAAGTTCTACTAGATGTAGCTATAGGGAGGGTCTTGTGATTTGTGTGTGAAGGCTTCGAGACAATTTCTTCTATAACTAGACATTTAACATAAATGGACTGATCTTATATGTACTATTCTATAATTTGCTCTTGAAAATTTAACAATGAATTGTGGGGACATGTCAGTAAATATAGTCTGACATCATCATTTTTTTTTTAAGATTCCATCTGTTGATTTCAGAGAGAGAAGAGAGATAAAGAAAAAGGTGGGGGGAAGGAGCAGGAAGCATCAACCCCTCTGTAGCCGATTCTCGTATGTGCCTTGACCGGGCAAGCCTGGGGTTTCGAACAGGCAACCTTAACATTCCAGGCCAACACTTTATCCACTGCGCCACCACAGGTCAGGGTGACATCATCATTTTTTATGACTACATATTTTCATTATATGAACATGCAATATTTACTTAATCATTCTAAGAGACATTTATGTTGTTTCCAATTTTTTGCTATTATAAACATGCTGCAACAAGCACCATATTACAATAAGTTGCATGCACAGATACAATTATTTCCTTATGTAAAATATTTAGAAGAGGGATTGTTGAATCAAATAGAATCCACTTTTTTAATACTTTATTACTTATTGCTGACATTGCCTCACATAATTTGAAAGAGAACAAAATACTGTTCTCATGATTTCCTCCAATCCCCCTGGACAGTCTTACCCAATCCCCATTGTTTTTTCCTCCTATGAATTCTCTATGAGTTGGTGTTTCTCAGAGTTACATCTTTTGGTTTTCTTCTCCCTTCAAAAATTATAACCTCAAATGCCTACAGGAGCCAATAAGATATTATAAATATGTTAATTGGGCCAGACATAAGACAACAAGAAGTGCCAGGGTTATTGCAGGCTAGAGTGGACACAACACCTAAAAGCATTCACGTTATTTGAAAACATTGTGCCAGCCACACAAAGCATTTTTTTTTTTTTACAGAGACAGAGGAGAGTCAGAGAGAGGGATAGACAGGGACAGACAGCAACGGAAAGAGATAAGAAGCATCAATCATCAGTTTTTTGTTGCGACACCTTAGTTGCTCATTGATTGCTTTCTCATATGTGCCTTAACTGCGGACCTTCAGCAGACCGAGTAACCCCTTACTCGAGCCAGCGACCTTGGGTCCAAGCTGGTGAGCTTTTGCTCAAACCAGATGAGCCCGCTCTCAAGCTGGCGACCTCAAGGTCTCGAACCTGGGGCCTCTGCCTCCCAGTCCAATGCTCTATCCACTGCGTCACCACCTGGTCAGGCCACACAAAGCATTTTTACAAGTAGACTTAGCTTATAAACTGACAGTTTGGGACCCAGTCTGCACACGTTCCCTATACTACCTTATCTGCTGCCAAAACTTCATGTATATGCTGATAGCTCCCACTGCCTCATCCCCAGCTCTGACCTCTCCTCCTGGACCCCAGCATCACACATGCGTGTGCCTCAGTGTTTACAGTACCTCAAACTCATTATATTCACCACTAAATTCATGATCGCTGCCCTTTCCTCTCCTCCTGACCAAAGCCAGAAACAACTGCCCTTCTTTTTTGGATTCCCTATCTCAGTGAAAGGCAGCCCTAGATATTTTTTCTATCTTTGAAGCTGGAAACCTATGAGTCATCCAGATTCGTCCCTCTCCCCAGCCTTCCATACCCAGGTAATCATCACATCAATTCAGGAGGCATAACAGGTGCTAAGGCTGGCCACAAAGAGGAGTGATATGCTCCTGTTCTGGAAAGGGAGACATAACAATGCCATGAACAGGTATGGTGGCCGTGGTGGGAGAAATGCCAAACAAGACAGAGAGGAGAGAAGGGGCACTTTGATTATAATTCCTAAGTGTTACTAAGTCTCTATTTTCTTTTTTTTTTTTTAATTTTTTTTTTTTATTCATTTTAGAGAGGAGAGGGAGAGAGAGAGAGAGAGAGAGAGAGAGAGAGAAGGAGGGAGGAGCTGGAAGCATCAACTCCCATATGTGCCTTGACCAGGCAAGCCCAGGGTTTCGAACCGGCAACCTCAGCATTTCCAGGTCGACGCTTTATCCACTGTGCCACCACAGGTCAGGCCACTAAGTCTCTATTTTCTATCCCTATGGGATTGCTTTCAACAGTTATTGCAACAGTCTCCTAACTGATCTTCATGTTTCCAAGTTCCCTCCAACTCATCCTCCATATGGGTTAGAGCAGGGGTCCCCAAACTTTTTACACAGGGGGCCAGTTCACTGTCCCTCAGACCGTTGGAGGGCCAGACTATAAAAACAACTATGAACAAATCCCTATGCACACTGCACATATCTTATTTTAAAGTAAAAAAACCCCAAAAAACGGGAACAAATACAATATTTAAAATAAAGAACAAGGCCCTGGCCGGTTGGCTCAGTGGTAGAGCGTCGGCCTGGTGTGCAGGAGTCCTGGGTTCGATTCCCGGCCAGGGCACACAGGAGAGGCGCCCATCTGCTTCTCCACCCCTTCCCCTCTCCTTTCTCTCTGTCTCTTTCTTCCCCTCCCGCAGCCAAGGCTCCACTGGAGCAAAGTTGGCCCGAGCTCTGAGGATGGCTCTATGGCCTCTGCCTCAGGCGCTAGAATGGCTCTGGTTGCAGCAGAGCAATGCCCCAGATGGGCAGAGCATCGCCCCCTGGTGGGCATGCTGGGTGGATCCCGGTCGGGCGCATGCGAGCGTCTGTCTGACTGCCTCCCTGTTTCCAACTTCAAAAAAATACAAAAAAATAAAAAATAAAAAACAAGTAAATATAAATCAACAAACTGACCAGTATTTCAATGGGAACTATGCTCCTCTCACTGACCACCAATGAAAGAGGTGCCCTTCTGGAAGTGCGGCAGGGGCCGAATAAATGGCCTCAGGGGGCCACATGTGGCCCGCGGGCCGTAGTTTGGGGACCCCTGGGTTAGAATAATCTCTCTAAATAGCAAATCTCATCACATCACTCTTTTGTCTCTTGTCTAAAACATGTCAAAACTTCCTCATTTCCTTTAGGTTACAATAAAAATCCTTTTAGAATTATTTGTAAGGTCTCCCAGGCCCTGGATGACTTCTCCAGCCTTGTCTTTCAGCATTCTAGGACGTAACACTATTCCCCAAACACCAAAACCATTTGCAGTTCTCTGAACATCCTGTGGTTCTCATGCTCTTAGTTTATACATTCTGTCTGGAACACCTATCATTTTCCTTTTCTTTTCTTTCCTCCTTTGCCCTTTTCTTTTCTTTTCTCTCTCTCTTTCTCTTTCTCTCTCTCCCCCCACCCTCTTTCTTTTTGAAGTGAGAGGAGCAGAGATAGACAGACTCCTGCATGAACCTTGACTGACATCTACCCAGCAACCCCCATCTGAGGCTGATGCTCAAATCAACTAAGCCACTGGCTGAGGAGAGAGGAAGAGAGTGAGAAGGGGGAAAGGAAGGGGAAGAGGAGCAGACATGTGTGCCCTGACTGGGGATCAAACCAGGGACGTTCACATGTCAGGACAATACTCTATCCACTGAGCCAACCGGCCAGAGCTGAAACACCTATTGTTTTCTTTTTTTTTTTAATATTTTATTTTATTTATTCATTTTTAGAGAGGAGAGAGGGAGAGAGAGAGACAGAGAGGGAGAGAGAGAGGAGGGGGAGGAGCTGGAAGCATCAACTCCCATATGTGCCTTGACCAGGCAAGCCCAGGGTTTCGAACCGGCGACCTCAGTATTTCCAGGTTGACGCTTTATCCTCTGTGCCACCACAGATCAGGCCCTACCTATTGTTTTCAACTGCCTAATTCCTATACAATATTTAAGACTTGGATAAAATATCACTTCCTTCAAAAATCCTTCTCTAACTACTTCACCCAAAAAAGATGGCTTCTCCAGGTGTTCTCTGTTACACACACTCCCAGTGCTGCTGAAGGGGACCATGATAATACCCATATCTGGATGTCTTTGAGAACAGGCAGTGTTGAGAGAATATGGAGGCATGGCGCAGACAGTAAGTGATTCCAGAGGACGCCAGGAGACCAGGAAGAGGGACAGCTCTTTGGCTCTGGTTGGGCATGGCCTTAAGGAACTCATGAACATTTCAGGTCCACAGACCACATATTTTGAGGTGCTACTGACATGATCTATCCCAACTATTGACACTTGTAGCACCTACGCCTTCTAAATACAAAACAAAAACAGAAAGAAAAGTTTTCAACTGAATGATGGTGAGATACCACTTATTAATGAACCAATGAGAGAATAATTTCTGGCTTTTAAATGCTAGAAGCAAACAATTACAGTGACGACCAAGAGGTACTGTCAATAATAATGGTAGCAGAGGAGGGAGCCCAAAAATCCTCCTTAGGAAAACAAATGCCTGCTCCGATCCCCTCGGTTTAATTTGGTGTCTCCTTTCTGTGTACCCACGGCATCCTATTCTTTCAACCTCCGTAACATCAACACTCTGTGTCATAATTTTGGTTTTATGTCTGACATAAAGCTCTAGACTTGAGTTCTAGGGTAAAAATTATGTATCACTCTGTATCCATAGTGATTAGCATGGTACCCAGTATACTTATTTATTTCTAAGATAAATAATGGGGGAAGGAGTGGGAAGGAAGTTTAAGTAAACAGATCTCAAGTTGAGGAGTCTGGTGATAAAGATGGATAAATGCAACAAACCAGGCAACATTAAGAAAAAAAAATTCTTTCACTGTGTCAGAGACATGAGGAAATTGTCAAGAAACTGCATAATGACTTATTTATATGACCATTATTCATAGCAATGTTGTTTATAACAGAAAGAAATTGGACAAAAAGGAAAAAAAAACCTAAAAGGACAGTGGTGTTCACTATCTACTAGATTCTCCACAGGGAACATCAAGGTCAGCGTTTCCCAAACGAACTCAACAGCCGCCCCCAAACTCGCCCTACCTCTGAGTTCTCTAGGTTAGGATTTCCTGTTGTCATCTCCCGGGCTGCCCGAGATAGAATCTGGGATCTGTTTTTACTCCTCCCTCTCCTTCATCCCTGCACCAGCCAGCGAATGTTATTTCTACTTCCTGAACAGCTCGCCAACCCCTCCTTGTCTTACCACTACCTCCCAGCATCTTCCTCCCCAGTGTCACCTCTAATCCTTTCCTCTCCACTTCAGGTAATGACCTTTAAAATTTCTAAAGCACAGCCTGACCAGGCGGTGGCGCAGTGGATAGGGCGTCGAACTGAGATACGGAGGATGCAGGTTCGAGACCCTGAGGTTGCCAGCTTGAGTGCAGGCTCATCTGGTTTGAGCAAAGCTCACCAGCTTGAACCCAAGGTTGCTGGCTCAAGCAAGGGGTTACTCGGTCTGCTGAAGGCCCGTGGTCAAGGCACATATGAGAAAGCAATCAATGAACAACTAAGGTGTCGCAACAAAAAACTGATGATTGATGCTTCTCATCTCTTTCCGTTGCTGTCTGTCTGTCCCTATCTATCCCTCTCTCTGCCTCTCTCTCTGTAAAAAAACAAAACAAAAAAAGAAACTAAAGCACAAACCCCATGCTGTCTTTCTCTCACTGCCTCGAAAACTCTGACCTCATAATAAAGAGTTTTTATGACAATAAATAGTCATGAATGTCAAGTACAGCATAGGCAATATAGTAACAATATTGTAATAACTATGTACCGTGCCCGGTGAGTACTAAAATGTAACGGGAGGATCACTTCCTAAATTATATAAGTGTCTAACCACTGTGTTATACACCTGGAGCTAATATAAAATAATACTGAGTGCCAACTGCAATTGAAAACAAAATAAAAGACAATAGCAAACTCCTCCGTGTGGCCTCCAGGCCCCTCCCCACCCCAGGGCCTGCACTCTGGACAGTCCACATTACTTGCCTGTGTGTTCCCTTCCCTCAGTGTGACTGCCTCTCCTAGAGTCTCTGCTTGGCTAGTTTCTAACTGTCCTCCAGCAGTTGGCACAGGTGGCACCTCCTCTAGGAACCTTTTCCTGTTGCTCAGTTTGGTTAGGGCCCCTAACCTGGGTGTTTACCATTCCTTGGCTCGCTGTTACTATAGTCACCACACTGTTCCCTTACGTGTCTTTCTCATCCACTCAGCCCCCCTGGGGGCCAGCAACTGTTACTTCTGGTGGTCCCCTCAAAGCTCTGCACAGGCTTGGCAGAGTGCGGTGTTTAGGGAGCAGAGGAGGGGCAGAATCTAACTTGGGTCCCTTGAGGTCAGGTGTGGAGCAAGCAGTCCCCATGGCAAGGACTAAATGGGGATCTGAGGCCTGGTTCTGGCTCCACAGAGGTGGAGGGGCGGGAGGCTTTCTCCCATGCCTGGAGGGCACTCTGCCACACTGGAGCCTCTGCAGGGGGCACAGGGATTAACATCACATGCTGCGCAGAGTGCTCAATTCTAGGAGGCAGATGCCGGCTGACTGATGAAGCCATGATTTCCCCAAGCCATTCTTCATTCTTTATGACCTCTGAATTGCAGAAGCAGAAATTGTTCACCCTTCGTCTGAAGCTTTTCGTGACTTGTGCGGAAGAAATGCCATCAACAGCCTTTTGTTTGGCCTGGACTTTGGGGGAACATGCCAAGAAGTCTTGCTCAGAGTCTTTTCAGATGTCATTTGTCTCTCTATAACCCTGCTCTATGAAAGCTACTCACAAGACAGTTTTTCTGAGGCCCTGAAGCTGTCATCCTCCAGCCCTGCCACAGCCCACAGAGCTACTTACAGGACACTCACTCAGCCATGGAAAGTGCTTCTGCTGCGCCTCGGTCAAGTGCAAGCACTCTCATCCAGCCTCTCACTTTTCAACCTGGCCTGAATGTCACTGGGACCCTAAGGTACAACTTCAACTTATGTCCCCCAGATGGTGACCTGGCACCATGCCGACATTTTCCAAAATCACTTCCCCAGTGTCCAACACAGGCAGTCAATAAAAATGAATTAAGCAAGTGAGCAAACAGGCAATTCCCAATTATTTTCGCTAATTGAAGGAGCCTATCAAACTAAATGTGCTGAGAGGAGAATGAT
Source organism: Saccopteryx bilineata (assembly GCF_036850765.1). Classification (NCBI taxonomy): domain Eukaryota; kingdom Metazoa; phylum Chordata; class Mammalia; order Chiroptera; family Emballonuridae; genus Saccopteryx; species Saccopteryx bilineata. Next base: position 258,348,770 of record NC_089492.1, read on the forward strand.
CTAGAATTTACTATCTCCTTAGAATCACTGCAGACTCTTCCCACTGTGGGTGCTAGCGCCACGGCTGCCGGGCCGGGCAGCTCGGGGGCCTGAGGCGGCACAGACATGGTCAGCAGGATGCCCCACTTTCATCCCTCTCCGAGCCAAAGTCGCCTGTGACACCTGTGCTGGCAGGAGGACAAAGGAGAGAAATGGGAGCTGTCCCCAATTCATTCTCAGTAAGTGATAAAGGGTAAATTAAAGGTGAAAATTAGACAAGGATTACTGGAGGCCCCAGGAGGGAACCACAAGGTCACGTGTGAAGTGTTACAGACAGAGATGCAGTGGGAGCAGCGGGAGCCCAAAGTCTGACTCTGCCTGGGACCAGGGAGAAGCCTCACTGAGGAGGCGACCTCTGAGTGTGAGGGTAAAGAGTGAAGACTGTGAGAACACTCCGGGTAGCACGTGCATGTGGCGCCCCCAGAGCCGAGTGCACGTCTCATCCAGGCCCCTTCTGAGGAAGAACCGGGCAGCAGCTCTCAATCAGAGAGCCATGCTTGCGCCAGGTGACACTGAGCGGCTTGGCAGAGTAAAGTGGTTCTAAAGGCAGAGAGCTGGGAGAAGAGCGTTCCAGGCGCGGGAACAGCACATGCTCAGCACAGAGGTGTACGACTATGTCTGTAGGGCAAGGCCCCCGAGGGTTAGGGCACCAGGACACATCGGTTCCCTGGCACTCTGACAACTCTGTCAGGTGGTCCAAAGCTTTTTTTTGTTTTTAACTTCTTAAAAATTTATTTTAGCGAGAGAGGCAAGGAGAGAGAGAGAGAGAGAGAGAGAGGAACATCAATTTGTTCCTGTGTCTACCTGACTGGGTATCAAACTGGCACTCTCTATGCTTCGAGATGATGCTATAACCAGCTGAACTATCTGGCCAGGGCAACATTTTTTTTTTTAAGATTTTACTTATTGATTTTAGAGAGGAGAGGAAAGAGAGAGAGAGAGAGAGAGAGAGAGAGGCAGGGGAGAGAGAAGCAGGAAGCATAAACTAGCAGCTGCTTCTCGAATGTGCCTTGACTGGGTTAGCCCATGGTCTTGAACCAGGACCTCAGCATTTCAGGTTGACGCCTTATCCTCTGCGCCACCACAGGTCAGGCCAGAAGCCTTTTTAAACTAAACTGCAAGTTATCAGTTGCATCCTGTGTGGCTGGATTTTTCAAAAGCCACACTTCCCGATCTGCGGAGGTATTCCTGTCAACAAATGCCAGTCACCGGGTTTGTACGCACAGTCTATACAAGTCCTGACGGCTCCCACCAAGACGCATACCAGAAGTTCTCGATAAGAGCTGAGGCCGTCAGGGCGTGAGGAGACTGAACAGCAACAACAAAACCGCCACTGACAGCACTCATGCAGGTCAGCCCCAGGCCTCTGGACGTCAGCCTGTGGAATCCTCACACCTCCCCACCCAGTAGGGACTGGCACTCCCCCTTTGCAGATGAGGAGGCTGAAGCTGGCCACGACTCAGGAACCTACCTGTCCAAGGTCACTCGGCTAGCTAAGTGGCAGAGCTGGGATTCAAACCCAGGTTTGCTCAACTCCAAAGTCCAAGCTCTTTCCCTCTGCCCAGACTGAGGAAGGGGAGTCCCCAGCCCCACTCAGTCATTGCTAAGACAGCATGAATGAGACCCTGGGAACCCGGCAGAGGCGCTGGCAAGGCCCCGACCTCGAGGATCACTGAACCAGTGGTGAAGCCAGGTGGCAGAGACGCCCCAGCCCGCTTCCTCTTCACTTCACACCAGCACCAAGCGATGATGGTCTGAGTGTGGTTGGACCACTTCTGCTCCAGCTACAAAGCTCTCTGCTTCCTGCAATCCAGGTCAGCCCTCAGAAACGGGCTGACACGTAGCTAGTAAGCAGGCCCACTCATGGCCTGGAAAGAAATGAATAGCCTCCCGCTGGAGGGAACACAGTGGCTATAGCCTTGTAACTTGGGTCCAGGCCCAACCCCCTCTGCATCCATCCCCCAAGTCCTGCCTGAAAGGGGTTCAGGGCTCAATAATGATGAGACCTGCTTCTCACAGAGGCCAGCCCTGGAGGTCCAGATGCAGGGACAAGAATAGCTGCTCTTTTCTTTCTGCCTTCATCAAATACTTCTCCGTGGAGTCCCTGAGTGAGCACTGGAACAGAGACAGAGGGAGCCAGGCTCACTCCTGAATCTGCACCCTATATGCAGCTGTGTCTGTGCTGACAGCTCTCCTTGGCAAGACTGTAGCCTCTGGACCCTTTGTTTCCTCCTAATAATCTGAGTGGCGGCAAAGGAAAGCATCCCCGGAGGGTCAGTGACTTTGTAGGAGCCCGCTGCAGACACGGGTAGGTCAAGGGCCCAAGTCTCCTGGATCAGCAGTCTTTCCCCGTGGCCGCCGGCACCAGGGCATGGCTTGTGCACTGCCCTGCTGCCTCTTGTACTGCTCTTATCCTACCTCAGGAATACTAGGCTGGAGCAGAACCAGCTATGCAGGAGGTAGCTGCTGACTGTATTTGAAAAAGGCCACTGCCTCTGAGGAAGGATGCTTTCTTCAGGAGAACCACATGGACTCAAAGCAGCGGTCATTCTCACTGCATTCTCCCTCAGGTGCAGGGGAGAAGTGGAGACAAGCCCATTATGAGGGAAGGGACCTGGATATCAGGGGCACCTGTGCATACAACAGCCTCTGAGCAGAAAGAAAGGCACAGGTGTGTAGGCAGTGGCTCAGGGAGGGTATAAAAGGTCCAAAGGGTAAACATAGAGCTGAACAAAGTCCTGCCCTTAATCCCTCTTGCTTGTCCTGAGGGTGTGCAGGAGAGTGGATGGAGGCAATGGGGAATGAGGTGGGGACAGCCCTTTATCGACTAGAATCTCGCTGATCACAGCTACCCATGGACGTGTGGGAGCAAAGCTATGGGTACAGCAGTCACAGAAACATCTGTAATTGTGACCCACATTGCTATTTCTAAGCCCAGGGCCCATGCACGTGCCTTGGCTTATTTGGGGGTCTTGCTTCATAGGAGGGCATGCTTTTGGGGGCAAATTCTGTAGTTGGTCTATGGCCTCGACACTCTTTCTTCAGGGGCTGAGCAACAGAATGCAAGGTGTCCTTTGTTTTTTCCAACCATATTTTCAAACTGTGTGTTCTCAAGTAGTCCTGGTACAAGAAACCTCCCCATACTAAGTGTGTGGAACACAGAAAGGAAAAAATGGGTTGATCCCAACACAAGAGGCATAGAGATGTCACCAGCCAGCTGTCAACAGGCCTGCCTTTGTGATCTGCCGGCAGTCAGACTTGCATTTTCCCCATCAGGGTCTCCCAAGAGCAGGGGCCATATTGCCCATTACTTTCCACATCACCTTGAACAAGCTCTTCTATTTTCTGAGGTTTCCATATGAATTCTTTCCATTTTTCCCCCCCTTTAGCCCAGACCTCTCTCCTGAGAGATTTACTGAACTCAGGTTCCCTGGGCGGAGTCATGGTTTCCCTCTGGCTCCTTCATTTGCCTAGGAGCAATCCATGATTGACTGGGAGCAGAGAGTAGAAAGCTCAGAGGACGAAGGTGGACGTGGACTGGGGTCCTGCCTGCACCAGAGAGAGGTCTGGCTGCAGCCCTGCCTCCCCCCTAGCTCTGACTATTCGCGTGGAGAGGCACTCTGCGTGCAGTTGTGGTCCCCATCCCACTCCCTGGGGTCATACAGAGTAGGGAGAGCAGACCACGTCCTAGCATCTTCCTCTCTGCAGAGCTCTGCCTCACCCTGCGAGTGTGTGAGTAGAGCTCAGATGCGGGTCCTCCCCGCTGAGGGGCCCGTGCAGGGAGGTTCCTGGCCTGAAGCCTCGCACAGATTGGAAGAAGGACCAGGATCGCGTTCCCTGCTTTCCTCAGTTCTAGTGGTTCCCCGGCAGCAGAGCCCTCCACGTGGGGATCTTGTACCTGAACCAAGAAAAGCAAAGCTGCTAATCTGACAGGATCAATCTTCAACTACGCAGGAATGCAGCCTGCCTGCCTGCTCTCACCAGAGGCTGAGCTCTAAGCACACCTAGGGTTCCTACTCCCCACAGAGCCCAGAGCTCAGTCTGCAAGGGCAGAAGCTGCTCCCCACCAGAACGACTGACCCTGCTACTGGAGTGCGTCCTTCCCCGCACAGCTCAGGCATCACCTGCACTGGAAGTCCCCCGATGACTCTGTTATCATCCCTTCCTGCTTAAGGCCTTTCCTCTGTCCTCACCTCTTCCAGAGCAGAGATGTGTTTGTGTCCATGCACTGCCTCCCTTAACCCCCAGTTCAGTAGGAGCAGATGAGGAAAGGGAGGTTTGGAGAGGTTAAGCCACCCCACAGCCTGTGCTCTTATCGCTAGAGTCCAATGCTTATCAAACCATCTATGACGTTTTGCTTTTTAAATTGCAATTCTGTCACAGTGATACTTTCATAAAGTATAATAAAAATGAGTCATAGAAAAATTAAAACACATAAAGCTCAATTTTTTAATTATTAGGGCCAACTGACATTAACTCTAACTGCTATAGACATTTCTAAAACTTTTTTCTCAAAAATCTTGTTGCAGACCAGCTCACACCACTTTGATTCCATTGCACACGATAGGCTCCCAACTGGCAGATGCCCTGCAGGGGCATTTTACCAAGGACTGTGCCTGGTTCTCACCTTCAGGAGAAATTAGAGGATGAGACATAGCCCCCCAGGTCCTGAACTGGAGCAAGAGAAAAGACACACTCCGATACCATCAGGAGTAAGTTAGCAGACTGAGGCCTAGCACTTCACCTGCAGCAAATGAATTTAAAACCACGGCAAACCCAACAGGTGGGTTGGCAATACCCACCTGTGCAAAAGAGCGTGGATCCCTGGTCATCTAGGAGAGGACATTTTCCTAAAGAAAACACAACTGCTGGCCATCTCCTGCAGACCCATCTTTAAGGGTTGGAACACAGTGAAAAAAGGAAGAAGATGGGGTATGAAACATCAGTTACTGTGGGGCTGAGTTCCTTGAATGTCGGGGGAGACAAGAAATGAAATTAATTTAAAAGCAGTTCCCAGAGGAGGTCAGAACAACTAACCCTGAGGAACACATGAAACAAAATCGATGGCAGAGAAATCAAGAGGACACAGATGGCAATTCCTTCAGTTTCAGGCTGAAGTCCAGGTCAAGGACAGGCATTTAGTCAGTCAAGCTGATACAGGGTTGTCAACCCTTGAACATTGTGTTGAGAGGAGCTCTCTGCTCTTCCCAGAAAGGCCCAGCACCCAGAGATCTCACTGAAGGTGGTATCTACTGAAGATATTTAAAATATTCTCCAAGCAAAAGGAATCTTCATCCCCCTACAGGCTTATGGTTCAGAGCCATGACTCAGGACATAAGGTAGGATTGATGGGCTTCATTCCGGGCTCTGTGCTACTGTGACCTTGGGTAAATTCCATCTTTTTCATCTGTAAAATGGGCACAACAGCACTTATTCCACAGGGTTGTTATGTAAAGACTAAACGAGATAATGAATATACAGTGTTTAGCACAGTGGCTGGCACATAGTAAGTACGTGCTTACATTTTTATATACACTGTGTCTCCCAATAAAATGTAGGCTCTTTGAGGGGAGAGATTTTATGTATCTTATACCATGCTTGAGCATCTAGCCCTAAAAAACTGTCTGGAACATATATAATAGGTGCTCAATAAAGGTATGTTGAATGAATGACATGGTAGCTGTTATCATTAGGTTTATAGGATAGCTGTTATCATTAGGTTTATAGGAGAATACAGTCAATGTGGCAACTTAAGGGGTAGGAGAAACTTGAGTATGATTAAATAGTGAGATGACGGAGTTAGTAAAGAGAATGACGATCTAGGTTCCTGAATCTTCAGGTCCAAGATTCAGGAGAGGTTAGGGAATCAGGATACAGGGTAGGGATTGACCTCAGAGAAGAGATATCATAGGGGGCAGAAATGACAGGACTCCGTGACTAATTGATTATCTGCTTAAGAAAGGAAGGAGAAAGAATGACTTCCAGATTTGGCTCGGGTAACAGAGTGGATATGGTGTCATTCACTGAAAAACGCAACATGGACTGATTAGATTTACTGCAAATTCAGTAAGTTGGATCCACTAATTTTGAGATGCTTGAGTCATCCAAGTGGAGCTGTCCAGCAGGAAGTTGGGTATTTGGGTCTAGAGACCTGGAGAGATTTGAGCTCCAAACAGAGTTGGAAGTAGTCATCAGCATATGCGTTAGCTGAAGCAGTGGAGTGGGAAGAGGGCCATAAGGAAACCCTGGCAGACATAAACTGTTAAGCGTGGGCACAGGAAAAGGAGATTGCTTGCAAAAGAGACTGAGAGGGAACAATCAGAGAAGTAGGAGAACTGAAAGCGACCCTGGACAAAGAATTTATGAGGAGAGTTTCAAATGTTCAAAATGGAGGAAGAGATCATTACTGCCAAATGCTTCAGGGATGTCAAAAAAGGAGAAAGTCTACCCCTTGGATTTGTCAGTTAGTCTTTTTAGGCAATCTGGTGACTTGGACTAAAGTGTTAAGGGAGAGAAAGGGTGGGAGAAGAAGCTAGATCACAGAGATTAAGAACTGGAAGGATGTGAGGCAGTGGAGAAAGTAATTATAACAAGCCCTCTGCACATTAATGGGGTGGGGTGGGGGACTCAATTTTGCTCCCAGTATGGAAGGACAGTGATTTTGTAGAAGGGCACGGTGCTCTATTCTCTGATGTAATTTATGATATGGGACAAAACTTAGCAAGGATTCCTCTCAATCTTACCACCCCTCCCTGGTAGTAAGTGATAAAAGTCCCAGGATCCTTCTCTGGAAGGGCAGAGAGGGAGGGGCTTTGGAATGTGGGGATACCAGATACCCAGCTACCCTGGCCAGGAGCCCACAAGCTCTCAAAACCCCCAGGGCAGTGCAATGGGCCTCCTGTACTTTCTCACGCAAGGGTCCTGAAACAGGCAGCTGGGGCTCTGTCAGTACTGCAGACTTGCTGCCTCAGAGCTCAGCAAGGTTTCAAAAACCATCCTTGTGGGATCCTGGGGAATTCATCAGGCTTGGACCATGGTAATGATTCGTTAGTGCTATGAACGTCACAAGAGCACACAATCACAGATAAGCAGCATGTATCCTGGCCTTCCTAGAGCAAAGTGTGTCTCAGGAGAAGTGAGGTTTTCCTTTGTAGAGCTGGGGAAGGAGGCAATTTCTACACCAATACCTCATTAGCCACCACCAGGCATCTCACAGACCTCTACGTTGGCCACTAGCCAGCTCATTCATGAAAAAGCAGCTGTGAGAAGAAGTAGAATGCAGCAGTTAAGAAGTGAGATCTGTGGTTAAGAGTGCTTGGGTTCAAACTTGGCTTCATCACTTCTCATCTGTTTGATGTCAGGCGAACTGCTTGACTTCTATACACCTCTACTTCCTAATATTTAAAAGCAGATTAATAATAATACCTATCTCATATGATTGTTGGGAGGATTAAAACAGAAAACTCTAGGTAAAGGTTTTAGCACAGGACCTGCTTCGTTAACACTGACACCAGTCAGTGTCAGCTATCACGGCCACTGCTGCTATTACTGCTCTGCAGCATGGCCATGGCCTGGGTTTGGGTCCTGCTTTCTGCGGGAGATGTTTGCCATAGGCTTACTAACCTGTGGATGCCACACTTGTTCCCAGTGCTTACTGGCTCCACTGGCCACCATCTAAAAGACATGATACTCACTCTTTCACCAAAGCACAAAAAGCCACTCAAATACATGTAACAAATCATTGCCAGGAAAATGGGATGTATGTTTACCATGATCTATTCTGGGATCTTTATTTATTTCTGAAAAACTTACCTGATTATAATAAAAGTCATTGAGAAAATAAGAATTCACTTAGTAAGTGTCTAACAATTTTGCTGGAATGATCTAACATTTATAGCCCCAAGATATAGCATCTCATTTCATCCTCTTGACTAATGAGTTAAGTAATGCTCAGACTTTTCCAAGATCACACAGCCTATTAAGTAAGAAAGCTATGAGAACTTTCTGTTTCCAAATCTCATGTCTTTCCAATCTATCATGTATTGGTATGTGTCAAAATAATTCTTTTCCTTCAGAAACTGTCTCTACTGAAAGTGTTTTACCAACATTCTTCACACCCTCAGCCTTTCAATCTCCTGAGGGCAGATATTAATATCTATTCATAAAGCCAACAGTAAGTGCCTACTATGTGCTCAAGGCTCTGCTAAGTGTTGGTAGCCATGAACAAGACCATATCTCTATGCCAAGTGCAGAGCTCACTATGCTAAAAGAAATATCAACAAATTACAAACACAGTAACAGAGCTATGTGTGTGGCACTGTGGTAGTACAGACTGAGGAAAGAGTCACGGCGTGTGCAGAGGGGTGCAGGTCAGGGAAGATGGTTCCATTCCACGAGACCAGCAGATGAAAGGCCCTAATCCAATGTTTAGAGCAGAGCAGATGCTCAATAAATTTGAGTCCCTTTGGAACTTACGTCTCATCTCTCTCATTAGAAGACGATGTATCCAGGCAGGCCAGTTTCAAGAAAATGAAGGAGCCCGTCCAGGAGATGGTACAGTGGATAGAGTGTTGACCTGGGATGCTGAGGACCCAGATTTGAAACCCCAAGGTTGCTGGCTTGAGTGCGGGCTCATCGGCTTGAGCATGGTCTCACAAGCTTGAGTGAGGGGTTGCTGGCTTGAGCCCAAAGGTCACTGGCTTGAGTCCACGGACACTGGCTTGAGCAAGGGGGCACTGGCTCTGCTGGAGCCCCCTGGTCAAGGCAGATATGAGAAATTAATCAGTGAACAACTAAGGTGCTGCAACTATGAGTTGATGCTTCTCATCTCCTTCCCTTCCTCTTCTCTTAAAAAAAAAAAGGAAAGCAAGAAAAGGAGGTAAAGGAGGATTTCCCAGCAGACAGCACAAATGTGTGAGAGAAAAAAAGCTGGCTTCTTGGAGAAGTGGGGTGCTGCAGCGGGACAGGAGAGCACATCAGCAGCCCTTTCACAGCCTGTGCCCGACCCACTGCCTGTGCGCAGGCGCGGGAGTCAGGGACTGCGTGAGCACAAGGAGCCAGGCTTAGGAACAGAGTGAGAATATGCTTCACACAGCACTAGATAATTAAAAAAAAGAAAGACTTAATGGTTTTTTTATTAGATCACATCAAAACTAATACCTTAAGACTTACATGAAGACCATTTTTTTTGTTTGTTTAATAATTTTATTTTTTTAATGGGGCGACATCAATAAATCAGGATACATATATTCAAAGATAACAAGTCCAGGTTATCTTGTCGTTCAATTATGTTGCATACCCACCACCCAAAGTCAGACTGTCCTCTGTCACCTTCTATCTTGTTTTCTTTGTGCCCCTCCCCACCCCCTTTCCCTCTCCCATTCCCCCCTCCCCCCCATAACCACCACACTCTTATCAATGTCTCTTAGTTTCACTATTATGTCCCACCTACGTATGGAATAATACAGTTCCTGGTTTTTTCTGATTTACTTATTTCACTTCGTATCATGTTATCAAGATCCCACCATTTTGCTGTAAATGTTCCGATGTCATCATTTCTTATGGCTGAGTAGTATTCCATAGTGTATATGTGCCACATCTTCTTTATCCAGTCATCTATCGACGGGCTTTTTGGTTGTTTCCATGTCCTGGCCACTGTGAACAATGCTGCAATAAACATGGGGCTGCATGTGTCTTTCCGTATCAATGTTTCTGAGTTTTTGGGATATATACCCAGTAGAGGGATTGCTGGGTCATAAGGTAGTTCTATTTGCAGTTTTTTGAGGAACCACCATACTTTCTTCCATAATGGTTGTACTACTTTACATTCCCACCAACAGTGTATAAGGGTTCCTTTTTCTCCACAGCCTCTCCAACATTTGCTATTACCTGTCTTGCTAATGACAGCTAATCGAACAGGTGTGAGGTGGTATCTCATTGCCGTTTTGATTTGCATTTCTCTACTAGCTAAAGAAGATGAGCATCTTTTCATATATCTGTTGGCCATTTGTATTTCTTTCTGGGAGAAGTGTCTATTCATATCCTCTTCCCATTTTTTTATTGGATTGTTTGTTTGTTTGTTGTTGAGTTTTATGAGTTCTTTGTATATTTTGGATATAAGGCCCTTATCTGAGCTGTTGTTTGAAAATATCATTTCCCATTTAGTTGGCTTTCTGTTTATTTATTTATTTATTTTTTTCACTTTTCTGAAGCTGGAAACAGGGAGAGACAGTCAGACAGACTCCCGCATGCGCCCGACCGGGATCCACCCGGCACGCCCACCAGGGGCGACGCTCTGCCCATCCTGGGTGTCGCCATGTTGCGACCAGAGCCACTCTAGCGCCTGAGGCAGAGGCCACAGAGCCATCCCCAGCGCCCGGGCCATCTTTGCTCCAATGGAGCCTTGGCTGCGGGAGGGGAAGAGAGAGACAGAGAGGAAAGTGCGGTGGAGGGGTGGAGAAGCAAATGGGCGCTTCTCCTGTGTGCCCTGGCCGGGAATCGAACCCGGGTCCTCCGCACGCTAGGCCAACGCTCTACCGCTGAGCCAACCGGCCAGGGCTGGCTTTCTGTTTATTTTGTTATCAGTTTCTCTTGCTGAGCAAAACTTCTTTTTTTTTTTTTTTTTTTAATATTAATATTTTTTTATTAAATTTAATGCAGTGACATTGATAAATCAGGGTACATATGTTGAGAGAAAATATCTCTAGATTATTTTGACATTTGATTGTGCTGTATACCCCTCCCGCAAAGTTAAATTGTCTTCTGTCACCTTCTATCTGGTTTTCTTTGTGCCCCTCCCCTCCCCTAACCCCTCTCTCCTTCTTCACCCCCTCCCCCCCCCCCAACCCCCCCCCCCCCCCGCTCCTGTTGCCATCACATTCTTGTTCATGTCTCTGAGTCTCATTTTTATGTCCCTTCTATGTATGGATTCATCTCAGTTTTTTTTCTGATTTACTTATTTCACTCCGTATAATGTTATCAAGGTCCATCCATGTTATTGTAAATGATCCGATGTCATCATTTCTTATGGCTGAGTAGTATTCCATAGTATATATGTACCAAAGTTTTTTAATCCACTCGTCCTCTGACGGACACTTGGGCTGTTTCCAGATCTTCGCTATTGTGAACAATGCTGCCACAAACATGCGGGTGCATTTCTCCTTTTCGAGCCGTTCTATGGTGTCCTTGAGGTATATTCCTAAAAGTGGGATAGCTGGGTCAAAAGGCGGTTCGATTTTCAGTTTTTTGAGGAATCTCCATACTGTTTTCCACAGTGGCTGCACCAGTCTGCATTCCCACCAGCAGTGCAGGAGGGTCCCCTTTTCTCCACATCCTCGCCAGCACTTATTCTGTGTTGTTTTGTTGATAAGCGCCATTCTGACTGGTGTAAGGTGATATCTCATTGTGGTTTTAATTTGCATTTCTCTAATGATTAGTGATGTTGAGCATTTTTTCATATGCCTATTGGCCATCTGTATGTCCTCTTTGGAGAAGTGTCTATTCATCTCTTTTGCCCATTTTTGGATTGGGTTGTTTGTCTTCCTGGTGTTGAGTTTTACAAGTTCTTTATAAATTTTGGTTATTAACCCCTTATCAGACGTATTGTCAAATATGTTCTCCCATTGTGTAGTTTGTCTTTTTATTCTGTTCTTGTTGTCTTTAGCTGTGCAAAAGCTTTTTAGTTTGATATAGTCCCATTTGTTTATCCTGTCTTTTATTTCACTTCCCCGTGGAGATAAATCAGCAAATATATTGCTCCGAGAGATGTCGGAGAGCTTACTGCCTATGTTTTCTTCTAAGATGCTTATGGTTTCACGGCCTACATTCAAGTCTTTTATCCATTTTGAGTTTATTTTTGTGAGTGGTGTAAGCTGGTGATCTAGTTTCATTTTTTTGCAGGTAGCTGTCCAATTTTCCCAACACCATTTGTTAAAGAGGCTGCCTTTACTCCATTGTATTTCCTTACCTCCTTTGTCAAATATCAGTTGTCCATAGAACTGTGGGTTTATTTCTGGGTTCTCTGTTCTATTCCATTGATCTATATGCCTGTTCTTATGCCAGTACCAGGCTGTTTTGAGTACAATGGCCTTGTAGTATAACTTGATATCAGGAAGTGTGATACCTCCCACTTTATTCTTCTTTTTTAAGATTGCTGAGGCTATTCGTGTCCTTTTTTGGTTCCATATAAATTTTTGGAATATGTGTTCTATATCTTTGAAGTATGTCATTGGTATTTTAATTGGTATTGCATTGAATTTATAAATTGCTTTGGGTAATATAGACATTTTAATGATGTTTATTCTTCCTAACCATGAGCACGGTATATGCTTCCACTTGTTAGTATCTTCCTTGATTTCTTTTATCAATGTTTTGTAATTTTCCGAGTACAAGTCTTTAGTCTCCTTGGTTAAGTTTACTCCTAGGTACTTTATTTTTTTGGTTGTAATTGTGAAGGGGATTGTTTCCTTAATTTCTCTTTCTGACTGTTCATTGTTGGTGTATAAAAATGCTTCTGATTTCTGAGTATTGATTTTATATCCTGCCACTTTGCTGAATTTATTTATCAGGTCCAGTAGTTTTTTGACTGAGACTTTAGGGTTTTCTATATACAATATCATATCATCTGCAAATAATGATAGTTTTACTTCTTCTTTTCCAACTTGAATGCCTTTTATTTCTTCTTCTTGTCTGATTGCTGTGGCTAGGATTTCCAGGACTATGTTAAATAAGAGTGGTGAAAGGGGGCACCCCTGCCTTGTTCCTGATCTTAAGGGTATTGCTTTTAATTTTTGCCCATTGAGTATGATGTTGGCTGTGGGTTTCTCATAGATGGCTTTTATCATGTTGAGGTATGTTCCCTGTATTCCCACTTTGCTGAGAGTTTTGATCATGAATGGGTGCTGGATTTTATCAAATGCTTTTTCTGCATCTATTGAAATTATCATATGGTTTTTCTCCTTCTTTTTGTTTATGTGATGAATCACATTGATTGATTTACGAATATTGTACCAGCCTTGCCTCCCCAGAATAAATCCCACTTGATCATGGTGTATGATTTTTTCCATATATTGTTGGATCCGGTTTGCTAATATTTTGTTGAGGATTTTAGCATCTATATTCATCAGAGATATTGGCCTATAATTTTCTTTCTTTGTGTTGTCTTTGCCTGGTTTTGGAATCAGAATTATGCTTGCCTCATAAAAGGAGTTTGGAAGTCTTCCTTCCTCTTGAATTTTTTGAAATAGCTTGAGAAGGATAGGAGTTAGTTCTTCTTTGAATATTTGGTAGAATTCCATTGTGAAGCCATCGGGCCCCGGGCTTTTCTTTGTTGGGAGTTTTTTGATAACTGTTTCGATCTCCTTTGGTGTAATTGGTCTGTTTAAGTTTTCTGATTCTTCCAGATTGATTTTTGGAAGATTGTACATTTCAAGGAATTTGTCCATTTCATCTAGGTTGTCTAGTTTTTTGGCATACAGTTCTTCATAGTATTTTCTTACAATATTTTGTATTTCTGTTGTGTCAGTTGTTATTTCTCCTCTCTCATTTCTAATTTTATTTATTTGAGTCCTCTCTCTCTTTTTCTTGGTGAGTCTACTTAAAGGTTCATCAATCTTGTTTACCTTTTCAAAGAACCAGCTCCTAGTTTCATTGATCCTCTGTATTGTTTCTTTAGCCTCTATGTCATTTATTTCTGCTCTGATCTTTATTATTTCCTTCCTTCTACTACATTTGGGCTTTACTTGCTGTTCTTTTTCTAATTCTTTTAGATGCAGGGTTAAGTTGTTTATTTGAGCTTTTTCTAGCTTCTGAAAGTGTGCCTGTAGTGCTATGAACTTCCCTCTCAGCACTGCTTTCGCTGTGTCCCATAAATTTTGAGTTGTTGTATGCTCATTGTCATTCGTTTCTAGGAATTTCTTTATTTCTTCTTTGATCTCATTCTTAATCCATTCATTATTTAACACCCTGCTATTTAGTTTCCATGTGTTTGAGAATTTTTGAGCTTTTCTGCTGTGATTCATTTCTAGTTTCATGCCGTTGTGATCGGAGAAAGTGCTTGATATGATTTCAGTCTTCTTAAATTTGTTGAGAGCACTTTTGTGCCCTAACATGTGGTCTATCCTAGAGAATGTACCATGAGCACTTGAAAAGAATGTATATTCTGCTGCTTTAGGGTGAAAGGTTCTGAAGATATCTATTAAATCGAGTTGATCTAGTGTTTCCAATAAGTCTGCTGTTTCTTTGTTAATTTTCTTTCTTGAGGATCTATCTAGTGATGTTAGTGGGGTATTGAAATCCCCTACTATTATAATATTGCTGTTGATCTCGCCCTTTAAATCCATCAAAATCTGTTTTATATATTTGGGTGCTCCTATATTAGGTGCATAGATATTTATAATAGTTATATCTTCCTGTTGGATTACTCCCTTTATCATTATGTAGTGGCCTTCTTTATCTCTTACTATATCCTTTGTTTTAAAGTCCAATTTGTCTGATATAAGTATTGCTACCCCAGCTTTTTTTTCATTTCCGTTTGCATGAAACATTTTTTTCCATCCTTTTACCTTCAATCTGTGTGTGTCTTTTGTTCTAAGGTGTGTCTCTTGTAGACAACATATGTATGGGTCCTGTTTTCTTATCCACGCAGCTACCCTATGTCTTTTGATTGGATCATTTAATCCATTTACATTTAAGGTTATTATTGATATGTAGTTGTTTATTGCCATTTTCTTCTTTAAAGGTGTATTCCTTTTTCTTTCTTTTTTTTTTTTCTGTATTCTTTTCCCACTTTATCTGTTTACACCAGGCCCCTTAATATTTCATGCAGCATTGGTTTGGTTGTAATGAATTCCTTGAGTTGTTTTTTGTCTGGGAAGCTTTTTATTTCTCCTTCAATTTTAAACGATAGCCTTGCTGGATAAAGTAGTCTTGGTTGTAGGTTCTTGTTCTGCATTACTTTGAATATTTCTTGCCATTCCCTTCTGGCCTCAAGTGTTTCTGTTGAGAAGTCAGATGTCATCCTTATGGGGGCTCCTTTGTAGGTGATAACTTTTTTTTCTCTTGCAGCTTTTAATATTTTCTCTTTATCGCTTAGCTTTGGTATTTTAATTATGATGTGTCTTGGTGTAGGTTTCTTTGGGTTTCTCTTTAATGGAGTCCTCTGTGCTTCTTGGATTTGTGAGAGTTTCTCTTGCATTAATTTAGGGAAGTTTTCAGCTATGATATGATTGAACAAAGTCTCTATCCCTTGTTCTTTTTCTTCTTCTTCAGGAACCCCTATGATGCGGATGTTATTTCTCTTCATGTTGTCACAGAGCTCTCTAAGAGTTTCCTCTGACTTTTTGAGTCTTTTTTCTCTTTTCTTCTCTGCTTTCATGCCTTCATTCCAGTTGTCTTCTAACTCGATTCGATCCTATGCTCTATCTATCCTGTTTTTAATTCCTTCCATTGTGGTCTTTATTTCTGATATTGTATTTGTCGTCTCCAACTGATTCTTTTTTATACTTGCTATTTCTTTATTTAGGTTTTCAAACTCCCCCTCCATTGTTGTTCTAAGATCCCTAAGCATCCTTACAATCATTATTTTGAACTCCGCATCTGGAAGTTTGATTATTTCCATATCACTCAGTTCATCTCTCGAAAGTGTCTCTTGTGGTTTCATTTGGATTGCACTTCTTTGTTTTCTCATCTTCTTCTTCTTCTTTTTTGTTTTATTTGAGCAAAACTTCTTAGTCTGATGTAGTCCCATTCATTAATTTTTGCCTTCACTTCTCTTGCCTGTGGAGTCAAATTCATAAAATGCTCTTTAAAACCCAGGTCCATGAGTTGAGTACCTATGTCTTCTTCTATGTACTTAATTGTTTCAGGTCTTATGTTTAGATCTTTGATCCATTTTGAGTTAATTTTTGTACAGGGGGAGAGACTGTAGTCCAGTTTCATTTTTTTGCATGTGGCTTTCCAGTTTTCCCAGCACCATTTATTGAAGAGGCTTTCTTTTCTCCATTGTGTGTTGTTGGCCCCTTTATCAAAAATTATTTGACTATATACATGTGGTTTTATTTCTGGACTTTCTATTCTGTTCCATTGGTCTGAGTGTCTATTTTTCTGCCAATACCATGCTGTTTTGATTGTCGTGGCCCTATAATATAGTTTGAAGTCAGGTATTGTAATGCCCCCAGCTTCATTCTTTTTCTTTAGGATTGCTTTGGCTATTCGGGGTTTTTTATAGTTCCATATAAATCTGATGATTTTTTGCTCTATTTCTTTAAAAAACGTCATTGGAAGTTTGATGGGAATTGCATTAAATTTGTATATTGCTTTGGGTAATATAGCCATCTTGATTATATTTATTCTTCCTAGCCAAGAACAAGGTATATTCTTCCATCTCATTATATCTTTTTCGATTTCCCTTAACAATGGTTTATAGTTTTCATTATATAAGTCCTTTACATTCTTTGTTATGTTTATTCCTAAGTATTTTATTTTTTTTTTGTTGCAATCGTGAAGGGGATTATTCTTTTGAGTTCCTTCTCAGTTGTTTCATTGTTGGCATATAGAAAGGCTATTGACTTCTGTATGTTAATTTTGTATCCTGCGACCTTACTGTATTGGCTTATTGTTTCTAGTAGTCTTTTTGTGGATTCTTTGGGGTTTTCGATGTATAGGATCATATCATCTGCAAAAAGTGATACCTTTACTTCTTCTTTTCCGATATGGATGCCTTTTATTTCTTTGTCTTGTCTGATTGCTATGGCTAGAACCTCTAGTACCACATTAAATAAGAGTGGAGAGAGTGGAAAACCCTGTCTTGTTCCTGATTTAAGGGGGAAAGCCTTCAGTTTAGTGCCATTTAATATGATGTTAGCTGATGGTTTATCATATATGGCCTTTATCATGTTGAGATATTTTCCTTCTATACCCATTTTGTTGAGAGTCTTAAACATAAAATTGTGTTGTATTTTTTATTTATTTATTTATTTTACAGAGACAGAGAGTAAGTCAGAGAGAGGGATAGACAGGGACAGACAGACAGGAACGGAGAGAGATGAGAAGCATCAATCATCAGTTTCTCGTTGCGCGTTGCGACTTCCTAGTTGTTCATTGATTGCTTTCTCACATGTGCCTTGACCATGGGCCTTCAGCAGACCGAGTAACCCCCTGCTGGAGCCAGCGACCTTGGGTCCAAGCTGGTGAGCTCTTTGCTCAAGCCAGATGAGCCGGCGCTCAAGCTGGCGACCTCGGGGTCTCGAACCTGGGTCCTTCCGCATCCCAGTCCGACGCTCTATCCACTGTGCCACCACCTGGTCAGGCAAAATTGTGTTGTATTTTATCGAAAGCCTTTTCTGCGTCTATTGATAAGATCATGTGGTTTTTGTTCTTTGTTTTGTTGATATGGTGTATTACGTTAACCGTTTTACGTATGTTGAACCATCCTTGAGATTCTGGGATGAATCCCACTTGATCATGATGTATTATTTTTTTAATATGTTGTTGTATTTGATTTGCTAGTATTTTGTTTAGTATTTTAGCATCTGTATTCATTAGAGATATTGGTCTGTAGTTTTCTTTTTTTTGTGCCATCCTTGCCTGGTTTTGGTATGAGGGTTATGTTGGCCTCATAAAATGTGTTTGGAAGTATTGCTTCTTCTTCAATTTTTTGGAAGACTTTGAGTAGAATAGGAACCAAGTCTTCTTTGAATGTTTGATAAAAATTCGCTGGTATAGCCTGACCTGTGGTGGCGCAGTGGATAAAGCATCAACCTGGAAATGCTGAGGTCGCCGGTTCAAAACCCTGGGCTTTCCTGGTCAAGGCACATATGAGAGTTGATGCTTCCAGCTCCTCCCCCCTTCTCTCTCTCTCTGTCTCTCTCTCCTCTCTCTCCCTCTCTGTCTCTCTAAAAATGAATAAATAAAATTAAAAAAAAAATTCGCTGGTATAGCCATCAGGGCCTGGACTTTTATTTTTGGGGAGGTTTTTAATGGTTTTTTCTATTTCTTCTCTACTGATAGGTCTGTTTAGGCTTTCTGCTTCTTCTTGACTCAGTCTAGGAAGGTTGTATTGTTCTAGGAATTTATCCATTTCTTCTAGGTTGTTGAATTTAGTGGCATAAAGTTTTTCATAGTATTCTACAATAATTCTTTGTATATCTACGGTGTCCGTGGTGATTTCTCCTCTTTCATTTTGGATTTTGTTTATATGAGTTCTTTCTCTTTTTTCCTTGGTAAGTCTTGCCAAGGGTTTGTCAATTTTGTTGATCTTTTCAAAGAACCAGCTCCTTGTTCTATTAATTTTTTCTACAGTTTTTCTGTTCTCTAATTCATTTATTTCTGCTCTGATTTTTATTATCTCCTTTCTTCGGCTGGTTTTGGGTTGTCTTTGTTCTTCTTTTTCTAGTTCCTTAAGGTGGGAAGTTAAGTGGTTCACTTGGGCTCTCTCTTGTTTTTTCATATATGCCTGAAGTGATATGAACTTCCCTCTTATCACTGCTTTTGCTGCATCCCATAGATTCTGATATGTCGTATTGTCATTTTCATTAGTCTGTATATATCTTTTGATCTCTGCACTTATTTCTTCTTTGACCCATTCATTTTTTAAAAGTATGTTTAGTTTCCACATTTTTGTGGGATTTTTTTCCTCTTTTTTGCAGTTGAATTCTAGTTTCAAGGCTTTATGATCAGAAAATATGCTTGGTACAACTTCAATTTTTCTGAATTTGCTGATGTTGTTTTAGTGGCCCAACATATAGTCAATTCTGGAGAATGATCCATGTACACTGGAGAAAAATGTATACTCAGTCACTTTGGGATGAAATGTCCTGTAGATGTCTATCATATCCAGGTGCTCTAGTGTTTTGTTTAAGGCCAGTATATCTTTGTTGATTCTCTGTTTGGATGACCGATCTAGAGCCGTCAGCGGTGTATTGAGGTCTCCAAGTATGATTGTGTTTTTGTCAGTTTTTGTTTTAAGATCAATAAGTAGCTGTCTTATATATTTTGGTGCTCCTTGGTTTGGTGCATATATATTAAGAATTGTTATGTCTTCTTGATTCAGTGTCCCCTTAGCCATTATGAAATGGCCATTTTTGTCTCTGAGTACTTTTCCTGTTTTGTAGTCAGCATTATCCGATATGAGTATTGCTACACCTGCTTTTTTTTTATGTTATTTGCTTGGAGTATTGTTTTCCAGCCTTTCACTTTGAATTTGTTTTTATCCTTGTTACTTAGATGAGTTTCCTGTAGACAGCATACAGTTGGATTTTCTTTTTTAATCCATTCTGCTACTCTGTGCCTTTTTATTGGTGAGTTTAATCCGTTTACATTTAGTGTAATTATTGATACTTGTGAGTTCCCTATTGCCATTTTATATCTTGCTTTCTGTTAGTTTTGTGTCTTGTTTGATCCTTCTCTTTCGTTTTTTCTATGTTTTGTTTTTATTTGGTTGTATTCCATACATCTTTCCTCTGTTGCTATCTTTTTTATCTCATGTGCTTCTGTGGTGGTTTTTTCAATGGTGGTTACCTTTGAGTAATGAAAAGGGTCCCTACCCTGTTCATTGTAGCGAACTATTTTGTGAGTACTTTTGCACTCCATCGTCCATTGCTACTGTTAATCTCCATCTTCTCCCCCTCTTTCTTTTTGTTGTTGTCACAGTTTAAATTTGGTTTTATTGTGTTCTTCTTGGAGCTTTTACTTGTGACTCTGTTTTTTTTTGTTCTTTGTATCTGATTGGAGAACCCCCTTTAGTAATTCCTGGAGTGGGGGTTTTCTGATGATAAATTCCCTCATCTTTTCTGTATCTGTGAATGTTTTTATTTCTCCTTCATATTTGAAGGATAGCTTTGATGGGTATAGTATTCGTGGCTGAAAGTTCCTCTCTTTCAGGACTTTAAATATTGGGGTCCACTCTTTCTAGCTTGTAGAGTTTCTGCTGAGAAATCTGATGATAATCTAATGGGCCTTCCTTTATATGTTGTATTATTCTTTTCCCTGGCTGCCTTGAGAATTTTTTCTTTGCTGTTGGTTTGTGTCAATTACATGAAGACCATTTGTGTCAAAATACTGTTACTATAAAATCAACATTCTGAATTTACTTGGAACTTTTGGTCAAAATTTCAAGAAATAATAGCTACCCACCAGGAAAAACAAATAAACCTAAATCCAAACACCAGGGATCACTCCTAACACCAAAAACGAAACAAACAATAAAAATCCCAGATGGATTATTAAATCAAATATAAATAATAAAGCTAAAAACATACTGGAAAAAAACCAGAAAGGCACCTTTACAAACAACTGTAAGTGGATATAAATTTAAAAACTGCTACAGCAGGTAATTTGCCAATAACTTTCAAAATTACTTTTGATCCAGAAGTATTGTTTTATTCTAGATAATTTCACATATGTGGGAAACAAAACAGATTGTTCACTAAATTAATATTTTAGGCCCTGGACAGATAGCTTGGTCAGTTATAGATTCAATCCCCAGTCAGGGCCCATACAGGAACACACCGATGTTTCTGTCTGTCTCTCCTTTCCTCTCTAAAATCAATAAATAAAATGTTTTTAAAAATTAGTATTTTAGTTACAAAAATTGGCAATTGCCTAAATGTCCATGGACAGGGAGGGGCCTGATAAACTAAAGTATAGTGAGTGCATCTTTACAACGGCATGCTATGTAAAAAAGAACAAGGGACTTCTGTTTCCATGATGGAATAACAGGGATAATATACCCTTCTACCTTAAACAACTAGCAAACAAGTCAAAATATATGAAACAATTGTTTTCAGACCAATGAAAGGATGGGGAACCCAAATAGAGCCCAGTGCTCTGACTGCGTTGAGAAAGCAGACCCAAGTGTAGCGAGCCAAGGAGGCTGGAATTTGTGAAGAAGCCTCCCACAGAAGACAGAGCTGCACAGAAAGCTGTGGAGATCCTCAAAAGGGTCCCCTCGGATCACTGGCCAAGTACTAACCTGTGCATCCATGAGAGGAAACTGTGTCTGAGGAAAGGCCACCGGGAAACAGTAGATTAAATGATTCCTGGTGTTCACAAGGGCTGGGAATTGGCCAGACTCACACAAACCAGAGTGGAAATAAATAAGCCAGAATGGAAATACCTCATAATGCACGAGGCATTGGGGAGTCCTCAGAAGATGACCACATTAGTAATGGAGATAAATTTGCCATATACGACGGGTTGCTTAAGAAATGTGCTAACATTAAAAGTAGGTTCAAAAGGATACAACTGATTCCAAGTAATTTAACTAAGTCCCCAAGGAAAATTCACACATTTTAAAGGGATACAACAAAACCTAGCACAGAGAAATGTAAAATTTGCATTGTCTGGAATCCAATAAAAAATTACCTGGCATCCATGAAAAAATCAGAAAAATACAGGCCAAAGCCAATAGTAAAATCAATCAGTAGACACCATCCCAGAAATAAGAGAGATGATGAAATTCGCAGCTATTAAAAATATGTTCCTTTTGTTCAAGAAGGTAGAACACAGGAACATAATAAGGAATGAAGTGGAAGATATAAAAATACCTAAATGAAACTACAAAAATAAAAAACCCAATATCTGAAATAAAAATACACCATAAACAGCTGGTTAGACACTACAAAAGAAAAACCAGTGGCCATGAAAACACAGCAATATCAACTATTCAAAATGAAGCACAGAGAGAAATAAGATTGGCAAAAACAAACAAACAACAACAACAACAAAAACAGTAACCTGTGGGACTAATGGTGGTATAAAATCCTGGTCAGCAAACTGCGGCTCGCGAGCCACATGCAGCTCTTTGGCCCTTGAGTGTGGCTCTTCCACAAAATACCACGTGCGGGCGCTACCTCTCGATAAGGAATGTACCTACCTATATAGTTTAAGTTTAAAAAATTTGGCTCTCAAAAGAAACTTCAATGATTGTACTGTTGATATTTGGCTCTGTTGACTAATGAGTTTGCTGACCACTGGACATGTAATTGGAATCCTGGGAAAGGAGGTGGGGCAGAAAAAAATATTTGAAAAACTAAGAACAAAAGCCATCTAAATTTGTCTCAGGGTTTTTTGTTTGTTTTTGCTCATTTGTTTGTTTTTGAAAGAGAGAAATGAGAAGCATCAACTCGGTGCATCACTTCAGTTGTTCATTGCTTCTCATGCGTGCCTTTACCAGAGTGCTCAAGCCAAACCAGTGACCCCTCGCTCAAGCCAGCAACCTCGGGGTTTCAAACCTGGGACTTCAGTGTCCCAGGTCAATGCTCTATTCTCTGTGCCACAACTAGTCGGCAAAAACCATCTAAATTTGATTAAAAAAATAAACTATGAACCCATGGATCCAAGATTATAAATAAACCCAAGCCCAATAAATACAAAGAAAACTACAAGATCATCATAATCAAATGGTTGAAAAAGTGATAAGAAAATCTCAAAAAGCAGCCAATATAAAAGAGAAACATTACATTCAAAGTAAAAAATATAATGACAAAAAACTTTTCTTAGAAACTAAGCAAGCTAAAAAAAAAAAGCTATCGGCATGTGCTGTATAGTGACATTTTGGTCAATGAAGGACAACATAAACAACAGTGGTCCTACAACACTAGAATGGAGCTGAAAAGTTATTGTCTAGTGACATTGTACCCATGGTATGCAGTAGTACAACACATTACTCACCTATTTGTGGCAATGCCAGTGTAAACAAACCTAATGTGCTGCCAGTCATATAGAAGTACAGCACATATAATTAATGTACAATGATAATAATAACAAGTGACTATGTTACTGGTTTATGTATTTACCATACTTTTTATTGTCATTTCAGAGTGTAGTCTTTGTACTTACATATAGATAAAAGTTTGCTATAAAACAGCATGGCATGTTATGCCGGCAGGAGCCTCATACAGAGTTTGCTGCATCTCCTGATTGCATCATTTTCTCTTGTGCGTAGTTTAATTGTGTTGTTTTGTACAGTAACATGCTGTACAGCAGGGGTCCCCAAACTGCGGCCCACAGGCCACATGTGGCCCCCTGAGGCCATTTATCCGGCCCTGCCACACTTCCGGAAGTGGCACCTCTTTCATTGGTGGTGAGAGGAGCACAGGATGCATCCTGTGCTCCTGGAGTACTGTATGTGGCAGCGCCACAAAGTGTGGCGTCGCCCACTCACAGTACTACTTCCAGTGACGCGGGATACACACGTCACGGCTCCAGAAGCATGTCATATCACTTGTTACGGCTAGCAGTGACACATATGGAACCGGACATTGACCATCTCATTAGCCAAAAGCAGGCCCATAGTTCCCATTGAAATACTGGTCAGTTTGTTGATTTAAATTTACTTGTTCTTTATTTTAAATATTATATTTGTTCCCATTTTGTTTTTTTACTTTAAAATAAGATATGTGCAGTGTGCATAGGGATTTGTTCATAGTTTTTTTTATAGTCCGGCCTTCCAATGGTCTGAGGGACAGTGAACTGGCCCCCTGTGTAAAAATTTTGGGGCCCCCTGCTGTACAGGCTTATAGCCTAGGAGCAGTAGACTATATGCTACAGCCTAGGTATGTAGTATACTCTACCATCTAGGTTTGTGTAAGTACACTCTATGATGTTCACATAATGACATCGCCTCCTAACGATATATTTCTTAGAACAGATCCCCATTGTTAAGTGATGCATGACTGTATATCTTTAAAGTACTCTGTATGTGTGAAATTGTCAACCTGGAATCATACCTAGCCAAAAAAAAACCCCAACAAAAAACAACTTTAAAAACTGAAGGTAAAATAAACTTTATCAGACAAACCAAAAACAGAAAGATTTCATTGCCATATATGCCTCGTAAGAAATGTTAAGTTCTTCAGGCAAAAGAAAAAGGATACTGTAAAGAAATCTGTATCTACACAAAGGAAGAAAGACCAACAGTAAAAATAAGTTTGTGGGTAACTATAAAAGACTTTTATCCCTTTAATAAAATTTTTTTAAATGTCCAATTGTGGTAAAATACACAACATAAAAATTTACCATCTTAAATGTGTTTAGGTGTATAATTCAGTAGTGTTAAGTACATTCGGATTTTTTTTTTCTTTTAGTGAGAGAGACAGAGACCGAGAGAGGGACAGAGAGAGGGACAGACAGGGACAAACAGACAGGAAGGGAGATGAGAAGCATCAATTCTTCGTTGCAACACCTTCATTGTTCATTGATTGCTTTCTCATACGTTCCTTAACCAGGGGGCTCCAGCAGAGTGAGTGACCCTTGCTCAAGCCAGCGACCTTTGGGCTCAAGCCAGCAACCTCGCACTTAAGCTGGTGACCTCAGGATTTTGAATCTTTGACCTCTGCATCCCAGTTCGATGCTCTATCCACTGTACCACCACCTGGTCAGGCTACATTTGCATTGTTAAGCAGCCAATCTCCTGAACTGTTCTCATCTTACAAAACTGAAATTTTGTACCCATTAAACAGCAACTCCCCATTTCTCCCTGCCATCAGCCCCCAGCATCTACCATTCTATTTTCTATCACTATGAATTTGACTACTCTAGGTATCTCACATTAAGTGGAATCAAACTATATTTGCCTTTTTATGACTGGTTTATTGTACTTAGCATACTATCCTCAACTTTCATCATGTTGTAGCATATGTCAGAATTTCCTTCCTTTTTAAGAAAGTAAATAATATTCTGTTGTATATATACACCACATTTTGTTTATTCTTTCATCTGTTGAGGGACATTTGGGTTGTTTTAACTATTGTGAATAATGCTGCAATGAACATGGGTGTGGAAATACCTCTTTAAGACTCTGCTTTCATTACTTTTGGGTATATACCCAGAAATGGAATTGCTAGATCATATACTAATTCTATTTTCATGTTTTTGAGGAACTGCCATACTGTTTTCCATAGAGGCTGTACTGTTTAACATTCTCACCAATAGTGCACAAGGGTTCTAATTTTTTCACATCCTAGTCAACACTGATTATTTTCTGCTTTTTAAAAATAGCAGCCATCCTGCCCTGGTCAGTTGGCTCAGCGGTAGAGCGTCGGCCTAGCGTGCGGAGGACCCGGGTTTGATTCCCGGCCAGGGCACACAGGAGAAGCGCCCATTTGCTTCTCCACCCCTCCGCCGTGCTTTCCTCTCTGTCTCTCTCTTCCCCTCCCGCAGCCAAGGCTCCATTGGAGCAAAGATGGCCTGGGCGCTGGGGATGGCTCTCTGGCCTTTGCCTCAGGCGCTAGAGTGGCTCTGGTTGCAACATGGCGACGCCCAGGATGGGCAGAGCATCGCCCCCTGGTGGGCAGAGCATTGCCCCATGGTGGGCGTGCCGGGTGGATCCCGGTCGGGTGCGTGCGGGAGTCTGTCTGACTGTCTCTCCCTGTTTCCAGCTTCAGAAAAATGAAAAAAAAAAAAATAGCAGCCATCCTAATGGGTATGAGATAGTTGGTACCTCAGTGTGGTTTTGATTTGCATTTCTCTAATGACTAATGATGTTGAACATCTTTTCATATGCTTGTTGGCCATTTGTACATCTCCCCTGATGAAATGTCTACTCAAACTCTTTGCCTATTTTTGTTATTGTTGAGTTGTAGTTTTTAAATATTCTGGACATTAACCCCACATCAGACATAAGATTTTATATGATTTGCAAATATCTTCTCCCATTCTGCAGGTTGCCTTTTCCCCTCATTTTAAAATAATTGTGGCCCTAGCCAGTTGGCTCAGGGGTAGAGCATTGGCCTGGTGTGTGGATGTTCCAGGTTTGATTCCTGGTCAGGGAACACAGGAGAAGCACCCATCTGCTTCTCCACCCTACTCTTTCTCTATCTCTCTCTTCCCCTTCCACAGCCATGGCTCGGTTGGAGCAAGTTGGCCCTGGGTGCTGAGGATAAC
Source organism: Saccopteryx bilineata (assembly GCF_036850765.1). Classification (NCBI taxonomy): domain Eukaryota; kingdom Metazoa; phylum Chordata; class Mammalia; order Chiroptera; family Emballonuridae; genus Saccopteryx; species Saccopteryx bilineata. The sequence goes on from NC_089492.1 coordinate 258,374,690, forward strand.
TCCATGGCCTTGCCTCAGGTGCTAAAGTATCTCAGTTGCTAAGCAACGGAGCAACGGCCCCAGATGGGCAGAGCATCGCCCAGTAGGGGACTTGCCGGGTGGATCCCAGTCAAGGCACATGCGGAAATCTGTCTCTCTGCCTCCCCATTCTGACTTAAGAAAAAAAAATTGTAAAATAATTAACTGTTTAAAACTAAAATAAGTAAAGACAATGTTGTGGGGGTTTATAATATATATATAGATGTTAAATATAGGAAAAATGGCACAAATAATAGGGGAGGAATGAAACATATTTTGTAATATTCTTAAGCTCTCAGTGAAGTCCCAGAATATTATTTGAAAAAAGATTATAAATTAAAGATGTATATTGTAAACTCTAGAACAATCATGAAAAACAAAATAAAAACGATATAGCTATTAAATCAATAGTGGAGATAAAATAAAACCATAAAACACATTCAATTAATCAAAAAGGAGGCAAGAAAAGAAAGAAAAAAGCCGAAAACTACTTGCAAGATAGATTTAAATTCAATTATACTAATGATTACATTACATGTAAATGGTATAAATGTTCCAATAAAAGGCAGACATTATCAGACTGGATAAAGAAGTAGGACTCAGCTATGTGCTATCTACAAGAAACTGGCTTTAATTATAAAGGCACAGATATGACGAACTGTTCCTAAGCACCCCTGAGACTCAATTTGTCTGAGCTCAAGAGTCAACATAAACATACTCCTTTCTCACTAAAAAAATGTAAAATAATAAAAAATATAATACCATGAAGAAGCTTTCAGCCTGACCAGGTGGTGGCGCAATGGATAGAGAGTAGGACTGGGACGCGGAGGACCCAAGTTCCAGACCCCGAGGTCACCAGCTTGAGCATGGGTTCAACTGGTTTGAGCAAGGCTCACCAGCTTGAGCCCAAGGTCCCTGGCTCGAGCAAGGAGTCACTTGGTCTGCTATAGCCCCCTGGTCAAGGCACATATGAGAAATCAATCAATGAACAACTAAGGTGCCACAATGAAAAATTGATGCTTCTCATCTCTCTCCCTTCCTGTCTGTCTGTCCCTAACTGTCCCTCTCTCTGTCTCTCTCTATCTCTGTCACAAAATAGAAAAGAAGCTTTAAAAAGGCTGAAATGGTTATATTAATATTGAACAAGTAAGATTTCAGAACAAAGATTACTACCAGGAAAAAGAGACATTTCAGAATAGTGAACAAATCTATTCTGCAAAGAGATACAACAATCCTAAATATATATGTACTAAATGGCAGAATTTCAAAATACATGAAGCAAAGACTGATAAATGGACACTTCAACATCCCTTGGTCTGTAACCGACAGAAAATCAGTAAGAATATAGGAGAGCAGAAAAATTTTTTTTTCAAGTACACACAATTATTCACCAAGAAAGACCATATTTTAGCCAGGCAGTGGCGTAGTGATTAGAGCGTAGGACTGGGATGCGGAGGACCCAGGATCGAGACCCCGAGATCACCAGCTTGAGCGCAGGTTCATCTGGTTTGAGCAAAGCTCACCAGCTTGAGCCCAAGGTCACTAGCTTGAGCAAGGGGTCACTCGGTCTGCTGTAGCCCTCCCATCAAGGCACATATGAGAAAGCAATCAAGTGACGTCACGGAAATGGCGCCGTGAGAAGCGCGTCCAACAGCTCTCCCCTAAATCACAACAAATTTATCAACTAGAAACAGAAAAATTTATCCTCGGAGCATTCCGGAGTTCCACACAAACTGAAAGCAAAAGGACTGTTATCACTTGAATCTGAGAGACGAGGGTGTGGAGGAAGCTACACCAAGCGACGCTCATTCAAGCCGCGAGGGAGTGCGCCTGCGGTGAGTCAGCCCATATACTTGGGAACTGCGAGTCGCAGCGAGCGGCCGACGCGAGCCACCGCGAGCCACCGCGCCGCGAACCGCCACCGCCACCGCGAGCGGCCGCCGCGAGCAGCCGAGCGCGCGCCCGGTCCAGTTGAGCACCGCTGACGTTCCCAGCAGCCCGCACACTGCGAGTGGGGGTCGCCGGCCACCGGTGCCTGGAGCGCCCCATTCGCGCGCGTGCCTTGGGCATTCCACGCGCCCAGGGCGCCCTGCTGGCCCGCACACCCAGGGGGCTCCATTATCCTGCGCCTGGTGCGGTCCAGCCGCCAGCGGCGGGGCGAGCGGGAGAGGCTTGGGAGATTCTCTCCGTGGGCGGGGCACCTCACCCAGCCATTCAAGCTAACAATCAAGCGTTGGGGGAGGGGCGCGCGCAGGCAGCCTAAAATACCTTCGGAAGCACAGCTGCGACCCAATCACTGAAATTAGCTTAACCCATAAAATCTGCGCACCCTTGGTTCTAATTGATAAGATCTCTCTCAGTTCAGCAATCCAAGACAAGAGGCGTGATATTTTTTAAGTGCCTCTCGCTAAAGGGGCGGGGGCAACTTCTGATTGATAGAGCCTCCATATTCAGGGATAAACGCTAACAAGAAGGACTTGGCAGATAATAAGGTCTATACTACACTAGTCGTAAGCAGAGACTAGTGCCTCTTCTTCCCTGCAAAAACAGGCTACAAAGTGTGGAAAGCCTGGGTTGAGAGGTCCAACTAAATGATAGGCGCTGAACAGTCACCTTGACAACAATTGACTCCCACCCCCGCCTGATTACACTGGAGGCCCTGACTCTCAGAGCCTTTCCCAAAGCCTTGCACTGAGTGGGGAGAGAGTGGGGATTTCCCAGCTCTTTGAGCCTCTTACTCCCCAGGCAGAAGCAGTTGCAGCCTTATAGCTGGATCACCAGGCTGCTAATTCAGAAAGGGGGGACTAGGAGAGAGAATCCAGGAAAGCAAACTCTCTCATCGTTGGACCCTGCAAACGCCAACAAGCCTTTACTTCCAGCAAGACTAAAGCCAATTATATGACATTGCCATAGAATCCCATCAACTGCAAATCCCTACCTAAGAGTGACACAGGGGCAGAGCCTGGGGTACAGAGTCACCGACTAGGAAGAGGGAGAGAAAAGAAAAAGGAAGAAGTTAACCTCTCAAAATCAAGAAAAACCCACAGACTTTACAATTTGATCCATTAATTTTTTGTTGTTGTTGTTGTTGTTGTTGTTTGTTTCTTCTATCTTTTTGCCTTTATTTCCTCCACCTCGGTCCTTCTATTCTCTGCCCATCTTATGCTTCCCCTTTCTTGAACTACACTACCCATGAGTGTTGCATTTTATTTTTCTTCTTCATCCTCACCCTCCTTTAAGGTTATACTCCAAAACACTTAACTCTCACTCTCTCCTCTTTTGGTTTTTTTTTGTCTTGCTTTATTTTGTTTTTTTCTCCTCCTATTTTATTTCTTCCTTCGTTTTTCTCTTTTTCTTATTTTTTCCTTTCTATTCGTTTTTTCTTTTCTCATTTTACTTTCCTCCCATATAATCCTCAATCACGAACAAATTAGTTAATTTGGGACTCAAGGCTTTTTTTTGGCTTTATTTCTCTTTTTTGCTTTTGTTTTTATTTTTTTTTCTCTTGTTTATTTTTGTGGCATTTTGGGTCCTCCCAACCCAAGGTCTCCATTGTATTTAGTCTTCGCTCCACTTAATACAACAGATTTTTACTTATTATTTTTATTTTTTCTTCTTTATTATTCTTTTTTGGTCCTTTTTTCTGATTCCCTCTTATCCCTCTCATTATATCTCTTAGTTGACCATCACATACAAGCAAATCATCTTATACTTGTCTAAGATTTTCTTTTTTTTTTTTTTTTTTTTTTTTTTTTTGCATTTAGTAGGTCCCTACTCCCTTTTTTTTGCCCCTTGAACTCTTCACCCCAAATCAGGCCCTCCATTATAGGCACGATATTTCCCTGAGGAGGGGAGAGGAGGGAAAGAGAAGAGAGAAAAAAAGGGGGAAATAATAAATTATTACTGTTTTTTTTGTGTGGGGTGTTTTACCCTTTTTTTTTTTTTTTTTTCTTTTTACTCTTTATTAACTCTAATTAGTGCTATCAATAAGACCACCCTCAGATGCCGATAAGAAAGAGGAAATCGAATATTATGGATACAAAAGAAAGAGAGGTAACACAAATAGATGTGGAAAAATCTATGGAGAAAAGACTTAACATATTGGAAGCCTTGGAGCTAAATGACAGAGAATTTAAATTAGAAATCTTAAAAATACTCAGAGATATACAAGAAAACACAGAAAGGTAATATAGGGAGATCAGAAAACAACTCAATGAACACAAAGAATATATTACCAAGGAAATTGAAACTATAAAAACAAATCAAACAGAAATGAAAAACTCAATTCACGAGCTGAAAAACGAGGTAACAAGCTTAGCTAACAGAACAGCCCAGATTGAAGATAGGATTAGTGAAATAGAAGACAAACAACTTGAGGCACAACAGAGAGAAGAAGAAAGAGACTCAAAAATAATAAAAAACGAGAAAGCCCTACAGGAATTGTCTGACTCCATCAGAAAGAATAACATAAGAATAATAGGTATATCAGAGGGAGAAGAGAAAGAAAATGGAATGGAGAATATACTCAAACAAATAATAGACGAGAACTTCCCAAGCCTGTGGAAGGAACTAAAGCCTCAAATTCAAGAAGCAAACAGAACACCAAGTTTTATTAACCCCAACAAACCCACTCCAAGGCACATCATAATAAAGATGACACAAACCAATGACAAAGAAAAAATTCTCAAGGCAGCCAGGGAAAAGAAGAGTACAACATATAAAGGAAGGCCTATTAGATTATCATCAGATTTCTCAGCAGAAACTCTACAAGCTAGAAGAGAGTGGACCCCAATATTTAAAGCCCTGAAAGAGAGGAACTTTCAGCCAAGAATACTATACCCATCAAAGCTATCCTTCAAGTATGAAGGAGATATAAAAACATTCACAAATACAGAAAAGATGAGAGAATTTATCAACAGAAAGCCCCCACTCCAGGAAATACTAAGGGGGGTTTTCCAACCAGATTCAAAGAACAAAAGAAAACAACACCACAAGTAACAGCTCCACCAAGAACACAATAAAACCAAACTTAAACTGTGACAACAAAGGAAAAAAAGGGGGGAGAGGATGGAGATTAACAGTAGCAAAGGATGATGAAGTGCAGAAATACTTATAAGATAGGGTACTACAATGAATATGGTAGGTACCCTTTTCATTACTTAATGGTAACCACCCTTAAAAAAACCACCACAAAAACACTTGACTTAAAAAAGGTAGCAACAGAGGAAAGAAGTATGGAACACAAACAAACAAAAACAAATGATAGAAAAACAAAAGAGAAGAATCAAACTAGATACAAAACTAACAGAAAGCAATTTATAAAATGGCAGTAGGGAACCCACAAGTGTCAATAATTACACTAAATGTAAATGGATTAAACTTACCAATAAAAAGACACAGAGTAGCAGAATGGATTAAAAAAGAAAATCCAACTATATGCTGCCTACAAGAAACACATCTAAGCAACAAGGATAAAAACAAAGTCAAAGTGAAAGGCTGGAAAACAATACTCCAAGCAAACAACACCCAAAAAAAAGCAGGTGTAGCAATACTCATATCTAATAATGCTGACTACAAGACAGAAAAAGTACTCAGAGACAAAAATGGTCATTTCATAATGATTAAGGGGAAGTTGAATCAAGAAGACATAACAATCCTTAATATATATGCACCAAACCAAGGAGCACCAAAATATATAAGACAGCTACTTATTGACCTTAAAACAAAAACTGACAAAAACACAATCATACTTGGAGACCTCAATACACCGCTGACGGCTCTAGATCGGTCATCCAAACAGAGAATCAATAAAGATATAGTGGCCTTAAACGAAATACTAGAACACCTGGATATGATAGACATCTACAGGACACTTCATCCCAAAGCGACAGAGTATACATTTTTCTCTAGTGTACATGGAACATTCTCAAGAATTGACCATATGTTGGGCCACAAAGACAATATCAGCAAATTTAGAAAAATTGAAATTGTACCAAGCATATTTTCTGATCATAAAGCCTTGAAACTAGAATTCAACTGCAAAAAAGAGGGGGAAAAACCCACAAAAATGTGGAAACTAAACAACATACTTCTAAAAAATGAATGGGTCAAAGAAGAAATAAGTGCAGAAATCAAAAGATATATACAGACAAATGAAAATGAAAATACGACATATCAGAATCTCTGGGATGCAGCAAAAGCAGTAATAAGAGGAAAGTTCATATCACTTCAGGCCTATATGAACAAACAAGAGAAAGCCGAAGTAAACCACTTAACTTTACACCTTAAGAAACTAGAAAAAGAAGAACAAAGACAACCCAAAACCAGCCGAAGAAAGGAGATAATAAAAATCAGAGCAGAAATAAATGAAATAGAGAACAGAAAAACTATAGAAAAAATCAATAAAACAAGGAGCTGGTTCTTTGAAAAGATCAACAAAATTGACAAACCCTTGGCAAGACTCACCAAGGAAAAAAGACACAGGACTCAAATAAATAAAATCCAAAATGAAAGAGGAGAGATCACCACAGACATCATAGAAATACAAAGAATTATTGTAGAATACTATGAAAAATTATATGCCACCAAATACAACAATCTAGAAGAAATGGATAAATTCCTAGAACAATACAACCTTCCTAGACTGAGTCATGAAGAAGCAGAAAGCCTAAACAGACCAATCAGCAGGGAGGAAATAGAAAAAACTATTAAAAATCTCCCCAAAAATAAAAGTCCAGGCCCAGACGGTTATACTAGTGAATTCTATCAAACATTCAAAGAAGACTTGGTTCCTATTCTACTCAAAGTCTTCCAAAAAATTGAAGAAGAAGCAATACTTCCAAACACATTTTATGAGGCCAACATAGCCCTCATACCAAAACCTGGCAAGGATGGCACAAAGAAAGAAAACTACAGACCAATATCTCTAATGAATACAGATGCTAAAATACTAAACAAAATACTGGCAAACCGAATACAACAACATATTAAAAAAATAATACATCATGATCAAGTGGGATTCATCCCAGAATCTCAAGGATGGTTCAACATACGCAAAACGGTTAACGTAATACACCATATCAACAAAACAAAGAACAAAAACCACATGATCTTATCAATAGATGCAGAAAAGGCTTTTGATAAAATACAACACAATTTTATGTTTAAGACTCTCAACAAAATGGGTATAGAAGGAAAATATCTCAACATGATAAAGGCCATATATGATAAACCATCAGCCAACATCCTATTAAACGGCATAAAACTGAGGACTTTCTACCTTAAATCAGGAACAAGACAGGGTTGTCCACTCTCTCCACTCTTATTCAACGTGGTGCTAGAAGTTCTGGCCAGAGCAATCAGACAAGACAAAGAAATAAAAGGCATCCAGATCGGAAAAGAAGAAGTAAAGCTATCACTTTTTGCTGATGATATGATCCTATACATCGAAAACCCGAAGGACTCCACAAAAAGATTATTAGAAACAATAAACCAATACAGTAAGGTCGCAGGATACAAAATTAACATACAAAAGTCCATAGCCTTTCTATATGCCAACAATGAAATATTAGAAAACGAACTCAAAAAAATAATCCCCTTCACGATTGCAACAAAAAAAATAAAATACCTAGGAATAAACATAACAAAGAACGTAAAGGACCTATATAATGAAAATTACAAAGCATTGTTAAGGGAAATCGAAAAAGATACAATGAGATGGAAAAATATTCCTTGTTCTTGGATAGGAAGAATAAATATAATCAAAATGGCCATATTACCCAAAGCAATATACAAATTTAATGCAATTCCCATCAAAATCCCTATGAGATTTTTTAAAGAAATGGAACAAAAAATCATCAGATTTATATGGAACTATAAAAAACCCCGAATAGCCAAAACAATCCTAAGGAAAAAGAATGAAGCTGGGGGCATTACAATATCTGACTTTAAACTATATTATAGGGCCACGATAATCAAAACAGCATGGTATTGGCAAAAAAATAGACACTCAGACCAATGGAACAGAATAGAAAGCCCAGAAATAAAACCACATATATATGGTCAAATAATCTTTGATAAAGGGGCCAACAACACACAATGGAGAAAAGAAAGCCTCTTCAACAAATGGTGTTGGGAAAACTGGAAAGCCACATGCAAAAGAATGAAACTTGACTACAGCCTGTCCCCGTGTACTAAAATTAATTCAAAATGGATCAAAGACCTAAATATAAGACCTGAAACAATAAAGTACATAGAAGAAGACATAGGTACTAAAATCATGGACCTGGGTTTTAAAGAACATTTTATGAACTTGACTCCAATGGCAAGAGAAGTGAAGGCAAAGATAAATGAATGGGACTACATCAGAATTAAAAGTTTTTGCTCAGCAAGAGAAACTGATATCAAAATAAACAGACAGCCAACTATATGGGAACTGATATTTTCAAACGGCAGCTCAGATAAGGGCCTAATATCCAAAATTTACAAAGAACTCATAAAACTCAACAACAAACAAACAATCCAATAAAAAAATGGGAAGAGGACATGAACAGACACTTCTCCCAGGAAGAGATACAAATGGCCAACAGATATATGAAAAGATGCTCAGCTTCATTAGTTATTAGAGAAATGCAAATCAAAACTACAATGAGATACCACCTCACTCCTGTTAGATTAGCTATTATCAACAAGACGGGTAATAGCAAATGTTGGAGAGGCTGTGGAGAAAAAGGAACCCTCATTCACTGTTGGTGGGACTGTAAAGTAGTACAACCATTATGGAGGAAAGTATGGTGGTTCCTCAAAAAACTGCAAATAGAACTACCTTATGACCCAGCAATCCCTCTACTGGGTATATACCCCAAAAACTCAGAAACATTGATACGTGAAGACACATGTAGCCCCATGTTCATTGCAGCACTGTTCACAGTGGCCAAGACATGGAAACAACCAAAAAGCCCTTCAATAGAAGACTGGATAAAGAAGATGTGGCACATATACACTATGGAATACTACTCAGCCATAAGAAATGATGACATCAGATCATTTACAGCAAAATGGTGGGATCTTGATAACATTATAAGGAGTGATATAAGTAAATCAGAAAAAAACAAGAACTACATGATTCCATACATTGGTGAAACATAAAAATGAGACTAAGAGACATGGACAAGAGTGTGGTGGTTACCAAGGGTGGGGGGGGGGAGGGAGGACATGGGAGGGAGGGAGGGAGAGAGTTAGGGGGAGGGGGAGGGGCACAGAGAACTAGATAGAGGGTGACGGAGGACAATCTGACTTTGGGCGAGGGGTTTGCAACATAATTTGATGACAAAATAACCTAGACATGTTTTCTTTGAATATATGTACCCTGATTTATTAATGTCATCCCATTACCATTAATAAAAATTTATTAAAAAAAAAAAAAGAAAGCAATCAGTGAACAACTAAGGTGCCGCAACAAAGAATTAATGCTTCTCATCTCTCTCCCTTCCTGTCTGTCCCTATCCCTCTGATTCTGTCTCTAAAAAAAAAAAAAAAAAAGAAAGACCATATTTTATCCCATAATTCATATGTATTAACTTAAAACTATTAAAATAATACAAAGCATGTTCTTTAATCACAACAAAAATATACCAGAAATCTATAAGATAAAGATATCTGGAACATCCTCAAATATTTGGAAATTAAGCAAAAAAGTTCATAAGAACCTAGAGGAAATTTTCTAGTATTAAGTGCTTATATTTGAAAGGAATCAAATCAATGGTCTAACCTTCTACCTTAAGAAACAATAAGACAAAAAAGAACTAATTAAAACCCAAATAAGTGGAAGATAGGAAATACTAAAGAATTGAAATCAACAACACAGTGAAAAAATTTACAAAAGAGAAAAATCAATTGAACCAAAAGCTAGTTCATTGAGATCAATAAAAATGATAAACCTCTAACCAAGCAGTTTAGGAAGAAAAAGAAAAACATACAAATTACCAATATCAGACATGAAAGAGAGGATCTCTCTAGAGATCTCAGGCATTAAAGGAACAATAAAAGAATATTATGAACAATATTATGCCAATAAATTCAACAACTCAGATGAAACGTACTAACTCCTTGAAAGACACAAACTACCAAAGAAGAAACAGGGAAACTTGAATCAAGATAGAAAAGCCCTAGATCTATTAAAGAAATTCAATTCTTAATTAAAAAGAAAAAATAATACCTTTCCACATAGAAAACTAGATGACTCTGGTGATAAATTTCATAAAACATTTAATTTAAGAGAAAATGTTATCAATTCTATATAAAACTTTCAGAAAACTGTAGATAAAGGAATAATTTCTTCCTTATTTCTGTGAGGTCAACTTTACCCTGATACTAAAAATAAAGATATTACAAGAAAAGAAATTATAAATATCTTTCATGATGAGGGAAACAAAAAATCCTTAATAAAACAGTAAATTGAATTCAGCAGTATATATAAAAAATAATACATTATACTAAATAAAATATATCTTAGAAATGAAAGGTTAGTTTAACATTCAAAAATCAATCAATGAAAAAAAAGTAATCAATGAGATTCATCATTTTAATAGACTAAAAAAGAAAAGCCATATGGTCATCTCAAAAGATGTAGAAAAAGCTTTTGATAAAGTTCAACATCTAGTCATGATAAAAATTCTCAATAAGCTGGAAATAGAAGAGAACTTCCTCTACCTGAAGAAAGGGTATCTATGCAAAACCTACAGTTAATGCCATAATGGTGAAAGACTAAATGCTTTCCTGCTAAGACTAGGAACAAAGCAAGTACCTGTGTTTCTTCTCCCCTCATCTATTCAACACCACACTGATGAGTCTAGCCAGCACAGTGAGGCAAGAAAAAGAAGAGGCATCCAGACTGGAAAGGAAGAAATAAAACTGTCTTTATTAAAAGAAGACATGATTATATATATATGATACCAGTGCAAGGATAACATATAGATCAACAGACTAGAATGAAGTATCCAGAAATAGACCCATACATATATGTTTAACTGATTTTCAATAAACATGCCAAGGTAATACAATGAAGAAAGGATAGTCAGTCTTCAACAAATGATTCTGTAAAAACTGAATATCTACATGCAAAAAATGAACCTCAATCCTTACCTTTTACTATATATAAAAATTAACTGGAAATGGATCAGACCTAAATGAAAGAGCTAAACCTATAAAAATTCTAAAAGGCCCGACCAGGTGGTGGTGCAGTGGCTAGAGCATTGGACTGGAACTCAAGAGGACCCAGGTTGAAACCCCAAGGTCGCTGGCTTGAGCAAGGGGTCACTTGGTCTGCTGTAGTGCCCCGGTCAAGGCACATATGAGAAAGCAATCAATGAGCAACTAAAGGGGCCGCAACGAAGAATTGATGCTTCTCATCTCTCTCCCTTTCTGGCTGTCTGTCCCTATCTGTCCCTCTGTCTCTCTCTGGCTCTGTAGCAAAAAAAAAAAAAAGTCTAAGAGAAAACAGAAAAAACCTATTGACCCTGGATTACGGAAAGACTTCTTAGATAAAACACCAAATGCAAAATCCATAAAAGAAAGAATTGATAGCCTGACCAGGCAATGGCACAGTGGAGAGAGCATCGACCTGGGATACTGAGGACCCAGGTTCAAAACCCCGAGGTTGCCGATTTGAGCGTGGGCTCACCAGCTTGATTGTAGGATCGCCAGCTTGAGCATGGGATCACAGACATGATCCCCTGGTCACTGGCTTGAGCCCTAAGGTAGCTGGCTTGAACCCAAAAGTCTCTGGGTTGAGTCCAAGGTCACTGGCTTGAGCAAGGGGTCACTGGCTTGGCTGAAGTGCTCCAGTCAAGGCATATTTAAGAAAGCAATCAATGAGCAACTAAAATGCCACAACTACGAGTTGATGCTTCTCATCTCTCTCCCTTCCTGTTTCTCCCATCGGTCCTTCTCTCTCTTGCTAAAAAAAAAGAAAAAAAAAGAAAATTGATAAATTGGGTTTCATCAAGATGAAAAACTTCTGTTCTATGAAAGACATTGTTAAGAAAATGAAAAGAGCCCTGGCCGGTTGGCTCAGTGGTAGAGCGTCGGCCTGGCGTGCATAAGTCCCGGGTTCGATTCCCGGCCAGGGCACACAGGAGAAGCGCCCATCCGCTTCTCCACCCCTCCCCCTCTCCTTCCTCTCTGTCTCTCTCTTCCCCTCCCGCAGCGAGGCTCCATTGGAGCAAGGATGGCCCGGGCGCTGGGGATGGCTCCTTGGCCTCTGCCCCAGGCGCTGGAGTGGCTCTGGTCGTGACAGAGCGACGCCCCGAAGGAGCAGAGCATCGCCCCCTGGTGGGCAGAGCGTCTGCCCCTGCTGGGCGTGCCGGGTGGATCCCGGTCGGGCGCATGCGGGAGTCTGTCTGACTGTCTATCCCCATTTCCGGCTTCGGAAAAATACAAACAAACAAACAAACAAAAAGAAAATGAAAAGACAAGCTATGAACTGAAATAATATTTGCGGCCCTGGCCAGTGGCTCAGTGGCTAGAGCATCAGCCCAGCAGACAGACATCCCAATTTTGATCCCTGGTCAGGGCACAAATGAGAAGTGAACATCTGCTTCTCTTCTCTTCCCTCTTCCCCTTCTCACTCTCTTCTCCTTTTGCAGTGTTGGCCCTGGGTGCTAAGGATAGCTCGGTTGATTTGAGCATCAGCCCCAGATGGGGCTTGCCAGGTGGATCCCAGTCAGGGCACATGCAGGAGCCTATCCCTCTATCTCCCCTTTTCTCACTTAAAAAAAATACACACACACACACGTAGAGGGTTCTCGGGCTACGACAAAATTCAGTTCCTAAAACAGTGACATAACCCAATTTTGGTATAAGTCAAAACACATCCTAGCCTAACATAAACGAAACACTTGCACTTTTAACAGTCCCAAATGGTGTAGGTAAGCGTACTGGGGGATGCCACCTCCCTCATTCATATGCCGTCTTTCTGTGTATTCTTCCATGCCATGCAACCAAACTAGTTCACCCACATAGTTTGTAAGTACAATGCTAATGGCTTAAGCCAAAACACTCACGTCTCAATTTTTTAAAGTTTTTATGGGAGTGTCATAAACTTGAAACATCATGTCGAGACTGTTGAAACCTGAGGACCCCCTGTATGGTGTGTGTGTGTGTGTGTGTGTGTGTATTTGCTAATCACCTGACAAGGGGCTTCTATCTAGAATACATAAAGAAGTTTTCTTACAATTCAATATGACAAAGAGTCAATTAAAAAAGGCAACAGTTTGGATGGTTCCCCAAAGATAAAAGAATGGCAAAAACATACATGAAAATGACACTTCACATCATTAGTCATTAGTAAAATGCAAATTAAAATCACAGTGAACTATCCCTCTAAATCTACTAGAACAGCTAAAACTAAAAAGACTGATGACACAGAGGTAGAACTACTGAAACTCTCATACATTGCTGGTGGGAAAGCAAAATTACATAGTTACTTTGGAAGTTTGGCAATTTCTTATAAAGTGAAACAGTCATCCTGTATACAAATGTTTATAGGGGCTCTATTTTTAACAGCTAAAAACTGGAATTAATCCAAATATATTTGACTGCTGAATAGAGAAACAGACTTATGTTCAATACCAGGGAATACTATTCAGCAATAAAAAGGAAGAAACAACTAATAGAACATGTAAATGAACCTCAAATATACCTTTTTTTTTTTTTTTTTTTTTTTTGCGAGAGAGGGACAGACCAATAGACAAGAAGGGCACCAACTCATAGTTACGTCACTTTAGTTGTTCAATTGCTTCTCATACGTGCCTTGATGGAGGGGCTCAAGTTGAGCCAATTACCCTTTGCTCAAGCCAGCAGCCTTGGGCTCAAGCCAGCGACCTTGGGCTTCAAGCCAGTGACCTTTGGGTTCAAGCCAGAGACCTTGGGCTCCAAGCCTAAGACCTTGGGCTCCAAGCCAATGACCATGACCATGGGATCGTTTGATGATCCCACGCTTAAGCTGGTGAGCCTGTGCTCAAGCTGGATGAGCCCATGCTCAAACTGGCAACCTTGGTGCTTTGAACCTGGGACCTCAACGTCCCAGGTCAATGTTCTATCCACTGTGTCACCACTCGTCAGGCTCAACTGCATTTTAAAAATGAAAGAGGCAAACTCAAAAGACTACATACTATATGACTCCATTTATATGACATTCTGGAAATATTAGAGACAGAAAACTAATCAGTGATTGTCCCTGAGGGGTTTGGGGGAAGGGTTAAGTGCAAAGGAGCAAAGGAAACTTTTGTGGGTGATGACAGAAATGTTCTATTGATTGTTGTGGTTATATAAAGTTATGTATTAATCAAAATTCATACAACTACTCTAAAAAGTAAATTTTACTGCATGTAAATGAAAGTTCAGCAAATCTTACTTTTAATAGAAGTATGATACATCCATATAATTATATATTATGAAATAATTTAAAAAATAAGATGGACCCATATGTATCACTAATAGATAATCCCTAACATATACTGTTAGGAGTAAAAAGCAAGATACAGAACAATAAATACAGTATGTTCCCATTTATGATAATATAGACTATCTCTGGGGAAGGGGTCTAGATACACAGCCTCTGTGCTGTTTGAGTTATTTATTTTTTTAAATCACATGCTTATATTACTTTCAGTTAGAAAAAGTAAGAGATTACATACAGGTCAGGGAAACTCACAGGTGTTTGGCCCAGGGGACTGAGTCACGGAGGCCTGAGAAAACACATGTAAGAATATGGAACATAGTGCCAGACACTTAAAAGGTGCTCAGTAAATGGATGGGGGAATCAAAATACTTGGAATCAATTCAGAGGCAAACCCTGGACAAAGAGAACTCTATCTGAACACCAGATATGCAGCCAGCAGAGCCCCTGTTTCACACAAGGAGCTGAGCTTGCCTCACTCCGTTAGAAAAAGGAAAAGAGCATAAAACCCAAATATTCTGGATTTATGTCCGGGCAAGTGGTATCTCAGCATTCCTGTGTGAGTACATCCTGTGCCCTCACCTCAGCCTTCTCAGGGACGGGGAGCAAGCCCTTTCCCCAGTGAGCAGAGCCCACCCTGAGGGCTCCTCCGGTGATCCCAGTGCTATATCCTGACTCCCAGAGGATCCTCACAGCCTTTTCTTGAGTTCCTCCAGGTCAGATACTCCCACAACTTTTGAAGGAACAAAATGACCCTGACAGTCTCACTGCAATCCAGGCTGCAGACAAGCCGATCTCAGCATGTCAGGCCTTTCTCCACAGTAAAGCTTCAGGGAAAAAAAAAACAAAAGTAGAAGGCAGATAGTAACCGAAGCAGCTCAGCAGAATTTGGTAAAGGAACTACCAGGGTCTGGCCCAGCTTTTATCAGCAAGGAAAACCAGGAGTCCAGAATGCAAAACAACAGAGAGAAGGCACAGCACGGCCAGCCTCAGCAACTCCTCTTTGGTCCTGCTTTATGTGGATACGCCTCTCCCAGCTTCCAGAAAGCTTGGCGACCGATACTGTCTGGGGCTCCTGTGCTGGACAGCCTTGTCGGGCTGCCTCTGGACACCTGGCTTCCCCATGGGTTCTACCGGCCTGCTCCTCCTCCACAGAAACAAGCTATGCTGGTAGGTGAGCAAGGGGTAAGGTTTAGCAAGGACTGAGGTGGGAACTAACTAAAAGCAAAGCCCTTTCCGGGTGCCCACAGGGTCGAGGACACAGAGGGGAAGTTATAACAGAATCTTGTTTTCTCTGGAGCACATCATGTGTTTCTGACTTGGGCGCCCGGATCCGGCAGGCATCTAGGGGTGGGAAGACAGAGAAGCACTTACCGGGGGAAGATGGCCGTCATCAAGGCTGAAGCATAGCCAGGCTTGCAAGCTCCCTCTGAAAAGTTTGCGTACTTTGTGGCTAACTCCGCAGGCCTATGGGAAGAGAAGGAAAGTCACAGCTTGCCAGGCACTCGGCGGTCAGTGGGCTATTAGTTTATGAAGGGCTGTAGGTGTTTAAACCCCGAATGAAGCTTCATTCCCTACAATTAACACTTAAGTTCTTCTTCCACACCAAAGCATCAGGGGGGCAAAACCCCTCCAAATTAAAAAACCCTAAAGGAACAGGTAGAAAAATAAGCAAGGACTGTCTGTGGAATTTGGTAAAAGGAACTCACTGGCTTTAAATTCTTTGCAGTGCCGCTGATACCAACGAAACCAGGAACTCCATCCAGGCTCACACGGGGAGAGTGGAGCCTGGAGATCTGAAGAGAGAGCAGCTCAGGCTTTGATAAAGTCAGCAGCACCGTCCTCTCAACAGCCCTTCTATATTCCTACACATCCAGCCACATCTGCCTGGATTCTCTCCAGCCAGTGGGAACCACTCACAGTGTCCTGAATATAGATCCTACATATAGATATGTTGGGGCTATTACTATAACTATTAGATGTTTAGCTGAGAATGCTCTCATGCTCTTCTATTATTTCTGCCTAGAATGTTCTTCCTTGTCCTTCTTCACTTGGCTATGCCTACTGGTTTTTAAAAACTAAGCTCAGATGTCAATTCCCTGACCTCCAGACTGGGCTAAGTGCCTTCTCTATGCTCCTATAGTCTGCCCCACTGCCACCCACATTACATGCCTGCCCCCATCCACACTTGCTATACTGTGCTGCAATTGTTGGCAGTATGTCTCCCTCTTTATACTGTAATTTCCTGAGCTCAGAGTCTGATTTAACCCTGTACCCCCAGTACTGCACACAGAGATGGGCAAAACAGAAGACCCTATAATTTTTATGAAGGAGCAAAGTGACCCTGACAATCTCACTGTACTTGGACTGGAACCAAGACAATCTTGGGAACCCACAGGTCAGAGATGGCTGAATATCTTCCAGAAGACTTGTGTGTTCCGGCCCTGGCTCTACTGCTGTGTGACTGTAGTCAAGTCACCTCACATCTTTGGGCTTCAGTGACCTTATGTGTTCAATTTGTGGCTGGAGAATCTAGAGAATCCATAACTAAAGAATAGGACACATTTGCCTGACCAGGCAGTGGCGCAGTGGATGGAGCGTTGGACTGGGATGCGGAGGACCCAGGTTCAAGACACCGAGGTTGCCAGCTTGAGCATGAGCTCATCTGGTTTGAGCAATGCTTACCAGCTTGGACCCTGAGGTCGCCAGCTTGAGCAAGGGGTTACTCGGCCTGCTGTAGCCTCACGGTCAAGGCACATATGAGAGAGCAATCACTGAACAACTAAGGTATCACAACGAAAAACTAATGATTGATGCTTCTCATCTCTCTCCATTCCTGTCTGTCTGTCCCTATCTATCCCTCTTTCTGACTCTCTCTCTATCTCTGTAAAAAAAAAAAAAAAGACTAGGACACATTCAGTGACTGCTGGGGCTGGAGGTCCTGCATGCAGGAGCACCTGAGGAAGTCCTGGCTGGTTGCCAGTTCCAGGTTCTGACCTCCCCTGCCTCTTCTCTTGGTCCTGCTGCTGAAACTCTGATCACTCTAATGTCCAGCTGCTCTACTGTGCTGGGGCCCTTTGGCAAGTTTTCCCTCAGCGCTGCCTTCTCCAGGGACTGGGTAGGGTCATATAAGGTGGTGTGGGGGTGGGTGGGGCCGGCACCTGTACCCGATGGCTGGAAACCATGATGCCACTGTCCACCATGTATCACGTGTGATTCACTCATGTACCTCTGAGGGCCCAGCCCAGGGCTTCACACAGAGAAACTAACTGCTCTGTGAATTTAGACAAACTATCTGTAACCATGTGCAATTTCTTCTAGAAATCTACATTTTTTTCAGCCTTCCCTACCAATTAAATGTAAAGCCTGAAATGCAAAAGCAAATGCCGAGTGACAAGCCAGAACTGGGACTTTATTTGGTAGGCAAAAGAAAGTCAAAGGCTTAACAAGAACATTTACACAACAATATTTTCTTATGTAAACAACTATTTCAGAAACAAAATACCGACTTTAGTTCAATTACCAAACTTACTAGAAGCTTTTGGACTAGGCACAGTGATTAAAACAGATTTTTTTCAGTTACTCCTCTCAATAGCCAAGTGAGTAGGAGCTACTAATTATTAATTTCCACACAAGCTCAGAAAGGTGAAGAGACTTATCCAAGATCATAAAGCTTATAAGTGGTAGATACTGGATTTGAACCTGTTTCTAACACCAATGCAGAAGCTCTTAGCACAGCACTGCCAGCACCGCGGATCACAGTAACTGCTATCTGCGAGGGAAGCAGAGCCAGGGAGCCCAGCAGGGCTCAGTGCAGCCGGAGGTGGGACAGAGAAGAGGGTCAAGAACAGGCGTGGGATTCACATAATTTAAAACCTGGTTTTCTGCACTAATGACCCTTTTAAATATAAAAAAAAGAGACACTTAAAGGTAGCTTATTATTTCATGCATTTGATACTTAAATAAGAATAATAAAAGAGGTATACAAAACTAGATTGCTATAAGAGTTTTAAAATATTAATGAAAAAATATTAAGTAATACCTGACAAAAAGCAATAAAACTGTCATTTAAGATATTTCCACATTGCTTCTTGATTAGCATCCTCACTTGTAATTTTTTTCACCTATGGACGGAATGAACATTACTACAAGTGCTTAGAATATGCTGTTGCGCAGATGAACGTTAAAAAGGAGTAAGGCATACACTGTTGGTGGGAATGTAAAGTAGTACAACCATTATGGAGGAAAGTATGGTGGTTCCTCAAAAAACTGCAAATAGAACTACCTTATGACCCAGCAATCCCTCTACTGGGTATATACCCCAAAACCTCAGAATCATTGATACGTAAAGACACATGTAGCCCCATGTTCATTGCAGCACTGTTCACAGTGGCCAAGACATGGAAACAACCAAAAAGCCCTTCAATAGAAGACTGGATAAAGAAGATGTGGCACATATACACTATGGAATACTACTCAGCCATAAGAAATGATGACATCAGATCATTTACAGCAAAATGGTGGGATCTTGATAACATTATACGGAGTGAAATAAGTAAATCAGAAAAAACAAGAACTACATGATTCCATACATTGGTGGAACATAAAAACGAGACTAAGAGACATGGACAAGAGAGTGGTGGTTACCAGGGGTGGGGGGAGGGAGGACGCAGGAGGGAGGGAGGGAGAGAGTTAGGGGGAGGGGGAGGGGCACAGAGAAAACTAGACAGAGGGTGACGGAGGACAATTTGACTCTGGGTGAGGGGTATGCAACATAATTTAATGACAAGATAACCTAGACATGTTTTCTTTGAATATATGTACCCTGAATTATTAATGTCATCCCATTAACATTAATAAAAATTTAAAAAAAAGAAAAGAAAAAAAAAAGGAGTAAGGAATGTAAATTTGTGGTTTCCACATTGGGCGCTGTCCAGGTGCCCACCTTAGAGAGAACCCTGATTACAAGTGCCATTTTAACAACTGGTTCGCCAAACTCAACAAAAAACTAGGTATCAGTTCTGCTGAACCCATGTGAACTGGCTGAATCCACCACTGGTTAAGAAGTGTATATATATGAGCAGTGTGAAGCTCTATGAGTCCCTCATATCCTGTTTCCCAATCCCCCCGCCCCCACCTGCTTGCCTGCCTTATACAGTAGGTTCCTACAGTCTCTCTGAATCCAGGAGGTTTCACAAAGAAGATGAAAGGTGAAGGCAGTTGCTTCTTTAACACAGGGCATTGCAGAAATACACGTACAATAAGAGACAAACCTTTGGCCCCACTCTTTCCTGTCTAGTTTACACCATCAACGTTTGGCAAGGTGCTTCAAGAATAAGGGCTATGAGATAGTCCAGGGTCCGACGACTCAGGTAATCTACACTGGAGAAGGAGCACTGGCACGCTGGAGCACGGGGAGCCAGCACCCAGCAGGAACGGTTCTTCCATGGCATGGCAAGGTAGTCACATATCAAGGATAAGCCGCTCTAAATCACCCCCCCCCCAATTCAGAAAGCAACAGTAACTTCAAAAACACACAGTCCTGGGTACAGTGGTCCAGTCAAGTTATTACCAAATTAAAATGCCTTATACACGGCCTCCTGATTATCGCAGTGGGAGAAGAATAGGGGGAGTGTTGGGGACTCTGAGTCATACGGCAGGCTGGGACCTCTGGGGCAGTTAGCGGTCAAAAACCACCAAGACTAACAGTCGCCAACACCCTCCGGCCAGAATAGTTAGTTTCTCTAAGGCGCTCACACTCCAAATGCCAGAAGGCCCCCACAGATGTCTGATCAAATCATTTAGCCCTTGTTCTTCTCAAACTTTGCAGCTGGCCTTTCATTTTGGGAGAGTTAGCATTTCAACCAGTAAGAGCATCCATTGTCCTATAAACATGACTACCAAGCCCCTGGGGTGAAGAGTGTAAACCACTGCACTCTCAAGAGGAAATCCAGATGGACGCACTGGAATCCAAAAGAAGGATCCAGACTTTACTCCTCTACCTCACTAGAAGCACCGAGTTTAAAGGATCAGGCCAAGCAATGGGTTATAGATGGGAAGAGTGTAGGATCTGGAATAAGAAACATTCTCAGAGGACACTGGAAAGCTGTGTGACCGTGGACAAGTAATGGAAAGTCTGATCCTCAGCTTCCTCATCTACAAATGGGGACCACTCAATTCCCAGGGGTCCTGGGGGGATGTGATGAGAAAGCCCATTTGCAGGGGCTGGTTGTCTTCTAGAGCAGTAGTTTTCAACCTTTTTACATCTGGAGACAGGTGAAAATAGAATTGTTTCGGGGACCACTAAGGCAGAAATCACCCTGAGCATAAACTAATTTGAATAAAATCATTGAGTCTATAATCTTCATACCACACCAGGGTGGTTAACTCTTTTGTGGACCGGCACAAAATTTTTGGCAGACTGACACTGGTCCACAGACAGGCAGTTGAAAACCACTGCTCAAGAGCACCACAAATGTAACGTGAAAAGTGAGTGGCAGAGGCAGGCAGCCATGGAAGCTTTGAACACTTGGTTTATGTTTGGATTCTGCCACAGAAAAGAGTCACTGAATGATTGTGCACACTGGCAGAGTGCACTGATCAACGTATGCATTTTAAGAATCAACATTTGGGAGGTGAGGAGTAGTACTGCAAGAGGCTGAAAGGGATAGTCCACGTGGCAGAAAAAATAATCAAGAGAGAGTGTGATGCCTCAGTTGCCAAGGGAAGGAAATCTCTCAAGAAGGACAGAGGGCCTGACCAGGTGGGTGCATGGTGGATAGTGTCAATGTGGATGCTGAAGACCCAGGTTCGAAACCCCAAGGTTGCTGGTTTGAGTGCAGACTCACCAGCTTGAGTGCAGATCGCTGGCTTGAGTGTGAGATCATAGACACGACCCCACGGTCATTGGCTTGAGCCCAAAGGTCGCTGGCTTGAGCATAAGGTCACAGCTCAGCTGGAGCCTCCCAGACAAGGCACATATGAGAAAGCCATCAATGAACAACTAAAGTGCCGCAACTATGAGTTGATGCTTCTCATCTCTCTCTTTTCCTGTCTGTCCCCCTCTCTCTCTCTCACACACACACACACACACAAAAAGGACAGAGAGACCAATTGTGTAAAACATTGCAGCCGATCCGGTGTGGCCACAGGATTGACAGCTGGATTTGGCAACATGAAGGTTACTCCTAACCTTGCGAAGAGCTGTTTCACTCGGAGGTGGTGCAAAATGCTGATTTCATTGGGGTTAAGAGGAAACAAAAAGAATTGGAGTCATGGAATATAAATTATTTTTAGGAGTTTTGCTATAAAGGGAGACAGAGAAATGGGGCAATAGCTAGAAGAAAGAATCAAGGAAAATATGTTGTTTGAGAATAGAAAATATTTTAGCATGTTTATAAGCTGCTTAGAATAAGAGAAAAACTCACGATGCAGTGGAGCTGGGAGAGCTGTAGAAGAAATGTCTGAGTAGATGAGGGGAAAGGATCTAATACCAAAGAGGGTTGGCTTTGGCTCTGCTTACCCTACCCTGTCATGACTACCTCTTCATCTTGCAACGTTCAGTTTAAGCACCACTTGCTTTATGAAGCTTTTCATGATTATTTCCCTTCCCGAGTAGAACCAACCTATTTGCCTGTGGACCCCATTTCACCTAGAGCTGACTTTCACCTGTAGCTTGCTCATGTGTTCCTGCACTGTCTCTGTTCCATCTCCTTCCTCTCCTTCCTCTCATTCATTCATTCATTCATCCATTCACTCAACAAATATTTAGAGACAACAGAGTACTCTGCTTGGATCTGTATCCTGACTCTATCCCTTACCAGCTGTGTGACTTTGGGCATTTTATTTAATTGCTCTGGGCCTTAATTTCCACATCATTAAAACTGGGATTATACTAGTACTTACTTTATAAAGTTGTTGTGAAGATTATGCTGATAATAAAGTGCTTAGTACAATGCCTCATATGTAGTTTCTTTTCCAAAACATGTTTACTGTGACAGTCTCATTGTTATGTGCCAGACGTTGGCCTGGGATTAGGGATACAGTGATGACTAAGGACATAGTTGTGGCCTACCATTTGTTACGCTGAAGAGTAACTGTTCATTTAAATATCTTTTTTTTCTAAACCATAAAAATTGAGCATAGTGCATAGCATGAAGCACCCATGCATAGCAAAGTATAAAAAATGTCTGTCGGACTGAATCCAATTGGTTACCTTGACTTGGAAAGTTAATTAACAGGAAGTATGAGGAAGAGGTGGTGATGGCTGGGGAAAATAGAGAAGGGACTTTTTTGGAGGACGGGGGTGGGGACAGGGAACTTTAACAGTTATTCCTGAGGACTCTATAGATCAGTGATGGGCATCTTGTGACCAACTGTCTAATTTCTAGGACTCTCTCAAAGAGGACTGGACTGACCCAGGTCAGCCCCCTACTATGCCCCCTCCCTCATTCCATGGGCTAGTTTACTATGTAGAGGTCAAGGAACTGATTGTGAAAATGAAATAAGACCAAGTAAGATATCTAGCACAATACCGGGCAAATAATAGTTAATAAACATTAGTTCCTTTTTAAGCAAATATAGCAACTTAAAGGTGGCCAATATTACTGTGCTGTGAGGACCTGCGTGAACACAGATAAGAAGCCTGAGCACAGAGCTCCCCCTCGCCCCCCACTGCTTCTTCAGTTCTATCCTCTCTCATCCTCCTAACGAAGATGCTTTTCTCCAATTGCTAGACGTTTGTTTCTGGAACAATGACATGCCTTGGGAAATGAAAGCTGCAGCTTAGGTTACGTTCAATAATCCTATTCTGTCATGAAGCATTTTTATTTTAAGTTTTTACCTGAAATAGCCTTTATGTAAGAAAAATTACTTAATATTGCCACAGATTCTTTTAAGCTCCAAGATGGAAACTTCCCCTTTTTTTTTTATTTTTCTGAAGTGAGAAGCAGGGGGGAGGCAGAAGGTCAGACTCCTGCATGCGCCTGACTGGGATCCACCAGGCATGCCCACTAGGGGGCGATGCTCTGACCATCTGGGGCGTTGCTCTGCTGTAATTGGAGCCATTCTAGCGCCTGAGGTGGAGGTCATGGAGCCATCCTCAGCGCTAGGGGCCAACTTTGCTCCAGTGGAGCCTTGGCTGCGGGAGGGGAAAAGAGAGACAGAGAGACAGAGAGGAAGGAGAGGGGGAGGGGTGGAGAAGCAGATGGGTGCTTCTCCTGTGTGCCCTGACCAAGAATCAAACCCAGGACTTCCACAGGCCGGGCCGATGCTCTACCACTGAACAAACCAACCAGGGCCTGGAAACTTTTCTTCTTGAGGACAATTTTATCTTCTCTGCCTCTCTCCTCCAACCCCATTACTCCATTATTACAGATCTGCAGGTACTTCCTGTAATATTGAGTCTCTTCACTCCCATTTGGGGTGTTGTTGATCCATCCTACCCTGAGTATCACTGACCCTTTGCTGTTTGTGAACTCCAAAGCAGACTTGGGCTTCTATACAGTTTTTGCCCCACTTACAGTGATTTATGATAAACTTGGCAGCACTCTCTCATGTCCTTTCATCACTTTAAGAGAAAAGGAACTGCTTGATGTGAACAATCTGGAATTTGTGGTATTTCTCGGCTCCGAAAGCCTTGCCTTTCAGCTCTTGGTGCTGGGCACAGCAATGTGTTTTCAACACACAAAGCTACTCTACTGTTTGATCAGTGATTCCAGAGCTGACATTACTGCAGTTTAACTGTCTCCAGAGTCTTGTGATTAACTTTATTTTGACTGGGAGGATGCTCTCAGTAAGCTCTTGCAAACACTTGAGCCTGAGCTGTAGAGGCAGTTCTCACAGACTCCACCAGGGATCTGTTGTGACTGCTCCAATTCAATTTTGTTTCTTAAAACTACAACAAAAAACCTCTTTCTAGGTGGTAGTGAAAAGAACAAGGAAACTAAGATTTACTGAGTATAAACCATGTGCTAGGGGTTGACCTAAAAACCTAATTTAGCTTTACAATAATCCCTTATGACAGTATAGCCCTTAGACCCAGGCATACAGGGCTGAAAGAGACCCAGAAGACATAGTTGAAAGATGTGCTGTTCTATGTTTAAACTATAAAATGTCAAGTGATAAATTCTGATAGGGACTGCATTGAATCTGTAGACTGCTTTGACTAGTATGAAAAAAACTTTTTTAGTATGAACATTTTAACAGTATTGATTCTTCTAATCCATGAGCATGAAATAACTTTGCATTTGTGTCTTCTTCACTGTCTTATAGTTTTAAAATTTTTTTATTTATTAATTTTAGAGCGGGAGTAAGGGAGAGGGAGAGCGACAGGAATATCGATCTGTTCCTGCATGTGCCCTGACTGGGGATCAACCCACAACCTTTGTGTATCAGGACAACGCTAACCAATCCAGCTCTCTGGCCAGGGCAAGGTCTTACAGTGTATGGCTCTTTTGCCTCCTTAGTTAAATTTATTCCTAGGTTATTTTATTCTCTTTGATGCAACTGTAAATGGAATTATTTTCTTAATTTCTCTTTCTGATAGTTCATTCTGATAGTGTATAGAAATGCAACTAATTTTTGTGCACTGATATTGTATCCTGCAACCTTACTAAATTTCATAGTTCTAACAGTTTTATGGTGGAGTCTTTAGGGTTTTTTATATCCTGTCATCTGCAAATATAGATAGTTTTACTTCCTTTCTTTTGGATTGGAGTGCCCTTTATTTCTTTTTCTTGCCCAATTGTTTTGGCTAGGACATCTAGTACTACAATGGATAAAAGTGCCTAGAGTGGGCATCCTTGTCTTATTCTTAATCTTAGAAGAAAAACTTCCAGCTTTTACCACTGAGTATGATGTCAGCCATGGGCTTGTCATATATGGGCTTTTTTATGTCGAAGTATGGTCCCTCTATACTGACTTTGTTAAGAATTTTTACGATGACTAGAAATTAAATTTTGTCAAATACTTTTCTCCATTTGTTGAAATAATCAAATAATTTTTATCCTTCATTTTGTTAATGTGCTGTATCACCCTGATTGATTTGCAAATACTGAATAACTCTTGTATCCCTGGAGTAAATCCCACTTGATTACGGTGTATGATCCTTTTAAAAATGTTGAATTCAGTTTGCTAAAATCTTGCATGTGTTCATCAAGGATATTGGCCCGTAATTTTCTTTTCTTGCAGTGTCTTTGGTTTTGGTGTCAGGGTAATGCTGGCCTTGTAAAATGAAAGTGTTCCTCTTCTTCTATTTTGTGGAAAAGTTTGAGAAGTATAGTATTAATTCTTCTTTAAATGTTTGGTAGAATTCACCAGTGAAGTCATCTGGTCCTGGACTTTTATTTTTTGGGAGGTCTTTGATTACTAATTAAATTTATATGTTTTCTGCATACTCTGGGTAAGACTTGCATTTGTGGCCATCATAAATAAAACACAGTCACAACCTCTGCATGTCACTGGGAGCCAGTATTTAGGGGCAGCATGAAAGATAAGGCTAACGTGGTGTCGTGAGTAATGACATAACCAGCATGAAATAAATGGTACTAAAGAACTGAAGAGACAATATAATCTATATTGTTTCTATAAAACAGGTCCCAGAGAACCATGGGACTGTTAGTAATAACAGTCTTTTTGTGGTAGAAGATCTGAAATTAGCCAGGAATGATGCACTTGAAAATAAAAACCACAAAGAGATGGTTCCTGAATGTGAACAAAAAGAGATGGTGTCTAGATTACTATGAAGAACCTTCATGTACACTGATTGGATAATAAACTAATAAATAAGTATCTCTTCTTTCTTCATTGTTATAAATCCTAATCAATAAATCATTACATCTTACATGGATCCATCAACTTCTTTATACAGCAGATGCCTTACAAAAAGTATTTAGCCAGTACGTTGTGGCACTTTAGTTGTTCATTGATTGCTTTCTCATACGAGCCTTGACTGGGGGTTCTAGTTGAGCCAGTGACCCTTTGCTTAAGCCAGTGACCTTGGGTTTCAAGCCAGCCACCATGGGGTCACATCTGTAATCCTATGTTCAGTGGGGGACACCACACTCAAGCTGGTGAGCCCACACTCAAGTTGGATGAGCCTGCACTCAAACCTGGAAGTTTCGAACCTGGGTCCTCAGCATCCCAGGTCAATGCTCTATCCACTATGCCACCACCTGGACAGGCTTATTCTCATTTTTGACAAGAGAAATTGATTCTAAAACAAGCCCTTGCTTTTTTGGTATAAAGAGCAATGGGCTTAAAGGTAAAAAGACTAGAGTTTAAGTAACTAACTCTTCCTCTTACTAATTGTGTAATCTCAAGTAAAAGATAATTGGTTTCCTTAATTCTTTATTTTTTTAAATTAAGTGAGAGGTGGGGAGGCAGAGAGACAGACTCCCACATGTGCCCTGACGGGGATCCACCTGGCAAGACCTCTACTAGGGCGATGCTCTGCCCATCTAGGGCTGCTGCTCCATTGCTCGGCAACCAAGCTATTTTTGCACCTGAGGTGAGGCCAGGGAGCCATCCTCAGTGCCTGGGGACAACTTTGCTCGAACCATTCGAGCCATGACTATGGGGGCAGGAGTGGAGAAGCAGATGGTTGCTTCTCCTGTGTGCCCTGACCAAGAATCAAATCCGGGACTTCCACATGTCAGGCTGACACTCTACCACTGAGCCAGCTGGCCAGGGCCCTCTTTAACTCTTCAAATTGCTATTATAATACACATTTTATAGGACTAATGGAAGATCAAACGATTTCCTGCAACAATACAGGTCAGAGCATTCTTTGAAAGGTTGTACAAATGTCAGTTACTGTTCCTACTGTTTTTTAATATTTGACTTCAGCTTTTATAGCCTCTAGATCATCTGAATTATCATCGTTTCACAAATTTAATGAGGAAAAAAACGCCTTTTTATTTTTCTTACTTGGATTATTCTCCCAATTCACTTGGCTGCCTCCAAACTTCTGCCTGATAGCTAGGAACAGAAAGAGGGGCCTGTGAAATGAGGCCAACATCACATAAACAGGGATGTATCTTCAACTGGCATGCCAGTACCTATCTAAGCCCAGTGAATAAATCTAATGGCCCTGAGAGCAAAGTCACGTCATTTCCATGATTTCCAGATAACATTCTCCATAATTCCACTAAGTCCAAGCTTCTCAAATAGACTCACAGTCCAGGGTTATAAAAAAGGCAGGAGTACTCAAAGCCACAGCACACACAGCATCTTCCTGGAGTATCAAATTTACTTGAAGAGATGGGGAAGAATGTATAAATATTAAAATAATACACATGTATTATGGAACAGAATGTAAAACACTTTCTAAAATTAAAAAAAATTTAAAGGTATATGCTGCCTGATCAGGCGGTAGCGCAGTGGATAGAGCGTTGGACTGGGACACAGAGGACCCAGGTTCAAAATCCCAAGCAATCAATTAACAACTAAGGAGACTAAAGAGCCACAATGAAGAACTGATGCTTCTCATCTCTCTCTCTTCTTGTCTGTCTGTCCCTATCTGTCCTTCTCTCTGTCTCTGTCACACACACACACACACACACACACACACACACACACACACACAAAGGTATATGCTGTAGTGGGTTGGTGTGCAGTGTATACTCCTTCTCTAGCGGTAAGTTTCAGAAGGGGATCTTCCCCTCAAGGAGCTTGTATTCTAGTGAACAAGATAGGTAAGAAAATAAAAGTGTAAGTAGCCCTGCCTGGTAATTCAGTTAGTTAGAGCATCATCCTGATACATCAAGGTTGTGGGTTTGGTCCCTGGTCAAGGCACATACAAGAATCAACCAATGAATGCTAAATAAGTGAAACAACAAATCCATGTTTCTCTCTCTCCTTTCCTTGCTCTAAAATTAATAAATAAAAATAAAAATAAAGAACCACCAGTGAACACATAAATCTCTCTCGCACCTCCCCATCTTCTTCTCTTTCTCAAAAATTAATTTTAAAAATGGTATAGGCACAACCAGAGTTAAGCACAGGGCATTAGAGTACAGAGATGAGGCAGTTCAAGTGGCCTGGGAGATTAGACAGGCATCTTGATGAGGTGATGTCAAGAAAAGAGGGTGGAAGGACATTCTCAGTAGAGGATAAGAGACATGCAAAGGCCCAACGAGGGCCAGGCCTATTGGGGAACTGCAAATACTTTAGCACCGACAGAACAAAGTGTGTGACACCACCAGATCATGGTCTTGCTACCAGGACAAGAAGTCTGGACTTTCGGTTATAGGCAATGAGGAGTCACTGAAGGGTTTTTATGCAGAGCAAATGATATGCACTAGTCCTAGAGAAAAATGAGAGGCTTGGATTGAGGGGGTGACAGTGGATATGGAGAGGAAGGAAACTTTAAGAGCTTTGGGAAGCAAAATACTGTAATAGTAAGTGGAAGAATGTAAACATCACTATTTAGCAATACCAGAGCGTTTTCTTTTTTATTTTTATACATTATCTAGCTTTCTTTGATTTCTTTCATCAGTTTTGCAGTTTTCCATATATATGTGTGTATTTTGTTAGATTTACACCTAAGTATTTTTTTGTGTGTTAATGTAAATAATATTGTGGGTTTTTCTT
The DNA here is from genome assembly GCF_036850765.1 of Saccopteryx bilineata. NCBI lineage: Eukaryota > Metazoa > Chordata > Mammalia > Chiroptera > Emballonuridae > Saccopteryx > Saccopteryx bilineata. The sequence continues at coordinate 258,403,758 of NC_089492.1, forward strand.
TTTTTATTGAATTTATTGGGGTGACTGATTAACAAAATTATATAGGTTTTAAGTATAAATTCTATAGTATTGTTTTTATTTCAAATTTTAATTGTTCATTTGCTGGTGTTAGGAAAGCAACTGATATTTGTATATTAACCTTGTATCCTGCAACCTTGCTATAATTGCTAATTAGTTCCAGGAGTTTTTGCCAATTCTATGAGATTTCCTACATAGACAAGTATATCATCGGTGAACAAAGACAGTTTTATTTCTTCCTTCCCAATCTCTGCCTTTTCTTTCCTTTTCTTATTGAATTAGTTAGAGCTTTAAATATAATGTTGAATAAAAGTGGTGAAAGGGAACATTCTTGACTTTCCCAGTCTTAGGGGAAAAGAATCTAGTTTCTAATCAGTAAGCGTGACATTAGCTGCAGATCTTTTGTAGGTGTTCTTTTTTTTTTTTTAGCAAGAGAGAGAGAGAGAGAGAGAGAGAGAGAGATGGATGGAGAGACAGAGACAGAAAGACAGAAAGACGTTCAAATTAGAGATCTTGAGATCATGTCGATGACCCCACACTCAAACTGGGGACCCAGTGCTCAAGCTGGTTGGTAAGCCCATGCTCAAGCTGGCGACTTCGTGGTTTCAAACCTGGGACCTCAGTGTCCCAGGTTAATGTTCTATCCACTGTGCCACCACCAGTCAGGCAGATTCAATTTCTTTAATAGATATATGTTGTTGGGAAAACGGCTGTGTTAGGCTTGCTTGCTGGTATACCGGCTGCAAGCACTTTGCTTGATGAGTGTTATGAGCACATGGCAGAGGCACATGTGCATAGCCCATGTAAGACTATGGGTGCTTGCACTCAGGGGGACTGTGGATGGCGGATTATGGATTGCCTTCCCGCCACTGTGAGGGCCCATGTTTTGCTGTTTCTTTGCCTGAGGTCTTCCCCTGCTTGTTTGCTTGTCCACTGTTGCGAGAATATTAAACAGTAATGGCCCAACGCTTTCCAGCTCCTCAGTTTCTCTACCATCTGCCCAAATCCAATGTGAACTGAACCAGCCTGGCCTCGGCTACTGGCATTACATCTGGTGTAGAGGGCAGGATTCACAGCAGGTAGGAATGGAGCTGCTGACACCCTTGAAGGGTGGAATAGAGGAGTGGTTGTTTCTGGTGGCACTCCTATTGGGGACCATGGGCTGAGTGTTTTTTACAATCCTGTGAGAAGAAACTAAGAGCTCTGTGCGTGAGGCTGCACAAAAATAGTATAGGCACAACCAGAGTTAAGCACAGGTCATGAGAGTACAGAGATGAGGCAGTTAAAGTGGCCTGGGAGATTAGACAGGCATCTTGATGAGGTGATGTCAAGAAAAGAGGGTGGGCTGGAGACTGAGCAGCAATGATGGCGTGAACTACAGCGAGCACTGGAGAAGGAGGCCAACTGGGTTCAAGAGCTGCAGTGTGAGATACAGGCTGAGCACCAACAGAGCCTGGAACTGGAACAATCTCTGGAGAAGGAGTTTATGAGCTCATTTGCCCTGGAAGTGAAACGCTGGCACCAGCAGCTGTTGGAGAAACAACTGCAGGTTCAAGAGCTCGAGCTTCAGCTTCAGGCCAAGAGCTGGCAGCTACAGGAGCTGAAACGGTCACTGAAGCAGCATCTGTGCCAGCAGAGTAGCTCTGAGTTGGTGGGAGCAGGTGTTTCCAAATCCTCCTCTTCTGAGGGGGAAGCTCAGGCTGAAACTGTCATCTGCAGACTGGTGGTTGCCCAGAAGGTAAAAACCCAGCAGCCAAGAGCTCCAGGAGCAGGCACAGCCCCTGTTGCAGGTAGTGGAGCACTCTGTGATCTGGTCCTACACCCAGGCAGAGCTAATGGAGTTGGGGGTGCAATTCAGGCAGAAACCCACTGAGCCCCTGGTAGCCTGGTTGCTGCAGTTGTGGGGCATAGAGGGTGGATGGCATCATGCTCTCTGGAACAGAGACGGACCGTAAGGCTGTGAGGACTGCTGCCCGTTCTGCCCCCCTGACTAACAAGAGAAATGGGCCTGTAAAGGTTACCCAAACAGAGATGTGGGTAGGATTTGATTGTGGCCAGGGCAGGTAGGGAGAAAGCCTAATAAATAATAAAGTCTTGTTGGAGCTTTGGAGGCAGCTTGAGTCAGAACAGAGGTTCTAGCCACTGATAAAGTGGGGAAGTGGGTGACTCCAGCATCTGCCAGGAAAATAGCTGGTATTCAGGTTGCACGGTTGCAAGATTAATTGTTGGAGGCAGCTGTAGAAGAGGAGGATCCCCAAGACCCATTATCCCAGTTTGAATAGTGGGAAGGCCGAGGAACCCATCCAACAAGGACGGGTGAGGGCTGGAGAGTCCATGTGAAATTCACAATCCTCTGGTCCACTTCTAATGTACAGCAGGTGTTGGCATTTGAAGGTAAAAGGTGCTTTTTTCCAGCAGCAGCAGCAACAGCTAAGAGAACTGTCAAGGCGGCACTGGTCTTGAATGTGTTTGGGTTTTGTGTTTGGATGGGGCTTGTAGCAATGGACAGTGCACTTATGGAAAGGTGCCGAGATCCATTAATAAAGAGCCGGACTATATGGCTAGTTGCCTGTAATGGACCTTTACCTTGGTGATGTGCACAGACAGCTGGGCTGTCTATTGTGGACTGATCATTGCACACTGTAATGGACTCTTGGACATGCTGCTTGTGGACAGTACTATGAGAGACCTTGATTGGGAGAGGTGTGGCACTTGTGGAGGCCCTCCTGCACTGGGAAGCTGCTCCCATCCAGTTGCAGAGATGCACCAAGAGCGTTTTCTTCAATGGACTTAGCCCTGGATAATACAGGCCCTCCAATCTACCATGGGGTAGGTAGTTAGAGGTGGGCCTACAGTTGACACCCTGGGCAAAGTGCTCAGGGAGATATTGTAAAGGGCACCTTTGTAATTATTGTAATTACTGTTTAACTTTTGCTGTTGCTGTTGTCTCTGTTTGTTTCCTGTCATGTAGATTGTGAAGGGAGCAATGCTAAAGGGGCGGAATGTTGGGAAAATGGCTGTGTTAGGCTTGCTTGCTGGTGTACTGGCTGCAAGCACTTTGCTTGATTAGTGCAAGAGCACGCGGCAGAGTTATGTGTCCATAACCTATTTAAGGCTATGGGTGTTTGCACTCAGGGGGATTATGGATGGCAAATTGTGGATTGCCTGCCTGCCACTGTGAGGGGCCTTTTTATGCTGTTTCTTTGCCTGAGAAGACGTTTTCCCCTGACTGTTTGCTAATCTGCCATTGCGAGAATCCATTAAACAGTGATGGCCTAATGCTTTCCGGCTTTGCAGTTTCTCTACAGTCTGCCTGAATCCAATGTGGACTTGCCTGGCCTTGGCCACTGGCATTACATATGCCTATTCAGATTATCTATTTCTTCCTGTGTGAGTTTTAGTAATTTGTGTTTTCCAAGGGATTGGTCCATACATCTATTATTTTTTATTTTTGTGACAGAGACAAAGAGAGACAGATAGGGACAGACAGACAGGAAGGGAGACAGATGAGAAGCATCAATTCTTTGTTGTGGCATGTTAGTTGTTCATTGATTGCTTTCTCATATGTGCCTTGACTAGGGGGCTACAGCAGACCAAGTGACCCCTTGCTCAAGCTAGCAACCTTGGGGTTTTGAACCTGGGTCCTCTGCATCTCAGTCTGATGCTCTATCCACTGCACCACTGCCTGGTCAGGCCATGCATCTAAATTATAAAATTTGTAGGCATAAAATTATTCATAATATTCCTTCACTATCCTTTTAACATCCAGGGGACCAGTAGAGATGGTCCCTTTTTCATTTCTGATATTAGTAATTTGTATCTTCTCCTTTTTTTCTAGGTTAGCCCAGCTAGACATTTTTCAATTTTATTATTATTTTCAAAGTATCAGCTTTTAATTTTGTTGATTTTCTCTACTGATTTCTGCTCTTTCCCTCTATGATGGTCTCCCAAGTACTACTTCCCTTTCTACTTCTGCTGTTCTCCACTCTACCTACCATTTACAGCTAATATCATTTTCATGTAGCTCCAAACTGGTTGTTTTTTACCTGCTTAGAACACTTCAGTGGCATATCTTCTGCCCTCAAGATGAAGCCTACATTTCTTACTATTTGCTCTGCAGCCCTGCAAGATTCGGTCTGCCCATTCCTCCAGACTTGACTGTTTCACCTTCAAACCTAGGAACTTTGACAGCATAGGAAAGACAGGTATTAAGTCTCTACACAAATATGTATTTTAATTGTAGATAAGGAGAGATACTTAAATAAGCCAATAGAATGGAAATTCTTCAATTGATTCAGATTTTGAAAGACCATAAAGAAAAAAGTAAAGAAAGGGATGGTGGCCACAAAATATAAAATGGATTTTTAAAAATAGTGTTTAGAGTCTTAGAGATAATAAAGACAAGAAAAAAATTACAGGACAGGCACATTCAAATATATGGGGTTTTTGTGTGTGTGACAGAGAGACAGAGAGAGGGACAAATAGGGACAGATATACAGAAAGGGAGAGAGATGAGAAGCATCAATTCTTCACTGCAGCACCTTAGTTGTTCATTGACTGCTTTCTCATATGTGCCTTGACCCGGGGGCTACAGCAGAGCAAGTGACTCCTTGCTCAAGCCAGAGATCTTGGGCTCAAGCCAGAGACCTTGGGCTCAAGCCAGGAACCTTGGGCTTCAAGCCAGAAACCTTTGGGCTCAAGCCAGTGACCCTGCATTCAAACTGGTAAGCCAGATGAGCCCGTGCTCAAGCCAGCAACCTCGGGGTTTTGAACCTGGGTCCTATGTGTCACAGTCTCACACTTAAATGGTTGGGGGGAAAAATCAGAAGAGTAATATTTCATGACATATTAAGATTATATGAAATTAAAATTTCAGTGTCCATAAAGTTTTATTTGAATACAGCTATACTCATTTGTCTATATGTTGTCTATGGATGCTTTCATGTTACAGCAGCAGAGCTAAGAAGTTGGAACAGAGATAATAAGGCTCCTAAAACCCTAAAATATTAACCATTTGGCCTTTTACAGTAAAAAATGACCAACCCCTGATACAGATAATTTCTTCTGACTTATCTTCCAGTTCAGTAATTCTGTCTTCAGTTGTATCCAATCTGCTACTAAATTCTACTGAGTGTCTGATTCTGGTCACTGTATATGTTTCTTTTTAATTTTAGAAGTTTTTTGAACTTAGAAGGTTTTGTTTTTCAAATCCAAATTTTACTTTTTATAGTTCCCTATTCCATGTATATAGTTTGATCTTGTCTTTTATTTCCTTAACTACAGTATATATAATTGCTTTATAAACTGTGTCTGGTAATTCCAATTTCCAAAGTCTGTGTGAGTCCACCTCTGTGGTTTGCTGTCTTTCATGGTTCTCACTAATGGAGCCTTGTTTCCTTGTGTGCCTAGTTTTTTGGTTTTTTTTACTGTGAGCTGCTCATTTTCTTGAAAAGTTATTTGTGAGGAATTTGTGTCTTGCTCCAGAAAGGGTTTACATTTGCTTTTGCCAGGATCTGGAGGCACTGCCAGTCTGGAATAATTTAAGTGGAGTTGATTGATCCCCTGAGTGATGAAAACCCTGGCTGTGAATGTCAAAAGTGTTTCTGTTCTATTAACTTATTGCCTGGATCCACTCAGAGCTCTGGCAATCTTTCCTGCAGTATTGGTTTGGGTGTGCAGGCTTAGTTCTAGTTTATTTTTATGTTGAGTCCCTTAAACTTCCAATTTAATGTTGAAAGGATGGAAATCTGAAATATAATAGACCTTGAGGCTAGAATGAGAAGTTCTAACATTTCATCAGAGTTTCTAAAGAAGAGTACAGAGAGTGGGGTAGGGGCAATATTTAAAGAGAAAAGGCTGAAAAATTTTCAGAACATATGAATTCTTATACTTAAGAAGCTAAATGAATTCAATAAAAATAAATGAAAACAGGCCCTGGCCGGTTGGCTCAGTGGTGGAGCGTCGGCCTGGCGTGCGGGGGACCCGGGTTCGATTCCCGGCCAGGGCACATGGGAGAAGCGCCCATTTGCTTCTCCACCCCCACCCCCTCCTTCCTCTCTGTCTCTCTCTTCCCCTCCCGCAGCCAGGGCTCCATTGGAGCGAGGATGGCCCGGGCGCTGGGGATGGCTCCTTGGCCTCTGCCCCAGGCGCTGGAGTGGCTCTGGTCGCTCGCGGCGGAGCGACGCCCCGGGGGGGCAGAGCATCGCCCCCTGGTGGGCAGAGCGTGGCCCCTGGTGGGCGTGCCGGGTGGATCCCGGTCGGGCGCATGCGGGAGACTGTCTGACTGTCTATCCCCGTTTCCAGCTTCGAAAAAATACAAAAATAAATAAATAAATAAATAAATAAATAAATAAATAAAAAATAAATGAAAACAGCCCTTGCCAGATAGCTCAGTTGGTTAGAGCTTCGTCCCTAAGTGCAGAGGTTGCTGGTTCGATCCCTGGTCAACGCACATACAGGAACAAATGTTCCTGTCTCTCTCCTGTTCTCTCCCTTTCTCTCTCTAAAATCAATAAAAATAAACATTGTTAAAAAACCATTAAAAAATAAATGAAAAGAAATTCTTACATTTATATACTTACTCATACTTTATAGAACACTTTCTTTTATTCTTCATAAAACCATAGAAGTAGGTATTGTTATCAATATTTTTCATAAGGAAAAAATGGGATTCAGAAATCTAAAATGAATTACTTAAGGTCCTTTCACTTTACATATCAGGGGAAGAATTCAAATCCAGTTCTTCTTATCCAAGTCCAGCTCCTTTCCTATACTTAGAAATAGAGCACAACACAGCAGAGAAAGACTTTATAAGGGGAGCTCTGAACGTTGCTAAGGAACTACCCCTCAAAAACAGAATCCTTAACTGAAAACTTCTCCCTGGACGCACATAAAAACCTTTCCCACATATCTGTGCTTTCTTCTACAGACAGCACTAGATTAGAAAAGCCTTTGTAATAAGAAAGTAAAGTTCTATCTTGTACATTAAATTATGCGTTAAAGCAAACGAGGCCAAGCCAGTTCCTGGGCTAAAGACCAAGGTAACTCAAAGACCAGCCTGACACATAACAGAAAGGTACATAACAGCCTACTTTGCACCATCCAACTGTCAAGAGAACAGGACAGGAATGTCCTCCTAATTCCCCTCCTTATACTCTTGAAGACAGTTTAAATACTGTAGTTAACATATCCTACATAACATGTCTTCTGTTCATCAACGTGATTTGGCTTGGTAATCTTCCATTCTGGTGGCATTTAACTTCCTTATAGCTTATCCTTGATTTGTTTTTTGCCCAGAGCACTAAATTAAGAATTTGCTAAAAGTAAAGCCTGTAGTCTTCTAGCATAATCAAGCCCCCCCACCCAAGGATGTTAACATGTAGCTCATATCTACTAGCTTGATATGAAGAGCAGACCATTCTTCCCTCATGGCTATCTCCACGATATACAAAAGCTTGGAAAATCACAACTCCTAAAGTCACAGTACAAGGCACCAGAGCCAAGAAGCTGATGCCAGGAACAGGATCTAGATGCCAGACAGCTCAGTGGGAAAGCCAGAGTCCCAGATTTGATGTCATGTATATATATAATGCAGCCATCACTATCAGAAGCAGCTGTGGTCAAGGCTTCATGCAAGAGAGGAAAAGGAGACACAATCTGGTCTTTCATATCTCTCGTATAGCACAGGGGCATAGGCATACACAGCTGACTAACAACAGAAAAAAGCCACAGCCAGTTCTGCAACCATTTACCACATATCAACCATGTGAGAGGTCCTGTGCAGAGTGGAGAGAGCCTGACCGCAAGGCTTCCTGATCCAGTCACCCAGCTATATCACCCATCCATCCATCCTTGCCGCAAAGTGTTCAGTGTTTACGGAGCACGTAGCAAACATATGCCAGTACAGTCTAGGTGCTAGGGAGACCTACAAGGCAAGAACAGGCAAGGATTCTGGAAGGATTAGATACCATTTACTTGAAAGCTACTATGAATTAATCATTTCAATTAAATCCTTACAACAACACTGTGAGGTAGGTATATTATTATCCTCTTCTTACATAGGAAACAAACTCAAAGTAGTTAGTAGCTTGTCCAAAAATCACAAGTATATAAATGGCAATCTGGGATTTGGATGAAGCTTTGCCTGGCTCTGAGCCTGTGCTCATAATAAATTAATAATCATGACACAGTTAATTATACAGGATGTGGCAAAAGTAGGTTTACAGTTGTGAGTGTGTGAAACAATTTACTCTTGTATTATTATTATTGTATTTATTTTGCATAGGAACAACTGTAAACTTACTTTGCCTCTCCATGCAGTATATTGAGATAACTGGTGACAGAGGTAGAAAATTCACAGGAAGCATCAAAGGAGAAATAATTTTATGTGAAAAGGACATGGTCTTTGAGTTTTCCTGGCAGACAGGCAAGGAAAGAAAATTTCAGGCACCCATAACAAACATATGCAAAGGTATTGAAAAAGGAGGGTTTACCTGTGGGCAAAAGAATGACAGGAGGAAGACAGGCCTGATCACAGAAGGCTTGCATGCCAGGCTGCAGAGCATCTCTGAGAGGCCGCTGCCTCCTGCTGGAACTCAACCATCCTCCACTCTGGAGCAGAAGCCTTTCTAGGGGCATCCTTGTACCACAAATTCCTAGCAGGCTCCCTCTCTAATGAGCTGCCTGTGCTGCCAGCCAAATCTAAGGCCCTACGCGTGCACCTGCAACCCCATCCTCTCCAGGCCCCTGTGGATGGTAACACACTCCAAGATTCTGTTGACGGACTGAAGACAGAGGCCCCAGGGAGTCCCCCGGCAAGCACAGGGCTGATAAGAGGTGACCCTTCAGAGTTAGAAGCCAGCTCTCACAGACCTTCCCACCACAGACAGAGTCAAGGCATTTCTCATTCTACTCACAGTTTAGAGTCCAGCTTCAGGACGAAGCCCAACTGATCATACTCTGAAAAAGAACAGAAAGCAGAAAAGGTCACTGAAGGCAAGTTCCTGCTGACACTACCAGATTGCATTCCCTAGACCTAGACCATGGGGAAAGGCAATTGCTTCAAAAAGCAGATCCAAATACAGTGGTACCTTGAGATACGAACTTAATTCGTTCTGTAACCAAGCTCCTAAGTCAGTCAACTCTTATATCAAACTGCCGATACTGGACCCGTGCGCCAACACGCCAACTAGCGGCAGCTTCCCGAATCACGACTCGTATCTCGGAATTTCGCTCGGATCTCGAACAAAAATACAGACCGAGTTGCAGCTCGTATCTTAAAAATTTGTACGTTGGTCTGTTCGTATCTCAAGGTACTCCTGTAAATAAGCTACAACTAAATTTAAGTCACACAACTCTTACTGAACACCTGCTTTGTGGAGGACCAGGTTCAGGCAGCTATTTCCCAGGTCGTCTAGGCCACTCAGTCCTGTGCTGGTTTACGATTGCCTTCCTGTTTAAATATGGTGCTTGAAATTAAAATTTAATAAACCCAAAACTGGACCCTTGGAAAACTAAAAGGGTCAAAAGTAAGCTCTGATTCCTGGAAGCTCGAAGCACAGTTTTTGCTCCATCAGTCACGCTAACTATAGGGTGAAGCTGTGGCAGCCACGGGGCTCAGACCCATGGCAAGCATCCTGGTCATGACAGTCACAAAGAGCAGATAGATCTGATTACATAAGGAAGGGGAAATTTAAAATGAAATCTAAAAATGAATTGATAATGTATTTGCAACAAATGCAAATCATTAATATTTTAAGTTCTTTATATCTTGTGTTGTTCTAAAATGAAGTTGAAGCAGTTAAAAAACAAGTACAAGATTTTAAAAAGAAGAAATCTGGGCCAAAAGTAAATAAGTGTAGGAAAAATAATAAAATGCAGACAGGATAAGAATTTCTCAAGTGGATGTCCTCAGGACCTCTGTGTTTGCTGGCAGAGGATTAAAGATCTATTTCCAAGATTTCTCACAGCTAAAACTAACGCAAAGCACTGATATAAATGGTTTACAATGTCCATAAATAAACCAGGAGAATCACAGCTATTTCTGATACTACGACTTGAGGAAAGTTTCCTCTGTCCTCAAAAATACTTGTAGAAGGAAAGTGACAGGAAGTGTCACAGGATTGTTTCTTATAACTTTATTCAAAAATTGCCGTGTGTGTGTGTGTGTTGTGTGTGTGTGTAGAATGCCTTCACCACGATAAGGTAGTCTACGAATATAGTTCTAAACTGGCCTGGCTTAATCTGAGGATAAAACAGAACACTAAGACCAAACAACTAAATGGAAAAGCTAGGCAGCAAGGCTTTTGAGGAACCCAGCCTTCAGTAAGCAATGAATGACCAAGAGAGGGAAGTTACACATACTGACAAGTACCTCACAGGAGTCATTCTGCAAGCCCAGTTAAGGCCAGACTTGTGTGCTTTCCTAAGCAGCTAAGCTGCAGTGAGAAAATAATTCCTCTTCTTAAAATCGGAGATACAAACTAGGACCCAAAAATTCAACAGAAGGCTTGCCTCTCAAGAGAACACGCTTGGGCAAGTGACAACCTTTCCTCAAAATAATTCTGATTTTGCCCTAACTCAGATAAATGAATGAGAGGTTTTGCTTAATAACATCAGGAACTTATTAAAACCAATAAGAAAAACAAACAAAAAAAGGTTTTAATTTTTTTTTTGAGAGAATGATTTCTTGTTATAATAAACCAGGAATACAAGATTCCACCGGAACTGGAACAACTGACAGAATATGGTTGAATTTACAAACCTTCAATAAGAGGGTCAAACAAAGCCAATGTATGGAAAAGCCCAAGATTGCTGTGGGATAAATGTAAGAATTACATTCAGCATGGGAGGGCCCTAGGAGGTCTCTGCCGTATTTCTCCCATCCTTTCTGAAGCATCTGCTTAACCAAATGGTTTTCCCTCTGTATTGCAGGTGTGAGCCAACCCAAAAGCACCCCTTTGGATGCAATGCAAAGCTATGAGGAGAGTTCATAAACCTTATTCCAGGGTAAAAAACATGCACGCACCCAAACCAGCTAATATTATGTGGAGTCAATGCACATGGTAGCATCTTTAATCAAATCGGGAATGTTACCATATGCAACCTGTTAAGAGGCACTGTAGCTAGGTCAGTGTTCCTAATTTACTAAAATATCAATGTGGCAGAATGAATCTTTGGACTCCAGGTTTTCTAAGCACTTCTAAGAGGCTATTAAAGTGATATAGAACAGAACTGTATTTCAGAAAGCTAAGCAAGAAGTTAGGTTTCCAAGTTTAACACTCTTTCAACAATCCTATTGTATCATTTCATGAAAAAGAAAATTTCATTAACTTGCCAAACAGCTGTCACCTTTCCCCCAGGCAGTAATAACTGTGGGGCAACTATCCTGCTATTGCTCCTCAGACCGGAGCTACAAGCCCTTGGAGTTAGGATGAATTCCCACTTTGGCTGATTCCTTCTAGAAATGCCGGAGAATGTTTTTGCCCAGTTGTAAACTCAAATGTCCGGGGTCAAAGAAGAACATAAGATAAATCAGGGAAGAGGGAGAATGTAATACCCTACCACAGCAGCTCACATGATTTATTTTGGTTGCATTAAAAACAAATTATTGAAATATCTTTTTTTAACTACACATTTCCTGTAATTATAATTATATTGGTGGTTTATTTTCCAAAGGCATCTTCTGTTCTATACACACACATTACTTGCATATTAAATATGTAAGGACACTTTGCATTTCTAAAGAAATTATGTCCCTTCCATGGCTCTCTTGAACTGTGTTATCTTAAGAGATGTGAGTACCAGAAATATTTCACTTTATTCTTTGTTTTAAGATAAGGTAACTGTCTGGCTCAGTGATGATAAATGTCGACTGACACTGGCTCCAGGGCATGGAGCCAAGAGGGAACATATCCATCTGGAGACTGCACGCCCTGTGGAAGGGGCAGCCTCCACCAGCTCCAGCTAACAGCGAGTGCTGCCAAGAAGCAATGCGGGCCAGCATGGCCACATCTGATTTTTTTCAAAGCCAAGAATCAGGATCTTTTAAGGTAAAAATCTCTCAGTTTGTAAATATTGGCAATTGATGCAAGGAAAATTTAAAGAGCATGAGGCTCAAACATAATATATCTGTGGGCAGCTGGTGGGCTAACAATTAGTAGACTCTGTCCTAGGCCAGCAGCTCATGAGGGCTGGAAGCATTTCTCTTTTGTGACTGCACAGTAGATGGTCAATAAATACTTGTTGGTTGTTATCAGGATGATCTGGTTACAATGTTCAGAAAACCAAATCAAATCAGTCTATCCAAATGCTAAAAAGAAAGTTTCAACCAAGCCTGTTGGATAAGTTCCACACACTAAAGTGAGTTGATATACCAAGATGCAGATTTTCAAAGGAAATAGCTGGACACTTGTTATATAATTCTAAAGGCACTCGCTACAATATTAAAGTGGCTGGACGTGAAAGATTGAGAGAGAGGATTTGAAGAATTTCTTTGGAGAGAGCAGTATTATGAATTCCATCTCCCTTAAGGGGGGCAATGTGTAGTACGTACTCATCTCTTATTCAAGCCTGGTGAGGGAAACATAACCAGTAAAGAATGGAGACACAGTGGACTGCCAGGTGCCTGAATTCTACCTGACAAGTGTAAAGGATATGAAACAAGCTGGCTGCAAAGGAGTGAGCTATATTTAAACTGCCCAGCACTCCCAGAATTTGTTGCAGAAAAAGATGCATGAATGAGCTAGTTTGGGGTTGTTTTAGGTCCTTTGCAAAAGGTTGACAGGTTTTTATGATAGTAGCAGGGGTAGACTCTGGGTGTCTCAGGAGCTGCAGGAGTGAGTGACAAGGCTTTGGTGAGTGCATTACCTACATCAGGGGAACCACAGACAGGTCCGAGTTGGAGGGAGTCTCCAAAATGCCTACAAGAGCACCCCACAAGAGTGCCAGTTCAGAGAGTGCCAACTCTATCTTATGTCTTTTCTGCTCAGTCTCTCTTCCTTCCCCCCCAATTCCAAAGAGGTCAGAAACAGCAGCCAGTAACTGGGGCAGGAGTGGAAGGAGGAAGACAAGCAGGGTATATCCCCTTCCCTGGATCAGGCACTCACCGGTACCAAGCCTACTGCTTAGAGGAGGTGAAGTCACTGTACCTTTGAATGAATTGAAAAGTATGACTATTACATAAGGCTGGATATACTCTAATTTTGGAATTGGTGACTCAATGTGACCATGGGATTTTAAAAATTTTTTTGATGCTCAAAGGCATCAAAAATTCTTTGGACTTTCCACAATAAAACATTTTAAGGGGACAGAGGGAGTCAAAATGTCTGTGCCTATTTCCCAATGTTTCCATGTTCAATATAGTGGTTGCACTAACTTAGGCAAATAAGGCAATTTAATGGTTCACATAATCAAAGTATAGGAAGGGCCGGGGTCAAAGGGCGTCAGGATGACTGCAAGAGACTGGATGCCATCAGGCCTCTCCCCATCAGCTTTATTCTCCCCCAACTAGCTTTCTTCCTAAGTCAGGAAACACGGAGCCAGCAAATTTCAGGTGTACGTCTTCAACTTTGCCCGAGAAGGAAATGAGACTTCGATCTCCCAGTTCCTAATGGCAAAACTCCCCTGGAAGGGGTAGGAGTGATCTATCTTACATTAGCTCCTCACACCTGAGCATCACAGTGATCAAGGAAATTGAGTTTATAAAAAAATTATGACTCCTACATGACACACATGATTTGGAGCATTTACCAGAAGATGGACTGTGCTGCCCTGAACGAAAGGCCTCTCAGGAACAGTAGGAAGTCTTGAAAACTTTGAGCTTGCTAAACCGCCCAGGAATAATAGATATAAATAACCACTGTTAAATTGGTCTACAGACCTCGTTTTTTCTCTCATCCTCATTCCACTGTGGAGGTTTCTTCCCTGACCAATCTCCGTTTCAAATCTTTCTCATAATGCCTTCTGATCCCCTGTTCAACCGCCTGGCTTACCTCCATCTCCTGGCAGACCAAAAGCCTGGCTCTGCCCTGCAAGCTCTCGCTTTTCCTGCAGCTCTCCAGGGAAGGCTGCTTTTTCTTTCAACTGCCAAGTACCTGTGGGTAGTGAGCAGGGAGTGCTTATGATGTACAGTGGTGCTGTTTTCATTATTTTTCTTGTGTTTGGGGTTCACTGAGTTTCTTGGATCTGTGGGTTTACAGTTTTAACTAAATTTGAATTTGGGGGGCCATTATTTCTTCAAAAATCTTTCTGCCTTGCCCTTTCTTTTGGGGGCTCCTATTACATGTGTATTACACTCACCAATGCTCTGATCATTTTCTTCAGGTACCTGTCCAACCTAATTTCATTTTGGATACTTTCTATTGATATATCATCCAGTTCACCACTCTTTTCTTCTGCAGTGTCTACTGTAATTTGCTGTTTATCCATTCAGGATATTTTTTTTATCTCACATATATTTTCATCTCTAGGATTCTTTTTTATATCTAACATCTTTCCTTAACAGTCTCATACTTTCTTCTATCTTCTTAAAGATATGAAATATGATTTAATGTCTTTGTCTACTAATCTTATCATCTATCTCTAGACTTGTTTCTACTGAATGGCTTTTCTCATTATGAGTTGTATTTTCAGGATTTTCTGAATTGCCTGGCTATTTATTTATTTATTTATTTAGAGAGAGAAAGAGAAGGGAGAGAGGGAGAAAGAGAAGCATCAACTTCTTGCTCCACTTAGCTGTGCATTAATTGCTTCTCATACTTGCCTTGACCAGGTATCAAACTGGCAACCTTAGCTGTACATTAATTGCTTCTCGGCCCTGGCCGGTTGGCTCAGCGGTAGAGCGTCGGCCTAGCGTGCGGAGGACCCGGGTTCGATTCCCGGCCAGGGCACACAGGAGAAGCGCCCATTTGCTTCTCCACCCCTCCGCCGCGCTTTCCTCTCTGTCTCTCTCTTCCCCTCCCGCAGCCAAGGCTCCATTGGAGCAGAGATGGCCCGGGCGCTGGGCATGGCTCTGTGGCCTCTGCCTCAGGCGCTAGAGTGGCTCTAGTCGCAATATGGCGACGCCCAGGATGGGCAGAGCATCGCCCCCTGGGGGGCAGAGCATCGCCCCTGGTGGGCGGGCCGGGTGGATCCCGGTCGGGCGCATGCGGGAGTCTGTCTGACTGTCTCTCCCTGTTTCCAGCTTCAGAAAAATGGAAAAAAATAAAAAAATACAAAAAAAAAAATTGCTTCTCATACTTGCCTTGACCAGGTATCAAACTGGTAACCTCAGGGTCAAACCAGCAACCTTGGGCTCAAGCTGGTGACCTTATGATTGAGCTAGCAACTCCAGGCTCAAACCAGCAACCTTGGGATCAAGCCAGCAACCTCAGGCTCAGGCTGGTGAACTTGGGGTCAAGCTGGCAACCTTGGATTTAGCTAGCAACCCCAGGGCTCAAGCCAGCAATCTCGGGTTTTGAACTGGCAACCTCAGCATTCCAGGTAGACACTCTATCCACTGCACCGACACTAGTCAGGCTGCCTGGTTTTCCTTGATTAGATGCTAGCCACTGAATTTCACCTTGTTGCACGCAGGATATTTATGCATTCCTTAAGTATTTATGAGGCGCAATTAAATTACTTGGAAACAGTTTTATCCGTTCAAGGCTTACTTTAAGTTTTGTGCAGTTGGGGTTAGAGGCAAAAGTGGACTGCAGTCTAGTGCTAATTTTGCACCATTACTAATTTTGCCCACTACTAAGGCAATACCCTTCTGAGTATGCTATGTGATGTCCCATGCATTATGACGTTTTCCCACTACTCCCAGCCCTGTGTGAACTCTTGTGAGGATTATTCTGCTCTTTCTTTGGCTTCTAGTAGTTTCCTCACACAGATACACCGATCAGTTGAGTACAAAGGGACCTTCAACCTATCTCCAGAGCTCTCTCAGTGTGCAGCTCTCTCCTCTCTGGCACTCTGCTGTGAATTCCAGCTGCTTTTATCTCCTTAAATTCTCAACTTTTGTCTCCTTTTAAGACTCTTGGGTTCTGTCTCGGCTCTCCTTCCCTGTGACGTAGTCTAGAAACCATCCAGGACGTTAGTTTGGGTAATTACAGGGCTGACCTAATTTGTTTCCTTTCTTTCAGAGATCAGTGTCCTGTGCCACCTGTTGTTCAATGTCTGAAAAAAACTTTTTTTCTTATATTTTGTCTGTTTTTAGTTGTTTCTCCTTCTTTCTTCACTTTTTTCCTTATCTAGTCTAGACTTTACCTTACTCAAATATTCAGTTTAGCTTGATGCAATTATCTTTCCACTGCACCCAAATACACGTCTCATTCCTGCCCAACTGTCTCCTGAGCTCCAGACTTGTATATCCAGCTGTCTCCTGGACACTGCCATGTTATAGACATCTAAAACTCAGGCTGTCCCACACAGAATTCATTTTTACCACCTTCATACATGGGGAACCTGGTTCTCCTCCAGTATTCCCTACCTTATAAATGGTACCGCTATGCACGCAGCTGCCCAAGCTTGAAACCTGAGAAAATTCCTAGATTCCTGCTTCTTTATTAATTACAAGTCCTTTTAATTTCATCTTCTCAATGGATCTCAAATCCACTTATTACCTTTTTCCATTTCTCCTAGCCTTCACCTCCCACCTGGATCACTGGAATAGCCTTCTACCATATCTTCCTGCCTCCTGTCTTATCTCTGTAAGAGATTCTTCATGATGTAATCAGAGCTATTTTTCTACAGGATAAAGATGGTTATGTCATAACTCTGCTTAAAGCCTTTGAATTGCCTGTTATTCTCAGAATAAATCCCAGTCTTTTGGTTTACAAGGTCCTTCATGATATGGCCTACGGCAACCATTCCAAGTTCACTTTTTGAGCTCCTGAGTTGCACCCTGCCCCTGCCATACTCTATGCTCCACGCGGACTGAACTATTTTCTTCTCCTCCAAAGTATCTTCACCACCTCCAGGCCTTTGTACACGATTTTCCCTTCACTTAAAACATTATTCCCAACCCCTTTTCACATTGGTTAATTCCTATACATTGCTCCTAATTGACCTACAGTTACTTTAACACTCAAAATGCTGCAAATAAGACTTATCCTTACGCTGCCCCCAGTCTTGTTTTTTGTTTTATTTTGTTTGCTTGGTAATAGTGTTACCATTCAGCTCCCCAAGAAAGAAGTTTCTGATGTACCCTATCTCTCTCATTTCTAAATACAGATCCTCCTACCTATAGCATAGTCACTGCTTCTGCTGGAGTCTTCATTGTCACTCAGATAATGCAACCTCTTACTCTACCTGTACCAGCCTCACCTTCTGCCACTTATCTCTAGGCGGTCATTATGCCCGACAGCTATTGCAGACAGCAGTTCTGCCATCTTTAAAGCCCTCACCTTGCTGACTTGGTAAACACCCACTCATCCTCAAGATATAGCTGTCACCAAAGCTCAATCTAATAGGTAGTTTTGTAGTGCCACAAGGACCTTCATGATTTGGACTTTGCCTACCTTTCTATCTCTATTTGACATTACTGCCTCTCCTGTGCTCTCTGTATGGGCCATTCTGGCTTTCTTTCAGTTCCTTGAATAAGCCATGAGCTCTCTCAACATAGGACTTTTTCTTAGAAATAAATGTTTTTTCTGCCTGAAATGTGTCCTCATCTCTTTATTTAGTTGACTCCTGCTCACCCTTTAGACCCTAAAAACATAATGCATTTGAAGAGCATTCTTTGACCCTCCTGTCTAGATTGTGCCCTCTCTTACATATTCTTTTAACACAGTGTATTTACTTGCACTCATAGCCTTTAAATTCCAGTTTGGAATTATACATTTATCAGACCATTTGACTAATGTCTCTCCTCCACAGGATGAGAAGTTCTACCAAGGCATCATCAGAAACACCCTGCTTGCCATGTTAAAGAATGGTGAATGAACACCTTCTCTGACCTGAACTATTAGCCTAAGTGCCCCTCATCTGTGCTCATCACCAAACCTACAGAACTTAATGCATTTCTGCCATTAGTGGCTCATGAGTCTGTAGTGTACATCTATTGCTTTTGTCCTCTTTATAGAAATAAGCCCCTTAAATTTCTTTCAGAGAACTACCCTTCTATAATTGCTGGTAAGTGGTGAGATTGTCCAGGGTTTTGCCTGTTGTCCAAAACATGGACTCTTTTTTTCTTAAGCTGAGTGACACCAGGGAGAAAAACAGTGTGCTGAAGAGATGGACCCTTTGCTGCCATCTAGATTCCTGGCACTATCCTTCAGGTCCTTTCTGAGGGTCAGCTGATAGGCTTTTAATGTGATTCTGTGGGTACCCATGTCCTTCCAGTAAATGCCTTTTTCTTTTGAGTTAGCCAGGGTCAGTTTCTGTTGCTTACAATTAAACAATCCTAACTATGTATGCTATGTTTCTCTAGCACCTAATTAGGGTCTGGCATAGAGTTGGTGTTCCATAAATGTGCTGAATAAATAAAAGAATAAACAGAGTCACCAAATGACCAAGGGAGCATAATAAGTAGCCTTAAGTCCTGGATTTAGTCATCTGCCATCCCTTCTGTGGGGGCGGGGGTAATGTTAGCAGTGACACCAACGGCGGCAGCAGTAGCGGTCTCCCCAGCCCAGTCACTGGCCGGCCACCTTGTACACCTGTGCTTCCCTTGCTCTGCCTGTTCTTGCCTTCCAGCCTGTCCAGCTGATTACATCACAGTCACCTGCCTACGGAGAGCCTGACCTGGCTCTTCTTAGGCACTCTTCCCCCATTTCAGTTTCTGGCTTTTACTTTGGGGCTCACTTCTGATGACTCCAAATTTTCCAATGTAATTTCCTCCTGTCATTTATAAAAGCGTAAAATTTAACTTTCTCCACTAAGACTTCCTGAGTAACCAGAGACTGCCCCATCTTCACCCTAGCCTGGGACTTTACCTCGTAAGTACCCTACTCTCGTACCCATGAGCTGTTACTGAAAATGCCACATGGGCATAAGCCATTACTGATTGTTTAATCTGTGCAGTTCCTCTCAGAGTCCCCAACTAGCAAGAAAGTTTAAGTGTAATCTTCAGGAAATGCAAACTAGAATAGGAAGTGGTCAGGATGGCATGGATAGAACGCTCTGCGAGTCCATGTGTAGTGCTTCTTACTGCTGGGTTTGGGCAAGGCTGCAGCTCCCACAGCCTCTCGCCGTACACAGTGTTTTCTTGAAGGTGTATGTGAATTCAGCTTATACAGTGGAAATGCTATTTTGACTATACCAACTTTCAGGTACGCTTCACCTCTGGCAAAGCTGGCAGTCAAACCCAGGTCTCCGTGGCAGTCCACTGATCCCAAACATGTAATAAGAGAAGACTCTGGGACTCCCAAGTCAGCCAGGCACAATGCACACGGACATGCACATACTGCTCTCCCAGCACCTGAGGGTACTCTCCTCAGGGTACTCTCCAGGTGTCAAAGCAGCAAGCCTGCAGCTGCACAGAGACGGAGAGACGTTAGTCTGGTGGTTTAGGCTTCCTGCCTCAGTCAGGCTGGAAAGCCCAGCATTAAAAACCCCTGACCAAGAAGCCCATGTGTGCCCTTTGCCTGGCTCCAGGTAGGAAGTGGCATCAATGATGAAAATCTCTGCTCTTCTCCTGCTGCACCTGCACCAATCAGACCTGTGAATGCATAAAGCACTTCTTCATACACCTGAAGTTTTAAAATTAATCATTAACTCTTCCTTTGCCCTTTCAAAGGGATAAATTGGTGTTCTAACTCATAAACTCTTAGAAGGTTCAGAAACTGGACATAAACAAAAGCAGGCTATGCACCAAAGTGTGTATACACCTTATAAAACTTCCCTGTATATAAGGCAAAATGAACAGAATTACAAGAAGAAATGTACAATGGGTCTCCAGTCATCACAATGGAAACACATACACTACTGAAAAATAAGGTTCACAAAATCAGTAAGAATTCAGAAGGTTTGAACAAAAAAATTAATAAACTTGAACTAATATACAGAGTACCTTATATCCAACAAGTAAAGAATGTACATTCTTTTAAGCATATATGAAACATTTATAAAAACCAACCACCTTTGAGGCATAAAACGTGATATAAAAATTTATAAACATTGAAATAAGCTCTTTTGTAAATTAGGGTGACACTGGTTAACATAATTATACAGGTTTCAGGTGCCCAATTCTACAGCACATCTCTGTGCACCATATTCTGTGTTCACCCCCCAAGCCAAGTCCTTGTCCATCACCATTTATCCCCTAAACCCTCCTCCACCACCTCCACTCCCAGCAATCACCACCCTGTTGTCCATGTCTATAATTTTTTGTCCTTTTTTGTGAAATAAGTTCATTTTTAGTTTATTGATTTTTTTTTTTTTTTTTTTTTTGTATTTCTCTGAAGCTGGAAACGGGGAGAGACAGTCAGACAGACTCCCACATGTGCCCGACCGGGATCCACCCGGCACGCCCACCAGGGGCAACGCTCTGCCCACCAAGGGGCGATGCTCTGCCCCTCCAGGGCCTCACTCTGCAGCGACCAGAGCCACTCTAGCGCCTGGGGCAGAGGCCAAGGAGCCATCCCCAGCGCCCGGGCCATCTTTGCTCCAATGGAGCCTTGGCTGCGGGAGGGGAAGAGAGAGACAGAGAGGAAGGAGAGGGGGTGGAGAAGCAAATGGGCGCTTCTCCTATGTGCCCTGGCCGGGAATCGAACCCGGGTCCCCCGCAGGCCAGGCCGACGCTCTACTGCTGAGCCAACCGGCCAGGGCAAATAAGTTCATTTTTATTCAACATTTAATATATTCCATAAAACTTTGTATTTCATTTTGCTCATCATAATTTTACAATGTAAAGAAAATTATGTTTCCATAATGCCCTATTTAGATAACCCTGAGATCCTTCCTGCTTATTTTAGCATGGTATACAAATGTTATCACTTTCTACCTCTGTCTAAACAGCTGGGAGCACCCATACTACAAAGAAATCCTATTCTAGGACGAAAGGAGACCTTTCTAAGTTCTTTGAGCCCACTGTCCTACTCTAGGCTCACCTTCATGCCACTGAGCCCCAGAATGGAATTTCAGGGACTACCAGTGTACCTCGTGAGCCAACTGTGCTCCTGGCATTTTTGGTCTCCAGAGATCCACTTCCTTCTTTCATCTAAAGCTGCGGTTCTTAACCTGTGGGTCGTGACCCCGGCGGGGTCGCCTAAAGCCATCGGAAAATACATAATGCATATCAGGTATTTACATTCCGAATCATAACTGTAGCAAAATTATAGTTATGAAGTAGCCACCAAAATTATTTTTTGGTTTGGGGTCACCGCAACATGAGGAACTGTATTGCGGGGTCACAGCATTAGAAAGGTTGAGAACCACTGATCTAAAGAATCACCACATATTTCCATCAGCAGTCACAGTGCTTTTGCACAAAGCAGATGACTACTGCTGTTGACAACAATGAATATTTTCTATAAAGTCCAGTTTGAGAAACATTACTGAGGTATATAGAGTTTAGTTTATGGGATAAAAATATGGACTTCATTCTATCAAAAAACTGCAGTGCTTCACATTAGAATACACAAAGCCCGAAAGGCAGGATGGGCCCTTAGGCAAGAAAACTCCAACCACATAACAGAAGTTCTGCTGGCAGACCTTCTTGAAAGGGGTTTCTGGCTCCAATCTCTAAGCCATGATGAATTACTAACTGCAAAGGGCATAAGGGTGAATTAAATGAGGACCTATCTTAACCAAAATAGGTCCCACATTTCTGAAGAAATGGCACTGCACAGTCTCCAATAAAAGGCACAGGCTATATTAAACATAAGTGATATGGGTCATGGTTTGGGTAGTGGAAGAAGTTTGGTGACAGTTACAAATGAACTGTCAGATACCAGACGAAGGGAAAACTGAACGTAACCACTATTTACTGAGCATCTACTGTGTATTCATGCTGTTCTCAGTACTTTCACCTACACTCTCGGTTTAATCCTTACACCCCTAGGAGGTAGGTGTTATCTCCATTTTACAGATGAAGAAACAGAGGCTTAGAGAGAGGAAAATAACATGTTCGATATTCCCAACCAGTAACTGGAGAAAATGGAATGCTGTTGATCCAACCCAGGTTTGACTCTTGAAGCTTCTTTATGTAATGCCACACTGACTCTCAGAGGGAGAAAAAAAAGAGGCCTCACATTAAGAGAGCAGCTGCCAGGAGAGCAACTGCCTACTACATCTCTCCCATCTCCCACCCCGGGGGCTGTCAGAGACCCTGGCCATGCCCACTCATGAACTGTGGGAGTCCACAGAGGCTGGGAGGGGCTGGCCAGAGTGCAAACAGCTCTCACATCGTCTCAAGACAGGAAAATAAATCATAACATGAGATCAATTAATCAAAGACAAACTAAAATAGGAAAAGCAGTCTTATAAAATAAACACAGAAAAATTCACTGACCTAGACTAAATTAACTGACCCAGTAAAATAACTTGGAGGTTCACAAACTGAAATCCAGCCTCAAATGGATGTATGTTGGCATGGGGGAGTGGTGGGCCTAGCGAGAAGTTCCTGACAAGACAGGTCTCTGCCCAAGCACAGCACAGCACAGCACAGCTCTTCCGCCCTGTGACACTGCTGGGGGCTGGTGGAGAGTGGAACCTCCAGTGGTAAGTAGAAGCCCCATCCCAGTGAAGGCAAAGCAGTCATACACCAAATTCCCCTCTTTCCTGGGAAAACAGCAGATGTCTAGAGCTGAGCATGCAGTGAATTCAATTCTATTCGTGAAATCAAGTGTGTCCACACCTTGCCAGGGCATCCTGCAGGAGGATTATGAGGAAGAGCATGTCAAAAGAGCAGTTATGACAGGAAATAGAAAAAAATGGCTCTGTAGTTTGTAAACTCATGGAGGTTACCACTAGTAAGTAGATAAGTATAAATAACCACCAAGTAATTATTACATAAGACAGTGTCTCTCTCTCTCTCTCTCTCCCCCCCTCCCCAAACAAAATTAACTTTATTTTTCCCAGTTATAGAAATTAGACATGCCTACTATAAAAATTGAAATGTAAGAAACTTATACAGAATGAAGTAAGAAGCATTTGAAAGTTAATTGCTGTCAACATTTTGGTGAGTATCTTCCCAGAAATTTCTTTCCATAAATACATGTGTGAATATGCATATATAATGTTACTTACATGTGGCCTCAATATACATGCTATTTGTTTTGTTCATGCAAACAATATCCTTAACATCCTCTGTGTCATTAAAAAAATTACATCATCATTTTTAATGGCCTCACAGTGTTCTACTGGATGGATATGTTATTATTTATGTAATCCTTAAGTATCCCTAAATGGACTTTATTTTTTCTGTTTTTCTACTCTCCATTCAACAAATATTTACTAAGTACCTACTACATGCCAAGTAATGTTCTAAGTACGAGGGTCACAGTACTGTGTTCTTCAATTGTTTCATTGCTAGTATATAAACAAGATAGGCAAGGTCCCTGGCCACATGAAGTCTACATTCCCAGGGGGGAGACTGACAGTATGCAAGTTAAGTAAGCAGATAATTTGAAGGAAGAACGATGCTAAGAAGGAATAAAGACATAACTTCTGAGAAGGACAGGATGTCAAGAGAGTAGATGATTTTAGATAAAGTGGTCTGGGAAGGCCTTCCTGCAAAGGTGACATTTGAACAAAAACCTGAGACAGAAAAAGCAGGAGGTATGAGCACTGTAGGTAAAGAAACAGTGAGTACAAAAGCCCTGAGGCAGGAAGAGACCCAGTATATTCATGGAATAACAGGAATGCCAATGTGGGTTGAGGTCAGTGAGGGGCAGTGGACTAAAGTGTTAAGTAGAGAGAAATTGGAGCAGGTAGGGCCTGTATGTCACAGAGTTAGGAGAAACTTCAGTGCGATCAAGATTTGATATGATTCATATTTTCAAAAGGTCATTCTGACTACCCTGTGGAGAAGGGACTGCTGGGAGGCAACAAATGAGCACAAAGAGACCAGCTAGAAGTTTACTTGTCTAAGGAAGAGATGATGGTAACTTAGACAGTGGTACTAGAAAGAAGTGGCTGGACAAGGACACACTGTGAAGATTTTTAAAAAGTGGGAAATGGTGAGAAAGAGGAACAATCAAGGGGATTCCTACATTGTGGCTTGAACAGTGGGTAATAGGGAAGAAAAAAATAGGAAAGGAACAAGTATCAACATACAGATCCTATACATTTAATGAGATTCATATATAAGTATTTTGGTTTGTAAGGATACTGTAATTTTTTTTTCAGTTCATTGCTAATATATGGAAAAACAATTTTTGTGTGTTTTAGTCTTATATCCTGTCATCTTGGTAAATGCATTTCTTAGTTCTAGGAGTTTTTAGTGGATTCCTTGGGATTTTCTATGTTGGCAATTGTGTCATCTATGAAGAGAGTTAGTTTTATTTCTTCCTTTCCATCTGTATTTTTTTTTTTTTCCATTTTTCTGAAGCTGGAAACAGGGAGAGACAGTCAGACTCCCGCATGCGCCCGACCGGGATCCACCCGGCACGCCCACCAGGGGCACGCTCTGCCCACCAGGGGGCGATGCTCTGCCCATCCTGGGCGTCGCCATGTTGCGACCAGAGCCACTCTAGCGCCTGAGGCAGAGGCCACAGAGCCATGCCCAGCGCCCGGGCCATCTCTGCTCCAATGGAGCCTTGGCTGCGGGAGGGGAAGAGAGAGACAGAGAGGAAAGCGCGGCGGAGGGGTGGAGAAGCAAATGGGCGCTTCTCCTGTGTGCCCTGGCCGGGAATCGAACCCGGGTCCTCCGCACGCTAGGCCGACGCTCTACCGCTGAGCCAACCGGCCAGGGCCTCCATCTGTATTTTTTTATTTCTTTTTCTTGTCTTATTGCACTGGTTTAGGACTTTCAGCAATGGCTCCTGATCTTATAGTGGGGGGCAGTCTTTTACTATAAAGTATTGATATGATGTTTGCTGTAGGTTTTTTGTAGATATCCTATATCAGATTGAAGAAGCTCCCTCCTAAGTTTGCTGAACTTTTTATTTTTATCATGAAATATCAAATGTTGAATTTTGTCAGATGCTTTTTCTTCATAAATTGATGTGACAATTAGTTTTTCTTTGGACAGTTAATACAGTAGATTACATTTGGCTTTTTAAATGTTGAACTTTCCATTCCCTGCATAAAACCCACTTGGGCAGCAAATTTGGGAAGTTATTAGCCATTATTTCATCAAATATTTCTTCTATACTGCACTCTTTTTCTTCTGGGAGTCCAATGGTAGAGATGGTAACCCTGGTATTATCCCACAAGTCACTTTTTAAATCTATTTTGTTGTTGTTCAGATTGGTTAGTTTCTATTGTTTTATTTTCAAGTTCGCTGATGCTTTCCTGTGTAATTTCCTTTTTGTTATTGAGCCCATTCAATTGAGTTTTTAAATTTTCTGTTATTGTATTTTCTTTTATATCTCCATTTGGTTCTTCTTTATATCTTTTTTTCTTTTAGCTAACACTTTCTATCTTTTCATTCATCTCAGCAGCGTCTGCCCTTACTTTTGGGAGCATTTTTATGCTAGCTACTTTAAAGTCTTTGCCAGGTTATTCCATAATGTGTCATTTCAGCACTGACTTCTTTCCCATGCAAGTTGAGATTTTCCTGGTTCTTTACATAATGATTAATTTGGGATATTTTGAACATTATATTATGAAACCTTAGGTCTTCTTTAAATCCAGTGGAGAACGTTGATATTTTTGTTTTACCAGATAATCAGCGAGGTTGAAGTTAGGTGGCAAATTCTGACCAGGCATCTGTAGGTTGTAGTTTCAATGCCAGTTCCATTTTCAAAACCTAAACTGGGGTGTCTTCTGTGTGTGCCACCCAATGTCCAATCTAGGACTCAGGCCATGGACTATTCCTTAGTTCAGTTCTCAGAGCCTTTGTTATGTCGGTTAGAATCAGATACTATGCACACCTCAGGGGTTCACCTAGAAGTTCATAAGCAATTTCAGGGAGTCACTTTCCTGAGCTCTTCCCTCTCTGTGTTCTCTTGTACTTTCCAGTTCATTGGGCTTCCCCTTCTTGGTCCTCTGGCCAGAAAGCTGGGGTTTTAGTTACCACATTCTGCCACGCATTTCCTGAACGACCACCCCCACTACCGTAGGACTGCCTAGGAACTGGGGTAGGAGAGGACAGAGAGATGAACAATCCTTGGGACTTCCCCCTCTGTTTGAGCCTAAGAGCCCCCTTCCTGCCCCAGAGCCATAACTAGAGGTCTCCTGGAATTCTTTTTCTGCCCTGGTGTCCACTGCCAGGTTTTGGGCTGTCTCAAGTCCATGACATAGGATACCAGAAGAAAAATGAAAAATTCACTGCCAGTGTGGTAGTGCTTTTAATTCCAGTCTTTCCCCCCAGTCTATCTGCTACTATTTATATTTCAGAGTCCTCAAACAGCTGCAGTCAGTGACAGAGATGGATTCTTTTTTTTTTTTTTTGCATTTTTTCTGAAGCTGGAAACAGGGAGAGACAGTCAGACAGACTCCCGCATGCGCCCGACCGGGATCCACCCGGCACGCCCACCAGGGGGCGATGCAGAGATGGATTCTTAAAGATGTACCCTGTCCATACACCCTAGAATGTAGATAAGCATCCATTTATGCAGGGAACATACTGAGGGGAGGAAATGCCAGGTCAAGCAGTATAGTCAAATTTTGCTAGTCTTTCCCAACGTGGTTGTAATAATTAATCCTCTAACCAGTAGAAACTCAGAGTTTCCACTACTGCATCCTCACCAACACTGGAACATCATTAAATTCTGCTATTTTGGTAGATGTGCTGTGATATTTCACTGCAATTCTAATTGGCATTCTGCTACATACTGATGCAATAAAACACCTTTTCATAGGTTTATTGGCCATTTGGGTTTCCTCTTTTGTGAAGTGCCTATTTGGACTTTTGCTTGTTTCTATATTGGGTTGTTTCTTTATTCCTATTGGTTTTTGCAGTTCTTTGTTCTGGAAACAAGCTCTCTGTTGGCTATTGGTGTTGTAAATATCCCTTTTCATTCTAGATTGCCTTTTCCCTCTTAATGATGTCTTTCAATTAATAGAAGTTCTTAACTTTAGCGTAATAAAATTAATCAACCTTTTCCTAAAAATTCTTTCCATCTGTCCACTCTGTCCTAAAGCGACCTCTCCTGTCTCAGCATTTTGGTGGGGGCACCTCAAGCAGAGCAGGTATGAGACATGAAGATGACAAAGGAGAGAGAACAGGCTTCAGGGCTGGACAGAGATCAGTGGCCCTGGACAGCTTACTTCACCTTTTTGAGTGTTACTTAGTTTCTTTAACTATAAGATACATTGTCTATCTTGAGAGGTTGTGTAGAGCAGTGGTCCCCAACCCCCGGGCCATGGACCGGTACTGGTCTGTGGGCCATTTGGTACCGGTCTGCAGAGAAAGAATAAATAACTTAGATTATTTCCGTTTTATTTATATTTAAGTCTGAACGATGTTTTATTTTTAAAAAATGACCAGATTCCCTCTGTTACATTCCTCTAAGACTCACTCTTGATGCTTGCTGCTTTCTAGACCATAAGTCCCTAGAAAGGCATCTTGAGACTTTCCCACAATCCTGAGATATTCCATTGCCCATCCCCAGACACCCCCCACCTCATTAGGCTCCACTTCAAATGTGGCCAGTGTTGAGTGCCGAAAGAATGATAGAGGGGGAGGGACTGGTACCTGAGCCTAGAGTTTGTCCAGCGGAGTCAAAGGATAGAACCACTGAATCTGCAACACAAGAGGACAAGTTCATTTCTTTCTCCTTCTTATAGTAAAAAAACAAACAAACAAAAAACAAGCTCCCACTTGCTCTGCCCAAACCCTCCCCAAAGGAAAGTCAACTAAATGGAATTCAGCTGCACAGATAGCCTCCACAGGTCCATGCCCACCCATCCACTGGGCCAGGATGCCCTGCCGAGCCCAGCTCTGAGCCGCCTGCCACAGGGAGGAACAAC
The DNA here is from genome assembly GCF_036850765.1 of Saccopteryx bilineata. Classification (NCBI taxonomy): domain Eukaryota; kingdom Metazoa; phylum Chordata; class Mammalia; order Chiroptera; family Emballonuridae; genus Saccopteryx; species Saccopteryx bilineata. The sequence continues at coordinate 258,431,778 of NC_089492.1, forward strand.
TCGGGGCAGACACAGGACCCGAGTTCCTCAGAGGCATTTCCTACTAGATTAGGGGACAAACTTACTTCTTTTTCCTTGTCATAGTGAAAACAAAAATTTTAAAAAGCAAAAGAGCCCTGGCAGGATAGGTCAGTTAGTTAGAGCATTATTCAGATATGCAGAGGTTGCTGGTTCAACCCCCAATCAGGGCACATACAGAAACAGATTGAAGTGTCTGTCTTTCTCTCTTCCCTTTCCTCTCTCTTTAAAATCAATAATTTTTTTTTAAAAGGCAAAAGAAAACTTCCCTTCAGCATTTAGTTAAAGACACTAACATTTCCCTTTTTTTTCTTACCCATATAATCAATTGTTTATTATCTTCCCTCTAAAAGGCTGAAATGGCCTATAGGAATTTATAGTACACATTGGAATAAAAAATAGAAGATGTATGTGGTCGGGAAATGCTAGTACACAAAAAACATGCCATGAGGACTTATACAAATGCTATAGCTAGAATCAAGGAGCCTGAGCCCCCAAACAGCTAAAGAATTATAAGATTCAGTGCCTTCATTCATTCATTCATGCATTCACTCATTCATTCATTCATTCATTCATTCATTCAACTGTTCAGTAACTATTTATTGGGCATATACTATGTGTAATATACCATACTTTGAGATACAGCAGCAAACAGAAAAGCATGGTCTCTACCCTCATGGATCTGCCTGCCATCAGTTTAGGAGAGAAAAAAAGTTACCAAAAAACCAAATTATTCAACTAAAAACAAGTAAGTAAAAAATAAATGAGTACTGTGAAAGTTTCTATTAAGAACCAGACCTAGTTTAGAAGGGGAGTGGGTGTTGGTTAGGAAAGGCTTCTCTCTACCTAGAAGTAACACACTAATAGCTGAAGAAGTAAGGGTTAAACCTAATAGGAGTGGAATGGGGCACTCTGGGCCAAGAGAACATTTCTGTGGAGAACTGGAGCAAGATGTGATGGGGGTGCTTCAGAGCAACTAAAACGCCCAAAATAAAAGCAAATACTCTACAGTGAGTAAAGAAATTTCTCTTCTCGGTTTTAATAAATGGAGATGAAGCACGATGTTCAAGACTATCTTCTACAACATTTCTATATTAACAAGTAATTGCAAATCTTGTATGGCTGCTCCTTACACATGAACCAATACAAATGATGGCATAAAGCCAGAGTACAGTTCAATAAAAGCAGTTATAAAGGACACCAAGATAATTTAAGGCCCAGGATAACCACAGAGATCCCAGACTCAAAAGGGATCATATTCAAAAGTCTTACTCACTACAAAAGAATGTAAAAAAAAATCAGTGTTTACAGCCACACCCCAGAGTTATTCTTTAGATCTCAATTTGTAGGTCATTTTCTCTTAGTGCAAGTAGAAATCAGACACAATAGTTACCATAAGTGTAAGTAACATCTGTCCCCACTGCTTGACTATAGGCCTCATAAAGGCAGATACTGTTTCTGTCCTCTATTCACTGCCACATTACCAGTGTAAGATCTGACATTCAATAACTACTTGCTGAATAACAATCCTAGGGAAATGAATGGACCACAGATCCTTCAGGCAATCGTTCACACCTATTTTTTTCTCATAAACAAGTGTTTACAAAGAACTAGGTGGCAGAAAACTAGAGGACACAGTGTTGTTGTTGTTTTATACAAGAATCCAAAGGCAGATATTCTGTATAGCTAGTTAAGGGTATATCCATATGTTTTGAAATCTACCAAGTAAAAGGTAGGGTTGAAACCTTTTTACAAAAATGTACAAACATAGCCTGGCCTGTGGTGGTACAGTGGATAGAGTGCCGACCCAGAATGCTGAGGTTGCCAGTTCAAAACCCTGGGCTTGCCCAGACAAGGCATCAACGACAAGCAACCAATAAACAACTAAAGTGGCCCTGGCCGGTTGGCTCAGTGGTAGAGCATCAGCCTGGCATGCAGGAATCCTGGGTTCGATTCCCAGCCAGGGCACAAGGAGAAGCGCCCATCTGCTTCTCCACCCCTCCCCCTCTCCTTCCTCTCTGTCTCTCTCTTCCCCTCCTGCAGCCAAGGCTCCATTGGAGCAAAGTTGGCCCGGGTGCTGAGGATGGCTCTGCGGCCTCTGCCTCAGGCGCTAGAATGGCTCTGGTTGCAACAGAACAACACCCCAGATGCGCAGAGCATTGCCCCCTGGTGGGCATGCCAAGTGGATCCTGGCCAGGCGCATGTGGGAGTCTGTCTGATTGCCTCCCTGTTTCCAACTTCAGAAAAATAAAAAATAATAATAAAAAAACAACTAAAGTGAAGCAACTACTTCTTGCCCCAACCCCCATAAAATCAATAAATAAAATCTTTTAAAAAATATACAAGCACAATTAGGACACAGCTGAACAGTTAGCTGTACATCGTGTGAGATACAATAACTCTACTTTTATCACCATTCCTCACATCTGTCACCTCTTAATGCTACTGCCCTTTCAAAAAAGAAACCCCTGTTCCTCTCTATCTCTTTCTGTTTTCTTAAATCAAATTTAGTGGGGTGACATTGGTTAATAAAATTATATGTTTTAGGTGTACAATTCTATAATACATTATCTGTATATTGTATTGTGTGTTTACCACCCCAAATCAAGTCTCCTTCCATCACCATTCTCTCAGTTTTATTGAGTATAATTTACATAGTATAAAAGTCACTTATTTTTAACTGCAGGCAACCACTATTTTCCTTTCTGCCCTGTAGATTTGCCATTTCTGGACATTTGCCTATTCTTTTTGGCTGAGACTGTTCTGACAGCTCCCTAACTACATATGTATCTTCAATTTAGCCCGCTTCCATCACCCTTTATACTGCTGCATTATTTTTTTAAAAGTATACCTGACTGTGTCGTTGCTCTTGATTGAAAGGCTTCACTAGCTTCCCATAGCCTATAAAATAAAGTCCAAGCCCTGACATTCAAGGTCTTCACCATCTTGCCTCATTTGCCTCTAATATAGCTGATGTTCCAGATATGCCAAACTCCTTTCATTTCCTGAAAGAGATATGTGCCTCATATTTTCAGACATCAGACATAACTGTTTTCTCTGCCTGTTTGCATGAAAAAAAATCCCTTTTCCATTAAGATCTAACTCAACCATCCCTCTTCTTGAAGCCGTCTCTGATCAATTCTGCCCATTCTCCTCTTTTGGCTATCAATGTGCTGTTATTACGGCACTATTATACTGCTTTATAATCCCTGTTTACTTCTCTTTTTTCTCTTATTAAACTGCAAGTTCCCTGAGGACAGAGCTTGTCTATCCATTTTGAGGCTTTGATGCCTAGCTCAGTAACTAATACACAGAAAGTAGTCAATATACTTACTAAACAAAGGAATAAACTAGTAAATGCCCTTGCTTTCATTCAAAGATGATGTTAACTGATATTTCACATGTTGGGGGTAATTCCATTATGCACATAGAGTCTCATTCAATTCAACTTTGAACTGCCCTTGTACTGTGAAGCTTCAGAGGTTCAAACCTGGCCTCATCCTAGGAAGATAAAAGCATTCCCACCTATCAGTGCAGGGGGACTAAGGAAAGTGCCCAAGGAGCTTTCTAGGTGACAGATCACATTCCCCTGAAGAAGACTGGGAAAGGCTTTCTGAGGAGCTCACTGCCCAGGTTAACAACAATAGAGTATTTCAAATTTTTATTGCAGTTGACAAGTATTTTTCTAATTGCAATTTATCTTCTTTGTACTCACAAGCAGTCCTAACATAATTTCTTAAACTTGGCAATCAAAATAAAAATAAAAAAGGCTAAAAGTTAACTAAAAGACTAGAACTTAACTAAAACTAAAAGAAAAAAGACTAAGTTTGAACAGTGGTTGTCTCTGTGAGAAAGATTTACAGGTGGGGTTTATTCTCTGTATCTTTTAGAAATTTCAACAGTAAACATGTATTACTTATATCATTAGGAAAAAAGAGTTAAAAAAAAAAAAGAACTCTCCAATCCAGCTCTAGGATTTTAACCTCTAACTCAATGGAAGGTTCTTAACCGACTTCACTGTTACAGCTCTTCTCCTGAATTACTGAGACATCCTTGTTGCATTACCACTTAAATATCCCTTAGCGACATCAATTCCTAAACAGACTGCGCTTTTCAGAAATGCTTCCCTCCTTCCCACAAATACTGTCAAGTACCTATTACGTGCCAGATACAGGCACACCTTGTTTTATTGTGCTTCACAGATGATGCGTTTTATTTTTTTTACAAACTGAAGGCAAGACCCTCCACCAGCAAAAAGATAACAACTTACTTTATTACAGTGGTCTGGAATCAAACCTGCAATATCTCCAAGGGAAGACCTGTACTAGAGATATGTACAAGATATGTACAAGCCAAATAAGAAATGGACTTTGCCTTCCAGCCGAGGAAGACAGACAAATTAATAATCACTTAAAGTGTGATAAGTGTATGCCTGGGGTAAGCACCAAATAGATGACAGCTTCCCAGAAAAGAAAAGTCAGAGTTTTTATAAATATTATTTCCAATGGTAGTGGGATGCTCCCAAGAGCATGTGTCCTTATACTACAGAAGATGAAAATCGGAGAGTAGAAATTTCTGGAGGAAGTTAATGACAAATTCATGTTTTGTGAAAGTTTTGATGGATGTCTCTTTAAGCATTAAAGCCATAGACTTGAGAATCAGTTTGGCCAACCATTATTTGTGATTATTCTAAAAAATGTAAGATCATTTTAGTTATAAACTACTTTGACAGCAAAAGGGGAAATTCAGTATTCACCAAATTGAAAGTTTGTTTTGTAAGGAACAGAGTAAAAATAGCCAGACTTCTCCCTCTCAGGCTAACAGATATGTCATCTTTATTTCAAGCAGCCCAGGCTCCAGCAGTTCCTGGCTCCCAGGCCAGAGGCAGCCATGTGGTGTGCTATACAAGTGACTGAACAGAATTCCAGACCAAAGTACAACAGAGCATTGCTGCACATGACTTTGTTCAACAAGGAAACCTAGAATTCTCCGGAAATCTTTTATTATAGTCAGATGTTTCCTGTGTCTGGTTTCTGAAGCGGATAAAAGGAATATAAAGAAAGTATAAAGAATGGGGCTCAGTCTTTCCAGCCATTGGAGAGACTTCCAAAGCTCATATTAAGCAGTGAACAAGCTACATTTTCAGATCCTACCTGGCATGGTATACATTCAACATATATATTCTCTCGCCATCATGTGTAAGTTGTAGAGATGCAAGAATGTTTAAAAAGTTCCGTCAAGTGACCTAGCTAGCAGGTAAAATAAAAACACACATAAAGCTAAGCATTCTGTAGTTAACAATACGGTATTGCATACTTAAAATTTGCTAAGAGAGTAGCTCTCAAATGTTCTTACCACACAAAAAGGTACTATGTAAGGTGATGGATGTGCTAACCTCATTGTGGGAATCATTTCACAATATAGCAAATTATTATGTTGTACACCTTAAACCTACACAACGTTATTTGTCAATTATATCACAATAAAGCTGGGTGGGAGCTAAGTATAATATATAGGGATGACAGCAATGAAAAGGTATTTCACTGTTCATTAATTTAATATATTTACTAAGGAATGACTTCACACTAGACTTAGGGATACACTTGTAAGCAAAGACAAGATTGTTCCTACTCTCAATGAATTTATATTTTGGTCAGGGAGATAAAAAAGTAACAAACGAACAAAATAATTTAATTTCTGATAGTAACAAGAGGTATGAAGAATATTCAACAATGTGACAGTGGCCAAGGATGGAAGTACAGGCAATACTGGATAGGGTGCTTCAGGAAGGATTCTCCAAAGAGGTAACATATTGGCTGAGACCTGCAGCCAGACAAGAAAAGAACAAGGGTAAAGGAATCCCATGCAGAAGGAAAAGCACGGTTTGGAACAGAGAGAAGACCAGTGTTGTGAGAACACAGAGCATGGAAATCAGGTCAGAGACGACAGCAGAAACCAGACCCAGGAGACCAGAGAAAGATGTCTGCATTGTATTGCAACAGCAGTATAAAGCTTCTGCTTAAACCCAGGAGAGTAAAATTATCTGATTTATATTTTTAAATATAAATTTAAATTGCTGTGTGGGAACTGAATGGACTATTCTGGCAACAGAGTAACAGATAGATTAGGGGAGAGAGACCAAAGGCAGGGAGATTGACAAGGAAGGGAACGCAATATACCAGATGGGAAGTGATGGTAGCCTGAACCAAGGCGGTTGTAACAGGAATAGAGAAAAACAGGTGAATGCTAAAAATGTTTAAAAGGGAAAATCTACAGGACTAGTGCCTGAGAAACACGAGTGAGAGATAATCAAGGAGGATTATCTCTACATCTGGGGTTTGGGCAAATACATTGGTGTTGATGTTGCTTAATTGAGAGTGACTTTCATCTAAACTACATGACCCTGCTTCTGGCCACTGACAGTTAGATCACAGGTGGGTACCTGACCCAAAGGGAGGCAATCCATAGACTGATGACCCATCTATGAGGCAGATAAATTCCACCTTTTAGAGACTCGAATTAGGAAGTACTGAGAGTTGGGGCCAATGACAGGAGACAGCAGACAAAGAGTAGAGACCCGGAGGCTACAGGCTGAACTTCATGCTGGGTCGTGGGACCCACCTCAACGGCAGAGCATCAGAGCGAAGAGCAGCAGCCCTGGAGTTGAGGACAAGACACTGTACAGAGCTACATTAAACCCAGAGTGTTCTTCCAGTGCCAGTGTCTGTGCAGCTAGCTTGACCTGTAATTGACATTCTCCTTCTCATGTCTCCTGTTATCTTGAAACTGTCTATACTGTCTGAGTGCACTCGCCTCCTCTACTTTTCAGTCCTCATTTTTTAATACCCTGGAGTGCTCTCTGCCTTCCTAACAACCGGGTGGAAGAGGCAGACATGACAACAAGCTGGACCTGCTCCAAGCACAACTAACCCCACAGGGCCTGAATTTTGGGAGAACTAGGAGGCCCTAGTTGGACCATGAGTCTAGGCTGTGTTCTCCAAACTAGCTTTATGAAAGAACTCTCAATTTCAGGGGTTTATTTGTAGTCATATGGGTACCTGTGGTCTTGTTCTACTATCTCCACTGCTTAGATCCTGGGGGAAGATAACCCCTTGTTTTAGTTTCTCAATTTCTTCTCTAACCCTAATGCCAAACAAACAAAACCTGAGTAATGATATTCCTGAAGATACTCAGAGAAAGAAAAAGACAGAAAATAAAATAAAAGTATTAGTTATGGGAATGTGGTATAAAGAAGAAAATCAGTGAAATAATCAGACATAGGAGTAGCAGGACAGAGGAAGCCAGAGGTGAGAACTGGTTATAAAAGAATATTCAAGTGTGGTAAACAGGTGAAAGAAGCCGATGGATGAAAAGACACTGCAGAGTCATTCATTAGAAGGACATTTGTAACTTTAGTGGCAACAACTTCTGTACAATGATCAGACTGTGTGGGCTCAGCTGTGAGGCTGTTGATATAGTAGACTTACTTCAAGAAATTTTTCCTTAGCTTTATCTCATTATTTTAACTTACCAAACATATATATACAGTTCTTACTGAGCTCAAGATTAGGCATGGTCCCTGACATGAAAGAGTTGATGAACTAGTAGGAGGATAATACAGAGATACAAGTAACTACATTATAACCCTCTAGAGAAGTTGTTATAGGATTTCAGATGCAAGAGGGAGAATTTTCACTGGGCAAACCTGGGAATACAAGGGATAGTATATGAGCTGGTATGAGATGACCTTACAGGACAGGCTGTGCTGGTAGGGTGGGAACAGCTAAGGAGAACCACTGAAGCATGAAAATGGTTTCAGGAAGGCAAAATCATGCGTAATTAATACATCACCTCTTTCAGAAGGTAAAAATGCATGTGACTAAAAGGGAACTAGTCAATACAATCTGTTTAGACTTTCAAAAAAGGCTTTGACAGATCAAAGGCTATTTTTAAAAAGTGAGTCACCATGAAATTGAGAAAGAAACTGCTATGTCATCCACAAGACAAAAGGCACTTGGCTGAGGATCAGGGGCAGGCCACCATTTGGGTTATCAGCACCCACATGGAGACCAGGAAGTCTGAGAGTAGCTGGAATTCTACTAGCTACTACTTCTAGAAGGTGGGGGAACACAGGAAGGTGGCTCTGCTTACAAACACTTGTGTGTGCAATAGAAACAGCTGGAATAAAAATGGAAGTAGGCATGTGCTGCAACTGAGAGTGAGATGATAGGACGAGGCTAGGAACTTCAGGGGCATGGAAAAGTTTTAGTACCAGTGTCCTAGAGATAGAAAAGAGATGAATTTTGCACAGGAACCACAGTTTGCTGAACCCTGATTTTGATTACCCACGTACCTCTGATCCCTTCCAAACCTCTCAAACAGATAAGATTGTTTGTGTGGAGCCGAGGTACACAACAACAAAGACAGGAGAAGAGACAACAGCAACAATAGTCTGGAAGCTAGAAAGCAAACAAGTAGAACTGATTCAAAACCCAAGGAAGCTGAATCCTATACTAGTAGCGGGAAGAGCAACTTAAAATACACTACAGAACTTTGTAAAGGACTCAATCACTGGCTGCACCAGGTGCCCCAGGAGGTGGGAGAGAAGAAGATGCTAAAACCGAGACACCACACTCTTAAGTATGGGCTGACAGCCAAGATCAGGAGGCATTAGAGAAAAATAGTTAATGTAAAGACAGGTGAAAACTTAGAAAAAAATTATTTACATCATCAGAGAAGATATTTTATTCATGAAATAGGTAAAAGATGTCATTTTCTAAAAACAGTATATTTAATGATGAAAAAGAAAAAATAACTTGGAAATTAAAAACATAGCAGAAATGAAAAGGATTAAAAAATAAGTAGGGGATATCTCTCAGAATGTAGAGCAAAGAGGAAAAAAATTTAAGATTTTATTTATTGATTTTAGAGAGAGAGGGAAGGAGGGAGGCAGGGAGAGATAAGCATCAACTCATAGTTGCTTCACTTTAGTTGTTCACTTTAGTTACTCCTCCTATGTGCCTTGACTGGGCAAACCCCAGGTTTCAAACCAGCGACCTCGGCATTCCGGGTCAAAGCTCAATCTACTGTGCCACTAAGGTCAGGTAAAAAGAGAAACTTTTTTGTAAAACTTAGAGGACCAGTCTAGGAGAAATGACATCTATATATGGGACTTCCAGGAAGAGAAAGTTAAAAATTGAATGGGGAAAATATTCAACGAAATAATTCAGGGGGGAGGGGTATGGGGGGGCTGAGGTGAATAAGAGGGTGGGGGGAGATATATTTGGTGGGACACTTGAATCTATGTAAACACAAATTAAAATCACAAATTTTTTTAAAAAAGGAATAAATGCTAAACATCTTCCCAGGTAAGTATAAAAAAAGAAAAAAGAAAAAAATATTCAATAAAAATTTTCCATAATTAAAGGACTTGAGATTTTTAAACTGAAAAGACCCTTTGACTGTATGACTCAATATAAAAATAGCCTGCCACCAAGGTACATCATCATGAAATTTCAAAACATTTGAATTTCCAGAGAGAACAATAACAAACAGGTTTTATACAAATAATGAAATATCAGAATGGCATAAGACCTCTCAACAGGAACACTGAAAGGCTAGAATACATGGGCCAATATCTTCAAAATACTGAGGGAAAGTAATTTCCAACCAGAAATTTTATACCCAGCCAGACTGTCAATTAAGTATGCAATTAGAATAAAGATATTTTCATACAGGCAAGGCCTCAAAATTTTACTTCTCATTCATCCTTTTCAGAAAATTAGTAGAGAATGTGTTCCACAAAATGAAGAAAATGAAAACACAATGAGAACCAGGAAATGAGGATGATGGTAAAGGGAGACTTAAAGTCTATAGCTGAGTAGGAGGGATAGCAAACAGTCAAGCATACTGCATGTCAGAAGGTTCCTAGAGTGACTTCTTCAAGAAAATGAATCTGACAAACTATCTAATGTGTTTAAACATATAGAGAAAAGATTTATATAACTGGGGAAGTGTTTAGGGCAGCATAGTGATAAATACATAGAAAACTAAACAAAATCATTATTGACTTCAGAAAAAACAAAACGTACAGTGAAAAATCTGCAGTCATAGTATCTATAAATAGCATTTTCATAGCCATAGTAAACAGACTGAATGCTGTACTAATTAAAAGACTTCACATCTGGGCCCTGGCTGGTTGGCTCAGTGGTAGAGCATCGGCCCAGTGTGTGAAATTCCTGGGTTTGATTTCCAGTCAGGGCACACAGGAGAAGTGCTCATTTGCTTCTCCACCTCTTTCTCCTTTCCTTCCTCTCTATCTCTCTCTTCCCCTCCCGCAGCCAAGGCTCCATTGAAGCAAAGTTGGCCGAGCATTGAGGATGGCTCCATGGCCTCCACCTCAGGGGCTAGAATGCTCCAGTTGCAACAGAGCAATGCCCTAGATGGGCCAAGCATTGCCCCCTGGGAGGCATGCCGGGTGGATCCCAGTCGGGCACATGCAGGAGTCTGTCTGACTGCCTCCTCGCTTCTAACTTTAGAAAAATAAAAAAATAAAAAACAAAAAAAGACTTCACATCTATGGTAGAAAAGTAGTGAGTTTGTTAAGAGTACTAAACTTCATCTTCCACTATATAAATTTAATAGATAATACTCAAAAGTATCAAGAACTGGCAACATATGTATGTCGAAGACTTGGAGGTAAATACCAAAAAAATTAAGTTAAAAGAGGTGAAAACGGCAACTATTGGAAGTAGAAAATCAAGTAATAGTGGTAATGGGGGAGTGCATTTTCTCTGTTGGTTAACAAAGCCTTTTAGAATTGGGTCTTTAAACTATGCACATGTATAACTTTAAGAAGAACAAACACTAAATTAACTTACACAAGATTATACAGCTTTCAGTGGTAGTATGGTGAGGCTTCAAATCTAGTTGATCTAGATTTATAAAAATAATTAGTCTAAAATAAAAGATAATTAAAATACAAAACAACCAAATGTATACAACTTGTTTGGGTCTGTGAAAAGGCTTATTTAAGATAATTAGGGGCATCTGAATATGGAATAGATATTAGAAGATATTAAGGGGAAGTCTAGCCACAATAATCAGACAAGAAAAAGAAATTAAAGGCATCTGACTTGAGAAGAAGTAAAAATGTCATTATTTGCAGATGACATGATACTATATCTAGAGAACCCTAAAGATTCCACCAAAAAAACTATTAGAACTGATAAACTCAGTAAAGTAGCAGGATACAAAATTAATATTCAGAAACCAGTTGCATTCTTATATATTGATAACTATCAGATAAATTAAGAAAACAACCCCATTACAACTGTATAAAAAAATACAGAGTAGTAAACTTAACCAAGGAGGTAACAGACCCATACTTGAAGAATTTTAAGATGTTTAAGAAAGAAACTGAAGAAGATACAAATAAATGGAAGCACATACAGCATTCACAGAAAGGAAGAATTAACATAATTAAAATATCCACACTACCCAAAGTAATCTATAGATTTAATGCAATCCCTATCAAAATACCAATGGCATTTACACAGAAATAGAATAATTCTAAAGTTTATATGGAACTACAAAAGACTCTGCATAGCCACAGCAGTGTTGAGAAAGAAGAACAAGTTGGAGATTTCACACTACCTGATAACAAACTATACAAGGCTATAATAACCAAAACAGCACGGTACTGGCATTAAAAACACACTTAGATCAACAGAACAGAATGGAGAGCCAAGAAATAAATCCATGCCTATCCAGTCAATTAATATACAACAAAGGAGGCAAGAATACACAATAAAGACAGTTTATTCAACAAATAATGTTTGGAAAACTGGACAGATAACATGCAAAAAAAATGAAACTAACCACCTCTTATACCATATACAAGAATAGACTCAAAATAGATTAAAAACTTAAATGTAAGACCTGAAACCATAAACTCCTAGAAGAAAACTTAGGCAGTAAACTCTCGGGCATTGCTCTTAATATTTTTTTCTGATATATCTCCTCAAACAAGAAAAGCAAAAAAAAATAATAATAATAATAATAAATAAACTAATGGGACTACATCAAACTAAAAAGTTTTTGCACCACAAAGGAAATCATCAACAAAGACAGCCTACCCACTGGAAGAAGACATTTGCCAATGATATATCGATAAGAGATTAATATCCAAAATTTATAAAGAACATGTACTGGCCCTGGCCAGGTGTCTTAGTGGATAGAGCATTGTTTTGATACACTGAGGTTGCTGGTTTAATCCCCACTTAGGGCACACACAAGAAGCAACCAATGAGTGAACAACTAAATGGGACAACTAAGTGGAACAATAAATTGATTCTTCTCTCTCTCCCCCCTCAAATCAATGAGGAAAAAAAAAAAAAAGAACGCATACTAATCAACACCAAAAACTAAAAACTAACCAGTTAAAAAATGGACAAGGAAGCTGAATAGACATTTCTCTAATAAACACGAAAGATACTCAGTGTCACTGTCAAAGTAATGCAAATTAAAATCACACCTATCACAATATCTATCATCAATGAATCAACAAAGAAGTGTTGGCAAGGATACGAGAGAAGGAAACCTTTGTGCACTGTTGGAGGGGTTGCAAATTGCTGCAGCCACTATGGAAAACAGTATGGAGGTGCCTCAAAATATTATGCTTCTGTCTTTTTCTAAAACATTTTTTTAATGTTTATTTTATTGATTGTAGAGAGAGAGTAAGGAAGAGAGAGAGAGAGTAAGGAAGAGAGAGAGAGGACACATACACAAACAGACAGAACATCCACCTGTTCGTATATGTGTCCTGACTGGGGATCCAACTGGCAACCTCTGCTCTTCCAGACAATGTTCTAACCACCGGGCCAGGGTGCCTCAAAAAGTTAAAAACAGAACTACCTTATGACCCAGCAATTCCACTTCTGGGTATTTATTTGATGAATCCAAAACACTAATTTGAAGATATATGCACCCCTATGTTCACTGCAGCATTATTTACAATAGCCAAGATATGGAAGTAATCTAAATGCCCATCAATAGATGACTGGATAAAGATGATGTGGCACATATATACAATGGAATATTACTCGGCCATAAAAACACAAAATCTTGCCCCGGCTGTTCGCACAGTGGATAGGGCATAGTCCTAGAAAGCCAAAGTCACTGGTTCGATCCCAAGGTCACCAGCTCAAGCCTGAGGTCACTGGCTGGATCCCGAGGGCACCGGCTCAACCATGGGGGGGGGGTGTTGCCAATTCAAGCCCTGGTCAGGGCATATATGAGAAGCAATCGATGGCACAGCCAAGTAGAACAATGAGTTGATGGCTCTCTCTTGCAAAAAAAAAAAATTATTAAAAAAATAAAATCTTACCGGCCCTGTCCGGTTGGCTCAGTGGTGGGGCGTCAGCCTGGCGTGCAGAGGTCCTGGGTTCGATTCCCGGCCAGGGCACACGGTAGAGGCGCCCATCTGCTTCTCCACCCCTCCCCTTCTCCTTCCTCTCTGTCTCTCTCTTCCCCTCCCGCGGCAAGGCTCCATTAGAGCGGGGATGGCCCGGGCGCTGGGGATGGCTCCTTGGCCTCTGCCCCAGGTGCTGGAGTGGCTCTGGTCGCAAAGGGGCGATGCCTTGGAGGGGCAGAGCGTCGCCCCCTGGTGGGCAGAGCATCGCCCCTGGTGGGCGTGCCGGGTGGATCCCGGTCGGGCGCATGCGGAAGTCTGTCTGACTGTCTCTCCCCGTTTCCAGCTTCAGAAAAATACAAAATAAATAAATAAATAAATAAAATAAAATAAAATAAAATCTTACCATTTGCAACATGTGTGGACCTAGAGGGTATTATGCTAAGTGAAATAAGTTAGAGAAAGGAGAAAGATATGATTTCACTTACATGTGGACTCAAAAGAACAAAATAAATGAACAAACATACAGACACAAAGAACAAATTGATGGTTGGCAGATGGGAAGGAGATTGGGAGGCTGGGTAAACAAAAATGAAGGTATTAAAAAGTACAAGTTGGTAGTTGTAAAACAGTCCCAGGAAGGAAAGTATAACACACTGATTTTCAAACTCTTTATACTTAGGGACTGGTGAAAATAGAAGAATTATTTTGGGGACCACTAAGGCAGAAATCACCCTGAGCATAAGCGAATTCAACCAAGATCATTGGGTCTATAATCTTTATATAACATCAAGGTGGTTAACTCTCTTGTGGACCAGCTGCTGAAAAACACTGACATAGAAAATAGTTAATTATAATAACTATGTATGGACCAGATGGGTACTAGACTTATCAGATCACTTTATAAATTATATAAATGTCTAACTACTATGCTGTACACCTGAAACTAACATAAAATAATATTGAATGTCAACTGTAATTGACAAATTTAAAAAAAACTGTCAAGGTCATCAAAAACAAAGGAAGTCTAAGAAACTGTCATAGCTAAGAACAGCCCAAGAAGACATGGCAGGGAAATATTAACATAGTATCCTGGATAGGATCCTGGAACAGAAAAAGGACATCAGGGAAAAACTATTAAAATCTGAAAATAGTATGAATTTTAGTTAATTTAAAGAAATAATAATCAGCAGAATTAGGTGCTATCAAAATTTTAGCACAGATGTCTTCATTTCAGTTATATTAATGTATGTATGTATGTATACATCTATTTAATACATGCATGTGTGTACATGAAATATCTATTATACTAATACTTTATATATATTTGAGTACTGTGTGTTTTTCATTTAACATTTTAGAATTAGCTTTTCCTTTGGTCATTAAAAATATATATTTCATATCAGCCCTGGCTGGTGGTTCAGTGGGTAGAGCATCAGCCCAGCATATGGACGTCCTAGGTTCAATTTCTGGTCAGGGCACTCAGGAGAAGTGACCATCTGCTTCTCCCTCTCTTCTCCCCCTTTCCTCCCTCTTCCCCTCCCACAGACAGTGCCTCCATTGGTTCCAGCATGGCCTCAGGTGCTGAGGATAGCTCTGTTGGAGCGCATCAGCCTCAGGCACTAAAAATAGCTTAGTACTCAAACATGGGCCCCAGATGGGGTTGCCAGGTGAATCCCGATTGGGGTGCATGCAGGAGTCTGCCTCACTATTTCTCCTCCTCTCACCTAAAAAACAAAAATTTTGTATCATAATTGTTAATGCCTCTACACTAACCCTCTAAAAGAATTATACATATCTCCATCATTTAACTGCCCATAATTGAGACTTAATTTCAAATTTGTGCTCATATAAATATAGCTGTGATGAATAAAATTTATATTTTCTTAAGTTAATCTAAAAAAATAAATTACAATGTCAAAAAAGTACTAAAAGAATACATTAAGGAACTATAATGTGAAATAATCACATGATAGTCACATTTTTAAAAAGTTCTTATCTGTTAAAGAGGCATACTGAAGTATTTATAGTAAAATGACATGTCTGGGATTTACTTTAAAATATAATTTAATTTTAAAAATTCAAACAATAAAAAAAAGATATGAATCTCTGTGAGAGCAGTGCCTGGATTATTCACATGTGCCAGAGACCCTTGGGCAGGATGAGACTCTTAAGTCATTTGCCATATGACATTCTTTCCCTCATCTGGGAAAAAGATGTACTTGATAGGCTATAATTAAAAGAACACAGTACCATTCCATTCTCAGAAGATAACTTAGTGGAACAAAGTAAAAAGTTGCTCAACAAAGTTTTTATATTTTGTCATAAGAAATTTTGTATACTTATTACTTTGTAATATTTCTATTTTTAAAGGATGTACACTTTCTCAGTACCTATACTGAGAAAGGCCAAGTTATAATTGGTTGTCATCACTGCCATTCATCTTTATTAGGAATGGAAGGCATGGAGAGAATGAAACACATCCCTGGTGGAAATGTAAAATAGTGAAGCAGCTTTGGAAAATAGTCTGGGAGTTCCTCGTCAGTTAAATACAGTATAGAGTTGCCAAATGACTCAGCAAGTCTACTGCTAAGTGTACATACCCAAGAGAAATAAAAATTTGATGTCCAAACAAAAACTTGAACTTTAAATGTTTGTATCAGTTTATTTATAATATTCACAAAGTGGAAGCAACCTAAATGTCCATCAATTGATGAGGGATAAATAACATGTGATATATCCACACATATATATTATTTCACCATTAAAAGGAATAAAGTATTGATACATTTCAACATGGATGAATCTTGAATCATTATGTGAAATAAAAGAAACTAGTCACAAAAGACCACATATTGTATAATTCCATTTATATGAAATGTCCAGTGTAGGCAAATCCATAGTGAAAGAAAATAGATTAGTAATTGCAACATAGGGGTGGGTGGTGGAAAATAAAGCATGACTAAAAAAGACTAAAAATGGCCCTATCTCACACCATACACAAAAATTAACTCAAAATGAATTAAAGATGTAAATGTAAGACCTGAAACCATACAACTTCCAGAAGAAAATATAGACAGTATGCTCCTTGACATCAGTCCTGGTGATGACTTTTTAAATTTGACACCAAAAACAAAGGCAACTAAAGTAATAATGTGGGACTACATCGAAACTAAAAACTGCACAGCATAAATGAAAAGGCAATCTACTGAATGAGAGAAAATACTTGCAAATCATATAGCTGATACAGGGTTAATATCCAAAAAATATAAAGAACTCATACAACCTTAATAGCTACTCCTTGCCCCCTGCCAAACAATCAATTTGAAAATGGGCAGAGAATCTGAATAGATATTTTTCTAACGAAGACATATAGATGGTCAACAGGTACATGTATAGGTGCTGAACATCACTAATCATTAGTGAAATGCAAATCAAAACCACAATAAGATAGCAACTTACACCCATTAGGATGGCTATTAACAAAAAGACAAGAAATAATGAGTGTTGATGAGAATGTGGAGAAAAGGAAACCCTTATGCACTGTTAGTGGGAATATAAATTGGTGCAGCCACTATAGAAAACAGTATGAAAGTTCTTCAAAAAATCAAAACTAGTTATCAACCAATGTCACCCAATAAAATTCAATTATAAAAATGGAACCACCACATTACCCAGCAATTCCACTAGGTATTTTTCTGAAGAAAATGAAAACACTAACTTGAAAACATATGTGCCCCATGTTCACTGCTGTTGTTTCCAATAGTCAAGATATGAAAACAAACTAAGGGCCCACTGATGAGTGAACGGATTAAGCAAATGCGGTGTACACAAAGGGGTGGTAAAAATAGGGTTACAGCTGTTAGTATACAAAACAGTTTATTCTTCTATTATTATTTATCTATTAGTTATTGTATTAGTTATTTGTATTATTTCTTATTATTATTTCATATACTTATGATTTACCTTTTAGGTAATAATGGCTGGTAATTTTTTTTTTTTTTTTGTATTTTTCTGAAGCTGGAAACGGGGAGAGACAGTCAGACAGACTCCCACATGCGCCCGACCAGGGGCAATGCTCTGCCCCTCCGGGGGGAGGGGGGTCGCTCTGCCGCGACCAGAGCCACTCTAGCGCCTGGGGCAGAGGCCAAGGAGCCATCCCCAGCACCCGGGCCATCTTTGCTCCAATGGAGCCTTGGCTGTGGGAGGGGAAGAGAGAGACAGAGAGGAAGGGGGGGGGTGGAGAAGCAAATGGGCGCTTCTCCTATGTGCCCTGGCCAGGAATCGAACCCGGGTCCCCCGCAGGCCAGGCCGACGCTCTACCGCTGAGCCAACCAGCCAGGGCCAATGGCTGGTAATTTAATCAACAACCTACTTTTTCCTACCCCTACATATATATAATGAGATATTATTTGGCCACAAAAATAATTAAATCCTGCCACTGCAACAACGTGGATGCATCTTGAAGACATTATGCTATATAAAATGAGAAAGACAAATACCATATGATCTCATTTATATGTGAAATCTGTTTTTAGAACTAAAAAAATAGCTCATAGACACAAAGAGAACAGATTGGTGGTGCTGCCAGAGGTGGGGACTGAAGGGGGGTGCAAAGTGAGTGAAGGGAGTCAAAAGGTACAAACTTCCAGTTATAAAATAAGTCATGGGGATGTATTATGCAGCACAGCAACTAGTTAATAATACTGTACTGCATATTTGAAAGCTGCTAAGAGAGTAAGTCTTAAAAATTCTCATCACAAGAAAAAATTATATAATTATGTGTGGTGACAAATGTTAACTAGACTTATTGTGGTGATCATTTTGCAATATATAAAAATAGCAAGTCATTACATTGTATAACTGAAATTAATGTTATATGTCAATTTTATCTCAACAATAATGGAATAAACAAAGAAAAATAGAAAGGAAAAAAAATAGTTACCTTAAAAAAAAGAGTAGAAGGCTGGTCACCTCACACCTCTAGAGAAACAAGGCCCCCTATGATCATACAGGCTGACCATGGATACATCTTTTTTTTCCCCATGGAAAGCAGAGGGACCTTTACTGTTTTTTGGGTTTTTTTAATGAAAGAAAAAAACTGACCAGCGGTGGCACAGTGGATAGAGCATTGACCTGGAACACTTAGGTCCCAAGTTCGAGGCCATGGAGTCACCGGCTTGAGTGCAGGATCATCCACATGACCCCAAGGTCACTGGCTTGAGCCCAAAGGTCACTGGCTTGAGCCCAAGGCCACTGGCTAGGCTTGAGCTCCCCAGTCAATGCACGTATGAGAAGCAATCAATCAGTCAATGAACAACTAAAATGCTGCAACTATGAGTTGATGCTTCTCATCTCTCTCCCTTCCTCTCTCTGTTGCTAAAAAAAAAAGACAGCCAAATTTTATAATGGGCCAAAGACGTTAAGCGACTCACCAGACTTAACTTTATGAACCAGGAAGAGCAAATTAAAACAAGATAGTACTATACACTTATTAAAATGGCCGAAATCTGAAGCACTGACACCACCAAATGCTGAGGATGTGGAGCAACAGGAACTCTCATTCACTGTTGGTAGGAATGCCACTTTGGAAGAGTTTTGCAGTTTCTTACAAAACTAAATATATTCTTACCATATGATCCAGCAATCACATTCCTTGGTATTTATCCCAGAGAGTTGAAAACTGATATCTACACAAAACCCCAAACACAGATGTTTATAGCAGCTTTATTCATAATTGCCAAGACTTGAATGCAACTAAGATATTCTTTTAGTATATGAATGAATAAATAGATTGTGCTACCTCCAAACAAAAGAATATTATTCAGTGTTAAAAATAAATGAGCTATCAAGTCATGAAAAGATACAGAGGAACCTTAAGTGTATATTGCTAAGTGAAAGAAGACAATCTGGAAATGCTACATAATAGATGATTCCAATATCTGACATTCTGGAAAAGGCAAAACTATAGAGACAGTAGAAAGATCAGTGGTTCCAGGGGTTAGAGGGAAGGAATTGATGAACAGATGGAGAACAGAGGATTTTTAGGGCAGTGAAATTATTCCGTAGTATGATTCTATAATGGTAGATACATTTATCCAAAGCCATAGAATGTATAACACTAAGGGTAAATTCTAATAAAACTATAGACTTTGGGTGAAAATGATGGGCTGATGTAGGTTCATCAAATGTAACATACCACTCTGGCGGGATGTTGATAGTGGGGGAGAAGGTTTATGGAACATCTCTGTACTTTCCCTTCAATTTTGCTGTTAACCTAAAAGCTCTAAAAAAGTTTCAAAAATAAAAACTCTGCAACTTACTTTCATATAGTACAAAAAATGTGTGTCTACCTGTCTGACCAGATGACAGATAGATAGATAGATACATAGAAAAAAAGAACAAATGTGGTAAAACCTTAAAATGTTAACTGGAGAATCTAGTTGAAATGACCCTGACATTCACTTTACTGTACTGTTCTTTCAACTTTTCCACTGGTTTGGAATTTTTCCAAAGTAAAAATTTGAGGTGAAACAAATACATAAAAAGGATTAACAATGGGTCACAACTGAAGCCCTGAGATCACAAAGTATAGTAACCTTAGTAAGACAACCCTGAGATGCCAAGGCTGAGCCCAAATCTCTCCACTCTTTGGGGAAAAGAATGTAAAATAACCATAAGTAGGATGTCAACCAGCAGCCAAAAATATAGCCACCAGAGTTAGATTAGATGGGAATCTATAAACTGAGCTAACTGAGAAAGCATTGGCCTATAATTAGATCAAACCCCTTCATTCTTCCTTTCTCACTTCCATTTCCCTACTTTCGAGAACATTCAGAACCTAATTCACAAATACTGTACATTAAGGCCCTGGCTGGTTGGCTCAGCAGTAGAGTGTTGGCCTGGCATGTGGAAGTCCCAGGTTCAATTCCCAGTCAGGGCACACAGGAGAAGCAACCATCTGCTTCTCCACTTCTCCCCCATCCCTTCCTCTCCTGCAGCCATGGCTCAAATGGCTCAAGCAAGTCAGCCCTGGGCACTGAGGATGGCTCCATGTCCTCACCTCAAGCGCTAAAACAACTCAGTTGCTGAGCATCGGAGCAAGCCCCAGGTGGGCAGAACACTGCCCCATAGAGGGCATGGCAAGTGGATCCTGGTCCCGGCACTAGCAGGAGTCTGTATCTCTATCTCCCCACCTCTGACTTAATAAAAAACAAAACAAGGCCCTGGCTGGTTAGCTCAGTGGTAGAGCGTCGGCCTGGCATGCGGAAGTCCTGGGTTCGATTCCCAGCCAGGGCACACAGGAGAAGCGCCCATTTGCTTCTCCACCCCTCCCCCTCTCCTTCCTCTCTGTCTATCTCTTCCCCTCCCGCAGCCGAGGCTCCATTGGAGCAAAAGATGGCCCAGGCGCTGGGGATGGTTCCTTGGCCTCTGCCCCAGGCGCTAGAGTGGCTCTGGTTGCAACAGAGCAACACCCCGGATGGGCAGAGCATCGCCCCCTGGTGGGCGTGCCGGGTGGATCCTGGTTGGATGCATGCGGGAGTCTGTCTATCCCCGTTTCCAGCTTCAGAAAAATACAAAAAAAAAAACCAACAACAAAAAACAGAAAACAAAACAAAGTAAAAAAAAAAACAAGAAATACATTAATATGTTGATTTTTCAAAAAAGTTTCAAAAACAATGGCAATATTAGCCAAAAGAGAAAAGGTATTTCTCCATTTTTTCAATTTGACTAACCATACTAAATGAAAATAAAAATTAAAGCAAACAAAACATGTAGAGCTTGACCAGGCAGTGGCGCAGTGGATAGAGCATAGAATTGGGACGCAAAGGACCCAGATTCAAAACCCCAAGGTCTCCAGCTCAAGCGCGGGCTCATCTGGCTTGAGCATGAGCTCATCAGCTTGAGTGCGGGGTTGCTGGCTTGAGCCCAAAAGGTTGCTGGCTTGAAGCCCAAGGTCACTGGCTTGAGCAAGGGGTCACTCGCTCTGCTGCAGCCCTCCTGGTCAAGGCACATATGAGAGAGCAATCAATGAACTAAGGTGCTGCAATGAAGAACTGATGCTTCTCATCTCTCTCCCTTCCTGTCCGTCTCTATCTGTCCCTCTCTTTGACTCTCTCTCCATCTCTGTCACACACACACATACACACACACACACAAACATGTAGAATAGAAAAGGGTGCAGAGAATGTAGAGAGAAGAATAAGACTTTAAGCAATCAGTTCAGAAAGGAAGGCTGGTCTGTCACAAGCGCTCTGGATTTCAGGAAATCTGTATATCATTAGAAAAAGCATATACACAGAGGATTTAAAAACGGGGCTGCCTCTCCTGGATACGTTGTTTCAAGGAAGCAGACTTCTAATTCTCCCTCTTTTCTTGTGTTTTCTTTTAGCTTGCATGTTCCTGGGGGAGAGAAAAATTATGTCCCAAATCCAGGAGCACATCTTTGAAAAGACAATCATCTATAAAACAAGAAGTGATGGGTATGCAACATAATCAAATGTCAAAATAACCTGGAGATGTTTTCTCTGAACATATGTACCCTGATTTATCAATGTCACCCCGTTAAGATTAATAAAAAAAGAAAGTGTCTATTTGTCTAAGAAACTTATTTTCCTGAAATTAAAAGCATAATCATCATAATTATACCCACCACAGTCTGGCTGGTGAATACTACACACATATACACAATATACACAGCCATAAAAAATGGCCTAGAAAAAGACATACCAAACTTGTTAAGAATGAGATGTATAACTTTTATTTTTTATTCTGTGTACTTGTTTGTTGAAGTTATTTAAATCAGCATGATTCATGTTTAACACATCTAATTTAATTACATAAGGCTTTGTGTCTTAAAATTTCAGACTACTAATACTGTAACATTAAGTTACACAACTAAAAACTTTTAAAAATATGATACCTATATACCAATGTGATTAATCATATACAAGGAAAAACACTACACATAGGAAGAAATTCAGGAGTAAATAAAATGAAAATTACCTCAGATTGCCTCTGAATTGTAGGTGTTTATTCGAAAATGAGCCTTGTTTTATAATGGTTCAGACACACAAAGTTTTATTAAAAACCATAATTTCTGAGTTCTGGTCTAATTTTTAGGTCATTGAGTCCAAAGTGGTTTCCAAAAAGACACTACCCAACAGTTTCACTTATTTAAATATAAATGATCTCCAAGAATTTATTTTATAATACATGGAAAAGAGGTCTCTAATTTATGTGTTTTAAACCAGTCTATCTATTGCAGACATATTCAAGCACTCATTTTGTATATAAAATATATCCACAATTTTTATGTATATATAAGTAAGTGCATATGTTTACTGCCCAGAGGAAGAAGTGGAGGACAGAAATGTCAGAGAGAGGGGGATAACTGAGGGAGACCACTGATGAGGGGCAAAAGAATCCCACTGGACTTGACAACTGGAAATACCTGGGAGAGTGACGATCTGATTAAGGCCGACGAGGATGCAATACAGCACTGAAATGCTATGATAGCATTGTCACTGCAACAGATGGGGCTGCAAAGACAGTCGGAGGTCAGAACATGAAGGGTTTGTATACCATGAAAGAAGTTTTGGACACTTCCTGCTAGCAAGAACTCAGAGCATCCTTTCAGCTCTGAGATTGAACTTCATTTGCTTTATATCCCAAGCACTGGGCAAAGTATCTAGCATTTAGGTATGTTTGCTAAATTTAATAATTTCTTCTTTCTTCTAAGCCATGAGAAACAAGAAAAGATTTTGTGGCTGCTTTGTTTTTAGTATTAAACAGCCAGAAGTAATTTCCCAAGTAACTTTCACCCCTGTTGTCATTTCCAAGGCAGCTTCTTTTCCCTAATATATGTGGTCTTTAAACAGGACATTCCCTTCCATTATGGTTTTATCACAAGTTCTACCTCAGTGAGTCATGAAGTTGCACCTCCCCCCTTGTGTCAATACTTTTAAAATCTGTTGTTAACCTTTATGTACAGCTGAGGACTGCAGGCCGGACAGTAGGGTGGAGAAGGTCTCCTTCCTCTCTCCTTCCCTTCCCCTCCTTGTAAAATGGCAATCAAGGGGAGTGGGGGGGGGGAATTCCCTTAATTTAAAAAATTTATTTATTGACTTTGGAGAGAGCAAAAGAAAAAGAGAAAGAGAAACAGACAGACAGATAGACAAGACAGACATTGATTTGTTGTTCTACTTATTCATGCACTCATTGGTTGATTCTTGAATGTGCCTTGACTGGGAATCAAACCTGCAACCCTTGTTGTATTGGGTTGATGCTCTAACCCACAGAGCTACCAGGCCAGGGCTTCCTCAATTTTTAATTGTGGTATTTACTTACTTTTAAATATCAATTAAGGAAGACTGTAAGGTTTCAATGTTTTCACAGGGGAATGTGGGCTTTTTAAAAGGTTGGAAAGTACTGCATGCACAGCTATACATTCCTTTATCTTAGTATATGTAATACTTCGTACACTTATTTTTAAAAATATTTTTATTTATTGATTTTAGAGACAGAGGAAAGGGGGGGAAGAGAGAAAGAAACATTAATCTATTTCTGTATGTGCCCTGATTAGGGATCGAACCAGTAGCCTTTGCGTATCAGGATGATGCTCCAACCAACCGAGCCATCCAGCCAGAGCAAGTACACTTGTTTTTTAAACACATGCTACCTAATCAGACTATAATTTCCTCAAAACTAGGGACCAAGGCTAATTTGATCTTTTTTATTATTATTATTCAGTGAGAGGAGGGGAGGCAGAGACAGACTCCTGCTTGCAACCCAATAGGGATCCACCTGGCAAACCCATTAGGGGGTGATGCTGTGCCCATCTAGGGCACTGCTTTGTTGCTCAACAACCAAGCTCTTCTTAGCACCTGAGGCAGAAGCCATGGAGTCATCCTCAGCGCCTGGGGCTGACTTGCTTCATTTGATTCATGGCAGCAGGAGAGGAAGAGAGAGAGAGAGAGAGAGAGGGAGGGAGAGAGAAGTGAGAGAGAGAGAGAAGTGAGAGAGGGAGGGGTGGAGAAGCAGATGGGCACTTCTCCTGTGTGCTCTGACCGGGAATTGAACCCAGGACATCCACATGCAGGGCCGACAATCTACCACTGAGCCAAACAGCCAGGGCTAATTTTGGTCTTTAGAGACCAGTAACTATCTTTTTTTTTTTTTTTCCCCCCCTGAAGCTGGAAACGGGGAGAGACAGTCAGACAGACTCCCGCATGCGCCCGACCGGGATCCACCCGGCATGCCCACCAGGAGGCGGTGCTCTGCCCCTCCGGGCGTCACTCTGCCGCAACCAGAGCCACTCTAGCGCCTGGGGCAGAGGCCAAGGAGCCATCCCCAGCGCCCGGGCCATCTTTGCTCCAATGGAGCCTTGGCTGTGGGAGGGGAAGAGAGAGACAGAGAGGAAGGGGGGGGTGGAGAAGCAAATGGGCGCTTCTCCTATGTGCCCTGGCCGGGAATGGAACCCGGGTCCCCCGCACGCCAGGCCGACGCTCTACCGCTGAGCCAACCGGCCAGGACCGAGACCAGTAACTATCTTAATAAGTACAACTGAATGGCTGTGAAATGAACTTCACTGAGGAGACAGAAGGCAATTTTAAATTCTAGGTAGAAATTTCTCAACCAGAAATTCCAGAAGAAACTTCTGTGTTCTGTTAATCCTCCTTCCCACAGAAGTCCAAAACACCAGGCTTCCACCAGGCATTTCTATTAGGTGTAAGGAACTTTAATCCTTTGAGTAGTACAAACGTTCATGTACATCCGTCCTCGTGCCTCTTGACATGCAGATAACAAAAAATTTTATTTTAAAAATATGTAAGGCATCATCAAAGAAAGGCAAATGTATGTTCTTCTTGTTTCCATAAATTGGGTATCAAACAAACATGATTTTAAGTTAATAAAACTGTAACTGTAACTAATTTCATTTTTTGAAAAGAAACTCACTCCCAAGGGTTAGGGTACATGAAAAAAACTCACTACTCAAAGGGTTATGGCCCTCTGCATCAGATCTAAACCTGCATACCTGACATTAAGGCCTTTGGTACCTAACTTTACCCTGCCTCTCTAATCTTCTGTCACACTACCCCTCACAACACGCCCCATTCTTCACATGTCACTCTCTGCAATCACACTTGCTTCAGAAATACTGCTAATGTTCTGCTTCTCTAGAATACTTTCCCCAGGTCCTCAAATGTCCTGCCGCACCTGCCAGGGTCCCTGCTTCAGAACCCATCTCTTTCTCAAAGCCTTCCTGGATTTCACTTCATTCTGATCTGTCTTCACCCAGCCCTGTCTTATCTTGGTTCCTTTCTGTGAGTCTCAGCGTTCAGCACACAAACTTCTCAGGTCCCGACCTCCCTTCCTACGTGCCCCACACTGCTTAGAACAAGGCTGAATATGTAGCCAACTGTCACTCAGCAGTAATACTTGTTGACAGATAGAAAAAGTCATTGATATCTCTATCTCGACTTCATTCCCTCCAACTCAAGGGCTGCTTGGGTGGTATTCACATGAATCCCCGCAAGAAGCTATCAGTGTTATTTACACAAATATTTTTCTGTAACCCTGTATCTTACAACTACCTCTAGGTTACCATGAGGAAGACATTCCTGCTGTAGCTGAGAGAGAACTAGTTTTCATAGCTATAGGGCAGGATCAGAGGTTTTGCAATGTTTTTCTGTATCACTAAAAATAAATACAACACCCCCCCCCAACATACCTGAAGTTATTTTGCCTCTTTCTGCCTTTCCTAAGCAAAGAATCCTTAAATTTTCAGTTCTTTATTACTCTGTCTTGCACTCTCTCTCTGGTAAAATTTTGCTTTCCTCAGCCTTTTAAAATAACCCCAGGAAGCCTGACCAGTGGTGGTGCAGTGGATGAAGTGTGGACACGGAACACTGGAGTTTGAAGCCCTGCGGTCTCTGGCTCTGAGCACAGGCTAGTCAGCGTGGGCTTGCTGGTTTGATTTGGGAATCATCCACACAATCCCAAAGTTCGTCAGCTTGAGCCCAAAAGTTGCTGGTGTAAAAAACCCAAGTTTGCTGGCTTGAGCAAGGGGACACCGGCTCAGCCCAGGTCAAGGCACATACGAGAAGCAGTCAATGTACAACTAAAGTGAAAGCAAGTATGAGTTGACGTCTCTCACCCTCTCCCTTCCTGTCTCTCTCTCACTCTGTCACTCTCAAAATAAAATGAAATACCCCCAGGTGAAGAAAACCATAATATTATCACAGTGGCAATTTAAATATGTAACTCTGGGAGCCCTGGCAAGAAAGCTCGGTTGGTCAGACAGTCGTCCTGAAGCACAGAGGTTGCCAGTTTGATCCCCAGTCAGGGCACATGGGAACAGATCAACGTTCCTGTCTCTCTCTCTCTCTCTCTTCCTTCCTCTTACATTAGTAAATAAAAATTAAAAACAAACAAACAAATAAATAAATATGTAATTCTGGAAGGCAGACAGTTTTGAAGTGTCTTTAAATTCACCAATAATGATGAAATCCAGCCACCACAGGGTATGAGCAATATAATGCTGCAGCAGTGAGAGTTTTATGTAGTGGTGGGATTCAGCCGAATGGGTTTGGCAGAACCGCTACCTAATTTTTTGTTGAGTTCAGCAAACCGGCTGTTAAAATGGCACTCGTAATCAGGGTTCTTTCTAAGGTAGGCACCTGGGCAGCCACTCAATGTGGAAATCACAAATTTACATTCCTTATTCTTTTTTAACATTCATCTGCACAACATCATATTCTAAGCGCCCATAGTAATGTTCATTCTGTCCATAGGTGAAAAAAATTGCAAGTGAAGACACCAATCAAGAAGCAATGTGGAGACCCTGGCCAGTTGGCTCAGTGGTAGAGTGTCGGCCAGGTGTGTGGAAGTCCCAGGTTCGATTCCCGGCCAGGGCACACAGGAGAAGAGCCTATCTGCTTCTCCACCCTTCTCCCTCTCCTTATTCTCTATCTATCTCTTCCCCTCCTGCAGCCAAGGCTCCACTGGAGCAAAGTTGGCCCGGGTGCTGAGGATGGCTCCATGGCCTCCGCCTCAGGTGCTAGAATGGCTCTGGTTGCAACAGAGCAACACCCAGATGAGCAGAGCATCGCCCCCTGGTGGGCATGCTGAGTGGATCACAGTTGGGTACATGCAGGAGTTGGTCTGACTGCCACCTCGCTTCTAACTTCAGGGGAAAAAAAGAAACAATGTGGAAATATCTTAAATAACAGTTTTATTGTTTTTTGTCAGGTATTATTTAATATTTTTTCATTAATATTTTAAAACTTTCTTATCTAGTTTTGTATACCTCTTTTATTCTCATTTAAGTATTAAATACATGAAATAATAAACTACCTTTCAGTATACAGTTTATTTTACACTTAAAATGGTCATTTGGGCCCTGGCCAGTTGGCTCAGTGGTAGTGTCAGACTGGCATGTAGACATGAAGGGTTCAATTCCCGGTCAGGGCACACAGGAGAAGTGACCATTTTCTTCTCCACTCCTCCCCATCCTCTATCCTTCTCTCTCTCTTCTCCTCCCACAGCCATGGCTCGGTTGGAGCAAGTTGGCCCCATGTGCTGAGGATGGCTCCATGGCCTCACCTCAGACGCTAAAATAGTTCACTTGCTGAGCAACAAAGCAATGGCCCCAGATGGGTAGAGCATACATCGCCCCATAGAGGGCATGCCAGCTGGATCTCCGTCAGAGCGCATGCAGGGGTCTGTCTCTCTGCCTCCCTGCTTCTCAAGAAGAAGAAAAAAGACTAATTCTTTGCAAGAAAATAAATAAGACCACAACATTTTGAAAGCCCCTCTAAGAAAAGGAGCTTTGAGATTGTCCCAAAGAAAATATTACCACCTTGCTGTAATCAAATAAAGAAATTATTAAGTACATAACAAAGAGCCGTGTAACAAAAATTATTAAGTCTTTATCATCCATCTGTACTGGTATCAGGTACAGATTTTATTATAATTAGAGCAGTTACTTATTCAGTGCTCACCACAACACAGTGCTAACAGCTTTACATGTATTACCTCATTAAATCCTTAAGCTGTTCTGCAGGTGATAAAACTCAGGAGAGTAAATAAATTACCCAAAGTCACAGAGCTAGAACTCAAAGCCAGGTAGGGTTTATTCTAAAGCTTCGACTCCCTAGTACATCTTGTATATTCTTGCAAATTGCATATATGTTTTGCATATTCAAGCTCTGAGAAAGTTTAAGTACTATCACTAGATCACTAAGTAATTTGCAAGGGGGGAGAGTAAAAGGCAGTATATGTGATTCTAAAATCTATGTTCTCTCCAGTCACCTCTGTATTGCTTCCACCTTCTAAGTGCACACAGTCTAATGAATGAATAAAGAACAATCCCATATATGATTTTGCCAGAAGATACCCAGCACAGGCCTGTCCTGTGACAATCAAAAGGTTTTTCTGCCCCCTTGTGGCTCAAGAAGACTGCTACATATCAAAGCTCTATTAAAGAACTAAATTACCATATAAAGGCACTTGGCAGTCAGACACAAAACAAACAAGAGGTAACTGTGATTGGTTCAAAATAGAGCAGATTCAATAACCTAAAAATTTGAATTTCCCACTCTTCCATCCTGAGTATTTCTTGTAATAAGAAAGTTCCTGCCCTGGCCGGTTGGCTCAGCGGTAGAGCGTCGGCCTGGTGTGTGAGGGACCCGGGTTCGATTCCCGGCCAGGGCACATAGGAGAAGTGCCCATTTGCTTCTCCACCCCCACCCCCCCTCCTTCCTCTCTGTCTCTCTCTTCCCCTCCCGCAGCCAAGGCTCCATTGGAGCAAAGATGGCCCAGGCGCTGGGGATGGCTCTTTGACCTCTGCCCCAGGCGCTAGAGTGGCTCTGGTTGAGGCAGAGCGACGCCCCTGGTGGGCGTGCCGGGTGGATCCCGGTCGGGCGCATGCGGGAGTCTGTCTGTCTGTCTCTCCCCGTTTCCAGCTTCAGAAAAATAAAATAAATTAAATAAATTAAAAGAAAGAAAAGAAAGTTCCTAATAAGAATAACAGATTACTAGAGCTCAGAGAAAAAAAAAAATCAGTATTTTGCAATAAGGAGTATGATAACCAGCTATATGCATCCACAACAATGATAAAAGTTTTAAATATTCTGTGCTTGACCAGGTGGTGGTGCAGTGGATAGAGCGTCGGACTGGGATGCAGAAGACGCAGTTCGAGACCCCGAGGTCGCCAGCTTGAGCGAGGGCTCATCTGGTTTGAGCAAAAGCTCACCAACTTGGACCCAAGGTCACTGGCTCAAGCAAGGGGTTACTCGGTCTGCTGAAGGCCCACGGTCAAGGCAAATATGAGAAAGCAATCAATGAACAACTAAAGTGCCACAACGAAAAACTGATGATTGATGCTTCTCATCTCTCTCTGTTCCTGTCTGTCTGTCCCTATCTATCCCTCTCTCTGACTCTGTCTCTGTAAAAAAATAAAAATAAATAAAATAATAAAATAAAATATTCTAAGCCCCAAACAAAACTCCTGATTCTACAGAGCCTGCCCTCATTCTTCAAGTGCAGAGCACCCCAATGATAGCTGTACTTGGTCCCTACTGGTGAACGCTTAATTGCTTCCAAGCTTTTGTTATTAAAAACAACCATGCAAACCCTCACCGGATAGCTCATTTGATCCCTGGTCAGAGCAAAAACAAGAATCAACCAATGAATACATAACTACGTAAGTGGGACAACAAATTGATGTTTCTCTCCCCCCCCCCCTTCCTGTCTCATCAATTTTAAAAAATGATGCAAATAAATAAATAAATACTGCAGTGGGTAATCTTGTACACAGATCATTTTGTAAGTGTGCAAAAGTACCTGTGGATGAATTCTTAGAAGTGGAAATACTGGGTCAAAGGGCACTCACAAGCCTTTCCATTCTGTCTTATCTCTCTGGCTGCTCAGGCTTCTTCCTATGCATTCTTAAAAGTTTAAGAAGCACTGTTTATTCAGGGTAACTTTGTAAGAAGTGACCACCCCTTAGTTGGCAGTTCCCCGAGGATTTGATTCCACTCCAAATTGAAGCATTTTTAAGGGGATACCTCCAAGCAGCAACCTTCACAGGAGATAGAATTGTGGCCCAAAACATTTTCAACTGATAGTTACATGCCTGACAATCGGAGTGAACCCATAGAAGCTCATTAAAAATACTGTCTCTTAACCTGGCCTACTGTTTCAAAAAGTAGTCACAAATTGCCTTACCGGTGGTAGCACAGTGGATAGAATGTCAACCCGGAATGCTGAGGTCCTCGGTAAGAAACCCTAAGGTTGCTGGCAAGGGGTCACTGGCTTGGCTTGAGGCCACCCCCAGCACCCGGCACACACAAGAAGCAATCAATGAACAACAAAAGTAAAGCAACTATGAGTTGATGCTTCTCAATCTCCTCCCTCTCTCTCTCTCAAATTAAAAAAAAAAAAGTAGCGCCCTGGCCGGTTGGCTCAGCGGTAGAGCGTCGGCCTAGCGTGCGGAGGACCCGGGTTCGATTTCCGGCCAGGGCACACAGGAGAAGCGCCCATTTGCTTCTCCACCCCTCCGCCGCGCCTTCCTCTCTGTCTCTCTCTTCCCCTCCCGCAGCCAAGGCTCCATTGGAGCAAAGATGGCCCGGGCGCTGGGGATGGCTCTGTGGCCTCTGCCTCAGGCACTAGAATGGCTCTGGTCGCAACATGGCGACACCCAGGATGGGCAGAGCATCGCCTACTGGGGGACAGAGCGTCGCCCCATGGTGGGCGTGCGGGGTGGATTCCGGTCGGGCGCATGCGGGAGTCTGTCTGACTGTCTCTCCCTGTTTCCAGCTTCAGAAAAAAGAGAGAGAAAAAAAAAAAGTAGCCACAAATTAATTCAAGAGCCTGAGGGAAAGATACAGAGATCAATAAATAAGAGATCAGAGTCTAAGATCTCTTGCAACTGTGGTCAGTCACCTAGGATAATTTGTTTGATTTTTCTAAAATAAAAGTTTTCTAACTACACAAAAGTAAAGAGAAGGTATGATGAATCCCATCCCACAGATTAAATAATTAAACATTTTGCTACTGGCTTCCTGGTTTTGTTCCTTGACTCTCTCTCCTTCCTTCCCCTGCCCCTCTTTCTTTCTCCTCTTTTTTGGCCGCATAATTTTAAAACAAGATCCTGACATCATGCTGCTTCATGCCTAAATAGTTTCTCTGTCCGTAATTATCAAACACAAAGACATTTCCTTACATGACCACTGTTGGTCATATAAGTTTGTAAAATATGATTTTCATGTTTGCTCGCTTATAGTTTGCATTGGGGGCTGGGCGGTGCCAGGTATATGTATTCTGTGAAATTGCAAATTACCTTTCTGCTTGGGAAGGGCCACTGCTTTGCTAGTGTTTGCTGGAGGAGAGGTTTTCACGCCAGAAAGTTTTGAAAAGAGAAAGCAGAAGGAGAAGAGGCAGGAAGAAGCCATGTTTGCAGAGTGAGAGAGGAGAGAATGCAGAGTGCTGAAGAAGAAGTCAGTTTGTGCAGAGGAGAAGGTATGTAGATGGGGAACCAGAGCTGAGGGGCTTTGCGAGCTCTGCGGAGACTGACATATTTGAACAAATGGGCTTAATATATACTTTTAGAACATTTTACCCAAAAGCAGTAGAATATACCTTCTTTTTCAAGTGCACAAGAAACATTTTCCAGAACAGACTTTATGTTAGACCACAAAAAAAGTCTCAATAAATTTAAGAAGACTGAAATAAAATCAAGTATCTTATCTGATCACAATGATATGAAACTAGAAGTCAATTATAAGAAAAAAGGTGAAAAACACACAAACACATGGAGGCTAAATAACAAGCTACTAAACATGAATGGGTTAACCATAAGATCAAGGAGGAAATCAAAACATAGCTTGAGACAAATGAAACTGAAAACATGACCCCAAAAATCTATGAAACACTATCAAAGCAGTCCTAAGAGAGAAATTCATAGTAGTACAGGCCTATCACCTCAAGAAACAAGAAAAATCTTTTTTAAAAATCTAACTTACCCAGAAAGTAGGAAAAGAACAAACAAAACCCAAAGCAAGTAGAAATAAGGAAATAATAAAATCATAGTGGAAGTAAAAATATAGAGACTTAAAAAACAATAGAAGAGATCAATGAAACCAAGAACTGGTTTTCTGAGAATATAAACCTTTCACCAGAGAGGGCCCAAATAAGTAAAATTGGAAATAGAAGAGAAATGA
Source organism: Saccopteryx bilineata (assembly GCF_036850765.1). Classification (NCBI taxonomy): domain Eukaryota; kingdom Metazoa; phylum Chordata; class Mammalia; order Chiroptera; family Emballonuridae; genus Saccopteryx; species Saccopteryx bilineata. The sequence goes on from NC_089492.1 coordinate 258,464,433, forward strand.
CCATCAACAGCACAGAAACACAAAGGATTATAAAAAAAAATACAATGAAGTATTATATGCTAACAAATCGGACAATGTGGAAGAAATGGATAAATTCCTAGACCATATAATCTTCCAGGTCTGAATCTGGAAGAAATAGAAAATCTGAACAGGCCAATAACTACTACAAAATCTGATATTGATTTATAATCAAAAGTCCCAACAAACAAAAGTCCTGGACTAGATAACCTCACAACTAAATTTTACCAAATGTTCAAAGAATTAATACCTATCTTTCTCAAACTATTTCAAAAAATTAAAGAGGAAATGCTACCAAAGTCATTTTATGAGGCCAGCATTACCTTGATAATAAAACCAGACAAAGACACACTACAAGAAAATTATATTCCTGATAAACATAAGATGGAAAAATTCTCAACAAAATATAAGGAAACTGAGTTCAGCAATACATTAAAAAAAGAGTACATCCCACAATCAATGAGATTTATTCCTGGGATGCAAGATTGGTTCAATATCCACAAATCAATGAATGTGATACACAATATAAACAAACTGAAGAATGAAAATATATGGTCATATCAATAGATGCAGAAAAAGCACTTGACAAATTCCAACATCCATTTATGATAAAAGCTCTCAGCAAAGTGGGGATAGAGAATACATACCTCAACATAATAAAAGCCATATTGGAGAAAACCACAGGCAACATCATACTTAATGGTGAAAAGCTGAAGGTTTTTTCTTTAAGATCAGAAACAAGACAAGGATGTCCATTTTCACCATTTGCATTCAATATAGTATTGGAAGTACTAGCCAGAGCAATCGTACAAGGAAAAAAAATAAAAAGGTATCCAAATTGGAAAGAAAGAAGAAAAACTATCATGGAGATGTTATACAGATGTCATAATAATCTATATAGAGGACTCTAAAGATTCTATCAAAAAATTATTAGAACTGATAAATGAATTCAGTCAAGTAGTAGGATACAAAATTAATATTCAGAAATCACTTGCATTGGTATACATCAATAACAAACTATCAGAATAATGAATTAAGAAAACAATCCCATTTACAACTGCATCAAATAAAATAATAAAATACCTAGGAATAAATTTAACCCAGGAGGTAAAAAATCTGTACTTGGAAAGCTACAAGACACTGAAGAAGATACAAATAAATCGAAAAAAACACCGTGTTCATGGAGAGAAAATATTAACATCATTTAATGTTCATACTACCCAAAGCAATCTAGAGATTCATTTCAATACAATCCTTATCAAAATACCAATGGCAATTTTCACAGAACTAGAATAATCTTAAAATGTATATAAAACCACAAAAGATCCCCAAATAGCCAAAAGCAGTACCAAGAAAAATAAAGCTGAATGAGTCATGCTACCTGATATCAAACTATCCTAGACAGCTATCATAATCAAAACAGAATGTTTTACTGACATAAAAACAAGATACATAGGTCAATGGGACAGAAAAGAGAGCAAAGAAATAAACCCACACCTATATGCTCAATTAATCTATGACAACGGAGACAAGAATATACAATGGGGTAGAGACAGTCTATTCAACTGGAAAGATACATGAAAAAAAATGAAATTAGACCACTTACTTATACCATATAACAAGAATAAACTCAAAATGAATCTGACTTAAATGTAATGCCTGAAACCATAAAACTCCTAGAGGAAAACACAAGGAGTAAATTCTTTGACATTGTTCTTAGCAATGTATGTATATATGTATATATGTCTACTTAGGCAAAGGAAACAAAATAAAAATAAATGGAAGTACATCAAACTAAAAAGGTTTTGCACAGCAAAGGAAACCATCAACAAAAATAAAAGACATGGCCTGACCTGTGGTGGCGCAGTGGATAAAGCGTCAACCTGGAAATGCAGAGGTTGCTGGTTCGAAACCCTGGGCTTGCCTGGTCAAGGCACATATGGGAGTTGATGCTTCCTGCTCCTCCCCCCTTCTCTCTCTCTGTCTCTCTCTCTCCCTCTCTGTCTCTCCTCTCTAAAAATGAATAAATAAAATTAAAAAAATAAAATAAAATAAAAGACAACCTACTCAATGAGAGAAGATATTTACCAATAATACATCCAATAAGGGTTTAAAATCCAAAATATATAAGGAACTCATACAACTTAACCCCCCAAAACAATCTTATTTTAAAATGGGCAGAGGAACTGAATAGACATTTCTCCAAAGAGGACAAACAGATGGCCTATAGGCATATGAAAAGATGCTCAACATCACTAATCAGCAGGGAAACCCTCGTGCATTGTTGGTGGGATAGTAAATTGGTGCAGCCACTATGGTAATCAGTACGGAAGTTCTTCAAAAAGTTTAAAATAGAACTACCATATGACCCAGCAATTCCAGGTTTAGATACTTATCTGAAAAACTCAAAAGCACTAATTCAAAAAGATATATGTACCCCTATGTTCATTGCAGCATTATTTACAATAGTCAAGGTGGGGAAGCAACCTAGGTGTCCCTCAATAAATAAATGGATAAAGAAGTGGTACAAAAATACAATGAACTATTATTTAACCATAAAAAAGTATGAAATCTTGCCATCTGTGACAATATGGATAGACCTAGAGGGTCTGATGCTCAGTGAAATAAATCAGACAGAGAAAGACAAATACCATATAATTTCACTTACATGTGGAATCTAAAAAAAGTAAACTAACAAAACAGAGACAGACTCATAGATACAGAAAACAAACTGATGATCACCAGATAAGAAGAGGAATGGAAGACTGGGTGAAAAAGATGAAAGAGATTAAGAAGTACAAAATGCTAGCTACAAAAATGGTCACAGGGATGTAAAGTACAACACAGGAAATATATAGTCAATAATATTGTAATCACTGTATGGTCTGAGATGGGTATTAGACTTTGGGTTAACAACACTTCGTAAGGTATATAAATGTTTTAATCACTATGTTGTACTTCTGAAATTAATAGTATGTCAGCTGTAATTGAACTGTATTTTTAATGTTATGAATGAAAAGGATTTCAAAAATTGGCCTCTCACAGATACATAGTTTGAAGAGGGAGGAGTATTATAGCCTTTCAGATAATCATGGATATTCTCCTTTGATACTACACCAAAACTCAAAAAGCGGTAGTT